>NC_143014.1:95143588-96343588 GCF_055824585.1 Amblyomma mixtum | reverse complement strand
AAACGTTAACATTCAAAGATTGAGTAATGGTATAACGTCTATACCTTTCGCCATTTATTTTTCAATAACAAAGCGCAAAAAAAATTTTGTGCAAATAAAATGAAAAATCGTTGTTTCTATTTTTTCTTTTTTTATATACAGCAGTCTGTCCGCTCCCCCTAAAACCACTCTCTGTGACCGCCACTGACTGAAGTAATGTAAGGTTGTTAGTGTTGGTTATTTCTCTAAAAATGACGCAAACATCAGCGAATAGGTGAATATGAGAATCCATAAGAGAGCGGGGATCATTAATGTTAGATCAGGAACAGTAGCTAGGGTCCAAGAACTGAACCTTGTGGAACTCCGGAAGACACCTCTGTAAAACAGGTGTTATAACCGTAAGCAATAACTAATTGTGAGCGATTAAGTAGACATTCAATCCATTTCAATAAGTTACAGTCAATATTAAGATGTTTTAGTTTGTGAGCCAAAAGGTTGTGACATGCATCGTCGAAAGCCTTTGAAAAATTCAGAAATATACAGCCAGTTAGTGATGATAGGTCTAGAATACAGTGCAATGCATGTGTAAACTATATTAACTGTGTTTCGCAAGAGTAAAGTTTTCGAAAACAATGTTGCGCTGACATAAAAAGTTGTTCAATGAAAGGAAGTTAACAAGGTTGGTGAATATTATATGTTTGAACATTTTGGGTCAAGTATTGGTAAGGGATATGGGACGATAATTAATAGGGGATGCTTTGCTGCCGGATTTGTAGACTGTAACCACCTTTCCGATCTTCCACTCAGTAGCAGCGTTGACTGGTCAATGCTGGAAAAGTTTGGTTAGTATAATGGGCGAATAAGCTGCAGTGCTTTTTAAGTAACGCAGTCATAACCCGGAGCGGAATGAACACTGAGTCCATCAATAAGCTTATTCACACCAGTAGGAGCAACAGTTATAGGTGGCATGAAAACATAGTTGAAGTGGTGAGTTGTAGGCATATGTATACATCAGATATGGGTGTAAAGTTGTCAGTGATTACGCGGTTAAGAATCGTGACGCGAACGTCGGAAGGGATGAGGTCGCCTAACGGGTCAGATAACGCAAAACTATCGTCGGTGGAAGGATTAATGACCCGCCAGAATTTTTGACATTGGTGGTTACATGTGAGTGGAAGTGCTTTTAGCGCTTTTGAGCGCCTGAACATACATGTTGGAAGCCGCTGAATACGAAGTCCGATCGCTCACTAGTTGGCGAGAACTTTGCGATGCGGTAGAGGCTTTCTTTTTGTTAGATAAACGTTTAATGTGATTATTACACTAGGGAGCTATTGAGTGGGTGGTAGCAGTGCGTTCAGGAGTGTATTGTTCTGTGAGTTGGGTGATTGTAGCTGTGAACATGCTCCAGTTGGTTTGAATGCTGCGGACACCAAAGCTATGGGAAAGCATCGATAAAAAAAAATAGTTCATTATTTATCGCCTAAAAATTTGCTCCATTGTAGTCTCGTATTATTATTTTTTTTTCTTTTTGTTAGTGTTCGGAGTGGCTAGATTAATGTCATAGTGCATTAGCAAGTGGTCGCTGATGCCTGGCAGGTATGTAATAGGTGAGACTATGTCAGATCGATTTGTCAGGATTAAATCTAGCGTATTAGCCGCGTTGGCTGTTATAGTCCCTTGTGAGCACAAATGCACTAACAAGAATACTGAGCGCACATCTAAAAATTCGCGACTTCGAGACGAGAACGGGGACATTAAAGGGGAGTTGGTATCCCATGTTATCTTCGAAAAAATTAGATCGGCAAATAAAACAATACTGAAATAGATCATGGTGCTTTGTTTTTAAGTGTTTCCATAAAAAAGTATGGCAACAGATAAGGAAAGGCTTAGGTGATCGTGATCGAGGAGGGTAGACTGAATTATAGTGCAACAGCTTGAAACAGGTCTTCACATCATTCATATATGCTAGAACATTGCAGGAGCCCGGACAAAGCAAAATTACACAAATTACGTTTGAATAGAGATTATGGCAGGAAAGTGGATGAAATATAGCTAAAATAAGAATTGTGAACCGAAGCAAAGTATGTAATGAGCCAGAAATATGCATATCAAAGAAGACACTGCACTGAGAAAATGGACAGCATGAAATAAATGAGCAGCACAAGTGCAGCGTACAGGCCTTTATCAAAGAATTTATTTTTTGTTTATTTACCACGTCCTGGTAGTGTTAGCTCCATAAAGCATTATCAAAATTATCACAATTTTCAGTTTTATTTGCTTAGGAGAACGTTAGAGCAATAAGAACTTGGCTCATAAATGCACCTCAAATATTGCCATAAATCATCGTACTCTTCGTCCTGGGCCACAAGAGCTGGGGCTTCATGAGATAATTATTACGGTGCATTAACGAAAATTTCAACATGCCGTCAGCATGCAAAGATTTTATACTGGCGCTGAAAAACCCGCATTTTTTTAATTTTCGCTGGCAGGAGGGAGTAACTTTCTTGACTGCGCTGCTTTCTTCCTAAGCAAATGAAAGACGTGTATGCCGAGCAAAAACAATTCGAAAATATGTAGCGTAAGATATAACACTAATGCACTGTGAAGCTTGATGCCTTATTGGTCCAGTAGAGTGGAGAGCTGGGCGAGTTAATTGGTTCACGATTGTAGAAAGAAAACCAGCGCAAAAGACGGGGACACAGAACTCGGAACACAGAATACAGGAACACAGAACACAGCGTCGTCCTGTGTTCCTGTTGTGCGTCTCCGTCCTTTGCTCTTGTTTTTTTTTCCTTAATTGGCCATGCACTTGTGGCAATTTAAGTGCACTTCCTGTGAATTTTGCACAAAAGTAGTGTATTTTTGCATTCACCTTTTTTACACGCTGAGTTGTTTTATCTTTTGGTCACTTCAGAAGGGAGGAGTTAGTATAGAAGTAATTTACTTGGAGAATACAAGGAAATATATCTTGCGATGAATTTTCTCATATTTTAATTCTGCCTGATGGGAATGCATTACGCGCCATACGGTGTTACTCACAACCAAACGCCCAAGGCTCTAAGTTGGGCAAAGCATGTATCATATATGTGGAAGTGCGAATATGGCTGTGGTGCGCTGGGCGTCTTGCATGCACAACAGGAAGTGATTTGTGTCTAGACCATCCAGGAGGGCATGTACAAGGACGGGAGGATAGTACAAACGCTAAAAAAAAAAAGCTAGCTGGGGCTAGAAACGCATTTTTCGTTCTAGCAAGTACCAACGTTGGGGCAAAGCAACCAGTTTTGGGCGCCTTGTAAGAAGAAAGGATGGTTCTGGGAAGCGGAGGCAGGGCTGCGTACGGCGCACTCGAGGTCGCGGGGTCACGGAGTAGCGCTGCAGCAGCACATCGGGAAAAGGTTAAATTCTTCCACTCGCCACTCGCAGCGCACCGCAGAGCCGGCAGCCTTCTCTCTTGTCCGCCTACCCGGCAGGTTCCGGCCGGGGAGACGGACAATAGTCGCGGGCGAGAGCGAAGGATGGGGGGAGGGGGGGGGGGGGCCACCACATGAAAGGCATTAGAAGAATGTCACTGGCGCCTCCACTACGGCTCAGCTTGTACTATTCTGGCGCAGTGCTGCGTTTCGCCGTAATCGCTTGTCAGCAAAGTGAACACAGCACCGTGCCTTCCCGTGAATAGTACAAGCAGGGACGTCGCGGCCACATCGGCATTCGCAGTATAGCGCCGCCCTGTCGCTTATTTGCTCGCTTATCCTCTAACAAGTCAAAAAGTCTTCCTGTTGTGGCACGCCATCCATGGCTTACGACACCACGTCTGTCATTCCCCTTCATACTTCAAGCGTTTCTCTTGCTATGGAAGTATTAGCCGTTGCGGCCACCAATTCAAGCAGCGAGAAAAATTTCAGCGCCGCAGGATTCGTAATGAAAGAGCGCCGCTCTTGTTTCGATCAAGCCATCATCAATGAACAACTTGCATATTTAGAGTGATAAATCTATACCTTTATGCGTTGTGTCTTGTGTATAATCCCAAACTGTGATCTGGAATGCGAGGTCAAAATTTGAATGTCATTGAAATAAACTCATTTTCCTGAAATTCTCTTTTTGTGTCGTCGCCGCTTTGCAGGTCGGGCCGAGCACGAGCGTGCTCAGGGTCCTTCAGTGTCGGGCCGGGCTTCCTGTCGGTAGGTTAAGTCCCGGGCCGGGCGCGGGTTCGAAATTGCGGCCCGTGCACAGCTCTATTCAGAAACCTAATCACATTTCCTTTTGTGAAAAATAGCTATGTGCAGAGTTTAAATGGTGCAAGTATGAAGCTACAATGAAGTCAATTACCAAACACATCGAAACATCAGTTGTGATGCCTGAAAAAAGATGTACTGCAACATATAAATACTTAAGTCTCGATAAGCAGGAATACTGAAGGGGAATAAAAACAGTTTTCTTTTGTTCGGGCTCACGCACCTGCTACAAACATATTCTTTATACATAGCAATAAAACTTGAAATAACTGTTTAAGAAGCCTTTTGGTCAAAGTATAGCTAAGTATGACTGAAAGGAGTCCGCAAGAAATGCACGGAAGCAGGCATGCAGTGTGACAGCGCAGCGCGACAGGTGCGCTTTTTAATCTCGCGCGCGCACTGAAGAACATGTGTTTATGGTTTATTGGGGTTTTAACGTCGCAAAACGAGTCAGGCTATGAGGGACGCCGTAGTGAAAGGGGTTCGGAAATTTCGACCACCTGGGGTTCTTTAACGTGCACTGACATCGCACAGTACACGGGCCTCTAGAATTTAGCCTCCATCGAAATTCGACCACCCCGACCGGGATCGAACCCGCGTCTTTCGGATCAGCGGCCGAGCGCCATAGCCACTGAGCCACCGCGGCGGGTCGAAAGACATGACGGGGACACGCCGAGGAGGCAACGCTGCAGTGCACGCTGCCTCCTCGCCTCTCGGCTCCTCGCGAGCAGCCCCGTCCGCTGACGAGCGGTGGCGGGGAAAAATCTAGGGAAAACATGCCTGTCCCCAACCGGACATGACGTCATTAAATATCACGTGACCTATGACGTCACGCGTATGACGTCATATTTTTTTGACCAATCAGCGTTTCCAGCCTGCCGTCCCGCAAACGCTTGTGTGTCTGTCCGTCCTCTGGTCACAAGCGTTTGCGGGTAGGCAGGCTGGAAACGCTGATTGGTCAAAAAAATATGACGTCATACGCGTGACGTCATAGGTCACGTGATATTTAATGACGTCATGTCCGGTTGGAACAGGCATGTTTTCTCTAGATTTTCCCCCGCCACCGCTCGTCAGCGGACGGGGCTGTTCGCGAGGAGCCGAGAGGCGAGGAGGCAGCGTGCACTGCAGCGTTGCCTCCTCGGCGTGTCCCCGTCATGTCTTTCGACCCGCCGCGGTGGCTCAGTGGCTATGGCGCTCGGCCGCTGATCCGAAAGACGCGGGTTCGATCCCGGTCGGGGTGGTCGAATTTCGATGGAGGCTAAATTCTAGAGGCCCGTGTACTGTGCGATGTCAGTGCACGTTAAAGAACCCCAGGTGGTCGAAATTTCCGAACCCCTTTCACTACGGCGTCCCTCATAGCCTGACTCGTTTTGCGACGTTAAAACCCCAATAAACCATAAACCCATGTTCTTCAGTGCGCGCGCGAGATTAAAAAGCGCACCTGTCGCGCTGCGCTGTCACACTGCATGCCTGCTTCCGTGCATTTCTTGCGGACTCCTTTCAGTCATACTTAGCTATACTTTGACCAAAAGGCTTCTTAAACAGTTATTTCAAGTTTTATTGCTATGTATAAAGAATATGTTTGTAGCAGGTGCGTGAGCCCGAACAAAAGAAAACTGTTTTTATTCCCCTTCAGTATTCCTGCTTATCGAGACTTGAGTATTTATATGTTGCAGTACATCTTTTTTCAGGCATCACAACTGATGTTTCGATGTGTTTGGTACATATTCATCTTCAGACATTTCATGTCTGAAGATGAATTCCTCTAGCTGTTGCACAGAAGTCTGTAATTGACTTCATTGTAGCTTCATACTTGCACCATTTAAACTCTGCACATAGCTCTTTTTTCACAAAAGGAAATGTGATTAGGTTTCTGAATAGAGCTGTGCACGGGCCGCAATTTCGAACCCGCGCCCGGCCCGGGACTTAACCTACCGACAGGAAGCCCGGCCCGACACTGAAGGACCCTGAGCACGCTCGTGCTCGGGCCGACCTGCAAAGCGGCGACGACACAAAAAGAGAATTTCAGGAAAATGAGTTTATTTCAATGACATTCAAATTTTGACCTCGCATTCCAGATCACAGTTTGGGATTATACACAAGACACAACGCATAAAGGTATAGATTTATCACTCTAAATATGCAAGTTGTTCATTGATGATGGCTTGATCGAAACAAGAGCGGCGCTCTTTCATTACGAATTCTGCGGCGCTGAAATTTTTCTCGCTGCTTGAATTGGTGGCCGCAACGGCTAATACTTCCATAGCAAGAGAAACGCTTGAAGTATGAAGGGGAATGACAGACGTGGTGTCGTAAGCCATGGATGGCGTGCCACAACAGGAAGACTTTTTGACTTGTTAGAGGATAAGCGAGCAAATAAGCGACAGGGCGGCGCTATACTGCGAATGCCGATGTGGCCGCGACGTCCCTGCTTGTACTATTCACGGGAAGGCACGGTGCTGTGTTCACTTTGCTGACAAGCGATTACGGCGAAACGCAGCACTGCGCCAGAATAGTACAAGCTGAGCCGTAGTGGAGGCGCCAGTGACATTCTTCTAATGCCTTTCATGTGGTGCCCCCCCCCCCCCCCCCCCCCCCCTCCTTCGCTCTCGCCCGCGACTATTGTCCGTCTCCCCGGCCGGAACCTGCCGGGTAGGCGGACAAGAGAGAAGGCTGCCGGCTCTGCGGTGCGCTGCGAGTGGCGAGTGGAAGAATTTAACCTTTTCCCGATGTGCTGCTGCAGCGCAACTCCGTGACCCCGCGACCTCGCGTGCGCCGTACGCAGCCCTGCCTCCGCTTCCAGAACCATCCTTTCTTCTTACAAGGCGCCCAAAACTGGTTGCTTTGCCCCAACGTTGGTACTTGCTAGAACGAAAAATGCGTTTCTAGCCCCAGCTAGCTTTTTTTTTTTTTAGCGTTTGTACTATCCTCCCGTCCTTGTACATGCCCTCCTGGATGGTCTAGACACAAATCACTTCCTGCTGTGCATGCAAGACGCCCAGCGCACCACAGCTATATTCGCACTTCCACATATATGATACATGCTTTGCCCAACTTACAGCCCTGGGTGTTTGGTTGTGAGTAACACCGTATGGCGCGTAATGCATTCCCGTCAGGCAGAATTAAAATATGAGAAAATTCATCGCAAGATATATTTCCTTGTATTCTCCAAGTAAATTACTTCTATACTAACTCCTCCCTTCTGAAGTGACCAAAAGATAAAACAACTCAGCGTGTAAAAAAGGTGAATGCAAAAATACACTACTTTTGTGCAAAATTCACAGGAAGTGCACTTAAATTGCCACAAGTGCATGGCCAATTAAGGAAAAAAAAACAAGGGCAAAGGACGGAGACGCACAACAGGAACACAGGACGACGCTGTGTTCTGTGTTCCTGTATTCTGTGTTCCGAGTTCTGTGTCCCCGTCTTTTGCGCTGGTTTTCTTTCTACAATCGTGAACCAATTAACTCGCCCAGCTCTCCACTCTACTGGACCAATAAGGCATCAAGCTTCACAGTGCATTAGTGTTATATCTTACACTACATATTTTCGAATTGTTTTTGCTCGGCATACACGTCTTTCATTTGCTTAGGAAGAAAACAGCGCAGTCAAGAAAGTTACTCCCTCCTGCCAGCGAAAATTAAAAAAATGCGGTTTTTTCAGCGCCAGTATAAAATCTTTGCATGCTGACGGCATGTTGAAATTTTCGTTAATGCACCGTCATAATTATCTCATGAAGCCCCAGCTCTTGTGGCCCAGGACGAAGAGTACGATGATTTATGGCAATATTTGAGGTGCATTTATGAGCCAAGTTCTTATTGCTCTAACGTTCTCCTAAGCAAATAAAACTGAAAATTGTGATAATTTTGATAATGCTTTATGGAGCTAACACTACCAGGACGTGGTAAATAAACAAAAAATAAATTCTTTGATAAAGGCCTGTACGCTGCACTTGTGCTGCTCATTTATTTCATGCTGTCCATTTTCTCAGTGCAGTGTCTTCTTTGATATGCATATTTCTGGCTCATTATACATACTTTGCTTCGGTTCACAATTCTTTTTAGCTATATTTCATCCACTTTCCTGCCATGATCTCTATTCAAACGTAATTTGTGTAATTTTGCTTTGTCCGGGCTCCTGCAATGTTCTAGTATATATGAATGATGTGAAGACCTGTTTCAAGCTGTTGCACTATAATTCAGTCTAACCTCCTCGATCACGATCACCTAAGCCTTTCCTTATCTGTTGCCATACTTTTTTATGGAAACACTTAAAAACAAAGCACCATGATCTATTTCAGTATTGTTTTATTTGCCGATCTAATTTTTTCGAAGATAACATGGGATACCAACTCCCCTTTAATGTCCCCGTTCTCGTCTCGAAGTCGCGAATTTTTAGATGTGCGCTCAGTATTCTCGTTAGTGCATTTGTGCTCACAAGGGACTATAACAGCCAACGCGGCTAATACGCTAGATTTAATCCTGACAAATCGATCTGACATAGTCTCACCTATTACATACCTGCCAGGCATCAGCGACCACTTGCTAATGCACTCTGACATTAATCTAGCCACTCCGAACACTAACAAAAAGAAAAAAATAGTAATACGAGACTACAATGGAGCAAATTTTCAGGTGGTAAATAATGAACTATTTTTTTTTATCGATGCTTTCCCATAGCTTTGGTGTCCGCAGCATTCAAACCAACTGGAGCATGTTCACAGCTATAATCACCCAACTCACAGAACAATACACTCCTGAACGCACTGCTACCACCCACTCAATAGCTCCCTAGTGTAATAATCACATTAAACGTTTATCTAACAAAAAGGAAGCCTCTACCGCATCGCAAAGTTCTCGCCAACTAGTGAGCGATCGGACTTCGTATTCAGCGGCTTCCAACATGTATGTTCAGGCGCTCAAAAGCGCTAAAAGCACTTCCACTCACATGTAACCACCAATGTCAAAAATTCTGGCGGGTCATTAATCCTTCCACCGACGATAGTTTTGCGTTATCTGACCCGTTAGGCGACCTCATCCCTTCCGACGTTCGCGTCACGATTCTTAACCGCGTAATCACTGACAACTTTACACCCATATCTGATGTATACATATGCCTAAAACTCACCACTTCAACTATGTTTTCATGCCACCTATAACTGTTGCTCCTACTGGTGTGAATAAGCTTATTGATGGACTCAGTGTTCATTCCGCTCCGGGTTATGACTGCGTTACTTAAAAAGCACTGCAGCTTATTCGCCCATTATACTAACCAAACTTTTCCAGCATTGACCAGTCAACGCTGCTACTGAGTGGAAGATCGGAAAGGTGGTTACAGTCTACAAATCCGGCAGCAAAGCATCCCCTATTAATTATCGTCCCATATCCCTTACCAATACTTGACCCAAAATGTTCAAACATATAATATTCACCAACCTTGTTAACTTCCTTTCATTGAACAACTTTTTATGTCAGCGCAACATTGTTTTCGAAAACTTTACTCTTGCGAAACACAGTTAATATAGTTTACACATGCATTGCACTGTATTCTAGACCTATCATCACTAACTGGCTGTATATTTCTGAATTTTTCAAAGGCTTTCGACGATGTATGTCACAACCTTTTGGCTCACAAACTAAAACATCTTAATATTGACTGTAACTTATTGAAATGGATTGAATGTCTACTTAATCGCTCACAATTAGTTATTGCTTACGGTTATAACACCTGTTTTACAGAGGTGTCTTCCGGAGTTCCACAAGGTTCAGTTCTTGGACCCTAGCTACTGTTCCTGATCTAACATTAATGATCCCCGCTCTCTTATGGATTCTCATATTCACCTATTCGCTGATGTTTGCGTCATTTTTAGAGAAATAACCAACACTAACAACCTTACATTACTTCAGTCAGTGGCGGTCACAGAGAGTGGTTTTAGGGGGAGCGGACAGACTGCTGTATATAAAAAAAGAAAAAATAGAAACAACGATTTTTCATTTTATTTGCACAAAAATTTTTTTGCGCTTTGTTATTGAAAAATAAATGGCGAAAGGTATAGACGTTATACCATTACTCAATCTTTGAATGTTAACGTTTACGCGAGCAATATTCATTTCGATACCAGGGGAAACGAGTCGACGTCTGAGATAATTGCCACGACATGTCCACTAAGGTCAAAGCACCTGCCCGGACATTTCACCAGTGGGGTTAGCGGCCTTCATTTATCAGTTCTGGGAAGTGGCTTAATTTGTTCTGCCCTCTGTCCCCAAGGCGGCTGGTCGGCGCTCCTTGTCAAGCCAGAAAGGGATGGTCCCCTCGCTGGCGTCGCTGTGTCCCTGGTGGGATAAAGACATGAATGGGTGGCTTCCCCGCCCCCCCCCCCCCCCTCCCGCCGACGAGGTTGTTGGCCACCGCAACCGCAGGTGCACCGCCGTCGCCGCCGCGCCGGCGGCATGGCAAGACAACGGTGGCGGGAACTTGATTACTTTTGTATTTTGTAAATAGTGTACAAAGCTCTCCCCTGTCCTTTCTTGCTGTCGCTCCCCTCTATACTTCTCCTTACTATCCTCTCCCTTTCCCTGTCGTTTCCGCCGGCTGCAGCTCGGGTGCTTAAGATATTAGATAGCAATTGCCGCAGCCGGCAACACTCTTTTGCTTCCTTTTTTTTAAAAATAAACCACTACCACCAAGGCAGGAACACGATACCTATCAACGTGTAGAACGTGGAATTGTGTGAAATAAGACAGCCGCTAACAAGGTGAACGTACAAAGCAGGGGACTACTTGACGAGACCGCCACTGACTTCAGTGCGAAGAATGGTGAATGCAGCTATATATGAACAAATGCAAAGTCATGCGTGTATCTAGAAAAACTTCCGTCCCACCTCACTACTACATCGATAACATTTCGTTGGAATCAGCCTCATCATATAAGTGCATCGGCGTCCACATTACTTATTATCTTAACTGGTCTCTTCATACCGAGAACATAATTGAAAATGCTAATCGCATGCTTTGCTACTTACGTCGCAACTTCTTTAACGTTCCTTCCAATTTGAAACTACTGCTTTATCAAACACTAATACGATAAAAACTCGAGCATGCAACACGTGTATGGCACCCTGCTCATGACTTCAGTAATGATCTTGAGCTGGTGCAAAATAACTCTGTGCGTTTAATCCTTGTTAACTACAACCGCACAGCTATGAAGTCTAATATCTGCCTCCCATAACTGACATCGCGTAGAAAAGTGTTTCGTATCACCCTGTTCCACAAGCTGTACCATCATCCCGCTCTTCGTGATCACCTCATCCCCCGTACAATTTCTGTATCCCGCCGCATTGATCATGATCACAAAGTTGGAAGTATGTCATGCAACAGAAAATGCTGCTCGCAGTCATTCCTGCCGCGAACCTCATGCGACTGGAACCACCTTACCGCAGAAGTTGCCGGCACTGAAAATTACGAGCAGTTCCGCGTAGCACTAGCTAACATTGTATATTCAGGCGCTGTTTAATGTTCATGTAATCAACTGTATTTTTCTCTCAGTTTTCGTATATTTACCATTCCCCCTGTGTAATGCCACTAGCCCGTTGTGCTCTAAGCGGTGCGGGCCGGGCTCTATTATTTTACTTTCCTTTTAGACAAGCCCACCCTAACATCTGTGTAATGCCACTGGCCTTGAGGGGTAAATAAATAAATAAACAAACAGAGTAATATGCAAGCCTCTCACACAACATTCACTAATATTTCTTTCTTTCTGTAATAAAGGCTCATATTTCACTGACGTGAAGGTTCATTTTTCAGTCACAGTTCCATACTGTAGAGCGCAGGATAGCGCTTGTGCTGCATAGTTATTCTTCTGTGTGTGTCATTGTAGGCGCTATTGTTTGTTTTCTCAAGTACTATGCACCGTGTATCCCAAACTGAAGTTCTAAATCTTCTTTGATATTAGCAGTTGCAAATTCAAGCCTTCTGCAGGATTTGAAGGAGGCCCAAGGAGACGAGGACTAATTTTATGCATATGCAAATGTAAACAGCTAATCTATCTGTACTATTGTAACTTGCATTCTCTTTTTTGCTTTATGTGCTGTTCTTATATTTCGTGCCATAATGCTGAATGTCGTGATTTTTGTATGTATTATAGTGTAAATTGATACTGTATGTCTGCTGTCAAAATGTTTTCTTTTTCTTTACTGTAATGCGCGATTGTAATGTTTATCTCTTATATTGTTTGGTGTACTTTCCATGTTCTTTTAAAGTACCAACTTGTTTTTCCTACGTTCAAAACTGTCATCTAATGGTCCCCTGGGCCTTGTCAAGCTGTGTGCACAGCTTTTAGCCCAGGGTGACCAGCCAGATTTTTCTGGTAAATAAAGTGCATTGACTGATTTATTAATTCATTGATATGCAACTTACAAATGATTGGAAATGAGGGGAACATGTGCACAGGGCGGAAAGCGCGTGGTCTGCCAGGAAACACTGAGGTGGCCCCGAGAAGGGCCTTTAGTAAGGACGACATCCGTTTTGTGCCTCTTCACTAAGCAGCGACGACACGGCGTGCGCAGTCCTCGTTTTGCACGAGCTGTCGAAGCAATCCTTGGTAAAAAAAAAAAACACGAGGGAACAAAGTCGTGCTGTGTATGCAGATGCGATCGCCTCGTGGTTCCATTCACGGCGAACAACCATCCGGCAAGCCTGGCTCTTTCGACGGATTCAGGAAACGACTGAAAAGAACAAAAGTAAGGAGCGAAGAAAGGTGCACTGCTTACAGGTTAGAACACAAAAACAAAGCTAGGCGCTGCACTCGGTTAACCCATTCAACGAGGCGTGGCGTGAGCTTTAAATCCGATTTCGACAAGGCGTGAGAAGTCGCTAAAGAAGCAAAGGCACACTGCACTGAATGAATGATATAGATAGACTAAGCGCAAGTCATAACTTCTCTAAAGCCACACTGCACTCGTTTAACCCTGCAACGAGGCCTAGCGCGGGTTCTGATGTCTGGCGCCGATTTCGACAAAGAGAGGGAACACGGCCGCGAGATTGGATGCCCGCAATCTTACAGGAAGCAATGAAGCGGCCCTGAAAAGGGCCGTTTGGAGCAGCTCTTCAACGTCAACCTACAGTGGCGTGGCGGCGAGCAGTAGGCCCAGCGTCCGCGGCGAACAATGACATCGGCTTCCGAGAAGCATATCCAGGGAACGATGCTGCAAAAAAAAAAGTTTCGTTACAAGCACCGAAATTTGTTGAGCCCTCAATGCACGAGAAAACTTGCGACAATGTAGTTCAGTCCTTACCTCGGGGTTGAGAATGCGCACGCCCGACAAGCGCGTCAGCGTAGCTGTCAAACGGCGGTCCTCAAAGCGCGCCTGATGCGGATCCTTGTAGTGCCGCGGCAAAAACTTTAAATACGAGCATGACACTAGCCACGTGCTCCTGGCGAAACGGCGAAAGCCGCAAGCAAAAACTGCACAGAAATTTCAGCTGGCTGTCGCCGACGAGCGCACCACGCACGAACGCCATAGCTGCACACGCCTCGAAGCGAGCGCGCCGAGGATCACGAAATGAATGCCCGCTCACCACGCACGCACGCGCGGCGCGGCGGGTGCACCTAGCGATTCCCCAGGCGCTCTAGGGAGAGGTCGAGAAAGGCGCGCTGACGCCACGTCCGGTTGAGAACGAGGGCGAAGTCAAAAAACGTCACGGAGAAGCGCATCCCATCGACCAATCAGCGTTTCCAGCCTGCCGTCCCGCAAACGCTTCTGTTTTTGCCAGTTTTGCGTCGGCAGCGTCAAAGGTTGGGAGCCTGATCGTTTGTTCTACCCAAACTGCAGTGCGACATCGCGCTCCGAGTGACGCGACCGACTGCCTGTCGGAGGAGGGTGTCATGACGTCACGCTCTTCACCTTGCGCCGTCTGGAGAGAAGCGTTTGCGGGTAGGTAGGCTAGAAACGCTGATTGGTCGATGGGATGCGCTTCTCCGTGATGTTTTTTGACTTCGCCCTCGTTCTCGACCGGACGTGGCGTCAGCGCGCCTTTCTCGACCTCTCCCTAGAGCGCCTGGGGCATGGAGGAAGGAAAAAAAAAGAGGAGAGGCCGTCACGTGACATTTTGTGAAGCCGGAAACAAGCTGGGCGCCATCTTGTCCGGGCTGACGTCACGCCACCGCGCCGATTGCGCGCGCGTTTCAAAGCCAACGAAGGAGCGTGCTACCGCATGGGCACAGGCCTCCGCAGGTTTGCATGTATGGGGTAGAAGTTTTGACAAATGCCATTTGTTTGCAGTTGATGACTTGTTGTAGAGCAGAAGCTTTTGTGTTGTTGTATATGATGCGAAAATATTGTAAATAGCCACGTTTTTCCGTATGAGTTGTTTTTGTGAGAAAATCAATGCTTTTTATGAATGGAGTTCTTCGGATCCTGTGTGCATTCGTATCTTTATGTAGATATTACAGTGAAGAAAACTAACCCTTCGCCTTCATTAAAGAAGAAAAATCTCTATGGTATTGTTTAAGCGCAGGGTATTTTTCTTTTTACCGGCGGCGTATAAAACTCCCCGAAAAATATTTCTGCGTACGCCACTGGTAGTGGCTGTATTGTGAAAATAACAAAAATTTACTCATCTGCTTTGGCTCACGTGTCTACCTTGAATTTAGACTAACCTAAGGGCGCGTGTGATCAATGAATACATTAAGTCGGGATCGAGTTAATCGCAGGTATAACGAAGATGCCGGTAGAAACTACGGCGAGTGCATAAAGGTATACGCAAAAATAGTCGCATATAAAATCAACGGTAAATTTCACATTCGACTGAACGAGCCCTTGCATTCTTTACAGAGTATTTCATGCAATAGTCACCGGTAGCTCAGGTTTTTTGAGTCATTTCTGGGAAAATATTTTATCAAATTTTAAAAGAGCTTTGGGGAACGTTCTAAAATTAAGAGATTTCACATACCGATTGCCTGAAAGCACTTTTTTTTCTTTTTTTTAATGCTGTGTGTCTTGGATCTCACAGCGTGTTTCATGAAGCTTCCGAACAAACTGTCCTAGCTTAATGCAGTGTAAAGTACTGCCTTTAAACTTAAGCCTCCTGAAATGTTTTAGTATATTGCTACCCTGGAGGCCTTTCATGTCCAGCTTGCTGACACGAGGCTTATATTTGAATGATACTCTGCAACAGTTTCTATTTGAGAGCATAATGATTTTTGAGTGGACAGCTGTCAAATGTGCTCATGAGGTTGTAAAAAAAATCCTTCTTTGCTAGAATGAGTTTAGAGGTTCATGCATGAGATCTCTGAGTAAGGTTATTGATATTGGGTTGTTTGCATGCTATGCTCGCTTAAAAGTGTTCCATATACTGGCCACACTTTAATTGCGCTCTCTGGTGGATAGCACAAACCTCTCAGTTTTATGCTGAATGAGTGTGCACTTGTCTGCTTTCGGCTGAGTCGTGAACAATGCTGCCATGCATGGTCACACCCCACCTTAGTGTTCAACCTGCCTTTTAATGCAGCTCTTGTTGCTGAATGTTGCAATCTGCTTCCATTGCATATGTTTGGGAAGCTGGCTGTGTCAACAGTGCCTTGTGCTGCAGAACTAAGGGTAAGAAAAATTCTGCAGTACTTTGTTGTTGGTCTTAAATACTATACTTATCTTCATAGCAAGTTTTCGTGCGGCTGGTGATGCAAGGAATGCTTTCTCGTATACAGCAGTGAGGATGGGCAAGTATACTAAAAAGTTTGAGTTCTTGACCCTGAACGCAAAATGTAATATCATAACGTGTTGTAATGGTGACCGTGCCTGCAATGACTTTTGATTCACAACTCCAAGAGCCACTCACACAGGTGAGAGAAACGGAGAGGGCCAAAGTGCATATAGTAGACTGTAGACGGCAGGGGAGGATTTATCTGAAATTTTACACAGGATAACCATCGTGGACATCTTTTTCTCAATGAAAAAAGTCGAAGAAATACATGTTTAAATTGTGACTGCCCCCCTCCATAACTCCACCCTTTGTAGCATGGCAACATAGCATGTTTCACATATCCACAGATCTAGTATTGTGCATAATATATATTACCGTAGCTTTTCAGACTTCTAGAAGTTTAGGAGTATCCAGTGGCTGCAGTATAAGTTTCACGGTGTTGTGCATCATTTCAATGCTGTGTTTCATGTTGAATGTGCAGAGCTGCAGCTGTACGCACCACTTTTTGCTACTAGATTAAATACTAGCGTGTAATGTCACTGCATAGTAGCACACTTTACTTGCGACTGACAATACATAAAATGAAAGTCGATCTATTGTACGTAATGAATGCATCCAATTATTTTTCTTCAACATAACCACAGGCATCAATGAAATTCAGCGCACATGTGGATCCTCATTTCACTAAGTACTTTTTACCCAAAATAACACTATCGCAGGACATGAGCACAATAATCACGTGAGAAAAGGCCTCCTAATTCAGTTAGAGCATCGCCTTTTCCGCACTTCTTGACCATGACATCAGATAGAAAAGCAATTGCAAACCTGCAACAGGAAACCGGTCTAAACATAGCGCGCGACCAGAAACACAGACTTGGCCACGATATGAACGAATACACTTGAGCCCGGCACGTCCTAGAAGCTAGAGCTCGCCAGACGCTTCAAACGTTACACACTTGAAACGGGCGTGTAACAAAGTTGCTGCAGTATACTAAGAGCAAAGCGAGCGCAGCTGCTTCCTTTAAAATATCGCCCTCCGCCCATGTCATGGCCCCCGCGGCTCACAAAATCGCAATCCCTAAAAATGAAAATGACAGTTAAACTAACACCAGTGACGATCACTGGAGCTCGAGGTTTCACTGCCGATGGAAACGGGAGCGCGAATGGCACACGCACACTGCACGCACAGGACGCGAAACGTCCGCACAATACGCCGACGACCTCTCTAGCGCACGGCGTATCGAATCACTGGTGAACGAACAGCGCGAGTGCTCCTCAGTGTGCAGCGGTGGTCTCCCGACAGCTCCGAGCAATGACGCAGTAGACGAAATGCCCGTGCGATCGTCGCCGAGCACGTTGAAGTCAATGCACGCAACAACGAGAGTTTCGCAGCGAATTCCACCTGAGATATGAGTGAACGGCGCCAACGTCAGCCCGTGAGCACGATCAAAAACAAATTCGAGCAGTTGAGAAAAGTACGCCTACGCCTCACCGCAATTGCTACGCCGCGGCCGTCTGCTACCGCTCGGTTTGCAAGCAGCAACTACGACGCCGTTGCTAAGCTGCCCGGACAAAATGGCCTCCCGATCGTTGAAAAGCCACGTGATTTCCTCCACACTTTTCTCCCAGGGCGTCGTGTGGAAAGGGCCTCTCCTCTTTTTTTCCTTCCTCCATGGCCTGGGGAATCGCTAGGTGCACCCGCCGCGCCGCGCGCGCGTGGTGAGCAGGCATGCCGCATTCGTTTCGTGATCCTCGGCGCGCTCGTTTCGAGGCGTGTGCAGCTATGGCGTTCGTGCGTGGTGCGCTCGGCGGCGACAGCCAGCTGAAATTTCTGTGCAGTTTTTGCTTGCGGCTTGCGCCGTTTCGCCAGGAGCACGTGGCTAGTGTCGTGCTCGTATTTAAAGTTTTTGCCGCGGCACTACAAGGATCCGCATCAGGCGCGCTTTGAGGACCGCCGTTTGACAGCTACGCTGACGCGCTTGTCGGGCGTGCACATTCTCAACCCCGAGGTAAGGACTGAACTACATTGTCGCAAGTTTTCTCGTGCATTGAGGGCTCACCAAATTTCGGTGCTTGTAACGAAACTTTTTTTTTTTTTGCAGCATCGTTCCCTGGATATGCTTCTCGGGAGCCGATGTCATTGTTCGCCGCGGACGCTGGGCCTACTGCTCGCCGCCACGCCGCTGTAGGTTGACGTTGAAGAGCTGCTCCAAACGGCCCTTTTCAGGGCCGCTTCATTGCTTCCTGGAAGATTGCGGGCATCCAATCTCGCGGCCGTGTTCCCTCTCTTTGTCGAAATCGGCGCCAGACATCAGAACCCGCGCTAGGCCTCGTTGCAGGGTTAAACGAGTGCAGTGTGGCTTTAGAGAAGTTATGACTTACGCTTAGTCTAGCTATATCATTCACCCAGTGCAGTGTGCCTTTGCCTCTTTAGCGACTTCTCACGCCTTGTCCTAGCTTTGTTTTTTTATTTGTGTTCTAACCTGTAAGCAGTGCACCTTTCTTCGCTCCTTACTTTTGTTCTTTTCAGTCGTTTCCAGAATCCGTCGAAAAAGCCGGGCTTGCCGGATGATTGTTCGCCGTGAATGGAACCACGAGGCGATCGCATCTGCATACACAGCACGACTTTGTTCGTCGCTGCTTAGTGAAGAGGCACAAAACGGATGTCGTCCTTACTAAAGGCCCTTCTCGGGGCCACCTCAGTGTTTCCTGGGAGACCACGCGCTTTCCGCCCTGTGCACATGTTCCCCTCATTTCCAATCATTTGTAAGTTGCATATCAATGAATTAATAAATCAATCAATGCACTTTATTTACCAGAAAAATCTGGCTGGTCACCCTGGGCTAAAAGCTGTGCACACAGCTTGACAAGGCCCAGGGGACCATTAGATGAGTTTTGAACGTAGGAAAAACAAGTTGGTACTTTAAAAGAACATGGAAAGTACACCAAACAATATAAGAGATAAACATTACAATCGCGCATTACAGTAAAGAAAACACTTTGACAGCAGACATACAGTGTCAATTTACACTATAATACATACAAAAATTACGACATTCAGCACTATGGCACGAAATATAAAAACAGCACATAAAGCAAAAAAGAGAATGCAAGTTACAATAGTACAGATAGATTAGCTGTTTACATTTACATATGCATAAAATTAGTCCTCGGCTCCTTGGGCCTCCTTCAAATCCTGCTGAAGGCTTGAATTTGCAACTGCTAATATCAAAGATTTAGAAGAACTTCAGTTTGGGGTACATGGTGCATAGTACTTGAGAAAATAAACAATAGCGCCTACAATGACACACACAGAAGAAGAACGATGCAGCACAAGCGCTATCCTACGCTCTACAGTATGGAACTGTGACTGAAAAATGAACCTTCACGTCAGTGAAATATGAGCCTTTAGGCTGTCTACAAATCGTTATTACAGAAACAAAGAAATATTAGTGAATGTTGTGTAAGAGGCTTGCATATTACTCTGTTTGTTTATTTATTTATGTTACCCCTCAAGGCCAGTGGCATTACACAGGGGGAATGGTAAATATACGAAAACTGAGAGAAAAATACAGTTGATTACATGAATATTAAACAGCGCCTGAATATACAATGTTAGCGAGTGCTACGCGCAACTGCTCATAATTTTCAGTGCCGGCAACTTATGCGGGAAGGTGGTTCCAGTCGCATGAGGTTCGCGGCAGGAATGACTGCGAGCAGCATTTTCTGTTGCATGACATACTTCCGACTTTGTGATCATGATCAATGCGGCGGGATACAGAAATTGTATGGGGGATGAGGTGATCACGAAGAGCGGGATGATGGTACAGCTTGTGGAACAGGGTGATACGAAACAATTTTCTACGCGATGTCCGTTATGGGAGGCAGATATTAGACTTCATAGTAGTTAACAAGGATTAAACGCACAGAGTTATTTTGCACCAGCTCAAGATCATTAATGAAGTTGTCATGAGCAGGGTGCCATACACGTGTTGCATGCTCGAGTTTTTATCGTATTAGTGTTTGATAAAGCAATAGTTTCAAATTGGAAGGAACGTTAAAGAAGTTGCGACGTAAGTAGCAAAGCATGCGATTAGCATTTTCAATTATGTTCTCGCAATGAAGAGACCAGTTAAGATAATAAGTAATGTGGACGCCGATGCACTTATATGATGAGGCTGATTTCAACGAAATGTTATCGATGTAGTAGTGAGGTGGGACGGAAGTTTTTCTAGATACACGCATGACCTTGCATTTGTTCATATATAGCTGCATTCACCATTCTTCGCACTGAAGTCAGTGGCGGTCTTGTCAAGTAGTCCCCTGCTTTGTACGTTCACCTTGTTAGCGGTTGTCTTATTTAACACAATTCCACGTTCTACACGTTGATAGTTATACGAGCACAATTCGTTGTGATTGTCGAGGAATCGTGTTCCTGCCTTGCCGCCACCGTTGTCTTGCCATGCCGCCGGCGCGGCGGCGAGGGCGGTGCCATTCACCTGCGGTTGCGGTGGCCAGCAACCTCGTCGGCGGGGGAGGGGGGGAAGGGAGCCACCCATTCATGTCTTTATCCCACCATGGGACACAGCGACGCCAGCGAGGGGACCATCCCTTTCTGGCTTGACAAGGAGCGCCGACCAGCCGCCTTGAAGGAGGGTACTGAGGGCGGAACAAAGCCACTTCCCAGAACTGATAAATGAAGGCCGCTAACCCCACTGGTGAAATGTCCGGGCAGGTGCTTTGACCTTAGTGGACATGTCGTGGCAATTATCTCAGACGTCGACTCGTTTCCCCTGGTATCGAAATGAATATTGCTCGCGTAAACGTTAACATTCAAAGATTGAGTAATGGTATAACGTCTATACCTTTCGCCATTTATTTTTCAATAACAAAGCGCAAAAAAATTTTTGTGCAAATAAAATGAAAAATCGTTGTTTCTATTTTTTCTTTTTTTATATACAGCAGTCTGTCCGCTCCCCCTAAAACCACTCTCTGTGACCGCCACTGACTGAAGTAATGTAAGGTTGTTAGTGTTGGTTATTTCTCTAAAAATGACGCAAACATCAGCGAATAGGTGAATATGAGAATCCATAAGAGAGCGGGGATCATTAATGTTAGATCAGGAACAGTAGCTAGGGTCCAAGAACTGAACCTTGTGGAACTCCGGAAGACACCTCTGTAAAACAGGTGTTATAACCGTAAGCAAAAACTAATTGTGAGCGATTAAGTAGACCTTCAATCCATTTCAATAAGTTACAGTCAATATTCAGATGTTTTAGTTTGTGAGCCAAAAGGTTGTGACATACATCGTCGAAAGCCTTCGAAAAATCCAGAAATATACAGTCAGTTAGTGATGGTAGGTCTAGAATACAGTGCAATGCATGTGTAAACTATATTAACTGTGTTTCGCAAGAGTGAGGTTTTTGAAAACCATGTTGCGCTGACATTAAAAAGTTGTTCAATGAAAGGAAGTTAAGAAGGTTGGTGAATATTATATTTTTGAACATTTTGGGTCAAGTATTGGTAAGGGATATGGGACGATAATTAATAGGGGATGCTTTGCTGCCGGATTTGTAGACTGTAACCACCTTTCTGATCTTCCACTCAGTAGCAGCGTTGACTGGTCAATGCTGGAAAAGTTTGGTTAGTATAATGGGCGAATAAGCTGCAGTGCTTTTTAAGCAACGCAGTCATAACCCGGAGCGGAATGAACACTGAGTACATCAGTAAGCTTATTCACACCAGTAGGAGCAACAGTTATAGGTGGCATGAAAACATAGTTGAAGTGGTGAGTTGTCGGCATATGTATACATCAGATATGGGTGTAAAGTTGTCACTGATTGCGCGGTTAAGAATCGTGACGCAAGCGTCGGAAGGGATGGGGTCGCCTAACGGGTCAGATAACGCAAAACTATCGTCGGTGGAAGGATTAATGACCCGCGAGAATTTTTGACATTGGTGGTTACATGTGATTGGTTTATGGTTTATGGGGTTTTAACGTCCCAAAGCGACTAAGGCTATGAGAGACGCCGTAGTGGAGGGCTCCGGAAATTTCGACCACCTGGGGATCTTTAACGTGCACTGACATCGCACAGTACACGGGCCTCGAATTTCTCCTCCAAAGAAATTCAACCGCCGCGGCCGGGATCGAACCCGCGTCTTTCGGGTCAGCAGCCGAGCACCATAGCCACTGAGCCACCGCGGCGGTTACATGTGAGTGGAAGTGCTTTTAGCGCTTTTGAGCGCCTGAACATACATGTTGGAAGCCGCTGAATACGAAGTTCGATCACTCACTACTTGGCGAGAACTTTACGATGCGGTAGAGCCGGCTTTCTTTTTGTTAGATAAACGTTTAATGTGATTATTACACCAGGGAGCTATTGAGTGGGTGGTGGCAGTGCGTTCAGGAGTGTATTGTTCTGTGAGTTGGGTGACTATAGCTGTGAACATGCTCCAGTTGGTTTGAATGCTGCGGACACCAAAGCTATGGGAAAGCATCGATAAAAAAAAAATAGTCCATTATTTATCGCCTGAAAATTTGCTCCGTTGTAGTCTCGTATTATTATTTTTTTCTTGTTGTTAGTGTTCGGAGTGGCTGAGAGCATTAGCAAGTGGTCGCTGATGCCTGGCAGGTATGTAATAGGTGAGACTATGTCAGATCGATTTGTCAGGATTAAATCTAGCGTATTCGCCGCGTTGGCTGTTATAGTCGCTTGTGAGCACAATTGTTCTGTGAGTTGGGTGACTATAGCTGTGAACATGCTCCAGATGGTTTGAATGCTTCGGACACCAAAGCTATGGGAAAGCATCGATAAAAAAAATATAGTTCATCATTTTTCGCCTGAAAATTTGCTCCGTTGTAGTCTCGTATTATTTTTTTTCTTTTTGTTAGTGTTCGGAGTGGCTAGATTAATGTCAAAGTGCATTAGCAAGTGGTCGCTGATGCCTGACAGGTATGTAATAGGTGAGACTATGTCAGATCGATTTGTCAGGATTAAATCTAGCGTATTAGCCGCGTTGGCTGTTATAGTTCCTTGTGAGCACAAATGCACTAACGAGAATTCTGAGCGCACATCTAAAAATTCGCGACTTCGAGACGAGAACGGGGACATTAAAGGGGAGTTGGTATTCCATGTTATCTTCGAAAAAATTAGATCGGCAAATAAAACAATACTGAAATAGACCATGGTGCTTTGTTTTTAAGTGTTTCCATAAAAAAGTATGGCAACAGATAAGGAAAGGCTTAGGTAATCGCGATCGAGGAGGTTAGACTGAATTATAGTGCAACAGCTTGAAACAGGTCTTCG
Organism: Amblyomma mixtum; assembly: GCF_055824585.1. Classification (NCBI taxonomy): domain Eukaryota; kingdom Metazoa; phylum Arthropoda; class Arachnida; order Ixodida; family Ixodidae; genus Amblyomma; species Amblyomma mixtum. The sequence goes on along the minus strand of NC_143014.1, from coordinate 96,320,371 downwards.
CATCATTCATATATACTAGAACATTGCAGGAGCCCGGACAAAGCAAAATTACACAAATTACGTTTGAATAGAGATCATGGCAGGAAAGTGGATGAAATATAGCTAAAAGAAGAATTGTGAACCGAAGCAAAGTATGTAATGAGCCAGAAATATGCATATCAAAGAAGACACTGCACTGAGAAAATGGACAGCATGAAATAAATGAGCAGCATAAGTGCAGCATACAGGCCTTTATCAAAGAATTTATTTTTTGTTTATTTACCACGTCCTGGTAGTGTTAGCTCCATAAAGCATTATCAAAATTATAACAATTTTCAGTTTTATTTGCTTAGGAGAACGTTAGAGCAATGAGCACTTCAAATATTGCCATAAATCATCGTACTCTTCGTCCTGGGCCACAAGAGCTGGGGCTTCATGAGATAATTATTACGGTGCATTAACGAAAATTTCAACATGCCGTCAGCATGCAAAGATTTTATACTGGCGCTGAAAAAACCACATTTTTTTAATTTTCGCTGGCAGGAGGGAGTAACTTTCTTGACTGCGCTGCTTTCTTCCTAAGGAAATGAAAGACGTGTATGCCGAGCAAAAACAATTCGAAAATATGTAGCGTAAGATATAACACTAATGCACTGTGAAGCTTGATGCCTTATTGGTCCAGTACAGTGGAGAGCTGGGCGAGTTAATTGGTTCACGATTGTAGAAAGAAAACCAGCGCAAAAGACGGGGACACAGAACTGGGAACACAGAATACAGGAACACAGAACACAGCGTCGTCCTGTGTTCCTGTTGTGCTTCTCCGTCCTTTGTCCTTGTTTTTTTTTTCCTTAATTGTCCATGCACTTGTGGCAATTTAAGTGCACTTCCTGTGAATTTTGCACAAAAGTAGTGTATTTTTGCATTCACCTTTTTTACACGCTGAGTTGTTTTATCTTTTGGTCACTTCAGAAGGGAGGAGTTAGTATAGAAGTAATTTACTTGGAGAATACAAGGAAATATATCTTGCGATGAATTTTCTCATATTTTAATTCTGCCTGACGGGAATGCATTACGCGCCATACGGTGTTACTCACAACCAAACACCCAGGGCTGTAAGTTGGGCAAAGCATGTATCATATATGTGGAAGTGCGAATATAGCTGTGGTGCGCTGGGCGTCTTGCATGCACAGGAGGAAGTGATTTGTGTCCAGACCATCCAGGAGGGAATGTACAAGGACGGGAGGATAGTACAAACGCTAAAAAAAATAGCTAGCTGGGGCTGGTGGTGGTAGTGGTTTATTTAAAAAATAAAAAATGTGAAGCAAAAGAGTGTTGCCGGCCGCGGCAATTGCTATCTAATATCTTAAGCACCCGAGCTGCAGCCGGCGGAAATGAAAGGGAGAGGATAGTGAGGAGAAGTATAGACGGGAGCGACAGCAAGGAAACGCATTTTTCGTTCTAGCAAGCACCAACGTTGGGGCAAAGCAACTAGTTTTGGGCGCCTTGTAAGAAGAAAGGATGGTTCTGGGAAGCGGAGGCAGGGCTGAGTACGGCGCACGCGAGGTCGCGGGGTCACGGAGTCCCGCTGCAGCAGCACATCGGGAAAAGGTTAAATTCTTCCACTCGCCACTCGCAGCGCACCGCAGAGCCGGCAGCCTTCTCTCTTGTCCGCCTACCTGGCAGGAGCTACTCTCTGGTTCCGGCCGGGGAGACGGACAATAGTCGCGGGCGAGAGCGAAGGGGGGGCCCCACCACATGAATGGCATTAGAAGAATGTCACTGGCGCCTCCACTACGGCTCAGCTCGTACTATTCTGGCGTTTCGCGGTAATCGCTTGTCAGCGAAGTGAACACAGCACCGTGCCTTCCCGTGAATAGTAGAAGCAGGGACGTCACGGCCGTATCGGCATTCGCAGGATAGCGCCGCCCTATCGCTTATTTGCTCGCTTATCCTCTGACAAGTCAAAAAGTCTTCCTGTCGTGGCACGCCATCCATGGCTTACGACACCACGTCTGTCATTCCCCTTCGTACTTCAAGCGTTTCTCTTCTTGCTATGAAAGTATTAGCCGTTGCGGCCACCAATTCAAGCAGCGAGAAAAAATTCAGCGCCGCAGGATTCATAATGAAAGAGCGCCGCTCTTGTTTCGATCAAGCCATCATCAATGAACAACTTGCATAATTAGAGTGATAAATCTATACCTTTATGCGTTGTGTCTTGTGTATAATCCCAAACTGTGATCTGGAATGCGAGGTCAAAATTTGAATGTCATTGAAATAAACTCATTTTCCTGAAATTCTCTTTTTGTGTCGTCGCCGCTTTGCAGGTCGGGCCGAGCACGAGCGTGCTCATGGTCCTTCAGTGTCGGGCCGGGCTTCCTGTCGGTAGGTTAAGTCCCGGGCCGGGCGCGGGTTCGAAATTGCGGCCCGTGCACAGCTCTATTCAGAAACCTAATCACATTTCCTTTTGTGAAAAAAGAGCTATGTGCAGAGTTTAAATGGTGCAAGTATGAAGCTACAATGAAGTCAATTACAGACTTCTGTGCAACAGCTAGAGGAATTTCAAGAGCATGCTATACGTGATGCTAGTTGCCTCAGTCACAATTGATGCAGTCAAGTATTATTTCGTATATTTTTTTTTACCCAACAGACATGAAATGTCTGAAGATGAATATGTACCAAACACATCGAAACATCAGTTGTGATGCCTGAAAAAAGTTGTACTGCAACATATAAATGCTCAAGTCTCGATAAGCAGGAATACTGAAGGGGAATAAAAACAGTTTTCTTTTGTTCGGGCTCACGCACCTGCTACAAACATATTCTTTATACATAGCAATAAAACTTGAAATAACTGTTTAAAAGCCTTTTGGTCAATAGTATAGCTAAGTATGACTGAAAGGAGTCCGCAAGAAATGCACGGAAGCAGGCATGCAGTGTGACAGCGCAGCGCGACAGGTGCGCTTTTTAATCTCGCGCGCGCACTGAAGAACATGGGTTTATGGTTTATTGGGGTTTTAACGTCGCAAAACGACTCAGGCTATGAGGGACGCCGTAGTGAAAGGGGTTCGGAAATTTCGACCACCTGGGGTTCTTTAACGTGCACTGACATCGCACAGTAAACGGGCCTCTAGAATTTAGCCTCCATCGAAATTCGACCACCCCGACCGGGATCGAACCCGCGTCTTTCGGATCAGCAGCCGTGCGCCACAGCCACTGAGCCACCGCGGCGGGTCGAAAGACATGACGGGGACACGCCGAGGAGGCAACGCTGCAGTGCACGCTGCCTCCTCGCCTTTCGGCTCCTCGCGAGCAGCCCCGTCCGCTGACGAGTGGTGGCGGGGAAAAATCTAGGGAAACATGTCTGTCCCTAACCGGACATGACGTCATTAAAGATCACGTGACCTATGACGTCACGCGTATGACGTCATATTTTTTTGAACAATCAGCGTTTCCAGCCTACCTACCCGCAAACGCTTGTGTACGCCACGCCTTGATGACTGCACAGTGCATCAACCTCGATGCCCTCTTCGGACCGGAAGGCTGATCACATTCGACGTGGCGATCCTGGCCTGGGCAGAAAATAACGGGTGCTTATGTGAAGAGCAGCACCGTCACCTCCACACAATAATTCGCTAGAAATGAATAAGCGAGCAACATGCAGCAAGTCGACAAGTCGTGCCTGCATTGCGTCCTAACGGAGAAAAAAATGTGACTAGGCCGCATGAATAAGTGTGGCGATAAAAATTGGCCATGATAATGAATAAATGATACTATAGCTGAGCTTGAGAGGCGGAAATGGACTTGGGCGGGGCATGCGTTGGGCAAAACTGACAACCAATGGGCCCTTAAAGTTGCGCGGATGGATTAACAGTACAAAACTAATCGTACATCATCGGGATCGACATTTGTCGTTCAGAGAATGTGACTGAGTGAATGAAAAAACTTTACTGGCTCTCGAGTGTTCCGATGTCGGGTCCCTTAGTTCAGGACCACAGCGGCCATGGCTGCTGAGCATGCCCGGTCGACCAGCTTCGCCGTCTTGGTCAAACTTGGATCAACTTGGTGAGACTTGGTCATCCAGGTTTACGCTGGACAGCGCGACCTCCCACTGATCCGGAGTAGGATTCTGTATGTTCCGTTCAGTGGGCGTAACCAGACCAATGACTACAGAATGGCTGATGTCCGATCCCTTGGTTTTATCCACGTATGCTGGGGTGTATTTAGCGCTGTCTTTAAGGCATACTGTTACGTGGCGGCCAGCCGAAGAATGAGAACAATACAACTATCGCTGAGTCTGTACATTCCAAAAGGGTGGAATATTGGGCGAGTTGGTACGGATCCATGTTATCGGGGCCCCACAAGGGCGGAGACATAGAAAGACAGAACAGGTGCTTGTATCAGATGTGGCTATCAAGCAAGCGGCCTGATAACATGTCAACGCCCCTTCTTCCTCTCCCTTTCCCTCGCTGCAGCCGCAGCTATAAATCTATGCGCAATAAAGGACCGGGCGTCTTTTCTGGCCTAGCTACTGATGTGTCGCGTCTCTGCATGAAGCGATCGATACATGGTGTCAGAAGTGGCCCGGTGTGCCCAGCTGGATTATTCAAGCAGCCGAAGCAATGGACATCGTGAAACCGCCGGGACCACTTCAGTTGACTGGGAATGTCAGAAGAAACTGGCTAATATTCAAGCAGAAGCTGCAACTGTTCCTGACAGCGACGTCGACCGCCACCCCAAAGTCATCAGCAGTCAAAGCAGCGATCCTTCTAAGCGCTGCCGGCGACGAGGCACTGGACATCTACAACAACTTCAGCTACGCGAAAGATGAGTCCAAAGATGATTACGACACGCTGCTCAAGAAATTTGACAGTTACTTCGACGGAAAAGAAAACGAAGTCTACGAGAGGCATGTATTTCGTATGCGGGTACAAGGTGAGTCCGAGCCATTTGAGCCCTTTGCACGAGACCTCAGAACGCAAGCTAAGCTCTGCAATTTTGGTGGCCTTGAAGAATCCATGGTACGAGACCAGACTGTTTTCGGCACTAATAGTACCCCGCTCAGAGAAAAAAATGCTACGAGATAAGAGTCTCACATTGCAGAAAGCAGAAGAGATGTGTAAGGCAGCGGAGACTGCCGCGCAGCAAAATGCTACCTGGTCCAAAGACGACGTCCACGTTGACTACGCCGTAAGAAACCAGCCTGGTAAAGAAAGGCGGATTCGATGCAAGCAGTGCAACCAGGCGCACGCGCCGCGACAGTGTCCAGCTTACGGGAAGCGCTGCTGCACTTGCAAAAGAATGAATCATTTCTCGTTGTGCTGCAGAAGTCGCCAAGTCAACCAAGTACAGGAAGAGGTGCAAAGCGATGAAAACTTCCAAGTTTTGGACGTCAGCATATGTGGTGTCAACAGGCAAGCAGGGCTAGATTGGACAATGCAAGGCCAGATTGCCGGATGCGTCATCAGTTTCAAAGTTGACACGGGCTCCCAGGCAAACCTTCTTCCCCTCAGCATCTTTCGACGCATCCGCAGTACAACGCCCCTGCGCAAGAGTACAGCGGTTCTTACTGCCTACAATGGCAGCGTTGTCAAGCACGTGGGTGTCGCCACAGCATCACTGCTCCTGAACAAAGCGAAGCACGAGACGAAATTTTTTATCGTGAAAAAAGGCCGACAAGCAATCCTTGGCTTTAACACATGCCTGCAATTTGGCCTCATTCCATCAGTTGTCGATGCCGTTAACATGCAGGATGGGCATGAAACACCAGAGCAAACGGCCCCGCACCTTTTCAGTGGAACCGGCTGCGTCAAACGACACTACAAGATGGTCCTGCGGCCCGGTGCGGTTCCAGTGGTACAACCAGCTAGGAGGGTACCCTTCTCCCTAAGGGAACCACTACGTGAAGAGCTCAACCGCATGGAGAAGGCGTCCATCATCAAAAGGGTAGACGAGCCCACCGAATGGGTGAGTCCCTTGGTCATAGTTCGCAAAAAGAATGGAAGCCTCCGGGTGTGCATGGACCCAAGAGAAATTAACAAGCACATCATGCGTGAGCACTGCCCTATGCCCGGACGTGAAGACATTAGGGAGTTTTAGAATAGGGGGCCCCAAGAAGTTTGGGGCGTCGAAGTGCGCATGCGCAGAACGCAAGCCCCGCCCTGCGTCTTGGGTTAACGTTAGCGGCGAACGCTATTTCGCCAAAATAGCGTGCGCCCCAACGCTGCTCTACGTTCAGGCAATATGGCGGCGCCCGTCGAAGCGGAGCCTCACTACACCACCGATTCGTTGTTGTCGCTGCGCTGTGCCCCACGTTCACGGCAAACGAAAGGCACACGAAGCTATCGCTTTGTCTGATGATGCCCTCACCACAAAGTTTTAGCGATGAAATGCCCTATATTTTCAGACTGCTTCTGTGTTTACAAAGCTGCTAGGCTAAGCGAGTACGCATCGTTTGGTTGCCGTAGAGATGACTTGGTGGGACGTTCGAATGGAGTTTCTCGACTCAGTAAAAACACACACTTAAAATTTTGCTCTTAAATCGTATGTCTGCAATAATAACAGTTTCTGACGATGAAATGAACGCATATTTTAAAATCTTTTTTAAGAGTATCTTTTTGGTTTGCCGTAGTGGCGCTGCAGTCGATAAACGCAAGCCTGGATCCACTGCGTAGGGGAGACCCCTATTCTAAAACTCACCGGCGCACTCGTACGTAGCGCTGGGGCCCGCTATTTCCTTGGGGCCCCCAAGCGTTGGGGCCCCCTATTCCAAAACTCCCTATTGAGTGCGAATTGTCAGGGGCGCGACTGTTTTCCCGCCTTGACGCAAACTCCGGCTTCCACCAAATACCGTTACATGAGGCCACGTCGCGAATATGCACGTTTGCGACTCCGTTCGGCCGCTACAGATTCCTTCGGCTCCCTTTCGGTATTTCGTCTGCTAGTGAGGTCTTCCAGAAGACGCTCGCAGAGATCTTCGACGGCCTGCCAGGGGTTCATGTATATGTTGTCGACGTGCTAATCTGTGGCAACAGCAAACAGCAGCATGATGAGCGCTTGCGAGTAGCACTGAGAAGGGCAGAGGAAGCTGGTCTTACGTTCAACCGTGAGAAGTGTGCCTTCGGTGTGAAGGAAATAACATTTCTTGGAGACGTCATCAGTGAACATGGCATACTGCCGAGTTCTGATCTAATTTCAAGCATTCAAGCTATGCCACACCCGAATGACAAAAATGCAGTACGCAGAATGCTTGGAGTCGTTAACTATTTCCGCAAGTACGTGCCTCGACTGAGCGATAAAACGTCCCTACTTAGCAGCTTGGTGAAGGAGAACGTCGTTTTTGACTGGAGTTCGGTTCATGAGCGTGAGTGGAAAGAGGTCTGCGAAGCATTAACAACGCCTCCTGTGCTGGACTTTTTCGACGCGAGGAAAGAAACCAAAATTTCGGCTGACGCATCTGGGCTAGGGTTAGGCGCAGCATTGTTGCAGAAGCATGGCAGTGAGTGGCGCCCAGTCATGTACGCTTCGCGAGCGCTCACCGATAGCGAAACACGGTACTCGCAAATCGAGAAAGAAACCCTGGGCATTGTTTTCGCATGCGAAAAGTTTCACCAGCTGGTATATGGCCGCAAGCTTGTCATTGAAACGGATCACAGACCTTTGCTGGCAATCACGAAAAAGGCAATCGGAGATATGCCACCAAGGCTGCAGCGTTTCTTTATTCGTCTTCTTCGTTATGACTACGAACTGCAGTTTGTTCCTGGCAAGGACCTGCTGTTGGCGGACATGCTGTCCCGTGCTCCTGCCGTCCGTGCCGTCCTGGAGTCAACCGAAGACGTCGACGTTCATGCTGTACAGGTCCTCTCAAGCATAGTAATTAAGCACACCAACAAAACGGCGCCTGCAAAGTGAGACTTTAGCGGATCCATACTTGAGCAAAGTCTTGGAGCAGGTGGCACAAGGAACTAAGATTGAAGGAGAGTTAAAGCCATTTGCAGCAGAACTATCGGAAATTGATGGAATACTGCTGAAAGGATGCAAAATTGTCGTACCGAAGACAATGAGAGTGGAGATGCTGCAGAAGTTGCACGCGGGACATCTTGGGCTGAATAAAAGTAAAGCCAGAGCTCGGGGCCTGATCTTCTGGCCAGGAATGGGCAGTGCCATTGAAACGCTCATTCGCAAATGCAGCGCATGCCAAAAGTACGCCTACAAGCAAGCTTCTGAGCCTTTCATTTTTGTGGCCAACACCCAAGGTGCCATGGCACCGGGTGGGAATCGACCTTTTTCATTTCGCTGCTGACATGTACGTAGTGGTGTTTGATGCGCATTCAAACTTTCCAGACGTTGAGAAACTCGCTGTCACCACTGCGCGCGAAGTCGTTACAAAGGTTGCGTCTATTTTTGCGCGGTACGGAATTCCTGCCCAAGTGTGTACCGACAACGGACCTCAGTTTGCTTCCCAAGAGTTCGCGGAGTTTGCACGGCGCTATGACTTTGTCCATATTACTTCGAGCCCTGAATTTCCGCGGTCGAATGGTTTGGCCGAGAAAGGAGTACAAATAGTGAAGCGCATTATGAAGAAAACTGCAGAGTCTCGTGACGACTTCTGGATGGGTCTTTTATCATATCGCGCGTCCCCATTAGAGGACGGACAATCACCGGGAGAATTGTTGCAGGGTCGTCGGCTGCGCACTACTCTGCCTGAATGCAGCGTCGACCAGGAGCGCCCGGTAGTCAAGCACCGCCAGTCGTCCAAGGGCAAACTACTGCCTCCACTGCAGCAAGGAGACACGGTGCGAGTTCGTGACGACCGCCAATGGTCGCGCAAAGCGATGGTTCTCCAGAAGGTGGCTCCACGATCCCACATCGTGAGAATGGACAACGACCGTCTTCTAAGGCGTAATAGGCAACATCTGCTGCGAACCCAAGAGCACTACAACGTCATCGATGACAGCGACGACGACGCGGACATCCGCTCCGAGGCTAGAAGAACTTCAAGTCCTGGTACCGCCGATGGCCAGGGTGAGCCACGTGATGGACTTGCCGCAAGCACTCGGCTCACAGCATCAGGTGCAGCTGGTGGATCAAGCATGGACTTGCCACGTGATGGACTTGCCACAAGCACGCAGCTCACAGCATCAGGTGCAGCTGCTGGATCAACCATGCCAGCCATTCCACGCAGGACAACCCGGCCACGCATGGAACCTAAACGGCTGACTTATGATCACAAGTTTCGGCAAATTTCTTAGAGCATTGTCAACACTGATCTTTTCACAGAGGAAAGATGTATCAGATGTGGCTATCAAGCAAGCGGCCTGATAACATGTCAACGCCCCTTCTTCCTCTCCCTTTCCCTCGCTGCAGCCGCAGCTATAAATCTATGCGCAATAAAGGACCGGGCGTCTTTTCTGGCCTAGCTACTGATGTGTAGCGTCTCTGCATGAAGCGATCGATACAGTGCTCACCGTCAACTGACAAAAATTTATTGGCACACGCAATATATGCAAATCAGAAAACAAAAGAACAGAAAAGCACATGACATGCGCAGTCCAATTCATGACTACAGCACTACATTGTTCGAAGAAACGCGCGTTCTGTGGAGACATAGAGATAAGACAGCCCGGGAGATTATGGAGGCTTTTAAAATAAGTCAGCCGATACATGTGTGAGCGCGCCTTCGCTGCTGTTGCTTGATTTAGAGTTTGAGTACCTTGAAAATGCACTCTCCTTGTGATGCGGTATGAATCGCGGTGTTGCTTCACGTGCTCTTTTTCTGGCTGAATGCTGTAATCGTGAACTGGACTGCGCATGTTATGTGACTTTCAGCTGTTCTGTTTTCTCTTTTATATATATTGCATGTCCCAATAAATTTTTGTCAGCTGATAGTGAGCACCTGTTCTACGTCTCTGTCCTCATCCCTGTGGTGCCTCGTTGACATGGATCTGTACATTCCTCTGGACGCCCTTAACAGCCTGTCAGAAGCTTTAATGAACTTAAGAGGGCTACATTTGAGAGGAAACGCATTGTGTTGTGCGTCCACCTGAAACACCAGAAGAGTTTTGCGCAGAGCAGTAACCGGGACAACGGAGAGCTTCACTAGCCTCTCAGGTAAGGCATCTTGCTCGAACTAAATTTCAGCGACGTGGCTTTAGCGATGTAGAAGTTGCGATGACCAGAAGCGCCACATTTGACCGGAGGGTGTATAACTAGGGGCTGGAAGTTTCGGTTTGAACCCAAAAGAAAACTATAAAAGTACGCCGAATTCAGTTTTCGAAATTCGATTTCAACCGAGAAACGTTAATATTCTTAGCATGCAAGGCATAGCTATATGGTTTTTGAATGCGGGTTACACTCAGTCAACCTGAAAATTAACCAAGTAGGAAAGCCAGGGGCGTGATGCGATGGTGGTATCGTTGGATAAGCAGAGCAGTTGTATGGCCTGAGGTATTGCTCCTCCACCTTACGTTTTCCCGGGAAGCATCACCTACTCGCCGCCTTGTATTTAAGCACTGTTTGTTACCATCACCTGCTTAACACAATTATTTGGTTAAGTAGGTTAATCAGCTGCAGGACATTGACAGGAAATTGCGCATGGGCGTCAAGAAAAATTGTTCCGGCTATCGCGATGATTAATTAGAAGCTCCATCGCTGTCATCAATATGCAGTTCACGTGACGGCCTGCCCTCGCAACCCCGCGCGACAACCCAAAGATAACGTATCAACCTAGCTCGTAAAAATAAACCCACTTCAGTATTTGTCTACCGGCTTTAACTTGTGTTACTCTCTTAAAGGGAAGCTGAAATGGTTTTATGAGAATTCGAGATTATCTAAGAATTCGAATCTATGGAGGTTCTAGAGAAAGCATGCAAAGTATTTTTGCACTAGCATCTAAATTGGTGACGTAATCGTCGGTTAAAAACGCGACGATGTTCAAGCTTCTCCTTACTGCGTTGGGGAAGTGCGAGGAAACTCGTCCAAAGCAGCACAAATAATCGGCCCAATATCGGAAACGCATTGAAAAAGGACGGTCCTACAACGGCTTGGGGCAGTGACGTCATCCTCGCCGAAACTTCAGATGTCCGCTGCCTTCACTTGCATACTGCTGTACGTCTTTCGATGCCGCCAAGCAATGCTTCGTAAGCTTCACCTTCAATGGAGTTGGTTTTCTTCTATGAAACAACTGTTTATTCGGTGGAAACGTAGCGCCGTCGTACGTTACGTCATTATCGGGGCCTCTGATCGTCGCTGTGCACTGCAGAGAAGCCTGAACGCTGTTTCACATGCAAGCGAAAATGCTACCGAATTCTGCCGCCGTGGCGGAAAAACCTGTTTTGAGTCCTCGCTGCGACGGGCGGCGAGGTTCCAACAAGTTGGAAAGTTTCGCTGCGACGCGCCGCTCAATCGCTCATTCGCTTGCATGTAAACCAGCCTTTATTCGGCGATTACGCCGCAATTTCAAACGCTGGGGCAAAACGATTTCGCAGGCATTAACTGCATGTTTGACACATTGGGCCCTTTTAAACTCATCGAATTCTAAAACCTATTCACTTGCCCTTTAATAAAGATAGCATTTTTTTCTACAAGCACAATTGCAAGTACTATCATTTGCACGTTAATTACTGGTAAATAAATGGTTCAGGATGACAAAAACACCGAGGGAGACGTTGACTTCTGCCGACACATAATTGCTGCTTTAAATTTTCATTTAATTTGTTTCATGCACTGAAGTACAGCCCCCGTCAAAAGTATACAGCCCAAGGGGTTTGCTTCTAAGCTGTCTAGCGGGGCTCCCATGCACATCTAGCAGTCCAAAGCTTGGGAGGATTGCGGAAGCGAAGCCTTTCCTCTTTCGAGAGGTTACTGTTGCTGGGGATGCATGGCATACAGTACGCGTGACAAACAAATCCCTTGGGCTGTATACTTCTGACGGGGGGCGCACATGGAGGTGCGAGAGAAAAAGCTGCCTTGTGGACAGCTTGACAAGATCTCACCCCGTAATAAATTAACCGAAGTCACCGAAAAAAAATCAGTATTTCATTCGCCGAAAATAATATTCGCCGAAAAAAAAAAAACAAACCTATCGTTCTGACAACTGTATCTTACCGGTACTCACTTACGGGGCAAAAACGTGGAGGCTAACCAAAAGGGTTCAGACTAAGTTAAGGACAATGCAGCGAGCTATGGAAATAAAAATGATAGGTGTACGTTAAGAGACCGGAAGCAGGCGGAATGGGTGAGGGAACAAACGCGGGTTAATGCCATCCTAGTCGAAATCAAGAGGAAAAAATGGGCTTGGGCAGGGCATGTAATGCGAAGGCAAGATACACGCTGTTCCTCAAGGGTAACGGAGTGGATACCAAGAGAAGGCAAGCGTAGCATGGGGCGGCAAAAAGTGTGCAGATGAGATTAGAAGTTTGCGGGGACATGGTGGTCGCACCTGGCAAAGGACATAGTTAATTAAAGAGACATGCAGTGGGCGTGGTCAGGCTGATGATGATGATCGTTCTGAAATAAAAATCAAGAAAGTGAGAACCGATAAGTCCGACCCTTATGCATAACCTAAAGCGGGAAAAGCAGGAGATACGATGGCAAAGGAAAAGGAACAGCGGGGGTCAAAAAATCATGCGCAGTATCAAGTGTATTTGGTGCTTCCCTGAGTGGCTAATCCCCCTTATGAGTATGTGTCATATCCCTAGGTCACGAACAAACAAACAAAACTAGGCAAGAACGAATGTAGAACGTTAATGAACGGATCTGTGTGAAGATCATCTTAGGAAGTGGGAAGGAGGAATCTCGAAAGAGAGTTCGAATTTAGATTTTGAACATAGGTCGAAAGAATCGTGAATGAGGTTTGAGCAAAGAGCAATGAACTTAGAAATACATGTGATGAAATTTTACTGCACTAAAAAGATCTCTCCCGATAGAAGTAATTGAAGCTCGGTAGGCCGTCACATGCTCGTTTCTGCCTGGGGATTTTATTAGTAACCTTCCCTTCAGCTCCATTAATGAAAAAAAAAATTCTTGAAGTTTACATCTAGGAAGAGAATTGGCCAATAACTGCGGTCAGTGCGGCCACCCAGATGTATGGCTTGCTAACAAAAGATGTAAGCTCATAGACATCAATGCATTTTTACCTGAATAGCACTGCATAACCAAAAAAACTACGAGAAATAGGGTGTCGCTATTGTGATCTCTATAGGAAAAAAAAAAACTTCCTCAAGCCGGTCCTAATTTAGTTGTGAAACGCCCGCTTTCTGCCGCTCTTTGGCGCTGCAGTCGTACGATACATTGTTATTTTTCAGGCGCATAGCGGCACATATCTACATTCGGGGACCGGCCCAAATCGGAAGGCATCCCCGCCAGCCCAGAGTGCAATCTCCACTTCTTTTGCTGATGCATATGCGGTGAGGACACTCGCAGTACCAACCACTTTAAAACTGCTAGGACCCGTGATCACTGCCACCATGATCACCATCGTCATCCTCATCAAAATAATTGTATTCAAAAAGGGGCTTTACACTGATAATACGAAAGTAACCACTTGCGTTATAACTGAACAAATACAAATATGTAACTGAGCATTTTTTTTTTGCACGTTTCGTGCCGCTAAAAGACACCCTCGCGTTAAGATAGGTCCCCCTGTACTTTCTACTATCCCCTCACCTCTTTCTTTTCACTTCTACACGCTACCTGCTATCCTTTATGTCCGCTGCCCCAGCTCAGGTGCTCCCAGCAGCGATATCAGATGCCGGGGCTAGCAAAAATTCTTTTTCCTTCCATATTCAATGCATAATAAAAACCACTACTACTACTACTACGACACGGATCGCGCTGCAATGGTTCAAACATGGCAAGTCCCAGCAACATCGAGCACAAGCGACGACAACGACGAAGTCAACAACCGTCAACGGCCAACAACAACGCGCCACTCAGCGCGTGTCGTTTACCGTTGGCGCGTTTTCCGAGCTCTGAAGGTGGGCCTTTCAAAGCCTCCTCGCCAGTCGGTCTGCTGTGCCCGGCGCCACTTGTGGTCGGACGCTCTCTCGCTCGCTCACCCTGCCCTGCTGACCCTAAGCTGTGAGGAGGCATCGAGACCAGAGATGAGCTCCCCTGCCGTGGCTACCGTGGACGCCAACGCCGACGCGTACAACCTCATCACCATCTGGTCCGAGGCCGGTCTGCTCTTCACTGACCTTGAAGGCCGACAGCCGGCGTTCGCCCCCGGAGCCGCTTCCCGAGCCATGCCCGGACTGAGAGAGCAGAGGAAGGCCCGCCAGTTCTGCGACGTCGTCTTCAAGGCTACGGACGGAGAAGAGGTGTGGGCGCACCGGTTCGTCATGGCAGTCAAGTGAGCTAACGCTCTTTTCTTGCCCGAATGTCCTCTCGGACCGTTTCGCCTGCAGTGCTGCAGTGTTGAAGGTGTCCGTCACACATACTGTAACTGACGCAGGCTTTGGCCATTACTGACCCTTAGCGTGTACGTTATTCAAATGGTGGCGTTATTTATTCATTATCGGTTAACTCAAAGTCAAAACGAGGACTCTGCGTCTGTTACATATTCAGTAAGACATTTTGAGCCCGTATGCCTTACGCATCCGATAACGGAAACATTCGGAGCCCATTGTTCATGAAGAATGTTCACGAAGAACTGAAGTGATATAGGAAGAATGTAAACTACGATTAAGATCGCCCGTCGTTAGGCTACATCGATCAGACGAAGCGTTTAGTTGGTATCTTTTTAGTTGGTTGGCGCATCTAGAAGTAAAAACGCGTTCCCGTTTAGTGCGCGGTCTTCTATAGCACAGCCACGAAAATTCATCAGGCTGACTCTTTGTTTTGTTTCTTTAGCGTGTACTATGGCAGCCAAGCAGAGCTACTTTGCTTCTTGTTTATTCATGTGAGGGGCTTTGCCTTTTTCGCGTTCCTCTCGCCGCCCCTCACACTGCAGGTTCTCCGGCTGCGGCAACCTCTTCAACGTAACCAAAGAGGCGATGACCAAAGACCAGGATCAGGAGAAGCAGGAGTGGATGCCACCCATCCGCGTGGTCGTGAGTGACATGAGCAGCGACATGCTCGAGCTGCTCGTCGACTTCGCCTACCAAGTGCCCCTCCACGGACGTATTGGGCTACACAACGTCGGTCAAGTGCTCGAGATGGCCGAGAAGTACAACGTGAGTTGGGGACATTGAACAAGACGGAGTCCAGCTGTGCGCTGACAGTGCGCTGCTGGCGACACAGGATCAACTGCTTGACAGAAGGGTTGATGGATACCTGCTGTAACCTGTAGCATGGGGCAGCATGTAGATAGATACAACGGTAGATGAATGCACACGACAAGAACTAGCCCAGCCAGATGCCATGAACAGCTGCTGTTTGAGACGGAGAGAGCAAGGACAACAGGAGGCTGTTACGATAGCGAAGCTCACTGTCCCCATGCTGTGACTAAACGTGTTTGAAGATGGACACATGGAACAACTGACCTGCAGTCGGATATAACTCCAGGATAAAGCGGAACTAGACCAACCAAACTGCCATTCATGAAGTTTGGTAGTTTGGTGGGTCGAGTTACCATTATCCCTCAAGAGAAAAGTATACAACAGCTGTATCTTACCGGTACTCACCTATGGGGCAGAAACGTGGAGGCTAACAAAGAGGGTTCAGCTTAAGTTAAGGACAACGCAGCGAGCTATGGAAAGAAAATGATAGGTGTAACGTTAAGAGATCGGAAGCGGGCGGAGTGGGTGAGAGAACAAACGCGTGTTAATGACATCCTAGTTGAAATCAAGAGGAAGAAGTGGGCTTGGGCAGCGCTTGCGATACGAAGGCAAGATAACCGCTAGTCCTTAAGGGTAACGGAGTGGATTCCAAGAGAAGGCAAGCGTAGCAGGGGCGGCAGAAAGGTGGGCGGATGAGATTAAGAAATTTGCAGGAATACGGTGGCCGCAACTGGCGAAGGACAGGGTTAATTGGAGAGACATGGGAGAGGCCTTTGCCCTGCAGTGAGCGTAGTCAGGCTGATGATGATGATGACCCACCAAGGAGGCCTTCCTACCAATGGTATTGGCCTATTGCAACGTCGTTAATGTCAACCACGTTTCACTTACCACGGCCGCTAATAGATGCGCGCTAAAACATGCGAGGTGGTTAAGTGCGACATCATGAGAATCGGTCGATGCCATTGGTTGCAGGGCCTCTTTTGAGTGCCATCTCTGGCTTCATTCTTGAGTTATATTAGACCAGTGTCGTCTCTAACGAAGCGACAAAGTGTGGCTTCAAATACTGGACGGGACCCACGGCAGCGGGAGAATTCCTACAGACGCTGGAACGAGAAGATTCGAACTGTCGTCACTGCAACTTAGCGTGTCCAGAGAGGCAGTGTGTTAGTGCCGAGGCCAGAACCGCAAGGATAGCGACTGAACCGACATTCTCCTATTGGCCGAAATTAGGGTCGCTAAAAAGGGACGAAGAACAAGAGAGTAAGATGACAGAATAGTGACAGAAGACTGGAATGTTAAGTCGTTCTAATAAAGAATGGGTAATTAAGATAGGACACCGCACAGTACAAGATGACAGTAGGAGAAAGCTGTCTAGACTAGCGGTGAGGACGCTACGCCACATCCCAAATTATGGGTGCTAAAGCATAGAGTGACAGAAAGGAGCACGATACTGTATCAAGCAGTTAGGATGCTTGCGGACTGTGGCTGTAACCATAATTGGTTCGTCTGTTTAAGCTTTCTAGTTTGCTTTGATTCTTTACGCCTATACGCTCGTTCCTGCTCGAAAGCAGACGGCCGCTAGACCTAAGTGCTGAAATTCTGCACATCTGTGAGAAATATTTTACATGCATGCATCGTCTTGAGTGTCATGCCTCGATGTATGCATGACTGAGGATATGAAAATCAATAAGTGTACAAAAAGGGTCGTACAACTTGTCGAGGCCGGAGGGAAGCCATCACCAGGGATACGAAGACGGGCCTCTTGTCATGGGGATGCTGCGTGGCAGCTGACGTGTGCGGTGTTGTCACTTGCGGCATCACTGCTGGGGGCTTCGACTGTCGCAGACTGGTTATATGTGGCTCCCGGAGGTCCGATGCTGGTTGCCCCAAACCTTTGGCCCAGGTCCACCACGCAGAGAAGACGTGTACAGGCGGAAAAGTTCAAACGGGTGACCTTCGGGTGTCTTGAATGTCTCAAGTGGCTCCTTCAGTGCAGCTGTGGTTGCGACGTCGTGAGAATGGGCGGGGTAGGTGTTGCGCGTCTGCTTATATTCCGGTCTCGAAAGAGTGCGAATGATGACGGTTTAGGACGACACAAGTAGCATCCGAGGCTCAATAGGCTGACGGATGAAGAAACTGGTGGGAAGATCAGCAGAGTAGCACTCTTCCAAAGGGAGGATGAAAGCCATGGATCCCATGCTAGCAAGCAGACGTGGTTGTGTGACCAGTTTCGGCCTGTGCTCAGAAATGAGAACACGTAAGAGAGTGTGCCCGGCGCCGAGTCAACCAAAATCGCGCAGGACGGAGTAGAGATGCTCAGATGTTGGCGGTTGGCATACTTCTCGCGGACTGTGACGCATTCGGTCAAGCTAACCGATGGAATAATCTCAGAATGCGGGTAACAGGTAGCAATATGCTACCGAAGCAGTACGAGTCTTTCAGAAAGGCGACAGAGCAATCTTGTGGTATGAGTCTACATTTCCGGGTGGACACACCATTATTCAGCAAATTAGACAGGCCAAGGCTGGTGGCTGCAGCAGATGGCCAGGCCATAGGCTCTAGGTCTTCTTGCGCAAAACTTGCTATCCTTGGGTAGTCTGTTTACCCATGGAACCGGAGAAACGTGAAGAAGACGTGATTGAGGCGTGTTGATCTATCATCAGCCTCTGCATACAGCGCATTCCTTCCCAGTATGCGTAGCAGCCCTTTGAGTCTCGCTTAACCTCGGGCACTTTGCGGGATGTGACCAATGACGGTTTGTTGAGGACTCCAGGTGCAAACGTTTGCGCACATAGAACAAGTAGTGTAAAGGGTCGGTCCGGTCAGTCCCTTCGTTCACGAATTCAGGTGCTGCTGTGGACAGAGTTTAAGCAGCCACGTCCGAACGGAGCATTGGTGCCAGCGTCGAGCCATTAAGCAGAGAGACAGGTCCATGAAGCACGATGCGCAGGGGTCAGCTGCGACGGAAGTGACCTTTCTGTACGCGTGCTAGAAGACATCGTGGATCGTGGAGTTACGACGACGATCAAACTGGGGTGGCTCGGGACCTTCGCCGGCATGAACCGAATACAGAAATCAGGAGCGTAGAGTCGCATAATCGGTGAAGAAACGGTTGCAAGGAGGGTCGGTTGCTGGACACTGCCCGTCGGAGGCAGCAGCGGCGTAACTTTCGTAGTCGCCATGGAGCGGCTCATCGTAGATGTCGACGAGCCAACGTGCAGGCGTTCAGCACGCTGGCAATCGGGAGAGACGTCAGTCTTAAAAGAGGAGGCTGGAAGACGAGGGTCTCGATGCACGGTGCTACCAAGCAGACGTGGTTCTGTGACCAGCTTTGTCCTGGACTCAGAAATGAGGAGAGATAGCGCAGCTATGGCTGCCCGGTGCCAAGCCAATCAACCAGCGCGATGAACAGAGTTGAGATGCCCGGCTGTTGTCTGCGAGCGTGCGTCACGCGGACTGATGATGTCCTCACCTAGGCTTAATGGCACATACCCACGGCTGCGCCCGCTCCTGTCGCTTCGTTGTCGTTGATCTGGGTCAGTCACAAGTTAAAAAAAAGAGAAAATTAAGCGATGGCCCTTCCCGTGCATTCAAGTGATAAAATTGACCATGACAAAGATTGTTATTGAGAGATATAAACGTGATGTCTTACACCATTTATGATTGCTCAGATGTTTAATATCTATTTATTAGAACTGATGGAATCGATAAATGATATGCTATTTATCGATTTTCCCAACGTCTAACCGTGTCACCCACGGGATGGTGGTGAAGCACCAGCGAGAGCACCTGGCTAGACCAATAGAACTTTTCTCAACAACGGCGATAAAACAAAAGATAACTTGTTACCGTGCAGCTACGAACTCGGCGACGTTATCATCAGTATCATCATCGCCACAAGTGTCCCCTTACCACAAGCAGCCGTGTTCCTGACACCGAACATTGCAGCCAAAGGCGTCATTCATTTCCTCTGCAGCCATGTCATGCTGTGCATATTTGCGTTTTTAAAAGCTGTCAAGGAAAGTCACGGCGTCCAGGCTACCGCTTCTGCCCTCCTGGAAACGTTAACGGCCAGAAATCAGGGATTAGGGAAATGAGGATGCCTGGTCTTGCTATTTTTAAGAGAGGCGGTTTACACGTCGATACCAGGACACGATAATGGACACTTGCGTGAACCAAGGGCCAAAAATGGGACCTATTTGAACTTCATGTTTCTGTGAAAATTGGAAGATGCAGCCGGTAATAAATACAAAAAGTTCCCAGAGTACACATGAGCATGCGATTTGCACGGTGCCTTAACGCACGTGCAACGAATCTTCCGTTCGACTGGATAGTGGACAGCTATGACGTTGCCCTATTAATGCGCGCGTATAGAGTTTAGATGCAGGGGAACCTAGCTCATAATAATAGGGACATTACCATGCCACAAAAAGTTTTTTAACTGAAATAAGACAAAAGGCTTTTACCTGTAGATACTCTTTCCCACTTCGAGAAAAAAAAAATTATTCGCACTCCCTGGGCAGTCCTCGGAGTGATCTTCTCTGAAGACTCTTTTTCAGACTTTTCGCTTTGTGCAATAACTCCTGAGCTTCATTGGAATTTTATTTCACTTCTATTCACTCTGATGACGCAGATAAGCAAGATTCGCGAACACTGCATCAGCATGCTTAAGCAGAACCTGGAACCGGACTCCTGCATCGACACCTACCATCTGGCCCTCACCAGGGGATACAACAACCTTGCTGCAGATGCCCTTCGCTACCTGATCCGACATTTCGATGAGGTGTGAACTCCAGGGCGAACTTCAGCGACACTACCCGGGTTGCGCGTTTAGGATGCTGTAAACCGAAATATGTTGAAGAACAAGCATACTCCACAGACGGGATAAAACTACAGTAAAATGGAACGTTGAGCTAGTTGGTGCGTCATATTTCTAGAAACAGTTCAAAATATACGGACAAGCAAGCAGATGGGACGACGGTTGACTGTTCACGTGCGAGAAAAAGTGCACATAAGACAAGCAGGCAGATGCTTGAACATACGATTCAGGGAAGACAGCGGTTCCTTGATTAGCGCTCCGTCCTCGAGCTAGGCACTTCATCATAAAAAATGTCGCCACGTATCCAGGCTTCGCCAGGCTTCGGTGTTCTGCAAGCAAAAAGATACAATAGCAAGAGTATTGAAAGAAGCATACCTTATCCACAAGAATCGTGACACGTGTGTAAGCACCCCGTCTGTTGTTATTCATGATTGTCAAATTTCCTATCTAGACGAGCCTGAATGAATTTCAGTGCTTGGTTTCTTATCTGCGAACATGCGCACTTGATCACGAAATTCTACTTTTTTGTGATCTGCTGGAATACATCCTTCAGTTGATGGTAAGCGTTGGCTCCATCTATTTGTCTGTCCGTGTCTTTGGCGCTGTTTCCACAAATACCGCGAGCTACACTTCAGCCGTGCAGTCTAAACAAATAGAATTGAATTTCAGCATATGCGTAAACTCTATCTTATTTTCTACATTGCCTTATCTTCTTGTCTTACCTTATCTGTTATTAATGTCTAAATTCTTCGTTAACAGATGAATATGCAGATGCAAACCTATCGGGAAGGTTGCGAGAAGCATCATAAGAAAACTCACTGGTTTACTTTCGAAGGCCTCACGCGGACCCGTTATGAGGGCAACCTGCTTACGCGCAACATTAGACGTCATATGTAGGTGGCAGCACTCATACCTTCGACTTAATTGCATCGTTCAGTTGAAAAAGTCGTTTTTCTTTCTCTTGGCACAGGTCTGGGAGAACGATGAGCAGTTCCAGTCTCTCACCCCTGAGGAGCTGCGGACCATCCTGATGGACAACCGGCTACACGCGCCTAGCGAAGTGGACGATACTTTCCGCTCGATCCTCAAGTGGATATCCACAGACGTAGCGGAGCGGAAGAAGTACCTCGCTCAGCTTCTGCCCCTCGTGCGATTCGCGAGGTGCACCGTCTCGTGAGTTCCACGTCGCCCTAGGCCTAATTCCGCGGTGTGAGCGCTCTGATTGGCTCCGAAGCCGGAGGCAGAACAGCAGGCTGTACGGTTTTCCACAGTTGCCGGTAGTCAATAGACGCCTTTAGCATACCGTGTACCGTGTTACTCTTACCGGCACCGGAGTACCGGGAGCCCGCTGTTGGATAGATGCGGGTTAGGAGTCATTGCTAGCTCGCTGCTTGACGAAACCGCGGTCAAGCTTCAAACCCGTTCCCACCACCACCAGGACATGAGTGCCGTCGAGTCAAAGAGTTTGGTGATGGGGGGAAGATTACTAGAGGGTTTATTTAAATTTTTACATCAAAGCGAATAGAAGTGAGACTGAAGTGAGACTCTTCTGCCGCATTCGTTGTCAACTTTTATATCCTTCTCGTTCCCTCAAGTCTCTAGGTTGAGGACGCCCACGAGGGAGTGGGAGGGGCCTAGAGCTTTCTCTTGTGCGCAAAAACACAACGCCGCACTTGGGGTCACGCCCCCGTCACATGTTGAGTCTGAGGGAAAGAAGGTTGCCGTCGAGGTAGAGGCGACTGCGGTAGGTGGTTTCCGGCCAGCCGAAGGTTCCTGCGGGTCACCGACATCTGTTGTTCATCATATCACACCCGCCGCTCGAGGCCGGAACGCGAGGTCACGAAAAGGTCGGAAAGTGGTCCCTCGTCCTTGGAGATGTTCGAATGATGCCCGCCAGCTTGTCGCGGTGCTTGGCATGCCAAAGAGACACAGGAACCGAAGCCCTTTGTTCCCCGGCACGGTCACAGCAATTGGGGAAGATAACGTCCGTCTCCCCGCGGCGGCGGCGGCGTTCGACACGTGCGGACACTTCGGAAAGGGGATCTGGTTTTGCTTAAACTTCAGCCCCTTCGTTTTGGTCCTGCACTCCGACCGGGCAAACTCCATAATTGGAATCAGCTGTCTGAAGTTGCTCGCAGCCATATACAGCAGAAACAGGTGTGCTGGCTGGTTCCAAACGAGACCCGCTGACGTCGATCTCAACACCACCCACTGCCGGTGAGCATACGCTCATTGGTCCCCATGCTGCAGGCGCGTGAGCAGCTGCCAGGTACCTGGCGCCATCTGGCGCCATCAAGGCGATTTTGCGCATGCGCACTGGCTGCGCGCAGGCTCCCGGTACTCCGGTACCGGTAAGGGTAACACGGTACACGGTATGCTAAAGGTGCCTATTAGACAACTTTAGCGTGCCGCGTACCGTGTTACCGTTACTGCAGTACCGGGAGCACGTGCGCCGTCAGGGGCATGCGCTGATCACCTTGAGAGCGCCAGATGGCGCTAGGTACCCGACAGCTGCGCGCGCACCTGCCGCATGAGGGCCAATTAGCGCGGAAGCGCTAGAGGTTGGCGGGCTTTCGGTACTCCGGTAACCGTAACATGCTACGCGGTCTGCGAGAGGTGTCTTTTATCTAATTGCAAGTTATGAGCAACATCGCCCGGCCGCTAGTGGACTTGACCAGCCCTAATTTGAGCTGATCTGCTAGCCAACCACTAGAGGCCAAAAACAAAAGCGCAAATAAACAGACAAAACCATCATTGTGAAGAGAATTTAAGGTTGGTTTTTAAGTCAGTTTAGCAACTTTAAACATTCCAAAACGAGCATTTATGCTGTGTGGATTGTTTTCTTTATTTTTTAATGAGTAGGGTTGTCAGATTTGGACTAGAAAATACATCTCACCATGCGAAATTTGCCTATGACCGGCAATTATTATTATTTCAATTAATTTTTTCTGTTCGTTTAGTTTCGATTTCGACAATCGAACGGTGACTATGACGTACAAGAGGACTTGAGGTCACGTGAGGTGTTGCATGTAAGAATTTCACCGTAATCGCTGCTTCGTCGTATTGGTTCGCCCTTGGAGCGGGAATGAAAACAAATGAACAGCCAGCTATTACGTAAGCTGTTACTTAGACTAGGTATGCGACCATAACCCCTCTCTTACGCCATAGCTATCACTCGCTTATTTAAACCAAATCTGAGACAACATGCGACAAGAAACTGACAAGCGATCTATGGGCCGATCTGAGGGAAACGTTTAGCATTAGTCTTTCATTGTTCTTTGTATGACACGGCAAATTGGTCTTTTTTGGGTGGAGTACGGGCGAGTTGGTTGTTCAAGTTAACGTGGTCACAGCGCGAAAACGACATCAGGAAAGGGAGAACAGGACACACAGCCCTGACTTTCAACTCATGAGTTTATTCAAGGAAATAGTGAATACATACAGAAAACAAAGCATGACACCGCAGGAGAAAGAGACCATGTGACTGAAAAGGATATATTTACAATCCATGGGATAGGTATTCTATTTTTTTCGTAGTTAACTGAATAGATGGGTAGCTCCGATATGTAGTCTGCAATCTTGAGAATAAAAGACAGCATAATCTACCAGGGACGATTTGTCAATGCGCCTTAAGCGTTTTATCGATCACTACATGACTGACCATTCAGT
Organism: Amblyomma mixtum; assembly: GCF_055824585.1. Classification (NCBI taxonomy): domain Eukaryota; kingdom Metazoa; phylum Arthropoda; class Arachnida; order Ixodida; family Ixodidae; genus Amblyomma; species Amblyomma mixtum. The sequence goes on along the minus strand of NC_143014.1, from coordinate 96,296,689 downwards.
TTTAAGCTTTTATTTTCTCTCGAGCAGAGAGTTCGACCGGGTCGTCACCGATCCTCAAGTCCAGGGTGACGGAGACAGCCTCAAAGTCCTCAATGCGATCCATCAGGTCGGTTGCTGGTCTGCATCAAGGTGGTTTACCGCCGTCTTAGAAACAAAGTGAACCTAAGGGATTTCGTCTGTGCTTTGTATATTCTTCACGCTCTCGTTCTCATTGGGCTAACAAAGTATCAGTGACAGCTGTGCCGTCAGCCTCTCCGCTTTTTCTTAGTAAGCGTGCGCATTTCCAGGCCCACATGGTCCGCATGACGACAGATGACGCAGTCCCAAAAGCGCCAAGCTCAATGCTGTACAGAAAGAAATATGCCCACGATGATGACTCGTGTGCAGTGGGTGGTAAATCTGACGAAAAGAACTGAGGATATTCTGCAGAATGAAGAAGTATCCACACAGATGTCGAAGCAGACAGAATAAGTATCTTAAAAAAAACAACAAAAGACAAGATGCTATGCCAAGTATTTTCCATGGTTCTAGACCAACTAACTGAAATGTCGGTTTTACTACAAGAATTGTCCACAACGCTTCAGGGTTTGGGGTAACGAAGGTAACGTGAGTGGATCCGCGGTAGATGTTGGTTATAAACGGTTAGACTGACGGCTTAAAAGCAGGTCAGTAAACAATATATATAAGTTTACAACTGAAAACCGTCACAGAGTTAAAACCAGCATAACCTGTACTTAAAAAGGACAAAATTCAAAGTAGCTGTTTTTAAGGTTGAAAGACTGGAAAAAAATTTACACAGAAAAAAGTGACGAGCCTTGCGGCTCACGTCATCACCCTGTACCCAAACTGGCAGGGTGCTTTCAGCATTCATTCATCCAGCCATCCACCTGCTCCCGGGCTCATATACTCGTTGAGACTGAGGTAGTCTGGAAGTTTTTTTCAATATTTCATTTCCCTACGCATGAAAAACCGTAAAGCGCGAAGAGATAACGAACTCTTTAACCTGGGAGTGGTTTCAGCAGCCTATTTCTCAGCGCATGAAAAAAGTTTTCGTCAGCGTCAGACTGCACGGCTTCGCTGCCATCTTTTCGTGTACAAAAGATGTGCTCGTTATAGCCGATGCGGAGAACAGATAACCAAAAGTAGCTTTTGGTAGCGGAGTGGATTCCAATGAGAGAAACGTGGGAAATACGACACTACGGAATTTGCCATGATAGGGCGGCTACAGCTACTGTAGTACAGGACTCCGAGTTCAGTGTAAGAGGTCTTTATCCAAATGTAGATGAAACGTGCCTATTACTTCGTTATAGCCGTAGCTTCGTTATAGCCCGTGTTGACCGAGCTTCCAAGGGGAATCGCTATTCCTTCGTTATATTCATTATTTAGTTATAAACTGTTTATTTATTACGAGGTTTGACTGTACATATGCAGACCAGCCTGCACTGTATTTGAGTCCTTATTATTCCGCACTGAATGAATTGCTTTGATGAATATGAATGGAGTTCATGAGGTGATGGCCGAAGACCATGGTCTGGGGTGTTCTTGATGCCGCATTCCCCGCACAGTCGCTGACTCGCCAGTCGATGGCACTGGGCGAGTGTGCTGGCGTCGACCTGTCCTCGAAGGTGTGGCTCACCCCGCGCATCCCCAAGGACATCCTGTTCCTGTTCGGGGGCTGGACGTCGGGTGCGACCAACAACATGCACGCCTTCAACTGCCGAACCGGTGCCTGGCGCCTCCTGGGAAACCAGTACACCACGCCCCGGTATGCAAAGCGCATTTTTATTGCAAAAGCAATACTACGCTCATGAACGGCCTTTCGCGTAGCGGCGGCCGGTAGCCACGCTTGACCTTTAGAATGACCTCTGACGTCACACCAGGGTGAGAGATGGGCTACCCAGTCGAGTCGTCGCGCAGCGGCGGCCGGTAGCCACGTGTGACCTTTGATGGCGTGCCATGCCTAGTGATGTCATAGCATGACGTCATGCCAGGGTGAGAGATTGGCTGCCAAGTCGAGTCGTCGCGCAGCGGCGGCCGGTAGTCACGCGTGACCTATAGACGCGGCGCGCCGCGTTCCTTCCGTTAGAGGCGCTGCGCTCGCTTTCGCAACCTACCAGGCTTAACCAAAGCTAAGCCCCCGATAATTTTTTTTATGCTAACATGCGCGTTCCCCCTTCTTCTTGAAGAAGTTCTGTCTGCACCGTTAAATGGGCGAATTGTTTCATGTTCTCAAGGAGAATAATGTAACAGACCCCCCTTATAAAAACGGTCTATAGACAGTCAATAGACTTCTTATAAGCTCTATTGCCTTCCTATAGATATTTATTTTTGTCTATTCATAGAATATAGTCTGCTAAAAGTATATGACCATAAATCTGTGGATTGTCTATAACATTTGTTTTGGCTATAGACTGTTCTCTAGGATTTGTCTATTAGAGAGTTCATAGACTTTATAGACAGAAGTTATAGACAGTCTATAAACTGTCTAAAAATTTTGTGATGGTGCAGACAAAAGAACTTCTCTAAATGTTGGTCAGCGCACTAAGGCCCCCCCTCCCTCATCTTCTCTACGTTGTGCTTCCACACACTCACGCTATGTCAGCCTCTCCTTGGCATTCTAATGCGCATGCTCACAACTTAAGCGTAAAAAATCGCTTGCAGTAAAAGACCCACCTACGAAGCCCATGAAACAAAAGTGATCCAAATGCAAATGTGATGCGCCTCTTTCCTTTTCACTGGCCACATGCTTCTGGGTTCTGTCAATGATATGACGACCAATGAGGCCAAAACAGACTGCGTCATATGGGTCCTTGTTACAAAGTTTTGAGGGCACTAAGACGACAAACGGAAAGAAGTGGACGAACAAGTCGGTGAATTAGTGCAATGTTACTCTCTACTTCTGTCTGTCCGTCGTTTTAGCGCCGCAAAATACGTAACTTAAGGAAATAGCCCACACGGCAAAACCTTGTTTCTTTTACCATAACTTCTGGGTTATGCGGTCGTCGGCGCAATGTGCTTTCCTCCCCCGCAGGGCGTACCATGGCGCGGCGGTTCTTAACTCTTGCATTTACTTCGTGGGCGGCTTCAACGGCCGCGAGTGCTACCACTCCGTCGTCTGCTTTGACGTCAACCTGAACCGATGGAGCCACAAGGCCAACATGATGCAAGCCCGCTGCTATGTCAGCGTGGCCACACTGCAGGCAAGGCACTACGAGAGCGAAGGCAACCAGATCTCTCTCGCATCTGCTCTTGTCCTTCCCAGTTTTAACGCGATTCTCGTCATTATAGCGAAACGAAGCATGCTCAACGGCCCTCTGGACAAGCCATTCGTCAGGGATGGCCTTTCTACAAATAGTGGTCCAGCAACGCCGGCTGCAGCGAGAAAGGCATACACGACGACCATGCATTTCAAATCAATATCACTCCAAAGATGTCGATTACGAAACTCTGAATCCGTCAAAACCAGGCATATTCCGCTGGCAGTGCTATGTAGTTTAGTAGGGTGAATCAAGAGCGAGTTAGTAACCTTTTGAGGCTCGAAATTTTATTCAAGCAGCTGAACGCTCAGACTATAGTTTACAGAGAATAAAACAAATGAGGTGTCGGAAAGAATTTGGCTTTATTTAAAATTAGCATGATGAGGAGTTGGCCCCTGCAGAGCTTCTCTTCGATGTTCTAAATCTCACATCCACAAGCCATTGCTATGCACTGTAGATGAAGTATGCGATAGGCTGACCTAGAAATATGCTAACAATCAGTTGTCGTTCACCCCTTTCAACCTGCGACGGCTGGTAAACCGGACCCTTTCAGTGTGTTTCCCGAACAAAAAGAAGGGAGGGCGGCCGCCTGTTCTTTTTATGTTATGACGTTCAAATTGCCTTGTCTTACAACAGATGATAACAGAAAGATCAAAGCTTGTGTGGTATGCGACAAAAAAAAAAAATTTTTGAAGTGTTGCTCTGCAGAAATGCTGCGAAGCAACTGGGCAATTAACTATCTCCAGTACTCTAAACAGAATGGAGTAAAAAGGGTGTAAACTGTCCTCTAGCGCACACCCTTCTTTAAAGAGTATGTATTCTCTTTTTACTGCCATATAGGCATGGAGGAAGAAAAACTAGGAGGGACTATGACGTCACAATCTTGAAGCCTAGTCATAAAAAATATAATGGAAAGCATCATGGGAAATAGGCCCTCACGTGACAAGGCAGCGGTAGCTCTTAGCCGGATTTCGGTTTCGCTCTCTCGGTGTACGAGCAACCGCGCGACCATCTGCTTGTGTTCACTGACGTCTCCGTGGTGAGAGCACACACTGCTCGCTCGCCGCTGCAGCCACTATCCCCGAGCGACGCGTGCGCTGACTGCGGCGCAGTGGAGATATTGGAGCACATGCTCCTTCGCTGTGCCGCGTCGCGAGATTCTCGCGGCCTGCAGCGCTGGGAATCATGCCGGACAATCTCGAAGCGCTTCTGTGGCCGCGCGGCAGTGCGCGCACCCGTGACAGAACAATGGTGAGCCTCTGTGCGTTCATCGAGCAGGCGGGCTTGACTTCCCGCTCGCTCTTGGCCAGGTAGTGCACACGTGACACGAACGCTCCGTGGGTGCTACCTCGGACTGTATACGCGGCCGGGCGCCCCACCCCGGCCGCTAGTGCAGTGTGGCGCGCGCGCGATTAGTCCGAGGCAGGACGCTACGATCGCGCGGCTATGTATACATACAGTTTACTTCTTTTTGTAAGTGATTGAGCGCAGTGGCCGGGAGACCCCGCGCAGGGGCAGACGTAAAGCCGCCGGCACTCTCTCTCGACAGCGAGAGAGAGAGAAATACTTCACTGCTGCATTTCACGTCGGAACCGCGTATGTGCGCGAGCGTATTCGGCACGACTTGTGCCTCGAGAATAGCGGAGAACGGCGGGCACATGGGCGGGCCGAAGTCCGCCTGCCCGAGAAATAGTATCTTGCGCAGCGCGCCGGAGCGCTCGTTAAACACGTTCGTCCACCGTGAGCGCTCTGGAAGCCGCTGCGCCCTTTTTTAGAGGCTCGATCGTTTCTTCGCCTACTCTCGAGTTCTCCGCTTATAGCATGCGCTGAAATAAACGCTCCGTATGTGTGTATAACGACGAAAGGAATTCCTCTCCATTCTCTTTATCAATCACAGTTGAACAGTGACGAGGTCGCGGCCGCACCCTTTGATGAAAAGTTTACCTGCAGTTTTCTACAGTGCACCCAAAAACTCAGAGTGTAATCAACAGAAGTGTTGAGACGCGGAGCCTTCAGACAACCTCGAGCTCGGTCGCATTCAGCCAAAGCTGCAACACAGGCGCTGCGCTTCTGCGCTACGTCGGAGCACGGACGTTCACTAAACAGCACCGCTGGTTGACAGTCTGGTAACTGTGGAGGGCCTATTTCCCAAGAGTCAGTGCGCAAAAGGGCCCTCGGCAGCGGCGTCAGAGGAGGATGGCTTGCAGAGGCTGAGCGCACTCCCTCCTAGTTTTTTTTACCTCCATGCATATAGGTGTATTCGTGTTTAGAGCGTGTGACGCACGACAAGTCCTCCCTTTGTGCTAAAAGGGCTTAAAAGAAATTCTGATGATGATGATGACGTTGGTGAACCCTTTTCTTCCTGTACCTGGTCTCTGCCTGGATTTCTTGTCTCGTCGCAGGGTCTAATCTATGCCATGGGTGGCTTTGATGGCCGCCTGCGGACTAGCAGCGTCGAACGCTACGACGCCAAGAAGAATCAGTGGACCCAGGTTGCACCCATGAATGACGTCAGAAGCGACGCTGCTGCCACGACGGCTGCAGGACGAATCTACATGTGAGCTTGGGGGAATGAATGTGATTTAGCGAAACTGGACATGCTTGCAACTGAAGGTCAGCTCGGCCGACAAGCAGAGGTTTTCTCGCCAAAGTAGTGCAGATCGATAGCTGGACATCACGCAAAGAAGCACTGTCATTAGGAGAAGAATACAATTTTCTGAAAGTATATTGAATGTCCCGTTAGCTTCACACAACTTGACTTGTTTTTGGGAGCTTTCTGGAGGGAAATGCTATTATTTATTGTTGAGCAGATATTTTGCCTCTCGTGTTTAGAACAACGAACTAGCTCTGGTGTGGGATATTAGGGGAATAAGGCTTTGGGAAGTATAAGGGGGAGGAAAATAAGAAACAAAGGCGTGTAAAAAAATTAAAGCATGTCAGTCATGAAATTGGGAAGCGGGCACTTCATGTTAAAATATAAATTCCATTTGCACTAGTGCTTAGCCAATAGGCTGTATTTTAAACTGGTGAAGTGTTCTCTGGTGGAATGTTACATCAAAACCGGTTACAGTCGGTGAACTGATTCGCTACCACTTTCCGTATGTATGTCTTGCTCTAAACTGTGTTGAACGTTGCCCTCAACCGCGCTCAGCCAACATCCACTGCAGAAGACACGCATATACTACGGACATATAATTATTGTGTTGTGTTGTGTTGGGTTTTATGGCACATAGGGGACATGCAATTAGGCCTGCCCTTCGATATAGGTGGGTACTCTATCACACGAAAGCGGTTGATCGATCTAGTTAGTGTTCAGTTGATATCATAGGAACACTAATGTTCAGACACGGACAAAGGGACGAAATGGATGAAGGGACAAAGAAATACTCGCCCACGCTCATCCCGTGATCTCAGCTATATTACAGCAGCTTGCCTGCTCTTAGCTATGCACCTAACTTCCTGCCACCTCATGGGGTACTTTTCCTTCCCTTGAAATATATTCTCCTACCCTGAAAGGCCGGCGGTCATGTGCTCTTCATAATATTTGGTCGCATAAAACCCATTTCTTTTTTATTTTAGCTAGGACATCATCAACCGGCATTGCTTCTCTAGTCCACGTCGCTGTCTTTCTGTCTCTAACAGTCGCATCACTTGAGGTTCCATTTTATATTGCGGTGGGTGGGGGTGGATAGGTTGGCCACATTTGGCTCAGAACAGGGCTAATTGGCCATCACTTTTATAGGCCTTTGTACAGCTGTGGAGGTAAGAGGGCTGCTACTGATAAGTAGCCGGGTATGCTTGTGTAATGTACAGCTCACAGCCGAGATGGCGCCACGTACACGCCCGGTTACGGGTTTTGGCATGCGTTCTTGAGAGCGGGTGCATATAGTATCCTTGAGGGTTGGGCGTGGTACGTAGAATGCATATTAAAAGCTTCGCCCCATCGATTGCTTTCTTCTTCTCGGCTCAGCGTGGGTGGCTTCACGGGTCGGGAAGTGCTGGACACGGTCGAGTGCTACGACCCGTCATCGAACACATGGACCAGGGTGCTGACGATGTCCACGCCTCGGAGCGGTGTCAAGGTCGCCACGCACAAGGATATCATCTACGTGATCGGTGGTTACAACGGCGTTACGCGTCTGTCCACAAGTACGCTTTTGATTTGTGACCACGCTTCTTGGATTACAAAGCGAGACAAGGTGAAAGAGAACTTGTGGTCTTAGTAGTAACGGTTTTGGTCCAATGGCTCAGCGGCAACCAAGAAGGCAATGCGCTAAACTCCAGCTTGTGATGTACAGCAGTGAAGCGTTGAAGCAATAACGCAAAATTCAAAGGATACAGCTGTTTCATTAAAATAGGTGTGCATGAAAATGAGCGTATAAAACAAGTCAATGTCGCAAAGGAAGGTGTTCATCCTGCTGGGGAAAAAAAACAGCGCTGAGACGAGGGACTAAAAAAGAAGACAACAGGACCGGCTCTTTGTCCTCCTTTGTCCCTCGTCTCAGCGCTGTTTTTTTCCCATCAGTATGTACCAACTAGCTCAACTCTCCGTTTTGCTGAAGGTGTTCATTTGGAATCCTGTGGCTCTGAACAAAAAAGTTTCGTTTTTTATTGCCCTCTTCAACGCTTTATCATTTGCGTTAGTTTTAGAACCACCATGTTGGAAGAATCTTGCCGTTTGTCCGTATGAAGCCTCTGTTGGCAGTAGGAAAGGTAGAGAGAGGGAACGTGGGAGAGGGCGGGAATCAATGGGTGGCTGGTGACGAAGAGGAGAGGGAAATTTCCTTCTCCACTCTCAGGGAAGTGGGAAAACGGGAGGGATAGCGAATAGAGGGTGGAAGGCGACGGGTGGCAGGTGGGGGATAGTGCAGCGAGGGCTTGGCGTGTCGCGCCACTCGCTCGCATGGTCTGAACCCTTTAGCGGCGGCTGCTGCTCCGTCTGTGGCGCGCATTAGTGCTAACGCGTACTCTGCCACATCAGTCCCATTGATCGTCTAAACTTTATTCATGCACGTTAGCTAGTCCATTAATTTGTATCCATCCATATAAGGCAGGTGCCCAGCGTGACAAACGCAGCGAGGGACAAGGGTAGAGGAAAGAAAAGGGGGCCTTTAGACGTCATGAGTGACGTGCTTATGTTTGGACCAATCAGTGATCGTCATTATGAGCGTTCAGCGTGAGAACGGTACCGTATACGCTCGAAAAGTGGCCTTGACAGGTGTCGGATCTATTCTATCCTTCCATCCTCATGTTCTCGCGAGGCCTCTACACCATTCTCGAAAAACCCATCTCCCTCCCTACAACAACTATTTCTTGTATGCCATCCTGCTTACCGCCACCTACAAGTGGCAACAGTCTGTCATCAGAACAAACTAATACTTTTTCCCTCTCCTTCATCCGTGTTTCTCTTTCCAGTGGAGCAGCTCGACACCAGAAGGGCTCGTTTCTCCGAGCTGCCCAGCATGAGCCAAGCCCGGAGTAACTTCGCCGCTGTCGTCCTTGAAGGGTTTATCTACGCGATAGGAGGCTTCAGCGGTGTGTATACGCGCGCTATTCACGTCTCTTGTGCATGCGCACGAGACAAAGAACACAGAGCATTCATCAAAGCGGCTCAGTCAGCCCATTCAGTAGGTGGACGTAATATAGACCCCACTGAATCAATCGGGTCGCCGCAAAGAGCGGAACTAATGGGGGGGGGGGGGGTTCTATGGTATTCAGTCTGGTCAAGACATACATGTATGAAGTATAATCGAACTGACATACGTATCTGAAATCTATATTTCAAGATAATTATTTGGGAACCCTTCCACGAGGAACACGAGGACAAGACAAGTACGACAAGCAGCTCACATTTTGCCGCAGATTCTTTATCTGCCGTCTTATTTGCGCAATACTGCTGAGCGAACAAGGCTTATAGGGTAGCCCCGGAGTTATTCGACGGCCACGTATGCTGACGAAGAATTTATGTGGGAGGTTTTAGTGTGCAGCTAGCTTTCATCCTGTAGACATGTAGTTGCCAGAATAGAAAAAAAAAAGATTTCTTTTTCTGCTTTGAATTCACGTATGTTTGTGCCGAAAGAAGTGAGCCAAATTCAAGGCAAAAGAAACTGAGCCTTGTGTGGCATAGAGTGGGGTTAGAAAATTATCTGGCGAAAGTCATGTTAGAAGGCGTTCGCGAATTTTCTCGGGTATGGTCACAGGACGTGTTTAGTTAGAGATCGGTGGGAATTATACATTTTTTTATCTCGCTTGCAGCAAGCTTAGCCTCTCTGATTATGATGGTGAGGATGACATTCAGCCTACATTTTTGCTCATTGCTTTAGGACCATCCCAAATCCTTAAGAGATTCCATTGTGCCGTCTTTGCCGGAAGTAGCCTAGCAACAAGGTTTGTTTCATATCCATGTAGTGGAGCACTTATCCCACCTCTTGAGCTTTAAAGGCATCTAACGTAAACTGAAACATTATCCTCTCCTTTTGAGACATTTTGGTGTTTAGGGACGCCGTAAAGATTCCACTATACGGCTGAGAAGCAAACCCCGTTACTTGTTTAGTTTTGGCAAAGATGGTATATTGTAGATTTATGAATTGTTGATAACTGATTCATCTCAGCACCTGATTTAGAAATACATCCTCTGGAAACAGGCAAGGGTTGCAAGCTGATACGCTTTGCATGACACCCGCTTCACTACGCTTGCATTGCTCAGAGGCAATGGCGGAACAGATGCAAACAAGGCGAATACTTGTACATGTACAAAAATGAAGATGCAAGTGCAACCCAAGGCCATGGAAGCATCTCAAGACAGATAAAAAACAAAGCAATACATTCCAATACATTACAAAACGTTGCCATCTTATTATGCGAAACATAAGGAGCTCGTTGGCTCGTTTGGCGACGTCCAGTGTCACAGCTGGGTAGGTGCCAAGTGTCAGGTCACGTGACCACATATGGTGGGTTCGTATGACGAGGTGTATGACTAAGCATCACACTTCATGCGCGGTCGTGACAAACATGTAATGTGACGTCGTACAACCGAAACCGACAACCGGTAGGGACGTTACTGACCAGAAAATGAGAGCTGGGAGTGACGTCAGCAAACCGGAAGTTTTGAAAAACGCCTCGATGGGCTCCTTGTGCTGCAGCAACTCACGCTGGGAGGTGTCTAGGCGCCCATTCGTTGCCCATAATCACTACTGCGATTGTTTCGTTCGGTTTCAGGTTTGTTTATTGCTTACTAATAAGCTCCTCAAAAGGGGTGGTTCAGAAAGCAATAATTAATGACGCTCACCTTTAGTGATTTATTTCCGCCTTCACCGCCCCACTAGGACTGACGACCGTGTCTCTGGTCGAGCGGTACGACATCGAAGGCCGTAAATGGTATCCGGCTCAACCCATAAATATGAACTGCAGTGCCTCGGCGGCAAGCATCGTATACGATGTAGCCAATCCGGGTGAGTATATGCCTACTTTACCATACTTTCGTGTAATATACCTCTCAGCAGAAGAATTCCCGATCGCAACTGAACCGCATTGACGTAACTTCTATACCTAATTCGTGTTCACTGCAGGGCTAAAATGCAATTCAGCTTCATCAAAGAAGCAATAAAGTAATTAATCGCGATAGACTGTTCAGTCATATAGTACCTCTGAGGGCGAATTTATTTATTTATTTATTTATTTATACAGAATACCCCTAAAGGCCCTCGAGAGGGTATTACATAGGGGGGGGGGGGGGCACAGGCAATTGAACAGAATAAAAGAAAAACCACAAATATAAAACAAACAACAAAAGCACAAATAAGACACACTGGATGAAATAAGTAAGCAAAAGAATCAATCAAAAGCACAAATAAGACACTTTGCATGACATATAAGTAAGCAAAAGAATCAAAAGAATGGCAGCGCGGCAAAGAACGAAGATTACTGCATTATTAAAATTATACAAACAGAACACTAATACAATGAATCTTTTTAGTCACAAACCCTGCAAAAAAGGAAGCCATGAACAAATAAAATAACAATGTATGCGAAGAGTTAAGCAGTAGTTATTGAAGATATAAGTTTAAAATATTTATCAGGATCAGTGGTGGTTGCGATATGTGAAGGCAGAGTGTTCCAGTCAGATATTGTGCGTGGTAAGAATGAATGCGCATAGATAAATGTTCTGCACGTGAAACGTTTAACTTTAAAGGGATGATCGCGGCGGTCAAAAATCGAAGTAGGCAAAGAAAAAAAGTCGTTATGAAGTGATGGATGATGATAAAGTTTATGAAAAAGTGACAGTCGTGCAATTTTACGGCGGAGACATAAATCCTGGAGACCTGCGCGTTTCTTTAAGGCTGTGACGCTGGTGTTACGTGAATAATCGGAGTAAATAAAACGAACGGCGCGGTTCTGCAATGATTCAATGTTATTTATTAGGTAAGATTGGTAAGGGTCCCAAATAGCCGAGGCATATTCAATTTTAGGTCGAATTAGAGTGGTATAGGCATGAGCACGGAGGTGAGGAGGAGCATGCTTTAGGTTATGTTTTAGGAGACCTAATGACCGATTAGCAGATGCAAGCATAAGGTTAATATGGTGGTTCCATGCTAAGTCTGAATGAAGGTGAAGTCCTAAGTACTTATACGTGGTGACTAGCTCGAGTGAGGTATTATTTAAGGAGTATGCTGTTTGAATTCGAGACATTCGGTTAGTAAAAGACATCAATTTAGTTTTTGAATGATTAAGTTGCATAAGCCAGGTTGAGCACCATGCTGTTACTGAATCCAGGTCAGATTGAAGGGATTGGCAATCGGTGTTAGAATAAATTTTGCGATAAATTACACAATCATCAGCAAAAAGTCTGATATGGGAAGAAATGGAATCCGGTAAATCGTTGATAAATATTAGGAAAAGTAAGGGGCCAAGCACACTTCCTTGTGGGACGCCAGAGTGTACTTGGCTGAAAGACGAATTGTGGTTATTGACAGTTGTAAATTGAGACCTGGAAAAGAGAAAATCTTTAACCCATGCAATGACAAGAGGGTTAATATTAAGCAGTGCTAGTTTCATTAATAACCGGTTGTGTGGTACTCTGTCGAAAGCTTTAGAAAAATCAAGAAATATGGAGTCTACTTGAATGCCAGCATCAATCGATGAATGTATGTCTTGAATGAATCCGGCAAGTTGCGTTTCGCAAGAGTAGCCTTTGCGGAACCCATGTTGATATTTAAAGATAATGTTATGTTCTTCAAGATAGTTAATTACCTGCGAGTGAATTACGTGTTCAAGAAGTTTGCAAACAGTGCTAGTTAATGAAATGGGTCGGTAATTTAGTGGTGAGGAACGATCGCCAGACTTGAAAATTGGCACAACTTTAGCTAGACGCCAGTCCAGCGGAATCACGCCTGATGATAGAGATTGTGAAAAAATAGCGGACAAGATGCGATGAATACCATCAGATGAATTTTTGAGTATTTTGTTATTAAAGCCAAGGTGATCTGATGCTGATGTTGTTTTAAGCTTCCCTAGTAAGGATAAGATACCGGTCTCACTGATAAATATTTCGGACATTGATGTATTAGAAGTGCTGACAGAAATAGGAGGTAGAGGGAGATCTTCACGGGTAAAAACGGATGTGAATGCGTTATTGAAAAGTTCGGCGCATTCGGCCACTGGAACACTGCTGCCTTCCGCGTTAGTAAGAGTAATGTCAGGATGATTAGCGGGGTTTATTATCTGCCAGAACTTCCGTGGATTGTTTGTTAGCATTGCCGGTAGATCGTGTGTGAAGAAGTGCCTACGTGCAGATATCAACTCAGACTGATATTCCTTATCACATAGTTTGTACCGTTTCCAAGATTCGGAGTGTCTGTTCTTGTCGGCTTGTCTGTAAAGGCGCTTTTTCTTGTTATTAAGGCGACGTAGATGCCTATTAAACCAAGGCGCTGTGTTAGTGCAAGGGATACTGATGACGGGTATGAATCTGTCAATGAGAGTAGCCAGTTTCACGCTGAACAGGTTCCAGTTCGTTTCCACGGAGCGTGACGAAAAATCGTGAAGAAAATGATCAGCAAAGACTGACAACTGAGCGTTTATTTCGCCGAAGTTTGCTCGGTTGTAGCACCTTATTTGTTTAGTACGTGTTACCTTTTTATGGGGTACAAAATTCAGGTTACCCGTGATTATGGAATGGTCGGAAAGGCCTTCTAAGAGCGCAATGTTGGAGCAAAGGTAAGGATCACTTGTCAAGATAAGATCGAGAATATTGGCTGTAGTGGCGGAACGACGCGTAGGTTCAGAAATAAGTTGTTGCAAAGAGAAATCGAGACAGGACTGGAGGAAAGCCTGAGCTTCGGGATCATTGGCAGGAGCTGTTAAAGACGACCAGTTAATAGCCGGAAAGTTAAAGTCACCAAGTAAAAGTAAGCTTGAATTCGGGAAACGACAAGTAAGATCGCTTAGTAAATTAGAAAACTGAATTGCGAATGAAGAATTCATGTCCGGAGGGCGGTAAATGACGCCAATGATGGCGACCGTGGGACCACAACTCAACCGAACCCATACCGATTCTATGTACGACGTGACCTCGATAGGCACAGCAATGATATTAGTTGGCATTTTATTTGCAAAGGTAGATATTCCACAGGTCAATTCCTCGGCTTGCTTGCTAGAATATTGCGAGCATATCTAATGCGTGGCTAAAGTGAATTTCATCTGCTGCTGAATGTTGTACAGTAAATGTCAAAGGTCACCATTGGGCCTTCATTATGTGAACTAGTGCCTGTAATGTTTGATATATATTGCATGCCATCGGTTGACTTTGTCACTTTGTGTGCACTTGGCACCAGTATTTCCTTTTTTTTCGGAATACTTTCTGTAAATATTATTATCATCCTTATTTTTATACTTTCCCGACTTAAACGAGACATTTTTCTTTGTAACACTAGTCGCGAAGGCATTTTTCTAAGTTCGTTTTGGTTTGCATTAGAGCTTTGATGTCTCAAACAAAGTAGCTCGTTCGAGAGCACCGGAAATACGAAGGGTGCGCCTCAGAACGCGTTGCAAATAAAAAAAAAGAAACAAAAAGAGCCGTCTAAAAAATTTTCCAAAAAAAAAGAGACGTACAAATTTATTTTCGAAAGGAGTGCACGACGTCGAAGATCTGACCTGTACTGTCCATCTGAGTCCTACTTAACATGATGAGTGGCTTTTCCTTGAAGGTTACAAGAAAAATAAGTGTAGCGGAACCTAGTGGACATTTTCAGCAGCTAAAATCCTCCAAAATTTATCGGCTGAGAGGAGTGGTGGCCAATCGTGATTTAAATACTGCATTGATAACTGCAAATTCTCAATAATCTGTCTACATTCAAAACACCGCGAAATCGACTCGGCGAGCATATAAATTTGCAGCAATAAGGAAAAGTTGGCAAACTGGTACTGGCCTAAAGCACTTATATTACCTTTACTTGCCCTCCATATTGTTTTATTGCGCTCCCCACATGTTCGAAATGTACATTGTATAAAGGAGAAGAACTGATTTCACAGATATTGACTGATGGCACACTGATAACAGATGACGGCGACATGGCACAGCACAGCTCATTTTCTGTGTCAAATGTCTGCCTACCGAGCTTCAGGAGAAGCTTGTTTCTAATTCGGGTTTTGTTCGTTGTACCAGGGGAGTAATTACTTGAATAATTTTTACTTTGAACCCTGCACCGACGAATTTTTCTTTAACTACAAAGTTTCTGTAATCGCTGTAAAGCTTTCATTTTCCGCCGTACGGCTGCGCTTGGGTGGATGCTAATAAGTAATTACTCTCTTATCACATGTCCACTCCAGTTTTGTTTCTTATTCTGGATTTATATACATGCTGCCGATCCTTAAAAACCAAAACTTTTTGTGGTCCTTACGGAATCTCAAGCATATGTCTAAACCGACAACCTCAACTTATTGCCACATTTCTTGAAAAAAAATTTTGTACTCCACACTCGTCAGGATAACTTCCAGATGATTTCAATGTGACCCAAGTTGTCTTTGCAGTTAACAACGGGGATCGCCTATTATTACAAAATTATCGTTAAATTTCTTTAACGCTTTTCGGCGAACTACATAAATGAGCTCTTGGAGAAAAAGTTGTCCTCGCGCAGTTTTAGCATTTGTTCAAGTACAGCAACGCAGCTGCACAAGTAATTCACTCTTAAGAACCACCGAAATTATGCAGTATTTTTGGATTTTACAAAAGCCTTTGATAAAGTTCCAAGCGGCAAGTAAATCTTCAAACTCAAAAAGATTGGGATGCCTGGCATTTTTCTACACTGGACTGTTGTTTGCTTGACAAAACGGGCTGAGTGCGCTAAAATTTATTAAAATAAATCTCGGGAACTCTTCCAGTGACGTCAAGGGTACTTTCAAAACTAACTGCACTTTCTGCGCATTTTCCAGCTCCTGTCACAACTCTTCGGTGCAGTCACTCATTATGGGCACTGTGTGCTGCAACCCAGAGGGCGCTGCCCGCGTTTGCAAGTTCGAACAATCACGGGCAGCGCTCTCCAGTAAAAAAAAAAAAGAAACTGCGAGCGACAGGCGCCGCAGCAAAAGCGAGAAGACATTCAAGTGATGGTTGATTGATTGATTCGTTCACTGACTGCAAAATTTCTATTTGTCCAGAAGGAATGGGCGCCCCCGTAGTCCGGGGCGCCGTCCCTGATGTGGCCCAAGCCCATCCAGGCTGGATATGTGCCCTACCACCAGGCTGACCGCCTGAGGAAGGCAGACTGGGAACCATGCACGAGAGATTCGCACCTGCTTCGTAACATTCTCTTTCTCATGCGTAACGTTATGCGTAATATTGTCACACTTATCTTGGTTCGCTCTCGCTAATGCGATGGAAGGTGGCGCTGCGAGGCCGTTACGTCAGCTACCCCAAAATGCTGTGCACCACGGCGGTGCTGTTGGAACTGAGCAAGCTGAATTGGCTAGCGCTGCCCTCACATGCGCATTATATAGTGAAACAAGCGCATGCACACTTGACCATCGCATTTGAAAGGCGCCAGTACAGCAGCCATAACTTGGTAACAGCATGCCATATAGTCTATACATGTTCCAGGGCAAAAAGAAACGGTAACAGAAAATAATTGCACGGTAGCCAACCAGAACACCCTTCGGGTTAACATCCCTGCCTTCCTTCTTCGTCTTTATCTGTATGACTCGTTGCATGACGCACGCTAGCAGCTCTGCGTTCTCTATGACAGAGCCGCTATGTGGCACTACCTTGCTCTCACTTTTACTCTAACCACTTCGATTCCCCTTATATTCCACTAACCATCCGCATGCTTGACGATGGCATGACTCATTTTCATCTTCTCACCCGTTCTAATCTAATCAGTCTAATCCGAGCTAATTTCTAATCCGTTTCATTTCTGTTTCTCTGCAGAGGCGTGGCTGTGACCAGGCAACCGCATCGTTTATTTTTTTCTTTTTTTTATGCCACAGTCTTTGGGAAATGCGATCAACGGTCGCGACCTGCATGCCTGATCGTCTTGCTGCTTTGCATTCAGGGTCACCAGCAACCGAGATGCAAGAATGGAATAGAATAGGCTTTTCTATTCTATTCTGTTCTATTACGGACAGGATAATTTACTAAGCCTGTTGCTTTCGATGGTAGAGATTTACGATTAGAAAATAAAAGTGAAAAAATTTTCGAGGTGCCCTGAAAGTAGGTTGTTTGTCTATTTTAATTAGACCCTAATATGGGCAGTGTATTCTTTAGCATATATGGGCATGAAGAACATGAGGCCGAGAACTATGCCAGTTGGTAACCCGACAAAAAATAAAAGAACATGAGGTTAACGCAGAGGCTGTGGGCTGTTATGTACAGTTGGTCTGTTTGGTTATATTTTGAATTCTATAGAAATTCTATCGGGGGAAAATAGTCGCATAACAGTGGTCCAGCGCTGCTACACTGTTTCCAAAGCGGCGATAACTGGCACTTGAGAGCACGTCTTCTCTACTCTCCTTTTATCGCGAAAACTTTCCTCCAATCATGCTCAGTAGGTTGCATCAACCCAGGTTGATACATAATTTTGTGCTTTGCGGCCAGATGGCGGCACTAGTCGACACGTTTGAATGAGAATGGCGGAGCTTGCAAAGGCCGGCGGTTTCTTTCTCACCAGACATGCTAATCATGCTCTGGTGTCATATTCGTTATTCTGCAACAGAGACCGCAAGAAGCAATATCCGGGGTGGCTTTCATAATTCTAAAGTCTGTTACAAGCGAGAAGGAATTCAATGAAATGGCCTGTAAGCTCAGCACATGTGCTTTACATGAGCCGAATAAATCGGTCGCTTAGATTTTTTTCCCACTTTACTGGAACCGACAACCGCATTTTTTTTTCTACCTGCAAAGACTTAGTTGAAGGAAATCGTTTGTATTCCACTCCAATGCTGTTGAACCACGCACCGCAGGTACAGTCTTTGACTTTGTTTACTTAGCACATACACACGCTCAAATTATACTTCGAAATATAAATAAGACTTCGTTTTCGGGTTTTATTTCTTCCCGAATTCGGGAGCTAAGAATCTCGTGATATTTTTTGAAGTCTTCCGATAATTCTTGTTTCACTGGGTCATATATTAACGCGATGGTGTTCAGAAACTCGTGTCGCAGAAAATTCGTCGTCGGCGTCGTTGACAGTGAGCAAAAAATCCCCCCAAAATGGTCAGAGAAGCAACTTTGAAGGTAAGTGGGTCACCTAGGTCACGTGACCTTGTGGCGTCATCACAACCTGCCCACCGGACAGTGAGCAAAGTGTACACCATGACGGTTTCTCGGAGATTATTGGTCGCTATAAAATGACAGAGAATGATAGAGGATGACCAATTCTTCATATATGTGAATTAACTTATACCCTATCGCGTCTTACCCTTAAGACGGAGTTAAAGTGCCTCCCCAACTTTTTGCAGCAGAAGACAGTTTAGTATAAATGCTCGTGTTTACCGTGATATAACGTGCTCTTAATTATTAGTTTATTTTGTAATGATTTAAAATTTCCAATGATGCTAATTATTTCGTAACCACTGTGAAAATGGCGGCTCGCACTGCACAACTTTTACCTTACCAGATATTTCTTTGTTTTCTCATATAGTGCCATTATTTACCCGCATGCATTATCATCTACTGCGCAGCACTTCCTAGTTCGTGCAATGCCTGCCTGCGTATACCTTTGTGGACAGCGAAAACAATCGCTCACCGTCAAAGCGACCATTTTAAACCGCAGAAGAGTCTTGGAGCAGGTCGTCGTTAGCATGTATTATGCACCATGCAGTGATGCAAACGAGAGTCTGGTCATTAATCGTGTTTTGGATTCTCGCTTTTAACTTATACTATTCTAACTGAGCCTCAAATTAAGCACATAAACGCACTAAAAGAAAACACCCCTGCGGATTAAGCACTAGACGAAGGCCAATCTTCGCGCCATATGTCGCCAGCCCTCTGCACAGGATAACAAAGTTCCCTAGAAGGCTTATTTTCAGGAAGAAATCGGGTTTGGGTTTAACCCGACATTTAAGAAATCTGTCCGGGGTGCAAGAATCTGGTAAAACTAGGTTTTGAAAACTTGTATACGTCATCAACTCCTGCAGGACAGGCCCGAATAAACCCTTCTGTCTCATGAATCAGGGCAAAGACTTATCAAGCACAATTTCTTTATGCAACGTTTCCGAAGTGCGAGTCAGCGCAGGAAATTGAAGGAGAGTCGAAGAAAAACGGGGTCCGAGGGGTGTGCAAGACGGAGGTGGTACATGCGCATATATGATGTTCCGGTTGAAAGGCTTTCCATGTCGGAGAGTGGGGGAGGGTTGAGAAAGGGAGACCAGGGAGGGAAGGAGTGGACGGGACTATTCGCTCTCGTACCTGTTCCCCATCGAACGAAGGATGTTTGAGCGAAGAGTGAGATGGGAAGAAAAGGCTTGAACGTAGCCGTTAACACGCCGTTTCCATTTCGTCAAAATGCGAATATTTTGCTACTCTCTATTTCCCTTGCATTTGCGCATATTTTTCGCGTCGAAGGGAAGAGTGCCGTCGGCAAGTTCTATTTCAGGTGCATGAAATATGAATTACAGTGTTGCCACGTCGCTTGTTGTTGGTCCTCTCTTTACGCAAGTCTGCTACAGGCACTTGCGCTTGGTATGATGGTTTGTCGGAGAGACGAAATTCACCTTTGTTCCGTCCACTCCGATCTGCATTTTTATTTTTTAGCTAATAACCTTTGTGTTACTCTAGGATGCTGAATCGTAGTTACCTTACGGTATCCTTGCTGACCCTAGAGGCAGGTATTGCTTTTCTGGTTAACTCTGACTTGGTTTTTTAACTTCTTCAATCAGCGTACCTTATTTGACACGTCTTTCAAGGACACCAGGAGCTTTCACCGTTTGGGACATCACTGGCGCCACTTTGCATGGAAATCCTCGAGCGTAACGCAATGACCGCCTGCAAATTCTTCCCATGGAACCGCTGTTAAAAGATGAACCGTTCTTGTGCTGCCGGGCCCGCCGCCACTCGACTTTTCGCCGATTCAGAACGATTCTGAGCCAGACTCACATGGTGTATTTTACTCGAACTCAAATCAGCGAAATTCAGTGTCGCTTAGACTCACATCAATGCGCATGGACACGGAGCCAGTTGACCTGCAAGAGTCTCAATAGACCCAGACTCACGGCAACCTCACTGAAAACTTGAACTCGTAATGACCCGCTAACCTGCAGGCTAACGACGAGTATTGTGGGCATATAGCTCAACTCACTATAACACGAACTCACATGGACAGTGAACCACTGCTGTACCCTACGGCTGGGGCTGGCGATAGGGATACTCAGAATATAACTAAAACGGATGCACACTCAGTATCTCAAAAGCACCACCTATAGCACTTTGGACTCATGCACTTGGGCTTATACTTATATAGTGGTAAGGTGGTAAGGTGGTATATAGTGGTTGAAGCGCGTATGCCAATATCAGCCCAAAAATGTTGGGAGTGAGCTCTTGGTAGAAACTGCACATGGTATGTATAGAGTTACTGTATATGCTACCAAAGGTAGCATATACCTTTGGTAGCATATACAGTAACTCTAGGTATGTAGAACGCTTAATGCCATCTACCGGTCACGAAGTAAACTAGTTAAAGAATTTCCTCGTAGAGGTTCAAGCTGCTTTCTTAGCAACCGCAATACCTCAGGTGTCGTCTGGCCAACAATAACGTGTTTCACCCCGCAGCTCTCCTTTCCGTCGGAGAACACTTCTCACTCTGTCTGTCATGTTCCTTTTCGTCCCAACACTCGCCTTGGCCAGTGAGCTCTTCCCCTTGGGATATATACTCCGGTAAAAGCCTAGCTCGCCCATGAATACACGTCCGCTGTGGTGACCGCTCGAGCGAAGCACGCGCGCGATCTTGTCGCGCCTACAACGTTTTCTCGCGACACCATCCCCTTCTTCCTCCCCAATTCATCCCCATTTTTACTTTCCTATTCTTCTTTGCGTGTACAGCAACCCCCACTCGTTGATGCCTGGGCGAGATTATGCAGGAGAGCGGGAGCTCGGGCACGTACATACACGCGCAGGCGCAAAACCGAGCATGGTACTTCTTTGAAGGGCCGCTCGTGCGCATAGCCGGCCGGGCTTCTCGAGCGGGCATGTTATTGGATAAATAATGGTGCCCTTGTCCAAAGTAAAACACCCCTCTTCTCCTCTTCTTCACTCCGCTGTGGGGAGGAGGGGGGGGGGGTTGTCTTGTCCGCATCGTTCCCTATTGAAGGCGTCGGCACGGACACGCGCCGCGCGCCTGTACTTTGCATGGCCACGAAGTGGTCCCCTTATTTCCGTGCAGTTCGCGGAAGTGGGACACACATTTAGCAGCAAAACTTTATGGGACGCGGGTGTACGGTAAAAAAAAAATTGATTTCGGTGAAGTCACGTAAGCCGACCAATTGAAATGCGTGTAATTATGATGGTATGTTCAGGCGTTCACATACTTGTCTCGAGCTCTCGAACGGGCGCGCTGGGGAGCACATCGGCACTATATAAGAGTGGCCTAGAGGTCAGAACAACACCTTATCGTACATGTGCATTCGCTTTGGCCGAGGTTAACTTATGTCTAAAAAAATTATATACCGAGCCCGGAAGGCAATGATGAAGGTCAGAAATGCACAACAGAGGTCGTCGTTCGAATGCTGTGGCCATTCCCTATCTGCCAGTATCAACTGAACAAGCGGCTGGGTCGCCCGCGTAGCATATTAGCTGCTAGATGTGACAGATAGGCTCGATTCATTCACCCTTTCATACCGAGGTCATCGCGCCTTCGAAGTGAAAATCAACTGTATTAGTGTCTACCCCAATCGCGATGTTCGGATTATGCTGTTCACGTTTCGTATTCGCGGGCAGTACAGGAACCATGGAGGCGCAGAACTGCCGGAGCTGCTGATATGGGTGAAAACAAGACGAAACGGAACGCCTTGTTTGTGCTTGTTGACCAGATGGTGTTTTTTCCTTAAGCGTCATACGTTTCACATCGCAGAAAGTCTCCTATCTGTCATTGCGATTGTTAAGCGGAAATTAACAGCCGGGGGCAACATTGCCTAGAAATAGAAGAAACAGTGTATGCTTTCCGCTCATCCTTGAAGGGTAGCCGTCGGTTGCATGAAAATCAGGTGTTGCCTTACGTATTTCCATTTCCCTGAGCTCTACTTAAAACAAATGTCGACTGTGCGGATAAGCGAGTGATCAGGTTCTACAGCTGTGGCTTTGCGCGACAGAAAATAGTGCCGAAATAGTGCCGCTACGCACTCGTACATGGAGCAAGTTATGATGGCCGAAATTTCGAACACCTAAGGCTTCCACGAACGTTTTTCAGGCCCGAATGAGGAGGAATCGCTAGCGGGAAAGCGGCACACTACATAACGAAGCAAATACGGTGTTCAAAAATGTAATCTCTCTCTCTCTCACTCTCTTTCTTTGATCGGGTCACATTTAAATCTGCACTGCACACAACTAAGTGGAGTTGAGGACGTATCGCCTCATCCATGTTTCCTTTGTTCTCTTTCTTTTTTCTTCGCTCCTCGGGGCCATGCAAAATAGCCCCGCGTCCCGCTACTTTGCGTACGCTCGCGTTTCCTTCCTGTATCGTCGGCCGTGCCGATATTTTGTACAGGGTGATGTACGCTTTCTGTGCCTCCACCTTTCTTGGACGGTATTGTTGGCTCGGACGCATCATTTTGCACCCGTGCGCTCGGGCTGGGGCAACTAGCGGCAGCGGAGGAGGGGACACGGGCTGAAGAAAAATGACACGTTGACGTCGGGCCCTACGTGGGCAGGAAGCGCCTCTGCACCTCGTTGCATGGCCTCTTGGAACAAGTCGGGAGCACTGGAGGCCGAAACATGCCGTCAGGGAAATTTGCTTGTGTTGGATGGCTTACCCTCCATAGCCTTGCTTGCTGGCATGCCCTATAAGAAAGACAAAACTAAAGACTACAAATGGCTTCCAGTATGCAACTTTGTTCAGTGCTTTTGCGTCGGGTAAGCGCCTTGTAATGTAGACCCTTATCAAAATTGCCTACAGACAGTCTGTAGACTTCTTATTGACTCTAGTGACTTCCTATAGATATTGCTTTTTGTCTACTCATAGTCTATAGACTGTCTATAGACAAAAGTCGAATAAACGTGTATGGCCATAAATCTATAGATAGTGTATGACTGTCTGTGGCATTTGTATCGCCTATAGACTGTTGTCTAAGATTTGTCTATAGCCAATCTATAGACTTTATAGACAGAAGTCTATAGTTCATTAAAACTTCCTGTTGGGCGAGTTGGTAGTTCATCTTGAATTAGAAATGTTATAGCGCAAACAAAGACACGGACAAAAAGAGAGGAAACACACACACAAGCGCTATTCCGAATGCAAAAGGCGTAGCGTATTGCCCGGCATGTAGCGTCCACGATGTTACTCAGTAGAAGGTCAGAGATGGAAGAAGATGAAGAAACACAGAAAGATGGGCCCACTGTATAAGAAATAAACTTCATTAAAACTTCCTGTTGGGCGAGTTGGTAGTTCATCTTGAATTAGAAATGTTATAGCGCAAACAAAGACACGGACAAAAAGAGAGGAAACACACACACAAGCGCTATAACCACCGACTACCAACTCGCCCAACAGGAAGTTTATTCCTGCGGCGCATTTTTCTCGCTGCTTGAACTGGTGGCCGCAACGGCTAATACTCTCATAGCAAGAAGAGAAACACTTGAAGTTCGAAGGAGAGTGACAGGCGTAGTGTCGTAAGCTGTGGGTGGCGTGCCACGACAGGAAGACTTTTTGGCTTGCCAGAGGATAAGCGATCAAATAAGCGAGAGCGCGGCGCTATCCTGCGAATGCCGATGTGGCCGCGACGTCCCTGCTTCTGCTATTCACGGGAAGGCATAGTGCTGTGTTCACTTCGCTGACAAGCAATTACGGCGAAACGCAGCAACCAAGCCTGCGCCAGAATACTACGAGCCGTAGTCGAGGCACCAGGGGCATTCTTCTAATGCCATTCATGTGGTGTGGACCCCCCTTCGCTCTCGCCCGCGACTATTGTCCGTCTCCCCTGCCGGAACCGGAGAGAGTATAGCTCCTGCCGGGTAGACGGGCAAGAGAGAAGGCGCGACACCGTGACCCCGGCGACCTCGCGTTCGCCGTACGCAGCCCTGCCTCTGCTTCCCAGAACCTTCCATTCTTCTTGCAAGGCGCCCAAAACTGGTTGCTTTTCCCCAACGTTGGTACTTGCTAGAACCAAAAATGCGTTTCCAGCCCCAGTTAGCTTTTTTTTTTAGCGTTTGTACTATCCTCCCGTCCTTGTACATTCCCTCCTGGATGGTGTAGACACAAAGCACTTCCTGCTGTGCATGCAAGACGCCCAGCGCACCACAGCCATATTCGCACTTCCACATATGATACATGCTTTGCCCAACTTAGAGCCCTGGGTGTTTGGTTCTACCGTATGGCGCGTAATGCATTCCCATCAGGCAGAATTAAAATATGAGAAAATTCATCGCAAGATATATTTCCTTGTATTCTCCAAGTAAATTACTTCTGTACTAACTCCTCTCTTCTGAAGTGACCAAAAGATAAAAGAACTCAGTGTGTAAAAATGGTGAATGCAAAAATACACTACTTTTGTGCAAAATTCACAGGAAGTGCACTTAAATTGCCACAAGTGCATGGCCAATTAAGGAAGAAAAACAAGGGCAAAGGACGGAGACGCAGAACAGGAACACAGGACTAAGCTGTGTTCTGTGTTCCTGTATTCTGTGTTCCCAGTTCTGTGTCCCCGTCCTTTGCGCTGGTTTTCTTTCTACAATCGTGCACCAATTAACTCGCCCAGCTCTCCACTCTACTGGACCAATAAGGCCTCAAGCTCCACAGTGCATTAGTGTTATATCTTACGCTACATATTTTCGAATTGTTTTTGCTGCAAAAAAGGTGTAAGAGGTCAGCATACACGTCTTTCATTTGCGTAGGAAGAAAGCAGCGCAGTCAAGAAAGTTACTCCCTCCTGCCAGTGAAAATTTAAAAAATGCGGTGTTTTCAGAGCAATAATAAAATCCTTACATGCTGACGGCATGTTGGAATTTTTGTTAATGCACCGTAATGTTAATGTTAATGCACCGTAATGTTAATGCACCGTGAGTGGGCTCGACGGCACTACTAGCATGCGGTGCGCTAATCCTTTCGTCTTCATTGTGCAGCTCGCCCTTGGACTGTTTCTTCATGGTACTGCCAGCGGCATCGAACCCTCCGAGATAGCCTGGGTGACCTCGCCGGTGAACGGAACTCGTTTCCATGCGTGCGATTCCCTCACGTCAGCGGAATTTCTTCGACCACATCATCCGGGAGCAGCAACGTGCGAGCACATTTCTACGCATGATCTGCTGGGAGCGCCACCACATCAATGGGCTACATATACCCTTCCCAGGAATTGCATCGGCAGTGGGCTCGGCGGCACTACTAGCATGCGGTGCGCTAATCCTTTCGTCTTCATTGTGCAGGTGAGCAGGCGTTTTGGCAAATGCTTCCGCTCTAGCGACCGTTTCTTGGTAGTGCTGCCGTGCCCGCAGCTGTGTCTTGAAGTGTTTGATGTTGCTGTATTCCTGTGCAAACTCCTCCTGTTGTCAGGGGACGTCGAAACAAATCCCGGCCCTGAAATGGCACAAATCGCTAAACAACTGAAGGATATTGCGGAAGATATTAAAGAAATAAAGGAAAAACGGCTGACAGACACAGAAAACAAGTTAGATGCCATAACACTAATAGAAACTGAAGTGCAGTCTTGTCAAACTGAGATTTCTCGCATGAATCACGTAATAGAAATACTGGAAAAAAAATAGACGATCTTGAGAACAGGAGCAGGAGATCCAACTTAATTGTTTATGGACTACCAGAAGATGAAGAAGAATCAACCGAAACTCTGGAGCAGGCTGTCAACAAAAGTATCATTGAAGATACCCTAAAGCTCGATCCAGTTGCCTTTGAACGTATTCACCGGTTAGGCAGGCCGCAGGCTAATAAGAATAGACCGGTAATTTTTAAACTACTGGATGCCCGTAACAAGTCGGCAATACTGAAGCAAGGTTTTAAACTTAAATACACGAAATATGCCATTGGGGAAGATTTCTCTCCGAGAATTCGAGAAATCAGAAAAAAACTGTGGAACAGTGCCAAAGAAAATCGACAAAAAGGGGACAAAGTTTCGCTTGCCTTCGACAAATTATTTATAAACAGCTGTGCCTTTGTTTGGGATGACGAAACGAACGAGAAAGTTCCGCTGAAAAAAAAACGAAGAGCAGGAGGAGACAGTCGAAAAAAGGAGCCCACCAACGACACGGGGAAGAGCGCGATTAAAGCACTGACCATCATAAATGTAAACGCAAGGAGCATAAAATCTTTAGTAAAGTAAAATCTTTAGAAAACCTATTAATTAATCGGGAACCTGATATTGTCGCCGTCACGGAGACTTGGCTTTCACCAGAAATTTCGAGTCATGAAATCGCACCACCCAACTACTCAGTCATTCGGAAAGACCGAGACTCCCGTGGCGGTGGTGTGGCTCTCTTGATAAAGAAAACCCTGCCGTTTGTTACGCTCCCAGATGTGTCAGGTGCTGAAAGCGTATTCTGCAGACTTCTCTGCAACAATACTACTGTCTGTGTAGGCTGTCAGTATAGGAGCCCCTCTTCAGGAGATGAGTGCATTTCTGTCATTCATGACTTCCTTCAACAATATGCTTGCAGCACTAGAATCATTCTCATGGGTGACTTTAACCTTCCTGACGTGGACTGGATAACTATGCAACACACATCATCATCTTCAGAAGCTCTTTTTGACTTAATGCTCTCCTTTAATCTCCACCAAATTATCCTAGAACCAACGCGCAAGCAAGGATCAGCAAACAATATCCTCGATCTTATACTAATCAGTGATCACTTTCCAGTACACCAAGCGCAGAAAGAAAACATCGAAGGCATCTCTGATCACAACATACCATTATGTTTGTTACCTCTAGACTGCTCAATAAAAAAAACGATCTGATGTCAAGACGACACTGAACTTCGATAAGGCTGATGATGCCAGCATATTAACCTACCTCGCACTTCGGAGAAGGATGTGAGCGGGGGCACAGGGAGAAATGGGCGTTATTTTCAAGAGGTACGTGAGTGACTGGTTGCGGGGGTAAGGGGGAGGAGAGAGCAAAGGGCAGTAGGGAGAGGGTGCTGTCTCCTGCTGTACCTTTGCGTGCGCCTTTCTCTTTTTCTCCTTTTACTTTCCCTCTTTCCCTCGAGCCGTGGAATGTTTTTAAGCCTGTTTCACATGGCAGCGAAAATGCCAGCGAATCCTGTCGCTGCGGCGGAGAAACCTGTTTTCAGTCGTCGCTGCGACGAGCGGCGAGGTTTCAACAAGTTGGAAATTTTCGCTGCGACGCGCCGCTCAATCGCTCAGTCGCTTGCATGTGAAACGGCACGACGCTGAAGAACGACAAAGCTGGCGCGTCTGCCAGACCGGCCCTGAAAGGTCTCATGCATGAACGCATCGTTGCCGGCTCACGTAAAAAAAATGGCTGAGGCTTAGCTAAGGTTAAGCCTAGTCAGATGCGAAGCATATTGATGGCTAGGCTTGGTAATACATGGCTTTCCTTGGTTGGCTACAACAGCATTCTTGGCACCCATGGAAAGTACATTGGAAACACCCTTAGTTATTCCACCACTGCCACCATTCCCTATAGACTGTATTGATGTGCCCACAGCAGCAGCAGGCAGCGCCTCTGATGTGGAGCCTCCACCGCCGTGGCCGACCGCGCGAGCCGGCAGCCCATCTCTCCTCTGCTGTGACGTCATGTTGTCACGTGGTCAGCCGCCGCGCCTCTGATGTGGAGCCTCCACCGCCGCGGCCGACCGCGCGAGCCGGCAGCCCATCTCTCCTCCGCTGTGACGTCATGTTGTCACGTGGTGTCATGGTGGTAGCTCCACCGCCGCGCTCGATGGGCTGTAGTGTAGCTCTAGTAATATGCTTCGCATAAAAAAAACCTTACAGCGGCTAATGTGTCACTCCTGGCGAAGGATCAGTCCTGAAGCGGTCAAACATTTCTGAAAAATCACATCAGAGTTTCTGGAGAGAATCAGTTGCATTCTTTGAAGACCTGGTTACGCAGGACTGCCACCAGCTTTGTGAAGAGCGCAGTACAAGGCACAAAGAGTGGCACAAAAACAAATTTTGATCGATTTGGCGAGGCTACGGCAAATGGGAATTTGGTGTGTTAGCACTGCGGTTTCGATATTGGGATCCACTGCGCACGGCTGGAAGTTGATGCAGAAGATACCCAAAGCACAGCGCGAGAGACTGCTTGTTTAGGACACGGGATGTTCGGCTGCGGCGATGTAAGAGCGAGTGCTGTGCTGCTGAGGTGTGTCGTATTACGTGTCATGTCGATCTGCCACTGTTTTCCTCATGGTTTATACATGGTTCATGTACATAGAACAAAAGGCGATGATGTAGTGGTCTGATGCAGTGGCCAGCAAAACTAATCTAATCGCGCTGTCCGGATTGGAAACCCACTCGCGGCCGTAGGGTATTTTCTTTTAGTTATTTTTATTTAAGGTCAAGAAAACTCCAGACATACAGACGGACCTCGGCGAACACTAAGATTGAAAGCCCAACCGCCGAATAAAAAAAAAATTCGATCGCATCAGGTCGCTGTTGTTCCACCGCCATGCGGAGGCAACGGCAAGGTGTTCTCCAGCCGCCCGATGGAAACGGATCATCGTGCGGCCGTGGTTCTCGTCTGTTGACTTAATGAAGAAGACGGTACAAGAAAAGGCTCTACCTTAGAGCCTTTACTTCTTAAACAATTCATTACACAACCATTATGAACAGGCGATACCTTTGTGGCTGTGGTGCGCTGGGCGTCTTGCATGCACAGCAGGAAGTGATTTGTGTCTAGACCATCCAGGAGGGAATGTACAGGGACGGGAGGATAGTACAAACGCTAAAAAAAAAAAAAGCTAGCTGGGGCTGGAAACGCATTTTTCGTTCTAGCAAGTACCAACGTTGGGGCAAAGCAACCAGTTTTGGGCGCCTTGTAAGAAGAAAGGATGGTTCTGGGAAGCGGAGGCAGGGCTGCGTACGGCGCACGCGAGGTCGCGGGGTCACGGAGTCGCGCTGCAGCAGCATATCGGGAAAAGGTTAAATTCTTCCACTCGCCACTCGCAGCGCACCGCAGAGCCGGCAGCCTTCTCTCTTGTCCGCCTACCCGGCAGGAGCTACTCTCTCCGGTTCCGGCCGGGGAAACGGACAATAGTCGCGGGCGAGAGAGAAGGGGGGGCCCCACCACATGAATGGCATTAGAAGAATGTCACTGGCGCCTCCGCTACGGCTCAGCTCGTACTATTCTGGCGCAGTGCTGCGTTTCGCCGTAATCGCTTGTCAGCAAAGTGAACACAGCACCGTGCCTTCCCGTGAATAGTAGAAGCAGGGACGTCGCGGCCACATCGGCATTCGCAGGATAGCGCCGCCCTGTCGCTTATTTGCTCGCTTATCCTCTGACAAGTCAAAAAGTCTTCCTGTCGTGGCACGCCATCCATGGCTTACGACACCACGTCTGTCGTTCCCCTTCGTACTTCAAGCGTTTCTCTTCTTGCTATGAAAGTATTAGCCGTTGCGGCCACCAATTCAAGCAGCGAGAAAAAATTCAGCGCCGCAGGATTCATAATGAAAGAGCGCCGCTCTTGTTTCGATCAAGCCATCATCAATGAACAACTTGCATAATTAGAGTGATAAATCTATACCTTTATGCGTTGTGTCTTGTGTATAATCCCAAACTGTGATCTGGAATGCGAGGTCAAAATTTGAATGTCATTGAAATAAACTCATTTTCCTGAAATTCTCTTTTTGTGTCGTCGCCGCTTTGCAGGTCGGGCCGAGCACGAGCGTGCTCATGGTCCTTCAGTGTCGGGCCGGGCTTCCTGTCGGTAGGTTAAGTCCCGGGCCGGGCGCGGGTTCGAAATTGCGGCCTGTGCACAGCTCTATTCAGAAACCTAATCACATTTCCTTTTGTGAAAAAAGAGCTATGTGCAGAGTTTAAATGGTGCAAGTATGAAGCTACAATGAAGTCAATTACAGACTTCTGTGCAACAGCTAGAGGAATTTCAAGAGCATGCTATACGTGATGCTAGTTGCCTCAGTCACAATTGATGCAGTCAAGTATTATTTCGTATATTTTTTTTTTACCCAACAGACATGAAATGTCTGAAGATGAATATGTACCAAACACATCGAAACATCAGTTGTGATGCCTGAAAAAAGTTGTACTGCAACATATAAATGCTCAAGTCTCGATAAGCAGGAATACTGAAGGGGAATAAAAACAGTTTTTTTTTGTTCGGGCTCACGCACCTGCTACAAACATATTCTTTATACACAGCAATAAAACTTGAAATAACTGTTTAAAAGCCTTTTGGTCAATAGTATAGCTAAGTATGACTGAAAGGAGTCCGCAAGAAATGCACGGAAGCAGGCATGCAGTGTGACAGCGCAGCGCGACAGGTGCGCTTTTTAATCTCGCGCGCGCACTGAAGAACATGGGTTTATGGTTTATTGGGGTTTTAACGTCGCAAAACGACTCAGGCTATGAGGGACGCCGTAGTGAAAGAGGTTCGGAAATTTCGACTACCTGGGGTTCTTTAACGTGCACTGACATCGCACAGTACACGGGCCTATAGAATTTAGCCTCCATCGAAATTCGACCACCCCGACCGGGATCGAACCCGCGTCTTTCGGATCAGCGGCCGAGCGCCATAGCCACTGAGCCACCGCGGCGGGTCGAAAGACATGACGGGGACACGCATGCATGGGGACACGCCGAGGAGGCAACGCTGCAGTGCACGCTGCCTCCTCGCCTCTCGGCTCCTCGCGAGCAGCCCCGTCCGCTGACGAGCGGTGGCGGGGAAAAATCTAGGGAAAACATGCCTGTCCCCAACCGGACATGACGTCATTAAATATCACGTGACCTATGACGTCACGCGTATGACGTCATATTTTTTGACCAATCAGCGTTTCCAGCCTACCTACCCGCAAACTCCGGGAAACTGATAAAACTTGTGAAGCCCATGGAGGAAGAAGAAAGTTTTTTTTACCTCCATGGTGAAGCCTTCCTGGACCAAACATCAGTAATATTTACTAATCGGGATAAAGAGACTCGGGAGATTGCTGAAGCCAACAGTTTCAGTTTCGCAGCTCCTCTCGGGAGGTGGCTAAAGTGGCGGTCGCGGGAACTAGTGGCGCTGCAGTCGAGATTTTTAACATCGCCTGCTATCGCGGGAGTTTCGCTCGCTACAGTTACGACAGGCTAGTCAGATTTTTAAGCTGGTTTTTCGTGTGATGGTGCTGTTAGCGTTGTGAAAACGTGTTTGTAGTGAAATATGTGCACTTGGTGACTTGAAGCGAGAGGTACACATGCCATCCTGCTTTGCGCCCGGCTGCAGAAGTGGCAATAGAAACGATATGCCACCGGTCATCATTTTTTTCAAACCGCCTTGCGATGAAAGCGAATTTAAAAGGTGGGAGCAGATGTTGCATCGCAAGGACAGATCTACTGTGAGCGTCATTTTGAGCACGAAGATATTATCAAGGAGTGCAAGTACGTTGTGAACGGGCAAGAGGTCCGAATTCCTCGCGGGAACTGGGCGCAAGTGCCCGGTGTCGGCCCTCGTCTCTTTCCCAGCCTTCCA
This sequence comes from Amblyomma mixtum, assembly GCF_055824585.1. NCBI lineage: Eukaryota > Metazoa > Arthropoda > Arachnida > Ixodida > Ixodidae > Amblyomma > Amblyomma mixtum. Next base: position 96,265,144 of record NC_143014.1, on the reverse strand, counting down.
GATCGATTCTCAAAGCCAAAAATTGTGAAATGCAGGCGAAAGTCACTAAAAACGCGTGCTGTCATGTAGACTGATAAGTGTGAAGATCCTTGAAGCGGCAATATATACGTACTCCTCGGGCGAGGCTTGCGTAGAGGCAGTCAGCCCGAATGAACTGATGCCTCTTTCCTGCTCGGCGGAAACCTACTACGTCGATTGCACTGACAACTGGTGACTATGAGTCAACCATCTACGGAGTGGCAGCATGAATCTATACAGGACGAAATAACTGGGAAGGTGTGTGCAGTTTTCTACTGCAGAAAGCTAGCGGCAAGCCGTCTAGTGATTCCCAGGGCTGCTGTTGTGGAAGAAGATGGTAGCTGCTTCGTGAACGGCTGCAACAAGTTGCACAAGCAGCTGTTCAAAACTGTAGCTTCTGTCACTGACCTTGAAAACATTCTGCTGGAAACAGATGGCTTATAAATATCTGTGCAGGAGTAAATACAAATATTGATGAACAGCCGACGAAGCCGGAAGGTGTTCACAAACACTGCTCGTTTTTTTTTTTTCGAAGCAGCTAATCTGTGCGCGTTGCTTGCGTTTGCGAAGTCAGGTTCGAGCGAGGAAGAGAACGGCAGCGCGCCTCGTGCAGTGCCTCGTTCAGATATCGCTCGCCCAAACCCCAGTGGTACCCTCCAAGCGGAACAGCTTTTCGCCATGTACCAACACCAGTTACGCCATATTCTTGTTTGCTCACGCCGGAAAAAAAAAATAATTTACCTCTAGGTATAGGCACGGCGCCGCCCCTCTTTATGAGTGTGTAGCGGACGACGCGCGAGATGTGTAGAAAAGCGCGACTGCAACGCCGTTATTTCCAGCGACGTCCACGATAGACACGCCAGCAAGAACGTTGGCTGAAGCATGCCACATTGCCAAGACAGATCACTGTATCAGTGATCCATCGCTTGCGCTGACGGGAGAAATTTCTTCTCAAGAGTGTCGCAGCTGCTAATCTTTGATCTGTTCCTTAGTTTCTTTGTCTTGTTTATCTTACCCCGTATTTATTGCGAGCGGTTTGAATAAACGCATTTTTTGTTAGTAAGCGCTCGTCGTGTGCTCCTTCAAGTGTCTCACCTTTTTCTGCGCTGTCCTTCAATCAACATGAACCAGTACAACCTAGTGGAGATCAGTGACCAGTACCAACATGCCCAACTTCTCGCTCTGCTTCAAAGGGGACGCCCATCCATCCATCCGCCCGTCTGTCCAGAAGCGTTTGCGGGTAGGCAGGCTGGAAACGCTGATTGGTCGATGAGATGCGCTTCTCCGTGACGTTATTTGACTTCGCCCTCGTTCTCAACCGGACGTGGCGTCAGCGCGCCTTTCTCGACCTCTCCCTAGAGCACCTGGGGAATCGCTAGGTGCACCCGCCGCGCCGCGCGTGCGTGGTGACTCGTGAGCAAGCATTCGTTTCGTGATCCTCGGCGCGCTCGTTTCGAGGCGTGTGCAGTTATGGCGTTCGAGCGTGGTGCGCTCGTCGGCGACAGCCAGCTGAAATTTCTGTGCAGTTTTTGCTTGCGGCTTTCGCCGTTTCGCCAGGAGCACGTGGCTAGTGTCGTGCTCGTATTTAAAGTTTTTGCCGCGGCACTAGAAGGATCCGCATCAGGCGCGCTTTGAGGACCGCCGTTTGACAGCTACGCTGACGCGCTTGTCGGGCGTGCGCATTCTCAACCCCGAGGTAAGGACTGAACTACATTGTCGCAAGTTTTCTCGTGCAGTGAGGGCTCACCAAATTTCGGTGCTTGTAACGAAACTTTGTTTTTGCAGCATCGTTCCCTGGATATGCTTCTCGGAAGCCGATGTCATTGTTCGCCGCGGACGCTGGGCCTACTGCTCGCCGCCACGCCGCTGTAGGTTGACGTTGAAGAGCTGCTCCAAACGGCCTTTTCAGGGCCGCTTCATTGCTTCATGGAAGATTGCGGGCATCCATTCTCGCGGCCGTGTTCCCTCTCTTTGTCGAAATCGGCGCCAGACATCAGAACCCGCACTAGGCCTCGTTGCAGGGTTAAACGAGTGCAGTGTGGCTTTAGAGAAGTTATGACTTGCGCTTAGTCTAGCTATATCATTCACCCAGTGCAGTGTGCCTTTGCTTCTTTAGCGACTTCTCACGCCTTGTCGAAATCGGATTTAAAGCTCACGGCACGCCTCGTTGAATGGGTTAACCGAGTGCAGCGCCTAGCTTTGTTTTTGTGTTCTAACCTGTAAGCAGTGCACCTTTCTTCGCTCCGTACTTTTGTTCTTTTCAGTCGTTTCCTGAATCCGTCGAAAGAGCCGGGCGTTGTTCGCGGTGAATGGAACCACGAGGCGATCGCATCTGCATACACAGCACGACTTTGTTCCCTCGTGTTTTTTTTACCAAGGATTGCTTCGACAGCTCGGGCAAAACGAGGACTGCGCACGCCGTGTCGTCGCTGCTTAGTGAAGAGGCACAAAACGGATGTCGTCCTTACTAAAGGCCCTTCTCGGGGCCACCTCAGTGTTTCCTTGCAGACCACGCGCTTTCCGCCCTGTGCACATGTTCCCCTCATTTCCAATCATTTGTAAGTTGCATATCAATGAATTAATAAATCAGTCAATGCACTTTATTTACCAGAAAAATCTGGCTGGTCGCCCTGGGCTAAAAGCTGTGCACACAGCTTGACAAGGCCCAGGGGACCATTAGATGACAGTTTTGAACGTAGGAAAAACAAGTTGGTACTTTAAAAGAACATGGAAAGTACACCAAACAGTATAAGAGATAAACATTACAATCGCGCATTACGGTAAAGAAAAAGAAAACACTTTGACAGCAGACATACAGTATCAATTTGCACTATAATACGTACAAAAATTGCGACATTCAGCATTATGGCACGAGATATAAGAACAGCACATAAAGCAAAAAAGAGAATGCAAGATACAATAGTACAGATAGATTAGCTGTTTACATTTGCATATGCATAAAATTAGTCCTCGTCTCCTTGGGCCTCCTTCAAATCCTGCAGAAGGCTTGAATTTGCAACTGCTAATATCAAAGAAGATTTAGAAGAACTTCAGTTTGGGATACACGGTGCATAGTACTTGAGAAAACAAACAATAGCGCCTACAATGACACACACAGAAGAACTATGCAGCACAAGCGCTATCCTGCGCTCTACAGTATGGAACTGTGAGTGAAAAATGAACCTTCCCGTCAGTGAAATATGAGCCTTTAGGCTGTCTACAAATCGTTATTACAGAAAGAAAGAAATATTAGTGAATGTTGTGTGAGAGGCTTGCATATTACTCTGTTTGTTTGTTTATTTATTTACCCCTCAAGGCCAGTGGCATTACACAGGGGGAATGGTAAATATACGAAAACTGAGAGAAAAATACAGTTGATTACATGAATATTAAACAGCGCCTGAATATACAATGTTAGCTAGTGCTACGCGGAACTGCTCGTAATTTTCAGTGCCGGCAACTTCTGCGGTAAGGTGGTTCCAGTCGCATGAGGTTCGCGGCAGGAATGACTGCGAGCAGCATTTTCTGTTGCATGACATACTTCCAACTTTGATCATGATCAATGCGGCGGGATACAGAAATTGTATGGGGGATGAGGTGATCACGAAGAGCGGGATGATGGTACAGCTTGTGGAACAGGGTGATACGAAACACTTTTCTACGCGATGTCAGTTATGGGAGGCAGATATTAGACTTCATAGTAGTTATACTCGCTGTGCGGTTGTAGTTAACAAGGATTAAACGCATAGAGTGATTTTGCACCAGCTCAAGATCATTAATGAAGTTGTCATGAGCAGGGTGCCATACACGTGTTGCATGCTCGAGTTTTTATCGTATTAGTGTTTGATAAAGCAGTAGTTTCAAATTGGAAGGAACGTTAAAGTTGCGACGTAAGTAGCAAAGCATGCGATTAGCATTTTCAATTATGTTCTCGGTATGAAGAGACCAGTTAAGATAATAAGTAATGTGGACGCCGATGCACTTATACGATGAGGCTGATTCCAACGAAATGTTATCGATGTAGTAGTGAGGTGGGACGGGAGTTTTTCTATATACACGCATGACTTTGCATTTGGTCATATATAGCTGCATTCACCATTATTCGCACTGAAGTCAGTGGCGGTCTCGTCAAGTAGTCCCCTGCTTTGTACGTTCACCTTGTTAGCGGCTGTCTTATTTCACACAATTCCACGTTCAACACGTTGATAGGTATCGTGTTCCTGCCTTGCCGCCACCGTTGTCTTGCCATGCCGCCGGCGCGGCGGCGACGGCGGTGCCATTGACCTGCGGTTGCGGTGGCCAACAACCTCATCGGCGGGGGGGAGGGGGGGCGGAGGGAGCCACCTATTCATGTCTTTATCCCACCATGGGACACAGCGACACCAGCGAGGGGACCATCCCTTTCTGGCTTGACAAGGAGCGCCGACCAGCCGCCTTGAGGACTGAGGGCGGAACAAATTAAGCCACTTCCCAGAACTGAGAAATGAAGGCCGCTAACCCCACTGGTGAAATGTCCGGGCAGGTGCTTTGACCTTAGTGGACATGTCGTGGCGGGATATCTCAGACGTCGACTCGTTTCCCCTGGTATCGAAATGAATATTGCTCGCGTAAACGTTAACATTCAAAGATTGAGTAATGGTATAATGTCTATACCTTTCGCCATTTATTTTTCAATAACAAAGCGGAAAAAAAATTTTGTGCAAATAAAATAAAAAATCGTTGTTTCTATTTTTTCTTTTTTTATATACAGCAGTCTGTCCGCTCCCCCTAAAACCACTCTCTGTGACCGCCACTGACTGAAGTAATGTAAGGTTGTTAGTGTTGGTTATTTCTCTAAAAATGACGCAAACATCAGCGAATAGGTGAATATGAGAATCCATAAGAGAGCGGGATCATTAATGTTAAATCAGGAACAGTACCTAGGGTCCAAAAACTGAACCTTGTGGAACTCCGGAAGACACCTCTGTAAAACAGGTGTTATAACCGATAGCAAAAACTAATTGTGAGCGATTAAGTAGACATTCAATACATTTCAATAAGTTACAGTCAATATTCAGATGTTTTAGTTTGTGATCCAAAAGGTTGTGACATACATCGTCGAAAGCCTTCGAAAAATCCAGAAATATACAGTCAGTTAGTGATGGTAGGTCTAGAATACAGTGCAATGCATGTGTAAACTATATTAATTGTGTTTCGCAAGAATAAGGTTTTCGAAAACCATGTTGCGCTGACATAAACAAGTTGTTCAATGAAAGGAAGTTAACAAGGTTGGTGAATATTATATGTTTGAACATTTTGGGTCAAGTATTGGTAAGGGATACGGGACGATAATTAATAGGGGATGCTTTGCTGCCGGATTTGTAGACTGTAACCACCTTTCCGATCTTCCGCTCAGTAGCAGCGTTGACTGGTCAATGCTGGAAAAGTTTGGTTAGTATAATGGGCGAATAAGCTGCAGTGCTTTTTAAGTAACGCAGTCATAACCCGGAGCGGAATGAACACTGAGTCCATCAATAAGCTTATTCACACCAGTAGGAGCAACAGTTATAGGTGGCATGAAAACATAAGTGGTGAGTTGTAGGCATATGTATACATCAGATATGGGTGTAAAGTTGTCAGTGATTGCATGGTTAAGAATCGTGACCCAAACGTCGGAAGGGATGGGGTCGCCTAACGGGTCAGATAACGCAAAACTATCGTCGGTGGAAGGATTAATGACCCGCCAGAGTTTTTGACATTGGTGGTTACATGTGAGTGGAAGTGCTTTTAGCGCTTTTGAGCGCCTGAACATACATGTTGGAAGCCGCTGAATACGAAGTCCGATCACTCACTAGTTGGCGAGAACTTTACGATGCGGTAGAGGCTTTCTTTTTGTTAGATAAACGTTTAATGTGATTATTACATCAGGGAGCTATTTATTTTATTTATTTATTTATTTATAATACTGCTGGTCTTATTGCAAGACCGTAGCAGGTGCAATTAGTACAGTGCAAAAAACAAATATAAACATATTATTGAAAGGCAGCAAACATGGCATCAAAACAAAGGTAGGGAAAAGTGAATTGGCCATAGCAAAAGGATATACAGAACAGATCTTCGACAATGGTAGGCACAATTTCAAAATGCACTCAAAATCGCATACATGACAAGTTAGAAGGGGTTGTCTTCTTGCCTAGATTTGCAGTCACGGTTGCTGCATCGCCACTGTGCATTACGACAAATGCTCTATCTGTGACACGAATGATGATAAGGATTGAGTGCAGGTGATGGCACGATCCAAGCGATTCCATTCACTAATAGAGAGAGGGAAAAAGGAATGCCTAAACGTGTCATTATGGCACATATACTCGGTTAGTGTGTTCGTATGTTTGTGCCGAGAAGGTGGCGATTGTGAGTACGTCACGTATTTTTTCACATCTATCCTGTACTGCTCGTGTAATAATTGAAACAAAAATTTTAAGCGCGCTTGTTTTGCTCTTGCGGATAATGTTTGGAGACCGGATGAAGCTTCAAGCAATGTTGGGGAATCTGTGCGCTTGTATTTATTGTGAATTATTCGTAGGGCTTTGCGTTGTATAGCCTCAAGTTTTGTGATGTTAGTTATTGATTGGGGGAACCAGACTGTGTTCGCGTGTTCTAAGACCGGCCTTACAAGGGTTTTGTAGGCAAGGAGTTTAGAAGATACTGGTGCGGACCGCAAGCGTCTCCTGATAAAGAGAAGTTTCCGTAAAGCAGTAGACGTGATGTTAGCAATGTGAGAGTCCCACCTCAGGTCAGAAGACAGCGTAATACCTAGATATTTATGGTGTTTAGTTTTCGCTAATGGAACGCCGTTTACAGAGTAAGAAAAGCAAAACGGGAATTTTTTTCTTGTTACTGTCATACAAACGGATTTTTTAGTGTTTATTGTCATTTGCCACGTGTTACACCATTCTGTTATTTTTTTTAGAGAACTGTTTAACGACAGATGGTCTTCGCGGTTGTTAATAGTTTTGTAAAGAATGCAGTCATCTGCGAAGAGCTTAATGTTGCAATCAATGTCATTAGTTATGTCATTGATGAAGAGCAGAAATAACAATGGACCAAGGACTGATCCCTGAGGAACGCCCGACGTTACTGGAACTGTTTTGGATGAAACATACTCAAAAACCACAAACTGAGACCGATTTGACAAAAAATCTTCTAACCAAGATAGTAAGTCGCCTTCCCCGATAACAGTTTTTAGTTTTCCTAGCAACTTATTGTGTGATACAGAGTCGAATGCCTTTGAAAAATCGAGCAATATTATGTCTGTCTGGCTACAGTTATTAATATTAAGTGCTAGATCGTGTACAACCTCTGTTAGTTGAGTAACGGTTGATAACCCGCGTCGGAATCCATGCTGATGGGGTGTCAATATACTATTGCGCTCCAGGAATGCGGTTATGTGCTTCGAAATTATGTGTTCCAAAATTTTACATGATGTACTTGTAAGAGAGATTGGCCTATAGTTTGAGGGTGAGGTAGTGTCCCCTGATTTATGAATAGGTATGATCTTTGCCGTTTTCCAGTCTCTGGGCAGCCTTGATGATGAAATAGACTTGCGAAAGATAATACCAAGGTACTTGCTACACCATTCGGCATATCTTTTTAAAAACTCATGGAATATCATCCGGACCTGTTGATTTTTTTGGATCTAGGTTCAGCAGAAGATTGAAAATCCCGTCATCGGTAATTCTGAGAGGTTCAATATTTAGCAGGGGCAAATTGCAGGAGTCGGGGATGATGCCGTTATCTTTAGTAAAGACTGAAAAGAAGAAATCGTTGTACATATTAGCAGTATTGGCCTTATCTTCTACAGAGAGACCGGACTGCACCGTTTTATGGCCACGAAAATGGCTCCAAAACCTGTGTGGATTATTTCTCAAAAAACTTGGGAAAGTTACGTTGAAGTAGTAGTCTTTCGCTTGTTTCGTGACCTGTTTGAGCTTTTTAACGGCACTGCTTAATTTAGATTTCCTCAAATGACTACCACCTTTGGTCTTGATAGCTTTGCGTAACATCTTTACATGACGCTGCGCGTGAATGACGTCTCTAGTGATCCAAGGGTTATTTTTAGCGATGCGGTTGATCTTGAGCGGGACAAAGTTAGTCATACAGTACTGTACAGCGCGTTTAAAGATAAGCCATGTAGTGTCTATGTTTGTAGATCTATCTGATGCGCTCTCGGCAAAGCTGTCGAATTCATGGGCGAGATAAGTTAGGATAGCTGCGTCGTCTGCCTTTGCAAAGTTTTTTATGGTGGTGGTTGGACAGTGGCATGTCATGGTGCATTGTAGCGGTAATTCACAAACTGGGATTTTATGGTCTGAGATGCCTTCGATGACGTGGGTTGCAACACGATGGACGGGGAAATGTTCACTGATTAAAATCAAGTCAAGAATGTTTTTTGTTGAGCCTTGTACGCGTGTAGGATCGAGAACTATTTGATGGAGGTTAAAGTTTATCATCAAATTAATTACAGCGTCGGAGATAATTGAAGTGTGATGCATGGTAGTCCAGTCGACATCTGGTAGGTTAAAATCGCCCATTAGAATGATTCGCGAGTTACAACAGTATTGCTGGAGGAAATCTTGAATTACCGATATGCATTCGTGTCCAGAAGAAGGGCTCCTGTAGAAGCTGCCAATTATAATGTTAGTGTTGTTGCAAATAACTTTGCAGAAAACAGCTTCAGCGCCGGTTACTTCAGGAAGCATGACAAATGGGATGCGCTTTTGTATCATAAGTGCCACGCCACCACCGCGGGAGGCGCGATCCTTTCTGACAAGTTCGTAGTTCGGTGGAGCAATTTCATCGTCGCTGACATCTTGGGAGAGCCAGGTTTCAGTAATCGCAACTATATCTGGTTCGTGCTCAAGCAGAACAGTCTCTAGGGATTCGACTTTATTTATAACGCTTCTCGCATTGATATTGATAACCGTTAATTCTTTGACCGTGCTCCCCGTCGAGTCATTGGTGGGCTTAGATCGGTAGAGTTTTTTTCCAGAGGTGGTTGTTTGGTCTTCCCATCATGTTCCTTCAGAGGTACTCGATTATTCTTCTCATAGTCCCAGACATATGCACGGCCGTTGATGAATAACTTGTCGAAGGCCAAGGACACCTTTTCTTTTCTTTCGCGTTCTTCTTTCGCGCTCGCCCAAAGATTTTTCCTGATTTCACGAATTCTGGGGGAAAAATCTTCGCCAATACAGAATCTTGTGTCCTTTAGCTTCCGACCGTTCTTCAATATAGCTGTCTTCTGTCTCGAATCTAATAGTTTAAAGATAACCGGGCGGATCTTGTTGCTCTCTGGTCGTCCTAATCTATGAATTCGTTCGATGGCGACCTGGTCAAGACCCAGAGTATCTTGAATAATTTTTGTGTTAATAGCCTGCTCTAGAGTTTCACTGTTCTCTTCATCCTCCTCTTCTAAGCCATACACTATTAGATTCGATCTTCTGCTCCGGTTTTCCAAATCGTCAATCCGTCTTTCTAGTGTATCAATAATTTTAGTCATGCGGGAAACTTCATTCTGGCAAGACGTAATCTTGGTTTCTAACACTGACAATGCATCCAGTTTCTTATCTATTTCTGTGAGTCGTTTTTCTTTTATGTCTTTTATGTCGCAAGCAATGTCCTTTAGTTGTTTTGCAATCTGCGCAAGTTCAGGGACAGGGTTAGTTTCCACATCACCTCCTAAAAGCAACAATTTTCCAAGAAACACTGCAGTATCGTGCACTATACTCTGAAGCTGCGGGCACGGCAGCACTAGTAGAAAGCGGTCATCTGAACGGTAACAATTTCCAAATTCTTTTCTTACCTGCACAATGAAGGCAAAATGATTATTCCATTCCACCGCATGCCGGTAGTGCCGCCGTGCCCAGTGACATCGTGATGTTCGGGGAGGCAGTATATACTGTTGATCTGCGGTGGCGCTGGTAGCGATCTGTGCGTGCAGTGGTCCGCGCATGTGCCCGGTGACGATCGGTGTAGCCAGTTAACATCCAGATGCGGTGTCAGCGCGTCTCGCACGTGGAACTTGGCGGTGGTGATTCCGCGATCGAAGGCATTTTCCTCGGGCAAGTGGCTGATGCTGGCGCTGGTCGCAGGCAGCGCTCCGATGACCATCTGCACAATGGGTGGTGGGTGGTGGCAGTGCGTTCAGGAGTGTATTGTTCTGTGAGTTGGGTGACTATAGCTGTGAACATGCTCCAGTTGGTTTGAATGCTGCGGACACCAAAGCTATGGGAAAGCATCGATAAAAAAAATAGTTCATTATTTATCGCCTGATAATTTGCTCCGTTGTAGTCTCGTATTATTATTATTTTTTTCTTTTTGTTAGTGTTCGGAGTGGCTAGATTAATGTCAGAGTGCATTAGCAAGTGGTCGCTGATTCCTGGCAGGTATGTAATAGGTGAGACTATGTCAGATCGATTTGTCAGGATTAAATCTAGCGTATTAGCCGCGTTGGCTGTTCTAGTCCCTTGTGAGCACAAATGCACTAACGAGAATACTGAGCGCACATCTAAAAATTCGAGACGAGAACGGGGACATTAAAGGGGAGTTGGTATTCCATGTCATCTTCGAAAAAATTAGATCGGCAAATAAAACAATATTGAAATAGATCATGATGCTTTGTTTTTAAGTGTTTCCATAAAAAAGTATGGCTACAGATAAGGAAAGGCTTAGGTGATCGTGATCGAGGAGGTTAGAGTGAATTATAGTGCAACAGCTTGAAACAGGTCTTCACATCATTCATATGTACTAGAACATTGCAGGAGCCCGGACAAAGCAAAATTACACAAATTACGTTTGAATAGAGATCATGGCAGGAAAGTGGATGAAATATAGCTAAAAGAAGAATTGTGAACCGAAGCAAAGTATGTAATGAGCCAGAAATATGCCTATCAAAGAAGACACTGCACTGAGAAAATGGACAGCATGAAATAAATGAGCAGCACAAGTGCAGCGTACAGGCCTTTATTAAATAATTTATTTTTTGTTTATTTACCACGTCCTGGTAGTGTTAGCTCCATAAAGCATTATCAAAATTATCACAATTTTCAGTTTTATTTGCTTAGGAGAACGTTAGAGCAATAAGAACTTGGTTCATAAATGCCCTTCAAATATTGCCATGTATGAACTCAAAATATGTGTGTTTATTTATAACGAAATAAAAACAAATTACATTAATTTTTTTAACACGTACCTAAATATAGATCCACTGGTTACAGCTTGCGTCAGACTTCTGTTGTGGTAAATAGGTCTCGCACCAACTACGGAACACAATCAATTGAGCACCAAATCATGTTGATGTGTAATTCTCATCCGTTTGTAATAGATGCAGCTAAAAATAGTTCCACGCGCAGGGGTTTTGAACGCATCTGTTCGTCTTTCTTTTTGTTTAACGTTGTGTCCTAGACGACAAAATGCTTACTTCTGGTTCCGTTTGATGTAACCCTGCTGGGGGGGAGTTCTGTGGTGCAATGGACTCATAGATCGTTCATCGTGGGATGTCGTGCGGTCTGTGTGATATGTCATACAATTCGTATGATATGTCATACGGATTATGCGGTGTGTCGTGCAGATTGTGTGGTGTTCTGTGGCGGATGGTCTGTGGGGTTGTTGCGTCGTGGTGCTTTTTTTCAGCAGGGAATGCTATGTCGGTTCGAACAACCCTAATGTATTGTATTTCTGTACCATTTTTGTATATGATTTAGTGTGTATTATTATTTTATTATCTGTATATATTTACAAGAACTGTTTATGATGCGTCTGGTGTGTAAGTGATGGCAAAGACAGCCTTTTTTTGTTGTATAATCCAATACCGCTCCTGCTGCTGTACCCAGGCGAGGACAAGACCCAGTCAGGAGGTTCAGCACCTCCTTTTGTCTTGCCTCGTGGGCAATATCTGTATGTTGCCCGAAGGATGAAATAAAAAAAAAAGATCATCGTACTCTTCGTTCTGGGCCACAAGAGCTGGGGCTTCATGAGATAATTATTACGGTGCATCAACGAAAATTTCAACATGCCGCCAGCATGCAAAGATATTATACTGGCGCTGAAAAAACCGCATTTTTAAAATTTTCACTGGCAGGAGGGAGTAACTTTCTTGACTGCGCTGCTTTCTTCCTAAGCAAATGAAAGACGTGTATGCCGACCTCTTATACCTGTTCTGCAGCAAAAACAATTCGAAAATATGTAGCGTAAGATATAACACTAATGCACTGTGAAGCTTGATGCCTTATTGGTCCAGTAGAGTGGAGAGCTGGGCGAGTTAATTGGTTCACGATTGTAGAAAGAAAAGCAGCGCAAAAGACGGGGACACAGAACTGGGAACACAGAATACAGGAACACAGAACACAGCGTCGTCCTGTGTTCCTGTTGTGCGTCTCCGTCCTTTGCCCTTGTTTTTTTTTCCTTAATTGGCCATGCACTTGTGGCAATTTAAGTGCACTTCCTGTGAATTTTGCACAAAAGTAGTGTATTTTTGCATTCACCTTTTTACACGCTGAGTTGTTTTATCTTTTGGTCACTTCAGAAGGGAGGAGTTAGTATAGAAGTAATTTACTTGGAGAATACAAGGAAATATATCTTGCGATGAATTTTCTCATATTTTAATTCTGCCTGATGGTAATGCATTACGCGTCATACGGTGTTACAACCAAACGCCCAGGGCTCTAAGTTGGGCAAAGCATGTATCATATATGTGGAAATGCGAATATGGCTGTGGTGCGCTGGGCGTCTTGCATGCACAGCAGGAAGTGATTTGTGTCTAGACCATCCAGGAGGGAATGTACAAGGACGGGAGGGTAGTACAAACGCTAAAAAAAAAAGCTAGCTGGGGCTGGAAACGCATTTTTGGTTCTAGCAAGTACCGACGTTGGGGAAAAGCAACCAGTTTTGGGCGCCTTGTAAGAAGAAAGGAAGGTTCTGGGAAGCGGAGGCAGGGCTGCGTACGGCGCACGCGAGGTCGCGGGGTCACGGAGTCGCGCGAGATGTCTATCTTGCAGCAGCACATCGGGAAAAGGTTAAATTCTTCCACTCGCCACTCGCAGCGTACCGCAGAGCCGGCAGCCTTCTCTCTTGTCCGCCTACCCGGCAGGAGCTACTCTCTCCCGTTCCGGCCGGGGAGACGGACAATAGTCGCGGGCGAGAGCGAAGGGGTGGCCCCCTCCACATGAATGGCATTAGAAGAATGTCACTGGCGCCTCCACTTAAGCTCCACTAGGGCTCAGCTCGTACTGGTTGCTGCGTTTCGCCGTAATTGCTTGTCAGCGAAGTGAACACAGCACCGTGCCTTCCCGTGAATAGTAGAAGCAGGGATGTCGCGGCCACATCGGCATTCGCAGGATAGCGCCGCCCTGTCGCTTATTTGCTCGCTTATCCTCTGACAATTCAAAAAGTCTTCCTGTCGTGGCACGCCATCCATGGCTTACGACACCACGTCTGTCATTCTCCTTCGTACTTCAAGCGTTTCTATTCTTGCTATGAAAGTATTAGCCGTTGCGGCCACCAATTCAAGCAGCGACAAAAATTTCAGCGCCGCAGGATTCGTAATGAAAGAGTGCCGCTCTTGTTTCGATCAAGCCATCATCAATGAACAACTTGCATATTTAGAGTGATAAATCTATACCTTTATGCGTTGTGTTTTGTGTATAATCCCAAACTGTGATCTGGAATGCGAGGTCAAAATTTGAATGCCATTGAAATAAACTCCTTTTCCTGAAATTCTCTTTTTGTGTCGTCGCCGCTTTGCAGGTCGGGCCGAGCACGAGCGTGCTCAGGGTCCTTCAGTGTCGGGCCGGGCTTCCTGTCGGTAGGTTAGGTCCCGGGCCGGGCGCGGGTTCGAAATTGCGGCCCGTGCACAGCTCTATTCAGAAACCTAATCACATTTCCTTTTGTGAAAAAAGAGCTATGTGCAGAGTTTAAATGGTGCAAGTATGAAGCTACAATGAAGTCAATTACAGACTTCTGTGCAGCAGCTAGAGGAATTTCAAGAGCATGCTATACGTGATGCTATACCTCAGTCACAATTGATGCAGTCAAGTATTATTTCGTATATTTTTTTTTTACCCAACAGACATGAAATGTCTGAAGATGAATATGTACCAAACACATCGAAACATCAGTTGTGATGCCTGAAAAAAGTTGTACTGCAACATATAAATGCTCAAGTCTCGATAAGCAGGAATACTGAAGGGGAATAAAAACAGTTTTCTTTTGTTCGGGCTCACGCACCTGCTACAAACATATTCTTTATACATAGCAATAAAACTTGAAATAACTGTTTAAGAAAGCCTTTTGGTCAATAGTAAAGCTAAGTATGACTGAAAGGAGTCCGCAAGAAATGCACAGAAGCAGGCATGCAGTGTGACAGCGCAGCGCGACAGGTGCGCTTTTTAATCTCGCGCGCGCACTGAAGAACATGGGTTTATGGTTTATTGGGGTTTTAACGTCGCAAAACGACTCAGGCTATGAGGGACGCCGTAGTGAAAGGGGTTCGGAAATTTCGACCACCTGGGGTTCTTTAACGTGCACTGACATCGCACAGTACACGGGCCTCTAGAATTTAGCCTCCATCGAAATTCGACCACCCCGACCGGGATCGAACCCGCGTCTTTCGGATCAGCGGCCGAGCGCCATAGCCACTGAGCCACCGCGGCGGGTCGAAAGACATGACGGGGACACGCCGAGCAGGCAACGCTGCAGTGCACGCTGCCTCCTCGTCTCTCGGCTCCTCGCGAGCAGCCCCGTCCGCTGACGAGCGGTGGCGGGGAAAAATCTAGGGAAAACTGCCTGTCCCCAACCGGACATGACGTCACTAAATATCACGTGACCTATGACGTCACGCGTATGACGTCATATTTTTTTGACCAATCAGCGTTTCCAGCCTGCCTACCCGCAAACGCTTGTGCCTGGAGTGCTTGGCGCGCGCTCATAAAATATCGAAAATGAAACTATCCGCTGAAAAATAAGCGAAGTGACGACTAGATTTCGGCGTAATCACATTTCGAGAATCTATTTTCAGCGCTTTTGTTCAACTTTAAGATTTTGCTTCAGTATCCCTTTAACAGTATTATCACGCCAATAACATATTATTCTTGTCTTCGCTTCTGCACTGATGCAAGGGTGTTCTCAAACTTTGTGCCACAGTTTACTCTCAAACGAGATTAATGTAATGATTTTTATTTACTTTTTGCTACGCATTTCATTCGTACCACACTTTTTTGCACGTCACTCGCATCGGGCGCTGCGGGTGTCCAGAGAGATATGTGAGACAGTTACTGCCTCATTTCCTTTCCTCAAAAATGCGTTGCGTTCAAAGGTGTTTCCAACAGGCAAGGCGTCGCACTGAACGGGCGATGGCATTCCGTGAACTCCCTGGCAGCGCTACAACACGCTGTCGCGGTCCACTCCTAAAATTTTTAGGATAACTTTGCTCATGCGATAGCAGCAACCAACCACGAAGTTTACATGGTTTACATTGCATCTGCGGGAGCTGTATAGTTTGCAAATTTGCATTTGGACACAGAGTTTAGCACGAAGAATTTTAATATCAATTAAAAAATTCAGGGGGGCACTTTGTTGACCTAAAGTGCGGTGAGGCGAAAGCATTAAGCGCAGTGCTGCGCGCTGCTTGTGTCACTAATGTGTGGTTAAGATGCTAAGCTTCGCCTCTAAGAGTGGAACGCCACAGCGTCTTGCAACGCTGCCAGGGAGTCCACAGAACGTCATCGCCCGTTCGGTTCTACGCCTTGCTCGTTGGTAAATTGCTTTTTGAGGACAGGAAATGTATTTGTCTCGCATACCTCGGTGGACGCCTGAACCTCGCCGTAAGGGAAGGGAGGAAGATGGGAGTGAGCGAAGACACCGTATTCACCAGACGAGCCTTAGTTCATTCCAAACCATCGAGCTGGCATGACGGAGCGGTTAGCATGCTCGTCTCGCACTCCGGAGACCGGGGTTCGATTCCCGAACTCGACCAGTGTCTTACTCGGTTTTATTTATTTATCTGGCCTGAGTCCTGACTAGAAAAGGTAATTAGGCTAATGGGTGATTAAGCAATTAACTAAACTCATTCCTACTTACTTGGAGCATCACTATACGATCCCTTTAATTGGTTGCATGGTTACTAGGCAAAGTACAATTGGCCCCGTTTGATATTCGCGCACTGTGACGTCACGACCATTTCGACCAATTGAAAAGCGTGACATTTTTTTCGACAACTCCTGCTTACAACGATGAGGCATTAAAGGCTTCCGCCTTAAAAAAGGACCACTGTAGCGGCAGGCTCCTGCGGAAGGACGAGAAGATTTGGAGAGAAGTTCGCTTAGCCACGGCCGGTCTAGAGGGGGGCGCGCTCGCTCTTTTTCTAAGCCAACCTCGATAATGGCCGCGGCGTCGCATGGCGTCGCCGTCGCTGGCATGCATGCTGGCATGGTCGCCGGCGTCGCGGTCATGTTATCTTTATTGTCTCTATGCGTGTTATGTCGGTCTTGTTCTGCCGGGCGCGGAAAAACTGTTTTTGAAATGAATTCTCGCTCTTGATCATAGGAGAATGCCTCACCAACACTACACCACGGTGCAAACCCAACACGCCTGAGCATTACGGCATGGCCTCTGCTGCCTGTCCTTCGTGCGGTGCATCGGCGGTGACCGATGCCAGCGGAGATGGAGTAAGTGGCCGACTCGTAGTTTGTGAGGTTGTTTTTGCTATTTAAGTAGTACCTTTGGTGCGTAAGCAAGTTAGCGAGCGTGCGATCCTTTAATTTGCTGCTGAATATGCATTTGCCTTGAATCGTCATTGCTCTGTTAGGTATTCGCAACAACCGATTCTGTAAAGACTTGTAAAGATGGTCCTGTTACGATGACAGTGCGAATGAGGCATTCACTGCGTTTTACCAAGTTGAATGCTGCATCCGCTGGACCATTGCGAGTCTAAATGTCATGATTCGGGACGCCTTCATGGAAGGCAACGTTCGGGACGTCATGGAAGATAAAGTTGATTAGGAATTGGGACAAAGATCTCTGGTTGCAAACTGATCACATCTCTACCATAATTGACACGTTGTTCTGTCGGCACTTTGTGCTTTTCGCAGAGCCAGTGCTGTCGTTGGATTTTGAAAGTTCGTGATTTTACTTTATTTGGCTATCTTGTGTGTGTGGCAGGCGCGAGCCTTGGCCTCACCTAACCTTCGAGTTTGGATAAATGATGTCGCTGTCAGCAATTAACCAGACTGCTGCACATGCCTTTGTTGAGGAACTGATTTATTTTTTTCGACTTGTGGTTCCTTTTCTCAGTGCGGATCGTGTGGCTAATTGCTACCCTCGGTGAAGTTTCTGAACGTTGCAGAGCTTCCATTCTACGCGATTTTCAACTGGCTGAAGTGGGTTTAGCACGTATTACTGAGCTGCCAGTTGGGCCTGCACACCATCACACATATTTGACAGTTTTCCAAGTGGTCTGGGTGAACTGCCTTAAAACTAATAACACTAAAGAGCTCCGACGTCACACACAGTGGTTCGTTCATAGCCATGCTTTGTTTTAGACTGCTTGAGTATATTTATGCCTAGGATGCTCTATTGGTTTGTGAGAAGTCCTTTTCTAAACAGCTTCTGCTGCTGCGGTTGTTAAACGGGGGAAAGTAAAATGCTCCATTTTTTTTTTCTAACACACGCTTTTAAATTTCTCAGTTGTGGAGGTCCACTACTTTCTCGTATTTTCAAAGAACCTTCTTTCAAGAAGCCTGTGGGCCAGCTATATATCACTACTGACCCAGAGGGCAAATGAATCACGGCTCTGCTCCTCAAATTTCAAGTGCCAGCACAGCCGAACCATATAGTTACAGCTGTCTTCGTGTCACGGCTTGTTCGATGGAGGCTAAATTCTAGAGGCTCGTGTACTGTGTGATGTCAGTGCGTGTTAAAGAACCCCCGGTGGTCGAAATTTCCGGAGCCCTTCACTACGGCGTCCCTCATTGCCTAAGTCGCTTTGGGACGTTAACCCTACAAATGAAACAAACAAAATGACCGTGCCATGGATTGCAGTTTCTCATGCCTTGATGCAGCCCATTTCCATTTTTTTCTTTTTTTTTACAGTTTAGCCATTTCCTTTTAGGTGAGATTTCATTGCTGTTCAAGCTTGAATTTTGCACGATAAATACAGGGAACAGGTTCAGAAAGGTGATGTTGCCCCAACTTTACAGAATCCTGGCCCCCTTTACAAGCACTTATGACTTAATTGTGCAGTCATGTAGTTGCATCTGTTTGAATAGTCAGGTAAATATGCAAAGACATCTTCGCAAAGAAGATAGGAAGGAAAAGATTTCAAGAATCCGTCTTCTCACAAACAGCATTACAGCCATTCTGAACATTTCATGGAGAAAGGGTGGCAAGGTCTGCTGGCATGGGTTGGATGTCTGAACTCGACTCAAAGCTCAGATTGTGGTCAACAGTTTTTACTAAAAGTTCATCAGTGACTACCTTTGTTTTGAATTTTTGCGTGCATATATACAGGAATAATTACAATAACTGCTATGCTTATAACTTTTTCATCACATCATTGCAGTTTCTGATGACAATGACAACAGCAACAAGAGTAACATTAATAACCTGGTTTCCAAGGCAAAATTTTTGCACACTGTATATCTAACCTTTTTGTGCTTTGTAGTTGTACTAGTTGGCTGCCGTATGTGCTGGAACAGTGGATTAATTCTTGTAGCCGCTATAAAGCTGGTAATTATCGTGGCTCTCAGAGGGACGCTGAGGATATAAAGTTAGCCTTTATCGGTGTATTATCGCACTAATTTGACAAAGAAGCTACTTTCACTGAAAGCTGAGCTTTTGTAAGCTAGAGAAGGTCGCGAAATTAAAGGCATTGCTACCACTGGCCGTTTTTGTTTGCAGACTGCGGTGAAGTCAAGACAGAAGATATTTGAGTGCACATTTCTGAAGCTAGGCTAGCTACTCTGTGATAAACATCCGAACAGTGATCTTGGAGTCCTTTTCGGTTGTGTTGTCGCAAATGTGAATCTAATGGTACGAAAAGTTTTGTATTTAATTTTCTGGGCTGTAAATGCGTTTTTTTTTTTTCTCTTCCAAACAAACACCAACATACCCAGGAGGAGCCGTAGAATCTATTTTTACTAATGGCTTGCTCCGGAGGATTCAGAGCAGCTCTCCGAATCCGTAAAGGTGGCAGATGTCTACCGAGCGTGGAAGCACGCTGTCTTGGTCGAATCAGAACTCTGGATCTGAATCCCAGTTGCCTATTGAAACATGCTCTTCCGTTTTGTGGAGAAAGAATACTTGCTCTGGATCGGAATATGCCATAACAACAGAAATTGAATGCAGTTGTCTTTGACGTCTCAATAAATGTTGCCAGTGCAGGCGCTGACTGTCATATGCCCCTGTCAAGGGAGAGATTAGCCTGCATGTTGCGGCTCTATGAAATCTCAGGCATGGAAGCGACATCCCTGGAGTGCTTGTGGCTTGGGCATACAACGTGATAAAATAGAAAAACATATAGAAATCATAGAAAACAGCCGATGCACAACATCTGCATGACGTATGGAGAGCAGTTTGTAGCGGGTGCATTTAGTTGCATTTAGTGCATTTAGTTGCGTTCTCCAGAAAAGCCGGTGCTGACATTGTGAGCGAAAAATCATGGGCATGGCTCTGGCAGGTGGTCCCCAGAGAAGCAATCCAGGAGGCAGGTCGGCCACCCAGGTCACGTGACCTTGCGGCGTCATTACAACCTGCCCACCGGACAGTGAGCAAACTGCTAACATTGGCAGGTGGCAGTTAAAATAATGATTGGTCACTCAGGAAGAACAACCTGGGTCACGCAAGGCCCACCACTGGGAGCACCTGCCATCGCAGGGCAGTGGCGCAACGCTTAACCACTGCACCAATGCGCCAGGAGGGCTACGAGGACTCCCAGGGATCTGTGAATGAAAAGTTATGAATGACCAATTCTGCACATATGGGAATCGACCCATTAAGCTATCGCATCATACCCTTAAAGCGGAACTTAAGTGTCCCCTTCACTTTTTTCCTTTATGTAATGACTCTTAGTCTCTTATAACCTGTGCTACACCAGAAAGGTTTATGACATTAACTGCTGAAAGCCTCAACTTCATTGATGCCATTATCTTTTGGCCGGGTATCACACAGAGTTTAATGTCATGAACCAGGGCCTCTGGAACATTTTTTTTAGTGGAGGGGCAAGTCTTCAAGTTTGTTTTGTTCTTTCTTTCCTTGTTTGTTTATTTATTCCAAGTTCTGTGCAAGTAATGAATTCTATATTTCTTGTTTATATATATTTATATTTTTCACTATTCAAAGGTATATTTGTTAATGCTTATAAAATGAATTGAAATGGACAGCTTTATAAAGATGTGCAAATGAGGAGTGTCGGCTGCATTGAAAAAGGATTTCATTTTTGCTAATCTTGCTCAAGAACAGAGGTCAGCCAATCAGCTTCTTTTACTGAAACTGATACGAAATGCTTTACAACAGGCTACGAAGCCAACTAGTAATTTCCACTGTGCTTTCGAAATGAGACTGCCGCGGTCTCATTTCGATGGAGGCTAAATGCTAGAGGCCCGCATACTTTGTGATATCAGTGCATGTTAAAGAACCCCAGGTGGTCGAAATTATCTCGAGCCCTCCACTACAGTGACCCGAATAGCCTGAGTTGCTTTGGGACGTTAAACCCCATAAAGATAGTAAAGACTGGTTTGTTTAGTTGCTTCATTGTGTCATATAAGTGTACTGCCACAAGTTTTGTTGCATGAAACAGAACCATTTTTATTAAGACAACTGTCAAGCATACATGGACAGGGCCTTTGCCCTAGTTTCTTGGCTTCCTGTATTGGAGAAACTGCAGTTGTGTATTACTGCCTTGTATTTTTTGGAAGTTGGTTGTTAAAGAAACTGAGTGTAGTGTAGTAATTCTTTAAAAATTGCTTTGCAATTAGGAATTGTGCACTAAATTTTTTTACATATTCCGCAAGCCTTCTTTATACAGCTTCCAGTATCATACAACCAGTATTATGTAATACACGAAAAATGCAGGAAATACGTGTATTTAAGATATGTGTTGTTAGCATCAAAATTACTGAATATTACATCATGTTCTGGTTGTGCATTCCTTCATGCATTGACACGACTTCGAGTTGAGCATGGATCTTGGCCGGAATGTTCACATGAGCCCCCCCTTTTTTTTTCAACGGCTCCGTGCAGATTTCACAGGTGTGCACTGTGTGTGGAGCTGTCGTCGACATTGCTCCGCTGTGCCTCAACTCAGGCCACAGCTCGGGCGAGGGCCTCAGCTTTGTGCCCTCGGCCCAGACCGCGACCCTGTCCCTGGTTCGAACAGGGAGCAAGCGGGGCACGCACTACCAGACTCGACTGTCGAGAAACCGGCTCCGCTGCAATGACTGGATAAAGCAGGAGGGTGCCAGGCTTGGCATGGATCCGGTGATGAGGGACGAGGCCTGCAATTTCTTCAACAAGCATGTGGCGCAACTGCCGTTGACGCAGCAGCTCGCCTTCGCCGCAGCCTGCTGTTATCGGGTGAGGTCGCAGCACAGAGCTGTATTCTCAAATGACCGCTTTTGATGAGAGCTTCGTCCCTTTCGTGCTGGCGCTGCATTAGGCTTGATAGTTGCAGCTTATTTGTAGAACTGTTGTGATAAGCCATGGAGGAAGGACAGCTCACGAGAGGCCCTCGCTATCCAACCTGCACGCCAAAAAATGTGCCGGAAATTGTGTGCTTTCATAAGGACTATAGTCCTCGATAAAGTCAGCAATAAAATTCCTATAAGGAAAGGTGTCAGGCAGGGAGACACGATCTCGCCAATGCTATTCACCGCCTGCTTACAGGAGGTATTCCGGGGCCTGAAATGGGAACAGTTGGGAATAAGAGTTAATGGAGAATACCTGAGTAATTTGCGATTCGCTGATGACATTGCCCTGCTAAGCCACTCCGGACATGAACTGCAAAGCATGATCAATGAGTTAGACCGACAAGGCAGAACAGTGGGGCTAAAAATTAACATGCAGAAAACCAAAGTAATGTTCAACAGCCTAGCAAAGGAACAGCAGTTAACAATTGGTAGCGAGGTGCTGGAAGTAGTAAGAGAATATGTCTACTTAGGGTAGGTAGTGACCGCTGATCCGGATCATGAGAGGGAAATAGTTACAAGAATAAGATTGGGATGGAGCACATATGGCAGGTTCTCTCAGATCATGAATGGCAGTTTGCCAGTATCCCTCAAGAGAAAAGTATACAACAGCTGTATCTTACCGGTACTCACCTATGGGGCAGAAACGTGGAGGCTAGCAAAGAGGGTTCAGCTCAAGTTAAGGACAACGCAGCGAGCTATGGAAAGAAAAATGATAGGTGTAACGTTAAGAGATTGGAAGCGGGCGGAGTGGGTGAGGGAAGAAACGCGGGTTAATGACATCCTAGTTGAAATCGAGAGGAAGAAATGGGCTTGGGCAGGGCATGTAATGCGAAGGCAAGATTACCGGTGGTCCTTAAGGGTAACGGAGTGGATTCCAAGAGAAGGCAAACGTAGTAAGGGGCGGGAGAAAGTTAGGTGGGCGGATGAGATTAGGAAGTTTGTGGGGATACGGTGGCCGCAACTGGCAAAGGACGGGGTTAATTGGAGAGACATGGGAGAGGCCTTTGCCCTGCAGGGGCGTAGTCAGGCTGATGATGATGATGGTGACAGCCAGTAGTAACGTTGGGTGTAGTGGTGTTTTCAACTGCATCGTCTGCTGTGCATGTGCAAGTGCTCAGAGACTGCGGCCGAGTATGAGTGGGAGCCTTCACTTCCGGCTTTAAAAAATGTGACGTAACGGCCTCTCCTGAATTGTCTCCTTCCTCCGTGCGATAGGCACTTATTCTGCTATAACATGCCATGATGCCATGTAAATACACTGCTGGAATGCAAGACTTTGCATTTTATCGATGACTGTTGCGCTTTTAGGTGTACTGTAGTTACACGATAAAGCACAGTTGCTATTAGTCGTTGAAAGTCTTCTATGGGTGCATGTTTGCTATATGAAGCGAGCTGGTGGTTCCTCAAGTTCTTTCTGTGGCAGTCATTTGTGTGTTACCACCTTTATGTGACATGGTGGTGGTGGTGAAAAACTTTAATCAAAGAGA
Organism: Amblyomma mixtum; assembly: GCF_055824585.1. NCBI lineage: Eukaryota > Metazoa > Arthropoda > Arachnida > Ixodida > Ixodidae > Amblyomma > Amblyomma mixtum. The sequence goes on along the minus strand of NC_143014.1, from coordinate 96,241,923 downwards.
GCTTGAGGGTAAAAGAAAAACCCTGCTGCATGGTCGGTATCCTTAGTCCGGGACACCGCATTACGAGGCCCCGTCTCGCGCCCGCTTGACCAGAGCCCTTTGGGACTCCAGTGTGGAGCAGTTGAGGAGGGCAGTCTCCCATGCCTCTTGGGTGGGGGTGGGGGAGGGGGGAAGGTGAGGATTCTGAGTACATGCCCACACCATGTGAAAGATATCGCAGATCTCTCCACAGTGCGGGCAGTGCCCACCTGTGTTCGGATCGCAGTGTTTTGCTATTGCAGGACAGAGAAGGGTTCCTGTCTGCAGGCGCCGCAGAGTTCGCTCCTCCGCCTTACTCAGCCCCTTGGCAGGTACTGGGTAGAGACGGTGGCTGTCGCAATAATGAATTAGGATTTCGCGGAACCGCAGAAGCGGTTTATGAGCTTCTGAGCCAGGAGAGCTAGGATGAGGAGCCCGGTGTGTGGGCGCTCGGGCGGCCGCATCAGCGGCTTCATTGCCTCGTAGACCCTTGTGGCCAGGAGCCCAGATCACTTTTGTGCGAGTATGAGTGTGCTAGTAGACGAACTCTGTGGGGAGTGCGGTGTGTTATGACTTAAGCGCTCTGCTTTGTAGAATTTCATGACTCAAGCTTGACTGTTACCCATTGCAGCAGCCATATTTAGTGCCCCTAGTTTTCTGCATTCCTGTGGAAAATTGTGACTTGGAGCATTTTTCGCAGAATTGTGTGTTCGCAGTTACAGCATATGTTCACAAATATCTGATAAATGTAGAGCGTGATGTCTGCAGTACGTACCTACAACGTGAACTGGACCCCAATTTTCATGTTGTAGGTACGTAGATTTTTCGTAAACGGTACTAATATGGATGTCTAATGGAGGTGTCTAATGTCCAGCGTAAATATCTTGCTGATGTCTATGGTACGTTTTATGGTTTACTGGGTAATTTTCGACATTTTCGTTGTTGCAGACTTCAGTAGGCTGGACAGAATGATGGGAATGTGATTAATTTTATCACTTGAATTCTTTTGAAGCTAGAATGTGGAAGTGAAAGAAGTTCTGGTGATGACTTGACGTGCTCGCTATCCAGCCGCTCGAGCAAGCTAGCATGTTGAGTGGCTCTGATGACAAGGCATTCACACGCTTCCATGGGTAGAGTCACAGTAATGCCGCCTTTGGAACTAATGATAATAGTAGTGGCAAAAAACATTTTTAGTTTCAAGTAACTACCAGCGTCCATTCTCGAGCCGGCGTCCCTCGCAGCCAGAGTCGTTTTCGGACGTTAAACCCCCATAAACCATAAACCCTATCCTGTATGTAGGCAGCATAGAAAAAAAAGAGACAGGAAAGGAAGTTGCATCAATATCCACGCTCTCGAGTCTTCCTCCTGTTACTGTATTGGGCCATCCAGGAATGAAAGTGAGCAGCAAAGAAGTGCCCAAGTTTTGTGGGACTGTGTCTTGCTTGTGAGCACCTTTGCCACAAAAGGTGCAGGACTGTGCATCGGGGCGTCGTCATAGGTAATTCAATTGCTTTGGGGACATTGGATCAAATAAGCACCATTCTTCAAGTGAAAAGGTCCGCCGCAGTGGCTCAGTGGTTACAGTGCTTGGCTGCTGACCCGAAAGACGCGGGTTCGATACTGGCCGCGGCGGTCGAATTTCGATGGAGGCGAAATTTTAGAGGCCCGTGTACTGTGCGATGTCAGTGCACGTTAAGGTATGTCACCACCTTTGAAAAAGCGTTTTTTTTGGAAAAATGACATTTTTTCTTTTTTATATTTTGGGAATCCCAAAACATTCAAAAATGTTTTGCAGCAAGAATAATGTTCGTATCTTATTTTGTTAAAAAGTTATAGCCAACTTTCGAACAGGTGGTGAACAGTTCTGAAACCGAAACTAATGTTGTTTGGTAACAGAAAATGATAACTCGGCAATAATCAGCGGCGTATATTGAAACTTTTTCGTTTTGTTTTAGTCTGATATGTAAAAGATTACTCAAAGGCAATTTTTAAGGCTTCTTTTGTTTTTTAAACATTGCTTTAAATTTCGGCAAGGGGGATGTACCACGCTACAAGCGTCTCAGTTGTTTGCTTCGCGCTATCGCTTTGAATGCGACCGAATTCGTGCTTCAGTGATGGCAACGGAAGTACCGCAGATATTTTGAGGGAAGCAGGCATCGAATCTGGCCACCACACTCTCGTAGCATGTTGCACCAGTGACCATTACCATGTGATGAAGGCCCAACGTCACTCAACGGGTGAGGCAAAACATCTCCGCAAAAAAGGACGGGCTGCAACAAATGCCAAAAGAGAGCTCACATCAGCTAAGGAGGGCCCTAGCTATGAACCTGGAGGATTTTAACTTCCTAGGGCATGATGATCTTCTTTCTACAAGGATTGAAAAACTTTAATCTTGTTTTTCTCAAAATTTTATTTCTTGCACTTTCGTGTTGCGCAAACAGTCATAACTTCGAAATAAATAAATATTTTTCAATGAAACTTTGCACGCTCTTTCCTTTGTTATTAGCCTGTGCAATGAACTAGGATAAATTAAATCGAATGGTGAGTTTTGATATAATCATGTTTTATGTCAAGGAATGCAGGCAAAAATGACACATTTTTTTGTTTTCTTTGGCATTTTTGGTATAACTTTTTTCACAATTATCGGATGGCAAAGATCCTAGTTGGTTGCACAGTATGGTTAGTTGGCTAAGTCTGTGCCAAAAAGTTTATAATTCCTGCTCTCCATTCGCTAGTTATGAATGTTTGCATAACAACCAAGTTTGGGCATTTTTTTGTGAATAATTAATACCAGCATGGCTTTTTTCACTCTTTCTTGCTTTTGAATATCATATAAAACGGTGCTTTATAACGTAAATGTGAAATGAAAATTTAATATTCAAAATTTAAAAAATTTTTGAAAAAGGTGGTGACATACCTTAAAAGAACCCCAGGTGGTCGAAATTTCCGGAGCCCTCCACTACGGCGTTCCTCATAACCTGAGTCTCTTTGGGATATTAAAACCCCAATAAACCAAAAAACCAATCATCAAGCAAAGAGAATACCAAGCACTACATGATTTTCCATTGCAACCCATCTTAGATTTTAAAGGGAGACTGAAGCACTTTTTCTGAAAATCGGGCTGGCAGCGGCATCCTATAGTTTTTCATGCTGTATACTGGAATATCGCATCCAAATTAGGCAAAAACAAGCGCGAATTGCCTTTTTTAGCCGAAATATGCGGCCTGTGCCGCGGGGCACGCCGCGCGGCGCGCCGCCGCCCGTGATTGGTCAAGAGAGGTCGTGACGTCACTTTGAGGACTGGAGAAGCTGCCGATGCGGAGCCGGCGCTGCGTTGAGGGCAGATCGCAGCTTTCCGTGTCGTTGTAAAAGCGAATACGGCGAGTATTTTTTTTTACTGACCACCGAAGAAAAGGATACTACAGTTTGCTCATTCCACGTATCGCCTGAAACCAAAAAAGACACAAGCAAAAAATTCTATGCCTAGCACAAGCATACGCCAGCGTCAAAGACGCGATGCAGACCATGCGTAAAAGGTGCCAGCACAACCTCGGCTCGTATTCTCGGAAAGGAAGGGGTGCGAACAATGCTCAAGTCAATTACCACCACCGGACGCCTCCTGGCTCGCCCGGAAGAGCGTCATCCTAAAGAAAAGGCCCAAAGCACTGTGTACAAAAAATCCTGTTCTCAGTACCCGGCGTTGCAGGTTGGGGCAAGAAAGTATTTCAAGGAAACGATGAAGGCGGAGCACAAAGTTGGTGTCAAAATTAGCGAAGCGCAGTGGCCAAGCACTGCGAGGCATGTGACCACAAGATAGTGACGCAATCATGGTGTGCTGGAAACCAAGCCAAATACGCGCACAAATACGCTTCACTCCTGGCGCGTTCAGCAGATGCCAGAAAATATTAATCGCTGCCTCGGAAACGTTCGCCCTTCCTAGATTTGCAGTTTAAGTTCAGTGAAGTAGTTGCCAACTATATGTGTGTTTAAAAGCCAAGCTAGCGGAAACTCGGCTGCTGCGGCAACTTGATGAAGAAACCGAGTAAGGTTGCGGCGTTTTTTTGCAAAAACTCGGTTGGCATTCATTTCTCTCATAAATTTGCATCCGAAATCAACGTCGAACGCTTTCATTTTAATTGCTTAGCTAGGATTAAACGAGATGCCGCATATGAAGAGCTTCGATGCTTGCTTGCTTTGCTTTATTGTGCTTTGCTCTGCTTGCTTGCTTACTTGCTTGGACACGTCGAACCGAGTATAAAATCACTAACCGAGCCTTGCTGAGCACGTCTCAGGTGGTCTGGCCGCACCTAAGCTGAGGAGAGCGACACATGCTTAAGCCTCTATAAGGTTTCTTCAGGGGCTAAGTGAGCATGTTTCTACTTTTAAAAGAGGCGCTTCTTCGGAATGGTGACACGCCTCTTATGCGCGAGGAAATCAATGGAACTGTGTCATGGTTCAGCCGCGGCTTTTCGACAGAAATCTCCAGAGATCACACTAGGACAAGCTCTGCCTGTAGCCGCTCTTACGAAAGTGTTTCGAGCAGAGTAAGCTTGCTTTAGTCGGCTTGAATTCTTCGTCACAGAAGCGAGCGGTTGCGCTGCGAGCTTGTGATCTTGCGGAAAACAGTGGAAGACGACACAGTCGCGGCCGTAGTTGTTCGTGGACACGAACGCAGAGTAGTGCCTGTTGAATCTGATTCTCAAGGTCAGCTGACACGCTTTGTACGTCACAACGCACGCAGTACGAGGAACAACGCATGCAGCACGAGAAACAACGCGCGCTGAAAGCGCGCTCGGGTGCGCCGAAGCATCCCCGGCTCCTCAACATGACGTCACGCTGGCCGACATGGACGAGGTTTCCCTCTCCGCTGTTCCCCTCTCCTGCGCTCGCGCGGGGCGCGGGAAATTTAAACATCGCATTTTTAATTGGTGATTGCGCCACTGTTTTAGCCAAAATCGAAAAAATAATTTCACAGACGTTATCAGCAATGACAGTACTTCAAAACCCTAGAAGGTTAGCTGATTCGAAAACCGCCTCAGTATCCCTTTAATGAGAGTACATTTTGAGTAGGTGAGGCATGTTTCAAAAATGAACTGATGTATTTATTTTGTGGTGTTTCCGAAAGAACATCACAGATTTTTCACTTTGAATTCATGGAATTCAAAATTTTTCACCACAGAAAATTAGGGGCCCTAATCGTAGTAATTGTTTGTAGATATCTGGCAATTACTTGTGCCATCAGGACCACAGTACTGAATTAAGGCTGTGAATTGAAAAGACCTCCTTGGTCAAGTGTAGTTCACTGTTATCATGCAGGGGTGGAACTTTGGCGCCTTAAGGATTTCTTGACGCCAGCGGTAAGCATAAGTTGCAAGCGCAAGTTGAAAACCTGCCATATGCGCTTCAGTAAGGTTGTGTTTGTGACAGGTCCACTCTCATAGTTAGGAGAATAGTAATGGCCAATAAAAATGTTTCATTTCATTGAGGATTCGCAGTTATCTGTCCGTGCAGTACAGTATGTGTGCAATACATGAGCTGCGTTAGCTGTCTTGTTTCACTTCAGAAGCTGCTGTCAGGCATTTTCTCTTCTGCCTGTTAGTGTGTGGAGGTAACCCATGTTTTCGGAACAAGAACATGGAGGCATGACTATGGAAAAAAAAAAGAATTGTTGCGCAGCAACATGCAGTCATGATTTGAAAGGCTGAGTTAACACAGAAGCTGCAATGGCAGTCAGTGATGTTAAGAAAGCCTCTTGCCAATTCACGGAAGAGACATGCAAGAGTCAGTGAAGCTTGATAGTATCTTTGTTTTCTCATGCAGTAAATGCGGAGATTGCGGGTGCTATGGAATAGTAGTGATGCGTATTTTACTGTTGTGAAGCGGATTAAGTTCACCCCACACTATGAACACACTTCAGTTAGGCCATAGTTAAGAGTGCTGACCTCAGCCTAAGGTTCCTTTGTATAGACTGTTAGGTGGTCGTGGTGTGCGCTTTCCTGACAATGGCGTTTTGTTTGTCAATCGAAACTGAATGTTACTGTGCTCTGCTCAGTGACTTGCATGCCATGTTACTGCATATCCATCACACACCTGGCAAGGATGGGTGCATCCCAGCTGCAATTTCATTGTCAAACCTGAAAAGGCCAAGACTTGTGACCTAGTATATCGGGGAAACTTTTTTTGCACTGTGGTAAAAGCTATATACCGTGTGCCTTTCTCGATATGACCTGCATCGATGTGATGCAGGTTATATCTGTGAACATCCTCTGAACATCCTTGAACATGCTGTTGCAGTGGCTGCTGTTGATAATTAGTTACTAATGCCAATATTCGACGCGGCTATCGAGAACACGTTTTTTTCTTGGTCCACAAAGCAAAACTGTGGATTCAGTGGCTGATTTCGATTCAGATCCTGTGTTTCACTTGCAGATCAGTAACAACTCACTCTGTGATGGGCCTCTCTGCCTTGCCTCGCTCAAACAGGAGCCCATCTTTTTTTCCAATCATCGATTTGGATTTCTTGTTGCCGCAGTGGATTTTGTGCTTCTTCATAGATTCGGAGCTATGCTCCATAATGGCAAATGAAATATGCCATTAGAGTGCAACACGCATTGATGTGTGGAAGTGGATGATCTTAGTCATTGCTTGCAGCATGCTACATTCTCCATTTACTTTTCTTAATTCATTATGTCAGTGTGCTGAGACTTTTCACGTAATTCGTACTTTGATTTGTACTGGTAACAACTGCCAGCTTCGTCATTTCTGTGACATCTGGCATCCTGGTACCCTTGCTTGTTTGAGTTGTCATGGTGATTGCTCTTTGATAAAATTACCCATAGCAACCAGGGGCTAAGAATGAAAGCTGGTGTTATCAGCGCCTTTGCAAGTGAGCCTCATCCATTGCAGGTACTGCGGAACAACAACCAGTGCGTATTGCTGCACACACTGTCCAGTAGGGCTCAGTGTTCGGGCGCTCAGATATGGCAAGCACTTGGCATCATCAGGGAGGTAGGTCACACTTTTTTTTAAATTATTATTATTGCGGTAAGCCACCGGTGAGTGTGCACCGCATGCATGGACAACAAAGGTAGCACCCCCTACGCGCCTGTGGCTGCTTTGTCTTCTTTGCGGCTCAGAGCAATGAGGTCGCGTAGTGCTGGGCTGTTGATGGCTCGTTTGCAGGTTGAGTACCGGCGCTGGTGGCGCAACACGATTTTATAAATATGTCGAGCGCGTCTTGGGCGCCCATGCCAGCTTCGCCTATAAGAGCACTATTAAAAGCGCTCATTCTTATCAAATCCTGTTACTGGAAAAATTTTTTCTTGTCTCCTTTTTTTTTCTTATGCGCAGAATTGACAGCACGCAAATTATTAATGATCTTCCCTGGGTGTGTGTTACCTTTTAGGTTGGATTCTTTGATGCTTTCAAATCAAAATCGCTGTTTAAAAAGCTGCGAGTTGAACCAGGAGGTGACACGGAATGCTGGGGTACTGTACAGTTGAGAGTGGAATTAACAGCACGCAAATTATTTGCAGTCCTTCTAGGATGTGTGTTATCTTCTAGGTTACATTTTGGGATGCTTCTCAGCCAAAACCACTATTTAAAAAATGTTGTTGCACGAGCTCCAACGTGAAACCAGAAGTTTGGGTGCTTCACAGTTGAGAGATTGGAATTCCGCCTAAAGTAGACATTTTATGTGCAACTGACAGCAGGTCCAGTGCCATTAAATTTGTGCATGTAGGACCGCGCTAATGGTACTCAAACTTGAGGCACGGAGTATTTGATGGCATTAAATGTGCTCGTGTGGCATGTTAGCACTAGGTAACACATACAAATTCAAGCGCAGCTTTATGCATGTTCATTTCAGTTAGTTAAATTTGCCCATAAATGTAACTCATATATGAACTGTCACTTACTTCATGGACACAAGACATGGCAGTGTATAAACAAAGGGAATCCTGCATCCACTTTTGATGTTTTCGGCGCAGATTACAAATCGGGAAACGGTGCATTCCACGCTGGACGAGCTGCTGCCTGAGGCCGCGCAGTTCCTTGATGCCTCCGAGCGCAAGGAGGTAGTGTCACGTGCGACCACGCTGCTGAAACCGCTACGCACGTGCTGGTTCCTTGAAGGGCGGTCGCCCCACAACATCGCAGCTGCCCTGGTGTTCATCGCGTGGAAGTCGCTCGACATCACCACCCGCAACCACGTCACCTACGCGGCCTTCTGTCAACGCTACAGCCTGTCCTTGATGAGGGCAATCTGTGACACCATTCGCGCACTTAACAAGGCAAGTTACAATGGGAATGTTGAAGTGTGAATGGGCATCCACCGTGATGGCATCTTTGCTATGTGCCCAAGGCGCGTGGGGATCGAATCCTGGCTACGGTGGCCGCATTTGGACTGCGAAATGCAAGATGTGTCAGTATGCCTTGCGTTGTCTGTGCGTGCCAAAGAAGTCATGGTGGTCAGAATTAATCTGAAGCCTCTACGTCTCTAGCAGCTCGTGTGCAGATTTGGGATGTTGAACCCCCACATACCAACATGCCATACCAAAGGAGTGTGCAATTTGTACTGTTGAACTGTCGATATGAAAGCATTTTCAAATTTCGGATGGGAGTGACGCAAGGCGTGATGAGGGCTTGTGTTTAGCTGCAGCTCATATCTAAATGCTAATTTCAAAAACGTGGCACAACTGTAGATTTTTTTTCTTTGTATACATTGTATATAAAGACGCTTTGTTCACACGTACAAGAATAAGCTGATTAACATTGTGAAAATGTCAGCCATGTGGGTATGCAGTAACACCTAGCTGTTCGTAGGAAATGTCTGCTTGGAAGTATGATTGTGCTTTGACCGCAGATTCCGAATTAGTAGAGTTGTGAAATTTCACTACAAACCCGTGTGCAAAATAGTGTGCTTGAAGAGGTTAGTGCAGACTGAAAGGAATGACTTTTCTGCAAGGCCTGAATGATGCTCTGCGTAAAGTGAAAAAAGAAGTAGAGGTCAGTGCGTTTGCATTAGGGGAAGTAGGTATACGTGGTCCCGCATCTTTGAGCCGAGCAGCCGAATGCTGTAACCACTGATCCCCGCTGCAAGTTTATGTGGCTGCACAAAGCCACATGCTCCCTGAATGCAGGCTTTCTAAACAGCATGAACCGTCTGTCAGAGAAAATTGCTCATTAACTAGTGTCTTAGGGCCGGTCATCTGTGTTTTGTCTTCATGGCATACCTTCTGTTCTAGTTTTATTCTACACTTTCCCCTCTCTTACAATGCAGCAGCATGAGCTGCGAACTTTGCAGTCCTCTGCCCATGCCTCAAACCAACGTGTGGACTCTATGTCACTCTGTCCTTAGTTGCTTCCTTACTGTTCTTTCTACAGCGCTAGTTAAGGCAAAGGTTGCCAGCCTAAATGTTGTAGTTGTCGTGACTATCGAGTGTCCGTGCAACTGTGTGCGACTGGGCTACCTTAGAATTGAGTCTGTAACCCTCGCCGATTGGTTCGAAACGATTTTAAGACTATTAGATTAACACTAGCGTCATCACCCTGAAGGACATGCTCAATTGAGACACACTCAATAACGGCCGTACTGTAACTAGGTGTTGGCTGTTAAATCGGATTGATTGCAATTATATCGCCATCAGCCACTAAGTTTTCCTAAAGCCACCTACCAACAGAAAAATACGCAGAATTACCTGCCAGTCATCTTTCTTTCTCCACAGCATTAATGAATGGAATAGCTTGCCTCAGGCCACAGGTGTTGACAAGCGACAAGGAATTTGTGAGCGTGCTCAGACGGCACCTTTGTGATAACGCGTAGCCGAAGACTGGCCATGTGTTGCATTCTGCAGTTTTAACAGTTTGCTGTTGTTCCGTTAGTTGTGCACAGCGGCTGTGTTCGCAGTAATGAGGTCACCCACGGACGCCTGGCACAACCTGTCAGACGGGGCGTCAGGCGTCCGTGGGTGGTACTGAAATAAACACTTGTACGTTGATATTCGGGGGGTACTATAGGCGAAAGCAGGTAGAAATGATGAGCATAATTGCGGTTAACTTAGTTGAACCAAACTCAAACAGCATCGCTGCGTCATTAGTCTTAAACGTGAGTGTAGTCTGCCATACAATTTTTTTTGTATTGCTTTTTTTCTCACAACAATTTGCTCTCTCATCTTGATGCTTCACTATGTACTGCTTGCTTTTGTTGCAACGATAGCTTGCTCTCTTAACCATCGTTCCGAGTTTATCCTCTGTAACATCCCCCCTACAACTACGCCTTTGGGCGATTTGGAGTACCATAATCAATCAGTAAATGGCTTTCACAGGTGCTGATACAGTTGGCTGGGCAAATTCCATGGCTGAAAGGCAAGAAGCTTAGCCCTAAACAGGCGCCTGTGTACGTGGAAGACATCATCCGCTACTCAGCTTCGCTGGCGATAGACGCCATCAGAGAAGTGGGCGGCAGTGACAGCAAGCAGACGGCCACGGAAGTGTCTGCCGCCATCTTCAAAGCGTTCCGCAAGAGTAAGAAGAGGCCCAGCTGTCCTCTCCATCAGGACACGGATTTGGCATCCAAGAGCTGCGATGACGGTGGCGTGGACTTTTCAGACTCTGAAATCGACAACTACATCAGAAGCGAGCAAGAAGCAAAAGCTGTGAAGGAGTTTCTAGAAAGCCACGAACGAAAGAAAGCAAGGAAGGAGTGACCACGGTTCTGCAGCTTTGTTAATAGGCGTTATATTTGTGCATGTAACTCTTGCAAACGTCTGTGTGGTAGAGCTGCGCGAATGGATTTACAATATTATTAAACAGAAGGAAGAGTGTCATTGCTACCAAGTGCTTCTTTCAAGGCGGAAGGAACACCGCACTGCCCAAATTTTGCAAGTAGCTACGTCCAGTCACAAATATATATATATATATAAAAAAATTGCATTAAAATCTGTAGTTGGAGTTAGCACAATATGTTGCGGTAAAACCTCGGTAATTTGGACTTCGAACAGGAAGGATGTCTGGATTTATGAACAGCCCCCAAAACCTGCCACAAAACTATTTGCATCATAGGAGATTTATTTGGTGAAAAGCTGGGGGGGGGGGAGTGATAGTCGTTATAATTATAGAGGTGACAAATGCGTGGTAAAGACGTTTTTTCACAGTTTCGTCAGTTGCCTTGTAATGCGCACACTGTCGAAATGTCAATGCAGAACTGCTTAAAAATGATAAAAGGCCTCTGCACCCTCCTTCACGGTGCGACGTAGTAGCAGTGGGGCCTCCTAAGCGGCGTTGCCTTATGTGAAGGGGCTTCATCGCACAAACTGCAAATAGCACATGAGCGCAAGGTTTCGCTGCACAGGGAAAAACAGGAGAACTGCGGGGACGGAAATCCATCACTTCTGGACGGTGAGACGCCTTGGAAAATAAAAATACCAGTGCTGTGCTAACCATAGCGTCCGAAACTGCGCAAAACTTTATTTGGCTGGCTGGCCAATGTGCGGCAGTTTGTCAAGTAGAAACTTCGTAACTTTTGTGCGTGCAACCCCAAATGAGTTTACTACTCCGTTTCATGCATAGCAGTCGAACGCTGTGGAGGCTGCACAAATCGTGCACCTGCAAAACTATATTACTTCACCAAGTATCATTCATTCTCCTCAACGTCTGTGCAACTGTTTGGATGACAACAAAAACTGGTATAAAACGAAGTGCCAGCATTGGGAATCGGGTCGAAGCTGCAAGGCACTCAGTGTTTAGGCCTAAACACTGAAAATTTTCAGTGTTTACTTTTTAGACTGATGAGTGATTAGCTGTACCAGCTGTGTATCATACCCCCATATGCCGTTCTCGAAGTCTTGACTGCAGGACGAAAAAGTGGCAGAGAGGTAAAAAGAAGAGCATGAGGTTGCCAGTCACGGTACTTGAGACTTATCGCAATAAAATTTTTATTAGTGTTTTTTTTTTTTTGAGGAAGTGAAATTGCGCTGCAACTGACTTGCTTCTGGGTGGACACATTAATCACGCCATGAGAGAACGGAGGAAGGTAGGTGTGAGAGAAAGAGGTGCCGGAGTGGAGGTCTCCGGAATAATTTCGACCACCTGGGGATCTTCGGGAACCAACATTGCACAGCACACGGGCGCCTTTGCATTGCGCCACCATCGAAACACTGCTGCCGCGATCTGGTACAAAGTATGCCTGTGTTCACTTTGGTTGTACAGCAAACTACGTTTGGATGTGGATTCAGCCTGCGCTAACAGGCGTGCCGGCTTCGGCAGTGTTTACTGCGATGCACGGAACTCGGCATAGAAATTGAATATTGTGTACGGTGTAATGTAGCGCAGCATTTGGGTAATTTGTGATTACACCTGTGCTGGCAGTCAGTGCAGCTTGGGCACCTAGAAATATTGTGCGCTTCAGTAATTCGTGGATGCAGTGTAACATATGTACTGCAACAACGCTTCTCTGCTCTGAAGTGTGATGGCACTTGCATCTCTCAAACCCATACTTCGCTCTTTGAGCATTTATTTATTGATCAAGAATGTGCAGAAATGTGCACGATAAACATTTTTTTTTTTTTAGCTTTACTGTCCTTTGCTCGCAAAGGACAGGGTTAATTGGAGAGACATGGGAGAGGCCTTTGCCCTGCAGTGGGCGTAGCCAGGCTGATGATGATGACGATGAATGGTGACCTGTGCAGTAAATTAATGTATTCTTTATACTGTTTATTACCCACACACCTTCACCAGAAACGACAAGAAAAAAAACAAAAGACCACTCTCAGTGAGCAACACCTTTATATTCTTAACAATGCCGCACACATGGGGAACATTATGTGCATGAAACTGGAAATGGGAAGACTTAACAATAACGACTGCAATCTCAACAAAACGTGCAAGCTTTCCAGCACTGCAACTCTCTACAGGTCAACACAGCTTGCTGGCTGGCTGTCCAGATGAACAACTCTGCTGCAGTCTGTGCACAAGCGCGAAGTGGAGCTTTACATGACCACAAAAATACGTGTTACTACAACCGGTTTCCCTGCTGTTGACAAACTAGAATCTACGACGACAGAGCAACAACGTGTATTGCCACAGTTGAAAATATTGTGGTGCAAGCAGCACTGCTCTCACTGTCACAATGGCGCATGCAACATGCAGGCAGCACCGCAAACTGCCAACAGTGCTTGTCCGGGCTGGGCACACTTGAGCGAGTTAAAAAGTACTTGACTGCCTACATCACCAGGTGTCAAGCCATAGAGTTAATAGACACCTTTAGTGTACCGTGTACCTTGTTGCCGTTACCAGAGTAACGGGAACCCGCGCGCAGCCAATGTGCATGCGCAAATCGCCTTGACAGCACCAGATGGCGCCAGTTACCCAGGAGCACCGCGCACTCCTGCAGCATCGAGACCAATCAGCGCACTCTCACCAGTGGTGGGCGGGCTCGTGGTACTCCGGTAACGGTAGCACGGTACACTAAAGGTGTCTAATACAGACCTTCCCAGTAAGGGCTCCCTGGACAGTGGTGGAAGCAGTAGCGGAACCGGCTTGCGACAGCCCAGAAGGGAGCTGTTTAAATATCTCCTCATCGATGGAGAGGTCTACATACTCACTCTAGAGTGAGAGAGACACCCTATCCATACTGTTGCTAACCGCAACGGCAGCCATTATGGCAACGAGTCGCAATAGCCTACCGCTCCGACGCTGATCAAATGCCTGGCATACTAATATGACATCGTCTACATTAAATCATGCGATTCCCGCCTGTACCATAGTCACTGCTACGTGGCAGCATTTTTGCAATGTTCTCTCAAGATCAGGGTGCTCAGAAGTACAAGACTATCCCCTTAAAGGGACTTTGAAAGGGGCTCTCAATAAAGGTGCGATGCCTGAAGGGATCAAACCAACAGGTGTCCCTGAACAGAACAGCAGCATGTGACAAAGAGGGCGCGAGCACAAAAATGTCACCGGGAAGGACTCGCCAACTTTCACGTCGCCACAGACTCGCCAACTTTCACGTCGCCACGGACTCGCCACTTTCAGTAGAGTTTACATGCTCTACTCGGGAGGCGTTTCGAACCCCTTTATATAGATTTCAATACTTCACAAAGCAGGAAGTTGTTAATTTTGCGCCTTTTCGAGCAAGTATTCTAGGTGGTACAGATTGCACTGCAGGCGGTTAGCAAAGCCTTCTTTCCGCATTCTTCCAAAACTTCGTGTCAAAACAGTTGTGGATGGTACTGCCAGCCTGTCGATCTACACGCTGCAAGTAGCATTAATGGCGCTGGGTGCATACAAGGCAGTTGTTCCACTGCTCCAGCAGATCAATGCATTGCCCAGAACATGCCTGCCCCACAGTGGCGCACATGTCACACAATACCAGTTCCAAAGGAACTACAATACACTGCTGCCTCTTGCATACATTAGCAGTACCCAGTCCAACATGCCTACCACAAAGACACGTAACTAGACTTTGAACAATCCACAATTCCCAAGGGTGCCCAGCGCAGGACTATATAGTCGGCACAAAACTAGGAGCTAGCACCGAGACGAGGAGCACAAAGCAATAACAACCTAGACTAAAGTGCTCAATGTTACATCTGGAACAATGTCGGTGCTTTTATATCACCAAAACTTTGCAGACAGACTTTTCGTCGAGACTCAAGCCTGCCTCAAAGTTTTCAACATCACCAGACAGTTTGAGAACAGACACACTCCTCGATTCACCATAGACCACTTCTGCACACTCGCACATCCGTAATCACTTCAAGCTGTGGGTCCACCCTCAACTTAAGAAAAATAAACAGCACCAGGGAGAGATCGTGATCAACTTGCATTCCTTCTCCTTTGACATAACAGCAAAAAAATATATCTTCAGGTCACAGGGCAAGCAAAACATGCACAAATCTTATGGCAAAAATGCGGACATTCGACAAACCCTTGCAGAAGCGAAATGAATAATCAGCCGTGCATGGCTAATGGCAAAATTAGGGTTGGCCAACCCTCAACTGATCACAGCGCCAAATGCTGCGTTTGACTCAAGCAAGCGGCAAACAGCATTTTGCTAATCTCAGCTGTCTTGCCACATGCCATTTAGGTCAGGGCCTTGCATATTTGACCGTCACCAAATTGAACTGGCAAAATGAAATCCCATCACTTGCGAAACCAAAACAAAAAGCAAACAAAAAGACATCACAGAGATTGCTTCCTTTTTAGTACACACTCCTGAGCGCATGCTTTCATCAGAACAACACGCAGCAGTGGCGCTCGTCAAAGAGCGGCAAACTGCACCACCACAACCTTCCATGCCATCGACCTTCCCTCCAGAAGACGGCCCCGCCAAACGAAGCAAGCGAAGGGCCAGCACCTACGCCTTCTCTCGCAAAAGGAGAAAACAAAAAACAGACAAGACATGACTGAGAATTTAACCGGTGTCGGTGTAAGGAACAGTGTGAGAAAAAAGAACGAGACACGCAACAACAAGCAACGCGCAGATCGGCACAAAACATGTCGGCTGGCCGCAAAAGACTAGCAGCTTCTTAGCATGCCTCCTGCTGCGCTTCCTCGGCCAACTGGTAGTACTTGTTGGCCAGGCGCCCTTTCATGGCGGCCGTGGCGGCTGTCGCTGCTTCCTGGTACAACTCCCCTGGAAGAAGAAATAAGAGCGGATAAGACAGCTACAGCAGTAGCAAAGAACAACAGTCCACGGCCTGCCTGCAGTGTGCTTTATTACTCTGCTGACCAACTGAAGAAGAAAACAAAATCAACGTTACAATGTTTCTCAGAAAATCGGGAAATAAATACACATAATGTTTACTACATTCGAATCGGAGCGAAAGCACAGATTTGTGCTATGTAGAAGATGACGGTGAGCAGGCAGCGCCGTGGGACAGAGTAGATGGAAGTTGATGAAGACGACGCTCTCCAATGCGCAGCGCAAGAGTGTGGTGCAGTTTACCACTAGGCGTGTTGGCTGCCACCATAGCCTATAGTGGTCTCGCTGAGCGGCCCTTAAAGGAGATCTGTTCACACAGCTGCGGGCTCGACCGCCAGTCATGGATATTGATTCAATTTCTTTGTCTATTTTTCATTGCTTGACCTCTTAACTCAGCTGAAGGTCAAATTTACATGGTTCGAGATTTAAGCCCGAAGTCCCATAGTGAAGCTTTCGCTTCAAAATTCTTCGGATTATAATTTCATCTTGTGATTAGCTCTGTTTAGGTAACCTGAAAGGCTTTAATGACACACTTCAATAAAATCTTGTTAATTTGGAAGACTCGATCAATCGGACAACCCGTCTGGTCCGATCAAACTTCTGTGCCATTTTGTATTATGAAAATCGTGTTAGTGTTAAATCAGAGGGATCTGGCCGTGACTCGACTCATCCAGACAGCCGGCAGAGCTCACACGTGCACGGGGCCTGGCGATTGGCCGACAATGGTAGTGGGTGGGCGACTCGGAAGCCCGGCCACAATAACACTACTGGTGCTGATGTCCAAACGTAGAGGCGCCATACTCTTTGCTATGACCAGGTTATGCAAATCTTCACATGCAGGACTGTCTGATCACTGGCCAATGCGATAAAGTGCTGATAATGTGACAATACTGACTCAGTTCTGTGCGCACCCTGGTTCCATTATAACCACCTAATGTGACAGTCGTCAACTTTGAGCTGCAACAGTGGTGAAAACTCTCTGAAGCTCAATATTTTGCATACTTTAAAACATCAAAAGCCCATGACCAAACAAGTCAATGAAGACGGGTGCTCGTGACAAAGGTATTAAGGAGTCGAGGGCACCGACCAGCTGTGGCTGGGTCCTTCTCGAGGCCGTTCCCTCCCTCCAGGTACAGCTCAGCCTGCCGGGCCAGCAGCAGGTATGGAGGGTCGTCCATGCAGCCATCGTACTCGCCCCCCTCGTCGTTATCCGTCGTGGTCACCGCCAGGTTGTACCACATCACCGCCTCCGCCCAGTTGCGCTGCCTGCACGACAGCCACCAACAACGTTTCCTTCCGCTCACAGCCACCCGGAAGAGAAGCGGAGCGAGGCGGCATACTTGTGAGAGCCAAGACCTTGGCCCGAGTCCAATGCCTTGGCCAGGGCAATCATGGAGCCCCGGTCTCCGGCCCGCGCAGCTTGCTCCAGGTACTCGACACCCTTTGACATGTTCTCGTCCGTCTCCTGCAAACCACACGCAACACTGTTCACTAATTTCTCGACTCAAAGGTCCTTTCACGCCACGATAATGCAGGCTCCCCATCAGACATGCAGTGCGATTCCTAAAATCCTTTAGACTTCGTGCTCCTTATTTTGAGCCATGACACTGATTGGAGGAATGCCGTAGTTCTCACCGGCAGCGTCCAGTCCTCAAGAAGGTCGTGGGGCAGTCCCAGGTGCACCTTGGACAGCACGAGCAAGGCCTCCAGAACGCCACAACGAGCTGCTTGCTCCAAATGGAACATGGCTGCTTGCTGGTCGTACCTGGGTTTAACAAGTCAGAAGGGTGGTAGGTTGGCTTTAATTGAACTAAAAAACAACACTGTGGTAAACCAATGAAATGGGCTTGTGTCCCACTCAGTGACTGAATGCTAGGCTCCTAAATGGTACGTCTTCGCAGCTGGCTAGCACAAACCTTACTGATCGGTGCAGATGGTTTTAGTGTCATAAAAACGACGGAATCTTACACAGCACAAATCTTGCACTATTAATGCTTTTTACTATAAGTGACAGCCTGATTGTTCTGATGTAACTACATATAGTAACTAGAAAAATATTTGCTGCTGATGTGCTGACATTCAGGGTGCATAAGCGGCTGCGGCCATAGAACGTGCCAAGCACAGGTGGGAGTGTCATCCAGAGAAGTGCCACCTGCAGGGGCGCAGTGCGATATATGAAATGTTCTGGGAAACAGGAGTTCGATAAACGCGTATAACATTGCTATATCTTTGCATGAGATTTCGAACGAGCTATTTGGACAGTTCGATATAAGCAACAATACTGTATATCTTGGATCGACTGTAGTTTACAATACTTGCTTCTTTTAGGAACCTACAGGTGTATGATGAATCTATAATTGAATTTTTTCCAAAGAACACGCCAGGCTCGAAAGGAATGGAATCGCTGTTTAACCACATAAAATGGTAATGTCATAATTAGTCAAGTTTCGCGCATGGAAACAAAATGTTGCTCACTGCAACCCCATCTCTGCATACACGAGAGACAGGTTTGTCTTGTTTCACAAGTGTGAAGCTGTGTATCACGTGTGTGCACATCCAAAGCAAGAATGGCATAGACTCGTTTTGACGAAGTGTTCTTTGTATCTGCATGACAGCCACTTTCCCAAAATCAGCTTTATGTACCAAAGTTTCAATGCTTTCTTTTTTTTTTGTTTCTGCCTTTTGAAACGCCTTCATTCCCTAACCTTTTGTGTGAACAGCAGCAGTGTTCTGTTTATTCTTCTGTAACCACTCCTACTTTACCAGCCAAAGGGCAGGCAGCAGCATAATTAAAAGTAGTCGTTAACTACATTACCCCATGCAGTCAGCCGTTTAGCTCTCAGCATACCGCATGCTGACTCCATTAAAAAATAAAAATGGCTGCGGCTTAGCTCAGCTAAGCCCGGTTATGGAAGCGAAAGCCTTGTTATGCGTGGTTATGTGGAGTTGCTAAGCCAGGTTGGACTCAACCTCTTCGTCCATCACCGAAGCCGAAGTCATGGTGGAGGCAGATGCAGCAGTGGCTACCTCCAAAGCTCTTCGCTGCCGTTTTTTGGCATCCTTCAACCGCCGCTGAGCCGGTCGACGCTCCCATTCTTTGACAGTCTCCACTGCTAGTTTGGCATGTTTAACTTCCCTACCTCTAGCTAAATACTTAGCATGGTTTGGTTTGTGAGGGTTTAACGTCCCAAAGCGACTCAGGCCACGAGGGATGCCGAAGTGAGTGACGCCTGAAGTTTTTAGAGCTCACACTCCAAACACAAAAACAAAATTGAACAGTTTCATCACCATATATTCCGCTGACCGGGTTGGTATACTCGCTGTTCGCGGGAAGAGTGTTTGTTTGTTTTATGAGGTTTAACATCCCAAAAGAGACTCGGGTTATGCAGGGACACCGCAGTGGAGGACTTGACCACCATTTCGGCCACCCGGGGTTCTTTAACGTGCACTGCCATCGCACAGTACACGGGCCTCTAGCATTTTGCCTCCATTGAAATGCGACCACTGCGACCAGGATCGAACCCGCGCCTTTTGGGTCAGCAGCCGAGCGCCATAACCACTGAGCCACCATAACAGGGGGAGACTTAGCATGACTGGCAATGTTGATGACCAGACTCAGCCCGTCGTCTACGAGACCGTCCCGACAGCGTAGATATGTTGAGTGTACAGTTGTCCACAGACCTGTTTAGACAGTGCCGGCCGACTCGCTTCGTCCATAGCTAGAAACTGCGAGGCGGTAGTGTGCACGCATGTGATAGCAGCGCAGTCTCCCTTTCAAGTGAAAGGCGAGTCAAGTGGTTAGTCACGTGGACACAGCTGGCAAGGTGGCGGTCGGTGCAGCAGCGGTGGAGCGTGGCTGCAAGTCATGTGGTAAGTCACGCGGCTGACGCACCTCCACTCTTCCACTTGAAGGTCAAATGTACCGCGCCGATGACCTTAACTCGACGAGGCTAGTAAAGCTTTCGCTTTAGTAAGAAGAAAAGCCCTTGCAAAGGTGCGCCACGGTCGGCTGGGAGCACTCACTTGCCCTCCGGGTGGGTGGTGTCCCCGAAGCGGCCGTTCTCGTGGCACTTGGCCATCTCCAGGTGGATCTGGCCCAGGATGGAGCGCTGGGACTCGTGCAGGGGCCGCCCCAGCTGCTGCCTGGCCAGATGCCGCAGCTGCACCTCGTCCAGCACCGACGAGGGCCGCGCACGCTGCGCCACCAGCCGCTGGAACTCGGCACGGTCGTGCTCCTGAAACCACAACCGCCCAGTGCAGACACATAAGACCTGGATCCAGCCATGCAGGAGACACGGGTGTGCTACGGTGCTCCATGTGGACAAGATATCACTAACAACTCCGTCTGCGATCCCCTGCGGACTCGAACCATCCGTCAGATACAACCCAAGCAGCACAGGTAATCGGCCCAATACTGGTAACGGATGGCTTCACTCTGCTTCCTTGTAGCCCCAACTTTTGCCAATATATTGCCAGTATTGGGCCCATTAGCTGTGCTGTTGGAGAATGGACATCTGCTTTGGTACGCTTCTGCCACAGCCAAGAGGGGTGGGGGGGATGAGAAAAAATATGCGGACATACCGCCCACACTAAGGTTTATGGTAGGACATGCCATCTCAGGCCACCTAGCAAGCATTATGCGTCTACTCTTCCAGGGATGATTTTGCCGCCGCAGTGGCTCAGTGGTTATGGTGCTTGGCTGCTGACCCAAAATACGCGGGTTCGATCCCGGTCGCGGTGGTTGAATTTCTTTGGAGGAGAAATTCTAGAGGCCCGTGTACTGTGTGATGTCAGTGCACATTAAAGAACCCCAGGTGGTGGAAATTTCCGGAGCCCTCCACTACGGCGTCTCTCATAGCCTTAGTCGCTTTGGAACGTTACACTCCATAAACCATCTCGATGACTGAGGCACTCATGGCCAAGAGGCCCAATCCCCACAAAGTGAAACCTATCCTGGCCGAGTCTTCCAAGTGCACAAAAATGCTTCCGTGAAAGGAGGCGCAAATGCACTCACGTCTCCGATGGTGCTACTCTCGGAGTCGTAGCGCTGGCGCCGTTTGAGGCGGGCGGGCACGGCACTGGGCCGCTCTGCGCCATTCAGGTGCTGGCCGTTGGCAGGCAGGTGTCCGTTGGTGATCTGGTGCTGCAGGGTCTCGGTGTCCTCAGAGTCGCTGCCGAGCTCCAGGTCGTGCGAGTAGTCCTCCAGGGTGTCCTCACTGCCGCTGCTCAGGCTGCGGAAGCCACTGTCCTGTTGCTGCAGCTGCAAGAGGCCGCAAGTGGCGCGAGATGGAAACCACAAAGCTGACGGCCACTAATTTTACAAAAGATCTCCGTTATTACACGGACTATTACGCTACTGCACTGATCACCTGAACTATCCGTTACAATCCCACTATTACAGAAGGCCTGCCAACTAAAAGGATGACTATGCACACAGACAGGTTGGCCACACTCACCACCGGGGGTGCGTTGTGCTCATGTGAGAAGTCTGGGGGGCTGCTGTAAGTGCGAATGCGGTGCTTGGGGGGCCCAAAGGCTTCCGCCAAGTGGCTTCGCTCGTACTCAGACATGCCCACACACAGCTCTTCGTGCCCACGCAGCCGTGTCTTGGCCCCCTGGGCTGCAACGAGAGCTGGCGTCATCCAATACCCGCACGCAAGAACGTACACACCAGTGCACCCTCCCATGAAGAGCAGCATGCAGCTAGTAGTCAACCAATATATGAACACTCCCCGAAGGGTTTAGTCAAACACCCGTCCCAAGATAACAACTCCACCAGAGTGGATGTATAGGGTCGGTCAAATGTCCCCAGGCCACAAGGTCAGCTTTTGAGCCTCGTAGTGGGGCATCTACGATACCCCCCAAACTAAAAATCTCTGGAAGGTGAGGAGGAGCCTTATCCTCACCCCTGAGGGCTTTGGCGGTTGCATATGCGCTGGAAGTCCATGACTGGACTGTTTAAAAGCGGACCCTGTGGCCTGGGAACTTTTGGACAACCCTGCGCATACATAACAAAACTTCGTGGGCACTCCCCCATGTTCACCCATTCAGTCTTTTAACAGTGGTAATTCACATGCACTTCTGCCCAAGTGGAGAAGTGAGAAACAGATCCCATGGGAGAATAAAAAACTGAGCCCCTTCAAGTGCTGTAGTGACGACCATCATCGATGCTCTACTGTGTTCACCAGAGTAGCGGCAGTTACTTGACCATTTGCATGGCTACAGCATTCAGTGTCATTTTAGGATGATTGCGCCTATGCATTAATAAAAGAAAGCCAGACCTACACTGCTTGAAAATGATCTAAGCATTTCCTACACTTCACATGCCTATATATAACATGTGGTATGTAGTATTCCAAAAAATTAGCAAGTTTTATGCATGAGTTTAGGCTTTAAGGCCACAGCCACACAGTAAACACATAAGACCATTTATTTTGCAATAACGTAAAGCTCACTAAACTTACCATTCCTCGTTAGCCCACGATTACACTAGTACCACTCTCGTGTAAATCGTAGTTAGGTGCATTTTCATGAAAGAACAACAAAAACGAGCAAAGTAATGATCTTTGCTGCTCTGACACGCCAGCCTTGAATTGACATCTGATGGTGAATGCACCAGTGTGAGGTTGTGACCACCTACCAATGCAGAATGAAATGAACTGCCCCTTTTATGCCTAAGCAATGAAAATAATTGGTAAAATTTACGGGCATCTTGTACGGGCACTATATTGTAACTATGGTCCCCAGTTGCCGAAATGTGAAAGAAATGGTTGATTTATTATGGAAATGCGAGTACTGAATAAAAATCAGCAAATTATGGTAGCTGCCAAATGTAGGAGAACTAAACTGAGCACAAATACAAAGGTGCATATGACGGATCAACAAAAAGTTAAAAACTGTTTCATCACTCGCCAGTGCAACAGTATGACTGCAGAAATTTTAAACTTTATGCTGCCAGGGTTAGCTTTTGCAGTGAGTTATGTTCAAGCTGACCTCCTGCATCTCGAGCAGCTGGTTCTTCACCTTGCTTAGAAAAATATGCAGGAAAAGAATGTTTCTGAAACCTGGGGGAACTAATAAAACACCTGCGAGTATTAATGAACACTACTCCCATTTCATGCCGCAGATTACAGGGTTAAGCAACACCCATCCACGAGCAACCACACACATTTCACGACAGTCGCCCCCTGCCGAGACACTTGCCGATGGCAGAGGCAGGTGTGCCGACCAGCTTTTCGCTGGGCGCCAGGTCGAACGGGGAGAGGCCGAGGCCGGTGCAGACGCAGTTGCACGTGTGTGATCGGAAGAACAGTGCCATCCCGCGTATGCCGAGGTTGCCATCGCCGTAGTCGGAGCCATGTGCAGTGTGGATCTGGGGATCCGTGTACAGGTCGCCCACTCCCTGGATGTCCACGACGAGCAGTTCGTGCCCCGAACGCTCAAAGGTGAAGTGGACGCCTGCAACAATTTGAAGGTGGATTCTTTCCGGTTAAAAAAAAAATCTTGAATTTTCCAATAACACGCCAGACCGTTCAAAATCTGGCATGGTGTAAACATTTGCACGATGTCTGTCATTTGATTACGCGCTCAACACAAAAATGCCACACAAGTAGAGTTATGCAAATTCCCAATTATTGCCACACCCTTTTACACTACTGCTAACACTGTCGCAAGATGCTCGAACTGGCTATGATAATTATAAGAGCGTTAGTTACTCATCCAGTTTCGAGATTTCATGGGGTCTGCTACCACCCAGAGATCACAGTGCCATCTGTGGCAGCACCTAGAAAACAGCACATCTTGCACTGAGACTTGTAGCGCCATCTACAATAGCATTGTAGAAACAACCACCTGCCGCGTGCCAATGATATACAAATTCGTATTCCCATTGGTGTACCTCCCTTTAATCTCATTCATATCAATTCTAGTAAACCAAACAGCTAACGCTCGTTACTTCAACGCCTTCCAGACGGTGACAGCCTTTTTTTCTACATCAATTAACATTTGAGTGCAAGTAGGCCTCCCTTTTCGTTACTTCTTCAGCAAACATTTTAAACTAGTTTTTAAGCATGCAGAGAATGCCTAATATATTCAATGAAATTTCACAGGAGTGCTCAAAACACGAATAAAATTAAACTTTAGCTACTGAAAGCAACGAAGAAAAGGTCACAGCTGGTGGCAAGATAACGAGGCATAGACCACCTCCTGAGTCTTTCTAGGAGTGGTTTGGTTTGGTTTATAGGGTTTAACGTCCCAAAGCGACTCAGGATATGAGAGACGCCGTAGTGAAGGGCTAGGAGTGTTATCACAGTTCCTCAATTTCCAATTTCATAGCTAGAAGCAGTATTTGTTGTACCAAAAAAAGGGGGTGTAGGAAGCATGTAACCTACGTGTGGAGTGAGTCGTGTGGCCTGGGAGCTGATGAAGCCAGAGTTGGAGTTTGTGGGGACGCCTTCGTCCCCTGCGTTCGCTTTCCCGCATTGCACACCCCACTGTTGTTAGCTCCTCCGAAACGCGCTCTTCTGTTTTGGTTACTTTAACTAACAGGGGAGGGCGCTCGCGTCGTAGCGACACCAGCGCCACGGATGGCGTTTTGCTGCGCGCGCGCGGGGGATAGCTGGCTCTCTTCTCCCTGGGACAGGATAGCGTGTGGACGTTCACGCGCAAAGCTCCGCTCTGTGCCGCGGGCCTCTCGTGGTTGGAACTTACTCCCGCCACCTCGTCCTGTCGGGCCTCGGAGCTTCCCTTTGCCCTAGCGTGGGCGGACGTTCGCTCGTAGCCGTGCTGGTGAGTCGGACATCCTAGATTCCTCAGTGTATTTTGTTGCTAGCTGGCGTTATTGTTGTTATAGCAATAAATGCCTTGTTTGTGTCAGCCAGTGTGTCGTTCCTTTGTTCCCGTAGAGCACGGCCCGCCGTGGTCGGCGTGCGCTCAGTAGCGTACGCGACCACGGGGTGGGGTCCGCGCGGTTTTGAACTGAGTCAGCCGCGCTTAAACGGGGAATACGCATTTATCCCCCCATTTCAACCCCACAAGTTGTACTTGATGTAACTCCCTTCGATGAAGTGCTCCATGTGGTAGAGGGGGCTGCCTGGCCGCTCCACGAACTCAATGATCGATACCTGGAATATGTCCACCTACACGCCACAGGGGCACCGCCGTCAGACCCCCTTCTACTGCTACTGTCCGGCCACACATGCAGCAAAATTCATTTACAAAACGCATTAGAGAGCTGGCAATATATCAGTAGCTGAACTCCAAGACATGCTTCTTTGAGATAAGTAAGCGCCAAAAAAAAGACAAACACAAGGCATTAGGACGACGACACAACTTAGAAGAGCGCTACGACAGCTAAAAGTTCAGCTTGAGGGACAGAATAAAACAATTCATCAAGGGAAAATGCGTAACTGACCTGGCGACTGTCCTGAAGGTAACCTGACACATTTTGGGACTTCCTTGTCTCGAAGGGATCATCTACATTGATCAACGTGAGAGTGTCAGATTACCTTCAGAACAATCGCCAGGTCAGTTACACATTTTCCGTTGATGTTGAAGATTTGTTTTATTCTGTCCCTCAAGCCGAACTTCTAGTTGTTGTAGCACTCTTCTGTGTTGTGTCATCATCCTTTCATCTTGTGTTGGTCTTTTTTTGGTGCTTACCTATCTCAAAGAATATATAACCAACTAGCCCACCACCAAGTTTTACTAATGTAATGTCACAGACATGGAGTTCAGCAGTGCATGTAACACCAAGAAACGGAAATCTTGGGAGCAACAAAGAATCTGGTGCTGTGATGAAGTGTGAATAAATTCGCAGAGACTTCGTGACTGCAGCTGGTGCATTATACTAGCACATATAAACCTTTGGTTGCTGGGACAGTGACTAAAGCGGTACTAGACCATTAAAGTGCGCGTGCCAACGGGGCACACCCACCCACCTTCTTGGGAGGATTGTGCCGGTTGAACTCCTCGGCCCACAGCTTGGCATCCATCTGCAGCCGGACATCGTCGAAGTAGGTGCTGCGCTCCACGGGCTCCAGGTACCGCTTGGCCACATAGTTGGAGGCATGCGCCCAGTTCTGGGCTGGCGCAAAGCTCGACAGCTTCTTCCTGTTTGCACGCACACGGATAGACGACAAAAAATGAGTGCCCACAGTTTCCTGCAATGCTTGTAGACTCTCTCTGTTTTACAAACACTGCTCTAGTTGCTGAAGCATAATTCAAAGGCACAATGACATCGCGAGTGACCAGTGGAGCTGTTGAGACCTGCGACAGGTCCAGAACGGTGTTTTACAAGCTCAGCAAATTAAGTAGGGAAGTGTTCCCTAATGCTCAAAATTCAGAGCCCCATTTTCCGACAAAGTAACTGCATATTTCTGGCAAGAAGTGTACCACTTTACGGTGTGTAAGAACAGCTAATGTGCAGCAAACAGACTGGGCATTGAATCCAAAATCCGAATACAATTGGAATAACATAGTCCCTCTATTCGCAAGTATTTCAGCTGCTCACAGCATAGCTTGAATACGTGTGTGCCTGAGCTGTGCAGTTGAACCACAACAAAATGGACAGTTCAGCTAGTTGGTACATCATTGCAGGTGCTACAGCACAAAAGGACAAAAGATGAAGAGAAGAGTGAAGACCATTCATCCATGTGGTCTTAGTCTTTTATCCTTTTGTGCTGCGCCACCTGCAATGTTCATTTCTGCAATGTTACATTTCTTGGATAAAAAGCATACACCCTTGGATAAATAGCAGAACACAGCGAATGATATATAAAGTTGAAATTACTCACATTCTGAAGCATTCTCGCATGGCTCCCCGTCCAAACCCAAATGAAAAAATTACAACTGGTCCTAGCTGGTGCCAGCTGGGACCAGTTCAACTGTGTTATGGAATAATTCCCAGCTGGGACCAGCTGACAATGGGTCCCAGCTGCCCAGTTGGGACCCACTGCCAGTTGGTCCCAATTGGGAATTACTCCATAACCCAGTTCAACTGGTCCCAACAGCTGGGACCCATTCATTGCAAACTGGTCCCAACTGGGACCAGTTGCCAGCTGGTTATGGTTACTACTGGTGCTGTTTTTGCCACAGTGCACCGAGGCTGGTCAAAAGCCGCTCAAAAGGCAGGCAGTGACCCTCCAGTCAGCACACACTGCCCACAGCATGAAAAGTGTCAAAACTATTTATTAGCATGCACTTAGGTGCTTCCAAGCTTCCTGAGGAGAGGTTTTTTCACATCCTAAGTCTTCTCGGTCAGGAGTCCCGGGATGATGGCCACAGTCCCTTCCACATCCACGCCTTTTTGGGAGCCCCACAGCCAGACTGTATCTAAAAATTAAAGAAAAAAACAAACTTTAAAGTCAACGTGCACATTATGCAGCAGTCTTGCTGGCGTATGCCTTCCCAAACTAAATAGTTGGGAAGGGCAGCAACATGAGCAAATGCAAAATTCCAGCCATACATTCCATAAAAATTGTCACACAAGGCACAAATGCAACCGCGAGTTACAAATACAATTGGAATCGCCTGCTGTGTGAAATTTTACAGAGGAAAGGGAAAATGAGATTGTAGAACATTAAAAAATACTATATGCAAGGATATTTAATCTCTTATGGCTATCAATGTACGATACAGCATGCGTGGTAAAAGGGCCAAATAATTCAAAATAAACAGCCATGCTTATTGAAGTAGTGAGCAATCACAGTCATACATTGCCCGACTAGTGCACTGCTCAGCAGACAGTTAACATTTAAAATGGTTGAAAATTTAGCTCAAGATCAGCACTGACCCTTTCTGAGGCCATTCACAATTATGCAGATAATTGAAACAGATGAAATATATTATGACCTACCAAAAACGCTAACAGAAGCAGCCACGGTAGTTCGGCTGGCGGGATGCACCAAAATTAAGCTAACTAGTGTGCACACACATCTGCACTAGTTTTAACCTCACGCCACGGGAAGCAGCAACGAAAACAAGCCAACCTAAATAAAACAGACCAGGTATTTTGCTTCATATTTGCTTGGCCCACGTAATCCACTTTCATGTCCGTGTTTTTGCAGCCTACACGTATTTTTCTATTCCGATCGCAATATGCCCTTAATTTCAGTTCTCTAGTAGGTAAAGGAATTAATACCATTAAGCATGCTTTGGCTTGGTCGAACCAGCGCTACACGTGTTTGACACCCTAGCGCAGCGCGAATTAAGTTCTTGCTGGTGCTGGTTGCTGCGCTTCACTAAAATAACAATCCGCTCAGGCAATTACTCGAACGCCAAAGCGCGCTGAATGTCTGCTTCTGTCTATGCCAGTACGATAGACACGTCACATAGTGTGTACAGTACGTGGTGTTTACATTCCAAACGTGGGCTATGGGGGACGCTATAATGGAGAGCTCGGACTGATTTACTCTACCTTGGATAGTTGAGCGTGCACTGACATCGCACAGTACACAGGCGTTTTTGCATTTCTTAAAAGAAATGCCGCCGCAGGCGGGATTCGCGATTTTAGAATCAGTAGCCGAACGCCAAGTAACTGTCAGAGTGCCGGGTCTTGACACAGGGTTAAAACTTACCGGCTAGTAAGAGGACCTGCGCGACGTAGTAGCCGGTGTCTTCTCCGTCCCCTTCTTTGTCTGTCAAGAAGACCGAGTAGACAGACTTGCCGAAATCCTCTGTTGTCGTCGGGCAAAAGTCTTCAATATCGGACGCTGGCACCACATGCGGCTTCTTGTCGATATCCGCGAGGAATCTTATTAAGGCAAACATGGGGCAAATAATCTAAAACATACCTACAGCTCAGAATATATTAGGGATATCACTAGACCCGACGACAGCCGAGCCGACTCACATGAGAAAATGAACAGCCTTCTTTTTTGTTTGTGCGGTTCAACCCATCCGGGTCCTCCCTAGGTTTGACTCCGCCCCTTAGAAATCCCTGTCCCTAGGGGTAATTCTCTTCCCCTGTCTACGTTTGTTTGTGTTTTTTGTCTAGCTGAAATAATATTTTTTTTTACTATATTTACAAACAATGCATGTCCGAACAATGCTTATTACTTTTATAGAAGCTTTTTACAGTTTTTTTTTTTCATGTAAATTGAATTTGGGCTTTTATTTGTGCATGATCACGTGACTTCATTGTTTTGCACACTTCGATATTCTAACGGTCCTCTCGTGTCCGTTGCAAGGTACATCCACCTTGTCCGTTGTGCGAGCGTCTTCGCTGGTCTTTTAGGCTGTAGGGCTGATTGCACTGTTTTATTACCTCTTTCTGTCGCAGCTCCGTTGAGCTTTCTTTTGGCCGTTGCCATATTCATAGTTCCTAGTAAACAAGCATCTCCGCAGATAAACGACTTAAGCATTGCCCCCCCCCCCCCCCCCCCCCCCCCCCCCCCGATTGATGAGGATAAAATGACTAAAGCGCTATTCTTTTGCGCGCTGTGCTGGTGCTATTTTTTGTTGTTGCCGCAACTGTTAGTGCCGTGTGTCTGGAGATCCTATCAGGCGCGCTTTTCTTGGTTTAGGGCGATGACGTGATGAGCATAGCGCGCAGTTTCGTGCATCGCTTGATGCTATATCGAATTTGATTAATGGGGCTAATAAAATGGCCAACATCCGTGTAAAATCAGGAAAAAAAAATTGAGCGATTGTTCACTCGTATATATATTTTGTTCATTTGCTTGTCATTTCTTCTACCATTAAGCCGGGCAATAAAAACAGTACTTTGACAGAAGCTAATCAGTGATCTCAGCTTCTCCGCGGCTATTTTATTGTTGTGTTAATGTCGCTCGTAGGTGTTCGTGGATCGCTTTACGGGATGTGCGACACTGCGCTGTCCGGCATAGCAACTGATTTCTGCGATCAAAGGGTCGCAACCTTACGCCCCATAGTCATATTTCTAGATCCGATAAAAAATACAACTTATTTACGTCATGTGAAGCCGCGGTGGCTCAGTGGTTAGGGCTTCCGACTGCTGATCCCGAGGGTGCGGGTTCGATCCCGGCCGCGTTTCGATGAAGACGAAACGCAAGGCGCCTTTGTACTGTGCGATGTCATTGCACGTTAAAGAACCCCAGGTGGTCGAAATTCTCCGGAGCCCTCCACTATGGCGTCCCACATATCCTGAGTCGCTTAATGTCGTTAAACCCGATAAACAAACCAACTAACAAATTATTTTGATTACCATCACTTGATGTAAAATCGCCGAAGCAGTTCCGGTTCGTTGTGGGATACCTGACGCGGGAAGTCGCATTCTAAGGTAGATTAATCGCAAATCAATTCTTTGATTATTACATTCATAAGCTGTTGTAAGGCAGGTAGCACTGACGTTTCTTTTTTCTTTTTTGAGTCTATGGGATCAATGCACACTGTCTGAGAATGCTGTTTGTGTTCGTTTTGAATAGGCGGTTGGAGGGGAAAAGCTATGAGAGACGTGTCTGTTTTCTAGCTTACAATTAAGCTGTATTCTGTGAGAAAGAAGCAACACAGAGAAGTCAAGTGAAAGAGGAAAGAAATGAGTGACATATATTTACAAAAACATTTTCTGCACAGTTAGACACGGAAAAGACGTTGAGTAAAAGACATGACACTTTAGACGTAAGAGGCACAACTATTTCTGCCTGAAAACAAACGAAGTGAGTCACCATCTCTCTTGAAGACGGTACTTGTGAGGGTGCCCTTCACCTCAGAAAAAGTGGTCGGGGTGGGGTAAAATGCATAACCCAAGTTGAAAGGAGGAGACAAGCGATGGGGCTCGTGCGATACTTTGGTATGGATATGTGAGCGTTTCTTGCTTACTGGTGTGCCTTTTTTTTGGTCTGTTTTCTCCTGGGCCCATATCTTCGCTCTAATCGCTGTTGGCGTCATTGCAGAGCAGTTCTTTCTTAAAACTCTACTCTGTTCAGTAGCGAGTGGCTTCGCCACCACCGTCAATGACAGCTCGCATTCTGCTTGGCATGGAGCTGTACAGCGAACGACAAAAGCTAGTGTTGGACCTAAGGCGATCCCACTCCTCTTCCACAGCTGTCCAAAGCGCGTCCGCTGAGAGGCTGTGGAGTTGTCGGCGTGCCATAGAAAATTTCATTCTGCCCCAAACATTCTCGATGACGTTGATGTCGGGTGATTGTGGTGGCCAGTCCAGAACTGCCACGCCACGGTCGTCCAGGTAGGCACCGACCTTTCTTGCCTTGTGAATCGGAGAGTTGTCGTGCTGCAGGATAAATTCATTGTCCGGAAATGGTCCTCCGACTAGATACGGCAGCAGCACGTCGTCCAGGATTGAACAGTATGAGTCCGCATTGAAGCGGCCCTGGATTTGAACAAGAGGTCCAAGTCCTTCAGCAGTCATTACGCCCCAGACGCTCACAGCAGAGCGGCCGCTAGCTGCGACCCGCTGGATAAACTCCGGCATGTATCTATAAAAAAAAATTGTATTTCCTTTTTTAAACAAGCAGATGCAGAGTCTGGACTGAGAGTAATGAATACCGAAATGTTCTGACCTCTTAAGATTTTGGCTTGGCACTAACAGGCTGAAACGCAATTGAACTCGTCCCCAGAGTCAAATATACAGCCACCGTGCCTTTCCTGTCATTCCAGTGGTTATCACGGAATATAATACGAAAGGAATGAACAAAGATTCCGGTGGCCGCACATTTTGTCATTTTTGATCTCATTACAATATGGCGCAGGCTACCGATCCCAACTCGCGGGAACGAAACCTGGCCGCGGCGGCCGTGTTAGGAGCGGTCGAAATGTAAAACGCATTTGATGTATGCGATATCATAACATTTTAAAGACCGCTTAGACGGTCAAGGTTCTTTTAGCGCGCTGTTCTATGGCGTCTCACATAGCCTATGTGACATAAGACGTTAAATCTAAAATACAAGCACCAACATAGATCACGATTTATGCCCAGCTTCAGGCAAACATTTCTTCGCTCGTGGGTCCAGCACAACGCTAGTAAATCGGAGATTGTCTTTGGTTTCAAAATTTTCTAAACTCTTTGGCAGGAAGTAAATACGGGATACAGAAACGTATATATAATCTGGGATGAAACCCAAAAATCGTTGCGCTGAAAATATGGCTTGCGAGATGACATTTATTAGCTCAATATTTCCTTTAAAACACGGAAGAAAAAGCGCAACATGAATTATAATTTGAACACATGCTATCATTGAAATTTTTTGAATAGAGTAACAAGCTATCAACATCTTCGTTTCCATATCTGTGCAAAGTTCCTGCGCACTTGCAAGACATGAGAGCTCACGCTAATTATGCTTACCGGCAGTTCTCGGGGCGCCAAACTCGCTGCCTCTGGTCCCATCTTGTTGTAAAGGTGGACTCATCTGTGAAGACGACTTTTCTCCATTCGTTTTCGGTCCACTGCTCATGCTGAAGGGCGAAATTTACGCGCTTTACTTTGTTGGCCGCGCTCACTATTGGCTTTTGCGCCGCCGTTCTGCTTTTCAGACCTGCCGCGTAGAGGCGACGCTTGATAGTCGTGTCTGAGACGCCATCCAGCCCGAGGTTATTCTTAATTTCGCGAACAGTTGAAGTGGGGTTGTCAGCCACCGCCGCAACAATGGCCATGTCGTCCTCTTCCGTGGTCACTTTGGGCCGGGCTTTACGGGGAGCATCAGCAATTCTTCCTTCCTTTTTGTACGCCTGGATGATTCGATTCACAGTTTTAAATGGCCGATTAGTCATCTCTGATATAACTCTTTGGGAATAGTTTTGAAGGCAGAGATCTACAATGCGCTGTCTTTCATTTTCTGGCACCCGCGACATGGCTACCTTTTCGAAAGTGCACCGGGAAATGAAATGGGCCTGCGCTGTCAGAGTTTTTGTCGCCGAAGGGGCATGGGAAGCAGCAAAAGATAAAAGCAATCCATATTCCAAAGCTGATCGCACGATGATCATGCAAGCCGACAGAACTGCGGTCAGAGTAAAAACGTCCGCTGGCCTTCGCTTTTACGAACAATCCGAGAATCATTCGCTTGAGAGTGGCCAGCCCCTTCGTTGAGCAGTCATGAGCAGCCACGTATCAGCATCGTAAGCTGATAAGAGCGGGTAGCATGACTCGGCTACCACAGACCGCCATCCTATACATCTCGGACATGATTCAAGCTGAACTCGCGCTGGTGCTGTGCGGCTTCGTATCATTGAGAAACCCGCTGCCGTGACTCAGTGACTTTCGCTCTTGCCCCTGATCCAAACGTTGCGGGTTCAACCGCAGCCGCGGAGGCAGTACTTCGATGGAGACAATATAGAATAAAACGTGTTCCACGGCTGCTTGGTTCATTCTGAAGAAAGGTCAACTTTTGCAACTCAAAAAGAAGGTCGAACACACAGATAGTCAATGGACAGGACAGGCGCTGTCCTGTGGCCAGGAGCGGGCAGCGGCTGTCCTGTCCATGGACTATCTGTGTTCGTCCTTCTTTTGCCCTATAACATTTCACCTTTATAGCGACATTATATGGCTTATCGGCAACGAAACCCGGATGTTGCTGTTTGCAAAAGTGGTCCAAAAACTCAGATGACGTAATCAAGGAAAGCCAGACATCATAATTGAAATATAGCCTAGACATCAGAGATGTGTGTACGGGATAATAGTTAGCAGTATTAATAGTTAGTAGTGATAATAGTGAAAGGTCTTTAGGACAAAGTCCTTAAGGTGAAAGGCCTTTGCAATAGAGACCTTTAGGTAAAGGACATTATTATTAATGGTGAAAGGCACTAATGATAAACAATAAAGGCCTTCAGAAAAAAGTTTTATGGCAAAGACCTTTAGGTCAAAGGCATTTAGGACAAATACCTTTAGCTAAAAGGCCTTTAGGTAAAGGGCATAATAAATGCTGATAGTCATTATGAGATTGTTAAATGCCTTCGGGTCGAACGCTTTTTGTGGTAAATGATTATAGGCCAAAGACCTTCTGGACAAAGGCCTTTATGGTAAAGGTGGGGGAAACCTTTAATAGAACACGCAGCAGAATTCATGATGACCCATAAATGATTTCGCATTCACAGCACGCAAGCAGTGTTAAGTGACCTCGGTAATTTTAATGACATAATGCAATAACGCCCGTGGCTCTGCTATGGAAACGCACGTTAATAAACCCCGAGCGGTTTATATTAACCAGAGGCCTCAGCGGTGACCAAATAGTTTGATCAGCCTTCGTGCGTGCCGGATGTGTGGGATTCCATCTGCAGAGCGACGGGTGTTGGCCGTTTTATTAGCCCCATTAATCAAATTCGATATAGCATCAAGCGATGCACGAAACTGCGCGCTATGCTCATCACGTCATCGCCCTAAACCAAGAAAAGCGCGCCTGATAGGATCTCCAGACACACGGCACTAACAGTTGCGGCAACAACAAAAAATAGCACCAGCACAGCGCGCAAAAGAATAGCGCTTTAGTCATTTTATCCTCATCAATCGGGGGGGGGGGGGGGGGGGGGGCAATGCTTAAGTCGTTTATCTGCGGAGATGCTTGTTTCAGTTTCTGCATTAAATTGACTTTCTGACGGTGAAGAAACAGGCTGTTCACATGCTCTAGGCGAAACCAATACGCTGCCGCGATTAAAGTGCTCTTTCCCGCGATTCCGTCTCGGTCCCTCAGTCGCTGGAGCTCAGTGAAGTGCGCTTCACAGCAAAGCAAGAGCGGCGCGCTCCAGCGCTGTAGCAGACGACGCGAAGCACCTCCCCTAGTTCCCCCCGCGCATGCGCAGCTTTGCTTCGATGCGCGGCCGCGCCGGACGCACTGGCGCTCCGCGGAGCGCAGCCACGGGGAGCGGTGATCACCCCAAGAGTGGACGACCCTGTACTAATGTAAACTTTGCCCGCCGTGGCGAATTGTTGCAGCACCACGAGCAGAACCATGGGTTCGTGTCGAGACTAAGTACGCTTCAGTTTTCTTCCTATTCAGGTGAGGAAGATGCACGCGTTCTTGGCGTTCTTTTTTTGTGCATGCACGAATAAATGTTAGCTTGCGTAGACCGCTCGCGTAGTGTTCTGCGGAGGAAAAGGGAGCGAAATTTTGACAGCTTAAAGCGCTTCCAGGTACTTACATGAACGACAGAGGTCAGTGCATTGCGAATTATATTGCTGGGTAAAGCAAGGAATAAGCACAGCAAGCGCAGGACGACTCCTGGTTAATGCTATTTGCAGGCACAGCAGAAGCACAGGATGCGCAAAAAAAAATATCGTGAGAAATGCATACGAATAAGAAGCATTATGCGCCTCATTGCTTCTGCTTATCTGTTGTTTATAGCTCTCTCCTCTGTAATTTTAATGCGCATGGAGCAACAGTTTACCTCTTCTTTCTGCTTCGGCAAACGTGCAGTATTCGGGGGTGAGAACTTGGACACAATGGAGCTACAAGCTTGCACGTTCTTGCTTAGAACTGGCGAAATGATGATCTTTTCTTTCTGTGAACAGTTCACGTAAACTGTATTATTCACTAAGAAGTCATCAGTGCTGTCTCTGTGCTCTCAATAAAGGAGCATGGCTCCTTTCTGCATGATATTTATATTGCATGTGCAGGGTACTAGTGCAAATACAAAACTAATTTTAATGCGCAAACCTTGCTTGCCTCATTGAGCGAAAACTCGTTTGTGTGTGTGTGTGTTAACATTCAATGGTACCCGTAAAACATGGCATTCTCATGCAACCTGGCAGGTAGCACTTAATGATTGGCTGCGGGAGCAACCTACGAGGCAGGTGGCCCACCTACGTCACACGACCTTGTGGCGTCCTCAAACCCACCCATTGCAAACTGTCCAGTGGGAAAGGTCCCAGCTAAATGAAAGACTCGTATTTGGGAAGAGCAACGTGGGTCATATAGAGCTGCCGCTGGGGAGCACCTGCCATTGCAGGGCAGAGGCGTATGACTTATCCGCTGCACCAGGAGGGGTATGAGGACTGTCAGGGATATAAGAATCTAAAATAGATAATGACCTTTTGCATATACGGGAATTAATCCACATGCTATCGCGTCATACCCTTCTGGTGGAGTTTGTTTCCTCTCCGATTTTTTGTACTGTAATTTGAAATGTCTTCGTGTGCAGCCATTGTTAAAATTCCTTATTGTCTACAGTATTGTGACCGTCAACACAGCATTTCCTAGCCTGGGGTAGCCCGCAGTTGTCATTCCAATAGTCCCTGACTTCAACACCTGTATTTGTGGGGCTTGCTTCGCTTCCATCAAGTACTGGTTCAACTGCTTGTAAAAAGGGTCTGCACCGGTCATGAACACGGTGTAAAAATAGTTTCGGTGTTGACACTGGCTGTCTGCCACTGCGGAGAGCACGCACAGATCATGTTTGCCCTCTACTATATGCGCACACTGGCGCGGGGGCTCAGCGCAGTGGTGGCCATTCACTTGCAGAGTGGCGGACGCGGGTGAACGGTTTGCACGGCTTTCGGTCCCATTTTAGGTTTTGTTTTTCGGTGTTTTGCACTGCAAGAGTGCATCACAAGGTGTGGACGTTTAGGTTCATGCCTTCGATGTTGTCGTAGGCACTGTGCGCGAACAAAGTTTGGTAGAACTAGCTTTTGTGTTGCGGTTTGGGACCAGCTGCAGTGATTGTGCAAACCCACGTGGTGGTGTGGGCTCACACCTTGGACGGCTGTTGCGGCCTATGTACATGGCAGCAGAAGCTGACCATACGTGATTATACTTAGTATCCAAGTGCAGATCAGGCTACCAGAGTTGTCCAGACCAAGTGTCGCTCTTTAAAGCTGCGTTTGAGCCCGATCGCCTAGAACTTTGGTTCTAGGCGAGGATAGGAAATAAATATCCCATCTGCCCAGAACAGGTAGGATAATTCGATCTAGTGACCACATCTGCGCGAAGCATTTTCCCGAGCTTACACTATAAAATCGTACTATGCCAAGTTTAATGGCAAGGCACTTTTAAATGCACCCAAGAAACCGATCCTTCTGGCTGATGCTGTGCCCAGTATTTTTCCCAGATGTCCCAGTCTGACAAAAGAGGCAAGTTCAAGAAAGCCTCCTAGATTGGATTGTTAAAACGTTTATTTGGGGCCTGCAGTAGAGCGCACGCGCGCTTCGGACGGGGCCTATGTCATCCTCTGGGCGCCGGCCGCGCGGCCTGGGTCCCCGCTCGCCGTTGCCGGCTCGCTGGGTCCCTGCCGGGCCAGCGCCTCGATGACCTGCTGGACGGCCCAAAGTTGTTCCTCTTGTTTGTCGCTCCCTGCGGCTGCTTCCAGTCGTGGCGGGATCCTCCCAGACTTAGCTTCTTCCTGGTACTTGCTGCAATTCCACAGAATGTGTGCGAAGCCGGCCGTCTCCGTTCGGCAGACTCTGCATTTGTCTGTCGGGTGCGTCTCGGGATACATTCTGTGCAACAGCGACAGGCTGGGGAATGAGCCCGTCTGTAGCTGTCTGAATAAAACGGCTTGCTCTCGACTGAGCCCCGAGCAAGAGGGTGGAAGGGTTCTGCGAGCTAGGCGGAACGCCTTGGTTATTTCGTTGTATTCGGTCATTCGGTCCTTGGTGCTGAACCACAGCGGCCAGTCGACCAAGGCGCGGTCCGTTAGCGCGCGCGCCTCGGCGTGTGCCGTCTCGTTGTGGTTGGCGTTGCGGTCTGACGCCTTGCCCGCGTGCGCCGGGAACCACTTGATTCTCACTTGTTTGCTGCCATCGTCGTTCTTGGTTTCTTGCAGTATGTGCACCGCTTCCTTCGCTATCCTGCCTTTGGCATAATTTCTCACCGCCTGCCTCGAGTCGCATAGCACCGTGTGGCAGTCGCGGTCGGCGATGGCCACCTCCTCCGCTTGCTCTGCCTTGGGGCATCTCGTGCTGGTGGTCATGCGAACGGTGCCTGTGTCGTCGACGACGACTGTCGTGAAGCCGTGTATCTTGGCGTACTCAGCCGCGTCAACGTAGCGTGCGTGTGTGTGTCGGCCGCGTGCTGGTCTATCAGCGCCTTGGCTCTCGCTGCTCTCCTCCCTCTATTATACTCCGGGTGCATGTTGTTCGGTACCGAGTCCACTCTGATGTTGCGCCTGATCTCATCGGGGACGGGGAGCTGCGTCTGCTCCCTGCCTTGATATCCAATTCCCAGGTTGTCCAGGATTTTCCGGCCGGCCTTGGTCATAGACAGTCTTTCGAGTTGTGCGGCGCGTTGGGCCTCCGCTATCTCCTCTAGAGTGTTGTGCACCCCCAGCTGCAGGAGGCGTTTGGTGCTCATTGTTTCGAACAGTCCCATTGCTGTCTTGTAGGCTTTGCGGATGAGTATATCTATCTTGTTTCTCTCGGTCTTCTTCCACTTGTGGTAGGCCGCCCCGTACGCTACGTGACAATGACGAACGAGTGGATCAGTCTGATGAGGCTCTCTCCCGTCATTCCGCTTTTCTTGTTCGTGAGTCGTTTGAGTAGTCTCGTGGCGTTCGCCGCTTTCGCAATGAGTCGGGTGACGGTCTCGCCGTTTCTGCCATGCGTCTCGATCGTCATTCCCAACACTCTGATCTTGTTGACTCTTGGGATCGCGTTTCCCTCTCTGGTCTTGACTTTGATTGCCTCGCACTCTCTCGGGCTGCTCTTTGGTTTGCGGTGCTTGACGGGCGGGTAGACAAGGAGCTCCGACTTACTCGGCGAGCATCGGAGCCCCGTTCCGTCGAGTTGGTCTTCGATCGCATCAACGGCCACCTGTAGAGTGGATTCGATGTGGGCATCGCTGCCTTCTTCCACCCACAGCGTTATGTCGGCGGCGTATATCGTATGTCGGACTTCCTTGATGTTCCTGAGCCTTTCGGCCACTCCTATCATCACGAGATTGAAATGCACCGGCGAGATGACCAATCCCTGAGGTGTGCCTGTGCTTCCCAGCTTCTTTTCCTGTGCTTGGAGGTCCCCCCGCTCTGAGCTTGGCCGTTCTGTCCGTGAGGAAGTCTTTGATGTAATTGTATGATCTCTCTCCCATGTTGTTTCGAGACTTGGGATAGGATCGCCGAGTGCTTCACCTTGTCGAAGGTGCTCTGCAGGTCGAGTCCCAGTATTGCTTTGTTGTCGCCGGTGTTGCCGTCGATGATCTGGTGCTTGAGTTGTATCATGGCGTCTTGGGTACTTAAGATGCTGCCTGAAGCCAATGGTTGTTTCCGGGTAGAGATCTTCTTTCTCGAGGTATTCTTGCCACCTGCTGAGCAGGACATGTTCCAACACCTTGCCCACGCAAGATGTGAGCGATATGGGTCGGAGGTTATGCGTGTCGGATGGCTTGCCCGGCTTGGGGATCAGGATGATCTTGGCCTTCTTCCACTGCGTCGGCAGCGTTCCCGTTTTCCAGCATTTGTTGTAATAGCTCGCGAGGCTTTCTCTGGATTTGTCGTCGAGGTTCTTAAGCGCCTTGTTGGTGATGCGGTCCAGCCCGGCCGCCGACCTGCTGTTGAGGTCCTGCAGTGCCGTGCGATCTTCTTCTACGTCTATATCTCTGTCGAGATGGGCCTTGGGCAGCCCCCCGTGGCACTCCGTGGGCGTAGTCGGCAGGTATCTGTCGCTGATGCGTTTCGCCACCTCATCAGCGCCGTGTTTAGTGACTTCTCGATGGATGAGTTTCGCCAGTCGGTCCCTTTGGTGTGACTTAGTCTTGGTTTCGTCGAGCAGATGCTTCAGCAAGTTCCATGTTTTCCTCTTTTGCATCTGGCCATCGGCGGCGTTGCATATCTCGTTCCACTGTTGCGCACATAGCGTGCGACAGTGGTCCTCGATTGCTCTGTTGAGTTCTGCGACTTTCTTTCGTAGCCTACGATTAAGGCGTTGTTTTTTCCATCTGTTGAGAATGGACTGCTTGGCTTCGATGAGGTGGGCCAGTCGGCTATCCATTCTGTTCGTTTCGAGGTCTGTTTCTATGTCCTTGGTTGAGTTTCGAACGTCTTGGAGGATCTTGTTGGTCCACGTGTCGATGTTGTCGATTTCGATCTCTTCCGCCTCCTGATTTCTGTTATCTCTGAAAGCGGTCCAATCGATCCACGTATGTTTCCTGACGTTGGTACTGCTCTGCTCCGGTATGCCGATTTCCACGATCATGTGGTCGTTGCCGAGGTACACCCCCGTGTTCCTCAACGTGATCGTAATCGGTTCGTTGTTCTTGACAAACGTGAGGTCTGGGCTGGTATCTCGGGACACAGAGTTGCCAATTCTCGTTGGGTAAGCCGGGTCGGTTATGAGGGTATAGCCGAGTTCTGCCGCGTCTTGGGATAGGTTTCTGCCTTTCGCATTCTCTTGACGTAGCCCCACGCCGGATCCATCGCATTAAAGTCGCCGCATGCGATCAGCGTGCTCTGGCCGGCCGTCGTGCTTGCCTTGTGAAGAATGACTTTCAACTTCTGCAGTCTCTGCGATGGGTTACTGTAGATGTTCAAAATGAAGATGCTGTTTTTTCTTTGCTTGGTCGGTATGAGTTCAGTGAGCATGTGTTCGATCCTGACGTTGCTTAGCCGGTGTTCGACGAAGGTGTGTCCCTTCCTGACCAGGGTGCACAGGCCTCTGCCGTCGGGCGGGTCCGCGTGCACCCTGTAGCCGGGGAGGGATGGCTTGTCCGTTAGTGTTTCTTGGAGCAGGAGCACGTCGGGCTTGCGTGCCGCGTGCTCGATGTGTTGCTGGACGACTGCCCTCTTCTTGACGAAGCAGCGGCAGTTCCACTGCCACACTGTTATGCCTGTGGAGTTGGAGGCCATGATTGTCCTGTTCGGAATTCTCCGAGTTGCTGCGCTTGGTTGACTTGCTGCTGTACTGGCATGAACAATGGGTTGCTTAGTGTTAGTTGCACACTGCTTTCCAGATTGCTGAGTCTATTGACGTTCTCCGTTTGGAAGGCTTCGATGGCTTCCTTCATCGATTTGATCATATCCTCGAGGCTGTTGAGTTTGGCCTCGACGTTGTTGTTGCTGCTGTCGGTGCTGCAGTTGCTCATGTTGTTCTTGGTCTTGCGCGATTCGACGGCCCTCTTCTTCGTTGGCGGCTCCTTGTCTGTGCCGGCCGTAGTTTCTTCGGCCTTGTTGTTGCCGCTCGGGCTGGATCTTTGCTGTATGACGTTGCGGAGGGCGTTGCGGATCTCCGCGATTTCCTTGGTGAGGTTGTTGATGGTGGCTTGCAGGGTCGCGTTCTCCTTTTCCAGGGCCTCGTTGATCTCTCGTTCCTTGGTTGAAGCGTTGTCTTCTGTTTCAACGTTGTCGCTCGGATTGGTCTTCATACCTCGTGCGGCGTTGACCCAACAGACTCTCTCGCGCGACGGTGATCTTTGGGTTTTCG
The DNA here is from genome assembly GCF_055824585.1 of Amblyomma mixtum. Lineage (NCBI taxonomy): Eukaryota > Metazoa > Arthropoda > Arachnida > Ixodida > Ixodidae > Amblyomma > Amblyomma mixtum. Next base: position 96,200,932 of record NC_143014.1, on the reverse strand, counting down.
TTTTTCGCGCGTCTCTGCTCTGGCTCCTGCAGCTGGTATTTCTCGACTGCGCGCGGTTTCTTGATGGCGTTCTTGACTTATGGGCAGCTGGCTTATCGAGTGACTGGAAAACGCTCTCCGACGGCAGCTGGTGGCTGACCTTTCGGCGCTCCCACTGACGCTTGCGAACGACGTAGGGAACCTTGTACCTGGCTTTACATTCTGTGTTGGCGGTCGGGTGAGCGCCGCCGCAAAGTTTGCATTTGGGGGTACATTTGTGGTCTTCCTTGGGGTTCGCTTGGCCGCAGCCCCTGCAGATCCGGTTGGTTGGCATCGGGCACACGTCCTTGCGATGCCCGACCCGACCACACTGGTGGCAGACATCGACTTGCTTTCTGTACAGGTGGCACGGTATGAGCGTGACACCATATCGGACAAAGTTTGGTACCTTTGGTCCTCTGAAGGCTACTATGGTTGTGGTCGTGTTGCCACCTAGAAAACGAAATGCCACCTAGCCTCCTAGAAAACGACAGTCTGCGAGACTGTGGTGAAGCCCGCCTGACGCTGGCCGTCCACTGACGTCCCTGATCCCCACTTGTAAATAAACCCGTTCCCGTCGTCACAACTTCGTGACAATATTTTAGGAGTCAGTATAGTTATTATATATGCTCTGAGCATTCGTGTGGATGGATGGGAAAAACTTTGCAGTGAATGCATTTCGTTAACGAGCTCGGAAGGATCGCACGGCATCGTCCTCGCTGCTGCTTCACCCATTCACGCAGTCCCAGCAAGTATAACACGAAGTTGCCCAAAATTATTTGGTGTCAACAGCAGTTTCAATCCTTCGGTGCCTTGCTGCACTTAAGAAAGCGCACATACTACATGCCGCGGCACCAAACGATTGCTCAGCACCTGCATTGTAGCTGCCGCAGCTCGGCGACTAGACAAGCCTCCATCGTATGGTGCCACCTGCCTGCGTTCGATAGAAGCGCAAGGAGCAGCGAACAAGGTCTGGCCGCTCCGCCGGGCGCAGTGTCAGCACCTTAATATATTCTTACACGTTGGTCACGGAAATCAAGATGTCGGTAGTCATTGGATGACTGACTCAGCAAGCACTTCTAGAGTAGATCCAGTACGGCTGTCAACTTCAATAATGTTAGATTGTTTTCTTCGTTGTCTGTCTAAGGGCATTGTAGTTCAGAAATCGGGGGAAAATCACGTTTCACCCAATCTTTCAAGAGCATATTCGAGGTGTAAAAATTTTAATGTGGTAAAGTCCGGTTTCACCCAAACACGAAAAACCCTATGTGTACAGGGTGGCCAGTTTTTCTAGCACCATCTCCCCTCTGACCTTCCCAGCATATATGGACCTGATCCTCACCAGCTGATTTCCTCCTTTGCATTGCTCCTAAGGCTTCCTTCACTTCCTCGTTCGCTACTGGCGGGATGTCAGTGCTGTGCACTACTGCCTTTCATTATTGTCCTGATTCCATTGGCTACTATATAGTAGAACTCTGTGCCTACTTTGGAAATGACACTGCCCTCTCTCTCTTAATGAATACATCCGATTTTTCTCTCTGCCTAGTTTCCTCTTCACCGCTTTTAGGCTATCTCCATTCTTGAGAACTTGCTCGATTCTCTTGTTGTGACATGCTTGTTGACGCAGGGTGCTTTAATACCTGGTGTTGGGCAAGACTGTGGTCGATTGGTGGCCGATGCATGACAGCGTGAGCGCTGCATCGTCATCTTCCAGCTCAGCCACGTGCCACCTGGCAATACTATAGTCTGATACAACTCAAGTCTGGAGTGAAGCTTCGCCCACATTCAGGACCTTTGCAAAGAATTCTTCCACAACTAAAAGTAATCTGTTAAAACTTTTCTTCTCACCTAAAGAAAAAGCCGCTTACAAGAGAAACAATTATATGCTCTAGAATTTCGATCCCTGGCTTGTTTGCTGTACTCAAATAGTAAAAAGTTGTTCCACTTTTTACTACTGGGATTGGCCAGTAGAGTCGCGGATCGTGGCCCACTGCTAGCTGCTGCTTTTTTTTTTACATTTTGTCGGACTGTATGTGGCATTATTTCCCCTTCCGAAAAAGAGAAGCATTGTTGTGATGCCGACAGCCTCGCGGTCAACGTAAGTTTAATACCGAAAATAAACGTTGGGGGGGGGGGGGGGGGTTAGCAGAGCATTCCAGCTGAAGCACGTTACGACTTCAACATGTTTGCCATTACCGTGTATAGAACGGTTTAAGCCATACACAACGCGCACAATGTCTGAGCTGTCTGCATCGCAGTTGCACTGCATTGTCTGGAAGCATTTCATAGTCGACATCGTTAACGCTCTGTAACATTCTCTAAGGGCCAAAATAGCGGCATAGCAGTTCCTCAGACAAGCCTTGGCAGCTGACAGGAGTCCATGTCGAGATTTGGTCACCGGGTTTGTTGTCAACCTGGCAGTGGCGAAAGTTGCGCTTAAACTTCGCATTACCACCAATTGCAACCGTCTGTAAATTTTTTGCCAGTGAGTGCCCGGATGTGCGCCCACCGAATTGTGCACACGTGTGCATACACATGCTTAAGCGCCCACATGCATGGACACACGCGCGTGCATGTACACACACTCACACCACGGAAATTTTTGAGAAAGGAGACTAAACTGCTAACGCAGTAACGAAACCACCTACAATGCTTTAACCGTAAGTGGGAATCGAGCCAGTGGCGGCGGGCGCAACAGAGAAGCTTCGTTTACTGATGCCGTAGGCTACTCGGCCATCTTCAAAGATTCTTTTTATTGTTGCCGCATGGAATATCGGGAACCTCCCTGACCTTGTCTTGCTTTACTTGATTGGGTCGAATTCCGCGACCTCGGCACACGGCCTCATGCCACTATCACTTCCTTGCTCTGCCCGCACATAAAAATTCCTGAAGGTGCACACGTCAAGAAAGGGCGATCAGTCAGGAGGTTTAACTTTCGCAGCATAAACGTTCCGAGCTAAAATGAGAACTGTTCTGTGAACAGTGACCTCGCCGAAAGTGGCGATTGTGCGTGTTTATCAAGCATAGAGCTTCTTCACACGCTAAGCAGTCTTATTAGCAGGAAATGTTCACACGGAATTCTGGTGTCCTTCATTACTGGCACAAATCTTATAGTGTAAGGCATGACCTCAGTGTCCTTTTTAAGAGACTGCTGAAGTGAGCTGTGTCTCAAACGAACATAGCGTCACAAATAATTTCTTTGTTCAATAGTTCCTCCTTGCTTGCAGATGTAGCAATTCACTGATCATGGCACAAACGTCCGCTTGGCTCGATGGCATGTCCTAATACGTAAAGTCGACGTTTGAGGTCTAAGAAAGGTTTTTGGGGCCTATTGAATGTACATCCTCTGAACTCGTCTTACTTAATATAAGACCGTCAGCAAAGGCTAGGTAAGGCTGCACGTAGAGGAAGTAATAACCGATCAGAACCTTTGTCAGCTGCCTTCTGGAGAAGCCGTACAGGTTCTAAGAAAAAGCGAATATTTAGGAAATCGAGTGTGTCAGCACAAAATTCCCTCGCGACTATGTACATAAAAGACAGATGAGCATTTAGTCACCTAATAATTATTAGCACAGCTGCCAGGAAGCGGTGGCTTTTTGGGTTTCGAAAAATAAGTCATGAAACAGGTTAGTGGACAAAAACTGCACGAAAGGCTCACCATACTGTATCAAGGTAGCATAAAATTCTGTCCACGCATGGGCTCCCTTTGAAAGCGACCCAGAAAAGTAACAAAGATTCTATTTAACGAATTTACGATCGTCCCCTTGCAATGCACCAATTGCAACATCTTCACAGCGCAACGTCGCATCTAAGACGTCGCAAGTTTGTGTCCGTACAGACACGAAGAGCCCCCAACCAATGCAAGCCTGCTTTTTTATCATATTCTTTTCGTCAGAGCAAGAGACGGAGACGACATCAGCATAGGACAAAATCTTAATTTTACACTGTACTAGCGACATGCCACGATTAGCTGTGTTTTTGAAGAAACTGAGCTATAGGTGGTCGAGATAATGCGAGTTACAAAGGCAATGTAGAGCAGGTGATGAAAATAAAATATTTTTGGTAAACTCTCAAGATGTATGCTGCAGGTGTGCCAGAGTGGGTGGGTGGGGGGGTGTGACTGGCAAGCCGCTTTTGGGGTGACAGAAAGATGTCTTGGCTTTATACACCTGCAAATACAAGGCAACTTCCGCTCATAGTGGGCACATGCAGTGGTCCTGACGGCGCCTGCTTAAGCATTTTGGGCTGGAGAAATTCCCGATTGACACGAGCTTCAAGAGAGACCTATTACTCGCCTGACGGGGACTTCGAAACTGCTGAAACTGAAAGGTTTTGTAGATGAATAATCCATCACCTTTTCTTTTTATGTAACTCATCAGATAGTCTAATATACATAGCTGGTGTACACTAATTCTGAGTTCATTTGATTTCGCGGCTCTTGCGTAAATTTAGGTCTTTTTGCCGCGAACAGTAAAACATCTCGCAATGAGCAAATTTTGCAGTGTTGTTTTATATGCTGATATCACAAAGAAAAGTAAACAGCAAAACAAGGTTGAATAAAAACCTACGTTCAGAATTTTTTATAGCCTGAACCCGTTTGAACCGGTTCGACGCTATCCGGAGCGGTTCGAACCGGAACGAAATGTCGCTCCGGAGCCGAACCCGGAACTGAACTGAACCCAAAAAAATTCCAGTTCGACAACCTGGGCGGAATTATCTGGTGAAGCGCTGCATAGGCTTCCTTCTGTGCTCCTATATTTGGCAGCAACGGCGTGGCTACGACGGTCGACTAGGTTGACTTATAAAATGAAACCGAGAAAGCACGAGGTATACAGGTCTGCAGTCTCAACGTTTGGGGCGATACAGCATACCCGATCGCTAAGTCCAAGAAGAAGGACGGCGGGATGCAAGACTCGAGGCAGCTTTCTCACATGACGAACCTTTGTGATGTGCCTGCTCTCGTCCAGCCACTTCAGTGCGGAGAACGCCGAACACTACTGGACATTGAAGCCATGCAGTTACTTTGAATGAGTCATGCAATTGCGATCTTCACTGGTAATGTCTGAAAAAATGCTTTTTTATTCGCTTGGCTTTAAGAGAGGTGCACAGGCGAATGGATAGAAGTTTACGTCGAGCTACAACGAAGTTACGTTTGCTCTGCAGAGCTAAATATTTTAAGTCATTGCAGGCCTTATTCTGCTTGATAACTGGTTTTCGGTCCGGTATTAGCTGTTTTCGCCAGGTTCTGATTGACCAGCAATAGTAAAAGTCAGGTAATATGAAAAGTAACTGCATGATTTTGCCGATACCTTAGCGACGTTTTATCCCTTTCTAGGATAGGTGGTGAAGAAAATGTACATGTTGAAGCTCGTGGAAGCGAAAAATAGAGAAAAAACTACTCAAACGCTCAAAAACGCTCAAGCGTGGCATACCCAAGGCACACGGTACCGGCTCTTGCCTACATAACGAAAGCCACTGCTGACTCCAGCAACGCCGCATCTCCGTGACGTCATGGCCTGACGCTTGTCTATAGCTTGCATTAGGTTGCTAGCCTTGTGGAATATATGGCAGCCATGCCTCACAAAACTGTATTGAATCGCTTTTAAAGGGCAAGGTAGATTAAATTAGTAAATATTGGAGCAGTTACAGTGCGTCATCCATGAAGTGTTAGCAGAACTTGGGGCAGGTGGGCCTCATGCACTAAGAGTGCTTTACCCTTGAGCGATCACATTTGAGAAGTCTATAGCTAGTCCATGTTGCTCTGATGGCTGCCTTACATCTTGAAAAACTTCAGTTAAATTGTTCGAAACATAGCAAAACAAGTTTGACCATTGTGTAATATGTCTCCATTAAATACGTGCATTTGTATTTTTGTTTGTAGATTTTGCAGCATGGAAGGAAATAGAAGAAATGAAGGAGCAAGTCCAATTCACAGCCACTACTGGACCAAAGCGTTTACCCTCAGGAGCAACGAAGAGGTACCTGTTTTGCCACAGGTCAGGAATGGAGGTGAAAACTGGAAAAGGTAAGCGGCAGCCAAAGTTAGTGGGCAGTGGGAAGTGCAACAAGCACTGCTTTGCAACTATGGCTGTCACGCAAGAAGGAGAGAAAGTAAGTGTTGAGTATTAGGCGGAGCACTACGGCCATGAGAAAAGTGTGAAGCATCAGCGCTTGACATCCACTCAGAAGAATGCCATAGCAGCAAAACTGAGCCTAGGAGTTCCTAGTAAAAGGATTTTGCTAGATGCACATGCAACTGGTGGAGATGAATTGAATGTGCTCCACACTTTGGACAGGCACGATGTTTATAATATAAAGCGAAAGTTCCATATTGGAAATGAGGAGCAGAAAGACCCAGATGAGTTTGTCAGCATGAGTATGTGGATTAATGAGCTCCAAGAAACCTCAGTTTCGCTCTATGCTGATAGAGAGTTGCTTACGGAACAAGGCATAGGGAAGTTTAAAATGGCTCTCATGAACAGCACTCAGGGAATTCCTGCTCGAATATGGTAGGAAAAGTGTTTGTATTGATTCCACCCATGGAACGAATTCGCACGATTTTCATCTGACAACACTGCTAGTAATTGGCGAAGACTTGTCAGGCATTCCATGCGCGTACCTTCTTTCAAAAAGTACTACAGAAGAAACTATGGTTGTTGTTTTTTCAGGCAGTCAAGGAGAGACTTGCTCAGGCACTTTGCACCGAGCTCTTCATGTCAGACGATGCGCCAGCATATTACAATGCTTGGGCAAGGGTAATGGGGAGCCCCTAGAAATGCTTGCTCTGTACTTGGCATGTCAAGCGTATTTGGAACTTGAATGTCAGTAAAGTTAGTAGGAGAGAAAATCGGAAACTTGTCAGGGAAACTTTGCACACTTTGACGCTTTGCCCAAGCGTAACAGAAGTTGAGGCTGTCCTTGCGAAACTTCTGCCGTCAAAGTCTGTGGAGGAGCTCAGAGCCTTCGTTGAGTACTTTGAGAGGGTGTTTGCAAAGCGCCCACAGCAGTGGGCACTCTGCTATAGAGAAGGCAGCGGTCTCACTCCTAATAACCATTTGGGGAGCTTACATAATGAGCTCAAGACGGTCTACTTGGAGAGGAAGCAGTGCCAGAGGTTAGACAAGCTGTTGATTACTTTGCAGAGGTTCACTAATGACCGGCTCCTGAAGCAGCTTGCTTCTGAGGTGAGGCCCAGGGCAGACCACCGCACAGCTGATAACTTCAAGAAGCACTGTGCAGGTTCCATAATATTGAAGTCCGGTGTTAGCAAAGCACCTCATGGTGGCTGGCTTATGGAGTCTGAATCTTTGCGGCAACATCAGTACATAGTTGTCAAGGGGAGCACAGCATGCACAGGTTGCAGGAAGAGCTGTCATGAATGCCGAATTTGAATCCACAGGTTCCATTGTACATGCGCTGACTTCAGGAACAGCTTGAATTTGTGCAAGCATATTCATGCTGTTGTGCAGTGGGAACTAGAACAAAATTCTGGGTTTCAGAGCCCACCTCATAAAAATGAAGCTCTTCCCTCCACTTCTGCGCAGAGTAGGTCATTTCCATTGGGTGAGCCTGAGGCGCTTCTTGCTAGCATTCAGGCTGGTTCTAACCCTCAGTCACAAAGTTTGGAAATGGAAGGCTTTCGCACTCTGACTGCAGCTCTTCTGCAGGACCTCATGAACGTAAAGGACGACTCGGCTGATCCATGACGTCACTGAAGTGGTGGCAGTCTGTAAATTACTTTTGTTTGTAAAAAACTGATGCGTACGCGTTTCTTTGTATGCGTCTCGGGAAGTCAAAAATACATGCACGCTGTTTCAGTTATTATTTATTTATTTATTAGAGATACTATCAGTCCGGTCAGGACCAAGATAGGAGTGATACAAGGTACAGATTACGAAAGCAATAATACGGTAGGTTTTGAGCCTTCAGCGTGGCACTGCGGTAGTTACAGTTGACCTTTCGCGGAATGACGTCATACCAGTTGCGAAAAAAAGGGCCCCCAGCTCGATCAGTCGGTGCAGGGCGGCGGTAGTCACGGCGGTGAGCCTCGCGCTCCTCTCACCAGTGGCGTTACAGTCGAGGTGACGTCATACCAGTTGCGAAAAAAAGGGCCCCCAGCTCGATCCGTCGGCGGAGCATGGCGGGTAGTCACGGTGGATCTTTCTCACTGCGTACAAAGATAGTTTGCCATGCCGTCTACTGCCACACAGAAGGAGAAGGCAGCTCGCCAGTGTGAAGCCAGGAAGAAACAACGAGCTTTCGCAACCTACCAGGCTTAACCAAGCTAAGCCTCTGCCAATTTTTTAGACAACCCCCTCGCATTGCGAAAGCAGAGGCGGCTCAAGGCCGGCCCCCATACTGCCGAAGTCTTGAGCTGACCATTAGCAGGAAAGAAGTTGCGGGCGTATGCGACTCCCTTTTTTGGTTGTTTTAATTCTTTGTGGTTCCAAGGTCCCCGAATCCAGAGTCGAAGCCTAGGGCTTCTTTTTAGTCGTCCGTTAATTTTTTCCTCCAAGATGGCGGCCATGCAGTGTCAAAAGTGTAGGTGCCTACGTGTTCTTCTTGCGCTTTTTGGTGTTTGCTTTCTCGACACCGACTGTGTGGCGCCGTGAGTGCCTCACCCGCTAGTGGCCGAGGACTTTAAAAAGGGGGCCGTATGGGCACGAACTTCAGTCCGCTCGTCAGTGGAGACACTGCCGCCGCGAACACCCGGGACTCCGAGCCGCCGCACCGCATCCGCGAAACCGCAAGCTGCCCTGGAAGGACGTCACCTTCGGGGGGCCGCACTGACTGCGTGCTTGAGGATGGACTGCAGCCGCGCTCCCCGATTGACTGTGTGTTTGTTCCCCTTCTGAACTTTTATCGACTGTAGCTAATTGGACTCTCACTTGTGTTCTGACCTGTGTAGACATATTCAATGTATAACTTGAGTGTATTTAATGCTATTTTTTTTCTGACATTGTTTTGTAGAATGTATATTACGCTTCTGTGAAAGCAGCCGCATTCTTCAGTTGAACTATAAATGTTGTTTTGTTGTTGTTACCTCGTAGCACGCCTCTGTCTCATTCACTACGTTTGCTTACCGGCTACGCCGGGCATCAAACGGCCACCCCCTCATTGTCAGGACTCTGTAATGACGTCGCGTAATATTTCTACACATCACTGGTACAAGTAGTCAAAAAGAATGTTCATAATGCTACCCAAGCTGCAAAGCAAATGTTAGGCAAGCAGCCATCACTACTGAAACACACTGCTAGTACGAAAAACCTGGAGAAGCAGCCAGATTATTGACCCAGAAAGCACCGCACCTCTGCATCTGCTGCGTCTACGCGCTTTCCAGCACCTGCGGTTTTGCAGCAGGACTACTTGAATAACATTTCATTTATTTTAGCCTCAGGGCTTTCGCATTGCAGGGCTTTCGCATCATTCTGAATGATGCGGAGGTTCCTGTCATTCATACCGATAGCAACCATAAATTTTAGTGTTTGGTGCAGTTATCACACATGGTGCAGGAAATGTAGTCCATTGCTTCTCCTGCAGGCTGCCCTTGTTAAATGTTCTGCATAGTGTCATGCATAGTGGTGGTCTGCTCTGGATGCTGGTAGTGTGTGTGTTGCTAAACTAGTCATCTCCAGGTCTTCAGGTAGGTGGCTTCGGTGTTAGCTACCATTGCAGTATTTTTTCTGTTGGCAGAACCAGGCATGAAGTAATAGTGCAGTGTGGCTCTAGGCTTTCTGTTTCGCTCTAACCATGAACCGACTAGCCCAACATCATGTCTTACTAGGCTTTCTGTTGCAGTGGTGTGCTCTGAACCGTAGGTATTCATGTGTGCTGCTCGAACAGTCGTCTCGAGGTCTTGCTGTACCATGTACCTGAATAAGTGCTGTGCCTGGCACAACCAGATGCAGCACTTGTAGTACCTGCTGAAATCAAAGGCACACAAGTATTTTAGACGCCTTACTGAACACAAATGAGGTGTCTCCGTAGCTTCCTGTGTGGCGAGGTATGATCATTGCTGTTCAGTTATTCTCGAAAGTTATGTGCTTTTTTTATAGCAGGAGTCCGGCACACTTCTGGGGGGCTTGCTGTCCACCCGGCTGCAGATAGTTGGACGTGCCCAGACATGTATCCTTTGTCCAATGGTCAGCTTGGGAACCAACATCATATGCAGAACAAAGACTGATTAAGCCAAACCAGCACACATTTTTCTCTCGGCAGAACCTGCCTGCTAGAGAGCGCGGATCCCAGGTGGCGGATAGGGAAGCGCCTATCGCAGTCGGGCCCTGCTCCTCTGCATTTTGTAGTCACTTGCAAGACGCTGTTAGCAGGAAAAACCTTGAAAAAACTGATTCATTATGCCTGCAGTTAATTCCCCATGACTGGCATAGGTGCAGTTGAGGCTAGTGTGATAAGAATGGTGCTTGCACCCGCGGACCAACAGGTGTTGATTTCAGCAGGATCCCGCCTACTTGCCAAGCATGCACCGGGAGGATTCTGCAAATACACCTATACAAGACAATAAACTGTTTTACAACTGCTATGCTAAGTGGCCTTGTGCATCTTTTTGTATTTTGCCACAAGGGTGAAATACAGAGCTATATGTTAAGTTGTGAAAGAGCAATGAAGCCACCAAACTTGATTTTGAGATGTTGCTAAGCAAATATATTTCCTATGATTCAGTTGTGTATGGCAGTTCGATGAACTGCAGAACAAAACTTTGTGATGCAATTGGAAGGTTCATACCTTGAGTTAGCTGCAAGATATTCGTAACCATGTCAGTATGTTGATTCACACATCAGCAGGGTAGTTGAATTCTGAAAGTTTTGGTCCACCACCGCAGTACTATAACCCTTTTAAACAACTTATAGAGCAGTTGAATTGCAAATAAGCCGCTACTACACAGAAACTGAAGCACATTCCAAAAAAGTGGTCTGGATGCATTGCAAGCAAAAATGGTCCGAGGTGGTACAGTACTTTACCCTGCCAGTGGCAAGCTGAAATGCTGTTTTGGTGCACGTGATGCTTACCTTTGGTCACTTGGACGATGCACAAGCTTGTCCGTCAGGAGAGACTTTGTAACCTTAGCAAGGCAATGTTGTCAGCAAATCGCAGAATACTATGATATTGTCCATTAATTGTTTTCCCTGAGTGTTCCGACAATAATTCTTGCATGCAAGTGAACAATGGAGAAATTGTCTTACTGTACACCATCATCCTTTATTCAACTTTTATTGCTTTCTCTATGGGGCCTATTTAGTTGCACAGCCAGTGTAAATATCTTGCAGTACTTTCGCATATGCCTCTTCTGCACCTTGGTTCCGCAACGTCTTGATGACTGCTGGTTAACAGTTAGCTTTCTCAAAATATATGACTGCTATATAAAGGGGTTGGTTTCACTGCATCTCTCTACCAGCCGGTTGATAGTGCAGACATGATCTATTGTCAAGCAGTGTTGTGCGGTACATGGCTACAAACCGTGGCATCCTACAAGAACGGTTTGCTCAACGTGCTCTCTTCACCTTCAAGCCTCGTCTCTCAAGTTCTGGGATGCAACCCGGGCACCATACTGCAAGAGGCAAGTACCTCAATACATTGACAACAGCAGTGCAATATTGGAATGCTTCCATGCAAATCTGGGCTACCACGACGGGCAGTAAAAGACGCAAAATATCAAGCGCCAAAAACTACTCAATTCATGCAGGCAAAGCAAAAACGGCCACACGATTGCAAAGAACGAGAGAGGTGCCTCTTTTTTTTTTTTTTGCTGCAATCCATAAACTGCATAAGTTTAGCATATTGGGTAGCGGTCAGACCAGATATGTGCAGTGCTTCAACGCTAAACAGGCATCGTAGAATGATTCCTTCGGTGAACCCGCTGCATAGGCGCGACCAAAATGCAGAGCACACTTCGACATGCTAACTCTTCTCATGCGTTCCGCAGTCTGCTTTCAGCACTCGCGCCAGCTACGGCGGCCGCACTGGTGCTTGAATGAAGAATGATAACACGTAAGGAATTCAAGTTTGAATAACATAAGCAGTTACTAAGAATAAGCAGTGCAAACGCATCGCAAAGTTGTCAGCATGCCACCCAAGGATTTTTTACGTTCTACATCACTCACGTTGACAGCCGCCACCACCGTCATCACAATCGCTCGCATTCCATCCTCCCGGTGCTCTAATCCTGAGCCACCAGCTGGGTAACAGTAGACACACTCGCTCAATACTCGCAAAGTCCACGACAGCTTTTGCTCTTAACCAGAGCAGTTAATGCAAATAAAACTCGGCGCCGCTACTGCTCCGCCATATTTGAATTCGTTTACCGGATTTGTGCTAGGCTTGTGGCCAGTCTTGACCCTCGATGGATACAGGCTCGTAAATTCGCAACGCGGAAGTACATTTTTTCTTTACAGTGATTCCGAAACCGCCTTATTTTATTGAACAGCACAACTCTGAAGGCGCACTGCAAGGTTTTTTTTTTTGCATTTTTCCACTGAGATACGCTGGTTGTTGCCTTTACTACCTTTACCTATGAATGAAAGTGATCCTTGCGAGGCGATATAGAAAAAAAAATTTTTTTTCCCCATATTCTTCCTGAGCGATGCAGCGTTGGCCCGTCAGGTTGATGCCAATTTTACAGGTCTAAATTATCAGCTAGTGCTTTTGCGCACCTCGAATTCTGCAATACTGTGGTCCTGCTACCTCCACGTCATTTTGGTAATAAGACTGCCGAAAAACAAAAAGCAGATTTATGCAGCTGGTGCCGTTCATAAAGCTCATTTACAGAAAATCACTGCTGGTTCCGACGTGACACGCTATGTCGCTGCGTAAAATGAGACGCGACGAGGCCGGCAAGGAGGGACGAGGCGTAGCCTGCAAAGTGTCACTTAGTTTATTAGGTGTAACTGACCAACGCCAAACGACACAAACAGCAAAAATGGGAGTCCTCGCACGTCAATTCTGGTGGTAAGGCAGCAAATTGTTGAAAACACAAGCCATGTGATGGCGGCACATAACACTAACACAACACAGAACGTTTGAAGAAAATGAAAGAGATAGCTTTAGTTTACAGCCATACTTTTGCAGGCTGTGTACGCCCCTCATATTATCAGGGTAAAATGAAGAGTTACACACAGGCACTGCACGCTGTAATACTGACTTCAAGGAGGTCAAAGGAACAGCCGGGACTCCATGTCAGACTTGCAGCTAAAACCTCATATAGTAAGATATAAGTTAAAAAAAAAAACAGCAGTTCCCAACACTGGGCCGCAGTCCGCGGCGTCCTGTATTACTCCGGTGGCTAATTGCAACAGTAAACGAAATCAGCTTTTTCATGTTTGACTACGTCAACCAATCCATGTATCAAAATTTGAGTCAATTTTTTGTTGTGATGAGCTTCTTGTTTAGAAAACAAGGAACATTTATCCAGTGGACTACTTTTTCATCGTGGAGGAATTCTGTGGGCGGAGGCTGAATGTGGGCGGAGCTTTACTGCAGACTTAAGTTGCATCAGACTATAGTTTAAGTTGTCCTCAAATGCCTCCACTGACAACTTCTCCGAAAGGTGTGCCTCCACCACTTATCTGCATATGTTTGGACATACCCATGCTTCTCATTTTTTTTTTTATGTTCACCTACAACATCCTGTTTCCAACATATCCTTCATCCCTCATTATGAAACCAAACCAATGATGCGTCAACTTGTGTGCTTTACACCTGCATATGCCACCATAACCATGCCCCTTATTATGATCTCAATTTATCATAGTCACTCCACAGATCTTTCTGAGCAATCACACCTGACATATGCTGAATACGTGATAATTACAATACATCGCAAAAAATACAATCGCACATTGCACCACCGTTGTTCCTTTGAGGAGCTTGGTTGGTTGGTTTTGGTTTATGGGGTTTAACGTCCCAAAGCGACTAAGGCTATGAGAGACGCCGTAGTGAATGGTTCCGGAAATTTCGACCACCTGGGGTTCTTTAACGTGCACTAACATCGCACAGTACACGGGCCTCTAGAATTTCTCGTCCAAAGAAATTATAGCCGCCGCGGCCGGGACCTTTGAGGAACTGGACAAAATTATGAGCAGGTACAGTGAATTACCAATTCATTTTAGAAAACAAAAGACATCTGTAGCCGAACAGGAAAAACTAAAAAATGTTGAAATTTTCAAGTCTTGTCATGCAACAAAGTCACTGCAAATACAAAGCATTGTATAAAAATATGCATCTACATGAACAAGCACCAAAATAAAGTTGACCATTCATGCCACTTAAGAAATTACACTTCCATAAACTCAATTTCTAAAATTTGCACACTGTCCTCACAAGGCACACATTTCAGTTTACCTCCAACTAAAACTATTTGAAAGTATGTCAAGCCATCTAAGGTTTGACTAAGCTGACAAAGGCTTCCAATTGGAACATTTGCTTGATTTATTCATGAAACACCCCCAAAATTTTGCACCTTTTGAAAACAAGTGAACACAGAGCTGTCAATTTCAACACATCACACAACAATGTGACTGGGAACAAATCATAGCATAAAAATGTGCACACACATGACAGAACAGCAATATGAAGATAATTCACACTAAGTGACAGGACCCATTTTTATACACACAAGTTCTAAACCATTTCACATTGGTAGCACCAGGCACACACTTCAGTTCGCTACCATAAATAACCTTTTAAAGAATGTGTAACCATTCAAGTTTTACTAACCTTACACAAGTCATGAACATCTTAACATACCCAACATTTCACTTTTTTTTTAAACAACCAACGAAAGGAGCACTGCAGTTTGTCCATTTTGGAGACAGTATATCTGAATGCTATGCCCCAGTAAAATGTAATGGTCACCAGAGTGAGCAGATGTTGCTTCCCTTGGAGCCTTACAGTTGAAAGACAGAATTGAACAGTATGCCCTAAGACCATGCTTCCATGGTCCATGTGGCCCATGCTCCACTACATGGGGCCACACGCATGAACAGTCCTTACATTAGGGCCATATCAGATTTCGAGAAGGCATTCACCGACCACTTCGTACATGCACTCAAGCTATATGAATATGCCTGTTCCTACCGCCGGATGGAGCAACCGGACGAGACCGTTTGTTTTTAGCACTGCTCTCCATACCATGGTTAAACACTGAGACTACGCACCACCTACTACTGAAGATATGCTTGTTTCAAGAATGCTTCATCATTGGTTTGATTGACTGCAAGCTTTCAGACCAGCTCTTTTACAGCCCTAAGTTAATGTTGTGTGAGGCGTTCCTACAGGGCGCTGCTCAGTCCCACAAAAACGAACGCTGGCTGAAATAAAGGCTCTTAACTTCTGGCATTGAGAGTGTCTCGGTTGCTGTGGCTCCGTCTGCTAGCCTGGATCACGGCTAGGCTTGGCTAGGTCACCTCCTCATGGTGTTATAATTGCTTGGAATCCAGGATCAAGTTCCTTCGAGGCACGCTAACTCAAGACCATCTTCGTTGTGAACTCTCATGCTTCTGAGACACAACCTCAGTTCGCCAGTTTGGTAGGCCCAGCGCCACCACCAGCGTTCAACTTGTATGAGCTGGCTTCCTGGTCATCATGGGTCGAACAATTTGAAGATTTTTCTGTCGCTATGGCAGAGTCTTTGGCAATGGATGAAGTCAAGGTTCGTACGCTGCTGTAGTGTGTGGGAGCTCAAGTGCGCCATGTTCTCAATTCACTTGCGCACTCGGAGGTGGAATGTGTGTCGTACGCATAAGTCAAGCAACACCTCACAGCCTAGTACATCCATCCAGTGAATGAAGTTCACGAAAGTTTTCGCTTTCATAAGCACATACGTAGCAACTTTCATAAGCACATAAAGAGCGAAGGAGGCTTCGGATGCAGGCTAGGCCGTGCTTCGCATTGAACTCTGTGATCAAGATGAAAGTATCAGCCGATGGCAGCTCCTTTAGTCTTGGTGCCATCCTGCTAAATGCAAGTCTAAATGCAAAAGTCTAAATGCAAAAATGCCTCTGTGCTGGGCAATGTCAGTGAACAATAAAGAGCCCCACGTGATGCTGCAGACTCAATGGAGCAGATACAGCTCAGAAACACATAAGGAACAGGTCTCACTGCCACCAAGTTACTCACCAAAACCTTACAATGATTGCACTGTCCATTGCTGTAAGTACTGCAGGCTGTAGTGCAGGTCCTATGGCCTGCAGTACTCGTCCCCAAGCTGGTGGCCCTTGGACCCGCAGTGATGGCACTGGCGGATGATACACCTGGCAGGCACACCTGAGAACGGTGCCAGGATGCCCACTCCACAGAATCTTGCGAGGCCCCTGGCGAAGACCTCTGCCAGCTCCTGGATACCTTCACCAGCCGACAGGTGACAGCCATCGGTGGCGAAAAGGTGCCTCTTGGGTGTCTTTATTGCATCCAGGAAGCGATGCTGAAAACAAAATGCGATATGCTGATAAATAAGGTAAATTGAGCAATAAATCCCGATAGCATACAGCTGCAACAAGTACTTCAGCTTTCTGGCAGATCTCACCAGTAAACAATGCATAAAGAAGGCAGAAAGAATGCATCCACACAAATGCAGTGCTCACTGAAAACCAAATTAAAATGCCTTAATTATATTCAAGGCAGGTAACCAAGCACACAAGGATAAGAATAGAGACCCGGATGTCCCCCTGTGCTAGGAGTGCTTTTTGGCAAGATACTGGCATATATTGATACCTGTATCTTCTCCTACTGCAGTCTTCTCAGCTACTATAATTTTCTTTTTTTTTTTTCAGAATGAGTCTGTGAACAAAGGTTCACAGGAGCTACAATGCCGTGTCCTACGTGCACCGGTTTAGCTGAGAGAAGCATTCTACTGTGGTCGTTTATTTCCGCAACAGTCGGTACAAAAGCATTTACCCTAGTTGTCACTGTGGCCACTGCCGTGCCACGACACTTAGCTACAATCTGAGCTGCCAAGAGATGTCCAAGGTAGCTGACCAGACACTGGAGAATGTGCAGTACATAACAAACAGTGGCATGTTTGCGCATGAATGCCTGCATATCTACACGTTACAACTTGCCTACCTGGCCTTTTGGAAGACAGATCTGCCACTGTTAACGTACCAGAGACTCACAGGCAACTGGACGCTGCATGCTCAATCATATGCTATGCATATACACTCCCTAGGCTCTTGCGATAATGTCATGCCCCACTCCAGGTATCAGTTTCGATGTTTGCTTGTCTTGCAATAAACTCCGCATTGTGTTTTGTGCAAGCTGTAAACAAACTGCTTTTAAAAACAGCAATGTATGTGGGTGATATGTGTGATATGTGGGCACATATCGCCCACACACATAGCTGCTAAAAATGTTTAGTATTTTTTTGACAAATTTCTTCAGATAATCCAAACCATAACATACATTTCACAATTTTTCAGTGGTAAAAGCAGCCGTGCCAACGCACATTAAAATTGGTACCATAAAACTACTGGAACTCATCGCATCACTCAAATTCTCGGTTTGCCAAAAATTTCGCTCATTCATCGCCCAAAAGCAACTCGCAAGAGCAGCCAATCATAGAAGCATGTGCTGATTTGCAAAAGGAAGTATTTTAGCAAGGTTTCAGCGAAGAAGCTGCCAATGCTCGCCTCATCTGAGCTATAGCTCGTTGAAATAGTGAAGTGAAAGCTTGGTAGGCATTGTCTAGTGTCTGACAGAAACCCGTCTGGTCGGGACGGTACATGAAGAAAACAGAAGGCACCGACCAAAAGAAAGGATGGCATGACGTTTTGGCTCCCCCACGGGAGTGTAGATTGGGGGCAAGTTTCCGTCATTCCGATTAAGCGTATGCGCTGTCGTGTGAATAATCAGCGATTCCAGATAAAGCCGTCACTTCTCGTCCCTTACTTTTGTGATCACACGTGCTTCTGCC
Source organism: Amblyomma mixtum (assembly GCF_055824585.1). Taxonomy (NCBI): domain Eukaryota; kingdom Metazoa; phylum Arthropoda; class Arachnida; order Ixodida; family Ixodidae; genus Amblyomma; species Amblyomma mixtum. The sequence goes on along the minus strand of NC_143014.1, from coordinate 96,182,991 downwards.
CAGTTTATGTTGTGTGCGGCGGACACCGAGTGCTCGGCAAGCACATTTTGATCTGCACACCGGTCTCTGACATCACTCTGGTCATCACGTATTCTTCGCTCAAGTCACCCAACTCGCCGATGTACACAGATGAGCAGTCCGCACATGGGATCGAATACACAACACATGGGGAACTTTTCCTTCTTCAGCTTGTCTTTGGTTTACACAAGCTGACTCCTCAATTTTCGAGCTGGCACATGTGCGGTCTTTACATCATAGGACCGCAATATGCGCGCCAAAGGTTCGCTGATGCCAGGAACTTAGGGAATTAAGACCGAATGCTGAAGATGTGCGTGTACGGCGTGACTTGTCCACCTGTGGCTATCCTGTACACGTCATGGACTCTGTACAGCATCAAAAGGGACGTCCCAGGCTCCAAGCTGATCCCGCTACCCAGAAACGAGCCGTGATTCCCTATGTTCCTGACGTCAGCGAACCTTTGGCGCAGATATTACGGTCCTACGATGTAAAGACCGCGCATGTGCCAGCTTGTCACATGTAATAAGAAATTGGAAATAGAAGTATGAACTAAAGAAGTTTGGAGAAGACGAGGATGACGATAAGCATTACTTTTATTAATCCAAGAATAACGAAGATGAAGAAGCATTTGGTGAGGTGGGAAGAGATGATTGGTGGAGAAGAGAAGACAATGACGACGATGACAAGGATGGCGTGTAGCAACGCCAAGGCTATAAAAGCGCCAAAAGGCTACTTGGAAGAAGCTTCTCCACAATCAGTGTCCCAAAAACTGGATCGATTACAAGTTCATTGCTGCTACGTTTAAGCGCACCGTATCTCGTGCAAAGGAGTTGTACGATACTGAACACTACGAATTCCTTTCGAAATCAGGTAATAGGCGTGCTTTATTCAATTACCTAAAATCCAGAAAAGTAATCTCGACCACCATGAGCGCTGTCTCCCTAGTTCAGTCTCTAGAAGAGATAGGCAGAGGCCTTGAGCGTCGGTTTACAGCTCTTCTTCCTTCTCCTCCGAGATTTCTTGCCACATTGGACGATTTCGAGGACGTCACCCTCACTGAGCTCTCGAACACTGTATCCTGCCTTCCACCCGTGGCCCCTGGCCCTGATGGTGTCACTTCTTCTACGATTAAAATTTTGTTCGAGGAATCTCCCACCGACTTACTGGCACTTATAAATTACTCTCTTAAGGGGCCATGGATTCCAACTGAATGGAGTCTAGCAAAGATCATCCCTTTGCTTAAAAAGCTGGGACATGGTTATGTGTTAGACAATATAAGGCCAATTTCTTTAACTTCGAATCTCGTAAAGTTAATTGAGAGGGTGTTGCATGGTAGAATAATGTCTGTTATTTCAGAGACTGGGTTGTCGAACCCTTGCCAGATAGGTTTCAGGCCAGGATGCTCTATATGGTGTGCCCATACTGATCTGGAGAGCCGCATACAGTTAGCTCGTCGCCGAAACCAATACGCAGCGCTTGTTACTTTAGATGTTTCTAAGGCTTATGACAGCGTTCAGCACAGGACGCTTTTGCAAAGACTACAGGCAGTAGGACTTCCGAGATACTTTGTGGCTTGGGTTGCTGAATTTCTTGCTGACAGGGAATTTTACTGCTTCCAGAATGGTATTTCATCAAGCAGGTTTCGACAAGCGAGAGGAGTGCCCCAAGGGGCGGTCCTCTCCCCTGTACTTTTCAACATCTTACTCAGCAGTATTCCGTGCAGTACCAAGGTGTCCATCTATGTGTATGCTGATGACATCGCCTTTTTTGCTTCAGAGAACGACATTTCCTCTTTGTACCAGTCCTTACAGTCCTACTTGAATGTCCTGGACCAATGGTTAGGGGTCATTAATCTGTCCCTTAATGTCAATAAATGTGCTTTATTGGTTTTTCCACTCTCTCGTCCAGTTAATATCTCTATTGTTTATCAGAACCATGTAATTCCTCAAGTGCAAAGTATCAAATACCTCGGAGTAATTTATGATCCTTCTCTTTCCTGGCGGGCCCATATAGAGCACATCACTGCGAAAGGAGTCCGAGCAGTCGGTATGCTGCGCAGGCTGAGCAATGTTCGTTCTGGCATGAGAGGACACTCGCTTCTTATGATTTATAGAATGTACGTCCGTCCTGTCTTAGTGTTCGGCTGTGCTTTATTCTCTGGTGCGCCAGCGTATAAACTTCGCCCCTTGATTCTCTTGGAGCGGGAGGCGTTGCGCCTCTGTTTGGGCCTTCCAAAATTTGTGACGAATTCCGTTTTGTACCTGGAAGCGCGTATTCCATCATTGCCTTCAAGATTTCGGCTCTTAAAGGTGAAAACGTTTCTAAAAATGTGTGATTCATCGCTTCATGCCGCCAATTTGATCTTCCTTCGTCAGCCTCGGCCATTTTTCAACGAAACCTGGTCTCGTTTCCGCACCCCTCAGATTTGTTGTGTGCAATCCCTCCTTGACACCTTAAACGTCCGCATTTCGGACATCCTTCTCCTATGCGCCAATTCTTCATCTATCCAGATTGTCTTCGATGACATCTTTCCTAAACATGCAAAGTTAATGCCTTTTCATTTACTGAGCGGTTTGTTACAGGATTACTTGCTGCGTTTTAAATCTCATGTGCTCATAGCAACAGACGCCTCACAGTGTGAAGAAAAGGCCGGTGTTGGCATTTTGTCCATCTCCCTTGACTGGTCATTCTCTCTCCGCCTTCCCGATTACACCCCCATTTATTTGGCCGAATTTCTAGCAGTAGTCTTGGCCTTTCGCAAATTAAACAGCTCTTTGTCTTCTGTCATAATTATGACAGATTCATTATCGTTGTGTTCCTCTCTCAACGCGCCTACAACATCTCAGGCTCTACACTTATTCAAATGCTTGATTCCTCCCCACGTGTGTTCGTTACGGTTGGTCTGGGTGCCTGGGCACACAGGAATCCATTTGAATGAGGTTGCCGATACCCTGGCGAAGGCATCTCTTCAAGGCCCAGTCGTATCTGTGCTTCCACCCAGCGCATATATTACTGCGGCCAGATTTCGCAGGTATCTGCTCTTGAATGAATTCGCAGCATCAGCTCTGACCTCCTCTCCCGAATTCCGGCATCTCCTTTACCCATGGAGCAGTAAAGGATGGCGATCACGCAAGCTTGAGGTTTCCTTCACGCGTCTATGTTGTCGCGTGGCTCACTTAAACTTCTACCTTTACAGATCTGGTCTGGCGGTCTCCCCGTTGTGCCCGTTCTGCGGAGAACATGAAACGATAGATCATTTCTTGCTGACCTGCCGCCGTTTCTCCTCTTTACGGAGCCGCCTGCTAGAACATCCGTTACGACAGCTAGGTCTAACGCTGTCAGCTGGGGTTGTTCTGTCTCTTGGGGCTTCCTCCCTTGGGCACAGTAATTGGAATGTGATCTCCGCCATGCAAAACTTCCTTACAGACACTAAACGGCTGCCGCCTTAAGCTCTGCTCTTTCTCATGATCAATATTTCTCTGCTCCGAAAGCTTTCTGAAACATGGAACTTTTAGCCCCGTTCTCAATTTCTGTCACCTATCTCAAAGTATTTGTTTAGCTTATTTCAATTACACATCTGAATTTCTTTCATATATTTCCTAAATTCAATTATCATTATAATTATTGTTTTTAATCCATCATTTTCTTGTTTAACATTCTGAGCACCTATCAGTCGCCGCCTGTGTCTTGGCCAATCCCCCGTAGTGGGTACGTGCCATTATTTAGAGGACAACAACAACATAAAAGCGCGAGGTGGGTCATGAACCCGATTGGAAGACAGCAACGCCGGCTACTGCTTCTCGAGTTCTACGGCGTCGCACGGTAGACTTCCTGCCGTTCCTGAGCCCATTCCGGCAGCTGACTTAATCACCTGCTATGGCCAGGGGAGCTCGAACGACACCACCAATAACGCTGCCAGTGACGCCAGCCCAAGCACTTCGAACGCCGCCTCGACGCCGGCTACCGAAATGCCACTGACCGGACCTATAATGCTTCTTCAGCACTGAACCGTGAGTACGAACACCGAACGCTAGTAGACTGGTTGTTCCCGGGCCATGTGTATTGATAGTCTTTGTGTTTTGTGCTAGTTTTGTTAGTTTCATGTGCTATTGTTTGTGTCGCATAGGTGTATTAAATGTGCGTGTGTGTGGGTACATCAGTCGCCTAGTCCATTCTTTCGGCCCGAGTGTCCTGGGGGGATCCGTGACACAGCTCGAAAACTGAGGAGTCGTCTTGTGCAAATCAAAGACAAGCTGAAGAAGGAAAAGTTCCCAGGTGTTGTGTATTCGATCCCATGTGCTTACTGCGCGTATGTGTACATCGGCGAGTCGGGTGACTTTGAGCGAAGGATGCATGAACACCAGGGTGACGTCAGAAACCGACGCGCAAGATCAAAATGGGCTTGCTGATCACAAAATAAAGGGACAAGAAATCACGGCTCTATGTGGAATCGCTGATTATTTACACGACAGCGCATACGCTTAATCGGAATGATGCAAACTTGTCCCCAATCTACGCCAGGTGCCTGGGTTCACTCATGCGCCGTGTATAAATAACCGACCCAGCTATGTTATGCCTCATTGTGAACAAGGCTCCCGTGGGGGAGCCGAAACGTCATGCCATTCTTTCTTTCGGTCGGCGCCTTCTATTATCGTCTTGGTAGGCATAATGGAGCAAGGAAGGTCATTTTGGTTGGTTTGGTTTATTGGGGTTTAACGTCCCAAAGCAGCTCAGGCTATGAGGGACGCCGCAGTGTAGGGCTCCGGAAATTTCGACCACCTGAGGTTCTTTAACGTGCACTGACATCGCACAGTAGATCTAGAATTTCGCCTCCATCGAAATTCGGCCGCCGTGGCGGGGATCGAACCAGCGTCTTTCGGGTCAGCAGCCGAGCGCCGCAACCACTGAGCCACCGCGGCGGGGCGAAAATGAAAGTAGCTATATTATGCTGGCGCCAGACAGAAGACACGTTGGCATACTATTTGTCCTGTCAACTGCGCTGAGCCAATATTTCACTTTTTTGTTCCTCGGCACACCGCTCCAGCGCTCGGCAGGCTTGCTGACTGCACTTGCCTTCCTCTAGCTGAAAGGCGCACAACAGTTAAGGCAAGCATGAATCGGTACTCACGTCTGGGTTCAAGGTGCCTACACACCGCATCCGCTCAAGTGCAGCCGTCAGCTTGCGGTGAAGCACGCGACGGCTTGCCTCGATCGGGAGTCCGTCGTGGCAAAACACCGCGGCAAGACCTTCGCCACGAACACGACGCGCAGCAGGTGCAGGACAAGGGCCTGTGACGTGAAATATATGAGAATTCCGTACAGAAATGAACCGAAATTGAAAGCGTTGAGCAACCACGCACCTACCTTGATGTTATCGCAAATCGCTTGCGGAGTGGCATTAGGGCCCGTGAGGTCATTACCTCCGACGTACACCACGGCAAAATCACTATGCTTAAAATTAAGTCGCCGCACAGCGCTTCGCACGGCGTCGTAGCCGCCGAGGCTAAATGTGCACGTCTCAGCCGACGGCCTAAAACGCAGGCGAGTCCTGCACAATCGCTTCAGTTGGCTGTTGCCGACCAGAACGCCTTGTTGAGCCATTGCTAAATGCACAAATACCGAGGCGAATACCTGCGAACGACCACTTTTTGTGCCTAGGGACTGTCAAGCGCTACGTTCCCTAGGTTTAATAAACTGGCGAACAAAAAGCTCTACTTTTGACGCGCTAGGGACATTACGGGGGTTGGTGTCCCTAGGTTCATTTTCTCATTTCAGTCGGACCCGACGACAGCCAGTGCGGCCAGTGACAGCGATGGCGATGGCTACCGCTGGTTATGTTCAAGTTTCAACGCGGTTGAACGATGCCAGACAAAATGCGAGATGTCGCACCAAATGCGCAAAAAAAAATATAAGTACTTTTCGTATTTGTCGTGAGGTTTTGCAGCAACCGTATAAAGATAATTGTTAGAATATGCTTAGAAATTGTACTTTTTGGGGAGACATCGGCGAAATCCACAGCCGCATCAACATCAACATCAGCATTGGCGGTGAAAACAACCAAACGTCGTTTGACATTGTGGAGAGAAATCTCCATGAAGACGAGGAAGACTCCACAATAGGCTAGGACACTTTAGCAGGTTTTTCTCTGTAAGGACCGCCCGATACAAAGGGAAAGCCACATATCCGAATCCGAATGGCCGCGCGTTGAAGTGTGCTCCGTGCATGGTTTATTTTGATTGTTTTGATGCATGTTTTGATGTCTGTTTTGCAATCTGTTCTGATCTCCTAGTCGCGTTATCGAAACAGCATAATGCGGCCTCATAAACGATACCTCGACTCCACACCGAGCCGATCATGAAGTGTGTGGGGTACTCAAGATTTCTGACGTGAAGATTGATGCTGGGCCTATCCTCATCATTTCTGATAAAAATGAAATGCAACGGGGACAATTGTTTAATAAGGTGCGCACTTTTTTCATGTCATTGACGAAGTGTCCGCATCTAGACTTTCAAGGCAATGTTGCTGTCTAGAGTCGAGATGATTTTTTACTGCCTGTTACTGTATGCTGTCTTGCAGTGAATATATGCTCTTTTTGCATATATGCTATAAAATCAAACTTTCACTAATGATAAAGTCTGCTGTGTAAATTTTGAAATAAATCTTGGTTTACAGTTTTTCCTTTCAGATGTGAATTGTTGCATGTCCAGTGTGCATAATTTCTGCCTGCTTTTTGATGCTCTATTGCAAGATCTGAAAAAGTGTCTTTAAACACAGGTGATCAATAACAGGATTGAGGTAATAGTCAGGACAAACCACGTTTTTAACTTAAACCAAAATGCAGTTATGCGGATTTTAGTTGGGGCCAGTTGGCCCCAACTGCAGGCTAGTTGGCCCCAACTGCAGGTCAGTTGGCCCCAACTGCCGGTCAGTTGGCCCCAACTGCCGGCCAGTTGGTCCCAACTCCAGGCCAATTGGTCCCAACTGCTGGCCAGCTGGTCCCAACTGCAGGCCAATTGGTCCCAACTGCAGGCCAATTGGTCCCAACTCCAGGCCAGTTGGCACCAACTGCAGGCCAAACGGTCCCAACTGCTGGCCAGTTGGTCCCAGCTGGGACCAACTGATCCCAGCTGAAACCAGTTAGAACCAATTGAAACCAGCTAGATTTTTTTCATCTGGGAAGGGCTGCAAGAACACAAATTTAAGGCCATGAATCAGTTGTCAGAAAATGCCGTGTACTTTGCACATATTCCTGTTGCTGAGAAACAATGCGAAGCAATTGTGTTTCGAGTCGCTGCAAGTTTACAGAGACAATCAGAAAGGCTAAGACAAAAGCAAAAGTAAGGATGAAGTGCTAAAAAAAAAGGGAAAAAAAGCTCACGTCGGGGGCCATCTTGACCAGGGCCTCGTCCTCGAGCCAGGCCTTGTTGAGGGCATTGTAGTGATAGCGGCGCACGCGCTCTGCCTTGAACCGCTCCAGGTGGAACATGGCCCAGGGGTCCTCCATGTGCAACGCCTGCCGCGCAGCACGCTTCCACTTCAGGATCGCCATCTCCGACGGACTCAGGGGCCGCGGGACCTCTGCATTGTGGGGTGTGCACAAGGCAATTAACAATAAAAAAATTTAACAGGCCAGCAGCACTGATTAAGTTCGTATGGATAACACAATTGTTTCCAGCAGGGGACTGCGCCTGCTAAATTGCCTTGGATATACAGCAATGATAGCTATAATCCCAAAAGCAAAAACCACCCCTGCTGAGAGCCAAGAAGCCACATCTTAAGAAGCCACTGCGATAGCGATGTGTTCTGGATCCACTGCACACGGATGGAAGTTATGTTAAGACGACGACATGCAATGCAGAGCATGAGTGGCAGTTAGACATTGGGGGGTGATAGAACAGTGCTCTCGTGCAGTGCCCAGCAAAGCTGATTTGTTCGCGTTGCCACGGTTTCGAAACCTAGGCACGGCGCAGTCGCAGCCATATTTGCATTTATTTATTTTATTTCTGTAGGTTTAGCTTGCTTCACACAAACAGGCAACGGGTGTATTCAAGACTGGAAGCCTTAGTGGTAGCACATTAAAAGATCTTTCACTTTAGCCTTTAACAGCCTCGTATCAATCCACCTCGACACCAAGGCAGTGGAGGATGGTCCAACAACCACTCACCTTCCAACTTCTTCCGGGGGCTGCGCACGGGGTCGCTGACGACCTTCTTGCGCTTGAGGCCCATGGTCACCGAGAAAATGGCCGACGTGGCCTCGCCACGCCCGCCACGCACTTCCTCATCGTCGCAGTCACGCGGAGCGTTGGGGTTGCTCCGGATGTCGTCGATGTCCAGCGGGTGCAGCTCCAGATCTGCGTGCTCTTCCGCCATCGTCTCCGCTGCTGCTTCTCCCGAGCTCTCCAGTGTCGGCGCTTCACTCCTCTGCATGCAGGGCCACTTCAGATCTCAACTCCGACGGCACTGCCGCAGGCATCCGATGGCTCGCCCACCGCGTTGGACCAGAGAAGGAATGGGCGCAGCACTGGCTCTGCAAAAGGCAAAGGAAGTTGGCTCTGTTGGAGATCAATGCCAACAATATAAACACAAATAACAATAACGATTATGAGGAAAAGAAAGGTGCAGCAATTGCATCACTAAGGGTCCGCACCTGAACCCTTGTGTGAAGGAAAGGAGAAGAAGGAGGGATAACGGAAAAAAATTGACAAGACGATTACGGAAGTCCGTAATACGGAATTTGAGCGCAGCTCTTCACACGCCACCTGCCACCGCTGGCAGGTGGCAGTCGCAGGTCGACGACTACCTGTTGCATTAGACACAGCCACTGCTAATTAAACGAACACGTCGAAAAAGGGCTTTGATGTCTTGAAAGTCCATATAGCCGTTCCTTAATGCACTATGCATAGAAAAGAGATTGCGAATGATGCACTTTGAGCCGTTCACTTATTAGAATTATTCAATTAGGCTGCTATACCCGTGTAGCGCTTTTCCCGTAAGAGTGTGTTTCAATAGCAACAAGTGCGATGAATTATAAGACACCAAATTTTCGCCGCGTTTGTTCAAAATAATGTAAATTCCGACAAATGCTAGTTCGTCCCAAGGCTCTCAGATGCCTATGAGCTGTGCTCTAAAAATCGCCGCAGTGGAGAGGCCTGTATGATTTTTGAACGACCAGAGTTCTTCAAGTGCACCGACTCTGCACAGCATACGAGCGTCTTCGGCATTTTGCCTCCACTGAAATGCGGCATCTGTGGCTGGTCATGCCAACATCAAAGCGACAAAGAAGGATTTCCTGTATGTGCGCATGGGCAGCCTTAACCTGTCATGCGTGTCCCCAGATGGTTCCAGTAAGTGCTACGCCAACAGCCGCACCAACCAAGAGAGCTAGTTTTTTCACCCGCCTAGAGCTGGAATGAAATTGCCTCATAGCGTACTACTTCAATCCACTAATTGCAGCCTAAAAAGAGAAAGTACCTGAAAAAAAATGAAATGAAACATTTACAGCCATTAATTTGCTGACAGATACTTGCTCTGGCCTTTAGCACAATAATGGAGCTATACGGTTTGTAGCTGCCCAGATAACCAGGTGGTATCCTCTGGACATCCACTTGATATCGCCCTGAAGATATCAGATATCCATATGATGTCCATTAATACCCACATGATGTCCACTGGACATCCTCTGGACAGGTGTTTTGACACAAAGTGGCAATCCACAGAATGTCCTAGGGAGACCCAATAAGATGGCGAGAGGATATCCTGTCAACATCTTCAGTACATATTTTAAGTTTCCTTGCGATGTCTTACTGACATCTCCTTTCAGTCTTCTGGGTGTCCAGAATGACAGTTATTCCCACTGAACATTAAATATGCATGCACCTTGAACACCCCTTCGAATTTAGGCAGTTGCTTCATGCACATATAAAAAACTTGAACTGACAAGCTAATATCTTTTTTGAAATTTTTATTTCAAAAATGCTTGGTCCATTTCTCTTCATTCACCACTTCCAGTGAGCTGTGAAAATAAGAAAAAGCATAAACTGATGACAAGTATACCATGGAGCAGTTTTCATGCCCACACAAGTGAACAAAAAACTTAAGTACTGCACAAGACTGCTGGGCTAATCATGGTAAGGTTGGATATTAGAGAAGTTACACATGTGGCCAGAGTTAATGCCACAAATATTAACAAGGCACAGCCAAAAAGAACCCTTCCGGGATGATGAGAGCACCTGTTATCAGGGGCCACCTTAATAGAACACATTGGAGGCAACAAGGCATCAAAAAGTGCATGAATGAGTTGGTTAAACGTTAACGCTGGCCACTGGTTAATGCTGACCACTTATTATGTATGTTAGTTCAAATAGGAAAGACGTTAAAGAGAAAAAAATGAAGACATTGAGGAGAATAAAGTTGTTCAAGGCAAAAGACTTTGAACTGAAACACTAATTTAATGAAACAGTGATGAGGAAAGTACTTGCAGGAGTCAAGGGCAGGCAAAAGTGGTTGTTATAGCTGCCTTGGGAGAATTTCATGAAAAACCTCGGGTAGGTAGAAAAACTCGGCGGGCTTTGGTAATCATGTTTGTTTGGCCTTTCCTGTGGAGCAGTGCCACTGAGCTCACGTTAGAGCCAACTCACTTCGTCGAGCTCTCGACACTCCGTTGAACCTGTCAACTCTCCACTGTGTGTTCGAAACTTGTTTTGCCCCCGAAAGGGCGCAGCGGGGTTAGCGGAGCCATGTTTGTGCAGCATTGAAAGAAAAAAAAATGGAAAAAAGTAGCTGGTCCATACACAGGGTTTTGGTAATCATGTTCGTGAAGCATTAAAAGCAAAAAAAAAGAAATGAAAAAAGTAGCTGGTCCCTACACAGAATCATGTTCGTGCAGTATTAAAAGCAAAAAAAAGAGAGAAAAGAGTAGCTGGTCACTACACAGAATCCATCTGAGCAACGTCCCTACACGGCAAAGCAGGAGCCAAGGCGTGTCAAACGTTGTATGACAGTATGGAAGCAAGGGAAAGTAGTATATATGACTACACAAAAGCAAAACAACAAAGACATCAACCTCACCAAGCCAGCGAAGGCAATGACTGAACAAGTGTTGGCATGCCCAAGATAAACCAGGTAAAAGCAGCACTTTATAAAGAAGACTGTTGGAATTACATAAGTCACACACTACGAAGAATATACAAAATTTGCCGCTCTTCAGGCACAGTCACACACAACGACAACACGCTGCATACGCAAGAATTGTTACTTTGCTAATCGCTGCAATGTCAGACATTCCAATACTTTGTATCCACAATACTGTCTTCGCTGTTCTAATCGTTGCAACGCTCAGTCACTAACTTAGACGTAAACACAAAAACACAAGCCCCTTGCGTTTCGTGTGCGCCATCGATCACTACAGAACTGGATGGAACGCTTAGATCGGCGCTGGGTGCACTGGATTGCTTCTCTGAACGCCCAACAAAAGCGGATTCGCAACCGGGTGATGCGCCACGATCACACGTGTTTTCAAACAGAACTCGCGTTGCTGGCTCGCGCTGCTCCGTCGCATTCCCGCTGCCTTCAAACAGTGAAAATGATTTTTTAGCTATTCTTCTACTAACACGAACTTGCTACGATTTGTGCTTCATTTTAGGCATGGTGAGAAATGCGTACTAAGACCAAAATCAGGAAACAAGCACTTACCTCTCACAAGAACACTATAGCGCCGCCGCCGACTTCGAAAAGCAATGGACGAACTACAGGCATACAGGCCAGGCCAACGTTACTAGAACCTACTCAGTTTCGCAGCTCCCCATACCGCCCAGCGGAGGAGAGTGTCCCAAGCGGCGGTCACGAGAACTAACGGCGCTGCAGTCGAGTCTTGCTCCCTGCCGGGCGCGTCGTCTGCTACACGCAGCGCGGAAGCGTGGAGCGGCCGGCACATATGAGGTTTTGGCGATCTGCATTCGCGCTCTACATGGCTGCAGTAAAAAATACTTCCATTACGGCAGCTTTTGCTTCGAAGCTGCGTGTTATCTTGGAGAAAACGTTTGTGTGATGCGAACTTAGGCTGTTAATATTGTGAAAAAATTGCAAAAACGGTTAAATGACTGTCCGTGGAGTCATCGTTGGGATACCCGCTATTGCATCCCGGTGCAAAGCAGGTCAGCATGAAGAGGCCCGATGTCACAAAATACTAAATCAAAATTCAGGGGCCACTTTGACGATCTAAAGTGCGCGAGGCGAAAGCCTTTCCACGCAACTTTGGCCGCACGGCCGTTGGCACACACGAGGTGGCTATGGGGCGACTTGGTTTGGCTAGCCATGACAAATTGGGTCGAGACTAATTAGTCATGATTGATTAATTACGAACTAGTTATGTCCGGTTAATGACTGGCTAGTCATGACAAACCAGTCAACTACTAACGGCTGGTTAATGACTAACTTGTCATGACTGCTTAATAACTAACCAGTCATGACAGTTAGTAATTGGCCATGGTTAGTCATGATTAATCCGTCATGACTAACCATGACTAATGGCTAACCAGTCATGACTAGCCATGACTGGTTAATTACCAACTAGTCATGACTAACCATTAATGACTAATTGGGTCATGACTTGACCCATGACTTACTAGTCATGATTGGTTATTGACTAACTAGTCATGATTGCTTATTGACTAACTAGTCATGTCTGGTTAATGACTAGCTAGTCATGACTAACCAGCGATGACAAACCAGTCATGACTAGCCAGTCATAACTAGTTAATGACTAACTAGTCATGATTGATTAATGACTAACCAGTCATGACTAATGACAACAAGTCATGATTGCTTAATGACTAACTAGTCATGACTAATTGGGTCATGACGACCCATGACTTTCTAGTCATCATTGGTTATTGACTAACTACTCATGACTAGTTGGTTAATGACTAGCTAGTCATGACCAACTAGTCATGATTGGTTAATGATGAACTAGTCATGTCTGGCTAATGACTAGCTAGTCATGACCAACATTACTAGGACTTGGTTCTAGTAACGTTGGTCATGACAAAACAGTCATGACTAACCAGTCATAACTAGTCATGACTGGTTAATGACTAACTAGTCATGATTGCTTAATGACTAGCCAGTCATGACTAACCATGACTAATGGCTAACCAGTCATGACTGCTTAATGACTAACTAGTCATGACTAACCAATCATGACTAATTGGGTCATGAATAACCAATCATGACTAAACGGGTCATGACTAATTAGTCATGACTAATTAGTCATGACCCATGACTTACTAATCATGATTGGTTATTAACTAACTAGTCATGGCTAGTTGGTTAATGACTAGTTAGTCATAACTAGCTAGTCATGACCAACTAGTCATGATTGGTTAAGGACGAACTAGTCATGTCTGGCTAATGACCAGCTAGTCATGACCAACATTACTAGAACTTGGTTCTAGTAATGTTGGTCATGACAAAACAGTCATGACTAACCAGTCATTAACCAGTCATGACTGGTTTGTCATCGCTGGTTAGTCATGACTAGCTAGTCATTAACCAGACATGACTAGTTAGTCAATAACCAATCATGAATAGTAAGTCATGGGTCAAGTCATGGCCCAATTAGTCATTAATGGTTAGTCATGACTAGTTGGTAATTAACCAGTCATGGCTAGTCATGACTGGTTAGCCATTAGTCATGGTTAGTCATGACGGATTAATCATGACTAACCATGACCAATTACTAATTGTCATGACTGGTTAGTTATTAAGCAGTCATGACAAGTTAGTCATTAACCAGCCATTAGTAGTTGACTGGTTAGTCATGACTAGTCATGACTGGTTTGTCATGACTAGCCAGTCATTAACCGGACATGACTAGTTCGTAATTAATCAATCGTGACTAGTTATAACCAGTCATAACTAGTCGACTGCTTAATGACTAACCAGTCATGACCAATGTGTCATTAGTCATGGTTAGTCATGGCTAACCAGTCATGACTAGTAATGACTGGTTAATGAATAACTAGTCAATCATGACTAACAGGTCATGAGTGATTAATAACTGACAAGTCATGACTGGATAGTTAGTCATTAACCAATCATGACTAACTAGTCATGAGTTAATGGCTAGTTTAAATGCCAAATGAGTAAGTGACTTCAAATGCCAAAGGCCCTGGTTCGATTCTCAGCCTCGACAGTTTTTTTTAGTGACGCCGAAACGAGGACACATCTGCCGACACGGCTGCTAACGACAGTATGAGGCATTAAAGGCTTTCGCCTTAAAATTAACCGAGAAGCAGACGACACAAAACGGCTGTCGCGAGCGCTCTCTTTAAAAAGGGCGCAACAGGGCCAGCGAGCCGCACCGAGCGGCGACGAGGGAGCAAGACTCGATCGCAGCGCCACTAGTTCGCGCGACCGCCACTTGGGACAGCTCTCCGGGCAGAGCTGTGAAACTGAGTTTGTTCTAGTAACGTTGGGCCAGGCCAGCCAGGCGCTGCACAGGCCGTGGTCATAGAGTTTCTTACTACTACCTAGAGGGAAAGCTGGCGGCGCTGCACTTCAGCCAACATGGACGCTCAAAGCATCATGGGGCGGTGAGCTACTTGTTGCGGCACAGTCGTAGTTTTTCGGGAACACAGAGTGGCAGTACTAAGGCGTTTAATTCCAAAAACGTAGTTCGTGTGTGCGCAGACGACTTTCCCGCGAACGCAGTGTGCAAAAGCCATAGTAGTGAAGACGCGACGACACACGACGCCAATAAAAGGTTTTACTCTTCCGAAATGCCATTAAAAAACCTCTTAAAGTATCTAAACAACAACATTTTTTTTTGAAAACATATTTACTTTTAAAAGTGCGCCTGTTAATTACGAAATATTAGTTTTTTTAGTGTTCATCACTTGGCCAATAGGAAAGCTAGTCATGTCTTATTTTAGGCAAACTTTGCACTTAAATGCTTTTCTGCTCGTTTGTTGCAATCATTAGACAAGATATTGAATGTTAGGACGTTTGTAGTTATCAAACAGCTTTATTTTTCTATTATTTTTTGGCCAAAAGTTACAGTTCCGCAACAAGTAGCTCACCGCCCCATGATGCTTTGAGCGCCCATGGTGGCTGAGGTGGTCACGTGGGGTCTCCATGCAAACTCCCATAGACGGCTTGCCAGCTTTCCCTCTAGGTAATAGTAAGAAACTCTATGGCCGTGGTGGTGCCGCATTTACAGCACATGCCCCTAGATTGCGTATTAAATTCAATTTCTGAGTTTATTAACTGAAAGAAATTTCCGTGCTAAGTTTGCTCAAATACTTTACCATTTCGTGTATTACACCGTGATTTTCAACGCAACAACTTTGAGTGCGGCAAAATAAAGATGGCGACGGCGGCGGTAACGGCGGCGTACGGGACAGCACTTTGGGAGAGCTTCGCTACGGTAGCTAGTTTGGCTCTGGACAAACTGAGTAAGATATATGCAGTAATAAAAATTCTGACATGACTATTTCAGAAAAGGCTAAAACAACCAACACATTTCAACGGTGCGGAAATGACAAGGGAATAACGAACGAAAAGTATTTATTTCCGCCCATAGCTGGCGCCTAAATCTGCAATCTCCGTGATGTAGGATAATCGCGAGACAGCTCGACGTCCCGGTGCAGACAAAACTTTCTTGCACTTTGAGTTGCCCCGGTATTGGAGTTTCTATAAATAATTTTATTCTCTTAACATTTCTATCAATTCTCAACCCGGTACAGGTCCATTTAAACTTAGACCTACGGGAACATATGTTCTCGTGTGGCCCGCTTTTGTCATGTGTGAAATTTTGTCGCTTTTGTCAAATTCAGAACAAAATACAGCAGAATCTTGAATAAAGCTGCAAGTAAAATCAAGCGCCGCGAAAAAAAAATGTCTTCATGACGATATCTTGTCAATATCCTTTTACTGACGTTTGACCGCCGAAAGTCGTCTGGATGTTGCAAGGATATCCTCAAATGATATCAGACATTGTGATTATTTGTGGACATCATATGGATATCAGTGGTTGTCTGGGTGGTTGTCTGGGTGCTGTTGGGCTCCTCAGACAAACACTACAGCGAATCTCATGGAACCAGTAAGCTCATAAATCGCATATTTATATTACAATCATCACCTTGTTGAGACTAAGAAATAAAACCTCACTTATTTTTGGCTACACACAACCAAAATCAGCAAACAAGCACACATGATGGGAGGAACATGGGTACAGGTGGGAAAAATAGCAACTTGATGAAAGCGCGCCCCAAAGGATGAAAACAAGCTTTTAGCCGTGACATCACTAGTAAGGCTGTTCCAGCCATTAACCCTTTGACTGTTTGTGCCGTATGGGTACTACGGCCGCATTCCGTCCCGCAAAGTTTTTGCCCTTTGGATACTGCGCTGAGCGCCCGTTTCAAATTTGGACAGTCAATATTCGATAGTCAAAGGGTTAACTATTTCAGGATAAGTCAGGATGGTTATCTCTTTGAATTCAAGAGGTAAGTGTTAGAGAATGTCATTTTATGGCGGTATATCCCTGCTGAGTAAGAAAAAATTTGCAATACATCAACAGTAACACCGCAGCAGCCTTTCATTCGCTGATACGAAAACTCTGGGTGTCAAATGTGCAGCAGTTGGAGACCTAAAATGTGGGCTCCGCCTTCCACGAAACAGCCTGCAGAAGTTAGCTTGCTTTGTGTAGGCAAGAGCAGGGTTACCTTCAAAAGGATCCATCTCAAAGGGAGCCCCACAAAACTCAAAAGGACAATAACCCTTCCTAAAGGAAAGGTTTACCGTCTTCAAACCAGCCAGCCCTTAGGCAGGAAACGGCTCGTAAACCGCCCTCGGTCAAAGGTAGCTACACTCGGGTTTCCGTGCCGGCAGGAAGCGGCTCACATGACACGGATGGACGCGTCCATAGCCGCGAGAGCTACGAGGCAAAGGATCTGTGGCTTGCACACACTGACTGCCTAACGACAGGTCACTTTGCTTTGCAAGGTTAACACCAGAACTTCATCTAAAGTGATTATAAATAAGCAGGACTTTATATTCTTTATCCTTTCTAATTTATTAATGGCAGGGTTAACAGCAGAACTTCACCTAAAGAGATTATAAATAAGCAGGACTTTGTATTCTTTATCCTTTCTAATTTATTAATGGCAGGGTTAACACCAGAACTTCATCTAAGGACATTATAAATAAGCAAGACTTTGTATTCTTTATCCTTTCTAATTTATTAATGGCAGGGTTAACACCAGAACTTCACCTAAAGAGATTATAAATAAGCAGGACTTTGTATTCTTTATCCTTTGTAATTTATTAATGGCAGGGTTAACACCAGAACTTCATCTAAGGACATTATAAATAAGCAAGACTTTGTATTCTTTATCCTTTCTAATTTATTAATGGCAGGGTTAACAGCAGAACTTCATCTAAAGAGATTATAGATAAGCAGGACTTTATATTCTTTATCCTTTCTAATTTATTAATGGCAGGGTTAACACCAGAACTTCACCTAAAGAGATTATAAATAAGCAGGACTTTGTATTCTTTATCCTTTGTAATTTATTAATGGCAGGGTTAACACCAGAACTTCATCTAAGGACATTATAAATAAGCAAGACTTTGTATTCTTTATCCTTTCTAATTTATTAATGGCAGGGTTAACACCAGAACTTCATCTAAAGAGATTATAAATAAGCAGGACTTTGTATTCTTTATCTTTTCTAATTTATTAATGGCAGGGTTAACACCAGAACTTCATCTAAGGACATTATAAATAAGCAAGACTTTGTATTCTTTATCCTTTCTAATTTATTAATGGCAGGGTTAACACCAGAACTTCACCTAAAGAGATTATAAATAAGCAGGACTTTGTATTCTTTATCCTTTGTAATTTATTAATGGCAGGGTTAACACCAGAACTTCATCTAAGGACATTATAAATAAGCAAGACTTTGTATTCTTTATCCTTTCTAATTTATTAATGGCAGGGTTAACACCAGAACTTCATCTAAAGAGATTATAAATAAGCAGGACTTTGTATTCTTTATCTTTTCTAATTTATTAATGGCAGGGTTAACACCAGAACTTCATCTAAGGACATTATAAATAAGCAAGACTTTGTATTCTTTATCCTTTCTAATTTATTAATGGCAGGGTTAACAGCAGAACTTCATCTAAAGAGATTATAAATAAGCAAGACTTTGTATTCTTTATTTTTTCTAATTTATTAATGGCAGGATTAACAGCAGAACTTCATCTAAAGAGATTATAAATAAGCAGGACTTTGTATTCTTTATCCTTTCTAATTTATTATTAGCAGGGTTAACACCAGAACTTCATCTAAGGACATTATAAATAAGCAAGACTTTGTATTCTTTATCCTTTCTAATTTATTAATGGCAGGGTTAACAGCAGAACTTCATCTAAAGAGATTATAAATAAGCAGGACTTTGTATTCTTTATCCTTTCTAATTTATTAATGGCAGGGTTAACACCAGAACTTCATCTAAGGACATTATAAATAAGCAAGACTTTGTATTCTTTATCCTTTCTAATTTATTAATGGCAGGGTTAACAGCAGAACTTCATCTAAAGAGATTATAGATAAGCAGGACTTTATATTCTTTATCCTTTCTAATTTATTAATGGCAGGGTTAACACCAGAACTTCACCTAAAGAGATTATAAATAAGCAGGACTTTGTATTCTTTATCCTTTGTAATTTATTAATGGCAGGGTTAACACCAGAACTTCATCTAAGGACATTATAAATAAGCAAGACTTTGTATTCTTTATCCTTTCTAATTTATTAATGGCAGGGTTAACACCAGAACTTCATCAAAAGAGATTATAAATAAGCAGGACTTTGTATTCTTTATCTTTTCTAATTTATTAATGGCAGGGTTAACACCAGAACTTCATCTAAAGTGATTATAAATAAGCAGGACTTTATATTCTTTATCCTTTCTAATTTATTAATGGCAGGGTTAACAGCAGAACTTCACCTAAAGAGATTATAAATAAGCAGGACTTTGTATTCTTTATCCTTTCTAATTTATTAATGGCAAGGTTAACACCAGAACTTCATCTAAGGACATTATAAATAAGCAAGACTTTGTATTCTTTATCCTTTCTAATTTATTAATGGCAGGGTTAACACCAGAACTTCACCTAAAGAGATTATAAATAAGCAAGACTTTGTATTCTTTATTTTTTCTAATTTATTAATGGCAGGGTTAACACCAGAACTTCATCTAAGGACATTATAAATAAGCAAGACTTTGTATTCTTTATCCTTTCTAATTTATTAATGGCAGGGTTAACACCAGAACTTCATCTAAAGAGATTATAAATAAGCAGTACTTTATATTCTTTATCCTTTCTAATTTATTAATGGCAGGATTAACAGGAGAACTTCACCTAAAGAGATTATAAATAAGCAGGACTTTGTATTCTTTATCCTTTCTAATTTATTAATGGCAGGGTTAACACCAGAACTTCATCTAAGGACATTATAAATAAGCAAGACTTTGTATTATTTATCCTTTCTAATTTATTAATGGCAGGGTTAACAGCAGAACTTCATCTAAAGAGATTATAAATAAGCAGGACTTTATATTCTTTATCCTTTCTAATTTATTAATGGCAGGATTAACAGCAGAACTTCACCTAAAGAGATTATAAATAAGCAAGACTTTGTATTCTTTATCCTTTCTAATTTATTAATGGCAGGGTTAACAGCAGAACTTCATCTAAAGAGATTATAAATAAGCAGGACTTTATATTCTTTATCCTTTCTAATTTATTAATGGCAGGATTAACAGCAGAACTTCACCTAAAGAGATTATAAATAAGCAAGACTTTGTATTCTTAACTTCACCTAAAGAGATTATAAATAAGCAGGACATTATATTCTTTATCCTTTCTAATTTATTAATGGCAGGATTAACAGCAGAACTTCATCTAAAGAGATTATAAATAAGCAAGACTTTGTATTCTTTATCCTTTCTAATTTATTAATGGCAGGGTTAACACCAGAACTTCATCTAAGGACATTATAAATTGTGGGGACGCCTTCGTCCCCTGCGTACGCTTTCCCTCAACGCACCCCACTGTTGTTAGCTGCCCCCCCGAAAAGCACTCCTCTCGGTTCGGTTACTGTAACTAACAAGGGAGGGCGCTCGCGTCGCAGCGACACCAGCGCCACGGATGGCGTTTTGCTGCGCGCTCGCGGGGAGCGACGGGGTCTCTTCTCTCTGGGATCGGGAAGCGAGCAGACGTTTCGCTCGCAGCTTCGCTCTTCGTCGACGGGCGCCTCTCGGTCGGAACTTACTCCCGCCGAGCCCGTCCCGCTCGACCTCGGAGTTCCCTTTGCCCTACCGTGGGCGGACGTTCGCTCGTAGCCGTGCTGGTGAGTCGGACATCCTAGATTCCTCAGTGTATTTTGTTCCTAGCTGGGGTTATTGTTGCTATAGCAATAAATGCCTTGTTTTTGTCAGCCATTGTGTCGTTCCTTTGTTCCCGCAGAGCACGGCCCGCCGTGGTCGGCGTGCGCTCAGTAGCGTACGCGACCACGGGGTGGGGTCAGCGCGGTTTTGAACCATGTCAGCCGCGCTTAAACGGGGAGAACGTGTTTATCTCCCCCTATTTAAACCCCATATCTGGCGCCCAACGTGGGGCCTGCTCTTGGAACATTGGACGACAGTCTGTTTGGTTCGAGGAACGCTCTTTGTCCGGACTTGACAAGTGCTAGGCCTAGAGTGAATTTTGATCGCTAGGACCTGCGGCATGCTTTCTTGAGTGCGAGGTGTATTGCGCTGCAGCATGTTTGAACTTTTCGACATGCTCAGCATGTTTTTTTTGTGAAGTTTTCTTCCTGGAATTTCTTCAAGAACCACTTGGTCCGCATCGAGGGAGCGCGAGGCCTAGCGCCCGCGTAGTTGCCGAGCCCGAAGCGAGTGAGTACGGAAGCCGCGTGGGTGGTCCGAGTTTTCTGTATATATTCTCGCTGTCTCTTTTTCGACTCTGGGAGTCGCGGCTCTGGGAGCCGGGTGGCCTGGGGCCACGGGTGCCGTTACGAGCTCGCTGGTATTGCAGCTCGGCACCGGGCGTTCCGACACCGTCCGATACGGTGGGCGCCGATCACTCAGCAGCTGCTTCGTGCAGTGAGCAGGGAGGACCACCCCACAACGCTGATGTCTCCTCGCGGCTGCGCGCACGAAACCCGTTTCGGGTCTTTCTTTTGTTGGGGGTCGTCGACCTTCACAGTGGTAGTGAGGCCTAAGGCTATTCATAGCTGCCTGCACCTTGTCAAAAGTGACACGACCACCGGACCGTGGTATTGAGAGGGGGCGCACTTTGCTGGCCCACCCGTTTTTTTTAACCTCGCATGAACCGAGCATTCTCGTTCAACTCAAGAAAGGGCTTTGTTCACTCGAACTTTGTGTTGCACGGCCGCCCGGCACGTTTTGCTAGCGAGTTGAGCATTGAGCCACCAGGCCTTTGTGTACGCCGTTTTCCCTCCCGTGACCTATGTTAAAGGCATGCGGAGTGTGTTTTGGCAATCTTTCAGATCCAGCGGAGCCACTGCGGCTTGCTGTCCTGTGCACATCGTCTCGCTGCCGCCTGCTGCGACGGAGCGGCCTGTATCCTGTTCGCCGCATCCATCCGGGGCAGCTGTGGCGAGACCAGACAGCAGCCACCTCTGGCTGCTGTTGCCCTGGCGACTACTGCGGAATCTTGGACTGCAGTGGTCAACCGGCCCTCCTCTTCGCGGGCCTGCGGGCACATAGTCCGCGGGCCATGCGAGTCGTCCCAGCGGAGACCTTCACGCCGCCTTCGGAATACCGCGGAAGACTGCGTGCACCCTGTCGGCGTGACCTCCGCTGCACGACCTGCCTCAAGTGCATGAAGACCAGGAGACTCCTCCATAGCATGTAACTCGCAGGCGCGTGGGTCTATTTAAGGTTGGGGGGATGTGGGGACGCCTTCGTCCCCTGCGTACGCTTTCCCTCAACGCACCCCACTGTTGTTAGCTGCCCCCCCGAAAAGCACTCCTCTCGGTTCGGTTACTGTAACTAACAAGGGAGGGCGCTCGCGTCGCAGCGACACCAGCGCCACGGATGGCGTTTTGCTGCGCGCTCGCGGGGAGCGACGGGGTCTCTTCTCTCTGGGATCGGGAAGCGAGCAGACGTTTCGCTCGCAGCTTCGCTCTTCGTCGACGGGCGCCTCTCGGTCGGAACTTACTCCCGCCGAGCCCGTCCCGCTCGACCTCGGAG
The DNA here is from genome assembly GCF_055824585.1 of Amblyomma mixtum. Lineage (NCBI taxonomy): Eukaryota > Metazoa > Arthropoda > Arachnida > Ixodida > Ixodidae > Amblyomma > Amblyomma mixtum. The sequence goes on along the minus strand of NC_143014.1, from coordinate 96,160,686 downwards.
TTCCCTTTGCCCTACCGTGGGCGGACGTTCGCTCGTAGCCGTGCTGGTGAGTCGGACATCCTAGACTCCTCAGTGTATTTTGTTCCTAGCTGGGGTTATTGTTGCTATAGCAATAAATGCCTTGTTTTTGTCAGCCATTGTGTCGTTCCTTTGTTCCCGCAGAGCACGGCCCGCCGTGGTCGGCGTGCGCTCAGTAGCGTACGCGACCACGGGGTGGGGTCAGCGCGGTTTTGAACCATGTCAGCCGCGCTTAAACGGGGAGAACGTGTTTATCTCCCCCTAATTAAACCCCATAAAATAAGCAAGACTTTGTATTCTTTATCCTTTCTAATTTATTAATGGCAGGGTTAACAGCAGAACTTCATCTAAAGAGATTATAAATAAGCAGGACTTTGTATTCTTTATCCTTTCTAATTTATTAATGGCAGGGTTAACACCAGAACTTCATCTAAGGACATTATAAATAAGCAAGACTTTGTATTCTTTATCCTTTCTAATTTATTAATGGCAGGGTTAACACCAGAACTTCATCTAAAGAGATTATAAATAAGCAAGACTTTGTATTCTTTATTTTTTCTAATTTATTAATGGCAGGGTTAACACCAGAACTTCATCTAAGGACATTATAAATAAGCAAGACTTTGTATTCTTTATCCTTTCTAATTTATTAATGGCAGGGTTAACACCAGAACTTCATCTAAAGAGATTATAGATAAGCAGGACTTTATATTCTTTATCCTTTCTAATTTATTAATGGCAGGGTTAACAGCAGAACTTCACCTAAAGAGATTATAAATAAGCAGGACTTTGTATTCTTTATCCTTTGTAATTTATTAATGGCAGGGTTAACACCAGAACTTCATCTAAGGACATTATAAATAAGCAAGACTTTGTATTCTTTATCCTTTCTAATTTATTAATGGCAGGGTTAACAGCAGAACTTCATCTAAAGAGATTATAAATAAGCAGGACTTTATATTCTTTATCCTTTCTAATTTATTAATGGCAGGATTAACAGCAGAACTTCACCTAAAGAGATTATAAATAAGCAAGACTTTGTATTCTTTATTTTTTCTAATTTATTAATGGCAGGGTTAACACCAGAACTTCATCTAAGGACATTATATATAAGCAAGACTGTATTCTTTATCCTTTCTAATTTATTAATGGCAGGGTTAACAGCAGAACTTCATCTAAAGAGATTATAAATAAGCAAGACTTTGTATTCTTTATCCTTTCTAATTTATTAATGGCAGGGTTAACAGCAGAACTTCATCTAAGGACATTATAAATAAGCAAGACTTTGTATTCTTTATCCTTTCTAATTTATTAATGGCAGGGTTAACACCAGAACTTCATCTAAGGACATTATAAATAAGCAAGACTTTGTATTCTTTATCCTTTCTAATTTATTAATGGCGGGGTTAACAGCAGAACTTCATCTAAAGAGATTATAAATAAGCAGGACTTTGTATTCTTTATCCTTTGTAATTTATTAATGGCAGGGTTAACAGCAGAACTTCATCTAAGGACATTATAAATAAGCAAGACTTTGTATTCTTTATCCTTTCTAATTTATTAATGGCAGGGTTAACAGCAGAACTTCATCTAAAGAGATTATAAATAAGCAGGACTTTGTATTCTTTATCCTTTCTAATTTATTAATGGCAGGGTTAACAGCGCAACTTCATCTAAAGAGATTATAAATAAGCAAGACTTTGTATTCTTTATTTTTTCTAATTTATTAATGGCAGGGTTAACACCAGAACTTCAACTAAAGAGATTATAAATAAGCAAGACTGTATTCTTTATCCTTTCTAATTTATTAATGGCAGGGTTAACACCAGAACTTCATCTAAGGACATTATAAATAAGCAAGACTTTGTATTCTTTATCCTTTCTAATTTATTAATGGCAGGGTTAACACCAGAACTTCATCTAAGGACATTATAAATAAGCAAGACTGTATTCTTTATCCTTTCTAATTTATTAATGGCAGGGTTAACAGCAGAACTTCATCTAAAGAGATTATAAATAAGCAAGACTTTGTATTCTTTATCCTTTCTAATTTATTAATGGCAGGGTTAACAGCAGAACTTCATCTAAGGACATTATAAATAAGCAAGACTTTGTATTCTTTATCCTTTCTAATTTATTAATGGCAGGGTTAACAGCAGAACTTCATCTAAAGAGATTATAAATAAGCAAGACTGTATTCATTATCCTTTCTAATTTATTAATGGCAGGGTTAACAGCAGAACTTCATCTAAGGACATTATAAATAAGCAAGACTTTGTATTCTTTATCCTTTCTAATTTATTAATGGCAGGGTTAACACCAGAACTTCATCTAAGGACATTATAAATAAGCAAGACTTTGTATTCTTTATCCTTTCTAATTTATTAATGGCAGGGTTAACACCAGAACTTCATCTAAGGACATTATAAATAAGCAAGACTTTGTATTCTTTATCCTTTCTAATTTATTAATGGCAGGGTTAACACCAGAACTTCATCTAAGGACATTATAAATAAGCAAGACTTTGTATTCTTTATCCTTTCTAATTTTTAATTGCAGGGCTAACACCAGAACTTCATCTAAGGACATTATAAATAAGCAAGACTTTGTATTCTTTATCCTTTCTAATTTATTAATGGCAGGGTTAACACCAGAACTTCATCTAAGGACATTATAAATAAGCAAGACTTTGTATTCTTTATTCTTTCTAATTTATTAATGGCAGGGTTAACACCAGAACTTCATCTAAGGACATTATAAATAAGCAAGACTTTGTATTCTTTATCCTTTCTAATTTATTAATGGCAGGGTTAACACCAGAACTTCATCTAAGGACATTATAAATAAGCAAGACTTTGTATTCTTTATTCTTTCTAATTTATTAATGGCAGGGTTAACACCAGAACTTCATCTAAGGACATTATAAATAAGCAAGACTTTGTATTCTTTATCCTTTCTAATTTATTAATGGCAGGGTTAACACCAGAACTTCATCTAAAGAGATTATAAATAAGCAAGACTTTGTATTCTTTATTTTTTCTAATTTATTAATGGCAGGGTTAACACCAGAACTTCATCTAAGGACATTATAAATAAGCAAGACTTTGTATTCTTTATCCTTTCTAATTTATTAATGGCAGGGTTAACAGCAGAACTTCATCTAAAGAGATTATAAATAAGCAAGACTTTGTATTCTTTATTTTTTGTAATTTATTAATGGCAGGGTTAACACCAGAACTTCATCTAAAGAGATTATAAATAAGCAGGACTTTGTATTCTTTATCCTTTCTAATTTATTAATGGCAGGGTTAACAGCGCAACTTCATCTAAAGAGATTATAAATAAGCAGGATTGGATGGTTGTGAAGTATACAACTGTGAAATCTGGGCGCTTTTTTTCTTGTGATTCTTAATAATACGGTTTCGTTTGGGTTAATATCCATGCCCCAGCGCTCACACCAGTCTGCAATTGCTAGTACAGTTTTTTGAAGTGACAAGTGGTCAGAATCACTTACTACCTCTTTAAAAATTATACAATCATCGGCAAACAGCCTCACCTCTACATCCTTTTCAACAATGTCCACTAGGTCATCTATCCCATACTTCTCTTTGTGTTTTAAGATTTTGCCGATTACTTTCCTTTTCATCACTTGCTGTGCTGTGCTTGTCTCCACTTAGAATTTTTCATTAGCCTCTAAGCTTCAGCCCGATTGGTGGGTGTTGGCATAATACTGTGGTCACATTACTTTTCTTTTGAGGGATACCGGTAAGCTGCAACTCACAACCTGCTCAGTCTTCTTAGACTGCACTATGTTCCAAATAAATAAATAACTCAGAAATGCTTGCCAAATGCACTCCACTCTGACCTATCATTATTCTCCTGCTAATTTCTTTACTGTGATTACTTGCCACTCACAGACACAGTATGAGTTACGCTGCCTAATCAAACAGTATACATTTCTATGCATGTATTTTTTTTTTGCATGATGCTGAGCCAATTTAGGTTTGTTTATTGCGGCTGTGAAGACCGCACACTATTTAAAAAAAAATAACGACAACAACATTTGCCTATTTGTTTTTCAGATTTTTTTTTTCATACCGAACAGATAATAGATTCGATATTCAAAGGTAATTTTTTGCGTATTCGTATTTGATTCATATTTTAAAATTTCAATATTCACACACCGCAAGTTATAAGCTCTTCAATTATAGAGCAATGGCAGAGACCATTGCTCTATAACTGAAGAGCTTATAACTTGGGGTGTGTAGTTAATAAAAATAAATGTTAATAAAAGGCATAATAGCTACAGAAATGGTAACTTAAGCTCTACACAAGGTTAAGGTGAAAAAATATGGTTACATATTTGACAAGCTTTTCAGAATCCACAATTCATTGGTCATTATATGTAACCACAACTCACTTATATACCTTCACAAGTGGACACTGTTCATCTTTATAAAAATGACCCTGTGCTCATGAATCTTTCATTTAAAACAGGCTTTTAATGTGATACGGGAATCGCAAGTCTCAAGAAAACAGTTTCCAAATGTTATTTTTACAAGAAATGCATTCCAAGCAATGAAGCACATCTTGCACAAACCTCAAAGAAATCAAAGAAGGAGATATGGCTGGCCTGTGGTCCATATATGTCCATCTTGTCTCGAAAAAAAAAAAAGTTTGTGAGGGAAGCGTTCAACAATTCCGGGTGGCGCCGTGAAAGGGCCACGAGATCAAGGCGCTCCTGGCGGCTGTCACGACCCCGCCAGAACCCACAGGACTGCTTCTCTTTCCAGACTGGCCCACTGTTGCCTTGTATTGAATTGAATTGAATTGGCTTTTTATTTGCAGGAAACAATACAGATGAATCCCTGCGGGTGGCGTAAGGCTAAAGGCTTGGAAGCCTGACGAGGCCTTAGCCCCCTCACATCAGTTACAGCCTGCAGCAGCAGACACACATTTTCTGAATTAAGCATGTACGCGGTTGCAATAGGATAACATGTTCACGCTTTTCAATTACAACACAATGAATACGAGAAATACACAGTACAATGCAGCAATATAACTAAAGTGCAGTTCAAAAGTTTTGAGCAAGAATGAAGGTACATAGGCATTCATGTACAAATGAAAAGAAACTAAGCCATAACTTGCGTACGTTGCGTACAAACTGCAAGTTTTTAATAACAGAATTGAACAGAAGTGAGTATTAGCGTATATCACAGTCTAACAAAGAGCAGTACGAAAGGGAAACAAAAGAACAAACTTAGAATAATAGTTGCAAATGCATGATTACCATGTAGAAGATGTTTACTGTATTTGCAATGCGTTTATGGTTCTAAAATTATATTTGAGGAAAATAGGAATGCTCGATAATTTCGTTTGAAGGCTCTGAATGGTTGGCTGAAGTCAACATAAGATTCGTGTATGTTAAGCAGTTTAACTATTTGATAGTCCATAGCCTGTTTGCCATAGTTCGTTCTGAATTTTTGTACCTTTCTCTTACGATTCCTGATTGCATATCTCATGGAGGCATGCTGGACGTTATCGGCATATAGCTGTTTTTTGTATATTAGTTGCATTATCCGGAAATTGTACACTTATTTAACTGGAAGGATATTATGTTTGAAGAAAAGTGGTTGCGTAGGCAAGTTTCTTACTTGACCTTTGTAATTCTCTAATATCCGAAGTACGCGCTTCTGCAAAACTAATATTCTCTCATAATTCCCTTTGGTGGTCGTACCCCATACTAGCATACCATAGAGGAGTTTGGAATAGAATAAAGTGTAGTACATTGATCTCTTCAGCCAAAGAGGTAAGATATGGGCCACTTTACTTAAACATCCCACAGAACGCGCGAGTTCCGAAATTAAATGATCTACATGATAAGTCCATGACAAATGTTCGTGAAACCATATTCCAAGAAACTTTTGCGTCTGCACTTTCTCCAAGTAATGGTCTTCAAACTTAATATTGATATTATCACATGCATTCTTATTGATGGGTCTGAATACTATGTATTTAGTTTTTTGCGCATTGAGCTGCAACTTATTTTTTTCTAGCCAACGGGACAGTTCTAGAAGATAATCATTAGCTTCTTTTCTTATTTCTTGGATGGTTGTGCCTGTAAAAAATATACTTGTGTCATCAGCAAACAATGTGATTTCAGGTGTGTATTTTAGCTCAGTGATATCATTAATGTATAACAGAAATAGTACTGGCCCTAGTATCGAACCTTGTGGGACACCTGCTTTTATAAGTAGTTTCTGGGAACATACGTTGTTCAAGGTAACGTACTGTTGCCTCATTGACAAGAAACTCTGGAAAAGATTTAAGGTAATGCCTCTAATGCCACATCTGTTCAATTTACTAAACATAATATCATGATTCACCGAATCAAAGGCTTTCCGTAAATCGAGGAAGATACCTAGTGTATACAGCCTCCTGTCAAGATTGTTAATAATATGAGTTTTAACTTTTACAGACAAAAGATCCAAAGTTACCCTGCAAGAAATAACAAGCAGCGAACCAACGAGCACAGTGACTAAAGTGGCTATGGCATACACAGCTTCATGCTCTGTATACCAAGAAAGATATACGATATTCAGAAAAAGCAACAGTTTCACAGAAGCTTATTCCACAGTGCATGAAACAGAAAAGAAAAAATTATTTCCTGCAGATGAGGTTATTTAAATATAAAAAGTATACTGGGCGATTTATTGTGTTCTTTAAAGACTAGCATTTCAAAAACCATGACAGATATCTCAGTGCAGTCTATGCAGGTGGATTGTCCAGCAAGGCAGGCATTATGTATGAGATAAAGTTAAATTAAATAATGACTATTAATTGAAATTAACTAATTAAGTTTTAAATTTTTGACTTTAGGGTGCAAGACTGTATTGTGAAATTGAAGGCTGCCAATATCAAAGGTGAGCCCAATTTTTTAAAATTTCTGAATCGGCATATGGTTCAAAATATTGGGCATCAAAAATTACACTTCTGAAGGCTTGCTAAGTTGGTTTTCCCACGCTGCATATTTACCACATTAACTTCTACAATCATATTAAATCGCAGTAACTTCTTTTATATCACAACCTACACAAATTGCATCTATATATTTGCTCCATTAAAAATTCGAGCAACATCATTTTACCCATGTGCAATATGGGAAAGCCAGCTCAATGAGCTTTCAGAAGTGTCGAAAAAGCCCAAGTTATTAACATATATAGTACATGCAGTTATTTCATCACACAAATGCCCAGAATAACTAATTTACAATGCAACATCAAATATGCAGCACTCAACCAATACAGCTTTTTTCCTTCCGGAGTGTACTTGGCAAGCTCACCACTGGTGGCAAAATTATCACTTTGCAGGCAGCTCAAAGCCTGCTGCTAGTGTGCTTGTTGTGAAGCCCTCAAAAAGCTCAAAAAGGTCCACAGTACAATATGATAAGGCAAGAAGTGTAAAGAGGGGACATGCAGTGCAAGGCTGCCCACCATGCAGGTGAATATTATGCGAAATATTCATTAAGGCGAAAGCCTTAAAGGTGCACTGAAGAGGATTCTGAACTTGTCTTTTTGCCACGGGAACTCGATCTACACGTTCCTAGCATTCTCAGAAACTGCGACTTATTGCCCTCTGTGGCCGATTTCCCTAATTAAATCGAATTAACGTCCGGCTCCCGCCTTTATTTTTTTAATTCTCCCCCGTACGATGGGCGGAGTCGACCAACGCGTGAAGTGCCTTTTCAGCCAGCGCCGTGGAGGCTTTGCTTTCGCTTTATTTTGTTTTTAAGGTTTCCATGAATAAATAGTTTCATTCGCAGATAATATAGCCGCAAAATAAGCCCGAAGAAATAAAAATACGCGCGGACTATTTGCTACTACCGACTACTACGTATTACTCCGCCAATGGCAGAGCGGCAAGCCGCCACGGGACTGGGTGAAAGGCGCTCCACGCGTTGGTCGACTCCGCCCATCGTACGCGCAGGGTGTCGAACCGGCATTTTTTCGGGTTCGGTTCGGGTTCGGGTTCACGCCTTTCGGGTTCAGTACCGGGTTCGGCTCCAGAGGGCCATTTCGTTCCGGTTCGAACCGGTTCGGACCGTCCCGAACCGGTTCGAACCGGTTCAAACGGGTTGAGGACAAAAAAAATTGAACGCAGATGAGTTTGTCAACCCTGCTATGCGTTTTCATTTTTCCGGCACATCGGTATACATAATAAAAAATGCAAAGATTTGTTTACAAGAACATAAAACTGGGCTAGCTGGTAAGAGTTCATGCTTAAGCAGCGCAATGAACAGGACAAAGGAAGACTGGAGACGACACAGACGCTGACTAACAACTGGTTGTTACATTCTAGGAAAAGTGTATGAAGGCGCAGGACGCAGTAAACAATGCAAAAAAGAACAAAGATTAAAACTAAAAAAACATACTGCGCATGCCCAGCATAGTCCAGTCATGACATCTTTTTCAATGAAATACGAAGACTATATTCCATAGTAGACAGCAATTCCCTATCTTCTGGACCTCACACAGTTGCCAAGAAAGCCTGACTCCTTCTCTACAAATTGACGGATGGTGAAGCAACACGCCCATCTGCTTCCTTCCTGATCATAAAGGCCTCCACCATGTCCCTACAAATTCGATCTGGGTGAATAAGCAGGAGACTTGTCTTTCTAAATGGGTAAGCAATGAACATTTGTTCGAACATCATAGATGGATGAAAAAGTAGCGGTGTCGTACAACTTGGCTTTGCATTCCAGCGAGTGCAACGATTGCTTACCCCGTAGATAAGACAAGTGTCGTGTTAATAACCCTGTTTGCATAAGTAGGGAGTTGGTCGAGGCCTATATGACCAGGAAGGAAGCTGATGAGTGTGTTGCCTCACCATCTATCAATTTGGTGGATAAGGAGTAAGGCTTTCTTGGCAACCGTGTGAGGTCCAGGAGATAGCGGATTGCTGTCTATTATGGAAGATAGTCTTAGAATTTCGTTGAAAAAAAACGTCATGACTCAACTGTGGTGTGCATGCGCAGTATGGTTTTTAAGTTTTTACCTTTGTTCTTCTGTTTTTAGGGTTGTTCCTTGAGTCCTGCGCCTTTATATACTTTTCCCAGAATAAAATAACCAGCTGTTAGTCAGCGCTCGTGTCGTCTCCCGTCTTTCTTTTGTCGTTTTTACTGCGTTAATTAAGCATGAAAAATTGTTTAATGCGAGATGTTCTCACTTTAGCCATTTTACTTATTGTTCGCAGCAAAGACGAATTTACGGCAAGAGCCGCAAAATGAAATGAACTCAAAATTGATGACAATCGGCTATGTATACGCTATAATCCACCTTATGAGGTGTAAGGCGAAAAGCCGGTGGATTTTCAATCTACAAGACCCTCCTGCTTGAGCAATTTGGAAGACTCCGTTGCGCGAGTAATAGGTCTCTTTTGAAGCTTGAGTCAGTTGGGACTTTCTCGTACGCAGTGTAATTACGGGGCCCCAGGATTTCCGACGCACGCGCCCTCTACGTTCCCGCGCACTACTGAGAAAAGAAACTGCCATGTATCGGTACCTACATACAGACGGACACCTTTCCGTCGCCCCGAAACCGACTTGCCAGTCACCCCTCCTTTACTAAATGGTAAGAAAATGTGCGAGAATCCCTCCACCGCCCATCTGCCGCCCAACGAGAGCCTCGTGGGAGCACAGGCTCTTCCTAACTTGCACAACTTACCAAACATATTTTATTTAAATCAGCTATTCGACATCACCTTTGTGACTCACGTTATATATCCCGAACCCATATAGCTCAGTATCTTCAAAAACACAGCTAATCGTGGCTTCTCACTATAGTACAGTAAGAAATTACGACATTGACTTATTATGATGTCGTCAACCTCGTCTCTTCTGATAAAAATAGTATCATAAAATACGCACGCTTGGATGGGTTGAGGACGCTTCGTTTTTGCACGGACACAAAATGTCAACAGCCCCGCCGCGGTGGCTAAGTTGTTACGGCACTCGGCTCCTGACCCGAAAGACGTGGGTTCGATCCCGGTCGCGGCGGACGAATTTCGATGAAGGCGAAATTCTAGAGGCTTGTGTACTGTGCGATGTCAGTGCACGTTGAAGGACCCCAGGTGGTCGAAATTCCCGCAGCCCTTCACTACGGCGTCTCTCATAGCCTGAGTCGCTTTTGGACGTTAAAATCCAATAAACCAAACCAAACCAAAGAAATTGGCCACATGTTTGTTGCGACGTTGAGCTGCAGCATTCTTGCAAGTGCAGCATTGTGCGAGGAAGGAGATATACTTGCACTACATTGAATGTTTGAGACTTTTCCTGGGGCGCTATCAAAGGGAACCTTTGTGCCAACAGAATTTTTTGCGCCCTTGATAGAGTGATAAAGAGTGGTTAATCTGGCGTGCACCATTTGTCCACCAATTTGTTTCACGCATTTATTTTCAAAACTACAAACAACCCCTTTCTGGCAGCTATGCTTTCTGGGCGTGATCACTAACGCATGCCAGCGAGCGCATATATTTCAGCATTGCCCTTTTGATTATCCGGTATGTAATTTTTTTTTCTTATTAGTGCATCTCCACCGTTGCCAAGAACCCGCCTTTCGTTGCTTATTTCCGTCGCTGCGAACAAGAATATGCGGATTCCAAAAAACAAAAGTGCATCAATTTATACATCCTCCTTTTGGTAATACTAGTAGTAATATCGCAGGTTTAACGTGTCGAGTAGACATTGAGGCTATAGGATAGACGGTGTAGTGGAGGGCTCCAAATTAACGGAGATCAGCTGGGGATTTTCGGCGTGCGACAGAGCACGCTGGTTTTTGTATTTTTAGAATCAGCAGCCGAGCTCCACAGTCATTGAGCCATTTTTTTTTCTTTGTTGCCCTGCATCGTGAGGGGTTTTATTTAGAACCTGCTGTCTGAGACAATGAGCGCCTACAAAAGTATATGTTGCACTACCCACTGCGGTGGCTCAGTGGTTACGGCGCTCGGTTACTTATTCGGTGTATCCGGGTTCGAACCCGGCCCCCGGGGACACGTTTCGACGGAGGCGAAGCGCAAAAGGCACCGTGTGCTGCGCGATGTCAGTGCACGTTAAAGGGCAACTGCGCCACTTTTTGAGAATATCGAGATACTCAAGGATTCAAATCTATATAGGCTGTAGGTAAAACATGCTAAGTTTTTTTGCACTACCATTTAAAATAGGGACGTAATCGACGATTAAATTTTGCACTTTTCAAAACAATGGAGGAGCGCGGGGAAGTTTAGTGTGACGTCATGGAAGGTATGATTTCGAATTACCGCTGCCGTCAGCCACGCCCTGCCGTGCCTCGTCGGACGCGGCCAAACAACGTTCGGCGGGCTTTGTCTTCGGTGGCATTGGTTTTTTTCCTTCAAAGCAGGCGTTTATGCGGTGGGAATGTACCGATACCTTCGATGACGTCATCATGTGTCCCCCATTTAGCGTTGTACGCTGCGGAGAAGCTTGAAGGCCGTCCAAATTTTAATTGGCGATTACGTCAGCGTTTGAAACGCTAGGCCAAAAGGACTTCGCATACATTACCTGGAAATTTCACACATTCGGCCCTTATTCGATCGTCGATTTCTAAAACCTATGCAGTTGCTCTTTATTAAGGATCCCCAGCTTGTAGAAATTATTCCGGAGGCCTCCCCTACTGCATGTTTCTCTTTTTTCTTTCACTCCAACCTTCCTCCCTCTCTTACGGCACGGTTGAGGTGTCCATCAAGAAGTGAGACAGGTACTGCGCCATTTCCTTTCCTCAAAAACCACCATCACAACGTTGTTGGATCCTCGCGCTAATATTTCATCTATTTGTGAGAAATGACGAAAATAAAAGGAAGGCATTCTCAATCAGTGCTTAAATGACTATGATGATGATGAAAACGTTTATTAAAGCCACAATGCCTTATTTGAAGGGAAGGCTGATTGGGTCCCTAGTCCGGGACGCCGTTGGTAAAAGCCGCTGTCCGTGCTCTGGCGACGAGGGCTCGTTGTTCCTCGAGGTCCGAGCTGGACAGCGCCGCCTCCCAGCCCTCCCGCGTTGGCTGATTTATGATGTCAATGCTGTCATTTTTCTGACAAGCCCATACCATGTGGTACAAGTTTGCCTTCTGGCCACAAAATTTGCACTGTGCCGAAAAGGACTCGGGCTCAATGGCGTGAAGCGTAGCTGTATTATTGAAAGACAAAATTTGCAGCCTGCGAAGGTGACATTCCTCTGATTTCCTGAGACCCTTAGCGGGCATCGGGAGACACCCAGTTTTATTGCGTGTTTCTCCTTTCAAATGACGCCATAGATATTAGAACACATGGATCACCGTGTGGTATTCGCCTACTGCCTCTAAATAATTTAGAAACTAATTTTTTCTTCTATGCTGTCCCGGTTTCATCAACCGAATGATGGCTGTGATGCGAATAAAGCTAAAAAAGGCTGTGATACGAAGGCTGTGAAGAAAGGCTGTGATACGAAGAAAGCTAAAAACTGCCCCAGCACACATGAAAAAATTGGCTTACGAAACTTGTGTGCGGTCTTTACTTGAATATGCTTCAGTCGTGTGTGCCCCGTACGCGAAAAAGGACATAATGGTCCTTGAAAAAGTCAATAGGAAAGCGGTTAGGTTTATATACGGAAAATACAAAAGGGAAGACTCTCCCTCGCAGTTAATGATGTCAAATAACATTCCTACACTAGAAATCCGCCGAAAGATTAATAGATTGGTATTCTTGTTTAATAGTTCAACAGGTAAAAATAAACTGAAGCTTCCGGAGTGCATTCAGCATCCTCTAGTGAGAAGGACTCGGAACGTTCATGAACATTCACTTACTCCCCTTTTCGCCAAAACTCACAGTATTATATACAGTTTTTTCCCTAGAACAGTGCAAGATTGGAATTCGGTACCGGAATCTGTTTTTTCCTCGGAAAATTTTTCTGATGCGTTAAATCGTCTACTTACCTGCTAATATTGCTTATATGTATGTTTTGTATCCGTGTGCTGCTAATTTGTATAAGTTTATTCTTTTGGCTTTATTCTTTTGGTATCCGTGCGCTGCTAACATTGTATCAGTTTATTGTTTTGGTATCCGTGTGCTGCTAATATTGAATAATTTTATTCTTTTGGTTACGTAACAATGTAAGTTCACTCCTGCTTGGGCCAAGCAGTGGCCTGCAGTATTCTGAAATAAATAAATAAATAAATAAATAAATAAATAAATAAATAAATAAATAAATAAATCAACATTAGGTCACGTGAGGCACGGGAAAACTAATACAAACACTGATGCGTTGTTTTGACTCACTCTAGCACTTAAATCAGCTGACTTCAAGACCTATAATCATAACGAACGACGTATTAGCAGTTGTATTGCCATTTTATTGCACCTCACGCGACCTAATTTCCTCTACACGTCACAGCCATCGTTATGTTGGTGAAACCGAAACAGGGTCATGAAGAAATTCAAATATAAATTATTTATTATGTGTTTGTGAAATACCACGCGGTGCTCCGTGTACACCAATGTCTAACGCATCGTTTGAAAGAAGAAAGCACGCAAGCAAAAATTTGGTGTCTATAGTCCTTCATTGAGTTAGAGCAGTGCTAACAATTTGATTAAAGATTTACGCAAATAAGTAAAAGGGGAGGAATAATAGCTCAAGATTTCACATAAACCTGAAGTACAAAGAATTGGCGGTAGTACATTACAAAAGCGTCAATTAGGCATCTTCCCAGGCCCCAGACTTCCTGTAAGTTTGCTGTCGCATATAATAGGTACCATTATCGCACTTCCCAGCGCAGACAGCTACGGGTGGTTAAATCTATGCGCCAGATCATCTCATTTTGTCCAGAAACAAGACGTATGCCGAGATCCAAAAAAATGGGGCTGAACCGGGTATCAAACCGGTTCGGAACGGTTCCTTTGAATCGTTCCGGTTCTGGTTCAGTTCCAAGATGGCGAAAAAATTATGGGTTCGGTTCGGTTCCGGTTCCGGGCAAAAATTCGGGTTCGGTTCCGGTTTAGGGTTCGGGTTCGGTTCCGGTTCGACACCCTGCGCGGGAGAATTAAAAAAAAAGGCGGGAGCCGGTCATTAATTCGATTTAATTACGGAAATCGGCCACACAGGGCAATAAATCGAAGTTTCTAAGAAAGCTCGGAACGTGTAGATCGAGTTCCCGCGGCAAAAAGACAAGTTCGGATTCCTCTTCAGTGCACCTTTAATGGCTCATAGTTGTCCGTCCATCCGTCCGCGATAACTGCCACACTATGGCTGCACCATGTAGTTGGCGACGCACGCGCCACTCCCTACTACACATGTGCTTGGCGCCTTGGCGGTGCCGCCGTTGTGCAGCGCTGACATTCCAGCCAACCGAGTCAGACCTCTCCTTCGAGTCGCACCAGACGGATGCCTCCCAAGAGTTCCCCCGTTTCGCCAACAACCAAGCCTGCTCGTGCTGCAGAGCGTCAACGGAAATCACGAGAGGCCAATTGGGTGGCTCGCTCACCTACCGATTCTCCAAACACCTCGAGCCACATGCGATGGAATTCAGCGAAGATACATCAGCAGGATGATTCAGCCAAATGCATCAGTAGAATGATTCAGCCAGTAAAGTCAGTAGAATTGGCAACAGAAGCTTAGTCTTTCATTCGCAAACAGCGTGCAATCAGCAACAGAGGCAGTCAAATCAGAGCAAAAAGGCTTTCGCCTCGCGCACTTTAGATCGTCAAAGTGCCCCCCTAATTTTTTTTATGCCCAACTTTATGCATATATATTTTTGTAACACTTCGAAGCACCACTAACACTGTCATCATATCACTGATCATCTCACCAGAATTTCTTGCATGCACAAGATGCACCTTATTAAATCACCTCAATAAAATGCTCAAGAAAAGCCAATCAAAAGAGAACAATCAGTTACAACATATTACTGATTAAATTAAGGCCATCACAGTGCAAAATTGATCCAAAATTGGGTCACTGGTAAATCTTGCATTATGATGCAGTGGAAAGTACATACGTCTCTACAATAAACAAAAAACACAACCAAAATTTTGGTGTCTACACCTTTCAAACTACAAAAATATATATAACCTTACCTGCCCATCATCTCAAGAGATGACTCTGTCAGGTCATAGGTAGGCATTACAATATCAGTGCTATCTTCTGAGCCACACCATGAAAAAAAGGGGATGTGAACTCCTGAGTAACTCTTCCGTTCAAGTGGCCAATCACCAAGGTTCACAAGCATTTCAACATCTGGAAGGAGAACCTGAACAAAATTGCACACCACTTTAGTTGAACTTTCTGCCCAATTAATGCAAAACTGAAATGTTGTCGAATAGTATAAATCAATTAGCAAAAAACTCAATTTTAATTCACACTTGACTAGAATGAACTGTGCATCTCCATGTATTACAGCAAAAGAAAGAAATAAGTAAGATAAACTTGCCTTTCTAGAAAGAAACAGCAGTATCTGATCCATGAACATGTTGAATCCAACATGTTGTCCATAGCATTTTCTGTAGACCTGAAAGAAATGAAAAGTTAACAGCCACAAAATATAACCAGCATGAAAAAAGTAAATACCTCGAACTCATGGAAACAGTTCATTTAGCACTACTCTAACTACTAACGAAGAAGATACGCAAGAGCTAGTGGCTGAAGCTTCAAGGAGCAAAATGGCCATCCATCAGCCAGCCTTTGAATGCATCAATTGCCAAATTTTTTAATGGAGCACTATTCTGACAGAAAACATGAACTTCGCCCGTGAGGCATAGCACTCAATTTCTGTCAAAACAATAACAGCTAAGTTTAATGGGCAAATAAAGAAGTTTTATAAATCGATAAGCAAAAAAGGACGAAGTGTGTGAAACTTGAAAATAAAGCACATGTAAACTTTTTGTAGTAGCATTTTCAATGGTGACTTAATTGCCGAATAAATCCGCAATGGTATTAAAGCTCCTCCGCAGCACAATGATGACATCATGTATAGTGGCGCTATATTTCCAACATAAAAACATACGCCACTGAAAGTAAGCCCTACCAAATGTTGTCTGGCGCCATCAGACGACACACGGCAGGATGTGGACAAATGCAGCATAAATCTGTTTCAGCAACAATGATGTCATCACCGAGCTTCTCCACACTTCTCCCACATAGCGAGGAGAAGCCTGAAGATCGTCGCGGCTTTAATCAGTGCTTACATCAACATTTTAAATGCTAGCAAAAAAATACTTGGCAGGCTTTACCTAAAAGCTCCATACATGTGAATGCTTGAATCTCATCGAATTTTCAAAAATCATTTCAGCTTCCCTTTATGAAAGCTTGCTCAATGTGGGGTCAGTCATGCAAACAGGACAAGATCAACTAATCTGGCATCACAGGTTATGTGGCTTGTTAACTGTGCCAGGCAGCCTTGTGACACGTTTTTCTAGGTGCGACAACTGCAAGCCATTGTTCGATAACACCACTGTCATCCTAGGTCACAGGATTAGATAGAAAGATTTGTTTTAAGCCTTTTGCAAAGTGTCAGAAAATAAATACACATGCGCAAGTACCTGTCAATCATGTTGACGAAGCGGAAATTCTACTTCTTAGCGAAGTGAAAAACCTAGACCCTCCTGACCAAAAGAAGCTAACTGAACACCCTGACGAGACCATTTCTGATGTGTTCTTTCAGTTCCTTTACCTTTACAACAGTTCATATAAAAATTAATTTCCCGTGCAATAAAATCAGCTGATAGTTTGCGCCGTCTGTATGTGTGGTTTTTGTGTCTGGTGTTGTTTGTACTAATGAGTCAAGAGATAAAAAAAAATAAAAATAAAAAAGGTAATCTAAAGATAATCTATCCATAGTTTGAAGTTCACTCTGAAGATCGCTAACCTATATACTTTTAAGCAGTTAAGGAGATCTGAAGCCTGAAGTGTTTTTCCAATGGTGCTCTTTCAGCACACTTTGAGGCGATATTTTTATGTGAAGAACAATCTGCTTGAGAAAATGAAAACACATGCAGTGTGGCTACAAAACTTTTTTTTTTTTGGAATCCCACACTCACAAATTACTACCGTATTTTCCGGTGTATAAGACGCACTCTTGTATAAGACGCAACCGCCATATATGCAGGCTGTCATTGAAAAAGTTGGTATATAAGAAGCACCCGTGTATAAGACGCCCCCCAGTTTACCCAGTTAGGCGAGTGAAGCTTAATTAAACATGATTGTGCGACGATCGCAAAATGCACCGTACCTGTGAGAAGTTCCTCCCACGTTTTAGCAAAAAAAGAAAAACAAACGAAAGAACTCTCCTTATGTCCATAACAACATTTTATTTTAACTTAAAACCTTCCGAAGTCTTCATCTTCGGATGCGCTACCAAAAAGTTCGCCCATTTCTGGAGGCAACGCGGCTGAAACATTCTCTTAGCACTACGTATGTACTACGCAAACGGAGCATACAAAGTTGCAAAGGGTGACTAAAAAAAAACGCCAGCTTGTCTTGGCTTGTCTTGACAATGGCGAGAAGCGCGATTGTCGCCACCTTTTGGCATTTCACATTACTTTTGCTTGGGGCCTCCGAAACGGCCGCGTGTTTATGACCCCAGAAAGCGTCATCCCCGCCATTTCATAATAAAGTTCACCTAAAAAGGTTGTGCACGGCGGTCCCTGCATTGAACTATTAACCGTGTTACAACCGCATTATTGGTTGTAATATTTTTTCGGTGAAAAAAGCCTGAACATGAACCTGGGTAATTTCTGAACTCGCAAATAAAAAACGAAAAATTCACATATAAGACGCACCCTTGTATAGGACGCACCAGCAAGATTTTTTTTTAAAAAGCCGCATCTTATACACCGGAAAATACGGTAATAAAGGAGTATAGACACCTTACATTAGTAGCATGTTTTCTTCTCTACAATGATGCGAAAGACACTACTATGCATGAATCACGCCGGCTTGTCTTGGCTCGTTTTGACAATGGCGGGAAACCCGATTGTCGCCATCTTTTGGCATTTCACATTACTTTTGCTTGGGGCCTCCGAAACGGCTGCGTGTTTATGATCCCAGAAATCGTCATCCCCGCCGTTTCATAATAAAGCTCACCTAAAAAAGTTGTGCACGGCGGTCCCCGTATTGAAGTATTAACGATGTTACAACCGCGTTATTGGTTGTGATATTTTTTCGGTGAAAAAAGCTTGAACATGAATCTGAGTAATTTCTGAACTCGCAAATAAAACACGAGAAATTCACGTATAAGACGCACCCTTGTATAGGACACACCAGCAAGATTTTTTTAAAAAAGCCGCGTCTTATACACCGGTAAATACGGTAATAAAGGAGTATAGACACCTTATATTAGTGGCATGTTTTCTTCTCTACAATGATGTGGAAGATACTACTGTGCATGAATCACCATGTGGTATTCGCCTATGACTGCTAAATAATTTATAATTGAATTTTTCTGTCACACTGCTTCGGTTTCAGTTTCAACAGCTAAACGATGGCTGTGACGTCAAAGCGTGGCTATAAGTCAAGTGAGGCATGGATAAACTGCGATATAATCACTGCTTCACCATTTTAGTTCACTACAGTGCTGAAGGCAGCCTTCCTCGAGAGCGAAATGACAACGAATGTAGAAGCAGCTATTATATTGCAGTTTTTTCATGCTTCACGTGACCTATAACCCCACTTTTGACGTCAGTCATTGTTCAGCTGTTGAAACAAACCAAAACAGCACGAGAAAGAAATTAGATTATAAATTATTTAGCGGTCGTAGGAGAATACCACGTGGTAATCCATGTATGATAATGCCTTACGCACAAAGAAAAAACATGCACCCAAAGGTTGGGTATCTATACTTCTTTAAAAGTTGGAAACAACTGAATGGCATAACTCAAGGCAATAGCATAGCTGCCTATCAGTACACCAGTGCACTTGACCATGCTCCACTACAGTGCTATTTTTACATAGCAGCGTCTGAGGCTTTGCTCACTGTTTGGCTGCGCTGACAAATCTGAATTTTCTCAAGAGTCCTAACCATGCAATTTACTTTGAGGGCAGGCAGGCTGGGAATTGTTAAACTTCACAGAAACATTACCGAGGCATATATCTCAAAAGAAAAAGCAGATTATCGAGGTGCACTCATCAGTATGAAAGCTGCAGTCATATAACCGAAACTCACTGCCAGTAGAAAATGTGAAGTAAAATTCAGCATATTTTAAGTATTACACATACGTGCACACATATTCTATAAGCTGCTGCAACATGCTTTACACAACACATCAGTGCCACGTGAGGTCATGCACATAATTGGCTAGGTGCACAAAAGAACCGCACTGACCTTATTTTTGATAACAGCGTAATGACAAAAGCTAACAGAGCCCGGGCGGTCAAACCGACGAAGAGCCTCACGAAGCATCTTCCTCATGTCTATTTCTTCAAACTGTGACAAATCTTTACTAATCTGAGGATCCACAGCGGGGCATTCCGTTTGCAAAAGCCAGTCTTCAAAGGGAACAGGACAACAGCAGGCATCATTGTATAAGGGGCCTAAAAATGAACAGGTGAATGTATATCAGTTTAGCTCATTGTCACGCTGACTCAGACAGTGACTGTGAACACCAGAAAGATAAAAAAAAAACTGTTGAAACCTAGCATTACCAAGTCTACACGGAATATCAAAGCATAAGGAAAAACATGAATTTCATAAAGATGGGGATTTCAAAAAATAAAGAAACATGATGTCTCAACAAATAAACTAGTTTTCTACAGAGCAAGTAGCTTACTTTGTCTTGCGCACGGTTTGCAAGCGAAAGCGTTGCTGAGTTCTCATAGCTTCTTGTGGCAATGACATGGGCGGACTTATGGACTCCTCAAGGAGACAGTTGTGAGGAGGGTTTGGTTTGGTTTATGGGGTTTAACGTCCCAAAGCGACTAAGGCTATGAGAGACGCCGTAGTGGAGGGCTCCGGAAATTTCGACCACCTGGGGTTCTTTAACGTGCACTGACGTCGCACAGTACACGGGCCTCGAATTTCTCCTCCAAAGAAATTCAGCCGCCGCGGCTGGGATCGAACCCGCGTCTTTCGGGCCAGCAGCCGAGCACCATAGCCACTGAGCCACCGCGGCGGCGCAGTTGTGAGGAGGGGTAGTCGTATTTGCACTGTGCTTTAATGGGGTTTTCTTAAAAAAAAGGGGGGGGGGGAATTGTGATCTTCCCACAACAAAGTTCTTCCCAGAAAAAAAGAAAGACACAAAGCCACTTCTAAATGTAAAAAAAAAAAACCTAACACAAACAGAGGAATAGTCCAGTGATATTCTTCTCTAAAATTTAGAATCACCTTAGACATCAGGCTGAAAAGTGACGTATTTGGACTCGAGCAGTAATTTTTCTTTCCACACCTCATAACTTTGAACATTACTTCTTTACTCAAAAATCTGCGGCGCCGTGGTGGCTCAGTGGTTATGGCACTTGGCTGCTGACCCGAAAGATGCGGGTTCGATCCCGGCCGCGGTGGTCAAATTTCGATGGAGGCGCAATTCTAGAGGCCCGTGTTCTGTGCGATGTCAGTGCACGATAAAGAACCCCAGGTGGTCGAAATTTCCGGAGCCCTTCACTACGGTGTCCCTTATAGCCTGAGTCGCTTTGGGACGTTAAACCCAAATAAACCAAACCAATAAAAAATCTGCTGCCCAAAGTGGGTTTCCTATATTACAATTCATACAAAATCAGCAGAGACTAAAAACAATGCAGCACATATTAATTTTTAACTAATTATAGCTTTTGGTTTCCTTTGTTTACTGTTACTTCAAAGGCACTGTTGACTGACTACAAGCAAGAAAGGTATGGTGTGTTATGCGGTGTTCTAACATCCAAAAGATGCACATGGGCTGTGAGAGATGCCATAGCGGAGGGCTCCAGATTAATTCACTTGAGGTTCTTTAATATGCGCTGACATAGCACAGTGCATGCGCATTTTTGCATTTTGCCTCAATCAAGATTTGCTCACCAAAATATGGTAAACTGCCAATAATACTGTGAAGCAATCTATTAGAAGTTACCAGTACATTCTAACAGTTTCAGTGTGTCTTTCATTGAAACGACACACATGGAAAAGTTTCCATGCACGTGCTTTAAATGAAAGGTAGCACAACACTTACAGGGACACAAAGACAGTACAACAAACACTCAAATAAGAAGTTATTTCATTGAAACAACACACATGGAAAAGTTTCCATGCACATGCTTTAAATGAAAGGTAGCACAACACTTACAGGGACACAATGACAGCAGAACAAGCACTCAAATAAGTTATTCACTGCGACAATAGCAGACAGAGTTTCATCACTGTAATTAGGAAACGCGTAGGAGCGTAAAAATATGAACACGTACGTAGTGTGAGAACAGGATGAGTGAGCTGTACTATCAATAAGTTTTATTAGACGACGAGCGTTTATACAACAACTGTGTTTAAAACATGCTCTGTCCTTGCTTTCATACTTTTTTTTTTCCGATGAAGGTGTTAAGTCTGCAATTAAATAGGTTTGCACAAAGATATGCAACTATGGAAAAAAGCGGGAGATGCCTGTAGGTCACATCCCATGCTGCGTGGTGCCTGACAGCCCGCACATAACAGTGACTGACATAGTGCATAAAACAGAAAAAGATATAATGTCAGCACTACATCGTGGCCATTATGAGGTAAATGTCGGCTGCATCAATAACAATACGCTGGCAATGCAAACTGAAAGGATACCAAAAATGTGGCCTTCCAGTAATGCAGGTTGTGAATTATTTTCGTGAAACATGTTTCCTGAATGTTGTGGAATAGAATCCCCATTAGCAGCATTGTTCACCACATCCTTCAACGCTGTGGCAGGATGACAAAGGCTTTATCCCCTAATTTATTCAGCAAACAATACCGGAGTCCAGGCTTTCAAAAGTAATACCAGTTACAGTAAATATAAAAAATGTATTTGGCAGAAGTTTTTAGAGATGACAGAAAACGTAAAAGCACGTTGCAGACGCGCAAAATAACACGGCAGCAAATAAGTGATACCTTTAAGCAGGACAGGCGATTCCATGAGCGGAGATCCATTGAATTTGACCTCTAATTTGGCTTCAGGGCAAGTTTTGAAAAGTTTGTAGCGGACAATAAAAAGCCCATCTCCTCGACTCAGTACCTGGGTCCAAATGCTGCACACGCCTTGGGTTCCCGTGATGGTCACAGTCAGATCCCTCGACGACGCTGCCGTAAAACTGCAATAAGAATGCATCCGACGGTTCGCTCATCTTCTTCCCTTACCGATTAACCACATTTACTATACAAACCACTAGCATGTTGCAGACTGCTTACTTCTTGCCACTAGCATCGACAACGTGCACGAAGAAGTATCTTGTTGGCAGATTGAAGCACCCTCGGAGGCCCGGGCCATACACACGGGCCGACACTTTGGGTTCTGACCGACTACTCGCACCATTCCTCTCGCCGCATGCGGCTTGTAGGCGACATTGGTCCTGGGCAGCGACTACAGCTACCAGCAGTACTGCAGTGCAAACCTGCCCCACAAGCAGCATTCTGCAGTGCAGAAACGTCACGTCGCGAAAGCGCGAATCGTGCCTCTTGCCCATGTTCGTTCAATCAAATCATGACACTCCTGGGAGCACCATCCTCATGCACCGCTCCAGCGGAGGGCTCCGCCTGGACGGGTTTATCAAGGCAGCCACGACGGCATTATCGCCTTCATCACATACGCACTTCTGCAAGGATTCTCTTACGCGTATTTGCATTTGCGCTTAGCCGCCCGGCTACACGCTCTCTCTCCATCTCTCTCTCCCGGCACCTCGTGACTGACACCGCCTTTCCCTTTCCCTGGCTCCACACGAAGACGCAGACCGGCATTTTTTTTACAATCCTTCATTTTTTTTTTTTTTTGCGTACTGATCACTGCCTGTCCGACGGTTGCGAGTCTACCTGTTCACAGTACGTCCGCATCGTGTTCATTTTTTAAATTTTTCTTTTGCCATAGTAATTTAGAGACCTTATCGTGGTTGCATGCAATGTATATTTTGCAGATGTGCCGACCGTTGCGTAAATCATAGAAAATTTAAAAAAAATTCTCTCGGTCTAACCACACGTTTGTTCGGGCTCAAATTTCGCACAGAGGTTGCATTTGGTGGTCAGTTTTGTTCTGTACTACATTTAGGTGGGATACTTGCCTGATTCGGTCAGAACTATTTAGAAATCCCTATCGTCTGCGGCTACAGAGAACCAAAACCGAAAGGCTTCGCAGCAACAGTTGCGCGCCGTAGAATGCTTCTCCCAGCTAAACGGGCGCATTGTTCGAGCTCAAATTTCGCACAGAAATGGGATTCGATCGGCAGAATTGTTTCATCCAAAATCTATTCTGGTTACTTGCCTGAATCGATTAAAAAAAAGTCGCATATTCGCAGCGTTTGCGGCGACGGCGAAGAAAATCAAGCTGTTCTGTCAGCAATCCAGGCTCCCTATCGCACTGTTGGCGCCATCTCGTATGGGCCGGCGTTATAGCGACCGGGTGAGAATAACGGAAATCCAAGCCAAAGCGTTATTGCTACCCGGTGGAAATAACGAAAAGCCGGCCCAAAGCGTTATTTTCACCCATGGATTGCCTTGGCTTCGTTTATTGTTGGCGGACGGGATTTGAGCCGCCGTTTTTGCATCGTTTGCTTGTTTGATCCGCCTCTGTCAACGCGTGGACGTGTGATTTCGGGGTTGCGCTTGGATTTTAGGCGGTGTGGTAAAGTCATGCAGGCGTTTTGCATCATTCTCACCGTGTATATGTGACCTTGGCTTTTGCGTGGCGCGTTCTGATCGCTTGATTCGTTGTGAAAGGACTCTTGTGTGCTTGCGTTGTTTGGGTGCTCGCGCTTGTGCACACTGGCCTTGGAAGACGCTCCAGCTTTCTCCGGAAAATCTTGGTATAATTAATCGACATAAATACGCTTTCATTTCGCGTAATTTATGGGTTGTGCGAGTAGGCATATGTGCGCTCATTCGTTTTGAGCATTCAATCTGATTTGCGCAGAATGTATGCAAGTTAATAATGTGAATTCATTACAACGTGGGACCAGGGTCATAAATACGATCCAGGCACGGTGGTTTTGCAGTCCCCGAGGCATTCGTTAGTTGAAGCGAGCAGTGGTTTCGTATGTACAAGGTCGTCCACCCTTAACACGCGAGTGCGTGGCCTCACTCTGGAGGGCCACTGCGTCCTTCACGGCCGCTCATCGCAGCCAAGTAGTGCAGGAGAAGTTGGACCTGAACGTGGTGCTTCACGTCATCTACCACTTCGCTTCGACGCGCGGCCGTGTCGTGCGCAGTGGCCCTCCAGAGTGGGGCCATGCACTCGCGTGTTCGTACAAGTTGACGACCCTGTACATTCCAGACGAAGGGCAGGTGTTAGGCAATAGGTGAATATTGCCCACGTGCTAACTAGTAAATTGCATGGGGATTTTTTGAAATGTTGAAGATGCTCTGCCTCGTTCGAAGTTCCCTGGAATCGTTTACCTTGCGACGATTAATTCGGTCTACATCGGGGAGACAGCTAGAAACATACCCAGGCATCTGAAAGCATCGCAGTGATGTCGGCAGGAATCGAACAGTTGCTGTGGCAGAACATGCACAACCAGGGCATGAAATTGCTTGGGAGAATGTGGAAATATTTGCCACTGAAAGAAATTTGTAAGTGTGGCTGCACCTGGAGTCTTTATAATATAGATGATGCTTAAGACAGTCATCAGAACAAAGGGAAACCTTCACCAGGCATATGCAAAGTCATTGCCCTGATTAGTTAAGGAGCTGCCTTTTCATGACCGGTCCTTCATTTTGAACGAGCAACCTGTTAGGGTTCTGCAATGTCAATCAACATGTTCGACATGGTCAGTGACCAAAGTTTCATTCTACTATTAAGGCAAGATGAAAACTTCACGACGTGTGCCCTATGCACCGAAGCTAACAGCAGTTGTGCCCTAAGCCCACAATATATTCCACAATTAACGTCAAAAAGGTGGCCAGCAGGTTCGGAATCCTCAATTTTGTACCACTTCTCTCAAGCTGTCTTGCCTGAATCCACACACATTTTGTGTTAGAAATATATGGGTGGCAGAAAAGACATTACAAACTATTGGTGTTCTGCATTGGTGTTCTGTGGGAATACTTAAATCTGTCAGTAGGTAATGCTAGATGGCGTGGCAATGGAGTATACCCCACCCCCCCCCCCCTTTAAGACACATTCATTTCCCTATGAGATTACACGTCTTCTAAGAGATTAGGGTACCGGTTATAATAGCATAGACATGATGGCACGTGAACAACTTTCATAACTGGCTTGTCTTTTGAATTTCTTATTCAATTGCAGTATTGCTTTGCATTGAAGCCATACTAATAATGATTCATTTCCTGTGTACAGTGCTTCAGCCAGGAAATAAATTGATTGGTTGCAGCTCATTTCCCATGTTTTCCTTCCTTGTTTGTGTGCTTAAACTACTCAAACTGATATGCTTTCTTCAATTCTAAGCCAACTTTCTCAATAATAAGTCACCTTGTAAGCAATGCATACAAGCAGAAGTAATTCACAAGGCACATTTCACTTGTCCGTAAGTGTCACAATGACTCAAAATAGGCAACTTTGTATTGGTTAGCAGCAAGGAAAACCCTTTTTTCGTTGTAATAAATCTTGCTACTGTGTAGATATTTGTGTATGTTAGTTGCTGTTAGTTGCTGGTATGTATTGTATGTATTGACCCAAGCAACCACCGATATCCTTCGGACGGCCGACAGAGGTCTGTTTCGGATGTTCTGTACGTCCGCTGAACATCCGCAAACAGCCGGTAGACGTCCGTCGGCCGTCCGAAAGGTGGCCAAAGGTATACGGTTCGCCCGACGACGGACGTCCAGTTGAGTACGTCCACTGGCGGATCTTTCTCGAATATTCGCATATATGGTGCATGCGTGCTTTATTCACTCCGCGCAATGCAATAAAACCAAAAACAATTTGATTCATAGCACGCATATTTTATTGTGGTTGATGATACATCAGCAGAGCAATGGGTTATATTCGGAAAATTTCTTAAATGTGACTCTTCAAATGTGGCAAGCTTGGGACACACATCCGTAATCTTCCCACCCACAGGATTTCTGAAATAAAAAAGAATGCGGCAAACATCAGTCATGTGAAACAAATGGCACAATGCAGCAGCCCAAGTTAAAAACACTGGAACCAATTAATAGAAGTACTGCAAGTATAACAGACAATGCACTTTAACAAACACCTCAATAAGTATAAGGCAATAACAGCTCTCACTTTTCCACACCACATTTGACAATGTACCTGTTCTTTATGTATTCTCATGGGCCTTAGGGCACTAACCTGCGCAGCACTGTACGCGACTGTGCACAGAAAGCCGCAAAGCTTCCGTTGCGAACCACTGCGAACTACACGTGCTTCCTATGGTCTGCCTTTCGCGCGTTGTCACTCTTTACACAGGCACAGTGAAACTAGCAATGCCTTAAAAATTACCAAGATGCGAAAATACTCCGTCCCGCAACTTTGAAGAGGAGTGGGAATTAGCCGCGCGAGTTGAAGGCTCCCGCAGCTGTGTGATGTAGGCTCCCGAAAGTGTGAGAACAGTACACACTTATGGAAGCCATCTCCTCGCGCTTACTGCTCCCACTGTCCTGTGAACGAATGTTATATGAGCATGCTGCATTGTCCTAGAAGCAAGTTCCAAGAAGTGTACTGGATACATACCTTCGTAGGCAATCACATGTGCACTAAGCCTTCTTTAAACCAAGGTCGACGCAGTACGGGATTCCGGTGTTTCAGAAGACCTTCAGGCGCTCCTCGTATCTTTCGAATTGCTTAAGTTACATACTACTTTCGTCCACAGACCGAACAAAGCCACACATTATAATAAAAGAGCTATAAAGCTCTGCGCGACAACACTACGCGACAAATCAACAACAGCGCTACGGAGCCGTACTGATGGATTGGATTGGACTGACCGCGAACTGACATCTATGATGATATGGTGATAGCAGAATGCACGGGATTTTGATTCTTACGAATGGTTTCAATGGAAAGTTTAGCTGTCTCACAACTGCACTAATTTGGAGAAGTTTTACAAATATAAAACTAGTCATTGAGTTCTTGCAAAATTCTGCAACACCTCCTTCTCCTCTTAGATAAATTTAGCTCGTTGGCGGCTCTTGCACTGCAGGTAGGAGTGGAATCGCACCAATTTACAAACATCTTCGCGTCAAACTCTCCAACTGATGCAAATAAAACAGTATACATACACGAAAGACGCGAATTTTCTGTGAAATAAAAAACGTCCATTCTCATGGCCTGGGAAAATACTCGGCCTTACATCCTTCGGACGTACACCTCGTCTCTCATGCGGATATACAAAAGTGGACACTGTCCGTACGTCCGGCGGATGTACGAATACGGATATCCGAAATCGGATTGTGTTCGTACGTCCGATGGACGTCCGATCTCGGCAAAGGACGTTCGGATCTAGCTCGTACGTCCGACGGATATCTGTGGTTGCTTGGGGAGTGATTGCCCGTTATATGGCATTCGGCATTTCATTTTGAACTTCCTTGCGCCTTTTCGTTATTTCCACCGGGTCGCAATAACGCTTTGGCTTGGATTTCCGTTATTCTCACCCGGTCGCAATAACGCCGGCCCTGGACAGATGGATGGACGGACGAACGGACGGACAGACCAGAGGACGGACAGACCAGAGGACGGACAGACGGGCGGATGGATGGATGGGCGTCCCCTTTGAAGCAGAGCGAGAAGTTGGGCATGTTGGTACTGGTCACTGATCTCCACTAGGTTGTACTGGTTCATGTTGATTGAAGGACAGCGCAGAAAAAGGTGAGACACTTGAAGGAGCACACGACGAGCGCTTACTAACAAAAAATGCGTTTATTCAAACCGCTCGCAATAAATACGGGGTAAGATAAACAAGACAAAGAAACTAAGGAACAGATCAAAGATTAGCAGCTGCGACACTCTTGAGAAGAAATTTCTCCCGTCAGCGCAAGCGATGGATCACTGATACAGTGATCTGTCTTGGCAATGTGGCATGCTTCAGCATGGCTTCAGCCAACGTTCTTGCTGGCGTGTCTATCGTGGACGTCGCTGGAACTAACGGCGTTGCAGTCGCGCTTTTCTACACATCTCGCGCGTCGTCCGCTACACACTCATAAAGAGGGGCGGCGCCGTGCCTATACCTAGAGGTAAATTATTTTTTTTCCGGCGTGAGCAAACAAGAATATGGCGTAACTGGTGTTGGTACATGGCGAAAAGCTGTTCCGCTTGGAGGGTACCACTGGGGTTTGGGCGAGCGATATCTGAACGAGGCACTGCACGAGGCGCGCTGCCGTTCTCTTCCTCGCTCGAACCTGACTTCGCAAACGCAAGCAACGCGCACAGATTAGCTGCTTCGAAAAAAAAAAACGAGCAGTGTTTGTGAACACCTTCCGGCTTCGTCGGCTGTTCATCAATATTTGTATTTACTCCTGCACAGATATTTATAAGCCATCTGTTTCCAGCAGAATGTTTTCAAGATCAGTGACAGAAGCTACAGTTTTGAACAGCTGCTTGTGCAACTTGTTGCAGCCGTTCACGAAGCAGCTACCATCTTCTTCCACAACAGCAGCCCTGGGAATCACTAGACGGCTTGCCGCTAGCTTTCTGCAGTAGAAAACTGCACACACCTTCCCAGTTATTTCGTCCTGTATAGATTCATGCTGCCACTCCGTAGATGGTTGACTCATAGTCACCAGTTGTCAGTGCAGTCGACGTAGTAGGTTTCCGCCGAGCAGGAAAGAGGCATCAGTTCATTCGGGCTGACTGCCTCTACGCAAGCCTCGCCCGAGGAGTACGTATATATTGCCGCTTCAAGGATCTTCACACTTATCAGTCTACATGACAGCACGCGTTTTAAGTGACTTTCGCCTGCATTTCACAATTTTTGGCTTTGAGAATCGATCTGGAAGGCTGGGAAAGAGACGAGGGCCGACACCGGGCACTTGCGCCCAGTTCCCGCGAGGAATTCGGACCTCTTGCCCGTTCACAACGTGCTTGCACTCCTTGATAATATCTTCGTGCTCAAAATGACGCTCACAGTAGATCTGTCCTTGCGATGCAACATCTGCTCCCACCTTTTAAATTCGCTTTCATCGCAAGGCGGTTTGAAAAAAATGATGACCGGTGGCATATCGTTTCTATTGCCACTTCTGCAGCCGGGCGCAAAGCAGGATGGCATGTGTACCTCTCGCTTCAAGTCACCAAGTGCACATATTTCACTACAAACACGTTTTCACAACGCTAACAGCACCATCACACGAAAAACCAGCTTAAAAATCTGACTAGCCTGTCGTAACTGTAGCGAGCGAAACTCCCGCGATAGCAGGCGATGTTAAAAATCTCGACTGCAGCGCCACTAGTTTCCGCGACCGCCACTTTAGCCACCTCCCGAGAGGAGCTGCGAAACTGAAACTGTTGGCTCCAGCAATCTCCCGAGTCTCTTTATCCCGATTAGTAAAGATTACTGATGTTTGGTCCAGGAAGGCTTCACCATGGAGGTAAAAAAAACTTTCTTCTTCCTCCATGGGCTTCACAAGTTTTATCAGTTTCCCGGAGTTTGCGGGTAGGTAGGCTGGAAACGCTGATTGGTCAAAAAAATATGACGTCATACGCGTGACGTCATAGGTCACGTGATATTTAATGACGTCATGTCCGGTTGGGGACAGGCATGTTTTCCCTAGATTTTTCCCCGCCACCGCTCGTCAGCGGACGGGGCTGCTCGCGAGGAGCCGAGAGGCGAGGAGGCAGCGTGCACTGCAGCGTTGCCTCCTCGGCGTGTCCCCATGCATGCGTGTCCCCGTCATGTCTTTCGACCCGCCGCGGTGGCTCAGTGGCTATGGAGCTCGGCCGCTGATCCGAAAGACGCGGGTTCGATCCCGGTCGGGGTGGTCGAATTTCGATGGAGGCTAAATTCTATAGGCCCGTGTACTGTGCGATGTCAGTGCACGTTAAAGAACCCCAGGTAGTCGAAATTTCCGAACCTCTTTCACTACGGCGTCCCTCATAGCCTGAGTCGTTTTGCGACGTTAAAACCCCAATAAACCATAAACCCATGTTCTTCAGTGCGCGCGCGAGATTAAAAAGCGCACCTGTCGCGCTGCGCTGTCACACTGCATGCCTGCTTCCGTGCATTTCTTGCGGACTCCTTTCAGTCATACTTAGCTATACTATTGACCAAAAGGCTTTTAAACAGTTATTTCAAGTTTTATTGCTATGTATAAAGAATATGTTTGTAGCAGGTGCGTGAGCCCGAACAAAAGAAAACTGTTTTTATTCCCCTTCAGTATTCCTGCTTATCGAGACTTGAGCATTTATATGTTGCAGTACAACTTTTTTCAGGCATCACAACTGATGTTTCGATGTGTTTGGTACATATTCATCTTCAGACATTTCATGTCTGTTGGGTAAAAAAAAAATATACGAAATAATACTTGACTGCATCAATTGTGACTGAGGCAACTAGCATCACGTATAGCATGCTCTTGAAATTCCTCTAGCTGTTGCACAGACGTCTGTAATTGACTTCATTGTAGCTTCATACTTGCACCATTTAAACTCTGCACATAGCTCTTTTTTCACAAAAGGAAATGTGATTAGGTTTCTGAATAGAGCTGTGCACAGGCCGCAATTTCGAACCCGCGCCCGGCCCGGGACTTAACCTACCGACAGGAAGCCCGGCCCGACACTGAAGGACCATGAGCACGCTCGTGCTCGGCCCGACCTGCAAAGCGGCGACGACACAAAAAGAGAATTTCAGGAAAATGAGTTTATTTCAATGACATTCAAATTTTGACCTCGCATTCCAGATCACAGTTTGGGATTATACACAAGACACAACGCATAAAGGTATAGATTTATCACTCTAATTATGCAAGTTGTTCATTGATGATGGCTTGATCGAAACAAGAGCGGCGCTCTTTCATTATGAATCCTGCGGCGCTGAATTTTTTCTCGCTGCTTGAATTGGTGGCCGCAACGGCTAATACTTTCATAGCAAGAAGAGAAACGCTTGAAGTACGAAGGGGAACGACAGACGTGGTGTCGTAAGCCATGGATGGCGTGCCACGACAGGAAGACTTTTTGACTTGTCAGAGGATAAGCGAGCAAATAAGCGACAGGGCGGCGCTATCCTGCGAATGCCGATGTGGCCGCGACGTCCCTGCTTCTACTATTCACGGGAAGGCACGGTGCTGTGTTCACTTTGCTGACAAGCGATCACGGCGAAACGCAGCACTGCGCCAGAATAGTACGAGCTGAGCCGTAGCGGAGGCGCCAGTGACATTCTTCTAATGCCATTCATGTGGTGGGGCCCCCCCCTTCTCTCTCGCCCGCGACTATTGTCCGTTTCCCCGGCCGGAACCGGAGAGAGTAGCTCCTGCCGGGTAGGCGGACAAGAGAGAAGGCTGCCGGCTCTGCGGTGCGCTGCGAGTGGCGAGTGGAAGAATTTAACCTTTTCCCGATATGCTGCTGCAGCGCGACTCCGTGACCCCGCGACCTCGCGTGCGCCGTACGCAGCCCTGCCTCCGCTTCCCAGAACCATCCTTTCTTCTTACAAGGCGCCCAAAACTGGTTGCTTTGCCCCAACGTTGGTACTTGCTAGAACGAAAAATGCGTTTCCAGCCCCAGCTAGCTTTTTTTTTTAGCGTTTGTACTATCCTCCCGTCCTTGTACATTCCCTCCTGGATGGTCTAGACACAAATCACTTCCTGCTGTGCATGCAAGACGCCCAGCGCACCACAGCCACAAAGGTATCGCCTGTTCATAATGGTTGTGTAATGAATTGTTTAAGAAGTAAAGGCTCTAAGGTAGAGCCTTTTCTTGTACCGTCTTCTTCATTAAGTCAACAGACGAGAACCACGGCCGCACGATGATCCGTTTCCATCGGGCGGCTGGAGAACACCTTGCCGTTGCCTCCGCATGGCGGTGGAACAACAGCGACCTGATGCGATCGAATTTTTTTTTTATTCGGCGGTTGGGCTTTCAATCTTAGTGTTCGCCGAGGTCCGTCTGTATGTCTGGAGTTTTCTTGACCTTAAATAAAAATAACTAAAAGAAAATACCCTACGGCCGCGAGTGGGTTTCCAATCCGGACAGCGCGATTAGATTAGTTTTGCTGGCCACTGCATCAGACCACTACATCATCGCCTTTTGTTCTATGTACATGAACCATGTATAAACCATGAGGAAAACAGTGGCAGATCGACATGACACGTAATACGACACACCTCAGCAGCACAGCACTCGCTCTTACATCGCCGCAGCCGAACATCCCGTGTCCTAAACAAGCAGTCTCTCGCGCTGTGCTTTGGGTATCTTCTGCATCAACTTCCAGCCGTGCGCAGTGGATCCCAATATCGAAACCGCAGTGCTAACACACCAAATTCCCATTTGCCGTAGCCTCGCCAAATCGATCAAAATTTGTTTTTGTGCCACTCTTTGTGCCTTGTACTGCGCTCTTCACAAAGCTGGTGGCAGTCCTGCGTAACCAGGTCTTCAAAGAATGCAACTGATTCTCTCCAGAAACTCTGATGTGATTTTTCAGAAATGTTTGACCGCTTCAGGACTGATCCTTCGCCAGGAGTGACACATTAGCCGCTGTAAGGTTTTTTTTATGCGAAGCATATTACTAGAGCTACACTACAGCCCATCGAGCGCGGCGGTGGAGCTACCACCATGACACCACGTGACAACATGACGTCACAGCGGAGGAGAGATGGGCTGCCGGCTCGCGCGGTCGGCCGCGGCGGTGGAGGCTCCACATCAGAGGCGCGGCGGCTGACCACGTGACAACATGACGTCACAGCAGAGGAGAGATGGGCTGCCGGCTCGCGCGGTCGGCCACGGCGGTGGAGGCTCCACATCAGAGGCGCTGCCTGCTGCTGCTGTGGGCACATCAATACAGTCTATAGGGAATGGTGGCAGTGGTGGAATAACTAAGGGTGTTTCCAATGTACTTTCCATGGGTGCCAAGAATGCTGTTGTAGCCAACCAAGGAAAGCCATGTATTACCAAGCCTAGCCATCAATATGCTTCGCATCTGACTAGGCTTAACCTTAGCTAAGCCTCAGCCATTTTTTTTACGTGAGCCGGCAACGATGCGTTCATGCATGAGACCTTTCAGGGCCGGTCTGGCAGACGCGCCAGCTTTGTCGTTCTTCAGCGTCGTGCCGTTTCACATGCAAGCGACTGAGCGATTGAGCGGCGCGTCGCAGCGAAAATTTCCAACTTGTTGAAACCTCGCCGCTCGTCGCAGCGACGACTGAAAACAGGTTTCTCCGCCGCAGCGACAGGATTCGCTGGCATTTTCGCTGCCATGTGAAACAGGCTTAAAAACATTCCACGGCTCGAGGGAAAGAGGGAAAGTAAAAGGAGAAAAAGAGAAAGGCGCACGCAAAGGTACAGCAGGAGACAGCACCCTCTCCCTACTGCCCTTTGCTCTCTCCTCCCCCTTACCCCCGCAACCAGTCACTCACGTACCTCTTGAAAATAACGCCCATTTCTCCCTGTGCCCCCGCTCACATCCTTCTCCGAAGTGCGAGGTAGGTTAATATGCTGGCATCATCAGCCTTATCGAAGTTCAGTGTCGTCTTGACATCAGATCGTTTTTTTTATTGAGCAGTCTAGAGGTAACAAACATAATGGTATGTTGTGATCAGAGATGCCTTCGATGTTTTCTTTCTGCGCTTGGTGTACTGGAAAGTGATCACTGATTAGTATAAGATCGAGGATATTGTTTGCTGATCCTTGCTTGCGCGTTGGTTCTAGGATAATTTGGTGGAGATTAAAGGAGAGCATTAAGTCAAAAAGAGCTTCTGAAGATGATGATGTGTGTTGCATAGTTATCCAGTCCACGTCAGGAAGGTTAAAGTCACCCATGAGAATGATTCTAGTGCTGCAAGCATATTGTTGAAGGAAGTCATGAATGACAGAAATGCACTCATCTCCTGAAGAGGGGCTCCTATACTGACAGCCTACACAGACAGTAGTATTGTTGCAGAGAAGTCTGCAGAATACGCTTTCAGCACCTGACACATCTGGGAGCGTAACAAACGGCAGGGTTTTCTTTATCAAGAGAGCCACACCACCGCCACGGGAGTCTCGGTCTTTCCGAATGACTGAGTAGTTGGGTGGTGCGATTTCATGACTCGAAATTTCTGGTGAAAGCCAAGTCTCCGTGACGGCGACAATATCAGGTTCCCGATTAATTAATAGGTTTTCTAAAGATTTTACTTTACTAAAGATTTTATGCTCCTTGCGTTTACATTTATGATGGTCAGTGCTTTAATCGCGCTCTTCCCCGTGTCGTTGGTGGGCTCCTTTTTTCGACTGTCTCCTCCTGCTCTTCGTTTTTTTTTCAGCGGAACTTTCTCGTTCGTTTCGTCATCCCAAACAAAGGCACAGCTGTTTATAAATAATTTGTCGAAGGCAAGCGAAACTTTGTCCCCTTTTTGTCGATTTTCTTTGGCACTGTTCCACAGTTTTTTTCTGATTTCTCGAATTCTCGGAGAGAAATCTTCCCCAATGGCATATTTCGTGTATTTAAGTTTAAAACCTTGCTTCAGTATTGCCGACTTGTTACGGGCATCCAGTAGTTTAAAAATTACCGGTCTATTCTTATTAGCCTGCGGTCTGCCTAACCGGTGAATACGTTCAAAGGCAACTGGATCGAGCTTTAGGGTATCTTCAATGATACTTTTGTTGACAGCCTGCTCCAGAGTTTCGGTTGATTCTTCTTCATCTTCTGGTAGTCCATAAACAATTAAGTTGGATCTCCTGCTCCTGTTCTCAAGATCGTCTATTTTTTTTTCCAGTATTTCTATTACGTGATTCATGCGAGAAATCTCAGTTTGACAAGACTGCACTTCAGTTTCTATTAGTGTTATGGCATCTAACTTGTTTTCTGTGTCTGTCAGCCGTTTTTCCTTTATTTCTTTAATATCTTCCGCAATATCCTTCAGTTGTTTAGCGATTTGTGCCATTTCAGGGCCGGGATTTGTTTCGACGTCCCCTGACAACAGGAGGAGTTTGCACAGGAATACAGCAACATCAAACACTTCAAGACACAGCTGCGGGCACGGCAGCACTACCAAGAAACGGTCGCTAGAGCGGAAGCATTTGCCAAAACGCCTGCTCACCTGCACAATGAAGACGAAAGGATTAGCGCACCGCATGCTAGTAGTGCCGCCGAGCCCACTGCCGATGCAATTCCTGGGAAGGGTATACGTAGCCCATTGATGTGGTGGCGCTCCCAGCAGATCATGCGTAGAAATGTGCTCGCACGTTGCTGCTCCCGGATGATGTGGTCGAAGAAATTCCGCTGACGTGAGGGAATCGCACGCATGGAAACGAGTTCCGTTCACCGGCGAGGTCACCCAGGCTATCTCGGAGGGTTCGATGCCGCTGGCAGTACCATGAAGAAACAGTCCAAGGGCGAGCTGCACAATGAAGACGAAAGGATTAGCGCACCGCATGCTAGTAGTGCCGTCGAGCCCACTCACGGTGCATTAACATTACGGTGCATTAACATTAACATTACGGTGCATTAACAAAAATTCCAACATGCCGTCAGCATGTAAGGATTTTATTATTGCTCTGAAAACACCGCATTTTTTAAATTTTCACTGGCAGGAGGGAGTAACTTTCTTGACTGCGCTGCTTTCTTCCTACGCAAATGAAAGACGTGTATGCTGACCTCTTACACCTTTTTTGCAGCAAAAACAATTCGAAAATATGTAGCGTAAGATATAACACTAATGCACTGTGGAGCTTGAGGCCTTATTGGTCCAGTAGAGTGGAGAGCTGGGCGAGTTAATTGGTGCACGATTGTAGAAAGAAAACCAGCGCAAAGGACGGGGACACAGAACTGGGAACACAGAATACAGGAACACAGAACACAGCTTAGTCCTGTGTTCCTGTTCTGCGTCTCCGTCCTTTGCCCTTGTTTTTCTTCCTTAATTGGCCATGCACTTGTGGCAATTTAAGTGCACTTCCTGTGAATTTTGCACAAAAGTAGTGTATTTTTGCATTCACCATTTTTACACACTGAGTTCTTTTATCTTTTGGTCACTTCAGAAGAGAGGAGTTAGTACAGAAGTAATTTACTTGGAGAATACAAGGAAATATATCTTGCGATGAATTTTCTCATATTTTAATTCTGCCTGATGGGAATGCATTACGCGCCATACGGTAGAACCAAACACCCAGGGCTCTAAGTTGGGCAAAGCATGTATCATATGTGGAAGTGCGAATATGGCTGTGGTGCGCTGGGCGTCTTGCATGCACAGCAGGAAGTGCTTTGTGTCTACACCATCCAGGAGGGAATGTACAAGGACGGGAGGATAGTACAAACGCTAAAAAAAAAGCTAACTGGGGCTGGAAACGCATTTTTGGTTCTAGCAAGTACCAACGTTGGGGAAAAGCAACCAGTTTTGGGCGCCTTGCAAGAAGAATGGAAGGTTCTGGGAAGCAGAGGCAGGGCTGCGTACGGCGAACGCGAGGTCGCCGGGGTCACGGTGTCGCGCCTTCTCTCTTGCCCGTCTACCCGGCAGGAGCTATACTCTCTCCGGTTCCGGCAGGGGAGACGGACAATAGTCGCGGGCGAGAGCGAAGGGGGGTCCACACCACATGAATGGCATTAGAAGAATGCCCCTGGTGCCTCGACTACGGCTCGTAGTATTCTGGCGCAGGCTTGGTTGCTGCGTTTCGCCGTAATTGCTTGTCAGCGAAGTGAACACAGCACTATGCCTTCCCGTGAATAGCAGAAGCAGGGACGTCGCGGCCACATCGGCATTCGCAGGATAGCGCCGCGCTCTCGCTTATTTGATCGCTTATCCTCTGGCAAGCCAAAAAGTCTTCCTGTCGTGGCACGCCACCCACGGCTTACGACACTACGCCTGTCACTCTCCTTCGAACTTCAAGTGTTTCTCTTCTTGCTATGAGAGTATTAGCCGTTGCGGCCACCAGTTCAAGCAGCGAGAAAAATGCGCCGCAGGAATAAACTTCCTGTTGGGCGAGTTGGTAGTCGGTGGTTATAGCGCTTGTGTGTGTGTTTCCTCTCTTTTTGTCCGTGTCTTTGTTTGCGCTATAACATTTCTAATTCAAGATGAACTACCAACTCGCCCAACAGGAAGTTTTAATGAAGTTTATTTCTTATACAGTGGGCCCATCTTTCTGTGTTTCTTCATCTTCTTCCATCTCTGACCTTCTACTGAGTAACATCGTGGACGCTACATGCCGGGCAATACGCTACGCCTTTTGCATTCGGAATAGCGCTTGTGTGTGTGTTTCCTCTCTTTTTGTCCGTGTCTTTGTTTGCGCTATAACATTTCTAATTCAAGATGAACTACCAACTCGCCCAACAGGAAGTTTTAATGAACTATAGACTTCTGTCTATAAAGTCTATAGATTGGCTATAGACAAATCTTAGACAACAGTCTATAGGCGATACAAATGCCACAGACAGTCATACACTATCTATAGATTTATGGCCATACACGTTTATTCGACTTTTGTCTATAGACAGTCTATAGACTATGAGTAGACAAAAAGCAATATCTATAGGAAGTCACTAGAGTCAATAAGAAGTCTACAGACTGTCTGTAGGCAATTTTGATAAGGGTCTACATTACAAGGCGCTTACCCGACGCAAAAGCACTGAACAAAGTTGCATACTGGAAGCCATTTGTAGTCTTTAGTTTTGTCTTTCTTATAGGGCATGCCAGCAAGCAAGGCTATGGAGGGTAAGCCATCCAACACAAGCAAATTTCCCTGACGGCATGTTTCGGCCTCCAGTGCTCCCGACTTGTTCCAAGAGGCCATGCAACGAGGTGCAGAGGCGCTTCCTGCCCACGTAGGGCCCGACGTCAACGTGTCATTTTTCTTCAGCCCGTGTCCCCTCCTCCGCTGCCGCTAGTTGCCCCAGCCCGAGCGCACGGGTGCAAAATGATGCGTCCGAGCCAACAATACCGTCCAAGAAAGGTGGAGGCACAGAAAGCGTACATCACCCTGTACAAAATATCGGCACGGCCGACGATACAGGAAGGAAACGCGAGCGTACGCAAAGTAGCGGGACGCGGGGCTATTTTGCATGGCCCCGAGGAGCGAAGAAAAAAGAAAGAGAACAAAGGAAACATGGATGAGGCGACACGTCCTCAACTCCACTTAGTTGTGTGCAGTGCAGATTTAAATGTGACCCGATCAAAGAAAGAGAGTGAGAGAGAGAGAGATTACATTTTTGAACACCGTATTTGCTTCGTTATGTAGTGTGCCGCTTTCCCGCTAGCGATTCCTCCTCATTCGGGCCTGAAAAACGTTCGTGGAAGCCTTAGGTGTTCGAAATTTCGGCCATCATAACTTGCTCCATGTACGAGTGCGTAGCGGCACTATTTCGGCACTATTTTCTGTCGCGCAAAGCCACAGCTGTAGAACCTGATCACTCGCTTATCCGCACAGTCGACATTTGTTTTAAGTAGAGCTCAGGGAAATGGAAATACGTAAGGCAACACCTGATTTTCATGCAACCGACGGCTACCCTTCAAGGATGAGCGGAAAGCATACACTGTTTCTTCTATTTCTAGGCAATGTTGCCCCCGGCTGTTAATTTCCGCTTAACAATCGCAATGACAGATAGGAGACTTTCTGCGATGTGAAACGTATGACGCTTAAGGAAAAAACACCATCTGGTCAACAAGCACAAACAAGGCGTTCCGTTTCGTCTTGTTTTCACCCATATCAGCAGCTCCGGCAGTTCTGCGCCTCCATGGTTCCTGTACTGCCCGCGAATACGAAACGTGAACAGCATAATCCGAACATCGCGATTGGGGTAGACACTAATACAGTTGATTTTCACTTCGAAGGCGCGATGACCTCGGTATGAAAGGGTGAATGAAT
Organism: Amblyomma mixtum; assembly: GCF_055824585.1. Classification (NCBI taxonomy): domain Eukaryota; kingdom Metazoa; phylum Arthropoda; class Arachnida; order Ixodida; family Ixodidae; genus Amblyomma; species Amblyomma mixtum. The sequence goes on along the minus strand of NC_143014.1, from coordinate 96,121,613 downwards.
CGAGCCTATCTGTCACATCTAGCAGCTAATATGCTACGCGGGCGACCCAGCCGCTTGTTCAGTTGATACTGGCAGATAGGGAATGGCCACAGCATTCGAACGACGACCTCTGTTGTGCATTTCTGACCTTCATCATTGCCTTCCGGGCTCGGTATATAATTTTTTTAGACATAAGTTAACCTCGGCCAAAGCGAATGCACATGTACGATAAGGTGTTGTTCTGACCTCTAGGCCACTCTTATATAGTGCCGATGTGCTCCCCAGCGCGCCCGTTCGAGAGCTCGAGACAAGTATGTGAACGCCTGAACATACCATCATAATTACACGCATTTCAATTGGTCGGCTTACGTGACTTCACCGAAATCAATTTTTTTTTACCGTACACCCGCGTCCCATAAAGTTTTGCTGCTAAATGTGTGTCCCACTTCCGCGAACTGCACGGAAATAAGGGGACCACTTCGTGGCCATGCAAAGTACAGGCGCGCGGCGCGTGTCCGTGCCGACGCCTTCAATAGGGAACGATGCGGACAAGACAACCCCCCCCCCCCCCCCCCCCTCCTCCCCACAGCGGAGTGAAGAAGAGGAGAAGAGGGGTGTTTTACTTTGGACAAGGGCACCATTATTTATCCAATAACATGCCCGCTCGAGAAGCCCGGCCGGCTATGCGCACGAGCGGCCCTTCAAAGAAGTACCATGCTCGGTTTTGCGCCTGCGCGTGTATGTACGTGCCCGAGCTCCCGCTCTCCTGCATAATCTCGCCCAGGCATCAACGAGTGGGGGTTGCTGTACACGCAAAGAAGAATAGGAAAGTAAAAATGGGGATGAATTGGGGAGGAAGAAGGGGATGGTGTCGCGAGAAAACGTTGTAGGCGCGACAAGATCGCGCGCGTGCTTCGCTCGAGCGGTCACCACAGCGGACGTGTATTCATGGGCGAGCTAGGCTTTTACCGGAGTATATATCCCAAGGGGAAGAGCTCACTGGCCAAGGCGAGTGTTGGGACGAAAAGGAACATGACAGACAGAGTGAGAAGTGTTCTCCGACGGAAAGGAGAGCTGCGGGGTGAAACACGTTATTGTTGGCCAGACGACACCTGAGGTATTGCGGTTGCTAAGAAAGCAGCTTGAACCTCTACGAGGAAATTCTTTAACTAGTTTACTTCGTGACCGGTAGATGGCATTAAGCGTTCTACATACCTAGAGTTACTGTATATGCTACCAAAGGTATATGCTACCTTTGGTAGCATATACAGTAACTCTATACATACCATGTGCAGTTTCTACCAAGAGCTCACTCCCAACATTTTTGGGCTGATATTGGCATACGCGCTTCAACCACTATATACCACCTTACCACCTTACCACTATATAAGTATAAGCCCAAGTGCATGAGTCCAAAGTGCTATAGGTGGTGCTTTTGAGATACTGAGTGTGCATCCGTTTTAGTTATATTCTGAGTATCCCTATCGCCAGCCCCAGCCGTAGGGTACAGCAGTGGTTCACTGTCCATGTGAGTTCGTGTTATAGTGAGTTGAGCTATATGCCCACAATACTCGTCGTTAGCCTGCAGGTTAGCGGGTCATTACGAGTTCAAGTTTTCAGTGAGGTTGCCGTGAGTCTGGGTCTATTGAGACTCTTGCAGGTCAACTGGCTCCGTGTCCATGCGCATTGATGTGAGTCTAAGCGACACTGAATTTCGCTGATTTGAGTTCGAGTAAAATACACCATGTGAGTCTGGCTCAGAATCGTTCTGAATCGGCGAAAAGTCGAGTGGCGGCGGGCCCGGCAGCACAAGAACGGTTCATCTTTTAACAGCGGTTCCATGGGAAGAATTTGCAGGCGGTCATTGCGTTACGCTCGAGGATTTCCATGCAAAGTGGCGCCAGTGATGTCCCAAACGGTGAAAGCTCCTGGTGTCCTTGAAAGACGTGTCAAATAAGGTACGCTGATTGAAGAAGTTAAAAAACCAAGTCAGAGTTAACCAGAAAAGCAATACCTGCCTCTAGGGTCAGCAAGGATACCGTAAGGTAACTACGATTCAGCATCCTAGAGTAACACAAAGGTTATTAGCTAAAAAATAAAAATGCAGATCGGAGTGGACGGAACAAAGGTGAATTTCGTCTCTCCGACAAACCATCATACCAAGCGCAAGTGCCTGTAGCAGACTTGCGTAAAGAGAGGACCAACAACAAGCGACGTGGCAACACTGTAATTCATATTTCATGCACCTGAAATAGAACTTGCCGACGGCACTCTTCCCTTCGACGCGAAAAATATGCGCAAATGCAAGGGAAATAGAGAGTAGCAAAATATTCGCATTTTGACGAAATGGAAACGGCGTGTTAACGGCTACGTTCAAGCCTTTTCTTCCCATCTCACTCTTCGCTCAAACATCCTTCGTTCGATGGGGAACAGGTACGAGAGCGAATAGTCCCGTCCACTCCTTCCCTCCCTGGTCTCCCTTTCTCAACCCTCCCCCACTCTCCGACATGGAAAGCCTTTCAACCGGAACATCATATATGCGCATGTACCACCTCCGTCTTGCACACCCCTCGGACCCCGTTTTTCTTCGACTCTCCTTCAATTTCCTGCGCTGACTCGCACTTCGGAAACGTTGCATAAAGAAATTGTGCTTGATAAGTCTTTGCCCTGATTCATGAGACAGAAGGGTTTATTCGGGCCTGTCCTGCAGGAGTTGATGACGTATACAAGTTTTCAAAACCTAGTTTTACCAGATTCTTGCACCCCGGACAGATTTCTTAAATGTCGGGTTAAACCCAAACCCGATTTCTTCCTGAAAATAAGCCTTCTAGGGAACTTTGTTATCCTGTGCAGAGGGCTGGCGACATATGGCGCGAAGATTGGCCTTCGTCTAGTGCTTAATCCGCAGGGGTGTTTTCTTTTAGTGCGTTTATGTGCTTAATTTGAGGCTCAGTTAGAATAGTATAAGTTAAAAGCGAGAATCCAAAACACGATTAATGACCAGACTCTCGTTTGCATCACTGCATGGTGCATAATACATGCTAACGACGACCTGCTCCAAGACTCTTCTGCGGTTTAAAATGGTCGCTTTGACGGTGAGCGATTGTTTTCGCTGTCCACAAAGGTATACGCAGGCAGGCATTGCACGAACTAGGAAGTGCTGCGCAGTAGATGATAATGCATGCGGGTAAATAATGGCACTATATGAGAAAACAAAGAAATATCTGGTAAGGTAAAAGTTGTGCAGTGCGAGCCGCCATTTTCACAGTGGTTACGAAATAATTAGCATCATTGGAAATTTTAAATCATTACAAAATAAACTAATAATTAAGAGCACGTTATATCACGGTAAACACGAGCATTTATACTAAACTGTCTTCTGCTGCAAAAAGTTGGGGAGGCACTTTAACTCCGTCTTAAGGGTAAGACGCGATAGGGTATAAGTTAATTCACATATATGAAGAATTGGTCATCCTCTATCATTCTCTGTCATTTTATAGCGACCAATAATCTCCGAGAAACCGTCATGGTGTACACTTTGCTCACTGTCCGGTGGGCAGGTTGTGATGACGCCACAAGGTCACGTGACCTAGGTGACCCACTTACCTTCAAAGTTGCTTCTCTGACCATTTTGGGGGGATTTTTTGCTCACTGTCAACGACGCCGACGACGAATTTTCTGCGACACGAGTTTCTGAACACCATCGCGTTAATATATGACCCAGTGAAACAAGAATTATCGGAAGACTTCAAAAAATATCACGAGATTCTTAGCTCCCGAATTCGGGAAGAAATAAAACCCGAAAACGAAGTCTTATTTATATTTCGAAGTATAATTTGAGCGTGTGTATGTGCTAAGTAAACAAAGTCAAAGACTGTACCTGCGGTGCGTGGTTCAACAGCATTGGAGTGGAATACAAACGATTTCCTTCAACTAAGTCTTTGCAGGTAGAAAAAAAAAATGCGGTTGTCGGTTCCAGTAAAGTGGGAAAAAAATCTAAGCGACCGATTTATTCGGCTCATGTAAAGCACATGTGCTGAGCTTACAGGCCATTTCATTGAATTCCTTCTCGCTTGTAACAGACTTTAGAATTATGAAAGCCACCCCGGATATTGCTTCTTGCGGTCTCTGTTGCAGAATAACGAATATGACACCAGAGCATGATTAGCATGTCTGGTGAGAAAGAAACCGCCGGCCTTTGCAAGCTCCGCCATTCTCATTCAAACGTGTCGACTAGTGCCGCCATCTGGCCGCAAAGCACAAAATTATGTATCAACCTGGGTTGATGCAACCTACTGAGCATGATTGGAGGAAAGTTTTCGCGATAAAAGGAGAGTAGAGAAGACGTGCTCTCAAGTGCCAGTTATCGCCGCTTTGGAAACAGTGTAGCAGCGCTGGACCACTGTTATGCGACTATTTTCCCCCGATAGAATTTCTATAGAATTCAAAATATAACCAAACAGACCAACTGTACATAACAGCCCACAGCCTCTGCGTTAACCTCATGTTCTTTTATTTTTTGTCGGGTTACCAACTGGCATAGTTCTCGGCCTCATGTTCTTCATGCCCATATATGCTAAAGAATACACTGCCCATATTAGGGTCTAATTAAAATAGACAAACAACCTACTTTCAGGGCACCTCGAAAATTTTTTCACTTTTATTTTCTAATCGTAAATCTCTACCATCGAAAGCAACAGGCTTAGTAAATTATCCTGTCCGTAATAGAACAGAATAGAATAGAAAAGCCTATTCTATTCCATTCTTGCATCTCGGTTGCTGGTGACCCTGAATGCAAAGCAGCAAGACGATCAGGCATGCAGGTCGCGACCGTTGATCGCATTTCCCAAAGACTGTGGCATAAAAAAAAGAAAAAAATAAACGATGCGGTTGCCTGGTCACAGCCACGCCTCTGCAGAGAAACAGAAATGAAACGGATTAGAAATTAGCTCGGATTAGACTGATTAGATTAGAACGGGTGAGAAGATGAAAATGAGTCATGCCATCGTCAAGCATGCGGATGGTTAGTGGAATATAAGGGGAATCGAAGTGGTTAGAGTAAAAGTGAGAGCAAGGTAGTGCCACATAGCGGCTCTGTCATAGAGAACGCAGAGCTGCTAGCGTGCGTCATGCAACGAGTCATACAGATAAAGACGAAGAAGGAAGGCAGGGATGTTAACCCGAAGGGTGTTCTGGTTGGCTACCGTGCAATTATTTTCTGTTACCGTTTCTTTTTGCCCTGGAACATGTATAGACTATATGGCATGCTGTTACCAAGTTATGGCTGCTGTACTGGCGCCTTTCAAATGCGATGGTCAAGTGTGCATGCGCTTGTTTCACTATATAATGCGCATGTGAGGGCAGCGCTAGCCAATTCAGCTTGCTCAGTTCCAACAGCACCGCCGTGGTGCACAGCATTTTGGGGTAGCTGACGTAACGGCCTCGCAGCGCCACCTTCCATCGCATTAGCGAGAGCGAACCAAGATAAGTGTGACAATATTACGCATAACGTTACGCATGAGAAAGAGAATGTTACGAAGCAGGTGCGAATCTCTCGTGCATGGTTCCCAGTCTGCCTTCCTCAGGCGGTCAGCCTGGTGGTAGGGCACATATCCAGCCTGGATGGGCTTGGGCCACATCAGGGACGGCGCCCCGGACTACGGGGGCGCCCATTCCTTCTGGACAAATAGAAATTTTGCAGTCAGTGAACGAATCAATCAATCAACCATCACTTGAATGTCTTCTCGCTTTTGCTGCGGCGCCTGTCGCTCGCAGTTTCTTTTTTTTTTTTACTGGAGAGCGCTGCCCGTGATTGTTCGAACTTGCAAACGCGGGCAGCGCCCTCTGGGTTGCAGCACACAGTGCCCATAATGAGTGACTGCACCGAAGAGTTGTGACAGGAGCTGGAAAATGCGCAGAAAGTGCAGTTAGTTTTGAAAGTACCCTTGACGTCACTGGAAGAGTTCCCGAGATTTATTTTAATAAATTTTAGCGCACTCAGCCCGTTTTGTCAAGCAAACAACAGTCCAGTGTAGAAAAATGCCAGGCATCCCAATCTTTTTGAGTTTGAAGATTTACTTGCCGCTTGGAACTTTATCAAAGGCTTTTGTAAAATCCAAAAATACTGCATAATTTCGGTGGTTCTTAAGAGTGAATTACTTGTGCAGCTGCGTTGCTGTACTTGAACAAATGCTAAAACTGCGCGAGGACAACTTTTTCTCCAAGAGCTCATTTATGTAGTTCGCCGAAAAGCGTTAAAGAAATTTAACGATAATTTTGTAATAATAGGCGATCCCCGTTGTTAACTGCAAAGACAACTTGGGTCACATTGAAATCATCTGGAAGTTATCCTGACGAGTGTGGAGTACAAAATTTTTTTTCAAGAAATGTGGCAATAAGTTGAGGTTGTCGGTTTAGACATATGCTTGAGATTCCGTAAGGACCACAAAAAGTTTTGGTTTTTAAGGATCGGCAGCATGTATATAAATCCAGAATAAGAAACAAAACTGGAGTGGACATGTGATAAGAGAGTAATTACTTATTAGCATCCACCCAAGCGCAGCCGTACGGCGGAAAATGAAAGCTTTACAGCGATTACAGAAACTTTGTAGTTAAAGAAAAATTCGTCGGTGCAGGGTTCAAAGTAAAAATTATTCAAGTAATTACTCCCCTGGTACAACGAACAAAACCCGAATTAGAAACAAGCTTCTCCTGAAGCTCGGTAGGCAGACATTTGACACAGAAAATGAGCTGTGCTGTGCCATGTCGCCGTCATCTGTTATCAGTGTGCCATCAGTCAATATCTGTGAAATCAGTTCTTCTCCTTTATACAATGTACATTTCGAACATGTGGGGAGCGCAATAAAACAATATGGAGGGCAAGTAAAGGTAATATAAGTGCTTTAGGCCAGTACCAGTTTGCCAACTTTTCCTTATTGCTGCAAATTTATATGCTCGCCGAGTCGATTTCGCGGTGTTTTGAATGTAGACAGATTATTGAGAATTTGCAGTTATCAATGCAGTATTTAAATCACGATTGGCCACCACTCCTCTCAGCCGATAAATTTTGGAGGATTTTAGCTGCTGAAAATGTCCACTAGGTTCCGCTACACTTATTTTTCTTGTAACCTTCAAGGAAAAGCCACTCATCATGTTAAGTAGGACTCAGATGGACAGTACAGGTCAGATCTTCGACGTCGTGCACTCCTTTCGAAAATAAATTTGTACGTCTCTTTTTTTTTGGAAAATTTTTTAGACGGCTCTTTTTGTTTCTTTTTTTTATTTGCAACGCGTTCTGAGGCGCACCCTTCGTATTTCCGGTGCTCTCGAACGAGCTACTTTGTTTGAGACATCAAAGCTCTAATGCAAACCAAAACGAACTTAGAAAAATGCCTTCGCGACTAGTGTTACAAAGAAAAATGTCTCGTTTAAGTCGGGAAAGTATAAAAATAAGGATGATAATAATATTTACAGAAAGTATTCCGAAAAAAAGGAAATACTGGTGCCAAGTGCACACAAAGTGACAAAGTCAACCGATGGCATGCAATATATATCAAACATTACAGGCACTAGTTCACATAATGAAGGCCCAATGGTGACCTTTGACATTTACTGTACAACATTCAGCAGCAGATGAAATTCACTTTAGCGACGCATTAGATATGCTCGCAATATTCTAGCAAGCAAGCCGAGGAATTGACCTGTGGAATATCTACCTTTGCAAATAAAATGCCAACTAATATCATTCGCCCTCAGAGGTACTATATGACTGAACAGTCTATCGCGATTAATTACTTTATTGCTTCTTTGATGAAGCTGAATTGCATTTTAGCCCTGCAGTGAACACGAATTAGGTATAGAAGTTACGTCAATGCGGTTCAGTTGCGATCGGGAATTCTTCTGCTGAGAGGTATATTACACGAAAGTATGGTAAAGTAGGCATATACTCACCCGGATTGGCTACATCGTATACGATGCTTGCCGCCGAGGCACTGCAGTTCATATTTATGGGTTGAGCCGGATACCATTTACGGCCTTCGATGTCGTACCGCTCGACCAGAGACACGGTCGTCAGTCCTAGTGGGGCGGTGAAGGCGGAAATAAATCACTAAAGGTGAGCGTCATTAATTATTGCTTTCTGAACCACCCCTTTTGAGGAGCTTATTAGTAAGCAATAAACAAACCTGAAACCGAACGAAACAATCGCAGTAGTGATTATGGGCAACGAATGGACGCCTAGACACCTCCCAGCGTGAGTTGCTGCAGCACAAGGAGCCCATCGAGGCGTTTTTCAAAACTTCCGGTTTGCTGACGTCACTCCCAGCTCTCATTTTCTGGTCAGTAACGTCCCTACCGGTTGTCGGTTTCGGTTGTACGACGTCACATTACATGTTTGTCACGACCGCGCATGAAGTGTGATGCTTAGTCATACACCTCGTCATACGAACCCACCATATGTGGTCACGTGACCTGACACTTGGCACCTACCCAGCTGTGACACTGGACGTCGCCAAACGAGCCAACGAGCTCCTTATGTTTCGCATAATAAGATGGCAACGTTTTGTAATGTATTGGAATGTATTGCTTTGTTTTTTATCAGTCTTGAGATGCTTCCATGGCCTTGGGTTGCACTTGCATCTTCATTTTTGTGCATGTACAAGTATTCGCCTTGTTTGCATCTGTTCCGCCATTGCCTCTGAGCAATGCAAGCGTAGTGAAGCGGGTGTCATGCAAAGCGTATCAGCTTGCAACCCTTGCCCGTTTCCAGAGGATGTATTTCTAAATCAGGTGCTGAGATGAATCAGTTATCAACAATTCATAAATCTACAATATACCATCTTTGCCAAAACTAAACAAGTAACGGCGTTTGCTTCTCAGCCGTATAGTGGAATCTTTACGGCGTCCCTAAACACCAAAATGTCTCAAAAGGAGAGGATAATGTTTCAGTTTACGTTAGATGCCTTTAAAGCTCAAGAGGTGGGATAAGTGCTCCACTACATGGATATGAAACAAACCTTGTTGCTAGGCTACTTCCGGCAAAGACGGCACAATGGAATCTCTTAAGGATTTGGGATGGTCCTAAAGCAATGAGCAAAAATGTAGGCTGAATGTCATCCTCACCATCATAATCAGAGAGGCTAAGCTTGCTGCAAGCGAGATAAAGAAATGTATAATTCCCACCGATCTCTAACTAAACACGTCCTGTGACCATACCCGAGAAAATTCGCGAACGCCTTCTAACATGACTTTCGCCAGATAATTTTCTAACCCCACTCTATGCCACACAAGGCTCAGTTTCTTTTGCCTTGAATTTGGCTCACTTCTTTCGGCACAAACATACGTGAATTCAAAGCAGAAAAAGAAATCTTTTTTTTTTCTATTCTGGCAACTACATGTCTACAGGATGAAAGCTAGCTGCACACTAAAACCTCCCACATAAATTCTTCGTCAGCATACGTGGCCGTCGAATAACTCCGGGGCTACCCTATAAGCCTTGTTCGCTCAGCAGTATTGCGCAAATAAGACGGCAGATAAAGAATCTGCGGCAAAATGTGAGCTGCTTGTCGTACTTGTCTTGTCCTCGTGTTCCTCGTGGAAGGGTTCCCAAATAATTATCTTGAAATATAGATTTCAGATACGTATGTCAGTTCGATTATACTTCATACATGTATGTCTTGACCAGACTGAATACCATAGAACCCCCCCCCCCCCCCCCATTAGTTCCGCTCTTTGCGGCGACCCGATTGATTCAGTGGGGTCTATATTACGTCCACCTACTGAATGGGCTGACTGAGCCGCTTTGATGAATGCTCTGTGTTCTTTGTCTCGTGCGCATGCACAAGAGACGTGAATAGCGCGCGTATACACACCGCTGAAGCCTCCTATCGCGTAGATAAACCCTTCAAGGACGACAGCGGCGAAGTTACTCCGGGCTTGGCTCATGCTGGGCAGCTCGGAGAAACGAGCCCTTCTGGTGTCGAGCTGCTCCACTGGAAAGAGAAACACGGATGAAGCAGAGGGAAAAAGTATTAGTTTGTTCTGATGACAGACTGTTGCCACTTGTAGGTGGCGGTAAGCAGGATGGCATACAAGAAATAGTTGTTGTAGGGAGGGAGATGGGTTTTTCGAGAATGGTGTAGAGGCCTCGCGAGAACATGAGGATGGAAGGATAGAATAGATCCGACACCTGTCAAGGCCACTTTTCGAGCGTATACGGTACCGTTCTCACGCTGAACGCTCATAATGACGATCACTGATTGGTCCAAACATAAGCACGTCACTCATGACGTCTAAAGGCCCCCTTTTCTTTCCTCTACCCTTGTCCCTCGCTGCGTTTGTCACGCTGGGCACCTGCCTTATATGGATGGATACAAATTAATGGACTAGCTAACGTGCATGAATAAAGTTTAGACGATCAATGGGACTGATGTGGCAGAGTACGCGTTAGCACTAATGCGCGCCACAGACGGAGCAGCAGCCGCCGCTAAAGGGTTCAGACCATGCGAGCGAGTGGCGCGACACGCCAAGCCCTCGCTGCACTATCCCCCACCTGCCACCCGTCGCCTTCCACCCTCTATTCGCTATCCCTCCCGTTTTCCCACTTCCCTGAGAGTGGAGAAGGAAATTTCCCTCTCCTCTTCGTCACCAGCCACCCATTGATTCCCGCCCTCTCCCACGTTCCCTCTCTCTACCTTTCCTACTGCCAACAGAGGCTTCATACGGACAAACGGCAAGATTCTTCCAACATGGTGGTTCTAAAACTAACGCAAATGATAAAGCGTTGAAGAGGGCAATAAAAAACGAAACTTTTTTGTTCAGAGCCACAGGATTCCAAATGAACACCTTCAGCAAAACGGAGAGTTGAGCTAGTTGGTACATACTGATGGGAAAAAAACAGCGCTGAGACGAGGGACAAAGGAGGACAAAGCGCCGGTCCTGTTGTCTTCTTCTTTTTTAGTCCCTCGTCTCAGCGCTGTTTTTTTTCCCCAGCAGGATGAACACCTTCCTTTGCGACATTGACTTGTTTTATATGCTCATTTTCATGCACACCTATTTTAATGAAACAGCTGTATCCTTTGAATTTTAATAAGGGAGTAATTACTCATTGGCATCCACCCAAGCGCAGCCATACGGCTACAAAGGAAAGCTATACAGCTTTCTCAGAAACTTCGTAGTTAAAGAAAAATTCGTCCTGGTCCGGGGTTCGAACCCGGAACCACCGCCACACCGGAGCAGTCGCTCTACTGCTCCGGTGTGGCGGTGGTTCCGGGTTCGAACCCCGGACCAGGACGAATTTTTCTTTAACTACGAAGTTTCTGAGAAAGCTGTATAGCTTTCCTTTGTAGCCGTATGGCTGCGCTTGGGTGGATGCCAATGAGTAATTACTCCCTTATTACAAATCTACTCCACCTTGGGGGATTCCCCTAAAAACATTTGACCCTTTGAATTTTGCGTTATTGCTTCAACGCTTCACTGCTGTACATCACAAGCTGGAGTTTAGCGCATTGCCTTCTTGGTTGCCGCTGAGCCATTGGACCAAAACCGTTACTACTAAGACCACAAGTTCTCTTTCACCTTGTCTCGCTTTGTAATCCAAGAAGCGTGGTCACAAATCAAAAGCGTACTTGTGGACAGACGCGTAACGCCGTTGTAACCACCGATCACGTAGATGATATCCTTGTGCGTGGCGACCTTGACACCGCTCCGAGGCGTGGACATCGTCAGCACCCTGGTCCATGTGTTCGATGACGGGTCGTAGCACTCGACCGTGTCCAGCACTTCCCGACCCGTGAAGCCACCCACGCTGAGCCGAGAAGAAGAAAGCAATCGATGGGGCGAAGCTTTTAATATGCATTCTACGTACCACGCCCAACCCTCAAGGATACTATATGCACCCGCTCTCAAGAACGCATGCCAAAACCCGTAACCGGGCGTGTACGTGGCGCCATCTCGGCTGTGAGCTGTACATTACACAAGCATACCCGGCTACTTATCAGTAGCAGCCCTCTTACCTCCACAGCTGTACAAAGGCCTATAAAAGTGATGGCCAATTAGCCCTGTTCTGAGCCAAATGTGGCCAACCTATCCACCCCCACCCACCGCAATATAAAATGGAACCTCAAGTGATGCGACTGTTAGAGACAGAAAGACAGCGACGTGGACTAGAGAAGCAATGCCGGTTGATGATGTCCTAGCTAAAATAAAAAAGAAATGGGTTTTATGCGACCAAATATTATGAAGAGCACATGACCGCCGGCCTTTCAGGGTAGGAGAATATATTTCAAGGGAAGGAAAAGTACCCCATGAGGTGGCAGAAGTTAGGTGCATAGCTAAGAGCAGGCAAGCTGCTGTAATATAGCTGAGATCACGGGATGAGCGTGGGCGAGTATTTCTTTGTCCCTTCATCCATTTCGTCCCTTTGTCCGTGTCTGAACATTAGTGTTCCTATGATATCAACTGAACACTAACTAGATCGATCAACCGCTTTCGTGTGATAGAGTACCCACCTATATCGAAGGGCAGGCCTAATTGCATGTCCCCTATGTGCCATAAAACCCAACACAACACAACACAATAATTGCATGTCCGTAGTATATGCGTGTCTTCTGCAGTGGATGTTGGCTGAGCGCGGTTGAGGGCAACGTTCAACACAGTTTAGAGCAAGACATACATACGGAAAGTGGTAGCGAATCAGTTCACCGACTGTAACCGGTTTTGATGTAACATGCCACCAGAGAACACTTCACCAGTTTAAAATACAGCCTATTGGCTAAGCACTAGTGCAAATGGAATTTATATTTTAACATGAAGTGCCCGCTTCCCAATTTCATGACTGACATGCTTTAATTTTTTTACACGCCTTTGTTTCTTATTTTCCTCCCCCTTATACTTCCCAAAGCCTTATTCCCCTAATATCCCACCCCAGAGTACGAGTAATATCCCACACCAGAGCTAGTTCGTTGTTCTAAACACGAGAGGCAAAATATCTGCTCAACAATAAATAATAGCATTTCCCTCCAGAAAGCTCCCAAAAACAAGTCAAGTTGTGTGAAGCTAACGGGACATTCAATATACTTTCAGAAAATTGTATTCTTCTCCTAATGACAGTGCTTCTTTGCGTGATGTCCAGCTATCGATCTGCACTACTTTGGCGAGAAAACCTCTGCTTGTCGGCCGAGCTGACCTTCAGTTGCAAGCATGTCCAGTTTCGCTAAATCACATTCATTCCCCCAAGCTCACATGTAGATTCGTCCTGCAGCCGTCGTGGCAGCAGCGTCGCTTCTGACGTCATTCATGGGTGCAACCTGGGTCCACTGATTCTTCTTGGCGTCGTAGCGTTCGACGCTGCTAGTCCGCAGGCGGCCATCAAAGCCACCCATGGCATAGATTAGACCCTGCGACGAGACAAGAAATCCAGGCAGAGACCAGGTACAGGAAGAAAAGGGTTCACCAACGTCATCATCATCATCAGAATTTCTTTTAAGCCCTTTTAGCACAAAGGGAGGACTTGTCGTGCGTCACACGCTCTAAACACGAATACACCTATATGCATGGAGGTAAAAAAAACTAGGAGGGAGTGCGCTCAGCCTCTGCAAGCCATCCTCCTCTGACGCCGCTGCCGAGGGCCCTTTTGCGCACTGACTCTTGGGAAATAGGCCCTCCACAGTTACCAGACTGTCAACCAGCGGTGCTGTTTAGTGAACGTCCGTGCTCCGACGTAGCGCAGAAGCGCAGCGCCTGTGTTGCAGCTTTGGCTGAATGCGACCGAGCTCGAGGTTGTCTGAAGGCTCCGCGTCTCAACACTTCTGTTGATTACACTCTGAGTTTTTGGGTGCACTGTAGAAAACTGCAGGTAAACTTTTCATCAAAGGGTGCGGCCGCGACCTCGTCACTGTTCAACTGTGATTGATAAAGAGAATGGAGAGGAATTCCTTTCGTCGTTATACACACATACGGAGCGTTTATTTCAGCGCATGCTATAAGCGGAGAACTCGAGAGTAGGCGAAGAAACGATCGAGCCTCTAAAAAAGGGCGCAGCGGCTTCCAGAGCGCTCACGGTGGACGAACGTGTTTAACGAGCGCTCCGGCGCGCTGCGCAAGATACTATTTCTCGGGCAGGCGGACTTCGGCCCGCCCATGTGCCCGCCGTTCTCCGCTATTCTCGAGGCACAAGTCGTGCCGAATACGCTCGCGCACATACGCGGTTCCGACGTGAAATGCAGCAGTGAAGTATTTCTCTCTCTCTCGCTGTCGAGAGAGAGTGCCGGCGGCTTTACGTCTGCCCCTGCGCGGGGTCTCCCGGCCACTGCGCTCAATCACTTACAAAAAGAAGTAAACTGTATGTATACATAGCCGCGCGATCGTAGCGTCCTGCCTCGGACTAATCGCGCGCGCGCCACACTGCACTAGCGGCCGGGGTGGGGCGCCCGGCCGCGTATACAGTCCGAGGTAGCACCCACGGAGCGTTCGTGTCACGTGTGCACTACCTGGCCAAGAGCGAGCGGGAAGTCAAGCCCGCCTGCTCGATGAACGCACAGAGGCTCACCATTGTTCTGTCACGGGTGCGCGCACTGCCGCGCGGCCACAGAAGCGCTTCGAGATTGTCCGGCATGATTCCCAGCGCTGCAGGCCGCGAGAATCTCGCGACGCGGCACAGCGAAGGAGCATGTGCTCCAATATCTCCACTGCGCCGCAGTCAGCGCACGCGTCGCTCGGGGATAGTGGCTGCAGCGGCGAGCGAGCAGTGTGTGCTCTCACCACGGAGACGTCAGTGAACACAAGCAGATGGTCGCGCGGTTGCTCGTACACCGAGAGAGCGAAACCGAAATCCGGCTAAGAGCTACCGCTGCCTTGTCACGTGAGGGCCTATTTCCCATGATGCTTTCCATTATATTTTTTATGACTAGGCTTCAAGATTGTGACGTCATAGTCCCTCCTAGTTTTTCTTCCTCCATGCCTATATGGCAGTAAAAAGAGAATACATACTCTTTAAAGAAGGGTGTGCGCTAGAGGACAGTTTACACCCTTTTTACTCCATTCTGTTTAGAGTACTGGAGATAGTTAATTGCCCAGTTGCTTCGCAGCATTTCTGCAGAGCAACACTTCAAAAATTTTTTTTTTTTGTCGCATACCACACAAGCTTTGATCTTTCTGTTATCATCTGTTGTAAGACAAGGCAATTTGAACGTCATAACATAAAAAGAACAGGCGGCCGCCCTCCCTTCTTTTTGTTCGGGAAACACACTGAAAGGGTCCGGTTTACCAGCCGTCGCAGGTTGAAAGGGGTGAACGACAACTGATTGTTAGCATATTTCTAGGTCAGCCTATCGCATACTTCATCTACAGTGCATAGCAATGGCTTGTGGATGTGAGATTTAGAACATCGAAGAGAAGCTCTGCAGGGGCCAACTCCTCATCATGCTAATTTTAAATAAAGCCAAATTCTTTCCGACACCTCATTTGTTTTATTCTCTGTAAACTATAGTCTGAGCGTTCAGCTGCTTGAATAAAATTTCGAGCCTCAAAAGGTTACTAACTCGCTCTTGATTCACCCTACTAAACTACATAGCACTGCCAGCGGAATATGCCTGGTTTTGACGGATTCAGAGTTTCGTAATCGACATCTTTGGAGTGATATTGATTTGAAATGCATGGTCGTCGTGTATGCCTTTCTCGCTGCAGCCGGCGTTGCTGGACCACTATTTGTAGAAAGGCCATCCCTGACGAATGGCTTGTCCAGAGGGCCGTTGAGCATGCTTCGTTTCGCTATAATGACGAGAATCGCGTTAAAACTGGGAAGGACAAGAGCAGATGCGAGAGAGATCTGGTTGCCTTCGCTCTCGTAGTGCCTTGCCTGCAGTGTGGCCACGCTGACATAGCAGCGGGCTTGCATCATGTTGGCCTTGTGGCTCCATCGGTTCAGGTTGACGTCAAAGCAGACGACGGAGTGGTAGCACTCGCGGCCGTTGAAGCCGCCCACGAAGTAAATGCAAGAGTTAAGAACCGCCGCGCCATGGTACGCCCTGCGGGGGAGGAAAGCACATTGCGCCGACGACCGCATAACCCAGAAGTTATGGTAAAAGAAACAAGGTTTTGCCGTGTGGGCTATTTCCTTAAGTTACGTATTTTGCGGCGCTAAAACGACGGACAGACAGAAGTAGAGAGTAACATTGCACTAATTCACCGACTTGTTCGTCCACTTCTTTCCGTTTGTCGTCTTAGTGCCCTCAAAACTTTGTAACAAGGACCCATATGACGCAGTCTGTTTTGGCCTCATTGGTCGTCATATCATTGACAGAACCCAGAAGCATGTGGCCAGTGAAAAGGAAAGAGGCGCATCACATTTGCATTTGGATCACTTTTGTTTCATGGGCTTCGTAGGTGGGTCTTTTACTGCAAGCGATTTTTTACGCTTAAGTTGTGAGCATGCGCATTAGAATGCCAAGGAGAGGCTGACATAGCGTGAGTGTGTGGAAGCACAACGTAGAGAAGATGAGGGAGGGGGGGCCTTAGTGCGCTGACCAACATTTAGAGAAGTTCTTTTGTCTGCACCATCACAAAATTTTTAGACAGTTTATAGACTGTCTATAACTTCTGTCTATAAAGTCTATGAACTCTCTAATAGACAAATCCTAGAGAACAGTCTATAGCCAAAACAAATGTTATAGACAATCCACAGATTTATGGTCATATACTTTTAGCAGACTATATTCTATGAATAGACAAAAATAAATATCTATAGGAAGGCAATAGAGCTTATAAGAAGTCTATTGACTGTCTATAGACCGTTTTTATAAGGGGGGTCTGTTACATTATTCTCCTTGAGAACATGAAACAATTCGCCCATTTAACGGTGCAGACAGAACTTCTTCAAGAAGAAGGGGGAACGCGCATGTTAGCATAAAAAAAATTATCGGGGGCTTAGCTTTGGTTAAGCCTGGTAGGTTGCGAAAGCGAGCGCAGCGCCTCTAACGGAAGGAACGCGGCGCGCCGCGTCTATAGGTCACGCGTGACTACCGGCCGCCGCTGCGCGACGACTCGACTTGGCAGCCAATCTCTCACCCTGGCATGACGTCATGCTATGACATCACTAGGCATGGCACGCCATCAAAGGTCACACGTGGCTACCGGCCGCCGCTGCGCGACGACTCGACTGGGTAGCCCATCTCTCACCCTGGTGTGACGTCAGAGGTCATTCTAAAGGTCAAGCGTGGCTACCGGCCGCCGCTACGCGAAAGGCCGTTCATGAGCGTAGTATTGCTTTTGCAATAAAAATGCGCTTTGCATACCGGGGCGTGGTGTACTGGTTTCCCAGGAGGCGCCAGGCACCGGTTCGGCAGTTGAAGGCGTGCATGTTGTTGGTCGCACCCGACGTCCAGCCCCCGAACAGGAACAGGATGTCCTTGGGGATGCGCGGGGTGAGCCACACCTTCGAGGACAGGTCGACGCCAGCACACTCGCCCAGTGCCATCGACTGGCGAGTCAGCGACTGTGCGGGGAATGCGGCATCAAGAACACCCCAGACCATGGTCTTCGGCCATCACCTCATGAACTCCATTCATATTCATCAAAGCAATTCATTCAGTGCGGAATAATAAGGACTCAAATACAGTGCAGGCTGGTCTGCATATGTACAGTCAAACCTCGTAATAAATAAACAGTTTATAACTAAATAATGAATATAACGAAGGAATAGCGATTCCCCTTGGAAGCTCGGTCAACACGGGCTATAACGAAGCTACGGCTATAACGAAGTAATAGGCACGTTTCATCTACATTTGGATAAAGACCTCTTACACTGAACTCGGAGTCCTGTACTACAGTAGCTGTAGCCGCCCTATCATGGCAAATTCCGTAGTGTCGTATTTCCCACGTTTCTCTCATTGGAATCCACTCCGCTACCAAAAGCTACTTTTGGTTATCTGTTCTCCGCATCGGCTATAACGAGCACATCTTTTGTACACGAAAAGATGGCAGCGAAGCCGTGCAGTCTGACGCTGACGAAAACTTTTTTCATGCGCTGAGAAATAGGCTGCTGAAACCACTCCCAGGTTAAAGAGTTCGTTATCTCTTCGCGCTTTACGGTTTTTCATGCGTAGGGAAATGAAATATTGAAAAAAACTTCCAGACTACCTCAGTCTCAACGAGTATATGAGCCCGGGAGCAGGTGGATGGCTGGATGAATGAATGCTGAAAGCACCCTGCCAGTTTGGGTACAGGGTGATGACGTGAGCCGCAAGGCTCGTCACTTTTTTCTGTGTAAATTTTTTTCCAGTCTTTCAACCTTAAAAACAGCTACTTTGAATTTTGTCCTTTTTAAGTACAGGTTATGCTGGTTTTAACTCTGTGACGGTTTTCAGTTGTAAACTTATATATATTGTTTACTGACCTGCTTTTAAGCCGTCAGTCTAACCGTTTATAACCAACATCTACCGCGGATCCACTCACGTTACCTTCGTTACCCCAAACCCTGAAGCGTTGTGGACAATTCTTGTAGTAAAACCGACATTTCAGTTAGTTGGTCTAGAACCATGGAAAATACTTGGCATAGCATCTTGTCTTTTGTTGTTTTTTTTAAGATACTTATTCTGTCTGCTTCGACATCTGTGTGGATACTTCTTCATTCTGCAGAATATCCTCAGTTCTTTTCGTCAGATTTACCACCCACTGCACACGAGTCATCATCGTGGGCATATTTCTTTCTGTACAGCATTGAGCTTGGCGCTTTTGGGACTGCGTCATCTGTCGTCATGCGGACCATGTGGGCCTGGAAATGCGCACGCTTACTAAGAAAAAGCGGAGAGGCTGACGGCACAGCTGTCACTGATACTTTGTTAGCCCAATGAGAACGAGAGCGTGAAGAATATACAAAGCACAGACGAAATCCCTTAGGTTCACTTTGTTTCTAAGACGGCGGTAAACCACCTTGATGCAGACCAGCAACCGACCTGATGGATCGCATTGAGGACTTTGAGGCTGTCTCCGTCACCCTGGACTTGAGGATCGGTGACGACCCGGTCGAACTCTCTGCTCGAGAGAAAATAAAAGCTTAAAACTGAATGGTCAGTCATGTAGTGATCGATAAAACGCTTAAGGCGCATTGACAAATCGTCCCTGGTAGATTATGCTGTCTTTTATTCTCAAGATTGCAGACTACATATCGGAGCTACCCATCTATTCAGTTAACTACGAAAAAAATAGAATACCTATCCCATGGATTGTAAATATATCCTTTTCAGTCACATGGTCTCTTTCTCCTGCGGTGTCATGCTTTGTTTTCTGTATGTATTCACTATTTCCTTGAATAAACTCATGAGTTGAAAGTCAGGGCTGTGTGTCCTGTTCTCCCTTTCCTGATGTCGTTTTCGCGCTGTGACCACGTTAACTTGAACAACCAACTCGCCCGTACTCCACCCAAAAAAGACCAATTTGCCGTGTCATACAAAGAACAATGAAAGACTAATGCTAAACGTTTCCCTCAGATCGGCCCATAGATCGCTTGTCAGTTTCTTGTCGCATGTTGTCTCAGATTTGGTTTAAATAAGCGAGTGATAGCTATGGCGTAAGAGAGGGGTTATGGTCGCATACCTAGTCTAAGTAACAGCTTACGTAATAGCTGGCTGTTCATTTGTTTTCATTCCCGCTCCAAGGGCGAACCAATACGACGAAGCAGCGATTACGGTGAAATTCTTACATGCAACACCTCACGTGACCTCAAGTCCTCTTGTACGTCATAGTCACCGTTCGATTGTCGAAATCGAAACTAAACGAACAGAAAAAATTAATTGAAATAATAATAATTGCCGGTCATAGGCAAATTTCGCATGGTGAGATGTATTTTCTAGTCCAAATCTGACAACCCTACTCATTAAAAAATAAAGAAAACAATCCACACAGCATAAATGCTCGTTTTGGAATGTTTAAAGTTGCTAAACTGACTTAAAAACCAACCTTAAATTCTCTTCACAATGATGGTTTTGTCTGTTTATTTGCGCTTTTGTTTTTGGCCTCTAGTGGTTGGCTAGCAGATCAGCTCAAATTAGGGCTGGTCAAGTCCACTAGCGGCCGGGCGATGTTGCTCATAACTTGCAATTAGATAAAAGACACCTCTCGCAGACCGCGTAGCATGTTACGGTTACCGGAGTACCGAAAGCCCGCCAACCTCTAGCGCTTCCGCGCTAATTGGCCCTCATGCGGCAGGTGCGCGCGCAGCTGTCGGGTACCTAGCGCCATCTGGCGCTCTCAAGGTGATCAGCGCATGCCCCTGACGGCGCACGTGCTCCCGGTACTGCAGTAACGGTAACACGGTACGCGGCACGCTAAAGTTGTCTAATAGGCACCTTTAGCATACCGTGTACCGTGTTACCCTTACCGGTACCGGAGTACCGGGAGCCTGCGCGCAGCCAGTGCGCATGCGCAAAATCGCCTTGATGGCGCCAGATGGCGCCAGGTACCTGGCAGCTGCTCACGCGCCTGCAGCATGGGGACCAATGAGCGTATGCTCACCGGCAGTGGGTGGTGTTGAGATCGACGTCAGCGGGTCTCGTTTGGAACCAGCCAGCACACCTGTTTCTGCTGTATATGGCTGCGAGCAACTTCAGACAGCTGATTCCAATTATGGAGTTTGCCCGGTCGGAGTGCAGGACCAAAACGAAGGGGCTGAAGTTTAAGCAAAACCAGATCCCCTTTCCGAAGTGTCCGCACGTGTCGAACGCCGCCGCCGCCGCGGGGAGACGGACGTTATCTTCCCCAATTGCTGTGACCGTGCCGGGGAACAAAGGGCTTCGGTTCCTGTGTCTCTTTGGCATGCCAAGCACCGCGACAAGCTGGCGGGCATCATTCGAACATCTCCAAGGACGAGGGACCACTTTCCGACCTTTTCGTGACCTCGCGTTCCGGCCTCGAGCGGCGGGTGTGATATGATGAACAACAGATGTCGGTGACCCGCAGGAACCTTCGGCTGGCCGGAAACCACCTACCGCAGTCGCCTCTACCTCGACGGCAACCTTCTTTCCCTCAGACTCAACATGTGACGGGGGCGTGACCCCAAGTGCGGCGTTGTGTTTTTGCGCACAAGAGAAAGCTCTAGGCCCCTCCCACTCCCTCGTGGGCGTCCTCAACCTAGAGACTTGAGGGAACGAGAAGGATATAAAAGTTGACAACGAATGCGGCAGAAGAGTCTCACTTCAGTCTCACTTCTATTCGCTTTGATGTAAAAATTTAAATAAACCCTCTAGTAATCTTCCCCCCATCACCAAACTCTTTGACTCGACGGCACTCATGTCCTGGTGGTGGTGGGAACGGGTTTGAAGCTTGACCGCGGTTTCGTCAAGCAGCGAGCTAGCAATGACTCCTAACCCGCATCTATCCAACAGCGGGCTCCCGGTACTCCGGTGCCGGTAAGAGTAACACGGTACACGGTATGCTAAAGGCGTCTATTGACTACCGGCAACTGTGGAAAACCGTACAGCCTGCTGTTCTGCCTCCGGCTTCGGAGCCAATCAGAGCGCTCACACCGCGGAATTAGGCCTAGGGCGACGTGGAACTCACGAGACGGTGCACCTCGCGAATCGCACGAGGGGCAGAAGCTGAGCGAGGTACTTCTTCCGCTCCGCTACGTCTGTGGATATCCACTTGAGGATCGAGCGGAAAGTATCGTCCACTTCGCTAGGCGCGTGTAGCCGGTTGTCCATCAGGATGGTCCGCAGCTCCTCAGGGGTGAGAGACTGGAACTGCTCATCGTTCTCCCAGACCTGTGCCAAGAGAAAGAAAAACGACTTTTTCAACTGAACGATGCAATTAAGTCGAAGGTATGAGTGCTGCCACCTACATATGACGTCTAATGTTGCGCGTAAGCAGGTTGCCCTCATAACGGGTCCGCGTGAGGCCTTCGAAAGTAAACCAGTGAGTTTTCTTATGATGCTTCTCGCAACCTTCCCGATAGGTTTGCATCTGCATATTCATCTGTTAACGAAGAATTTAGACATTAATAACAGATAAGGTAAGACAAGAAGATAAGGCAATGTAGAAAATAAGATAGAGTTTACGCATATGCTGAAATTCAATTCTATTTGTTTAGACTGCACGGCTGAAGTGTAGCTCGCGGTATTTGTGGAAACAGCGCCAAAGACACGGACAGACAAATAGATGGAGCCAACGCTTACCATCAACTGAAGGATGTATTCCAGCAGATCACAAAAAAGTAGAATTTCGTGATCAAGTGCGCATGTTCGCAGATAAGAAACCAAGCACTGAAATTCATTCAGGCTCGTCTAGATAGGAAATTTGACAATCATGAATAACAACAGACGGGGTGCTTACACACGTGTCACGATTCTTGTGGATAAGGTATGCTTCTTTCAATACTCTTGCTATTGTATCTTTTTGCTTGCAGAACACCGAAGCCTGGCGAAGCCTGGATACGTGGCGACATTTTTTATGATGAAGTGCCTAGCTCGAGGACGGAGCGCTAATCAAGGAACCGCTGTCTTCCCTGAATCGTATGTTCAAGCATCTGCCTGCTTGTCTTATGTGCACTTTTTCTCGCACGTGAACAGTCAACGGTCGTCCCATCTGCTTGCTTGTCCGTATATTTTGAACTGTTTCTAGAAATATGACGCACCAACTAGCTCAACGTTCCATTTTACTGTAGTTTTATCCCGTCTGTGGAGTATGCTTGTTCTTCAACATATTTCGGTTTACAGCATCCTAAACGCGCAACCCGGGTAGTGTCGCTGAAGTTCGCCCTGGAGTTCACACCTCATCGAAATGTCGGATCAGGTAGCGAAGGGCATCTGCAGCAAGGTTGTTGTATCCCCTGGTGAGGGCCAGATGGTAGGTGTCGATGCAGGAGTCCGGTTCCAGGTTCTGCTTAAGCATGCTGATGCAGTGTTCGCGAATCTTGCTTATCTGCGTCATCAGAGTGAATAGAAGTGAAATAAAATTCCAATGAAGCTCAGGAGTTATTGCACAAAGCGAAAAGTCTGAAAAAGAGTCTTCAGAGAAGATCACTCCGAGGACTGCCCAGGGAGTGCGAATAATTTTTTTTTTCTCGAAGTGGGAAAGAGTATCTACAGGTAAAAGCCTTTTGTCTTATTTCAGTTAAAAAACTTTTTGTGGCATGGTAATGTCCCTATTATTATGAGCTAGGTTCCCCTGCATCTAAACTCTATACGCGCGCATTAATAGGGCAACGTCATAGCTGTCCACTATCCAGTCGAACGGAAGATTCGTTGCACGTGCGTTAAGGCACCGTGCAAATCGCATGCTCATGTGTACTCTGGGAACTTTTTGTATTTATTACCGGCTGCATCTTCCAATTTTCACAGAAACATGAAGTTCAAATAGGTCCCATTTTTGGCCCTTGGTTCACGCAAGTGTCCATGATCGTGTCCTGGTATCGACGTGTAAACCGCCTCTCTTAAAAATAGCAAGACCAGGCATCCTCATTTCCCTAATCCCTGATTTCTGGCCGTTAACGTTTCCAGGAGGGCAGAAGCGGTAGCCTGGACGCCGTGACTTTCCTTGACAGCTTTTAAAAACGCAAATATGCACAGCATGACATGGCTGCAGAGGAAATGAATGACGCCTTTGGCTGCAATGTTCGGTGTCAGGAACACGGCTGCTTGTGGTAAGGGGACACTTGTGGCGATGATGATACTGATGATAACGTCGCCGAGTTCGTAGCTGCACGGTAACAAGTTATCTTTTGTTTTATCGCTGTTGTTGAGAAAAGTTCTATTGGTCTAGCCAGGTGCTCTCGCTGGTGCTTCACCACCATCCCGTGGGTGACACGGTTAGACGTTGGGAAAATCGATAAATAGCATATCATTTATCGATTCCATCAGTCCTAATAAATAGATATTAAACATCTGAGCAATCATAAATGGTGTAAGACATCACGTTTATATCTCTCAATAACAATCTTTGTCATGGTCAATTTTATCACTTGAATGCACGGGAAGGGCCATCGCTTAATTTTCTTTTTTTTAACTTGTGACTGACCCAGATCAACGACAACGAAGCGACAGGAGCGGGCGCAGCCGTGGGTATGTGCCATTAAGCCTGAGGACATCATCAGTCCGCGTGACGCACGCTCGCAGACAACAGCCGGGCATCTCAACTCTGTTCATCGCGCTGGTTGATTGGCTTGGCACCGTGCAGCCATAGCTGCGCTATCTCTCCTCATTTCTGAGTCCAGGACAAAGCTGGTCACAGAACCACGTCTGCTTGGTAGCACCGTGCATCGAGACCCTCGTCTTCCAGCCTCCTCTTTTAAGACTGACGTCTCTCCCGATTGCCAGCGTGCTGAACGCCTGCACGTTGGCTCGTCGACATCTACGATGAGCCGCTCCATGGCGACTACGAAAGTTACGCCGCTGCTGCCTCCGACGGGCAGTGTCCAGCAACCGACCCTCCTTGCAACCGTTTCTTCACCGATTATGCGACTCTACGCTCCTGATTTCTGTATTCGGTTCATGCCGGCGAAGGTCCCGAGCCACCCCAGTTTGATCGTCGTCGTAACTCCACGATCCACGATGTCTTCTAGCACGCGTACAGAAAGGTCACTTCCGTCGCAGCTGACCCCTGCGCATCGTGCTTCATGGACCTGTCTCTCTGCTTAATGGCTCGACGCTGGCACCAATGCTCCGTTCGGACGTGGCTGCTTAAACTCTGTCCACAGCAGCACCTTCGTGAACGAAGGGACTGACCGGACCGACCCTTTACACTACTTGTTCTATGTGCGCAAACGTTTGCACCTGGAGTCCTCAACAAACCGTCAGTTGGTCACATCCCGCAAAGTGCCCGAGGTTAAGCGAGACTCAAAGGGCTGCTACGCATACTGGGAAGGAATGCGCTGTATGCAGAGGCTGATGATAGATCAACACGCCTCAATCACGTCTTCTTCACGTTTCTCCGGTTCCATGGGTAAACAGACTACCCAAGGATAGCAAGTTTTGCGCAAGAAGACCTAGAGCCTATGGGCCTGACCATCTGCTGCAGCCACCAGCCTTGGCCTGTCTAATTTGCTGAATAATGGTGTGTCCACCCGGAAATGTAGACTCATACCACAAGATTGCTCTGTCACCTTTCTGAAAGACTCGTACTGCTTCGGTAGCATATTGCTACCTGTTACCCGCATTCTGAGATTATTCCATCGGTTAGCTTGACCGAATGCGTCACAGTCCGCGAGAAGTATGCCAACCGCCAACATCTGAGCATCTCTACTCCGTCCTGCGCGATTTTGGTTGACTCGGCGCCGGGCACACTCTCTTACGTGTTCTCATTTCTGAGCACAGGCCGAAACTGGTCACACAACCACGTCTGCTTGCTAGCATGGGATCCATGGCTTTCATCCTCCCTTTGGAAGAGTGCTACTCTGCTGATCTTCCCACCAGTTTCTTCATCCGTCAGCCTATTGAGCCTCGGATGCTACTTGTGTCGTCCTAAACCGTCATCATTCGCACTCTTTCGAGACCGGAATATAAGCAGACGCGCAACACCTACCCCGCCCATTCTCACGACGTCGCAACCACAGCTGCACTGAAGGAGCCACTTGAGACATTCAAGACACCCGAAGGTCACCCGTTTGAACTTTTCCGCCTGTACACGTCTTCTCTGCGTGGTGGACCTGGGCCAAAGGTTTGGGGCAACCAGCATCGGACCTCCGGGAGCCACATATAACCAGTCTGCGACAGTCGAAGCCCCCAGCAGTGATGCCGCAAGTGACAACACCGCACACGTCAGCTGCCACGCAGCATCCCCATGACAAGAGGCCCGTCTTCGTATCCCTGGTGATGGCTTCCCTCCGGCCTCGACAAGTTGTACGACCCTTTTTGTACACTTATTGATTTTCATATCCTCAGTCATGCATACATCGAGGCATGACACTCAAGACGATGCATGCATGTAAAATATTTCTCACAGATGTGCAGAATTTCAGCACTTAGGTCTAGCGGCCTTCTGCTTTCGAGCAGGAACGAGCGTATAGGCGTAAAGAATCAAAGCAAACTAGAAAGCTTAAACAGACGAACCAATTATGGTTACAGCCACAGTCCGCAAGCATCCTAACTGCTTGATACAGTATCGTGCTCCTTTCTGTCACTCTATGCTTTAGCACCCATAATTTGGGATGTGGCGTAGCGTCCTCACCGCTAGTCTAGACAGCTTTCTCCTACTGTCATCTTGTACTGTGCGGTGTCCTATCTTAATTACCCATTCTTTATTAGAACGACTTAACATTCCAGTCTTCTGTCACTATTCTGT
Source organism: Amblyomma mixtum (assembly GCF_055824585.1). Taxonomy (NCBI): domain Eukaryota; kingdom Metazoa; phylum Arthropoda; class Arachnida; order Ixodida; family Ixodidae; genus Amblyomma; species Amblyomma mixtum. The sequence continues at coordinate 96,095,369 of NC_143014.1, read as the reverse complement.
CATCTTACTCTCTTGTTCTTCGTCCCTTTTTAGCGACCCTAATTTCGGCCAATAGGAGAATGTCGGTTCAGTCGCTATCCTTGCGGTTCTGGCCTCGGCACTAACACACTGCCTCTCTGGACACGCTAAGTTGCAGTGACGACAGTTCGAATCTTCTCGTTCCAGCGTCTGTAGGAATTCTCCCGCTGCCGTGGGTCCCGTCCAGTATTTGAAGCCACACTTTGTCGCTTCGTTAGAGACGACACTGGTCTAATATAACTCAAGAATGAAGCCAGAGATGGCACTCAAAAGAGGCCCTGCAACCAATGGCATCGACCGATTCTCATGATGTCGCACTTAACCACCTCGCATGTTTTAGCGCGCATCTATTAGCGGCCGTGGTAAGTGAAACGTGGTTGACATTAACGACGTTGCAATAGGCCAATACCATTGGTAGGAAGGCCTCCTTGGTGGGTCATCATCATCATCAGCCTGACTACGCTCACTGCAGGGCAAAGGCCTCTCCCATGTCTCTCCAATTAACCCTGTCCTTCGCCAGTTGCGGCCACCGTATTCCTGCAAATTTCTTAATCTCATCCGCCCACCTTTCTGCCGCCCCTGCTACGCTTGCCTTCTCTTGGAATCCACTCCGTTACCCTTAAGGACTAGCGGTTATCTTGCCTTCGTATCGCAAGCGCTGCCCAAGCCCACTTCTTCCTCTTGATTTCAACTAGGATGTCATTAACACGCGTTTGTTCTCTCACCCACTCCGCCCGCTTCCGATCTCTTAACGTTACACCTATCATTTTCTTTCCATAGCTCGCTGCGTTGTCCTTAACTTAAGCTGAACCCTCTTTGTTAGCCTCCACGTTTCTGCCCCATAGGTGAGTACCGGTAAGATACAGCTGTTGTATACTTTTCTCTTGAGGGATAATGGTAACTCGACCCACCAAACTACCAAACTTCATGAATGGCAGTTTGGTTGGTCTAGTTCCGCTTTATCCTGGAGTTATATCCGACTGCAGGTCAGTTGTTCCATGTGTCCATCTTCAAACACGTTTAGTCACAGCATGGGGACAGTGAGCTTCGCTATCGTAACAGCCTCCTGTTGTCCTTGCTCTCTCCGTCTCAAACAGCAGCTGTTCATGGCATCTGGCTGGGCTAGTTCTTGTCGTGTGCATTCATCTACCGTTGTATCTATCTACATGCTGCCCCATGCTACAGGTTACAGCAGGTATCCATCAACCCTTCTGTCAAGCAGTTGATCCTGTGTCGCCAGCAGCGCACTGTCAGCGCACAGCTGGACTCCGTCTTGTTCAATGTCCCCAACTCACGTTGTACTTCTCGGCCATCTCGAGCACTTGACCGACGTTGTGTAGCCCAATACGTCCGTGGAGGGGCACTTGGTAGGCGAAGTCGACGAGCAGCTCGAGCATGTCGCTGCTCATGTCACTCACGACCACGCGGATGGGTGGCATCCACTCCTGCTTCTCCTGATCCTGGTCTTTGGTCATCGCCTCTTTGGTTACGTTGAAGAGGTTGCCGCAGCCGGAGAACCTGCAGTGTGAGGGGCGGCGAGAGGAACGCGAAAAAGGCAAAGCCCCTCACATGAATAAACAAGAAGCAAAGTAGCTCTGCTTGGCTGCCATAGTACACGCTAAAGAAACAAAACAAAGAGTCAGCCTGATGAATTTTCGTGGCTGTGCTATAGAAGACCGCGCACTAAACGGGAACGCGTTTTTACTTCTAGATGCGCCAACCAACTAAAAAGATACCAACTAAACGCTTCGTCTGATCGATGTAGCCTAACGACGGGCGATCTTAATCGTAGTTTACATTCTTCCTATATCACTTCAGTTCTTCGTGAACATTCTTCATGAACAATGGGCTCCGAATGTTTCCGTTATCGGATGCGTAAGGCATACGGGCTCAAAATGTCTTACTGAATATGTAACAGACGCAGAGTCCTCGTTTTGACTTTGAGTTAACCGATAATGAATAAATAACGCCACCATTTGAATAACGTACACGCTAAGGGTCAGTAATGGCCAAAGCCTGCGTCAGTTACAGTATGTGTGACGGACACCTTCAACACTGCAGCACTGCAGGCGAAACGGTCCGAGAGGACATTCGGGCAAGAAAAGAGCGTTAGCTCACTTGACTGCCATGACGAACCGGTGCGCCCACACCTCTTCTCCGTCCGTAGCCTTGAAGACGACGTCGCAGAACTGGCGGGCCTTCCTCTGCTCTCTCAGTCCGGGCATGGCTCGGGAAGCGGCTCCGGGGGCGAACGCCGGCTGTCGGCCTTCAAGGTCAGTGAAGAGCAGACCGGCCTCGGACCAGATGGTGATGAGGTTGTACGCGTCGGCGTTGGCGTCCACGGTAGCCACGGCAGGGGAGCTCATCTCTGGTCTCGATGCCTCCTCACAGCTTAGGGTCAGCAGGGCAGGGTGAGCGAGCGAGAGAGCGTCCGACCACAAGTGGCGCCGGGCACAGCAGACCGACTGGCGAGGAGGCTTTGAAAGGCCCACCTTCAGAGCTCGGAAAACGCGCCAACGGTAAACGACACGCGCTGAGTGGCGCGTTGTTGTTGGCCGTTGACGGTTGTTGACTTCGTCGTTGTCGTCGCTTGTGCTCGATGTTGCTGGGACTTGCCATGTTTGAACCATTGCAGCGCGATCCGTGTCGTAGTAGTAGTAGTAGTGGTTTTTATTATGCATTGAATATGGAAGGAAAAAGAATTTTTGCTAGCCCCGGCATCTGATATCGCTGCTGGGAGCACCTGAGCTGGGGCAGCGGACATAAAGGATAGCAGGTAGCGTGTAGAAGTGAAAAGAAAGAGGTGAGGGGATAGTAGAAAGTACAGGGGGACCTATCTTAACGCGAGGGTGTCTTTTAGCGGCACGAAACGTGCAAAAAAAAAATGCTCAGTTACATATTTGTATTTGTTCAGTTATAACGCAAGTGGTTACTTTCGTATTATCAGTGTAAAGCCCCTTTTTGAATACAATTATTTTGATGAGGATGACGATGGTGATCATGGTGGCAGTGATCACGGGTCCTAGCAGTTTTAAAGTGGTTGGTACTGCGAGTGTCCTCACCGCATATGCATCAGCAAAAGAAGTGGAGATTGCACTCTGGGCTGGCGGGGATGCCTTCCGATTTGGGCCGGTCCCCGAATGTAGATATGTGCCGCTATGCGCCTGAAAAATAACAATGTATCGTACGACTGCAGCGCCAAAGAGCGGCAGAAAGCGGGCGTTTCACAACTAAATTAGGACCGGCTTGAGGAAGTTTTTTTTTTTCCTATAGAGATCACAATAGCGACACCCTATTTCTCGTAGTTTTTTTGGTTATGCAGTGCTATTCAGGTAAAAATGCATTGATGTCTATGAGCTTACATCTTTTGTTAGCAAGCCATACATCTGGGTGGCCGCACTGACCGCAGTTATTGGCCAATTCTCTTCCTAGATGTAAACTTCAAGAATTTTTTTTTTCATTAATGGAGCTGAAGGGAAGGTTACTAATAAAATCCCCAGGCAGAAACGAGCATGTGACGGCCTACCGAGCTTCAATTACTTCTATCGGGAGAGATCTTTTTAGTGCAGTAAAATTTCATCACATGTATTTCTAAGTTCATTGCTCTTTGCTCAAACCTCATTCACGATTCTTTCGACCTATGTTCAAAATCTAAATTCGAACTCTCTTTCGAGATTCCTCCTTCCCACTTCCTAAGATGATCTTCACACAGATCCGTTCATTAACGTTCTACATTCGTTCTTGCCTAGTTTTGTTTGTTTGTTCGTGACCTAGGGATATGACACATACTCATAAGGGGGATTAGCCACTCAGGGAAGCACCAAATACACTTGATACTGCGCATGATTTTTTGACCCCCGCTGTTCCTTTTCCTTTGCCATCGTATCTCCTGCTTTTCCCGCTTTAGGTTATGCATAAGGGTCGGACTTATCGGTTCTCACTTTCTTGATTTTTATTTCAGAACGATCATCATCATCAGCCTGACCACGCCCACTGCATGTCTCTTTAATTAACTATGTCCTTTGCCAGGTGCGACCACCATGTCCCCGCAAACTTCTAATCTCATCTGCACACTTTTTGCCGCCCCATGCTACGCTTGCCTTCTCTTGGTATCCACTCCGTTACCCTTGAGGAACAGCGTGTATCTTGCCTTCGCATTACATGCCCTGCCCAAGCCCATTTTTTCCTCTTGATTTCGACTAGGATGGCATTAACCCGCGTTTGTTCCCTCACCCATTCCGCCTGCTTCCGGTCTCTTAACGTACACCTATCATTTTTATTTCCATAGCTCGCTGCATTGTCATTAACTTAGTCTGAACCCTTTTGGTTAGCCTCCACGTTTTTGCCCCGTAAGTGAGTACCGGTAAGATACAGTTGTCAGAACGATAGGTTTGGTTTTTTTTTCGGCGAATATTATTTTCGGCGAATGAAATACTGATTTTTTTTCTGTGACTTCGGTTAATTTATTACGGGGTGAGATCTTGTCAAGCTGTCCACAAGGCAGCTTTTTCTCTCGCACCTCCATGTGCGCCCCCCGTCAGAAGTATACAGCCCAAGGGATTTGTTTGTCACGCGTACTGTATGCCATGCATCCCCAGCGACAGTAACCTCTCGAAAGAGGAAAGGCTTCGCTTCCGCAATCCTCCCAAGCTTTGGACTGCTAGATGTGCATGGGAGCCCCGCTAGACAGCTTAGAAGCAAACCCCTTGGGCTGTATACTTTTGACGGGGGCTGTACTTCAGTGCATGAAACAAATTAAATGAAAATTTAAAGCAGCAATTATGTGTCGGCAGAAGTCAACGTCTCCCTCGGTGTTTTTGTCATCCTGAACCATTTATTTACCAGTAATTAACGTGCAAATGATAGTACTTGCAATTGTGCTTGTAGAAAAAAATGCTATCTTTATTAAAGGGCAAGTGAATAGGTTTTAGAATTCGATGAGTTTAAAAGGGCCCAATGTGTCAAACATGCAGTTAATGCCTGCGAAATCGTTTTGCCCCAGCGTTTGAAATTGCGGCGTAATCGCCGAATAAAGGCTGGTTTACATGCAAGCGAATGAGCGATTGAGCGGCGCGTCGCAGCGAAACTTTCCAACTTGTTGGAACCTCGCCGCCCGTCGCAGCGAGGACTCAAAACAGGTTTTTCCGCCACGGCGGCAGAATTCGGTAGCATTTTCGCTTGCATGTGAAACAGCGTTCAGGCTTCTCTGCAGTGCACAGCGACGATCAGAGGCCCCGATAATGACGTAACGTACGACGGCGCTACGTTTCCACCGAATAAACAGTTGTTTCATAGAAGAAAACCAACTCCATTGAAGGTGAAGCTTACGAAGCATTGCTTGGCGGCATCGAAAGACGTACAGCAGTATGCAAGTGAAGGCAGCGGACATCTGAAGTTTCGGCGAGGATGACGTCACTGCCCCAAGCCGTTGTAGGACCGTCCTTTTTCAATGCGTTTCCGATATTGGGCCGATTATTTGTGCTGCTTTGGACGAGTTTCCTCGCACTTCCCCAACGCAGTAAGGAGAAGCTTGAACATCGTCGCGTTTTTAACCGACGATTACGTCACCAATTTAGATGCTAGTGCAAAAATACTTTGCATGCTTTCTCTAGAACCTCCATAGATTCGAATTCTTAGATAATCTCGAATTCTCATAAAACCATTTCAGCTTCCCTTTAAGAGAGTAACACAAGTTAAAGCCGGTAGACAAATACTGAAGTGGGTTTATTTTTACGAGCTAGGTTGATACGTTATCTTTGGGTTGTCGCGCGGGGTTGCGAGGGCAGGCCGTCACGTGAACTGCATATTGATGACAGCGATGGAGCTTCTAATTAATCATCGCGATAGCCGGAACAATTTTTCTTGACGCCCATGCGCAATTTCCTGTCAATGTCCTGCAGCTGATTAACCTACTTAACCAAATAATTGTGTTAAGCAGGTGATGGTAACAAACAGTGCTTAAATACAAGGCGGCGAGTAGGTGATGCTTCCCGGGAAAACGTAAGGTGGAGGAGCAATACCTCAGGCCATACAACTGCTCTGCTTATCCAACGATACCACCATCGCATCACGCCCCTGGCTTTCCTACTTGGTTAATTTTCAGGTTGACTGAGTGTAACCCGCATTCAAAAACCATATAGCTATGCCTTGCATGCTAAGAATATTAACGTTTCTCGGTTGAAATCGAATTTCGAAAACTGAATTCGGCGTACTTTTATAGTTTTCTTTTGGGTTCAAACCGAAACTTCCAGCCCCTAGTTATACACCCTCCGGTCAAATGTGGCGCTTCTGGTCATCGCAACTTCTACATCGCTAAAGCCACGTCGCTGAAATTTAGTTCGAGCAAGATGCCTTACCTGAGAGGCTAGTGAAGCTCTCCGTTGTCCCGGTTACTGCTCTGCGCAAAACTCTTCTGGTGTTTCAGGTGGACGCACAACACAATGCGTTTCCTCTCAAATGTAGCCCTCTTAAGTTCATTAAAGCTTCTGACAGGCTGTTAAGGGCGTCCAGAGGAATGTACAGATCCATGTCAACGAGGCACCACAGGGATGAGGACAGAGACGTAGAACAGGTGCTCACTATCAGCTGACAAAAATTTATTGGGACATGCAATATATATAAAAGAGAAAACAGAACAGCTGAAAGTCACATGACATGCGCAGTCCAGTTCACGATTACAGCATTCAGCCAGAAAAAGAGCACATGAAGCAACACCGCGATTCATACCGCATCACAAGGAGAGTGCATTTTCAAGGTACTCAAACTCTAAATCAAGTAACAGCAGCGAAGGCGCGCTCACACATGTATCGGCTGACTTATTTTAAAAGCCTCCATAATCTCCCGGGCTGTCTTATCTCTATGTCTCCACAGAACGCGCGTTTCTTCGAACAATGTAGTGCTGTAGTCATGAATTGGACTGCGCATGTCATGTGCTTTTCTGTTCTTTTGTTTTCTGATTTGCATATATTGCGTGTACCAATAAATTTTTGTCAGTTGACGGTGAGCACTGTATCGATCGCTTCATGCAGAGACGCTACACATCAGTAGCTAGGCCAGAAAAGACGCCCGGTCCTTTATTGCGCATAGATTTATAGCTGCGGCTGCAGCGAGGGAAAGGGAGAGGAAGAAGGGGCGTTGACATGTTATCAGGCCGCTTGCTTGATAGCCACATCTGATACATCTTTCCTCTGTGAAAAGATCAGTGTTGACAATGCTCTAAGAAATTTGCCGAAACTTGTGATCATAAGTCAGCCGTTTAGGTTCCATGCGTGGCCGGGTTGTCCTGCGTGGAATGGCTGGCATGGTTGATCCAGCAGCTGCACCTGATGCTGTGAGCTGCGTGCTTGTGGCAAGTCCATCACGTGGCAAGTCCATGCTTGATCCACCAGCTGCACCTGATGCTGTGAGCCGAGTGCTTGCGGCAAGTCCATCACGTGGCTCACCCTGGCCATCGGCGGTACCAGGACTTGAAGTTCTTCTAGCCTCGGAGCGGATGTCCGCGTCGTCGTCGCTGTCATCGATGACGTTGTAGTGCTCTTGGGTTCGCAGCAGATGTTGCCTATTACGCCTTAGAAGACGGTCGTTGTCCATTCTCACGATGTGGGATCGTGGAGCCACCTTCTGGAGAACCATCGCTTTGCGCGACCATTGGCGGTCGTCACGAACTCGCACCGTGTCTCCTTGCTGCAGTGGAGGCAGTAGTTTGCCCTTGGACGACTGGCGGTGCTTGACTACCGGGCGCTCCTGGTCGACGCTGCATTCAGGCAGAGTAGTGCGCAGCCGACGACCCTGCAACAATTCTCCCGGTGATTGTCCGTCCTCTAATGGGGACGCGCGATATGATAAAAGACCCATCCAGAAGTCGTCACGAGACTCTGCAGTTTTCTTCATAATGCGCTTCACTATTTGTACTCCTTTCTCGGCCAAACCATTCGACCGCGGAAATTCAGGGCTCGAAGTAATATGGACAAAGTCATAGCGCCGTGCAAACTCCGCGAACTCTTGGGAAGCAAACTGAGGTCCGTTGTCGGTACACACTTGGGCAGGAATTCCGTACCGCGCAAAAATAGACGCAACCTTTGTAACGACTTCGCGCGCAGTGGTGACAGCGAGTTTCTCAACGTCTGGAAAGTTTGAATGCGCATCAAACACCACTACGTACATGTCAGCAGCGAAATGAAAAAGGTCGATTCCCACCCGGTGCCATGGCACCTTGGGTGTTGGCCACAAAAATGAAAGGCTCAGAAGCTTGCTTGTAGGCGTACTTTTGGCATGCGCTGCATTTGCGAATGAGCGTTTCAATGGCACTGCCCATTCCTGGCCAGAAGATCAGGCCCCGAGCTCTGGCTTTACTTTTATTCAGCCCAAGATGTCCCGCGTGCAACTTCTGCAGCATCTCCACTCTCATTGTCTTCGGTACGACAATTTTGCATCCTTTCAGCAGTATTCCATCAATTTCCGATAGTTCTGCTGCAAATGGCTTTAACTCTCCTTCAATCTTAGTTCCTTGTGCCACCTGCTCCAAGACTTTGCTCAAGTATGGATCCGCTAAAGTCTCACTTTGCAGGCGCCGTTTTGTTGGTGTGCTTAATTACTATGCTTGAGAGGACCTGTACAGCATGAACGTCGACGTCTTCGGTTGACTCCAGGACGGCACGGACGGCAGGAGCACGGGACAGCATGTCCGCCAACAGCAGGTCCTTGCCAGGAACAAACTGCAGTTCGTAGTCATAACGAAGAAGACGAATAAAGAAACGCTGCAGCCTTGGTGGCATATCTCCGATTGCCTTTTTCGTGATTGCCAGCAAAGGTCTGTGATCCGTTTCAATGACAAGCTTGCGGCCATATACCAGCTGGTGAAACTTTTCGCATGCGAAAACAATGCCCAGGGTTTCTTTCTCGATTTGCGAGTACCGTGTTTCGCTATCGGTGAGCGCTCGCGAAGCGTACATGACTGGGCGCCACTCACTGCCATGCTTCTGCAACAATGCTGCGCCTAACCCTAGCCCAGATGCGTCAGCCGAAATTTTGGTTTCTTTCCTCGCGTCGAAAAAGGCCAGCACAGGAGGCGTTGTTAATGCTTCGCAGACCTCTTTCCACTCACGCTCATGAACCGAACTCCAGTCAAAAACGACGTTCTCCTTCACCAAGCTGCTAAGTAGGGACGTTTTATCGCTCAGTCGAGGCACGTACTTGCGGAAATAGTTAACGACTGTAGGGACGTTTTATCGCTCAGTCGAGGCACGTACTTGCGGAAATAGTTAACGACTCCAAGCATTCTGCGTACTGCATTTTTGTCATTCGGGTGTGGCATAGCTTGAATGCTTGAAATTAGATCAGAACTCGGCAGTATGCCATGTTCACTGATGACGTCTCCAAGAAATGTTATTTCCTTCACACCGAAGGCACACTTCTCACGGTTGAACGTAAGACCAGCTTCCTCTGCCCTTCTCAGTGCTACTCGCAAGCGCTCATCATGCTGCTGTTTGCTGTTGCCACAGATTAGCACGTCGTCAACATATACATGAACCCCTGGCAGGCCGTCGAAGATCTCTGCGAGCGTCTTCTGGAAGACCTCACTAGCAGACGAAATACCGAAAGGGAGCCGAAGGAATCTGTAGCGGCCGAACGGAGTCGCAAACGCGCATATTCGCGACGTGGCCTCATCTAACGGTATTTGGTGGAAGCCGGAGTTTGCGTCAAGGCGGGAAAACAGTCGCGCCCCTGACAATTCGCACTCAATAGGGAGTTTTGGAATAGGGGGCCCCAACGCTTGGGGGCCCCAAGGAAATAGCGGGCCCCAGCGCTACGTACGAGTGCGCCGGTGAGTTTTAGAATAGGGGTCTCCCCTACGCAGTGGATCCACAACGTTCATGGAACTAAACTCAGTTGCCAAACCGAGAGCGGTTTCGCGGCGCCGCCACCACTGGCTGCTTTGAGTGGCGCTGCAGTCGTACCAGGCTTCAGCCGGTCCGATCAGTTGCTGTACTGCGCGCATGTCGTAGAGTGCTTTCGCGACGCGATTGCTGCTGTGATCGTTGTCTTTGTGTTTCGTGAGCTTGCATGCAGAGTTTCAGGTGCTGTATCTGCCATGCCGACGTGCTGTGCGGCAGGCTGCACGAGCGGTTACAGAAACAACACGACTGCGAGGCATTTTTTCGCGGATCTCCGTGCGGCATGGGATCGAGCCATTCCGTGTTGACAGAAAACTCTCCGACAAATCACGCGTGTGCGATCTTATTTCCATTTTGAAAGGAGCGTGGTTATATGAGTTTCTTCACCAAAGAAGCATATTAGACAATTCTTTAAAGGTGGAGATCTAATCATCGCAAGGCTCATCGTAAGTTCACTTACCAGCTTATCTAAACGCGAATGCCTGGCAGACATTGGTGCAGTGTGTTTTAAACATAAATTAACAATAGCTTTAGAGCGCAAAGCCCCGCATTTATGGCACTCGAAAGCAGACCACAAGTACCTACGATTTCTGTGGTGCAGTTTTCCGAAATAAGCAGATTTTACGCACAGCGTTCACTTCGTGAATGACTCCGCGCGCTGCTCACAACCCGAGCTGCGAAGGCAGTGAATTTCCTCGGGTTCCTGAGTCGTCAGTTTCTCTTTCCCTGCAACAGCGAGGATGCCTGACGCCAACTCCAGGAAAGCAATTTCAGTATTTTGAGTTTACCGCTCTCCGTGTATTGATCCTAGCGTGCGCTACCGTTCCAACAATATTTTTCGATCCTTCACGCAGTGCACTACAGGTGGACACAAATACAGAAATACTTTTACATTTTGTTCCCAACACATTTTGCGCACGCACCCCTCAACGAGGCTCCACTTACTCCTCTCGATTTTTGCTGCTTCCCCATTAATAACATGGGTGTACGTCTTCAGTATGTCTTCTTCGTGAAAATGAAGGTCGCACACACGTGATTTTTCGGAGAGTTTTCTTACAACACGGGGCAATGGCTCGATCCCATGCCGCACGGAGATCCGCGTCACGAGGAGCCGCGAAAAAATTCCTCGCAGTCTTGTTTTTTCTGTAGCCGCTCGTGCAGCCCGGCGCACAGCACGTCGGCATGGCAGATACAGCACCTGAAACTCTGCATGCAAGCGCACGTAGCACAGAGACAACGATCACAGCAGCAATCGCGTCGCGAAAGCACTCTACAACATGCGCGCACAGTAGCAGGATTCGCGTTTAGATAAGCTGTTCAGTGAACTTACGATGAGCGTTGCGATGATATGATCTCCACCTTTAAAGTAGATGTCTAATATGCTACTTTGGTGAAGAAACTCTAATAACCACGCTCCTTTCAAAAATCATGACCACCCGCAGTTTCGGCCAACGGTGGCATTGGCTAGGCAGCGATGATCTATCACTCCAGTTGCTGCAGCAAAGATATGTGGCATACTCGCCGCACAGGGTTCAGAACTGACTGGTGTCTTTACGATAAACATCGGTAAGTGCGATATTTGGGACGCCAGTTGCTCAACATTCCTGAAGGCTGCATGCTACGACGCTGGGCGGCCGGGCCTGCGGCGTCTGCTAGCGGCGGCCAGCGGGAGCCTGTTTCGACGGCAGCGCCCCCTCGCGCTAAAATTTGCGAGCCGCTTCAGCCGCATGGAGAAGGCGGAGAGTTTGGCAACTTAGTTTAGTTCCATTAACGTTGGTGGATCCAGGCTTGACAAGCGTTTGCGGGACGGCAGGCTGGAAACGCTGATTGGTCAAAAAAATATGACGTCGTACGCGTGACGTCATAGGTCACGTGATATTTAATGACGTCATGTCCGGTTGGGGACAGGCATGTTTTCCCTAGATTTTTCCCCGCCACCGCTCGTCAGCGGACGGGGCTGCTCGCGAGGAGCCGAGAGGCGAGGAGGCAGCGTGCACTGCAGCGTTGCCTCCTCGGCGTGTCCCCGTCATGTCTTTCGACCCGCCGCGGTGGCTCAGTGGCTATGGCGCTCGGCCGCTGATCCGAAAGACGCGGGTTCGATCCCGGTCGGGGTGGTCGAATTTCGATGGAGGCTAAATTCTAGAGGCCCGTGTACTGTGCGATGTCAGTGCACGTTAAAGAACCCCAGGTGGTCGAAATTTCCGAACCCCTTTCACTACGGCGTCCCTCATAGCCTGACTCGTTTTGCGACGTTAAAACCCCAATAAACCATAAACACATGTTCTTCAGTGCGCGCGCGAGATTAAAAAGCGCACCTGTCGCGCTGCGCTGTCACACTGCATGCCTGCTTCCGTGCATTTCTTGCGGACTCCTTTCAGTCATACTTAGCTATACTTTGACCAAAAGGCTTCTTAAACAGTTATTTCAAGTTTTATTGCTATGTATAAAGAATATGTTTGTAGCAGGTGCGTGAGCCCGAACAAAAGAAAACTGTTTTTATTCCCCTTCAGTATTCCTGCTTATCGAGACTTAAGTATTTATATGTTGCAGTACATCTTTTTTCAGGCATCACAACTGATGTTTCGATGTGTTTGGTAATTGACTTCATTGTAGCTTCATACTTGCACCATTTAAACTCTGCACATAGCTATTTTTCACAAAAGGAAATGTGATTAGGTTTCTGAATAGAGCTGTGCACGGGCCGCAATTTCGAACCCGCGCCCGGCCCGGGACTTAACCTACCGACAGGAAGCCCGGCCCGACACTGAAGGACCCTGAGCACGCTCGTGCTCGGCCCGACCTGCAAAGCGGCGACGACACAAAAAGAGAATTTCAGGAAAATGAGTTTATTTCAATGACATTCAAATTTTGACCTCGCATTCCAGATCACAGTTTGGGATTATACACAAGACACAACGCATAAAGGTATAGATTTATCACTCTAAATATGCAAGTTGTTCATTGATGATGGCTTGATCGAAACAAGAGCGGCGCTCTTTCATTACGAATCCTGCGGCGCTGAAATTTTTCTCGCTGCTTGAATTGGTGGCCGCAACGGCTAATACTTCCATAGCAAGAGAAACGCTTGAAGTATGAAGGGGAATGACAGACGTGGTGTCGTAAGCCATGGATGGCGTGCCACAACAGGAAGACTTTTTGACTTGTTAGAGGATAAGCGAGCAAATAAGCGACAGGGCGGCGCTATACTGCGAATGCCGATGTGGCCGCGACGTCCCTGCTTGTACTATTCACGGGAAGGCACGGTGCTGTGTTCACTTTGCTGACAAGCGATTACGGCGAAACGCAGCACTGCGCCAGAATAGTACAAGCTGAGCCGTAGTGGAGGCGCCAGTGACATTCTTCTAATGCCTTTCATGTGGTGGCCCCCCCCCCCCTCCCCCCCTCCTTCGCTCTCGCCCGCGACTATTGTCCGTCTCCCCGGCCGGAACCTGCCGGGTAGGCGGACAAGAGAGAAGGCTGCCGGCTCTGCGGTGCGCTGCGAGTGGCGAGTGGAAGAATTTAACCTTTTCCCGATGTGCTGCTGCAGCGCTACTCCGTGACCCCGCGACCTCGAGTGCGCCGTACGCAGCCCTGCCTCCGCTTCCCAGAACCATCCTTTCTTCTTACAAGGCGCCCAAAACTGGTTGCTTTGCCCCAACGTTGGTACTTGCTAGAACGAAAAATGCGTTTCTAGCCCCAGCTAGCTTTTTTTTTTTTTTAGCGTTTGTACTATCCTCCCGTCCTTGTACATGCCCTCCTGGATGGTCTAGATACAAATCACTTCCTGCTGTGCATGCAAGACGCCCAGCGCACCACAGCCATATTCGCACTTCCACATATATGATACATGCTTTGCCCAACTTAGAGCCTTGGGCGTTTGGTTGTGAGTAACACCGTATGGCGCGTAATGCATTCCCATCAGGCAGAATTAAAATATGAGAAAATTCATCGCAAGATATATTTCCTTGTATTCTCCAAGTAAATTACTTCTATACTAACTCCTCCCTTCTGAAGTGACCAAAAGATAAAACAACTCAGCGTGTAAAAAAGGTGAATGCAAAAATACACTACTTTTGTGCAAAATTCACAGGAAGTGCACTTAAATTGCCACAAGTGCATGGCCAATTAAGGAAAAAAAAAAACAAGGGCAAAGGACGGAGACGCACAACAGGAACACAGGACGACGCTGTGTTCTGTGTTCCTGTATTCTGTGTTCCGAGTTCTGTGTCCCCGTCTTTTGCGCTGGTTTTCTTTCTACAATCGTGAACCAATTAACTCGCCCAGCTCTCCACTCTACTGGACCAATAAGGCATCAAGCTTCACAGTGCATTAGTGTTATATCTTACGCTACATATTTTCGAATTGTTTTTGCTCGGCATACACGTCTTTCATTTGCTTAGGAAGAAAGCAGCGCAGTCAAGAAAGTTACTCCCTCCTGCCAGCGAAAATTAAAAAAATGCGGGTTTTTCAGCGCCAGTATAAAATCTTTGCATGCTGACGGCATGTTGAAATTTTCGTTAATGCACCGTAATAATTATCTCATGAAGCCCCAGCTCTTGTGGCCCAGGACGAAGAGTACGATGATTTATGGCAATATTTGAAGGGCATTTATGAACCAAGTTCTTATTGCTCTAACGTTCTCCTAAGCAAATAAAACTGAAAATTGTGATAATTTTGATAATGCTTTATGGAGCTAACACTACCAGGACGTGGTAAATAAACAAAAAATAAATTCTTTGATAAAGGCCTGTACGCTGCACTTGTGCTGCTCATTTATTTCATGCTGTCCATTTTCTCAGTGCAGTGTCTTCTTTGATATGCATATTTCTGGCTCATTACATACTTTGCTTCGGTTCACAATTCTTATTTTAGCTATATTTCATCCACTTTCCTGCCATAATCTCTATTCAAACGTAATTTGTGTAATTTTGCTTTGTCCGGGCTCCTGCAATGTTCTAGCATATATGAATGATGTGAAGACCTGTTTCAAGCTGTTGCACTATAATTCAGTCTAACCTCCTCGATCACGATCACCTAAGCCTTTCCTTATCTGTTGCCATACTTTTTTATGGAAACACTTAAAAACAAAGCACCATGATCTATTTCAGTATTGTTTTATTTGCCGATCTAATTTTTTCGAAGATAACATGGGATACCAACTCCCCTTTAATGTCCCCGTTCTCGTCTCGAAGTCGCGAATTTTTAGATGTGCGCTCAGTATTCTTGTTAGTGCATTTGTGCTCACAAGGGACTATAACAGCCAACGCGGCTAATACGCTAGATTTAATCCTGACAAATCGATCTGACATAGTCTCACCTATTACATACCTGCCAGGCATCAGCGACCACTTGCTAATGCACTATGACATTAATCTAGCCACTCCGAACACTAACAAAAAGAAAAAAAATAATAATACGAGACTACAATGGAGCAAATTTTTAGGCGATAAATAATGAACTATTTTTTTTTATCGATGCTTTCCCATAGCTTTGGTGTCCGCAGCATTCAAACCAACTGGAGCATGTTCACAGCTATAATCACCCAACTCACAGAACAATACACTCCTGAACGCACTGCTACCACCCACTCAATAGCTCCCTAGTGTAATAATCACATTAAACGTTTATCTAACAAAAAGAAAGCCTCTACCGCATCGCAAAGTTCTCGCCAACTAGTGAGCGATCGGACTTCGTATTCAGCGGCTTCCAACATGTATGTTCAGGCGCTCAAAAGCGCTAAAAGCACTTCCACTCACATGTAACCACCAATGTCAAAAATTCTGGCGGGTCATTAATCCTTCCACCGACGATAGTTTTGCGTTATCTGACCCGTTAGGCGACCTCATCCCTTCCGACGTTCGCGTCACGATTCTTAACCGCGTAATCACTGACAACTTTACACCCATATCTGATGTATACATATGCCTACAACTCACCACTTCAACTATGTTTTCATGCCACCTATAACTGTTGCTCCTACTGGTGTGAATAAGCTTATTGATGGACTCAGTGTTCATTCCGCTCCGGGTTATGACTGCGTTACTTAAAAAGCACTGCAGCTTATTCGCCCATTATACTAACCAAACTTTTCCAGCATTGACCAGTCAACGCTGCTACTGAGTGGAAGATCGGAAAGGTGGTTACAGTCTACAAATCCGGCAGCAAAGCATCCCCTATTAATTATCGTCCCATATCCCTTACCAATACTTGACCCAAAATGTTCAAACATATAATATTCACCAACCTTGTTAACTTCCTTTCATTGAACAACTTTTTATGTCAGCGCAACATTGTTTTCGAAAACTTTACTCTTGCGAAACACAGTTAATATAGTTTACACATGCATTGCACTGTATTCTAGACCTATCATCACTAACTGGCTGTATATTTCTGAATTTTTCAAAGGCTTTCGACGATGCATGTCACAACCTTTTGGCTCACAAACTAAAACATCTTAATATTGACTGTAACTTATTGAAATGGATTGAATGTCTACTTAATCGCTCACAATTAGTTATTGCTTACGGTTATAACACCTGTTTTACAGAGGTGTCTTCCGGAGTTCCACAAGGTTCAGTTCTTGGACCCTAGCTACTGTTCCTGATCTAACATTAATGATCCCCGCTCTCTTATGGATTCTCATATTCACCTATTCGCTGATGTTTGCGTCATTTTTAGAGAAATAACCAACACTAACAACCTTACATTACTTCAGTCAGTGGCGGTCACAGAGAGTGGTTTTAGGGGGAGCGGACAGACTGCTGTATATAAAAAAAGAAAAAATAGAAACAACGATTTTTCATTTTATTTGCACAAAATTTTTTTTGCGCTTTGTTATTGAAAAATAAATGGCGAAAGGTATAGACGTTATACCATTACTCAATCTTTGAATGTTAACGTTTACGCGAGCAATATTCATTTCGATACCAGGGGAAACGAGTCGACGTCTGAGATAATTGCCACGACATGTCCACTAAGGTCAAAGCACCTGCCCGGACATTTCACCAGTGGGGTTAGCGGCCTTCATTTATCAGTTCTGGGAAGTGGCTTAATTTGTTCTGCCCTCAGTCCCCAAGGCGGCTGGTCGGCGCTCCTTGTCAAGCCAGAAAGGGATGGTCCCCTCGCTTGCGTCGCTGTGTCCCTGGTGGGATAAAGACATGAATGGGTGGCTCCCCCCCCCCCCCCCCTCCCGCCGACGAGGTTGTTGGCCACCGCAACCGCAGGTAAATGGCACCGCCGTCGCCGCCGCGCCGGCGGCATGGCAAGACAACGGTGGCGGGAACTTGATTACTTTTGTATTTTGTAAATAGTGTACAAAGCTCTCCCCTGTCCTTTCTTGCTGTCGCTCCCCTCTATACTTCTCCTTACTATCCTCTCCCTTTCCCTGTCGTTTCCGCCGGCTGCAGCTCGGGTGCTTAAGATATTAGATAGCAATTGCCGCAGCCGGCAACACTCTTTTGCTTCCTTTTTTTTTTAAATAAACCACTACCACCAAGGCAGGAACACGATACCTATCAACGTGTAGAACATGGAATTGTGTGAAATAAGACAGCCGCTAACAAGGTGAACGTACAAAGCAGGGGACTACTTGACGAGACCGCCACTGACTTCAGTGCGAAGAATGGTGAATGCAGCTATATATGAACAAATGCAAAGTCATGCGTGTATCTAGAAAAACTTCCGTCCCACCTCACTACTACATCGATAACATTTCGTTGGAATCAGCCTCATCATATAAGTGCATCGGCGTCCACATTACTTATTATCTTAACTGGTCTCTTCATACCGAGAACATAATTGAAAATGCTAATCGCATGCTTTGCTACTTACGTCGCAACTTCTTTAACGTTCCTTCCAATTTGAAACTACTGCTTTATCAAACACTAATACGATAAAAACTCGAGCATGCAACACGTGTATGGCACCCTGCTCATGACTTCATTAATGATCTTGAGCTGGTGCAAAATAACTCTGTGCGTTTAATCCTTGTTAACTACAACCGCACAGCTATGAAGTCTAATATCTGCCTCCCATAACTGACATCGCGTAGAAAAGTGTTTCGTATCACCCTGTTCCACAAGCTGTACCATCATCCCGCTCTTCGTGATCACCTCATCCCCCGTACAATTTCTGTATCCCGCCGCATTGATCATGATCACAAAGTTGGAAGTATGTCATGCAACAGAAAATGCTGCTCGCAGTCATTCCTGCCGCGAACCTCATGCGACTGGAACCACCTTACCGCAGAAGTTGCCGGCACTGAAAATTACGAGCAGTTCCGCGTAGCACTAGCTAACATTCAGGCGCTGTTTAATGTTCATGTAATCAACTGTATTTTTCTCTCAGTTTTAGTATATTTACCATTCCCCCTGTGTAATGCCACTAGCCCGTTGTGCTCTAAGCGGTGCGGGCCGGGCTCTATTATTTTACTTTCCTTTAGACTAGCCCACCCTAACATCTGTGTAATGCCACTGGCCTTGAGGGGTAAATAAATAAATAAACAAACAGAGTAATATGCAAGCCTCTCACACAACATTCACTAATATTTCTTTCTTTCTGTAATAACAATTTGTAGACAGCCTAAAGGCTCATATTTCACTGACGTGAAGGTTCATTTTTCAGTCACAGTTCCATACTGTAGAGCGCAGGATAGCGCTTGTGCTGCATAGTTATTCTTCTGTGTGTGTCATTGTAGGCGCTATTGTTTGTTTTCTCAAGTACTATGCACCGTGTATCCCAAACTGAAGTTCTTCTAAATCTTCTTTGATATTAGCAGTTGCAAATTCAAGCCTTCTGCAGGATTTGAAGGAGGCCCAAGGAGACGAGGACTAATTTTATGCATATGCAAATGTAAACAGCTAATCTATCTGTACTATTGTAACTTGCATTCTCTTTTTTGCTTTATGTGCTGTTCTTATATTTCGTGCCATTATGCTGAATGTCGTGATTTTTGTATGTATTATAGTGTAAATTGATACTGTATGTCTGCTGTCAAAGTGTTTTCTTTTTCTTTACTGTAATGCGCGATTGTAATGTTTATCTCTTATATTGTTTGGTGTACTTTCCATGTTCTTTTAAAGTACCAACTTGTTTTTCCTACGTTCAAAACTGTCATCTAATGGTCCCCTGGGCCTTGTCAAGCTGTGTGCACAGCTTTTAGCCCAGGGTGACCAGCCAGATTTTTCTGGTAAATAAAGTGCATTGACTGATTTATTAATTCATTGATATGCAACTTACAAATGATTGGAAATGAGGGGAACATGTGCACAGGGCGGAAAGCGCGTGGTCTGCCAGGAAACACTGAGGTGGCCCCGAGAAGGGCCTTTAGTAAGGACGACATCCGTTTTGTGCCTCTTCACTAAGCAGCGACGACACGGCGTGCGCAGTCCTCGTTTTGCACGAGCTGTCGAAGCAATCCTTGGTAAAAAAAAACACGAGGGAACAAAGTCGTGCTGTGTATGCACATGCGATCGCCTCGTGGTTCCATTCACGGCGAACAACCATCCGGCAAGCCTGACTCTTTCGACGGATTCAGGAAACGACTGAAAAGAACAAAAGTAAGGAGCGAAGAAAGGTGCACTGCTTGCAGGTTAGAACACAAAAACAAAGCTAGGCGCTGCACTCGGTTAACCCATTCAACGAGGCGTGGCGTGAGCTTTAAATCCGATTTCGACAAGGCGTGAGAAGTCGCTAAAGAAGCAAAGGCACACTGCACTGAGTGAATGATATAGATAGACTAAGCGCAAGTCATAACTTCT
Source organism: Amblyomma mixtum (assembly GCF_055824585.1). Classification (NCBI taxonomy): domain Eukaryota; kingdom Metazoa; phylum Arthropoda; class Arachnida; order Ixodida; family Ixodidae; genus Amblyomma; species Amblyomma mixtum. The sequence goes on along the minus strand of NC_143014.1, from coordinate 96,075,700 downwards.
CTAAAGCCACACTGCACTCGTTTAACCCTGCAACGAGGCCTAGCGCGGGTTCTGATGTCTGGCGCCGATTTCGACAGAGAGGGAACACGGCCGCGAGATTGATGCCCGCAATCTTCCAGGAAGTAATGAAGCGGCCCTGAAAAGGGCCGTTTGGAGCAGCTCTTCAACGTCAACCTACAGCGGCGTGGCGGCGAGCAGTAGGCCCAGCGTCCGCGGCGAACAATGACATCGGCTTCCGAGAAGCATATCCAGGGAACGACGCTGCAAAAAAAAAAAAAAAGTTTCGTTACAAGCACCGCAATTTGGTGAGTCCTCAATGCACGAGAAAACTTGCGACAATGTAGTTCAGTCCTTACCTCAGGGTTGAGAATGCGCACCCCCGACAAGCGCGTCAGCGTAGCTGTCAAACGGCGGTCCTCAAAGCGCGCCTGATGCGGATCCTTGTAGTGCCGCGGCAAAAACTTTAAATACGAGCACGACACTAGCCACGTGCTCCTGGGGAAACGGCGAAAGCCGCAAGCAAAAACTGCACAGAAATTTCAGCTGGCTGTCGCCGCCGAGCGCACCACGCACGAACGCCATAGCTGCACACGCCTCGAAACGAGCGCGCCGAGGATCACGAAACGAATGCGGCATGCCCGCTCACCACGCACGCGCGGCGCGGCGGGTGCACCTAGCGATTCCCCAGGCGCTCTAGGGAGAGGTCGAGAAAGGCGCGCTGACGCCACGTCCGGTTGAGAACGAGGGCGAAGTCAAAAAACGTCACGGAGAAGCGCATCCCATCGACCAATCAGCGTTTCCAGCCTGCCGTCCCGCAAACGCTTCTCCAGGCTTGCGTTTATCGACTGCAGCGCCACTACGGCAAACCAAAAAGATACTCTTAAAAAAGATTTTAAAATATGCGTTCATTTCATCGTCAGAAACTGTTATTATTGCAGACATACGATTTAAGAGCAAAATTTTAAGTGTGTGTTTTTACTGAGTCGAGAAACTCCATTCGAACGTCCCACCAAGTCATCTCTATGGCAACCAAACGATGCGTACTCGCTTAGCCTAGCAGCTTTGTAAACACAGAAGCAGTCTGAAAATATAGGGCATTTCATCGCTAAAACTTTGTGGTGAGGGCATCATCAGACAAAGCGATAGCTTCGTGTGCCTTTCGTTTGCCGTGAACGTGGGGCACAGCGCAGCGACAACAACGAATCGGTGGAGAAGCGTTTGCGGGACGGCAGGCTGGAAACGCTGATTGGTCGATGGGATGCGCTTCTCCGTGACGTTTTTTGACTTCGCCCTCGTTCTCAACCGGACGTGGCGTCAGCGCGCCTTTCTCGACCTCTCCCTAGAGCGCCTGGGGAATCGCTAGGTGCACCCGCCGCGCCGCGCGTGCGTGGTGAGCGGGCATGCCGCATTCGTTTCGTGATCCTCGGCGCGCTCGTTTCGAGGCGTGTGCAGCTATGGCGTTCGTGCGTGGTGCACTCGGCGGCGACAGCCAGCTGAAATTTCTGTGCAGTTTTTGCTTGCGGCTTTCGCCGTTTCCCCAGGAGCACGTGGCTAGTGTCGTGCTCGTATTTAAAGTTTTTGCCGCGGCACTACAAGGATCCGCATCAGGCGCGCTTTGAGGACCGCCGTTTGACAGCTACGCTGACGCGCTTGTCGGGGGTGCGCATTCTCAACCCTGAGGTAAGGACTGAACTACATTGTCGCAAGTTTTCTCGTGCATTGAGGACTCGCCAAATTGCGGTGCTTGTAACGAAACTTTTTTTTTTTTTTTTGCAGCGTCGTTCCCTGGATATGCTTCTCGGAAGCCGATGTCATTGTTCGCCGCGGACGCTGGGCCTACTGCTCGCCGCCACGCCGCTGTAGGTTGACGTTGAAGAGCTGCTCCAAACGGCCCTTTTCAGGGCCGCTTCATTGCTTCCTGGAAGATTGCGGGAATCAATCTCGCGGCCGTGTTCCCTCTCTTTGTCGAAATCGGCGCCAGACATCAGAACCCGCGCTAGGCCTCGTTGCAGGGTTAAACGAGTGCAGTGTGGCTTTAGAGAAGTTATGACTTGCGCTTAGTCTATCTATATCATTCATTCAGTGCAGTGTGCCTTTGCTTCTTTAGCGACTTCTCACGCCTTGTCGAAATCGGATTTAAAGCTCACGCCACGCCTCGTTGAATGGGTTAACCGAGTGCAGCGCCTAGCTTTGTTTTTGTGTTCTAACCTGTAAGCAGTGCACCTTTCTTCGCTCCTTACTTTTGTTCTTTTCAGTCGTTTCCTGAATCCGTCGAAAGAGCCAGGCTTGCCGGATGGTTGTTCGCCGTGAATGGAACCACGAGGCGATCGCATCTGCATACACAGCGCGACTTTGTTCCCTCGTGTTTTTTTTTACCAAGGATTGCTTCGACAGCTCGTGCAAAACGAGGACTGCGCACGCCGTGTCGTCGCTGCTTAGTGAAGAGGCACAAAACGGATGTCGTCCTTACTAAAGGCCCTTCTCGGGGCCACCTCAGTGTTTCCTGGCAGACCACGCGCTTTCCGCCCTGTGCACATGTTCCCCTCATTTCCAATCATTTGTAAGTTGCATATCAATGAATTAATAAATCAGTCAATGCACTTTATTTACCAGAAAAATCTCGCTGGTCACCCTGGGCTAAAAGCTGTGCACACAGCTTGACAAGGCCCAGGGGACCATTAGATGACAGTTTTGAACGTAGGAAAAACAAGTTGGTACTTTAAAAGAACATGGAAAGTACACCAAACAATATAAGAGATAAACATTACAATCGCGCATTACAGTAAAGAAAAAGAAAACACTTTGACAGCAGACATACAGTATCAATTTACACTATAATACATACAAAAATCACGACATTCAGCATTATGGCACGAAATATAAGAACAGCACATAAAGCAAAAAAGAATGCAAGTTACAATAGTACAGATAGATTAGCTGTTTACATTTGCATATGCATAAAATTAGTCCTCGTCTCCTTGGGCCTCCTTCAAATCCTGCAGAAGGCTTGAATTTGCAACTGCTAATATCAAAGAAGATTTAGAAGAACTTCAGTTTGGGATACACGGTGCATAGTACTTGAGAAAACAAACAATAGCGCCTACAATGACACACACAGAAGAATAACTATGCAGCACAAGCGCTATCCTGCGCTCTACAGTATGGAACTGTGACTGAAAAATGAACCTTCACGTCAGTGAAATATGAGCCTTTAGGCTGTCTACAAATTGTTATTACAGAAAGAAAGAAATATTAGTGAATGTTGTGTGAGAGGCTTGCATATTACTCTGTTTATTTATTTATTTACCCCTCAAGGCCAGTGGCATTACACAGATGTTAGGGTGGGCTTGTCTAAAAGGAAAGTAAAATAATAGAGCCCGGCCCGCACCGCTTAGAGCACAACGGGCTAGTGGCATTACACAGGGGGAATGGTAAATATACTAAAACTGAGAGAAAAATACAGTTGATTACATGAACATTAAACAGCGCCTGAATATACAATGTTAGCTAGTGCTACGCGGAACTGCTCGTAATTTTCAGTGCCGGCAACTTCTGCGGTAAGGTGGTTCCAGTCGCATGAGGTTCGCGGCAGGAATGACTGCGAGCAGCATTTTCTGTTGCATGACATACTTCCAACTTTGTGATCATGATCAATGCGGCGGGATACAGAAATTGTACGGGGGATGAGGTGATCACGAAGAGCGGGATGATGGTACAGCTTGTGGAACAGGGTGATACGAAACACTTTTCTACGCGATGTCAGTTATGGGAGGCAGATATTAGACTTCATAGCTGTGCGGTTGTAGTTAACAAGGATTAAACGCACAGAGTTATTTTGCACCAGCTCAAGATCATTAATGAAGTCATGAGCAGGGTGCCATACACGTGTTGCATGCTCGAGTTTTTATCGTATTAGTGTTTGGTAAAGCAGTAGTTTCAAATTGGAAGGAACGTTAAAGAAGTTGCGACGTAAGTAGCAAAGCATGCGATTAGCATTTTCAATTATGTTCTCGGTATGAAGAGACCAGTTAAGATAATAAGTAATGTGGACGCCGATGCACTTATATGATGAGGCTGATTCCAACGAAATGTTATCGATGTAGTAGTGAGGTGGGACGGAAGTTTTTCTAGATACACGCATGACTTTGCATTTGTTCATATATAGCTGCATTCACCATTCTTCGCGCTGAAGTCAGTGGCGGTCTCGTCAAGTAGTCCCCTGCTTTGTACGTTCACCTTGTTAGCGGCTGTCTTATTTCACACAATTCCACGTTCTACACGTTGATAGGTATCGTGTTCCTGCCTTGGTGGTAGTGGTTTATTTTTTTTAAAAAAAGGAAGCAAAAGAGTGTTGCCGGCTGCGGCAATTGCTATCTAATATCTTAAGCACCCGAGCTGCAGCCGGCGGAAACGACAGGGAAAGGGAGAGGATAGTAAGGAGAAGTATAGAGGGGAGCGACAGCAAGAAAGGACAGGGGAGAGCTTTGTACACTATTTACAAAATAGAAAAGTAATCAAGTTCCCGCCACCGTTGTCTTGCCATGCCGCCGGCGCGGCGGCGACGGCGGTGCCATTTACCTGCGGTTGCGGTGGCCAACAACCTCGTCGGCGGGAGGGGGGGGGGGGGGGAGCCACCCATTCATGTCTTTATCCCACCAGGGACAGAGCGACGCAAGCGAGGGGACCATCCCTTTCTGGCTTGACAAGGAGCGCCGACCAGCCGCCTTGGGGACTGAGGGCAGAACAAATTAAGCCACTTCCCAGAACTGATAAATGAAGGCCGCTAACCCCACTGGTGAAATGTCCGGGCAGGTGCTTTGACCTTAGTGGACATGTCGTGGCAATTATCTCAGACGTCGACTCGTTTCGCCTGGTATCGAAATGAATATTGCTCGCCTAAGCGTTAACATTCAAAGATTGAGTAATGGTATAACGTCTATACCTTTCGCCATTTATTTTTCAATAACAAAGCGCAAAAAAATTTTTGTGCAAATAAAATGAAAAATCGTTGTTTCTATTTTTTCTTTTTTTATATACAGCAGTCTGTCCGCTCCCCCTAAAACCACTCTCTGTGACCGCCACTGACTGAAGTAATGTAAGGTTGTTAGTGTTGGTTATTTCTCTAAAAATGACGCAAACATCAGCGAATAGGTGAATATGAGAATCCATAAGAGAGCGGGGATCATTAATGTTAGATCAGGAACAGTAGCTAGGGTCCAAGAACTGAACCTTGTGGAACTCCGGAAGACACCTCTGTAAAACAGGTGTTATAACCGTAAGCAATAACTAATTGTGAGCGATTAAGTAGACATTCAATCCATTTCAATAAGTTACAGTCAATATTAAGATGTTTTAGTTTGTGAGCCAAAAGGTTGTGACAAACATCGTCGAAAGCCTTTGAAAAATTCAGAAATATACAGCCAGTTAGTGATGATAGGTCTAGAATACAGTGCAATGCATGTGTAAACTATATTAAATGTGTTTCGCAAGAGTAAAGTTTTCGAAAACAATGTTGCGCTGACATAAAAAGTTGTTCAATGAAAGGAAGTTAACAAGGTTGGTGAATATTATATGTTTGAACATTTTGGGTCAAGTATTGGTAAGGGATATGGGACGATAAGTAATAGGGGATGCTTTGCTGCCGGATTTGTAGACTGTAACCACCTTTCCGATCTTCCACTCAGTAGCAGCGTTGACTGGTCAATGCTGGAAAAGTTTGGTTAGTATAATGGGCGAATAAGCTGCAGTGCTTTTTAAGTAACGCAGTCATAACCCGGAGCGGAATGAACACTGAGTCCATCAATAAGCTTATTCACACCAGTAGGAGCAACAGTTATAGGTGGCATGAAAATATAGTTGAAGTGGTGAGTTGTAGGCATATGTATACATCAGATATGGGTGTAAAGTTGTCAGTGATTACGCGGTTAAGAATCGTGACGCGAACGTCGGAAGGGATGAGGTCGCCTAACGGGTCAGATAACGCAAAACTATCGTCGGTGGAAGGATTAATGACCCGCCAGAATTTTTGACATTAGTGGTTACATGTGAGTGGAAGTGCTTTTAGCGCTTTTGAGCGCCTGAACATACATGTTGGAAGCCGCTGAATACGAAGTCCGATCGCTCACTAGTTGGTGAGAACTTTGCGATGCGGTAGAGGCTTTCTTTTTGTTAGATAAACGTTTAATGTGATTATTACACTAGGGAGCTATTGAGTGGGTGGTAGCAGTGCGTTCAGGAGTGTATTGTTCTGTGAGTTGGGTGATTATAGCTGTGAACATGCTCCAGTTGGTTTGAATGCTGCGGACACCAAAGCTATGGGAAAGCATCGATAAAAAAAAATAGTTCATTATTTATCGCCTGAAAATTTGCTCCATTGTAGTCTCGTATTATTATTTTTTTTTCTTTTTGTTAGTGTTCGGAGTGGCTAGATTAATGTCATAGTGCATTAGCAAGTGGTCGCTGATGCCTGGCAGGTATGTAATAGGTGAGACTATGTCAGATCGATTTGTCAGGATTAAATCTAGCGTATTAGCCGCGTTGGCTGTTATAGTCCCTTGTGAGCACAAATGCACTAACGAGAATACTGAGCGCACATCTAAAAATTCGCGACTTCGAGACGAGAACGGGGACATTAAAGGGGAGTTGGTATCCCATGTTATCTTCGAAAAAATTAGATCGGCAAATAAAACAATACTGAAATAGATCATGGTGCTTTGTTTTTAAGTGTTTCCATAAAAAAGTATGGCAACAGATAAGGAAAGGCTTAGGTGATCGTGATCGAGGAGGTTAGACTGAATTATAGTGCAACAGCTTGAAACAGGTCTTCACATCATTCATATATACTTTTGCATCTGAGCCTTGTATTTATTGCTGTATTTTGTGTTACAACTTGTATTTAACATTTTTCAATTTTGCTAAACCTGTTATTTTTTTCATATATTATGTATTCGCCCCTCCTGCTTGGGCCTACTGTAGGCCTGCAGTATGTTCTAAATAAAATAAAAATAAAAAGAACATTGCAGGAGCCCGGACAAAGCAAAATTACACAAATTACGTTTGAATAGAGATTATGGCAGGAAAGTGGATGAAATATAGCTAAAAGAAGAATTGTGAACCGAAGCAAAGTATGTAATGAGCCAGAAATATGCATATCAAAGAAGACACTGCGCTGAGAAAATGGACAGCATGAAATAAATGAGCAGCACAAGTGCAGCGTACAGGCCTTTATCAAAGAATTTATTTTTTGTTTATTTACCACGTCCTGGTAGTGTTAGCTCCATAAAGCATTATCAAAATTATCACAATTTTCAGTTTTATTTGCTTAGGAGAACGTTAGAGCATTACGAACTTGGCTCATAAATGCACCTCAAATATTGCCATAAATCATCGTACTCTTCGTCCTGGGCCACAAGAGCTGGGGCTTCATGAGATAATTATTACGGTGCATTAACGAAAATTTCAACATGCCGTCAGCATGCAAAGATTTTATACTGGCGCTGAAAAAACCGCATTTTTTTAATTTTCGCTGGCAGGAGGGAGTAACTTTCTTGACTGCGCTGCTTTCTTCCTAAGCAAATGAAAGACGTGTATGCCGAGCAAAAACAATTCGAAAATATGTAGCGTAAGATATAAAACTAATGCCCTGTGAAGCTTGATGCCTTATTGGTCCAGTAGAGTGGAGAGCTGGGCGAGTTAATTGGTTCACGATTGTAGAAAGAAAACCAGCGCAAAAGACGGGGACACAGAACTCGGAACACAGAATACAGGAACACAGAACACAACGTCGTCCTGTGTTCCTGTTGTGCGTCTCCGTCCTTTGACCTTGTTTTTTTTTTTCCTTAATTGGCCATGCACTTGTGGCAATTTAAGTGCACTTCCTGTGAATTTTGCACAAAAGTAGTGTATTTTTGCATTCACCTTTTTTACACGCTGAGTTGTTTTATCTTTTGGTCACTTCAGAAGGGAGGAGTTAGTATAGAAGTAATTTACTTGGAGAATACAAGGAAATATATCTTGCGATGAATTTTCTCATATTTTAATTCTGCCTGATGGGAATGCATTACGCGCCATACGGTGTTACTCACAACCAAACGCCCAAGGCTCTAAGTTGGGCAAAGCATGTATCATATATGTGGAAGTGCGAATATGGCTGTGGTGCGCTGGGCGTCTTGCATGCACAGCAGGAAGTGATTTGTGTCTAGATCATCCAGGAGGGCATGTACAAGGACAAAAAGATAGTACAAACGCTAAAAAAAAAAAGCTAGCTGGGGCTAGAAACGCATTTTTCGTTCTAGCAAGTACCAACGTTGGGGCAAAGCAACCAGTTTTGGGCGCCTTGTAAGAAGAAAGGATGGTTCTGGGAAGCGGAGGCAGGGCTGCGTACGGCGCACGCGAGGTCGCGGGGTCACGGAGTAGCGCTGCAGCAGCACATCGGGAAAAGGTTAAATTCTTCCACTCGCCACTCGCAGCGCACCGCAGAGCCGGCAGCCTTCTCTCTTGTCCGCCTACCCGGCAGGTTCCGGCCGGGGAGACGGACAATAGTCGCGGGCGAGAGCGAAGGAGGGGGGGGGGGGGGGGGGGGGCACCACATGAAAAGCATTAGAAGAATGTCACTGGCGCCTCCACTACGGCTCAGCTTGTACTATTCTGGCGCAGTGCTGCGTTTCGCCGTAATCGCTTGTCAGCAAAGTGAACACAGCACCGTGCCTTCCCGTGAATAGTACAAGCAGGGACGTCGCGGCCACATCGGCATTCGCAGTATAGCGCCGCCCTGTCGCTTATTTGCTCGCTTATCCTCTAACAAGTCAAAAAGTCTTCCTGTTGTGGCACGCCATCCATGGCTTACGACACCACGTCTGTCATTCCCCTTCATACTTCAAGCGTTTCTCTTGCTATGGAAGTATTAGCCGTTGCGGCCACCAATTCAAGCAGCGAGAAAAATTTCAGCGCCGCAGAATTCGTAATGAAAGAGCGCCGCTCTTGTTTCGATCAAGCCATCATCAATGAACAACTTGCATATTTAGAGTGATAAATCTATACCTTTATGCGTTGTGTCTTGTGTATAATCCCAAACTGTGATCTGGAATGCGAGGTCAAAATTTGAATGTCATTGAAATAAACTCATTTTCCTGAAATTCTCTTTTTGTGTCGTCGCCGCTTTGCAGGTCGGCCCGAGCACGAGCGTGCTCAGGGTCCTTCAGTGTCGGGCCGGGCTTCCTGTCGGTAGGTTAAGTCCCGGGCCGGGCGCGGGTTCGAAATTGCGGCCCGTGCACAGCTCTATTCAGAAACCTAATCACATTTCCTTTTGTGAAAAAAGAGCTATGTGCAGAGTTTAAATGGTGCAAGTATGAAGCTACAATGAAGTCAATTACCAAACACATCGAAACATCAGTTGTGATGCCTGAAAAAAGATGTACTGCAACATATAAATACTCAAGTCTCGATAAGCAGGAATACTGAAGGGGAATAAAAACAGTTTTCTTTTGTTCGGGCTCACGCACCTGCTACAAACATATTCTTTATACATAGCAATAAAACTTGAAATAACTGTTTAAGAAGCCTTTTGGTCAAAGTATAGCTAAGTATGACTGAAAGGAGTCCGCAAGAAATGCACGGAAGCAGGCATGCAGTGTGACAGCGCAGCGCGACAGGTGCGCTTTTTAATCTCGCGCGCGCACTGAAGAACATGGGTTTATGGTTTATTGGGGTTTTAACGTCGCAAAACGAGTCAGGCTATGAGGGACGCCGTAGTGAAAGGGGTTCGGAAATTTCGACCACCTGGGGTTCTTTAACGTGCACTGACATCGCACAGTACACGGGCCTCTAGAATTTAGCCTCCATCGAAATTCGACCACCCCGACCGGGATCGAACCCGCGTCTTTCGGATCAGCGGCCGAGCGCCATAGCCACTGAGCCACCGCGGCGGGTCGAAAGACATGACGGGGACACGCCGAGGAGGCAACGCTGCAGTGCACGCTGCCTCCTCGCCTCTCGGCTCCTCGCGAGCAGCCCCGTCCGCTGACGAGCGGTGGCGGGGGAAAATCTAGGGAAAACATGCCTGTCCCCAACCGGACATGACGTCATTAAATATCACGTGACATATGACGTCACGCGTATGACGTCATATTTTTTTGACCAATCAGCGTTTCCAGCCTACCTACCCGCAAACGCTTGTATCGGTGGTGTAGTGAGAGAAGCGTTTGCGGGACGGCAGGCTGGAAACGCTGATTGGTCGATGGGATGAGCTTCTCCGTGACGTTTTTTGACTTCGCCCTCGTTCTCAACCGGACGTGGCGTCAGCGCGCCTTTCTCGACCTCTCCCTAGAGCGCCTGGGGAATCGCTAGGTGCACCCGCCGCGCCGCGCGTGCGTGGTGAGCGGGCATGCCGCATTCGTTTCGTGATCCTCGGCGCGCTCGTTTCGAGGCGTGTGCAGCTATGGCGTTCGTGCGTGGTGCGCTCGGCGGCGACAGCCAGCTGAAATTTCTGTGCAGTTTTTGCTTGCGGCTTTCGCCGTTTCCCCAGGAGCACGTGGCTAGTGTCGTGCTCGTATTTAAAGTTTTTGCCGCGGCACCACAAGGATCCGCATCAGGCGCGCTTTGAGGACCGCCGTTTGACAGCTACGCTGACGCGCTTGTCGGGGGTGCGCATTCTCAACCCTGAGGTAAGGACTGAACTACATTGTCGCAAGTTTTCTCGTGCATTGAGGACTCACCAAATTGCGATGCTTGTAACGAAACTTTTTTTTTTTTTTTGCAGCGTCGTTCCCTGGATATGCTTCTCGGAAGCCGATGTCATTGTTCGCCGCGGACGCTGGGCCTACTGCTCGCCGCCACGCCGCTGTAGGTTGACGTTGAAGAGCTGCTCCAAACGGCCCTTTTCAGGGCCGCTTCATTGCTTCCTGGAAGATTGCGGGCATCAATCTCGCGGCCGTGTTCCCTCTCTTTGTCGAAATCGGCGCCAGACATCAGAACCCGCGCTAGGCCTCGTTGCAGGGTTAAACGAGTGCAGTGTGGCTTTAGAGAAGTTATGACTTGCGCTTAGTCTATCTATATCATTCATTCAGTGCAGTGTGCCTTTGCTTCTTTAGCGACTTCTCACGCCTTGTCGAAATCGGATTTAAAGCTCACGCCACGCCTCGTTGAATGGGTTAACCGAGTGCAGCGCCTAGCTTTGTTTTTGTGTTCTAACCTGTAAGCAGTGCACCTTTCTTCGCTCCTTACTTTTGTTCTTTTCAGTCGTTTCCTGAATCCGTCGAAAGAGCCAGGCTTGCCGGATGGTTGTTCGCCGTGAATGGAACCACGAGGCGATCGCATCTGCATACAAAGCACGACTTTGTTCCCTCGTGTTTTTTTTTACCAAGGATTGCTTCGACAGCTCGTGCAAAACGAGGACTGCGCACGCCGTGTCGTCGCTGCTTAGTGAAGAGGCACAAAACGGATGTCGTCCTTACTAAAGGCCCTTCTCGGGGCCACCTCAGTGTTTCCTGGCAGACCACGCGCTTTCCGCCCTGTGCACATGTTCCCCTCATTTCCAATCATTTGTAAGTTGCATATCAATGAATTAATAAATCAGTCAATGCACTTTATTTACCAGAAAAATCTGGCTGGTCACCCTGGGCTAAAAGCTGTGCACACAGCTTGACAAGGCCCAGGGGACCATTAGATGACAGTTTTGAACGTAGGAAAAACAAGTTGGTACTTTAAAAGAACATGGAAAGTACACCAAACAATATAAGAGATAAACATTACAATCGCGCATTACAGTAAAGAAAAAGAAAACACTTTGACAGCAGACATACAGTACCAATTTACACTATAATACATACAAAAATCACGACATTCAGCATTATGGCACGAAATATAAGAACAGCACATAAAGCAAAAAAGAGTTTGGGATACACGGTGCATAGTACTTGAGAAAACAAACAATAGCGCCTACAATGACACACACAGAAGAATAACGACTTGGCGACTTCTGCAGCACAACGAGAAATGATTCATTCTTTTGCAAGTGCAGCAGCGCTTCCCGTAAGCTGGACACTGTCGCGGCGCGTGCGCCTGGTTGCACTGCTTGCATCGAATCCGCCTTTCTTTACCAGGCTGGTTTCTTACGGCGTAGTCAACGTGGACGTCGTCTTTGGACCAGGTAGCATTTTGCTGCGCGGCAGTCTCCGCTGCCTTACACATCTCTTCTGCTTTCTGCAATGTGAGACTCTTATCTCGTAGCATTTTTTTCTCTGAGCGGGGTACTATTAGTGCCGAAAACAGTCTGGTCTCGTACCATGGATTCTTCAAGGCCACCAAAATTGCAGAGCTTAGCTTGCGTTCTGAGGTCTCGTGCAAAGGGCTCAAATGGCTCGGACTCACCTTGTACCCGCATACGAAATACATGCCTCTCGTAGACTTCGTTTTCTTTTCCGTCGAAGTAACTGTCAAATTTCTTGAGCAGCGTGTCGTAATCATCTTTGGACTCATCTTTCGCGTAGCTGAAGTTGTAGATGTCCAGTGCCTCGTCGCCGGCAGCGCTTAGAAGGATCGCTGCTTTGACTGCTGCTGACTTTGGGGTGGCGGTCGACGTCGCTGTCAGGAACAGTTGCAGCTTCTGCTTGAATATTAGCCAGTTTCTTCTGACATTCCCAGTCAACTGAAGTGGTCCCGGCGGTTTCACGATGTCCATTGCTTCGGCTGCTTGAATAATCCAGCTGGGCACACCGGGCCACTTCTGACACCATGTATCGATCGCTTCATGCAGAGACGCGACACATCAGTAGCTAGGCCAGAAAAGACGCCCGGTCCTTTATTGCGCATAGATTTATAGCTGCGGCTGCAGCGAGGGAAAGGGAGAGGAAGAAGGGGCGTTGACATGTTATCAGGCCGCTTGCTTGATAGCCACATCTGATACAAGCACCTGTTCTGTCTTTCTATGTCTCCGCCCTTGTGGGGCCCCGATAACATGGATCCGTACCAGCTCGCCCAATATTCCACCCTTTTGGAATGTACAGACTCAGCGATAGTTGTATTGTTCTCATTCTTCGGCTGGCCGCCACGTAACAGTATGCCTTAAAGACAGCGCTAAATACACCCCAGCATACATGGATAAAACCAAGGGATCGGACATCAGCCATTCTGTAGTCATTGGTCTGGTTACGCCCACTGAACGGAACATACAGAATCCTACTCCGGATCAGTGGGAGGTCGCGCTGTCCAGCGTAAACCTGGATGACCAAGTCTCACCAAGTTGATCCAAGTTTGACCAAGACGGCGAAGCTGGTCGACCGGGCATGCTCAGCAGCCATGGCCGCTGTGGTCCTGAACTAAGGGACCCGACATCGGAACACTCGAGAGCCAGTAAAGTTTTTTCATTCACTCAGTCACATTCTCTGAACGACAAATGTCGATCCCGATGATGTTCGATTAGTTTTGTACTGTTAATCGATCCGCGCAACTTTAAGGGCCCATTGGTTGTCAGTTTTGCCCAACGCATGCCCCGCCCAAGTCCATTTCCGCCTCTCAAGCTCAGCTATAGTATCATTTATTCATTATCATGGCCAATTTTTATCGCCACACTTATTCATGCGGCCTAGTCACATTTTTTTCTCCGTTAGGACGCAATGCAGGCACGACTTGTCGACTTGCTGCATGTTGCTCGCTTATTCATTTCTAGCGAATTATTGTGTGGAGGTGACGGTGCTGCTCTTCACATAAGCACCCGTTATTTTCTGCCCAGGCCAGGATCGCCACGTCGAATGTGATCAGCCTTCCGGTCCGAAGAGGGCATCGAGGTTGATGTACTGTGCAGTCATCAAGGCGTGGCGTACACAAGCGTTTGCGGGTAGGTAGGCTGGAAACGCTGATTGTTCAAAAAAATATGACGTCATACGCGTGACGTCATAGGTCACGTGATCTTTAATGACGTCATGTCCGGTTAGGGACAGACATGTTTCCCTAGATTTTTCCCCGCCACCACTCGTCAGCGGACGGGGCTGCTCGCGAGGAGCCGAAAGGCGAGGAGGCAGCGTGCACTGCAGCGTTGCCTCCTCGGCGTGTCCCCGTCATGTCTTTCGACCCGCCGCGGTGGCTCAGTGGCTGTGGCGCACGGTTGCTGATCCGAAAGACGCGGGTTCGATCCCGGTCGGGGTGGTCGAATTTCGATGGAGGCTAAATTCTAGAGGCCCGTTTACTGTGCGATGTCAGTGCACGTTAAAGAACCCCAGGTGGTCGAAATTTCCGAACCCCTTTCACTACGGCGTCCCTCATAGCCTGACTCGTTTTGCGACGTTAAAACCCCAATAAACCATAAACCCATGTTCTTCAGTGCGCGCGCGAGATTAAAAAGCGCACCTGTCGCGCTGCGCTGTCACACTGCATGCCTGCTTCCGTGCATTTCTTGCGGACTCCTTTCAGTCATACTTAGCTATACTATTGACCAAAAGGCTTTTAAACAGTTATTTCAAGTTTTATTGCTATGTATAAAGAATATGTTTGTAGCAGGTGCGTGAGCCCGAACAAAATAAAACTGTTTTTATTCCCCTTCAGTATTCCTGCTTATCGAGACTTGAGCATTTATATGTTGCAGTACAACTTTTTTCAGGCATCACAACTGATGTTTCGATGTGTTTGGTACATATTCATCTTCAGACATTTCATGTCTGTTGGGTAAAAAAAAATATACGAAATAATACTTGACTGCATCAATTGTGACTGAGGCAACTAGCATCACGTAATGCATGCTCTTGAAATTCCTCTAGCTGTTGCACAGAAGTCTGTAATTGACTTCATTGTAGCTTCATACTTGCACCATTTAAACTCTGCACATAGCTCTTTTTTCACAAAAGGAAATGTGATTAGGTTTCTGAATAGAACTGTGCACGGGCCGCAATCCCGAACCCGCGCCCGGCCCGGGACTTAACCTACCGACAGGAAGCCCGGCCCGACACTGAAGGACCATGAGCACGCTCGTGCTCGGCCCGACCTGCAAAGCGGCGACGACACAAAAAGAGAATTTCAGGAAAATGAGTTTATTTCAATGACATTCAAATTTTGACCTCGCATTCCAGATCACAGTTTGGGATTATACACAAGACACAACGCATAAAGGTATAGATTTATCACTCTAATTATGCAAGTTGTTCATTGATGATGGCTTGATCGAAACAAGAGCGGCGCTCTTTCATTATGAATCCTGCGGCGCTGAATTTTTTCTCGCTGCTTGAATTGGTGGCCGCAACGGCTAATACTTTCATAGCAAGAAGAGAAACGCTTGAAGTACGAAGGGGAATGACAGACGTGGTGTCGTAAGCCATGGATGGCGTGCCACGACAGGAAGACTTTTTGACTTGTCAGAGGATAAGCGAGCAAATAAGCGATAGGGCGGCGCTATCCTGCGAATGCCGATACGGCCGTGACGTCCCTGCTTCTACTATTCACGGGAAGGCACGGTGCTGTGTTCACTTCGCTGACAAGCGATTACCGCGAAACGCCAGAATAGTACGAGCTGAGCCGTAGTGGAGGCGCCAGTGACATTCTTCTAATGCCATTCATGTGGTGGGGCCCCCCCTTCGCTCTCGCCCGCGACTATTGTCCGTCTCCCCGGCCGGAACCAGAGAGTAGCTCCTGCCAGGTAGGCGGACAAAAGAGAAGGCTGCCGGCTCTGCGGAGCGCTGCGAGTGGCGAGTGGAAGAATTTAACCTTTTCCCGATGTGCTGCTGCAGCGCGACTCCGTGACCCCGCGACCTCGCGTGCGCCGTACTTAGCCCTGCCTCCGCTTCCCAGAACCATCCTTTCTTCTTACAAGGCGCCCAAAACTAGTTGCTTTGTCCCAACGTTGGTACTTGCTAGAACGAAAAATGCGTTTCCTTGCTGTCGCTCCCGTCTATACTTCTCCTCACTATCCTCTCCCTTTCATTTCCGCCGGCTGCAGCTCGGGTGCTTAAGATATTAGATAGCAATTGCCGCGGCCGGCAACACTCTTTTGCTTCACATTTTTTATTTTTTAAATAAACCACTACCACCACCAGCCCCAGCTAGCTATTTTTTTTTAGCGTTTGTACTATCCTCCCGTCCTTGTACATTCCCTCCTGGATGGTCTAGACACAAATCACTTCCTCCTGTGCATGCAAGACGCCCAGCGCACCACAGCTGTATTCGCACTTCCACATATATGATACATGCTTTGCCCAACTTACAGCCCTGGGTGTTTGGTTGTGAGTAACACCGTATGGCGCGTAATGCATTCCCGTCAGGCAGAATTAAAATATGAGAAAATTCATCGCAAGATATATTTCCTTGTATTCTCCAAGTAAATTACTTCTATACTAACTCCTCCCTTCTGAAGTGACCAAAAGATAAAACAACTCAGCGTGTAAAAAAGGTGAATGCAAAAATACACTACTTTTGTGCAAAATTCACAGGAAGTGCACTTAAATTGCCACAAGTGCATGGACAATTAAGGAAAAAAAAAAGGACGGAGAAGCACAATAGGAACACAGGACGACGCTGTGTTCTGTGTTCCTGTATTCTGTGTTCCCAGTTCTGTGTCCCCGTCTTTTGCGCTGGTTTTCTTTCTACAATCGTGAAGCAATTAACTCGCCCAGCTCTCCACTGTACTGGACCAATAAGGCATCAAGCTTCACAGTGCATTAGTGTTATATCTTACGCTACATATTTTCGAATTGTTTTTGCTCGGCATACACGTCTTTCATTTGCTTAGGAAGAAAGCAGCGCAGTCAAGAAAGTTACTCCCTCCTGCCAGCGAAAATTTTAAAAAATGTGGTTTTTTCAGCGCCAGTATAAAATCTTTGCATGCTGACGGCATGTTGAAATTTTCGTTAATGCACCGTAATAATTATCTCATGAAGCCCCAGCTCTTGTGGCCCAGGACGAAGAGTACGACGATTTATGGCAATATTTAAAGTGCTCATTGCTCTAACGTTCTCCTAAGCAAATAAAACTGAAAATTGTTATAATTTTGATAATGCTTTATGGAGCTAACACTACCAGGACGTGGTAAATAAACAAAAAATAAATTCTTTGATAAAGGCCTGTATGCTGCACTTATGCTGCTCATTTATTTCATGCTGTCCATTTTCTCAGTGCAGTGTCTTCTTTGATATGCATATTTCTGGCTCATTACATACTTTGCTTCGGTTCACAATTCTTCTTTTAGCTATATTTCATCCACTTTCCTGCCATGATCTCTATTCAAACGTAATTTGTGTAATTTTGCTTTGTCCGGGCTCCTGCAATGTTCTAGTATATATGAATGATGCGAAGACCTGTTTCAAGCTGTTGCACTATAATTCAGTCTAACCTCCTCGATCACGATTACCTAAGCCTTTCCTTATCTGTTGCCATACTTTTTTATGGAAACACTTAAAAACATAGCACCATGGTCTATTTCAGTATTGTTTTATTTGCCGATCTAATTTTTTCGAAGATAACATGGAATACCAACTCCCCTTTAATGTCCCCGTTCTCGTCTCGAAGTCGCGAATTTTTAGATGTGCGCTCAGAATTCTCGTTAGTGCATTTGTGCTCACAAGGAACTATAACAGCCAACGCGGCTAATACGCTAGATTTAATCCTGACAAATCGATCTGACATAGTCTCACCTATTACATACCTGTCAGGCATCAGCGACCACTTGCTAATGCACTTTGACATTAATCTAGCCACTCCGAACACTAACAAAAAGAAAAAAAATAATACGAGACTACAACGGAGCAAATTTTCAGGCGAAAAATGATGAACTATATTTTTTTTATCGATGCTTTCCCATAGCTTTGGTGTCCGCAGCATTCAAACCATCTGGAGCATGTTCACAGCTATAGTCACCCAACTCACAGAACAATTGTGCTCACAAGGGACTATAACAGCCAACGCGGCGAATACGCTAGATTTAATCCTGACAAATCGATCTGACATAGTCTCACCTATTACATACCTGCCAGGCATCAGCGACCACTTGCTAATGCACTCAGCCACTCCGAACACTAACAAAAAGAAAAAAAATAATAATACGAGACTACAACGGAGCAAATTTTCAGGCGATAAATAATGAACTATTTTTTTTTATCGATGCTTTCCCATAGCTTTGGTGTCCGCAGCATTCAAACCAACTGGAGCATGTTCACAGCTATAGTCACCCAACTCACAGAACAATACACTCCTGAACGCACTGCCACCACCCACTCAATAGCTCCCTGGTGTAATAATCACATTAAACGTTTATCTAACAAAAAGAAAGCCGGCTCTACCGCATCGTAAAGTTCTCGCCAAGTAGTGAGTGATCGAACTTCGTATTCAGCGGCTTCCAACATGTATGTTCAGGCGCTCAAAAGCGCTAAAAGCACTTCCACTCACATGTAACCGCCGCGGTGGCTCAGTGGCTATGGTGCTCGGCTGCTGACCCGAAAGACGCGGGTTCGATCCCGGCCGCGGCGGTTGAATTTCTTTGGAGGAGAAATTCGAGGCCCGTGTACTGTGCGATGTCAGTGCACGTTAAAGATCCCCAGGTGGTCGAAATTTCCGGAGCCCTCCACTACGGCGTCTCTCATAGCCTTAGTCGCTTTGGGACGTTAAAACCCCATAAACCATAAACCAATCACATGTAACCACCAATGTCAAAAATTCTCGCGGGTCATTAATCCTTCCACCGACGATAGTTTTGCGTTATCTGACCCGTTAGGCGACCCCATCCCTTCCGACGTTTGCGTCACGATTCTTAACCGCGCAATTACTGACAACTTTACACCCATATCTGATGTATACATATGCCGACAACTCACCACTTCAACTATGTTTTCATGCCACCTATAACTGTTGCTCCTACTTGTGTGATTAAGCTTACTGATGTACTCAGTGTTCATTCCGCTCCGGGTTATGACTGCGTTGCTTAAAAAGCACTGCAGCTTATTCGCCCATTATACTAACCAAACTTTTCCAGCATTGACCAGTCAACGCTGCTACTGAGTGGAAGATCAGAAAGGTGGTTACAGTCTACAAATCCGGCAGCAAAGCATCCCCTATTAATTATCGTCCCATATCCCTTACCAATACTTGACCCAAAATGTTCAAAAATATAATATTCACCAACCTTCTTAACTTCCTTTCATTGAACAACTTTTTAATGTCAGCGCAACATGGTTTTCAAAAACCTCACTCTTGCGAAACACAGTTAATATAGTTTACACATGCATTGCACTGTATTCTAGACCTACCATCACTAACTGACTGTATATTTCTGGATTTTTCGAAGGCTTTCGACGATGTATGTCACAACCTTTTGGCTCACAAACTAAAACATCTGAATATTGACTGTAACTTATTGAAATGGATTGAAGGTCTGCTTAATCGCTCACAATTAGTTTTTGCTAATGGTTATAACACCTGTTTTACAGAGGTGTCTTCCGGAGTTCCACAAGGTTCAGTTCTTGGACCCTAGCTACTGTTCCTGATTTAACATTAATGATCCCCGCTCTCTTATGGATTCTCATATTCACCTATTCGCTGATGTTTGCGTCATTTTTAGAGAAATAACCAACACTAACAACCTTACATTACTTCAGTCAGTGGCGGTCACAGAGAGTGGTTTTAGGGGGAGCGGACAGACTGCTGTATATAAAAAAAGAAAAAATAGAAACAACGATTTTTTATTTTATTTGCACAAAATTTTTTTTCCGCTTTGTTATTGAAAAATAAATGGCGAAAGGTATAGACATTATACCATTACTCAATCTTTGAATGTTAACGTTTACGCGAGCAATATTCATTTCGATACCAGGGGAAACGAGTCGACGTCTGAGATATCCCGCCACGACATGTCCACTAAGGTAGGGACCCTAACTAAGGTCAAAGCACCTGCCCGGACATTTCACCAGTGGGGTTAGCGGCCTTCATTTCTCAGTTCTGGGAAGTGGCTTTGTTCCGCCCTCAGTCCCCTCCTTCAAGGCGGCTGGTCGGCGCTCCTTGTCAAGCCAGAAAGGGATGGTCCCCTCGCTGGCGTCGCTGTGTCCCATGGTGGGATAAAGACATGAATGGGTGGCTCCCTTCCCCCCCTCCCCCGCCGACGAGGTTGCTGGCCACCGCAACCGCAGGTGAATGGCACCGCCGTCGCCGCCGCGCCGGCGGCATGGCAAGACAATGGTGGCGGCAAGGCAGGAACACGATTCCTCGACAATCACAACGAATTGTGCTCGTATAACTATCAACGTGTAGAACGTGGAATTGTGTTAAATAAGACAACCGCTAACAAGGTGAACGTACAAAGCAGGGGACTACTTGACAAGACCGCCACTGACTTCAGTGCGAAGAATGGTGAATGCAGCTATATATGAACAAATGCAAAGTCATGCGTGTATCTAGAAAAACTTCCGTCCCACCTCACTACTACATCGATAACATTTCGTTGAAATCAGCCTCATCATATAAGTGCATCGGCGTCCACATTACTTATTATCTTAACTGGTCTCTTCATTGCGAGAACATAATTGAAAATGCTAATCGCATGCTTTGCTACTTACGTCGCAACTTCTTTAACGTTCCTTCCAATTTGAAACTATTGCTTTATCAAACACTAGTACGATAAAAACTCGAGCATGCAACACGTGTATGGCACCCTGCTCATGACAACTTCATTAATGATCTTGAGCTGGTGCAAAATAACTCTGTGCGTTTAATCCTTGTTAACTACTATGAAGTCTAATATCTGCCTCCCATAACGGACATCGCGTAGAAAATTGTTTCGTATCACCCTGTTCCACAAGCTGTACCATCATCCCGCTCTTCGTGATCACCTCATCCCCCATACAATTTCTGTATCCCGCCGCATTGATCATGATCACAAAGTCGGAAGTATGTCATGCAACAGAAAATGCTGCTCGCAGTCATTCCTGCCGCGAACCTCATGCGACTGGAACCACCTTCCCGCATAAGTTGCCGGCACTGAAAATTATGAGCAGTTGCGCGTAGCACTAGCTAACATTGTATATTCAGGCGCTGTTTAATATTCATGTAATCAACTGTATTTTTCTCTCAGTTTTCGTATATTTACCATTCCCCCTGTGTAATGCCACTGGCCTTGAGGGGTAACATAAATAAATAAACAAACAGAGTAATATGCAAGCCTCTTACACAACATTCACTAATATTTCTTTGTTTCTGTAATAACGATTTGTAGACAGCCTAAAGGCTCATATTTCACTGACGTGAAGGTTCATTTTTCACAGTCACAGTTCCATACTGTAGAGCGTAGGATAGCGCTTGTGCTGCATCGTTCTTCTTCTGTGTGTGTCATTGTAGGCGCTATTGTTTATTTTCTCAAGTACTATGCACCATGTACCCCAAACTGAAGTTCTTCTAAATCTTTGATATTAGCAGTTGCAAATTCAAGCCTTCTGCAGGATTTGAAGGAGGCCCAAGGAGCCGAGGACTAATTTTATGCATATGTAAATGTAAACAGCTAATCTATCTGTACTATTGTAACTTGCATTGTCTTTTTTGCTTTATGTGCTGTTTTTATATTTCGTGCCATAGTGCTGAATGTCGTAATTTTTGTATGTATTATAGTGTAAATTGACACTGTATGTCTGCTGTCAAAGTGTTTTCTTTACTGTAATGCACGATTGTAATGTTTATCTCTTATATTGTTTGGTGTACTTTCCATGTTCTTTTAAAGTACCAACTTGTTTTTCCTACGTTCAAAACTCATCTAATGGTCCCCTGGGCCTTGTCAAGCTGTGTGCACAGCTTTTAGCCCAGGGTGACCAGCCAGATTTTTCTGGTAAATAAAGTGCATTGATTGATTTATTAATTCATTGATATGCAACTTACAAATGATTGGAAATGAGGGGAACATGTGCACAGGGCGAAAAGCGCGTGGTCTCCCAGGAAACACTGAGGTGGCCCCGAGAAGGGCCTTTAGTAAGGACGACATCCGTTTTGTGCCTCTTCACTAAGCAGCGACGAACAAAGTCGTGCTGTGTATGCAGATGCGATCGCCTCGTGGTTCCATTCACGGCGAACAATCATCCGGCAAGCCCGGCTTTTTCGACGGATTCAGGAAACGACTGAAAAGAACAAAAGTAAGGAGCGAAGAAAGGTGCACTGCTTACAGGTTAGAACACAAATAAAAAAACAAAGCTAGGACAAGGCGTGAGAAGTCGCTAAAGAGGCAAAGGCACACTGCACTGGGTGAATGATATAGCTAGACTAAGCGTAAGTCATAACTTCTCTAAAGCCACACTGCACTCGTTTAACCCTGCAACGAGGCCTAGCGCGGGTTCTGATGTCTGGCGCCGATTTCGACAAAGAGAGGGAACACGGCCGCAAGATTGGATGCCCGCAATCTTCCAGGAAGCAATGAAGCGGCCCTGAAAAGGGCCGTTTGGAGCAGCTCTTCAACGTCAACCTACAGCGGCGTGGCGGCGAGCAGTAGGCCCAGCGTCCGCGGCGAACAATGACATCGGCTCCCGAGAAGCATATCCAGGGAACGATGCTGCAAAAAAAAAAAAGTTTCGTTACAAGCACCGAAATTTGGTGAGCCCTCAATGCACGAGAAAACTTGCGACAATGTAGTTCAGTCCTTACCTCGGGGTTGAGAATGCGCACGCCCGACAAGCGCGTCAGCGTAGCTGTCAAACGGCGGTCCTCAAAGCGCGCCTGATGCGGATCCTTGTAGTGCCGCGGCAAATACTTTAAATACGAGCACGACACTAGCCACGTGCTCCTGGCGAAACGGCGAAAGCCGCAAGCAAAAACTGCACAGAAATTTCAGCTGGCTGTCGCCGCCGAGCGCACCACGCACGAACGCCATAGCTGCACACGCCTCGAAACGAGCGCGCTGAGGATCACGAAACGAATGCGGCATGCCCGCTCACCACGCGCGCGCGGCGCGGCGGGTGCACCTAGCGATTCCCCAGGCGCTCTAGGGAGAGGTCGAGAAAGGCGCGCTGACGCCACGTCCGGTCGAGAACGAGGGCGAAGTCAAAAAACGTCACGGAGAAGCGCATCCCATCGACCAATCAGCGTTTCCAGCCTACCTACCCGCAAACGCTTCTGTTCAACAAGGCGCGTATTGATGCAACGGCCGGTTTGGCCAATGTACACGACACCGCATGACACAGGAATATTGTAGACATTTTTCTTCCAGGCTACCATCGGCTTTACGTGCCTTATGTCGCATTCTCTGGGCGTGCTCGCACCTTCCTTTTCTGCGTCATTTTGTTCTACCGCACGACAAACTCGGCCGAGTTTTTTCGGAGCAGAAAAATTAGGCATGGTTTAGTTCTGGCTAAGCCTGGTCAGATCCCAGCAAACCACAAACCTCCCATAGATGTCCAGATTAAGTCTGAACGTCTATGTACCAAACCAAAATCTCTCAGACGTCTTATCTACCAACCTTTTTTCGTGGAAAAGCTGCAGACGTACCCACGACATCATATCTGCCTTAACCTAGACTTCTCGTAGATATTACTTGTCACGTCCTGGGTATGTAAGCGAGATATATAATTTAAGAATTCCATATTTTTCAGTCGTTCGATATTTTGTGTTGCCTTACTGCATTTAAAGTTTGAAATCGCTGTTGACTACAAATTGGAGGCATGACCAGCGCTGCCTGTGTTTTTGTGTTTTTTCGTGCTCGCTTCACGGCAACATTATCCTGCCTAGAAAGAAGAAAAATACGTGTAGTAAAGACAAATCTGAATGCACACGCATCAGGTTTCTGACTCAACTGTACGCAGTTGGTTTGAAATGCCAGTCACTTTGGTCAGGATTCGCATTGTTATTTCATTACTATTCTTACATTCAATTTATACCTTGTGCTACAGCCTGCAAGCTATCTCAACCACACTGAAAAGTGAGGACACACTAAAACACTTGTTTGTTATTTAGCAGCCAGGACTATATAATAACCATTTTTTCTGATTAAGCATGTTTTATTCAACTTATCCAACTATTTAAAATACAAGAATTGGTTCAGTTCAATTTTTGGGAGTTATTTTTTTTTTTTCAAAAATGTCTTAAATCTGCTAATCGCGCTAGCAATGATAACTATTGGAATGTTGAGCTGAGGAAAGCTTAGGCATTTGTGTTGCTGAATGTGTAACCTCATATTTCTTGAGAATAAACTTCTTGAGTCCCGCTTTTTATCATCATGTCAACACTGTAATCATGTCCAGTGCAGGCCAAAAATTTCTCCAGTTAACCCTGTGCCAGCGGCGGCCCCCTTATCCCAGCAAACTTCCGAACCTCATCTGCCCACCTGCCCTGACCCTCTCTGCTGTGCTTGCATTCTCTCTGAATCCAGCCCGTTACCCTAATGATAATTGGTCATCTTGCCTTCATGCTACATGCGCTGCCCATATGCCTGTTCTATGCTGCGGACAGGCGGCGGCGGGGAAAGTGCGGTGAATTGTCTAAGCCGCCATCGCGTTGTAGTTCGTATCGTATTTTATCAATAATAGCGCAAACTGCGCATGGCGATTGCAGCTGTAAAAAAAGTAATATGCTACAATTTAAAAATAACTAACTTATTTTTCATGCCACACCAAGCCTGCTACTAAGTACAAAAAAGAGACGATACAAAATATGTGACAGTTTCGCACATCCGCACGAGGCTAGGTTCAGCCATGGCGGCAGTGGTAGAGCGCAGGGCGTGTGCGATTTCAATCGTGTTCCGTGGGAACGTTGTGTTTGAAGAACCTCGACACAGAATTAATTATTCCCTTATTATTGCTGGCAAGATTGTTCAACCGTTCTTTCCTTGATGGAGCTGAAGGAAGACAGTTTGATTGCTTTTACTACTCGGCGAAGTGGACCCGTCAGTACGAATTAGGACTACAAGGCGTTTTCACCGGCTGGGATCGTGACCTTTCTTGATGCGTACTCAGTCTCAGTTTACTCATTGAAGTGTATGCTATTTTTGCGTTCGTAATGAAAAAATTCTAACGCATTTATCGGCACGTTATATTTTTACGCTCACTCGTTTGGCTGTTTTGCCAAACTCGCTGTGTATTGAAACAAAGGCTGGTGATGTATGCAACTGGCCTCTACTACCGAAATGTGGGCATGCGTTCGGATGGTGTGCCGAAGTGCGTGTGCAAGCACACTCCGCTCGGCACGACTGCCTTTTAGTGCTGCAAGGGCAACCTTTCACGCTTCATAGACTTGCGTCGGTAAAAGTGGCGTAAATTACTGGGTTTGTTTGTTGTGGTTGCTGTGCCATTCTCTTGTCACCTGTAAAAGTGAACAATTATGCTTTCTTTTGCAGCAACCCTGGCCTATTGGGCTCGGCAGAAGAGTATTGATGCCACCGCAGCTGTTAACCTGACGATTATGCTCAACGAGAAGATTCAGTGAAAGCGCCGAGCGCAATAAAATACTGACGCACTAGGAAGTCATCTGCAGTGTTTTGGGCTCCCATGATGGCCATGTACTCGCTTACTCAACTGTATTTGAGCTAGCTGGAGTGCTTGGACGTTCCGACGACTCCATAGGGAAGTCTGTGGCTGGAATGCAGTAGGTCTCCGTTCCATCTGGAATTGTAACTGGTGTCAGCTGCATCTCGTATTGCAGCTGGTTCCAGTCTGGAAATGTCTCTTAAAACAGTAGGACTGGAACCAGTTAGAAATTTTCACCTGGATATTGATCTATGTATAGTCATATTCTCTTCATATAGACGTCTAGGCTACGTAGACTGGGCGTACTTACATGTTCACAAATATCTGATAAATGTAGAGCGTGATGTCTGCAGTACGTACCTACAACGTGAACTGGACCGCAATTTTCATGTTGTAGGTACGTAGATTTTTCGTAAACGGTACTAATATGGATGTCTAATGGAGGTGTCTAATGTCCAGCGTAAATATCTTGCTGATGTCTATGGTACGTTTTATGGTTTACTGGGATGCGTTAGCAGCGACGCTTTTCGAGTCGTGCAGCGCGTTCATCTGCTGTCTCTCGAGCGCGTTGTCTCCTTCTAGCTTGGTCCTGTCGCCGTTGCTTAATTCTCTTTAGCGCTCCCCATAACGACAACATTCCACCGAGGCGAAGCGCGCATATACCCCCGCGAAGCGCCACGTCCTCACCCTCTACCTCAGCGGTGAGCGCGCATCTGGCGGGAGCGAACGACTACACGCGCGGCAGCGGCACCGACGACGCCACCTGGAGCTAGGAGCTCGGCTGAAACGGTTGCTAGGCAACGGCTGTTCAAGGCCATTCGTGCCTACCGGCCACCGGCTACGTGACGAGCCGAAAACCTGGCGTAGTGTTGCTAACGCAACAAAACGTCAACGTTGTAACGGACAGCCACCTTTTTAAGCCCATGAGCCGTGCGATGAATATATAAGATACGACTGCAAATTTACTCCGTTGCCTATCCCCTGGGAAATGTCCAGATTGTCCACCGACATTTTTTATCAATTTTGCCAATTTGTCATCCGCCCACATACTGTGGATAGCCAGCGGTTGACAGCCGGGAAACCGGTGCTTTGACACTTGCCTTGACTATAGATGGTGACACGACTTGAATAACGCTGCTGTAATGCATGACTAATTAGCAATTCCATTCTTCGCAAGTTTCGAGTGTCCTGAGGAGAAGAGCAGCAGGGTTTGAGCGACCTTGGGCTGCATTTCCAGCAAACATGGTGTTCCAAGAATTTTAGGCACAGGTCGAGAAACTGTAGCACATTGCCCTGGGGGACTTAAAAAGTGGAGTTGAGACCGGATGCTCGTTCCTTAAACACCGCTTACGAGGAGGCAATTGAAATTTCCCTTTTCAGTGAATACAATGTAGTCGTCGACGAACCTACAAACCTTCAGCACCATTCCACATATGTCAAGATCAATAAGTCTGTCAACCCTATAGACAAGAAGATATGCCACTTAATTAGCACCGGAGCGACGCAGGAGCCAGTGCACACTCCCGACTTCAGTCTATACGCTTCCCTCCTGTTCCATACACGAGGTAGAATGAGTGTAGTTCCAAGAAAGCATCGACTGTAATTCCGCATCTTGTCATGAAGGCCACTTCGTCATTATCTGTTATGTGCGCATGAGCTCGGCATAAGGCAACGAATAAAACAAGTCTTCAACATCAATGCTGAAGGCCCTGCAGCGGCCCGGGTTCATGCTCTTCAAAAATTCCACGACTACAGAGTTCGCCACGCGGTAAGGATCGGAAAGAGGCAACGATGAGAGATGGTTGTGTAGGTAGGTCGAGACCACCTTGTGCCAGGAATCAGTTTCAGACACAATGCTGCGTAAAGGGATATCCAATTTATGTCTTAGCGGAAGCAGATTTTACTTTGATGCTTTCTCCACAGAATTAACAAGCCAAGTCAGGTTGAGGTCATTCAAAAGTGTTATTGCCTTATCTTTCATTTTCTTCAGTTGAACTGACACCTTTTTCAATTTTTTTGCCATTGCCGCCGCGGCTTTTTCGAGGAAGATTGCTTTGCTCAATACTACAAAGAAACCCCATTTATTGGATTGCAAAATCCTTAGCAAATCCTTTTGCAATCCTTGCAAAATTCTTAGCAACCAGGTCATCGACTAGAGGTTTAAAAATGTCCGACTTACTTGGGCTCCCTTGACTCGGCATGTTGAGTCCACCCCGAGCAACTACAGATATCCGTCGGACGTACGAGCTAGGTCCGAACGTCCTTTGCTGAGATCCGACATACGAACACAATCCGATTTTGGATATCCGTACATCCGCCGGACGTACGGACAGTATCCGCTTTTGTATATCCGCATGAGAGATGAGGTGTACGTCCGAGGGATGTACGGGTAAGTATATTCCCAGGATATAAGTACGGCTTTTTTTTCTAATTTTTCACACAGAAAATTCGCGCGGTTCGAGTATGTATACTGTAGAGTTCTTTTTTAACAGCGAAAGGCTTATTCCCGAAAGAAATTTTGTCAGTTTTATTGGCTAGTGTGCTCGAAATTGCGCTCATATCTGCTTTGGAGAAATTATTTGAATCAGCTACAGGGTTTGATTTCAGGACGTTTGGAAATTGGTGCGATTCATTTATTTAAAGGGTCAGTCTACTCACCGAGATGAGTGTATAAATAATGGCATATTCTGGTAGTTGGCACCCTATAACATCAATAACGAGGGGTCTGCGCCCGGTTTAGGCAGGAATTTATATTTTATTTCGGCGTTAAAAGTCGCGTAAAAAAGCATGGTGGCGACCCCAAACGTTCATTTTGTTCAAGAAAGTGGTAGTCTTATTTTGTAGAAGCACAAGTAAATATACTACGTACCGTTAGTATGCCCCAATGTCAGAGAAACGCACGTTTTGTTCTAGTAAACTGTAGAAGGCGTACCGCTCGCTTTTTCTGTAAATCACATGAATATTTATAGTTACACGTACGCAAAACGCAGGCACATTCCCACTTTTAGTTCAGCGTATGCTAGCAGAGACGCAAAAATAAACTCAGCCTATAGTGGCGCCATCTGGTCGTCAGGACGGGAACCATTGCTGTAAACAAACCGACTCTCCACTTAAGCCTAGAAGCGGCAGAATCGTCACTCGAATTATTAAAATAAAGCAAATTTATCTTTTATATGTTTTCTTATGGGCGAGATGAGACGAAGCGAAAGACAGTCGCCCCATTTATGGCCAGTGAACGCACTGAAAAAGGCAGCAACAACGAGAATTCAGTCCGAAGCGAGAGGCCCGGCTTCGACGGGCGCCGCCATGTTTGTCGGCGCGCGGCGGAAATCCAGGTGGTTGCCAGATGAGACTACCATCTCATACAGATGTGTTCCCACATTAATAAATTCTACTTTAAAATGTTCTACCGCACTCCTTGGCACCACAGCTGGCTAAACGGTAATTTGAGTAAAGAGCTATCGGTTGCCGCAAAGAAAATATGGTCGATAAAATTCAGTAGACTGACCCTTTAAGGGTAGGAGCGGATGCTGCACAATTTTACAGTAAATCAATTGCTAATTTATATCCAGAAAACCTCTCAAAATCAGTAGCGATATCGTGTCCGCCGTGGTCAAACGCGATTGAAACCATTCGTAAATTCAAAACTCCCGCTGAATCCCGCTATCATTATCATAAATGCAGCTTATGGTCAGCCCAATCCAATCCATTAGTCAGCCAGTGCGGCGCCGTTGTCAGCAACGTTGGTTGTCAGTTTGGTGCGAAGCGTGGTGCCTCTTTTGAGCTCCGTTACTAAAATGTGTGGCTTTTTGTTGCGCTAGCAACACTACGCATGGTTTTCGCCTCGTCGCGTAGCCGGTAGGCACGAATTGCCTTGAACCATGGAGGAAAAAAAAACGGAGGAGGGAGCATGACGTCACGCGGCCAGCGTTCGCAAGCCGAGTGTTTTGAAGTCGTTTTCTCCCTCAATTTTTCGCTCTCCGAGCCGGTCCTTTGTTTTCATTCCGGTATGTTTTAGTGCGCGCGTACGCGCGACCCGCGGCGCGGGCGTCTACAGCAAGGAAGTCGATCTACAGTTAGTCTGCCGCGCTAATCGGCGCATGCGCAGCGGGGCTAGACTTTACCGCACGCTATCACGTGGTGCGATCACGGGGGGGGGGGGGGACACACTTTTTTTTTGCTATATCTTTACTTGTTAAGACTAGGCTTCAAGGTTGTCGCCGGACGCTCCCTCCTCAGTTTTTTTTCCTCCATGCCTTGAACAGCCGTTGCCTAGCAACCATTTCAGCCGAGCTCCACCAGGTGGCGTCGTCGCCGCCGCGCCGCGTGCTCTCCGCCGAGGTAGAGGGTGAGGAGGTGGCGCTTCCTCGGTTGAATCTTGTCGCTAGGGAGCGCTAAAGAGAAGCAACGGCGACAGGACCAAGCTAGAAAGAGACAACGCGCTCAAGAGACAGCAGAAGAACGCGCTGCACGACTCGAGAAGCGTCGCAGCTAACGCAACTGACCAGGCTTAGCCAGAGCTAAACCACGCCTAATTTTTTTTTAGTCTGTGGACGAAAGTGGTGACCACTTTCAATTGAACAATTCGAAGGATGCGTCAAGCGCTTGAAGCTCTCCTAGAACGCTGGAGTGCCGTACTACGGCGATTTCAGATGAAAGAAGGCTTAGTGTGATTGCCTACTGAGGTAAGTACAGTACACTGCTTATGATAATGGAGCAGACTCTATAATATTCTCGCGGGAAAGTTGGAGTTATGGTATGACTATATTGTGGTTTGGGCTACAGTTGGGTTGAGACTTCTGCTAAGTCTCTTGCCTTTTTGTGTTGTGGGCTTCGTTAACATGAATACCATTGACAAAGTTGCCGAGCATGCGTGAAGTTATCATGGTCTATTGCAATTTGGCGTAAGCATAATCTTTTCATCAGCAGTCCTAACACTTGTTTTTCCTCGAGTCTTTAAGGGGGTCTTTAAGGTGAATAAAGTGAAGTGAAGTGAAAGGAGGGCAGAACTTCACTGAAATTCGAGACTGTATGTAACGGGTAGGTTGTAGGGCGTGTACCATCATGAGAAATGCTCAGTTTCCTAGCTCTTGACCTCTTTCAAGCATAGAATACCTTCCCGTGTCAAGGATGATGACTATGTTGGTAGGTCTCTCACCCGAGTTATTTTGGGCTTTATTAACGTGAATACCAATAACAAAGTTGCTGAGCATTTTTGAAGTTATCGTGGTTTACTGAGATTTGGCGTAGGCTTGAGGACTAACCTTTTTCTTTTTTGCGGAAAGTGTTTGTTTCTGCTTCATCATGGAAGTGGGAAGATGGGTGTGCGCTCGAAGTTTTACATCATACTGAGGAGTTACTCTTTACAATAACTCAGTCCTGTGCTGCTGATGTACAACCACAATAAAATATGCCCGCTGTACTTTAAACTGCTTTTCCAATTTATTGTCTCGCGGGCACAAAAAAGTATGCATGTGCCATATAGGCGAACATCCGAGAAAGATTCGGGAACGGATGTCCGAAATCGACGTCCGTTGGCCAGACAAACATGCCCCTTTGAACGTCTATAGGACAGCCGACGGACGTCCACCGGCTGTTTGCAGATGTTCGTCGGCCGTCCAAAATATTCAAAACGGACGGCCAATGGCCGGCCGATGGATATCGCTGGTTGCTTGGGACGCATTCCGACACACAGCGAGTGCGGACTTGGTCGTCAATGTGTCGCGTAATGGACCTCCCCAGAGCCAGTTTTTCGGGCGCACTCAGGGACGGCTGGAAGCAAAACATTTGTCCATGCTGTATTATCTTGAATGTGCACTCCGGTAACGGATCGCATCCTAGGGTCAACACTTTTTCTTCCGTTGGTCGTGGCCAGTGTTGCAGGCGTTACTGAAAAAAAGCAACTAAATACGTTACTCGTTACATTAAAAAACAAGAACGCGTTACCGCCCTACGTTACCTACAAAAAAAGGTAACGAGTTACCATTACCGAAAAAAAGTATTGCACGTTACTTTGCCGTTACTCCATGGCCATAAATTTTAATCAGTGCGCCTTCGCTGTAAGAACTCAAGACAACAATTTTATAAAGCCCATATTTCACATAACTCCAACTTCACAAAGAAAACATAGCTGAACTCAACAAATTTACAGTAATTCTGGTGTGCTTCTGCTTACGAAATTATGCGGAAATTGTGTAGCAATAAAGAAATGCTTAAATGGCATAGTTCTGGAAAAAAAAATATATTTGCGCATATAAACAATTTATTTTCACTTGAACCTGCATAATTATCGCAAAAATGCTAGCGTTTATGTCAACCCACTCCTAAGAAAAGCGTCTACGTGTGGGCTGCATGGTGGATTCCGCGGCTTTCGTCCAGCGGTGACTGCTCTAGCCTCCCCACGTGGTGTCAGTGTTCAAGAAATTCTTTGCAGTTTGCGTCCACTCTTTAGAGAGTTGTGTGTGTGAGTGGTTTGGGGGGAGAAGACAAGTGTGTGAATGAGTGTTCGTGCTTTTTTTTTTTTTCAGTTGAGTGTTTTCTGGCATGCATGCGAGCCGCAACAAGGGTCGTCGAGAGAACCTGTAGATTTTGTTTACTTGCAACATTTTCTTCGTTTTTTTTTCTGAAAAAGAGGCGGAGGGGGACAATTGAAATAAAAAGTAACTACAGTAATCCCTCGTTATAACGAAATCGCTTTACTCGAAATATCGCTTTATTCGAAATTTCTTCCGGTCCCGACCCAAACGCATGCATTTTAAGCCGCATTACTCGAAGCGCACGAAGAGCTTGGCCCGCTTAGAGCGAAGTGGCGAGCGGAGGCATCGCCGCCGTGGCGGCGACCCTTTGCGCATGCAGTGCGAAATTAATACCGCCGACGAATTAGACTCATGCAGGCATAGAACAGGCCACAAAAGTACCAAACCCACGATCGATGACCTGCTTAGTAACCGGCACCAAGAGAGTGTCGAGTGTCCCCTGCTCAGCGGGGCCAAATTCCCATGGTGCAGCGCGCCCGAACCGTTAATCTCGGTCGGAAGCGCATTCCTTGTGTTCCCCGTGACAGAATCCACACGAAAAAAATTGCCAGTGGCTTAGCTCCGGTTAAGCCTGGATATACAAGCGAAAAGCTGCATTTATGCTTTGTTTGACGTCATGGCTGTCGCAGTTCGCGCACAAGGCACTGGGAGCACCACGGTAGCGGTGTAGATTTTCAGCCAACTCCCTCGCTACCACTTCTGGGTCTTCTTTTCTTCCTTCCATGGCGAATGTCTGCGTCTCGTCTACGGCCGCCGCCGCCACTCACACGTGCGTTCTCGCAACGCCTTGCGAAAGAACCTTCTCTTGGGGACCGCGGCGAGACCGCGCAGCAGCGGCAAGGGGTAAACCGGTGGCGAGGAGAAGTGGCGATGGAGCGCGCGCGCGCGCGCGGCCTCTTTTATGTCCGCCGCCGCGCTCGGGCGTTATCACAACGCCTTGCGATAACGCGATAAGAGCGCGATAAGAACCGCTTAGCAACAGCGAAGGGTAAACCGGTGGCGAGGCGGAGAAGGGAGGGGGTGGCGAGGAGGGGGAAGGGCGCGCCGCGGCGGCGCTCACGTGTGGTCCACGCGAAGCGCGGTGTTGACGAGCCTAGTGAAGCTTTTCGCTTCAATGAAGTTTTCCTCGCGTTTTGCGCTGCCAGAAAACCGCGGTGTCTTGAATGCGGAAAAGTGGCCGGTCACGCTCGATTCGCGCCATTCGACTAGACAAACGGTCTAAATGCGCGTTAGGGTCACTGAATTTTGTTGTTACGGCGAGAACACATGTGCGAAAAGCGAGCGCGATTCAACGCGGCGCGAGGTTGCGAACGGCGCCTTAGCGTCCGATCGCAGCGCGCCGCTTGCGTCCAACCTGCTAGATGTCAACGGTGGGCCGCCCGCGGCAAACGCGATGACGGGAAGCGGGAGCCAACGCGAGCGCGGAGAGCGGCAGCGTCATGACGACGTAGGGCGCGCTCCTTTGAGCCGGGGCCGGTCTCGACCAGGTGGTGTTGTCTCGACGCGCTCGCCCGCTCGCGCGCGTCGAGACCGGCCGTGGCCTGCCGGCCTGTCGATCAGCCGGATCCCGTCTGGATCACAAAAATGAGCTAAAGCTTGTTCTTGATATAGATAATAAACTCTGGTATAAGCAATTTGAAAACTGTATCATCTTTGAGGATCGCTGACCAATACTAAGTTGCTGGTAGAACAAATGTGCTACGAGAAAATTTTGTAGCGAAAGCTACATTGGCCACGAACTCGCGATTTCGCTGTGGCAGTGCTCCAAGGAGGCACAGAGACCGACCTTGAGCCGTTGCCTAGCAACCGCCGCAGCTGGCGGACGCAGCGGTTGCTAGGCAACGGCTCAAGGTCATCCGCCAGCTTCCTCGCAGTTGTGGCGCAATTTAATCTCGACTGTTTTAGCTTTTATTTGAGCGGTCGCTTATATCGAATTATCGCTTATAACGAATTTTTTCGCCGTCCCGCTGACTTCGTTATAACGAGGGATTACTGTAGTAACCTGACATCTCACGTTACCAAAAAATGTTAACTTAAGTACGTTACCCGTTACAGTTCCGAAATGGTAACGAGTGCGTTACTAAGTTACCGAAAAAAGTAACGCGTTACCGGTAACGCCGTTACTTGTAACGCATTACCGGCAACACTGGTCATGGCTTCTTTTATACGGGAAGGCATGGGCGAACACTATTCCACAGAAATTCCGTAACTTGGTCGGTTGTTCGGCACCAGTTCTGGTGCAGTCGTCGTAAGGACTCGACGAGGGCTCTATAATGTCTTTAGTAAGCATTTTGTCCACCTCCTGCTGAATGATGTTCCGTTCTGTACTGGAGACCCTATACGGACGTCTGTGGATAGGAGCGGCGTCACCGGTGTTAATGCGATGCGTAACCACAGAGGTCCGAGCCAAAGGGCGGTTGTCGAAGTCAAAGATGTCGTGAAATGAGCAAAGAAGACATCTGAGGTCGTGAGTTCGTGCTGGTAAGAGGTCAGGGGCAATCATTTTTGCGTATTGGTCAGATGGTGGGACGTCGGACTCGGGGCATTTCGGCGAGGGACGTACACAGCCGGTGACAGCTGATACAACGCAGTCGGAAGCAGGGCACAGCGTGGTGAGCGACATGCCTTGGGGAAGCGGCTGAACGTGCGATGAAAAGTGGAGGATCGGAAGGGACGCTCGATTGGCAAACATAGTGACCACTGTATGTGCGAGGACAACACTCCGTGTGAGAGGCACATCAAGGGCTGAAGTAACGATGTATTGGCCATCGGGAACTGGTGGGACGGAAGAGAATGATACGTAAGTGACGGCATTGGGGTTCAGGCAGACAAAATCCACGGTACATAGGCGATGGACAACTGGAGCCGGTGGCTCCTCGTTAAACGGTAGGGCGAGCTGAACGACACTTGTGGCGCAATCAATGAGGGCAGAATGTTCGGAAAGAAAGTCAAGGCCAAGGATGAGGTCATGAGGGCAGTGTTCGAGGACAGTGAAGAGAACCGAAGTATGGCGGCCGGCGACTGACACACGGGCTGTGCACATTCCAACGACAGCGAAGTACCGCCATCGGCGACACGAACAACAGCGGAGTGGGCAGGAGTGAGCACTTTCCTAAGGGGACGGCGTAGACAGGCATTCATAACGGAGACGTGCGCTCCCGTGTCGATGAGAGCGGTAACAGGGATCCCGTCCACGTCGACGCTAAGTATATTCCGTCGGGCATGTAGTCAAAGGAGGATTTTCAAGGTCGGTCGTCGGAGCAGCATCATCAGTTTTCCAAACGGGATCGAGCATACGGGCCAGGAGATGACGGGCGGCGAGTTTGGGGCGACGGAGATCGATGACGGTAAGGCAACGACGAGCGGTTGGCTGGAGCGGCCTGAGCGTCGGAGCTTGCGAGCTGTGGTTCATGGGGCGACGAAGAGCGGCGGTAGGTCGATGACAGATAGCTTCGGCAGTGTCGGGAGATGTGACCAACTCGGGAGCAGTTAAAACAGATGGGCCTGTTGTCAGGTGTTCTCCACTCATCCGGGTTGCGGCTGCGGCGAGTGTGGTACGGATGTCGGGCACCGAGCACGGGAGACACATGACGTGCATCTGGGCAACTAATGGAGCATACAGGTTGGATCCCGAGATTGGCGAATTCTTGTCGGACAACAGCCTGTATAAGGGATACTGGAGAGGCACTGTCCGATGCCGATAACCGGGAAACTGTGGGAGACACTGCCTCTAGTTCTCGGCGTAAAAGTCGTGTCAGGCTGTCGGATGAGTCTACGCAGGACGACGTTGCCGCCGTGTTCGGCAACCGCGTGAACTGGGGGGAAATACGGCGGCTTTTCGCTTGTTCAAACCGGCGGCATTCTTTTAAGATGGCGTCAACCGTTCCACAGTCCTTGTACACCAGCAAGTTGAAGGCGTCGTCTGCAATTCCCTTGAGAATGTGACCGACTTTGTCACTCTCTGACATGGCAGAATCAACTTTCATGCAGAGGGCTAAAATGTCCTTAATATAAGACACATATGACTCTGGAAGATTGGGCGCGGCATGCAAGCTCCTTCTTTGCAGCCAGCTGTCGTCCGGTCCCAACTGTTCAGTTCTTCCTCGTGGGTCTCGAACCAGACCCTTGCGGTGCCCGTCAAGTAGAAAATGACGTTGGCCAACTTCATCGTGGGGTCCCACCTGTTGTGTGTGCTCACACGCTCGTACAGCGAGAGCCAGTCTTCGACGTCCACGCCATCGGTACCACAGAATGTGCCCGGGTCTCGAGGGTGGGCTAGGACGACAGTTGGCGTGGCAGGCGCGTCGGTAGCTATCTTGACGGATCGGCTTGTCGGGTCAGTGGCATGGTGGCTCGAACCCGCGACCTCCACCAAGAGATGTTACGTAAATGTAGGCACACAAGGAGTAGTCACTGAGGGATGCTGACAGCAGCTCAGTCGAACCACCGCCGGCCAACGGCGCACAGATCACACTTCGTTCTTTTCGCGCTCCGTGCACGAGCCCAGCACTGTCTTCTTCGTTGTCCACTGACAGTATTGTGCATGAAAGTGCGCGTTGGCGCTGTTCGAAGCAATGTTAGCAACATTGGGCAACACTCGAAGGCCCTCCAAATCTCGATAAGAGTTCCGCATTGCTCCGTTGACTCGATGGCCATTCAAACTGCCCGTGTAGCAGCGCTCGATCACCTCTGAGTCGATAGACTCATTAGAGCCTGCTTCAATAGCTAGAACTACAACAAACGACATATCAGCGGTTATATATTGGAGTTTTTTTGCGCCTCATGTGACCTAAACATGAACTACACGTGACCAACTACACGTCATCAATGTCATCCCCAC
Source organism: Amblyomma mixtum (assembly GCF_055824585.1). Classification (NCBI taxonomy): domain Eukaryota; kingdom Metazoa; phylum Arthropoda; class Arachnida; order Ixodida; family Ixodidae; genus Amblyomma; species Amblyomma mixtum. The sequence continues at coordinate 96,038,927 of NC_143014.1, read as the reverse complement.
ATCAACTACACGTCAGTTGATGAAACCAAAACAGTGCCAAGAACAAATTATAAACTACTTAGCAGTTGTAGGAAAATACTACAGGGTGCTCTGTGCATACCAATGTCTAGCACGTCATTTGAAAGAAGAAATGACACAGAAGCAAAAATTTGGCGTCTATGGTCCTTTAACACATTCATTTATTAACACGATTTACTGTTTGTCCAATCATCAAGCTCCCACCTAGTGATGTCATATCTACTGCTAAAAACCACCACTGTGTGGTGCAGCACCAGTGCCATGAATTTGTTTTTGCGAACTGATTAAAATATTAAATACCGGAATCTACGCAGTATGACAGTTGCTGATAGCATCACTATATTTCACTCTATGCAACAAAAAGGCAAAACAATGTACTGAAATTGTGGTTCAAGGCACCTTAAAGATACAAGCGCCAGTTTCATTGGACTTCGTATTTCTGGCTGTAGAATGGGAAGCCCACTTGCTACAAACAACGGATACAATGAATGGAATCTAGTACAGCCACTGTAGTACAGGAAGGCTGCAGTTGATCACTGACCTTATATCAACTGCTGTAACACTGTGCAGCAGACAAATCTGCAAACTGAAACAGCTCAGGTACCACAAATTTGCAGCAGTTTTATTTCAGTGCGAAAACACAAGGGTGGGGGGATGGGGGGCGGGGCGAGAGTTGCTAATGAATATATACATCTCACTTTGAGAATGGGACACGCAAATGCTTGCCCTCACTGCCTTGGTGGTGGCCTCAAGCCAGGAGGGGGCCCTGCAAAATATAATGAAAGGGCACAGAAGTTTGTATCACCAAAATAAAGCAAGATAATTATTTTGTTTTACCGTATTTACTCGCATAATAGGCGCACTTTTTTGCCAGAAAATCCGGCTCAAAGTTCGGGGTGCGCCTATTACGCGGGGTAAAATTTCCGCAAATTTTTCGACTCGCAAAATTGAACACACCGCGTAAACGCACTCGTGTGCGGGCCGCACCCCGTTTTCGCGAAGAAAATGTTAAAAAAAAAGATCCGTGTAAGGGCCGCACCGAAACTTTCCGCGACACACGCGGGAACAGCCTTCGGAATGCACGCGCCGAGGCCTCCGCGATCGGCTCCGGCTGCGCGCAACGGGCGCTTGATCGCGGAGGCCACACACGTGCACAGGAGCTTTCAGACCCCGCCCACGGAGGGCGCCCAAGGCCAAGCTCATCATCATCATCGTTTTCCTCCGCCGCGAGCTTTCGCTATCTATGGGTGCGTTCCAATTCTCTAGACGTCCGACAAGACGTCTAGTGTGACGTCTAGGAAGCCGTCTACATGTCTACATATTGGAACGTGTCTACTTCACGCGCCGCCTTGCGGCATATAAAGTAAACTAACATTTGCGAATAGTTGCACTCCTATGTTCTTAAAAACTCTTAATAAAACAAGTTAAAAACGCGCTGTTAGTAGTTTGCTAGTTCTTATTTTATTTCTTTTTCTGCAATAATGGTGCGTTCATCGCTACCGCTTCAGCAGACGATCTCACCCGCACGATTTCCTCTCGCGCGATTCACAAATATAATCGTAGGTCCACAAAGACGGCTTTATTTGCCGCCAGTTCCTATAAAAATCAACTTAACGGAATGACTGACACTTGAAAGATGGTGCGTCTCCGGGCTCCAGTGCCCGCCAAGAGCACGGCTCACTCAGCTTTGACTGCACCAACTGCTCCGCCATCTTTAGACAGGAAGTTAGCCTGCATCGATGTGGACTTCGGCGAAGCAGTCTTCTTGGACGGCTTCGTGAAAAATGGAACGCGTCTTAAAATGGCGGCTGTCCGGCAAGACGTCTAAGTAGACGTCTACTCGGGAGTATTGGAACGCACCCTATATCGCCATCAGCATCTCCAGCTCGTTTTTTTTTTGTTGTTGTTGTTGCTGTCAAGTGCCGGGATTTGCGGTAGTGCAATAGTTATCGTGGTTTATGGCTTTGCCGCGAAGCGTTGCTGTTTTAGCTCGACGGGCAAGCACCTTAACAGCTACACGGCTGGGAGTTTGCTCTCGAACACGGCAAGCATGCGGCAGGTCGGAAAATACGACGTGGCCGAGAAGTGCGGCAGTTGCGACTGCGGCGTCCCGTGTGTTCGTCCTTTTTCCGTGGTTTTTTAGCGCTCAACAATTCCTTCAAGTATGTTTAAATTTTCGTACGCGACTCCAAGCGCCGAGGTTTTCGTGGGACTAAGTCGGGAACGTTTCCGGCTGGAGATGAAGCTTTCCAAACAGACGTTTAAAGTGAGCATCCCTGAAAACTGCGTGCGGCTGTTCTACGCGATGTCGTTGTACGTGCTGTGGGTCCGCAGCAGCTGCGACGGCAGCAGCACTAGTAGGGACTAGTAGTCAGTTCAGCAAAAACTTTGTTAAAATAAAGATTGGGAAGCGGGGGGTGGCGAGGCGTCGGCTTGCAATCGTGTAAATACAGTATTGATTACAGTGCAGAGTTCGGGGTGCGCCTATTATGCGCGGAAATAAAAAAATCTGATTTTTCGCGCCCTAACTAGGGGTGCGCCTATTATGCGAGTGCGCCTATTACGCGAGTAAATACGGTAATAGCATCACTCAAATTTTAGCATCTGAAGTTCAGGCTTGTAACGCATCTGCTATGAAGTAGCTGCTGTAAGGAGCCAGATAAAGGAATCAATAACGCCGCCGCGGTGACGCAGTGGTTATAATGCTCGGCTGCTGACCCGAAAGATGAGGGTTTGATTCCGGCACATCAAAACCTGCAATAACAAATGAAATCACCGCCAAAAAGCTTAGCTGAAGGTTAATCTGAATCCCAACATCATTTTTAACATACAGTAAGGTCTCATTGCCTTTTTCCTTGCAGTGAAAAATGGCCAAATTTGAGTGTACTGAAAGAAATTTCTTATATGAGAACCGCCAAACACATCACACATTGCAATGCATGATATTGTAGCTTATTAGTTGCACTTTTCAATTAAAAAAATTGATGCAGGTCTGTCGTAATTCTGACGAAGCTTAACTCTTTCTCTACCACGCCACAGGCCATCGCTCACATTTGACCGATTCAAACTGCCCGCGCAAAAAGCTCATTTTGGAGAATGGAAGCTTGGGCGGGTTGGTGACGGTTCACTTGCCACATAGCGCTAAAGAGACACGGACACAGGGAGACAAACAGGACGGGCGGTAACTTACAACTGAAGTTCTACTGCATGAAACCAGGCAATATAAGCACTTAACAGAAAAGAAGAAATATAAAACCACTGAAATATAGGAAGCACTCAAACAGCGTTATCGTCGAACAACATTTACAGATTAGCAGACATAAAATGCATTACCTTGTCAGATAAAAACACTGAGGCAGCACTGACACACATATCTTCTTTTTGCGAATGTATATTGAACGCCTCTTTAATTTCCCTTGTAAGCCGATCTTCGTGGCAATCAATGACAAGAGAGCTTTTCAAATCCGGATAACAGCCAGGACACTTTTGTTTTTCCATCTTTTTTCTTTGCGTTGATGTGGCCAGCAAGATGCCCTTTGACACCATTCCTGACATCATTGTTATGTTCTCGCAACCTATCATTGAGGCATCTCCCTGTCTGCTCTATGTATTTTCGCCCGCATTTCAACAGAATAGAATAGATTATATTTTTTGCACATGTGACATATTGGTCCTTATGCTTCTTTTTAGATTTTATGGCTTTTTTAGGACGAGGGTTCAAGCGATTACACAAGTTTGATAATTTGTCGGGAGCGGAGAACACCAACTGTACTTTTGCACGGCTCATTATCCTCTTGAGATTGTGGGAAAGGGTGTGGCAATATACAGTCGAACCTCGATGTAACGAACCTCAATGTAACGAAATTCGCGATGTAACGCATTTTTTTCATTTCCCAATCACTTCCCCATTGAAAACCATGTATTTGTTTTCACGATTTAACGAAGTAATTTTGCTCCGCACTTTCGATGTAACGAAGTCCTTGCGCATCGCATGCATGTGCCAGGAGCTACCTTGACAATCGAATGAGAGCTAAAAGTTTAGCCGAGACGAAACGCAGTTTGTATTTGCCCTTTTACGCGCCAATTTTGCCGGCAGTGTGGGAATCTGCGAGAACGTACCGCCGCACCATCTGTCGTGCGCATACAAAGCCCGCGGCATGGAAGTTTCAAGACGCGCCGCGCCATGACGCCACTGGCGAGCTGTAGACCCTGAACGTGAAAGCGCAAACCGGAATTTTCTTGCAGCGTCCGTTCGTTTTTTTTTTTTTTGCGTGCGATGTCCTCGTAGAGAACAACAAAAAAAAGTCTTCAGTGTTGACAAACTCGTGGAGCTAGTGTGGTCGTACCTTTAAAACGGGTGAGCGGCGAAAAAAAAAAAAAAAAAAAACGTGCCCTGGCAGAGGAGGCGAGTGGCGAAGGGGGTAGAGGGGAGGCGTGGCGTGGGAGGCGCGCGCGGTGCATTCTGGGTGGGTGGCTTCGGCACGCTCTCGGCGCGGCCCGCGCGAAATGCAGCCGGCTGCATTCCGCGCCGGGCGCCGTCAGAGCGCGCCGGTAGCCGCTGTTTCGCGGACGTGACGTCGCCGTGCCGCGCGCGCACGCGCGCTACGTCGGAGTAGAACCGCGCCGCGAGCACAATTCCACCGCGCCGGCGTGAGCGATGCGAACATTTTTCTTTATTTTTCTCTGATGCGTCCCCGGCTGCAAATGTTCAATGCTGATGATGATGATACCAGTAGCGACATCTTGTGGCGGCTTTCAGTACTAGGCGCTGCGCTCATTCTTTTGCTATGCGCACACGGAGAAAAATGATGCCGTCGCGGTGTTTGCTATCACTCATTATGCTCCTGATGTAGAAAAAAACATCCGGTGCCCTTGTTAGCGATACTATTACTCGATTTTCTTGCATATTTCCTCAATAAGTGATTTACAAGTTCCCATCAACAAGCAGTGTTCCTGAACCAGTTATACTTTATTTTGACAGCTGAAACATGGGAACCTCGACGTAACGAAATTTTCGGCTGCAAGTAGGACTTCGTTATATCGAGGTTCAACTGTATATAATAACCGTCCCTTTTTGTTTGTGTGCTCAACAACGGTTCTTTTGATTGCAGTTTTGGCTTTAGTGTTTCGACATGAGGGGGCACTGTGAAAAATAAAACTGAACGGCCGCAGCAGCGTCAGCCGGAGAAAATGGTGTCCGCATCGCCGCGCGCTCCTCGAAAGTGAAAGCTAACATTGAGCACTTCGGCCGGTTTTGGTTTTGTTTTTTACGACAAAAGCAGCGGCTATGAGTCAGGCAATGATGTACAAATGTCAGATTTCAGTTTGTAAGTTCTGTTCTGTTTTCGTTCGCTCTGTGTTTTCTGCGGTGAATGCGGTTTGTAATTGATGACAGTGGCTTATTTTTGAGCTCCAGGGGCTTCACAACGTATGGGGAAGACAGTTTGCCAAATGCTCAAGGTCGCGTCTTTCAACCAAGACAACAGCCAGGTGTCCATATCGGCGCATCACTGCGGAGCAGAGCTTGGAGATTTGCTCTAGCTTTCGACCTTTTTCTTCACAGCGGAAGCGATGATCATGAGTGAAAACACCAATAAGTATGCATGGATTAGTAATTTGGACAGGCAAACATACACTCGGTGTGACGGCACCTACTGGCACCTATTGCAGATAGAATAATAATTTTCTTTTTCAGCATGAAGCCAAATATGAGGAGCACATAATGTTGGAAGCAGATTTTTAAATTTCTTCTTCAAAAATTTTTCTTTTAAATAGCTTTTTTTGTGGCCACTATACTGCTGTGTTTTGACCTTTGGACTTCATTATGCAATAAAATAAAAAATAATTGTTCAATCAAAAAACTGCTTCTAATATTGTGTTCCTTATTCTTTCTGGTGTCTAGCAATGTGTTAACCTGAAGTTTTTCTTCAGTCATTATTTTTCAATTGTTCTTGTAAAAATTGGAACAATTAATGTAATTATCTAGAAAAACAATTAGTGCACAAAAAAGTAATTGCAGTTTTGAAATACACTCAAAAAACTGCACAAGCACACCAAGTTTCATCAATTTTCGTTAATAAATAAGAAAAATAGGTTCAAGACCAGTGTCCCCCCTTAATAAAAATATTTTTTTCAAGATCAGGCTCCCCCCTTAAGGAGGGTGCGACCGCCACAGCGCTCTCTTGACAACTGCCCCGAAGAGCACCCGACCCCCCTGCCACGACACCAACAATGTGAGAGTAAATCACTTTATTACAAAGACCTGGCTCGAGTCACTGTCTATGCGTCCTTGCGCAGAGGAATCGCCCACAGCCCTTGTGACATCACGAGAGCATTCAATACGGCAGTCACTGCCGGTGAAGGAGTTTCCCGGTCTCAATTTCAATCGCACTTTTTGGAATATACAGCCCTGGGCACCCAAATTTTGGAAATTGAATCTAGGCTCTTGAATTAGTTGCTGCAGTACAACACTGCAATATGAAGAATGGCCCAGTCGTGGCCCGTTTAAGTCACCGCAAGGTGTGATGCAAGCAAGGTACATGCAGACTAACCCCCCCCACCACCAACAACAGACAAAACAATGCATGGCAACTGTAATTGATTTATTGGGGTTTAACGTCCCAAAGCGAATCAGGCTATGAGGGAAGCAGTGGTGAAGGGCTCTGGAAATTTTGACCACCTGGGGTTCTTTAACGTGCACTGACATCACACAGCACACGGGCATCTAGAATTTTGCCTCCATTGAAATTCGACTGCCGCGGCCAGGATTGAACACGCATCTTTCAGGCCAGCAGCCGAGCGCCGTAACCACTGAGCCACCACTGCGGGTTGCATGGCAACTGTAACTATTCTGTCACCTCGGCAAATAATGTGGTGATGTAAAACACCTAAATGGATCAGTGTGCCCAAAAAATAACCTGTAAAGAATTTTGCACATGTTCAAAAAGGGCACAATTCAGAGAAAACATTAAAGACTCACCTGGCCGCATCATGCCTGGTGGAGGGGGCCCACGCATGCCAGGTGGAGGAGGTCCCATGGGTGGCCGGCCTCCCATGGGCATTCCACCCGGTGGCGGCGGTGGCATGCCCCGACCCATCATGGCTGGGGGTCCACCCATCATGCCAGGAGGTCCTCGCATGCCCATGGCAGCAGGTGGCCGCACCTGCGGTGGTGCCGACACACCCACAGCACCTGGTGGCAAGGATGCACCCCCGCGACCAGCTTGGGGGGCCATCACTTGCGCTGATGGTCCACCAACACCCCGCACGGGACCCTGAAGACCTGCATGCCACAAAATGCTTCACTTGGGGCACTCTTCTACACAGGGTGACAAGCTTACACATTTGCACATGCAGTAAAAATAATAAAGGTCGCTAATATTAATAAAATAAATACACCCTAAAGTAACAAATATCTACAACAGAGGAGCAGAAACGCATGCACAGAGGCAGACGCATGGAACAGCAGCAACAAAAATGGCTTGGTTTTTAAAGAATGCTTTCTACTGCCACTAATGATAAGTTTCAAAATCATACCATACATTAATATTACATGCTTACACTGAGCAAGTACCCCCTTTTCTTTGAAATGATTTGCCGTGTAACAACACGCACATTTCCCTGAGGACAAGGACTCCTAGCTTAACCCTTTACTGTCCACCCTTCCAATTTCACAACATATCGTTTGCATTGCATGTGCTCATTCCTACATGGAACTTGGGTACAAAGTTTCATTTGAACATGTTCTCAGCACTAGCACTTTTTGGTCAGAATATTGTGAGCAAGCTGTCCGAAGAAAAAGGGTGCACGAATGTGTGACTTCCAGCCAGCATCCAACAATTCGTCATCTCAGACTAGCTGCACAAAATGGACCAAGCGGCTAACATGGTACTAATTAGCGACATGGATTTTTCAATTTTCAGTAGGGCCCTGTTGTTATGCACCCGGGTACTATGATTTCCAAGCTAGTCCCACTTCAGCTTCCATTGAAACCAACTTAACTCTGTTGTTACATTGCAATTTGGGGAGCGTTTCCACAAGTTATGTCACGAATGTCTGCTCATGATGCGTGGTTTACCCCATGAAGCCATTTTTACAGCCTGAATTTAGCGCATGTGAAAAAGCAAGGGCATGCCGGCCTAAGCTGCACTCTATGCTCCATTGCCCGCCACCATGTTTGGCCGCTTTCGGAGCACACCACTGACACCCTGCATGCTTACGAGTGGCATAAATTTTGTTGTGGCTCTTGGTGCAATTCCATCTGCGACTCTAGTGCAACCAAACAAAAGTGCAAACTAACGAAACTAAGCCATAGCAGATGCCAATGGGATATCGTTGCACAGGTTTGCTCCGCTTTTTTCCCGTCCCCTGCAGCTTAAAAGAATCTCTAGATCCCAATAAACGAGGATAGCTTAAGCCTGCAGCGGCATCCGTGAAAACTGCAGAAGCTTATGTGCCACAGCTTCACTCGCTCAGTGCACATCACCTCCAACCTGCTCCCTCCCCTTCACCAATAGGTGCTCAGGCAGACCACAGCCTCTTTTGCTCTGCCTGACCACTGCGCCAATATCGAGAGATCCCGGCTGTTGCGCCTACTTCTGGCACTCTCATCCCAGACTACCCCCCCCCCCCCAAACAAACAGGGCTTTTCAGAGATTCTGTGCATGAAGAACGATTGCGAGAGCGACAAAGGAAAATTTTAGAAAACATGTTACCCTTGGATGAAAAAAAAAAAACAGGCAGCATACAGCGCTGTACAATTTTTTTTCCCGAGTGCTGTGTTGGGCGACTTCATTTCCCAGCTGGCACATTTTTCTTCACAGTCCTGTGGAAAATGTAACAGCATACTGTATTGGCTGTTGAACGTGGTTTGGTTGGTTTATGGGGTTTTAACGTCCCAAAGTGACCGAGGCTATGAAGGACACCGCAGTGGAGGGCTCCAGATAATTTCGACCACCTGGGGTTCTTTAACGTGCACTGACATCACACAGCACATGGGCCTCTAGCATTGCGCCCCATCGAAATGTTACCGCTGCGGCCAGGATCGAACCCACATCTGGGTCACCAGCTGAGCAACATGACCACTGATCCACCGCGGCGACTTTGCTGAATGTGGGTACATTAGCTGGCAGAATGCACATGTAATCATTACAGGCCACAGAAGCCATTCCTAAGTAAGAGGGGCAGAGTGCCAGTCCCTCAGTAGCTTTTGAGGCCTGCGAGGCAAGTTGCTTATTGCTTCTACAGCACCAATGGTCCATCCCCTAGGGAGCTTGCATCGCACCCGCTCTCAGTTACCGCCCTATCCCATTAACCCACATTGTCCATCCGTCAACTCTGAATAATGCAATTAGTCTGACAAAAGGCACACAATAAACTGACTAAAAATTATTTTGCATTTATCCACGTGCTCCCCTCCTGACTGCCACGCACATATTTCAGGTGTTTGCTCCTTAAAAGAGCAAAGCGATCATATTTCGAAACAAGTGACCGAGATCATATGAGACAGGCCCATCATTGGAAAGATGCTCAATTTGCCAGGGCAGACCCTTTTTTCTATGTATGCACTTAAAGGACATGCAGATTTGCTTCGCTTGCCTTATGGCCTAAAGCCACACAGTATATAGCCTAGAAAGTTTAGTCCAGTACAGTCGTTCCCATCTCAAGCAAACATGCCCTTGATGAACAGAGTCCAGCGACACTCAATGCATGAACAGAACAAAGCTGTGTAAAGTCTGCAAAATTTAGCGCAGTGCGTAATACACTTGTGGGGCAGCACAAGAATGAGCAATGGCTACAGATGCCGTGGCTCCGAAGTGCTTCATTATGAATTCCACAAATCTCCCACAAGCAAACAAACATCAGGCAGGAAATGTGCAGTGCTCACAAACGCGAGTGCAGCACAGCCTACCTGGCAGATTACCAGCATGATTAAAGAGAGGCCAGCATTCTTCTAAGGCACCACCACCTGCTTCTTGATTGTCAGCCCTAGGGGAGACATCAATAGCACGTGTCGATTCACCCAAGTGCCAGGCTACCTTTTTTGACAACTACAAGTAACTTGGCACTGAAGAATGGAGAAGGCAGTTACTGCTGTCCGCCTGATCTGCAGTGTACGCCAGAATATCACTTTTTTTAAATGTACAAGTAGGAGCAACTAAGTATTTTTCAAGCCTCTGGGCTGCTTGTAAGCATACCTGCAGGTGCAGCACCTACAGGTGCAGCTGGTATGCCTCTGCCGGCAGCACGACCAATGCCAGGCCCAGGGGCAGCCCCAGGGATAGGCACTCGGGGCAGGCCCTCCTGCATACAAGCGCACGCTACAGCCAACAAAGCAACAGCACAAATTAAAGAAAAATTCCCCTATACTTGGTTTCAGACTGCAAGCTTTCATCATAGGCAACACTACAAGGCATCCACTCAGTTCAAATACTTTGACTAGGGCAGCCCAGGTGAAGTGCCTTGGGCCTACCAGCAGGAGAGAATCAATGCACTGAAATGCACCATGGCCGCAAAAGGGCCAGATGCTGGTGCTACGGTCAGCACAGCACTAGCACCTGGCCTTCAAAAAGCAGCGAATGGACAACTTACAAAACTGCGGGAAATCTGACTTACAGGAAGATGTTTTCCAACCAAAAACCCTCGTTCACAGACACGTTTTCGCTTCCTGCCCTGCTGCCTGAAGGGGTCAGGACGAGGGGAGAAGAGTCAGCAGCCCTGCACTGTGTCCTTCTTCGAAAAGATGTGCGGGGCTGCCCCAAATCTGCGTGAACCTGAAGCCCCGCCGGACATCGCCAGCTTTCGAGGTAGAGTGTAAAGGAAAGTTGTGCAAAGGTTGCAATGATGCATTCCCTTGACGAGTACCTGTCTCGACCCGCTCCTCTCGTTCGCGCCTCGGCTCTACTGTGTCCTTTCAACAATTTCCCTCCCATACAGATAAAGGAACGTCTCTCCTCTCCCTTTCTGAAGAAGAATGCGAGATTGCCATCTGCGTACGAGGGTTTTTGGTTGGAAAATTGTAGAGGGCGCTCGTTATTCTGCAAGTTATCCATTAATATTTCATTCAAAATAGGCTCACAACGTACAAGAACCCCCCCCCCCCCAAAAAAAACTCTGGGGCGCTTAACCTCCACCTTAAAGGTAAGATGTTACTGCCCATTTATGCAGAATTGCCCTTTCTCTACTCTACATTCACAGATCCCTGGGAGTACCCACGCACTCCTGGCACAGTGGTGCAGTGGTTAAGATGCGCCACTGCCCTGCTATGGCAGGTGTTTCCATCAGTGGGGCTTGTGCGACCCAGGTTGCTCTTCCCGACCAACCTCTCGCGACCAATCATTAATTCAACTGCCACCTGCCACAGTGGGCAGTTTGCTCACAATCCGGTGGGCAGGTTGCGACGGTGCCACAAGGTCACGCGACTTACATGGCCCCACCTGCCAGCTTGGTTGAGTCTCTGGGGATTTTTTGCGTGGAATTTTCGCTCACGATCAACAACGACGACGCGGGCATTTCTGTGACACGGGCTCTTTAACGCGACTGCATTAAAACAAGCATTCAACATTACTGTTAATGTTACCAGAAATATTTTAGCCATGCAGATTCAGTACCCTCACTAAGTATTCAAACTGGATTCACTCTTGAGGTCTGTAAAGTGCGCAAAAAGAAGGCGCATTGGATTTATAAATCGCACGGAAGACAACCTCAGGTGGCGGAGGTCCCTCGACGGTCAAAGACACAATGTTCTCGCCACGAAGCAACACAAGGCCCAGAACGCGTTTTTCTTCGCGGTCTCCATGCTTGGCTTGATTCTTTCCTTTAACTTTGCGGAATTCCTCGCAGTCGCCCAGGATAAGGTTCATATGCTTGTCGAATGCCTTGAAGGTGCCAATGAAAATGCGGCTATCCTGAAGAATAACACGCATTCTGTAGTTGATGTGCTGTAGCATCTTGTTGTTCTTGCTGATCGTCTACAAAAAGAAAAGAAAATGGGGTGTTTACAGACAGCAGACGCCAATAGAACCGGCGACGCTAATTGCCGGCTCCACTGCCAATTAATCATGAGACCAACGAAATAAGTGCATCAAGTACATTTCCTAAGGCTAAGCAACGACAACTATTACTTACCATGGTGATTATTTTTTGCAAGCGCTTCTGATTATACGGATACAATCACCGCACCGGCACTCCCAATACCAACCGCACAACGCAAGCCGAACGCTTCGTCGGCTTTGTCCGTCAGTTTGTTTGTACAGGGTGCCCAGCAGGTTTTGAATAAAGTCTGAACCATGAACACAGCTCAAAACACTTATTTTGAAGTTTAATATAAGTCTTAATATAAAACGCGCAATAAAACAAAAATATGTGTATGAATAAATTTATTTCATTAAATGTGAAGCAATACGAAATACAATGAAGAAACTCTCTTCATGACCACTGATCTACACCAGGGGGCTGAAGTTATGGTGGAAGCGACCGAGCATGGAGGAAAAGTAACCGAATGTCTCGCCCGAATATTTTCCGGTTGTTATCGTTATTATAGTGAACTCTTTATCGTTATATAGTCTCCCGTATACCCGTACTGTACATGAACAACGGCCAGAAACCAAGCGCCACTCGCGCTGGCGTCTCTGTCCGGCTCCTCTAAAATTTTTTCTCCTGTGGTGTTTACCTGTTCAAACATGTTTAGGTCTTTGTCAAGTGCGGCGTGACAAAAAAAAGCAAAAAAAAAATGGCATACACGTCTTTGGTTGTATCCGTATTGGGTGGCTAGAACTTTTCGAAGAAGTCCTCGCCACCCTACCCGTAGCCATGACTTCAGCTTCTGAAGCAGGATTCTCGGAAACACTCCACGAAGCGCGCGAACTACAAAATTTAAATGCGTTTGTGTAATGTGAAATAATAAACGGGTTAATCCTCGTACAAATCATGCAGCCGCGCAGTTTTGTTTGAGCTGCCGCGTTCGATGTTTGCGCTGTCGAAAAGATGTTAAGGCAGTGGTAGGACAGGCCTCTGTAATCTTCAGTACCAGCTTCAGCTTACGTACGTCTTTTTATGGAAATCAGGAAAACGAAAAAGGAAAGGAAAAAAAAGCGCCTGCACGCTCGAGCTGCGCCTCGGCGGCCTTGGCTCGAGCAACCCGTGCGAGGTCGCTGCTGCTGTGGGCGCCCTCGAAAACGTCAACACATCGTCAGCAGATATGCGTGCGGATACGGTAGTTCCTCTCTGATGCGTTTTCCTTCCGCTCCACTTCGACACTTGTTCCCTGTCTTTGGACGCCTCAGCGAGGTGCAGTACGTAAGTGCTTACGTTTATATCCGCGGTTTAAGCGCAAGTCGGCAGCTTCCGTTACCAAGCCCAATTGCACCCTGCGCGGTAAAAAGCTCTCGTTGCCTCTGCCGTCGTCAAGACAACTAATGCCGTGGTAATGGGTGATACGCATTCCTGTACAGAGGTATGAACATCGCAGCCAAAACGTCTTCAGCCGTTATTTACGAATTTCTTTGCGGTACACAGCTGTGTTACTAGATGCGTTTATAGTGACAGTAACGCAGCAAAGACGCAGCCGAAGTGAGAAAAAATTTCGTGCTCGTGTCTCTGTCGTGTTGATTTAACAGGCGGGATATGCTGCGAAACTGATCAGTACACAGAACTCTTGGATATGTGGTGCTTGTTTGTGGGCAGTGACCGGTTTATGTGACAAAAGTGCCTTAAAAGCGTCCCCCCCCCCCCCCCCTCTTTTTTTTTTCAGATGCCTCTCTACGAACCAAATGTGGCGGTTAAAAAAGCAACCCTTGCGTTAGCATGATTCTGGTTCCCCGAGGCGCAGTACGGCTGCGCCCCGGGGGTTATTCGCACCCGCGTTGGGTACACAGGTGGAACTGCGAAAGACCCGACATACCGAAATCTGTAAGTGACGAGCAGCAGAGTGAAACGCGAACAGTGCGCGGTACATATCTTTACCCAGTCACGCACATAGGAGAAGGGAATCGAGAGCGCTGGTTCTCTTCCCTTATTGCTAGATTGAGGAGAAAAGGTACTTCACTAAAGTTTTTTTTTTTTTTGCATATATCATGGTTCTTTACTTCATGGATCTGGCAGGTAGTGGAGCACTGCCCTAGACAGTGAAAAAATAATTTTGCAAACATGGCTGCATCAAGGAGTGATAATAGTGCATACCTTGGCAAAATCACGTGCTCAGTGCTCACTCGGACTTGAAGATGTAATGAAAACGGCGCGACGCGCGAGGGCAAAATTGGAACACAAACGATGCCGTTTTCATTACATCTTCAAGCTAACTAGCCCAAGCAAGAGTTTTTACTTCATAACTCAGGCTCACTCAGAAGTTCGATCAACCAGTGGGCTCACTCAAGCACACTCACAGGGGCCCAGGCTCACTCGAACTCAAACTCATTTAGGCTCACAACTACTTTGAGCTCACTCACTCGCAAGTCATTCGAGGTCATAACTCACTTTCACTCAGGACTCATCTAGGCTCACTCACTCATTTAGACTCACTACTCATCTAGACTCACTCACTCGCTTCAACTCATGGCTCATTTGGGCTGACTCTTCCATTTCCATGCGTATGATAAGGGGAACGTACTGCATAACATGAGCTGGAGGTATCTGAAAGATGCGCGACAAGGAATCCCCACCTCCCGCGCAGACACGGTGAAACTCGGTCAGAGCTTCCAACATATTCCCATGCGGCTCATTACAGACATCAAGAAGCCGCCTCCCACTGTACCATGAAAATCTGTCGAACATCCAGCGAATGCCTGGCGAAGGACTGAAACGTTTGTTGCACATCTGTAGAGTTCCGTAAAAGTCATACAGATGTATGTCGGTTGCCCGAGGGACGTCCGGCGCAAAGAAATTGGCAGTCCAGGGAAGGTCCCACGGACGTCGAAACTGGACTACCGGTCGTCCAATTTCTGACATATTTTTTTTGTGGGATGTCCCACGGAGTTGCTTACTGAGCCGAAGGATATCCTCTGGATGCGGAGAGCCAGTTTTCTGTTACTCTGACATCTGCACGACATCCTGCGGTTTGACCTGTCTTGACTGCAAGACTTCAGCAGGATGTTCCCAGGAACAGCACCTGTGAAATGAGTAATTGCACCCCTCTTTAAATCCCTGCTGTAGAAGACAGTTTTCATTGTGTGCAGATATTCACACACCTGTCATGAGCGCTCAAACGGTGTGGTTTCTTGTCAGTGGCGCCCACCAATAGTCTCCTTGTTGAAGATACCTTCGTGGTATGTGCCGAGTGAGCTGACTTACTGTTAATGCCTTCTGGATGCCAGTTTCTATCCCCCTTGTTCCCTGCTGGAAGCACGGTTTGAAAGCAGGGGTGGTGATTTGCCATGCCTTCTGCTTTCCTCAGTAAGATTTCCTCTGGCAGCGAACAAAGTGATTACAAACTGGCAACCAGTGGGCACAAAATAGTCAGAATAGTAAAAGAGCTTAATCAGGACACACTCAGAAACAAGGTACCTCAAGCAAGGAGACTATTGGCAAGTATCATTGGGACACAACACAGTATATAAATTTGAACGGTGCAGAGAACACGAACACAGGAAATATAGGGTCGATAGAAAGTGCACCTACTACCGAGTTTATTGCAGGAAACACCAGCTTTTTTATACGCCAGTACATTATCACAGCCAGAGCAACGTAACCAGAAAAAATACGGAATCAATGTACAATGACCGATTATCAGGATCTACACGTGTCCTTCTAAAAAACCCAAAGTTCCTGGTCATTGAGTCTGACCGACGACATGTGAATGCTCGTGGGCCCAGCTTTCTGTATGTGATAAGCCTCTATTATTTCTCTTTTGAACCGCTCTTTGCCTTTGCCAATAAGCATTACCTTTTCAAACACTGGTTCACGTCCTTCACGATCTTTGCAGTGATTAGGTAGGTTCCCTCTTGCATTGTTTTTCATTGAACGTTGGCGCTCGCTTGCTCTCTCATTGAAACACTGGCCAGTCTGGCTGATGTAGACATGCCCGTACTTGAGTGGTATCTCGTAGATGACCTCAGATTGGCAGTCAGTAAACCGCAACCCATGCTTAAAAACTGTGCGTCATGATGGCCAGACGACTCCCCAGATGCGCTATCAAGCATGGGCAAGCAAGTCCATGGAGCACGACTAGGCTAATATCACTAAGAAAATCTAATGCTAGACTAAAAATGTTTACTATTAACTTATTGAAAGCACCACTGGCTCAGGAACTACGAGTTGGTGACTGACTGTGGTTAACCTTTTGCAAAAATTAACAGTACACACAAGTAATCGCGTGCTTTTATTCATAAGGGCTCCATGCAGTCAGCATATGAGACTCTGGAATCTTATCAGACCTCTTGAAGGAAGATTAACACAATGCAGCACAATATTATTGGAATACCAAAATTCAGTTTCTGAAATCAGGTCACTAATTAGAGAGCAATTACTCATTATCATCCACATGAATGTAACCACACAACTACAAGGGAATGCTATACAGCTTTCACAGAAAATTTGCAGATGAAAAAAAATTTGTCTGGTACACCTTGGGGGTTTCCCCTTATACACTGGATTAATATCATTCCCACTTCAAGCTGCTGATAAATTCAGGCTCATTCTGCCTAGTGCTGCTGGCTGTCCTGGGTGGGTAGGTACCCCGAATAGGTTCTTGTCTTGGGTTTGAGCCCTTGACCATGATTTATTTTCCTTCGATTGCAGAATCCCTGAGACAGCTCTGCAGATTTCCTTCATAGGTTTATGGCTGCACACTGAAGCGGGTGTTAATGATAATTACACATTCAGTTGAAACCTAATCCATTTAGGAATTTCACCTAAATACATTGGAATTTCTGCCATTTTAAACTAAACCTTCTATAGTACAGTTGAAAATTGCATGCAGTCGGCCTAAAAAATAGTCTAAACTCCAAAATGGGATGCATCCACAAACAAGGGCAAATTTAGGAAAGTGGGAATGACCACTTAAATGATCAAAAATTTTTCTGAGGGAAAGCTCCGTTGGCCCCTATTATTTCAACAGTGTTCAATAAATGGAATGATTAAATATAGCAGCCCCTCCAATCAATCTGCCACTACCTAAGCCTGCAATATGCACTAGCACAGAACTTATTAGGTATTAGGTGACCATGATCAGCATCACAAAGTCAAAAGCCTACATACCCCGCAGGGGTGTCTGCTGCATGCAGATGTTGGTGAGTTGCGACACCATGGCTTCCTGAGCATCCGCAGGTACATCCCCGCAGGGGGATGATGGTGAGCAGTGCGCTACCACGGACCCGAGCACCCGCGCTTAGCCGTGCGTGGCTCAGCTGTGTCCGGGAAAAAGGGGATCCTGGTTGTTGAGCCGATGCCGAGCGTTTGCACCTTTAAGGTCTCTCTGCGGAGGCAACACACCACTTTGGCCCCAGCTTCCCGTAGACAGCACCTCCGGCCTGACCCGACTGGGGAAAATCGGCAGTCGCCTTTTCCTATCCTCCCCTCTATCTTTCACTTTCCTATCTCTTTCTTACAACTCTCCTGTTCCCTCCTCTCTTCTCGGTTTTGTCACTTTTCATAGGCAGCTAGGGTTACCCTTGTGTGACAAACTACCCTGGGTTTCGTTATAGTTATAGTGTACAACTGGCGTGGATAGGGCTTTCTTCTAAGTTCCTGTCCCGTCCCTTGTTATGCACCAAAATGGAATTTTGGAATTATGGAGTTATGCACCAGAACGGAATTTTGGTGCATAACACCGCAAAGTAGCAAAAAACCTATGAATAAGCCACAAGCCTATGCCTAATAACATTGCCATAATAAAGCAGAACCAGAGTGAGAAATACTAATGAGTTACAAAGTTGACAATGACTTAACATAATTTGAGTGTGCTGATGCCCTTAAACCATTCAGGTTCGATATATGTCTAACCACTGGCCCCAGACAACTTTCCTCCTAATTAATGAACCAGAACAAGCAAGAAATTAGGGGTACTACAGCCCTTGCCCAGAATTTCTTTTTCATAACTTGTGTTTTATTTGAAACTGACAGCACTTCAAAAGGCTAATACCTTTCTTACCAAGAGAAAGAATGACGAGTAGACAAGACAGAGATGTAGGTAAGACGCCAATCGTGCACGGGTATGTCCACGACGGCAAGTTGTACTAAAAAAATTTCAAATAAATTGCAGCTATGATTCATATATACATTGGCCTGACACTAGACCAAGACCAAGCGCTAAAGATTATGGATGGACATGGTCGATCCCTATTAGCTCAAATTTCCACCTTAACCCCTTACCGCATGAATTTTTATTTTTACAGAAAAAAAATTTTACTGGCCTGGATTTGTAACAGAAACACTCATGCCATGCTTTATTTAAAAAAAAAAAAAACCACGCAGTTGCAATTTATAACAGTATTTTCCTCGCGTATCACATATGATACACCATGCAGTTATGGGTATATTTTGAGGATATACACAAAAACATAGGATATGAAGAAAAAGAAAAGAAAAATTGACAGATATGTAGAGAGTAAGTGAAATAACAAAATTTATTGCAGAAAAATGAAAATCTCTTCAACTTTAACAGTGAAACTCCTGCAGTGAGGTGACGTCCCCGACTTTGCCCCTCTCATGCTGATGATTCTGCTAATGGAACAAAGCAAAGCCGTTTCGCTCCCTGTTGAAGCAGAGAGCAGCGTTGCACTTCTTGCATGAAACATTTGTGAGCCGGTTGCAAGAGGGCAGCCGGCAGCGCGCTCGCTTGTGAAGCCAATTAGGCATGTGGTCCGTTTTGTCCAGGCGGACGTCAGCAGTAGGCAGCGGCACGAGCGGAGCCCTCTTCTTTGGATGGATGAGCATCTCAATTTCTGACCTTGGTCGCCCTGCGCGCTTTCTCTCGTGTGGCTTCCCTGCCTTGCAGAGTCCTTCTGCCTTGCAGAGTCCTTCTGCGACGGCAGACTTGAATTCAAGAAGGGGAGTTTTGGCACTTCATTGTCTTCGCCACAGCAGCCAGGCATTCACCACGGTCAGGTCCATCAAGTGAAAGAAGATCCGATGGTACCACTTCTTGGACCGTATTTTGATCCGATAGTAGCCCAAACTCGAGTCCAGCAGATCCTCGCAAATGACTCCTCGCAAATGATCTCAAAAATTTCTACAGGACAAAGAAATTTGAGGGTGTGACAAGGTCTGAGATAGTTGACGGCGTCTCAGCGCTACCATTGAACTCTATTTCTTTTGGGTCCCTAGTAAGGCAGGCTTTTGTCCACTTCGGCGGGCATTTGAGAAGCCCTTTTCTGCCTCAAGTACTCGGTGCTGCCAGCGGAGCTTCATCTTCACTATCGTCCTCGCTTTCGGATTACTCATCTGCCAGGAGGGGTGGCGTCTGGGTCGGAAAAATTACGAGGAACTTTAGCGGCTTAAGTGGTGAAAGGCGAAAGCCTGAGTGCTGCATTCTGCTACTCGATTGTTCACATTCTGTTGGTGCATTAATTAACTGTAAATTAATGACGCTTAACCTTTGCCTTTAGGAGTGGAACGCGAACACCTGTTCGGCACATCATGTTCGGCGGGATGATGCGTTGCCCTTTGAACGCAACACTTTTTGAGGAAAGCAAATGGCGCTGTAATCCTCTGTCCTCTCGGTGAACACCTGAACCGCACCGTACAGGAAGAGAGGAAGTGGAGTGAAAGAAGAAAGAGGAAGAGGGACCGTAATGAAGAAAAGGAAATTTTATTTGTAACTGTCTCGCATATTTCGGTGGACACCCGTCAAAATTCGCGCGCAGTGACATCACACCATTTTGACCAGTCTGAAACGCGGACAAATTTGCTAACACGTCTTGGTCACAACAGTATAAGCCATTAAAGGCTTTCGCCTTAAAAATCTTTTCCTCGTCGTCGTCTGACAGCTCACTATCGCTACTTCTATCGCCATCACCTAGAATGGGCCGGACTCCACGTTTTGTTCTACCGTAAAAAGTGCCGACATCCATGGCCTGGAATATAGAAAAAAGGATTCCTCACTGTCGAGCAAACGCAAATAAAGCAAATCACAGTACAAATTTATTATTTCTCTCAAAAAAGTGCCAACGCGTTTTCACACACAAAAATTACCCCTAACTGCATAGTGCATCACATGTGATACAGGCCAAAATGTGGCCCTCACGGCATAATGAAAAGGTTTTGCACACTCAAAACATGCCCAGATGAAGTGAAGGAGCCATTCTTTATGTTAATAATTTTTTTGAAACGGAAGTATGTGTCAGAATTACAAAAACATAGGATTCACTTACCAACTTGGTGCGCAAAACTTGCGACGCGGCGCCCTCGCGTTTGCAAACAGAAATGAAGTTCAAAACAACTTCGAGAAGTAGAGCCACCACCGGTGTAGTTGCTAGACATGATGTAGATTCCCACTAAATGCAGAATAAATTTTTTAGCTTCGTTTCTGCGGTATGAGAAGAAGTTTGGTGTGTATCATATATGATACACCATGCGGTAAGGGGTTAATAAATCAAAATTAAGTTTTCCCACACCTAAGCAGTACCAACAGAATTGCTTTAAGTAGCTTCTCAAGTTTCATTGCTTTTAGTAGAAGCAGGCATTGCAATGCTTTAGTAAAACAATGCTCAGGGATAGCCCTGGTTTCGTCAGAAAAGAGGAAGTGATTGTCTTTAAACACAAGCAAGCTGCAATGATCAGCGTTGTCATGTTTCAGCATTAAACCAGATAGTGATGCTACTTGTGATTTGTAGTAAAACTTGCCTTTGCTTGGGTCGATGAGGTGCTGGAGATATCCCGTACCTTTGGCGTTCAGAAAGCCTTTCCGGTGCGTGCTTCAGCTAAGATTTAATAAATTTTCCAACAGTGGTCGTGTTTTGTTGCAGAAAATGCTTTGTAATGGCTGAAATTAACACTTATTTCATTAAAATATAGAGCCAAAACTGTGTAAATATATTGTACTAGGCGCTCAGCATTACTAATGGTAGAGGACGAATGAGAAATATTTAACATTAATGTTCATTGATAAAAAATAGTGCTGGCCAACTGTTGTACGGTATACAGGGTTTAATGTCCATAAGCGACATGGGCTATGAAGGCTGAAATGAGTTTTCACATCCTGAAACTACTGTTAGCTTTGAGGCAAGGTGTAGTGGCAGACTCCGAATCGGCTTTAACTACACTACATGGGGCATTTGCAACCTGTAGCCATCTAGGCCTAGCAACTCAACCAGCAGTGTGTGCTAAGCTAAACTAAATGAGGTATAATAAGATGATCACCAAAATAATAGAATACAAGCAGTAATCTAACATTTGCAGGTCCAAAGTGCAAAAAGCACTCTGGTCAAGATTTTGCTTCTGGTAAAGAGTTCCCAAGTGCAGGTCAAGTGCAGTGAGCAAGATCACTGTTCTTTGGAAACATGTGAATTCAGGCATTACTTCATGCATGCAAGTAGTAGGAATTAAATACATGCAACCTTTTAAACTTGAACAGCCAAATTGTGTTTCATGGTTTTTGATGCATTTGAGGCCACACTACATGGAACGTTTGTTAAAATCCAGGCGCCCATGAGTGGATGGTGGTGTAGCAGTAGGTAGGTGTTTTTGACCATATTCAAGAGTACTGGCATTTGTCCATGAATATGGAAGCATTGGCATTGCAAACAATCTACCTTGAGTGTGTGTGCCTGACTGACTGATCCTTATGCAGCCTTGTCTTACAATCGGTAGTGCAGGCAGTAGGAGCATCTTTGTGGTCTTGTTCTCATGTAAACTCCTGCTTGTTTTCTGCTTTTCCAGAGGTGACCACACAGAGACCATTCAATTGGAGTTTGATCCTACTAAGACAGAATATAAGACCCTTCTGGACATGTTCTGGGGTTTTCATGACCCAACTGCCTGCCACAAACGACAGTATATGTCTGCCATCTTTTACCATGACAAAGAGCAAAAGGCCATTGCTGAAGAGAGTATGAAACGCCATCAGAACAAGATAAAGAGGCCAATCGCTACAAAGATCATGCCTGCTGGAACATTTTACGATGCTGAGGAGTACGTATTGTCTTTGGACAACATGTTGTTTGGTTTGGTTTGTGTGGTAGGCACTATTGAGATTCTGTTAGTAGCATGCTCTACATCTCGGCATATTCACACAAGGCCACTAGTATTTCATTGCTTGGTTGCTGTGCTTGCTGTAGTGAGCACTTTAACGAAGCATCTCCTTCCAACGAAGAACACAGAGGCTCTAAAGTCAAAATTTTACCGGGCACTTGTAAAATAAGAATAAAGGGAACAGAGAAGCATATACAGCTACAAGGCATGTGCAAATGCTGAGCCAAAACCAAGTGAATGCAGACGTAAAAACAGCACTAGGAAATCTTGTCATGTGCCACCTAGAAAAGCAGTTTTACCATTTGCGAGATACAGTTTTGCAAATTACTCAAGAACTGCCAGATTTTGCGTTACGAAAGGCCTGAAGTGGCTCTTGTGTGCATTTGTCATGATGTCTGTATTTGGTGGATCTATTAGGGTCATTCAGTGTAAAACAAACCGGAGTATATGCACGACCCCCTCCGATTTTTTTCCATAAAATTTGTAGCTGTCTGCTGAACCATCTAGAGTAATTACCCTTCATACCTCCAGGGAAAATAATTTCCTGGTCATGTGACAGCCCTTTCAATTCCTTAGACGAGGGAAAAAGTTGGTATATATCACTGAAAATTTACAAAAATTAGATGTTTTACTTTTGCGCTCGATGAAGCTTTTATGGTTATGCATATGCATTGTAGTTTTTTATCGCTCAGCTAAGGATTTTGAGCACAAAGTTTTTTGTGCTACTTTAATTCATTATTTTATCGTAAGAATCATCATTTTTGCTAAACTGTTTCGCTACATTCGTGAGCAACATCATATCTTTGATGGCTCTTTATAACCTGTACTATCTCATTAAGTGGTTTAAACTATATTGCAACAATATATATTTTTTTAAAAATGAGAAAAAAGTGTGTTGTGCCGCGTTTTCGGCCATAAATTTTGTATAGAGGTGTTCCTAGTAAAAGTGTGAAATATAGCCCTGGTGATAGCTAGTAGCTATGAGAGCTAATTGATAGCTAGTTTCATTGTAATTATGGTCAACGAATTTTATAAAGTTCAGCACTGCACCTCGAGCCATGGTTGCCCCATTGTGCCACTACACTGCAGAACACGGTTGTGGCACCGCTCAGAATTCTGTGTTTTGTTTACATGAGCAATGGTATGCAAGAGTAGCAACAAATGACTCGAGGGGGCATTGGGAAAAGCGAATGTATTTACCTCAGGAAGCCGGTGTCTCACCACCCCTGCCCCTTGCGTTCTTCTGCTCCAACCCACCTTTCAGCTAGAGCTGACGCAATTCGCTTTGCTCTTAAATTTTGCAATGGCAGTTATTCACCTTATAAAGAAGGCTCGATGTAGTCCTTATTCCAACTACAGAATAAATGCATTTTTCCCTACCAGTGGAGCAAGCAGCGCAGCCAGGTGTTTTGTTCCAGTGTTGCCCCAGTATATGTGGAGCATGACTGGAACATGCAATGCTTTGAATAACATGAGCCCATGTAATATTTTCCAGAATATTTATTGTGAGTATTCTTGTTTTGCACAAACTAATAAAGGTGAAGTATATACCACGTTTTCCCCCTCGATGCTTCGTGGTGCAGTCTGACTGAAACGGAACCATGGGGGCAAGAGCAACTGTCTCAATGCTTTCGCGGTTCCCAAAGCGGGTGGTTCCGGTTTCTTTGATGATGGGAAGAGAGCTGCAGTGGTTACACTTGCTTTGCTTCTGAAAATTCCTGTGTAGCTGAGTAAGATGTGTTTTCACCGAGAACAGTTGTGAGGGATGACTGTTGGCATAATTCACATGCGCACGGCATTGGTAATGCATATGTACATGTGTATGTTTGTGTAACGCACATGGGCATAGCCAAATGGCTATGCCTGTGAAAGGACAAAGGAAGAGAAAAGAAGAGCTCGTTATGACATAGAGGCATGGACAAAAGTAAACTGAGCACGCAACTGTCTTCGAGTATTTTTCACGCATCACCTAATTGAAATTTCCAGCAGTGGTATGTGCTTGCTGGTAGCGGAGGTGAGTGGGCTTTCTGTAGACAAACAACGCCTCTTCATTTCGAATTGAGAAGGCGTGATTGCACTTCGAACAGAATAATAGCGTGCTCCGTTTACTTATGTCTGCACCTGTACATGACAGGAGCCAACAGTCACCAGAACCAAGGAGGATAGGGCATTTTTTTTAATTAGTGGTGTTCATGATTGGCACAGCCAGGAAATTTTATTTGTAGCCATGAGGGCAGCATCTGGGCGTAACATGTGGCTGTCTTTTTTAGCCAGTGTGAAGTTTGATGGATGTAAGGAATCATAACCACTTTTATCTTGGACTTTATTTTTTTTCCTTCACACCTGCATTTATTGGCAGCCTTTCACATACATTTCACTGCATGCTGTCTGGAAATTGTGAGGCTTCCAGCTTATCAGTCTGCTTCTGAAAACTAATGCCAAAGTGTGAACACAAGAAACCTCGCAGCACAGAAAGGACTGGACGAAAGTAGAAACTTATGGACACGGGATAAAATCAGTGCTTGTCCCTTGTCAATATGTTTCTTCCTGCGTCGTGTTCTTTTTGTGCTGTCAGGTTTCGTCATGAAATAGCTAGCCCAGGTGAAAGTATTGTTTAAACACAAGACTTTCTCAAAGACTGTCTTAATGGAGACGGCGCATTAGCTGTAGAAGAACTGCAGATTGGGCTAGTTGGTGTAGATTGTGCATTGTGCATTCTTTTAGTCTTGCAGTGAGAAGAATGAAAGTTTAGCAGTGGCCGAGATGACCTGTGGCAGAAGGGTCAGCACATAATCAACCAAAAAGATATGTCGCAGGCCTAGGAATTGTAGCATTTTCTCCCATGCACTTTGTAGGTGAAGGAAACCCAAAGCCATTTCTTCTGAACACCTGCTGTAGTAGCTCAGTGGCTGTGGTATTTTGGCTGCTGAATTCAAGCTGCATTTTGAGACGAAATGCAAAAACGCCTATCTTTTGTGTGTTGTCAAAAGAACCCTAGAGGGTCTATACTTATCTGGAGGCCTCCATTACGACATCTGCCTTAGGCCATGTGCAGCTTTGGAACAAACTCCACTTATGACAGCTACTTCCTCCAAATTGTTTTGAAATGTTCATTTAGTAGGAAGAAAACTTTGACCTATCACACTGTCTATTTTGCTATTGAATAGGTGTAAAAGTTCTTTTTAGATAACATGTGATGGGATACTTTGTGGCTACATTGGTTTGATTCCTTTCCCCTTATACGAGGGGTGCTCCGAAAGTAAGTTTCGTCACTTTTTTTTTTTTGCCATGAGAATCCATGCTCATTGCTGGTTTTACAATGGAAGCAGCGTCAGCAGAGGAGGAATGATGCATCTGCAGGGCGCTGAAGAAGAGAGTAGCAGTAGACCAGTGTGCTTAAGGTTATTCGACTACGAATCACGATAGCAGACAGACGTGTGCTGACAGTGTGGTCGCCAATGGAAGTGCATGCTATTATCCGGTGTGAATGGGCACCTGAGATTAGTGTGTCCGTCATCCATGAACTCCTACAGATCATGCATGAGGAGGTCATGTCTTGTCAAAGGGTTGGTCGCTGGTTTTGCATGTTCAGTGAAGGAAGGCAGAGTGTGGCAGATGAAGGTCTAATTGGGCTTCCTTCCACATCCACAATTAAAAACAATTACCATTGTTAGAATACAGGACAGGATGTTAGCGGCCAGGTGCATAATGGTGCCAGACATGGCATCCACGTTGCGTGTTGGGCGTGCTCAGGCCTATCACATGCTTCTTGACGTGCTGAGTTCCGAAAAGTGTCTGCAAGATGGATGCCGAGAAACCTGACCCCAGTTCACAAGAGTGCAAGAATGAGAATCAGTCTTGATCACTTGATGCTGTACACGCGAGAGGGAAATGAGCTGCTGTTCAGAATCATCACTGGCGATGAGGCATGGGTGCGCCACTTAACCACAGAAACCAAGGCCACCTTAATGGTGTGGAAGCAACCCAGTTCACCAGTGAGGAGAAAATTCAGTGTCGCCCTCCGCAGGAAAGGTTAATTATGACCATGGTGTTCTGGGACGTGAAAGCTGTGATTCTCCTTCATTTCTTCTATGAAGGGACCATCAATGTGGTGCGCTACTACGACGCCCCCACCAAACTTGCGTCCCACCATTTGACGAAAGAGACCACGGCTCTTGCATCGCAGGGCACCGAGTTTTATCAGAGTGGTTTGTTCAAACTGATTGCACGCTACGACAATGTCTCAGTGTTAGTGGCGACTATGTCGAAAAAGAGTGCAAGGTGTGTAGTTCATGACTCCACGTGTTATTGAAAAATGTGGAATTGGGATTTAGGGGAGCGTTTTTAATGCATTTGTTTAAATAAACTTGATGTTAAACTTAGGCAGGTTAGAATTAACGATAACCCACTGTATATACCTATCCCAAACGAGCCCTCTCATCTCCATATTTTTGTTTGCTCTGAGGATTGTTGCTTTGCATATACAACCATAAAAGGTCATGTTCAGTACAGATTTAATTTTAAACGCTTTTCTTGCTTTCTTGCAGTTACCACCAAAAGTATTTGCTTCGGCGCCACACAGCACTTTGTGAAAGCCTCAAGAAGGCAGGTCTCAAGAATTTCAAGGAGAGCCATGTTGCTGCCCGCTTGAATGGCTACTGCTCTGGCTCTGGCACCTTGGCGGCATTTGAAGCTGAATGCGAGAAGCTTGGCCTCAGCGACACACAGGCCGGCCTCGTCCGGCAGTGCTTCAAGTAGTGGTTCAAGAAGTGGGCTAGGTTGACTGCCTTCAGAGCAGACTGTAGTGCTAAATTTAGTACAGGAGTTTATTTTGCTGTCAGTATCGTTGTGGATGAACAGTGAAACAGTAACTTGATACCTGTACTGCCCTGCACTTGGCAGGCTGGCCATGCAGCCAATGCACATATGACATTCAGCGAGGCAAGGCATATGCCTCTCGTTGAGTTGATGCTTGGTGTTGGCTGTGGCGTCAGGTTGGCTTTGTGACAGGATTTGTAATAAAGGTGTCATAGTTGCCTCTTGGTTGTATTATCTGATATATAAAAGGGGTGTTGTTGTGTGTGCCAATAAATTTTTATAGAAATTTATAGCAGTGCATCCAGTAATCAACATTCATGGGCACTCGGTTTATCCTAGCATCCAAAAGTTTACATGAGGACTTAGGGTAAAAGGTTTATCAGATAAGTTTTCTA
Organism: Amblyomma mixtum; assembly: GCF_055824585.1. NCBI lineage: Eukaryota > Metazoa > Arthropoda > Arachnida > Ixodida > Ixodidae > Amblyomma > Amblyomma mixtum. The sequence goes on along the minus strand of NC_143014.1, from coordinate 96,011,574 downwards.
CAGTTAGCACACTCTCCGATACCTCCCCCTTCTGTGCACCAACATGGGCAGAGGCTCTACTGCTTCTAAGGGTGCTGCCCATTCCTCAAAAGGGTACGATATTAGTATCCACCGAGTGCAGCATGCATGTGGCTACATAGAAAGGCTCAGCAGCTTCGTAGTTGGACATTCGTAGTTGAAAAATTCTTCCCAGTCCAGGGTTCAAGCAAGCAGCGAGAGGAACAAGGACATGTGGTGATCCAAAAGTCTGGCAGAGATTTATAAACAAAAGCACCTCAAAAACTGGCTTTTGCCTCGTCTTCATAAGGCAAGGCCACTTTCGAGCCTCAACTAAGTACGGCAGTAGCTATCACTGTTACTGCGCTGTTACTGTTACTGCGCGCACCTCCTGTTTAAAGTGGGTCACGCAATATATTCTCCGATGAGACCGAATACGGAGTTCCGTCGTATAGTTGACACGTCGACAGTGTACTTTGGAGGCCAGCGGGGTCGTAGCCGTGGGGGGGGGGGGGGTTATGGGGCTTCAGCCCCCTCCCCCCCCCCCTCCGAAATTTTTCCGATCTGTCACGCACCGCTGACCAAAACAAGCACCGGCGTCGGAAGTCATTCTGGATTTTGTCACCTACAATGTCTTTTTCAGACTAGAAAAGACATTTTGGCGCGAACATTGTTAACTCGGATTGGATTTCGTGGCAACGCCCATGCACCTGGAGTCGCGTAAAGCCTGTTTCACATGCAAGCGAATATGGTAGCGAATCCTGCCGCCGCGACGGAAAAACCTGTTTTGAGTCGTCGCTGCGACGAGCGGCGAGGTTTCAACAAGTTGGAAATTTTCGCAGCGACGCGCCGCTCAATCGCTCAGTCGCTTGCATGTGAACCGGCCTTTACACAAGGAGCCCCACCCTAGCACAAACTTTCAAGGGCCTATCGATGGCAAACGGGCTCGCGGCGGCCGCGGAGTCTACGGAGCCACGCATTTCAATTTCGAAACTTAATGGGTATAAAGTTCCCATAAACTTTGGACGCAAAAGCTGCACTGACATTTCAGAAGACGTGCTTTAGATTTTCAAGTCTGGAGCTTCAATTAATTTATTATTCTTATAAACTTTTGACGCCAAAGGTGCACTGACTTCTTTAATCTCGTACATTGAACCATGCAACGAGACAAGCCAAATCGACACACTATTGGACAAGTTGACAAAGCACGCAGCTATATTCTAGGCACTATAACGCAGCGAAGTCCGATGAGACGAAGCGTTGTGGTGATTCATTTGTGCTGTCATGCCACAGTGGAGAATATTATCCATTTTATCTTTGTACTTCTAATGCATATTTTGCAGAACTCCTCATATATACATGTGCTCGCTGTTGCGACTAAAATTTCGGTGCAATTACTCGCAATACATGACTGGTGACAGCTGCTGCTGCGCAGTACACTGGAACGAGGAACAGCGTCATTGAGATTTTTCCGCGGCCATTGCTTGTGTACGAAAATGTAAAGGTTCTTGAACGACAAAGATTCATTAAAATATCTGTCCTCTACTTGCTCATTTCATGGCCTTTACGTGTTTCATATCAGCGACATGCCAAAAACATGGAAGCATTAATGGTATCAGTTGTGTCTGCCATGATTTTTAAGAAATACGAATACATTCTTTTATTTTAAAAAATACATATTTCACTTAGACAGTGCGTAAGTGTTATCTAATATACAATGGCAATGCAGTTATTATTCTTGCGTTTGATCCCTCCATAAATTCTATGAGGAGGCTGCGATGCAACATGAGCCCCCCCCCCCCCCCGAACAAAAATTCTGGCTACGCCACTGGAGGCCAGTTGTCGTAAACTAACAAAGCATAATATTGTTTGTGCGAAAGCCTGTCACCATTGGTCTGGCGTTTGCTGGGATACTGTCGCGTGTACCTCGCGACCGCACGATGGAAGCGGAACCGGTTCCCGACAGCCCAGAGAGAAGCGTAAATTTCTACAACTCCCTGCCGGGTCACCCGATTTTATTATTCTCGCCATCTTCGCAGCTTGGAACAGCTTTCAATATACTGGGTATTTCAGTGAACGCTTAAAAAATTATCAAAAGTAGGCTTTTTAGGATAAAATTATATGGCCTGGTGGACACCAGTAAACTGGTGAATCATTTAGTAAGGTGGTACTAATAATTTCTAACAATTAACTTTTTAATTATTAGACTTGGGCACCTGGTTGCAATTAGAAATCTGTAGCTGGCCGTTAGTAATAGCCACATCAGTTTTTAGAATTTCAAAAACGCGATAACCCTTGGCGCTGGCTCGACAAAATTTGGGTTTTTCGACAAGTTACGTGCACTGGAGGGGTTGCTTTTCCTGCATGCTTTCAAAAGCGCATGTGTTTTGATATGGCTATTACTATAGCGACTGGCTACAAATCTCTAATTAGAACTAGGCGCCTAACTCTTCTAGTTAAAAAGTTAATTATTGAAAATTAGTTAACCAGCTAGCTTAATACCTAAGACGATTCACCGGTTTTCTGGTGTCCGAAAAAGTAATCTAGTAACGTTGGCAAAAGCCATATATGAGCAGTAACCCTACTGCTCACTCCGCCGCGACCGACAGCCAGAGCAGCGCGAATGCCGCGAAGCTCGCCCAACGCCCCGAGGGAAGGGACCACCCACCTTCCCAGGGCGAAAGCGTTAACCAATATATTGGACGGCGTCAGTTTAGTGGTGAGCGTTTTCAGAACTGGTTTATGGAACATTTGGTTCCAGTTGGAACCAAATGGGTTCCAGATGGAACCAACTGGAAATTGTTCCATGAACCAGTTGGGCTGGGAAAGATTTTCACCAGGGCGAGCTATTGGAGGCACAGCGGGAGGGTCCATTTTGTCGAAAGTGTTCGACGGGCTCGGGGAGCCGGGCGGCTCACATGGAGGCAACTGGTATTGTCCGTGCGGGGCGCTCGAACACAACTGACAGTTACTGACAGTATGCTGTGAGCGCGATGCATTCCTACCTGCTCGACTCCGATGGCATCCTGCTGAGATATATCCTCTCCGAGAAGGATACACACGAGTCCTTCAAGGTACCATGCACGCACGTTGAGAGGAGCACTTTTGATTACGCTGCTTTCATGACACGTGCATCGATCGCTGGGCATGTACAGCCTTTGTCAAAAGTAATCAGGCTGCATGGTTTTGCTTCTCAGTCGTATATTAAAACTGTTATTCCAGTCCTCAAGCTCTAAATCTTTGTATGGTAAGGCGAACCCCGGTCCTTACTTTCAAAGAACTTTTCGACCTTAAGGAAAGCCGTAAAGGCTCTACTATACAAATGAGAAGCAAACCACGCAGCCTGGTTACTTTTGACAAAGGCTGTACATACCTGGCCTGGCACGAAGCGGGATGCGATTCGCGACGCCCGCGCGTGCGGCGCCTGTGCCAAAGGGTCAGGCCGCGTGGTGGACGCCCACCCGGGCTCATGCAGCCGATCAATAGCAAAGTTCCTTGGCAAATTGCGGCTTGTGACGTCATATATGGGACTTTACCCCAGGAAGAGGAAACCAATTTCTGCTCGTTGCCACAGACTATTTCAGCCCAGGCGAAAATCGTAACTGGTCAAATTGGTTTAAAGAACAATTTCCCAGTATCGCTGCCTCGCTACCTGGCCTGGCACGAAGCGGGATGAGATTCGCTACGCCCGCTCGTGCGGCGTATGCCAAAGGGTCAGGCCGCGTGGTGGACGCCCACCCGGGCTCATGCAGCCGATCAATAGCCAGGTTCCTTGGCAAATTGCGCCTTGTGACATCATATCCCAACAAACACAAAACCTTCTCAAAATCTCCCAAAAATAACCCATCAGGACATTTGGAATCTCCCCAGGAAGTGCTCATTTTTCCCGAACACATCCAAAAAACGTCCCCACAACTAGCAATGTCCAAAAAGTTGTGCGTCCGATGGAAAGCCCCAAAAGGTTAATGCTCGATTTCTCGGCTCTGGTTCAATAAAATTATTCCTCCTTTTCCGTACAGCCTGCAGGCATCCAAGCGCACATATGTGCCAAATTTCAGGCGCATACTTACGTTACAGGTGGTGTATACAATACACCTTTCCACTTGTGTGAATGCGTGCTGGCTCGGCCGTTCTGCACTTATCCGTTTATACGTGAAATGTCCTAGCATTTTACACACAAACGAAATGTGAATTCAAAAAGTCACCCGATCTTGCCCATATGAGAGCAAATAGCAGCGCCATACAGAAGTAATTTCAGTTTACTAGCTGTGCTCTTATAGAACGAATTGCATCCTGTCGTCCATACCGGCGACCGCACCATACACCACCACAATCAAAATGCAGTCATGTTTCAGTCAAAGAAAAACAGTACAGACCGAATTGAAAGTCCGTGCCGAACAAAACTTACGTTCAACGGCGCAAATATGAATGAATACAAACAGCAGACGCAAATGTATGCACCCTTTAATAGTGTACATATCACTACGGCGCCATGCATACGGCCACTTTTTTTCTCCAGCTCTGAGAAATCGGCAAAATGAAGCAAGTAAAACACAATACAGGCTGAAAGTTGATGCACCTTAAACGAGTATTTTAAAAAGGGCTACACAAAAGAAAAGACGAGATGGGCGTACGCTGCAGACACGCAGTTTCAGGTCACGGATTTTCTTCAAGTTGAAACTCGGAGCAAGCTTCAGCGACGAGTTATCAAAACAGAAACAAAATTAGTTCTACTAGGTGAAAATAAAAAAAAAAAGTGCGAAAAGGGCCTGGAGTATGCTTAAATAAATAAAGAGATAAAATAAACCAGCATACCTTGACGACGTTGCCTACGGAAACCCAGGGATGAAATAGAAGGCTGCAACAGCTGAAACTATGAATTAAACGCAGCCTTCTGTCCTGCGCCTTCTCACAGCACAGCAAACGCTCCCCCGTAACGATCCTGGGAGCTTTATTTTCTTGTGACCAAGTGTGGGGATAAGACTGCTTGGAGCCAGGCGGGAAGGTGAACGTGCTCAGGTACGTGCGGTGGCGCGCTGCAGCCATGGTGCGGCAGACCGCGCATGCGGCACAGTCCAGCGTGGGAGTCGAGATCAAGGCACATTTAATCCGGCGGGGGAGAGTCAATACAACCACTCGAACACTGCACAAACTATACAGCTGCGACAGGATGGATGGGCGGTGGCGAAGAAGGTAGAGCAGGCTAATCCATGGGCACTCGCAGAGAGAGAGTGGTGTCTCCGAAGGTCCTTCCCGCCTCAGACCGCAGTAGACGGCCGCGCTGCCACCACTAACGCGCTGCGTTCGTCGGAGGCGCTGAGGAATGCGGGGTGCGTGCGAGAAGTCGCCTATTGCCACGAACTCCGCCGCCGCGAACGCCGCCTCGAACAGCGGCATCAGTAGGGCCGTGAAGCTGGGCAAAGGGCTTGGGATGCGCCGCCGCTGCATCAGTTCCAAAAGGAATGGTATGGGCACGTCGAGGTGCGCGGGAAAACTGCTGTGAATCCGTAGCTACGAAGTCCACGACAGCCCAGTTGGCGCAGTGACGAGAGCAAGAACTGCCGCGCGCAGGGCACGAGCTTGTGCTCGAACGTCTGGGGCAGCGCGAATAAGAGCGCGCAAAATGGCTTCCGTCCAGCGAGGAAGCCGGGCGAGCGACGGAAGGCCATGCATTACTGCACTTCTGCTAGACAGCGGCGCAGCGAGGAGTGCCGATAGTCGGATACGCCTGGAGGGACAACCACACAATGTTGAAGATGGGCGGAAGCAGGGAAAGCGCTACAAGACGGGAAAGCTGGTGACCGTCGCTGCAGGCAGCGCGATGAAAATGCAGACCGCCGTCGCCTGCCTGCAGCATGGAGCCGACGGCCCACGTGCGAGAAACGCATGCGCCGAGAGAGATGCGGGGTTAACCGCTTCCTTCGGCTGGTTGAATGAAACTGCTGTTTCATCTCTCAAAACGACGAGTGCAAGGGCAAAACCTTATCTCCCCGCAGCTTGTGGCGCGAGGGAGAGAGTAAAGAGAGCGATCAGTCGATTTTATTTCTTGTTGAAAACCATTGGTCCCGAAAACGTTATACCCAGTTACCTTTCTGGGACCAAAATGCATTAATTCGTTTTTGTTGCTGCTTGAAACTCTTGGAAAAACGTTTCTAGACCTTTAGTGGGAGCTCTGCCTTTTTGCTTGTGTTTCTATGTCTTGCCTCTATGGTCTGGAAACGTTTGATAAATGCTGTACTGGGACTGGAACATTCCTTCCTTTTTGGGCGCACATGGGGAAGTACGTTGCTTGCTGGGATATGGGACCTTACCCTAGGACTCCTAGTTGAAACCAGTTTCTGCTCGTTTTCACAGACCATTTCAGTAGCAAATGCGCAGAACTGTTCGCACTTCGAAAGCTGACGGCACGCACGTAATCATGAGGAAGCCTGGTCAAGGTGTTCACACGATTCGGCTGTAAAAATTGTGCTCTAAACAATGCACCTAAGGATGCCCATAAACAAGCAATATGTATAAGCTCACATACAAGAACGCAAGCGTGCATTTAGAAGGCTATTTCCACCTGGGTCATGGAAAGTTCAGGTGCGGCCCTTACACGGATTTATTTTTTTAAAAACATTTCCTTCGGGAAACCGGGGTGGGGCCCTTACACGCGTTTATAAGGTAATATACCTGCTCAACAAAAAGGGAGTAAAACACCAAAAATTTAAAATTTATCAGTTGTGACCTACAACATGAAAATAAAGTTTGAAATTAAAAACAGGAGAACAACCACGTATCACGCCCAAGCGAATCCCACGGAACGCGTGAACCGCAAGATCAAGCACATGCTCGTTGCATTTGAGGAGACGCACAGCGACTGGGACACCGTGTAGACTCCCCGAGATTGGGTTTGCTCTCAGGTCGACCGCGAACCGCTCAACTGGGTACTGCTATGTTTTGCCGTGCTAGTAGCGTGTTTCACCAGGCATCGGATCCAGGAACACGGTCGCTGTGCCGATGGAGGAAGGAACGGGGGCCGGAGACGGGGAGTAGGAGAAACAAGTGAAAACCTGTATGCACATATTTACAACATTATTTACAAAGAGAGACAAACAAAGTAAAAGCCGAGAAGAGTCTCAGAGAATCGCTGCTCGATGAATTAGTAGTAGTAGTAAGAGGATGAAAGAAATGGAAAGGAGATAAGCACGGGCCTGTGACTGGCGAGATGTCACCACCACCACTGCCGGCGTGCTGTTAGGGAGGAGAATAGGTAAAGGGGAAGAGGAAAGATATAAAGGGAGAGAAAGTGGAGCGTCTCACGAGGCGCCGTCGCTGTCATCAGCCGCCTAGGATTAGCAGTAGCTATCCAGGCCCGTGTCCTCCAGGAAGGCCAGGAGGGACCGGAGGGCCTTGGGGGCGTTGGGTCCAGATGGGAACAGTAGGGCACTTGCTGTGTCTGCAGGCGGTCCTAGGGCCCTGTAGCCAGCGACAAGCTTTGCCTGATGTGTGGCAAAGGCAGGGCATCCACACAGGATGTGATCGACTGTCTCCTCCTGGTGTCCACAGCGGGGGCAGTCTCCACAGGGGGCCAGTCCCTTGCGGTAAAGCCGTGCCCCAGTCCAAGAGCAGCCCACTCGAAGCCGGAGGAGGAGGGACCTCTGCCGCTTTGGGATACCCTTGTCCGGCAGGAGCTGGGGAGGTGTCCCTTGTGCCACCCTGGGGTCGGGGTGCTCCAGTACAAGTTGCCGCTCAGTGATGGACCGGGCAGCATCCAGGGGAACTACAGATGTACAGGTGGGAGTGGATCCTCCATGAGCTGCTTTGGCCAAGGCATCGGAATCTTCATTGCCCTGGACGCCAACGTGGCTGGGGACCCAGGCCAGGGATATGGAGCAGCCGCGGGACCAGATTCCATTTAACCTGGCTGCCAGCTTGCTGACGATGGGTAGTCGGCAACGTGGCTCTTGCAGTAGCTGGAGGGCGACCCTGGAATCACTCAGGATGGCTGCAGACTGTACAGCAGGTTGCCCGTCCAGGATGTCGGCAGCCAGATGTAGGGCTGCCAGCTCCGCTGTGGTGGAGCTCGCCACAAATGGTAGCCTCGCCTGTCTTCTCTCGCCCAGAGCAGGAGCGATGCAGGCTGCCGCTGCAGATGGGCAGGCCCCCTTCAAGACAGAGCCATCCGTGTACAGCTGCGTGCGGCCCGCCAGGTCCTCCTCCAGGGTCGCCGCTGCCTCCTGTCGGAGTCCGACTGCTGGTGTCAGTCGCTTTGGCCTGGCCCCTCGTGCTGGGAGAAGGACCCAGTACTGATGGCCAAGATCTGGACGTGGAGGAGCAGGAAGGCTCTCCGGCTGCCCCCCCCCCACCAGCTGCTCAAAAGCCAGGGCAGTCCTCCCCATGCGGGAGTGGGGGTGGTTGAGGAGGCGCTCTAAGAGGAGGAGGAGGAGAAAAGCATTTATTTGGTAATGTACAGAGAGGTGCTCGGGGAGAGGCCCCTAGTGGGTCTCACCCCTTACAATACTAGTCGGAGTCCCTCATTCCGGGATCCCGTTGGTCGAGACCGCTACACAAGTCCGCCGAACCAGGGCCTGCTGGGCCGATAGTTCCTGGAAGCTGAGAGGGCCGCCTCCCAGTCCTCTCGGGTAGGGGAAGGGGTGATTGGGGGGAGAGAAGGATTTTTTCTGCATGCCCAAACCATGTGGAAGGTGTCGGCCACCTCCCCACAGAATGAGCAGCGGCCGTCAAAAGAAGGATTAAAGTGCTTGAGAACCTCAGGCTCTAAGAGGGGGCGTCCGTCAGGTGCTAGATGGAGTCGCTCCACATGGCGGAATGCTGCCCTCTGGGCTTGGAGCTCCATGGGCCACACCCCCGCCTCTGCTAGTGTTGCGGGAACCTGGGAGCCCCGCGGCAGGCCCAGGCACAGGCGGATGGCAGCCCTCTGGCAGCGTTCGATGGTCAGCTGCTGCCTGATGGTCAGTTGTATCAGGGGCAGGGCGTATAGGAACTGCGCCCCTGCCATGGCCTGAACGAACTGGAGGCCCATGCGTGGTGTGATGCCTCTCCCTCCAGCCAGGAGCTTCCGGACGGCGCCCCGGACCCTGATTGCCTGCTTGGAGAAGGCCTTAACAGCTGGCTGCCAGGTGAGGTGGCGGTCTATCAGGAGGCCCAGGTAGCGGCAGGTGTGCCGCCATGGTAGTTCCCGTCCTGCTATGATCAGGCTCGTCTTCCCCGGGCGTGCTCCTGGTCGGGTGTTCAGCAGCATGACCTCGGTCTTGGTGGCGGAGAGCTGCAGGCCCACCCGTTCCAGGTAGGAGCTCACCCTGGTGATGGCACGCTGGACGTTTCTTATGACTTTCACCCTTTGGCGCCGTGGTCCGCAGCACCAGAGGGCAATGTCGTCAGCATAGATTGCTGTGCGGACTGCTCGATGAACGTGTTGGGCGCTTTAAATAGTCTCTCCCGTTTTCTTCCCGCCTTTTTCGTCCAATCGTAGGGTCTTCGTCTTGGGCGCCACTTTTGAATGGAGCCAACGACGCTGACTGGCTGGCTTTGCCATCATGTCGAAATCGGGCCCTCATTAACTGCGCTCCCCTCTCCAGCGCCTTCCTCGACTGAGTCACTCCCGAAGGTGTCCTTTCCTCAGGTCACCTCGTCACCCAAACGCAGCCGTCAGCTGATAAGCCTTCAGGAAGCCGGCCAGGGCCCCATGCCTTTCTCAAGGAGACGCCCGAAGGTGAACACTGGCAGCGGCGCCACATACGCCGTTGACAAAGGAGCGAAGCACGGATGATTGACAGCCGCTCGTCTCGTACGTGGCGGCAGGCGTTGAATGCTGTCTCCCTGGCGGTGGTACATACATGGTCGCAGGGTCATTGTAAAGCCCCAACTCCAGCGGCACTTCCTGGGCGTACGCGCTTAGCGTCGGCGCTCTTGGCGTACGCCGGAACCGGTCTGCGCATGCGCACTGCAGGAGACGCCAGTGAACCTGGGCGAGGCGCCAATATCTGTCCATGCTAGATATCGGCGCCATCGTGTGGGCGTTGGAGCACGCGTCGGAAGCGGGGTCCGGTTTACAACAATCGGAGGACCGCGAGGCTCTCGGTGACTCTTTTCTTCATGGTTTGAAGCTCTTTCAGTTCCCCCCAACTTTCTTCAAGGTTTAAGTTGTCCCTTCAGCGCCCCTCGACCCCTTTTCTTCATGGCTTGAAATTCTTTCCGTCGTCTCGAGAGGGGCGCTAGCCAGCAGGAACACACAAAGGGTAGGGGGGGGGGGGGGGGGTAGAGTCACAACAGTACACACCTGCTGCTCTCAACCTCGGCAGGGAGTCTAGTTCACTTTATCTACTCGTCGGCGCGAGCCGACTACGCGACCGGGCTGCGCGCGAGGTTGACGCAGGCTTTGCCCAAAGCACACCGGAATCTGAGCACTGCTCGGGCGCAGCGGAAAGCGAAGTACGACCGCTATCACCGCGAAATTCACTATACAAACCGTGTGACCTGGTATTGAGGTGCAGTCACGTTCAGAGCGAAGCCAGTAAGCGGTTCTCTGCTTCTCTTTCGGGAGAAACTTCTCTCGTCTACAGGCTGGCGGACTTGACAGACCGGCGGACTGGTACATGTTTGTGATCTCAAACCCTACTTTGAGAAAGGGAACGAGTGGCCTGTGGAGAACGCTCTCCTCCGCCAGCAGGCTACAGAGAGGCAAGGCTCGACAAGAGTCCAGCGCCTCGTTACAACTTGCGCCCATGGCAGAATTATATATGAACGGAACACCCCTTCCATATATTTCGAACCGTGGCTTCCGGAACAAGCACACGCTTTCTCTTCGGAAAAGATCGAGCGGAGTTAGATTAGCTTAAACAAAAAAAATGTAAACTAGGAAAGTAACTAGAAAGAAAAGAGCCTTGCAGCCGCAAGGCAGCCTTCGCAGCGAGCCCGGAGGGGAGCTGGCGGACACTGAGACGACCGAGCAGCCATGCCGAAAAACTGCTTCCGGTCGGCCGCGGGACGAGCGAACGAGAATTCGGGGAAACCGGCGCCTGTGTCTACCACAGCGAAAACTACAGCAGAGAGGCCGCCTTGGAGTCTCCCGGCCCCCGCGGCAACGGCTTCGTCCACGAGAGCGTCTTGGTATCTGTCACAAGCTGCTTCTCTTGTAGAGCGGAAGTTACGGGATCTCCCAGCCCCTCTGAGCCGCTGTTGTGTTTCTACCCCCCCCCCCCCCCCCCCTAACTCTGTGTGTTCCCGTCACACCTGTGTCCACTCGGACCACGTGGGCCCGATCAGGCAGCTACCGTGAACAATCGCCAAGGTCGACAACCTCGCGACGACCATGGGAAGTGAGATGCTTGGAATGCCCCTCCGAGCCTCAGCGGATTAGTGTAGCAGGGATGTCAAAGGCCATTGTCAGCAGTAATCCCAGCGAAATTCCTTGAGCAGAGTGCAGCGGCGACGAAGGCAGGCGAGGCCCAGGAGCTTTTGTCCGAGCAACCACCGTGAATGCGGAGGCGACTTGGCGGCGCCGGTCACGCTGGCGGATAATTGAAGAATTCTGTGTCCCCGACTCGCGTTCTGGGAAATCGGCGGGGAGGCAAGTTCATTCCCCTGCCGGAAGACTTCGGGAGGTTCCTTTCCCGCTGGGCTGGATGAGTCAGCAATCTCCCCCTCTCTTCGACCCAGCTGCGACAGAGTGGACAAGCTCGCACCTGCCCAGCCGTGGGCGGTAACAAGGAGGTCCCCTTCGGTCCATCGGATTGGACAGTGCTCGTCGACCATTATTCCCCAGCCAGGGATCTGGGGAAACCGGACGATATTTAACTCGGCCGTGAGTGTGGCCGAAAAGCCGGCTAGCTCCAGTCGACTACGGTTGACGAAGACGTTGCCCTTCCACTGAGAGCCATTCTCAGCCCCGCTCTATGTAAATAATGTAAATATGTGAATACAGTTTTTTCCTTCTCTTCCCCTACTCCCCGTCTCCGGCCCACGTTCCTTCCTCCTTCGGCATTGCGGCGGTGCTCCTGGACCCGATGCCTGGTGGGACGCGCTTCTAGCATCGACAAATATATCAACTGGTTGGCAGCGGCGGGATCTTCCACGCTTGGTCCTGGCTTCAGCAGTGGTGAGCGCTTGACTTTCTTTGAGAATCTGCCAGGCTTGATAACTCTGGAAATTTATCACTACCTGTAGATTGTTTTTCTGCACGTGCTCGCTTAAGCATTTCACGTAGCAGCTTGTATTGAAAGTCCTCGTTCGAGAATTGCCATGGATTTGAGCAAGCTAAAGAAGCCAGAGTTGATGTTGCTGTGTGAAAAGCTGGGTATTGAGGCCAGGAAGAGTCACAGAAAGCCGCAGCTGATTGAGGCTATTAAGGAATGTGGTGCTAAGGAGGAGGGTGACAAAATTTGGGAGACCTGGGAAGTCATTCAGGAGGGAATCAGGAACGCTAAGGAGGAGGCCGACAGGGTTGAAAAGGAACGCAAGGAGGAGGCCGACAGGATTGAAAAAGAACGCCTTTACCGCAAGGAAGCCGCTAAGGAGGAGGCTGACAGGGTTGAAAAAGAACGCCTTTACCGCAAGGAAGCTGCTAAGAAGGAGGCTGACAGAATTGAAAAAGAGCGCAAGGAGAAGGTCGAGAGGGTTGAAAAAGAATGGCAGGAGCAATGCCGTAAGAGACTCGCTGAGCTCGAGGAACTACGTAAACAAGAACAGCAGGAGCTCATACGTACGACTCAATTTCTCAAACGGAAAAGGGCCCGAGATCGGTTGCGGACTTTTCAGAGAGGCGAGAGCTTCAGAACGTTCCTCGCGAGTTTTGAACAGATATGTGCGGAAGAGGAACTAGATCAGGGCGAATGGTCAATGATGTTGCTGGCCATCCTTCCTTGCGATGTCAGCGCCGTATTAGCGCGACTGTCCGATGAGGATGCCAGAAACTACGACAAAGCGAAAAGTGCCCTCTTCCGACACTTCAGAATTCGTGTACAGACCGAGTCTAAAATCCGAAGTGATAGCAGCGAGCAGCGCCCCCATCAGTGCGTCAGCGACCAGCCAAAGAGCCTCGCTTGGTCAGCTACGCACAATTTAACTGCTCAGAAGAACAGTGGCAGTCGGGAAGTTGAAGCGATAATCTGCGGCACAGAGCGTCGTTGTCAGTCACCTGACAGCGACTGTGGCGCTCCAAGCCAGAGCGCAGCGTTTGCTGAAAAGCGGGATGCCGCAGAGATTGTCCTTGCAACCCAGATAGGCGTAGGCGCAGCGCAAAAAGGTAGTCCTCCAGAAAGCAGTCGCGCGCTGAAGGAGGCAACTGCAAGTTCTATTGTAAGCCAGGAATGCGCCTCAGCGCTGCCTCGAAACAACGCTCAGTTCAACGATGAGGGAACGACAGCCGCTCGCGACCAAACACCCGAAAATGAGTCATGCTCCACTGAAACCAGCGTGTCTTTGCCCATTGCCCGCGTCGCGATCGAGAGCCCGCTCGAGGTGCGTCTGACCGAGGCAGCCGTCTCCCAAAACCTGCCTAAGCAGCATCCCTCGATTTTCCCTAATCGCTTGGATATGCTGCCCCAAGGAAAAGGCCTTTGTTTTGGAGATAACGCTGCGAAGGTCCTTACCATTTCGAAGGCTCGTGAGGTCGCGGCGCCAGCAGAGCACGTGGTTGAAGAGGGCAAACCTCAACCTGTAAGCCCGAAGCCTATAAATTCTCACAGTGGTGAGCCAGAGCCGGCTCTAGTAAAGACTGGCGATGAAACGGACGCCGGCGACTTAAGCCGTGACGGCTCCGAGTTACCAAATGACGAGCCAGCCCAGGACTTACTCACTTGTAGCACAAGGGTAAAGAGCACCGATAGTAGTGCAAGCTATAGTGAGTCTTCCGAATCAGGCACGAGTGATGAGCTGGGGCTAGGTGAGGAATTGAATACCAATCTAGCATTGCCCCACTCAGATGGCTTTCTCGAACTCCTTCGTGTGGACAGAGAAACGTTCACCGCTGAGCAAGAGAAAGACCGGACTCTACGCAACTTGAGTCACCAAAGTGACATAGGTGTGTCACGGAAGAACATACCTTTCCAACTCCGTTCTGGCCTGCTGTACCGCCAGTATAAGGATAGGAAAGGTATCCAACACGACCAACTTACTGCCCGCGTCGCGATCGAGAGCCCGCTCGAGCTGCGTCTGACCGAGGCAGCCGTCTCCCAAGACCTGCCTATGCAGCATCCCTCGATTTTCCCAAATCGCTTGGATAGGCTGCCCAAAGAAAAGGGCCTTAGTCTTGGAGATAACGCTGCACAGGTCCTCACCGGTTCGAAGGCTCCAGAATTCGCAGCGCCAGCAGAGCACGCGGGTGAAGAGGGCACACGTGGCCCTGTAAAGCTTATAAACTCTCACGGTAGTGAGCCAGAGCAGGCTGGATTACAAAGTGATGATGAGGCGAACGCCAGCGACTTTACCTGTGACGGTTCAGCGTTTGCTAGTGACGCGCCACGCAAACCAACTGCGAGGGTTTCCACGGAGCGGCAGCGCACAGAGGTGGCCAAACGGGAAGAGTTGATTAAGGGGAAAGTGCGGCTCTTGTTGACTGCTCGACTAAAATCCGAACCGCGTAGCCGCCCCAATTTGCCACCTCGGTGCTCAAGAGTTCGCACCCGCCCCGTGGGAACACAAGCCAAGAGAACGCAACGCGCGAACCCAATCCGAGAGAGACGGATACGCTGGCACGGCATTCGCACTCGTTCGTTCCCTTCTCGCATTCTGCTTTCTGAGCGTCAGCTAAACTTCAGAACCGCGAGACTTGGACGAAGAACAGTTAAGGGTCCCAAGCTGAAGTTCCTAGCCTTGTGTAATTTTGCACCTGCTAGAGTAGCTATCGGACCGCGGCCGCGCAGGGGGCGGCTGAAAAATAGGAACCAGTAAATTCCCTGAGTCGCACCGCTGTTTGCGGGCAGATTCGAGGAATAATCTGTTCTTGAGTTGAATGCTTGTCTCTTTTGTTCATTTAACTCTCCTGTACAGAAATGCAGGCTGGAATTCCTAGCATTATGCAATGTCTCATCTGCTAAAGCAGCTGTCGGACCGCGGCCGCGCAAGGGGCGGATATGACGCATAATCTCATATTGAGTTTCATGCTTGTTTTTTGTTCTTTTGTTCATATCACTCTCCTATGCGAAATGAGAGCGAAAATTTGGAGATTGGCATTGCCGGACTCAGTTTACATGCGTTGCAGTAAAGTGCGAGGTAATGGAAACGCTGATGGCCTCAGCCGAAGCTTTCCCGTGTAATGCCCTTTCCTGACTCCCCAGACGTTATTCCGCTATGCAAATTTGTATTTTGGTTTTGCTTTAGCGGGAATCATTTTTGTCTGTTTTGTATGTGTGTTCAGCAGCTCCACCTTCCCTTTGTGCTCTCACGGGCGGTGGCTTTCTGTGACATACACCGTGCTACGGCACCCCCCAAAATTTTAGGAAATTTTCCTCCCTTTTGGCTAAACAAGCTCTGTGTATTCTGGTTTGGTCAAACATGTCAACTTTCGGAGGAGGACGTAAATTTCACGCTACAGCTCATTTTCTCTAAAGAGGTTTTGTTGACCGAAAACAGCTTGGCAGTTCTTGAAGTCGGTTTGGCGCTTTCTGCTTGTTGGGCTGTGTACCTTGCTGGTTGAGACCGTTACAGTTGTCAACGAAGCAAGAAGAACCTTTGGGCCCAGCTGTGACCAAAAGCCGAACGGACACAACTCCAGGTCTCTGCGCGCAGCAGCGTTGGCTGCAACCACTACGAGACCTCTTCGGGCGGCGGACGTGCTGTTGTGTTTCTACCCCCCCCCCCCCCCCTAACTCTGTGTGTTCCCGTCACACCTGTGTCCACTCGGACCACGTGGGCCCGATCAGGCAGCTACCGTGAACAATCGCCAAGGTCGACAACCTCGCGACGACCATGGGAAGTGAGATGCTTGGAATGCCCCTCCGAGCCTCAGCGGATTAGTGTAGCAGGGATGTCAAAGGCCATTGTCAGCAGTAATCCCAGCGAAATTCCTTGAGCAGAGTGCAGCGGCGACGAAGGCAGGCGAGGCCCAGGAGCTTTTGTCCGAGCAACCACCGTGAATGCGGAGGCGACTTGGCGGCGCCGGTCACGCTGGCGGATAATTGAAGAATTCTGTGTCCCCGACTCGCGTTCTGGGAAATCGGCGGGGAGGCAAGTTCATTCCCCTGCCGGAAGACTTCGGGAGGTTCCTTTCCCGCTGGGCTGGATGAGTCAGCAATCTCCCCCTCTCTTCGACCCAGCTGCGACAGAGTGGACAAGCTCGCACCTGCCCAGCCGTGGGCGGTAACAAGGAGGTCCCCTTCGGTCCATCGGATTGGACAGTGCTCGTCGACCATTATTCCCCAGCCAGGGATCTGGGGAAACCGGACGATATTTAACTCGGCCGTGAGTGTGGCCGAAAAGCCTGCTAGCTCCAGTCGACTACGGTTGACGAAGACGTTCCCCTTCCACTGAGAGCCATTCTCAGTCCCGCTCTATGTAAATAATCATGTAACAATGTAAATACAGTTTTTTCCTTCACTTCCCCTACTCCCCGTCACCGGCCCACGTTTCCTTCCTCCTTCGGCAATGCGGCGGTGATCCTGGACCCGATGCCTGGTGGGACACGCTTCTAGCATCGACAAATATATCACCGCGGAAATTACGGGATCTCACCGCCCCTCCGAGCATGCCTCGACATGATTCTCCGGGGCAGCGACCGGACGGCGCGCGTCCGGACGATGGGGCGCCGCTCGACCCGGAGAGGGAATAAAAAGGGAGACCGCCGCCCGCCCTGGCAGTGCGCTCTGGGCAGGTGTAGCCTCTCGGGTCACTCAAACGGCCGTTCGCTCGGGGAAAGTGTTTTTTTTTTTATTTCTTCGCCGAGCCCGCGATCAACTCCTCGTTCTTCCTCATGTGGCACGACCGCCGCTACTGAAGTCTGCAACTACGACGCTCCATCCAACAAGAAAGTTGAGAGAACTCCTTTTTTTTTTTTGCAAAAGACTGTCGATTAATCGAACATTGTGTTCGCCTTTTGTTTAAACCTTGATCTGGCTTAGTATTTTACGTTTTGTTCTTTGCAACTCTTGCCCCTAATTACTATAGCTGTAATATGTACTTTGCTATCGTTATCTTCTGCTTTTATCGCGGTGTTTGTTCATTGTCGGTTTTTTTTTGTTTGTTTCTTAGATTATTATGCAGTGTGATTTTGACTACCAGCCATAAATATCCAATTGTTTGAAAGAATGGTGACTTTACTGTGAACTTATTCCTCAATCCCACACCGACACACGTGCTTCACGGGTTGACCGGCCTAACTTTTAACTGTGTGCTCAAACTTCATAGAGTGACGACGGGTAACCGTAAAGGGGATCCCGCGCCTCTGTTGACCGTAAAGGCAGGGATTTGTGACATAATTGGCGTCTGCGAACAGGACTGGTCACCAAGTGTCGGAAAAGGAGAGAGGAGTAGGTAATTTTTTTTTTAGTATTGAGTCCTAGCACTGCATAGCGCTTCCCACCTAAGATGGCCGAAGCAGAAATAGAAAGAATTGTTGAGTATGGCCGAACTTTTGGCTTTGAGGGTCAAGAGCTGCTCAAATAGGTAGAACAGGAGCGAGCTCGTCGCAGGGAAGAACGCAATGAGGAACGTGCGCGGCGTAAAGAGGAGGCAGAACTAGAGTCGCAGAAAGCTCAAGAACAGTCTAATCTCCGGATGGCGGAGATGGAGAAAGAGAAGGAGTTACTGACGCTCCGACGAGAACTATCGAATAGTCCGGCAACTGACGATAGTAGCAATGGAGAGACAAGGTCGGTAACAACGGGGGAGAGTCAAGTTGCTCGGCCCGAACGCGTAAGCCCGCACAAGCTGATGCCGGTTTTTAATGAGGGCAGGGACGACCTCGACGCTTACCTCATGCGTTTCGAGCTTGTCGCGGAGAGTCAGAGTTGGCCTCGCGACCAGTGGGCTACGGCCCTTAGTCTTTGTTTAAGCGGCGAAGCGCTCAGCGTTTATAGTCGCATGTCTGCGTGCGAGTGCTTGAACTACATTAAGCTCCTGCAGGCACTCATGATTCGCTTCCGTATGACGGAGGAAGGGTTCAGAGAAAAATTCAGGTCTGTTAGTCGCCGGAACGAGGAAACGTGTTCACAATTCTTGACGCGCCTCCGGAACTTCTTAGACAGATGGATAGAGCTGTCGGACACTTATAGAGAGTACGCAGATCTCGTGAACCTGCAGATTCTAAGGGAACAGTTCCTGTCTAACTGCGCCACTCCGCTACAGATGTTTTTGAAAGAAAAGAAGGACGCATCCTTCGCGGAAACAGTAGCAAGGGCAGAAAAGTATGTGGAGGCCCATGGCTGGCCGAACTTCGGAAAGCGAAGCGCCCCGAAAGACAGGGCAGAAAACGCCATCTCCAAGAATCCCGAGAGAAAGGGAACGCAGCTTCAGTCATCGGACGAGAAGAGCCGCGATGAAAAGAAATGTTTTATTTGTGCGCGCACGGGACACCGCCCCGAAAATTGCCGGGCCGCCTCCTCCGACGGATCGGGACAGCCCAAGAAATTCCACAAATGCGGCAAGCCAGGTCATCCCAGCTGGAGATGCTGGGCAAATGGGGCCTCAAAACAGAGAGAGGAAAATCGGGAGTCCGCTGCAATGTGCATGCAGGGATAAAACTCTGAAAAAGCTTAAAGTCTTGCAAGGCCTCCTATAGTGTATGCCGCGAAGAGTTGGTTCAAGAGCAAGAGAATGACGCGACCTTACGCCCGCGCTTCGATCGCGTGGACCCGCCGTAAGCGAACAAGGGAAAGGGCAGTCACCAGTTTTTCATTGCTAACGGCATCCTTCAGAGGAAATACTTCGCCGAGTCTGGCGGGGAGTACACGCAAGTTGTTGTGCCACAAAAGTACCGATCAGCCATTCTCAAGCTGGCACATGATGGGTTGCTGGGAGGCCACCAAGGCGTGAAGAAAACTCTACTGAAGCTGCAGACAGAATTCTTCTGACCCGCAATGCAGGCTGACGCTAAAGCTGGAACCGCATGGAGCGTTTTTCGCGAGCGAAAAACGCGACGCGCGGCAAACGCCCGCGTTGCCGCCGACGCGCGAGCACCCGCACGAGAAAAAATGAAGCGGCGCTGTCGCGCCGCGTTTTTTTCGGGTTGCCAGACCACGCAACTACCAACGAGGTGAATTATCTGTTACCGCATATATAATATGCCCTTTAAATTACAGGACACTACAATAAAAATAATCTTCATGGAATTATACCTCGTTAAAGGTTGTCTTCTGCATGTTGGCCGAACACTACGCGCGAACGAACACGATGCGTGAACGCACGTGGCTCTTTGCACGTGCTCAACAGTAAAGCCAGCTCCTCCAAGGAAAGAGCAAAGTTCCCCCGAAAAGGTGCCGCCGAGATGCGCGGAGAGCAGAGCCATCTGTTGGCAAACCGAAAAACCAAAATGACACGTGCCTGCACGCTGATTGGTGGACGCCGGCCGTGACGTCAGTGGACGCGCAGCGCGAGGCGTTTTTTTCTACACGCGTAGAACCACGCGGCGGCGCGATTTCGTGTTGGATTATGCTGGGCACGCGTCAAAATGACTCGCGCCTCCCACCATCCGCGCGGCAATCGCGCCCAAAAACGCGCCATGCGGTTCCAGCTTAAGAGGTTCGTTGCCTCTTGCGATCTATGCCAGCACACAACTCCGAAGGGTCGCACTCCACAAGTGCCTTTGGTCCGAGTTCCCGTCACTGAGACCCCGTTTCAGAAGGTGGCGATCGACATTGTTGGCCCACTCAATCCAAAGTCCACTCAAGGCAATCGATACATTCTGTCCATGGTGGACTATGCCACTCGGTACCCTGATGCAGTCGCACTTCCTAGCGTCGAGACCGAAAGGGTAGCCGAAGCGCTGGTCGAAATGTTTTCCCGTGTTGGGGTGCCCAGAGAGGTCCTCAGTGACAGGGGCACTAATTTTACGTCCGAAATAATGAAATAGGTTAGCCGGTTGTTGTCGGTAAAACAGCTGCATACCTCTCCCTACCACCCGATAGCGAATGGCCTAGTCGAACGGTTTAACGGCACGCTTAAACAGATGCTAAAGCGCATGTGTCAGGAGAGACCGACCGATTGGGATCGCTACCTGGCTCCACTCCTGTTCGCATACAGGGAAGTGCCCAAAGAAAGCCTCGGCTTTTCCCCATTCGAACTCTTATATGGGCGAAATGTGCATGGACCTCTTGCTGTACTTAGAGAGCTTTGGACTAATGCAACCATCCCTAGCGAGCTGCGAACTACGTACGAGTACGTCCTTGCTCTACGGGACAGACTGGAGAATACCTGTAAACTCGCCCACGAAGAGCTGGAGCGCGCAGGAGAGCGTTACAGCCGCTACTACAACCTCAAGAGCAGCAAACGCTCCCTCAAACCGGGAGAACAGGTTCTTATTCTCCTTCCCATAGAGCACAATAAGCTGTTCATGCAATGGAAGGGGCCCTTTTCGGTCATCAGCCGCCGGGGTGATGTCGACTACGAAGTGGATTTGGGCAAAGTCCCCAAAATATTCCATATCAACATGCTGAAGAAGTACCAGCAAAGGAAAAACGACACCATTGTGGCCGCCGTCGGTGCAGTAATTTCGGCAGAAGACACACACGCCGGAGAGATGGAGCTTCCTAAGCCCTCCCAGACACAGTCTATCAAGGATGTAAACATTTCCGAGAGACTGACCAGCGCAGAGAAGAAGGACGCAGGGAAACTTCTACAACAGTACGAAGGTATTTTTTCGGACCTTCCGGGAAAGACCGCGCTGATCGAGTGCCAACTGAAGTTAGAGAGCGACAGGCCGATCAGGGTAAAACAATATCCGCTACCGTACGCTTTGAGGCAGGCAATCGGATCAGAAGTGCACGACTTGCTCCGACTAGATATCATTGAGCCATCAGAGTCGCCCTACAACTCCCCTATGATTGCCGTACGCAAGCCTGACAGGACGCATCGGCTATGCATCGATTTCCGGAAACTAAACGAAGCCATCGCAGACGACGCCGAGCCCTTACCACGTGCGGACGACCTTATCGCCTCGATAGGCCGCCAGAAATTCTTTTCCAAGCTGGACTTATCTTAGGGATATTGGCAGGTATCGTTGTCACCCGATTCAAAGGCGATGACTGCTTTCACGGTTGGCACCAGGCGCTTTCAGTTCCGATATATTCCCTTCGGTATAAAGACAGCGCCAGCCGTTTTTACGAAGCTGATGCGGAGCATATTGGCCGGTATTCCCGACGTAGCGTACTACTTCGACGATGTACTCATTGCAAGTACGACCTGGGGACAGCATCACCAAGCATTGTACGAGGTTTTTGCCCGAATTGAAGCGGCTGGCCTCACCATCAAACCGCTCAAATGCGAGATCGGAATGGAAACCGTCGCGTTCCTGAGCCACTAAATTGCGTCCGGAGAGATGTCGCCCCTCACCAAGACCCTACAGAAAATACAAGAATCTTCCCGTCCGACGACAAAGAAGCAGGTTCGATCCTTCTTGGGACTCACGGGTTACTACCGAGAGTTTATTCCGAACTATGCTGACCTGACCTGCGCCCTCTGTCTGATCTAACACGGAAGGGTCAACCTTCAGTTGTGCGCTGGGGCCCCGAGCAAGAGCGGGCTTTCAAGAACTTGCGGGATAAACTGGCTGAGGCACCGATTCTGACACTTCCCGATTTTGAGAAGGAATTCGTCCTGCGAACGGATGCTTCTGATAGGGGTGTTGGGGCCGTTCTGCTTCAGTCGCATGACGAAATCCTGCATCCGGTTGCCTATGCGAGCCGTAAGTTGCTCCCTCGAGAGGTAGCCTATTCAACCGTTGAGAAGGAAGCTCTAGCACTCGTTTGGGGAATTGAGAAATTTAAAGTTTTCCTTTACGGGAGGAGGTTTCTCGTTCAAACGGACCACCAGCCTTTGAAGTTTATAAAAGGAACAAAGTCTGAGAACAGCCGCGTTCTCCGCTGGAGTGTTAAGCTTCAGGAATACAACTTCCGCATCGAGTATATTAAGGGCAGCGTGAACGTGGGCGCAGATTACATGAGCCGGCTGGAATAGTTGTTCAGTTGGCACTACTGCCTAGCTGCATTGTGTTTTTATTGGTGCAAGGAAACCGTACATGATGTGCCTGTATATTTGTGCTTGCTTGATTGTTTCGATGATCAGTGACTTGTGGTATGCGCTCAGGACATGGATGCCGAACTAGAGTGTTGTGGTGCTGTGCGGGTTCTGATTGGTGCATATGTGGTGCGTGCGCGTCATGAACCCTGATGAGTGGCGAACGATCCTCAGTGCATCGGATGGACCCAACTCCTTGCACTCCTCTGTGGGGCACAGTGACGTCGTCACCAAGATTCGGCGCTTGCGGACGTCTAGAATATTCCGAGACAATATTCTTCAGTGGGGGGGGGGGGGGGGCAGTGTCACAAGCTGCCTCTCTTGTAGAGCGGAAGTTACGGGATCTCCCAGCCCCTCTGAGCAGCGGAAATTACGGGATCTCACCGCCCCTCCGAGCATGCCTCGACATGATTCTCCGGGGCAGCGACCGGACGATGGGGCGACGCTCGACCCGAAGAGGGAATAAAAAGGGAGACCGCCGCCCGCCCTGGCAGTGCGCTCTGGGGAGGTGTAGCCTCTCGGGTCACTCAAACGGCCGTTCGCTCGGGGAAAGTGTTATTTTTAAAACGAAAGCTTTACTACTTGCACTTTCAGCCTTTGCCGTGGCGCGGCGGTGCCACCACTGACCTTTAGTTGACCTCTGTGTGACGTCATGTGTGACATCACGCCGAAGAGAAGGGCGACCGACTCGCGCCGTCGCAAGCCGCGGCGGTGCCACCACCGGCGCCTAACTCCTGCGCTCTCCGCTAGGAGTGCGATTGTGGCGTTACGCTGAAGAGATTAGGCTCGACTCACGTCGCTAGAAAGCAGTAGCTGTGCCAACCACCACGGCGGTGCACATGAACGGCGGCCTGACTGGACTGGATTGGATTAGGATAGATTAGATTACATTACATTAAATTACATTGGATTGGATTGCATTGGATTGTATTAACAGATGCATCGCCACAAGTCTAACCACAAGCACCACCACCAGCTACACTACCAGCTGAACCATGGCGTAGGTACGGATATTGCTTTCGCAATTACCGGGCTTAACCAAGCTAAGCTACAGCGAAATTTTTTTTCTTCGCCGAGCCCGCGATCAACTCCTCGTTCTTCCTCATCTGGCACGACCGCCGCTACTGAACTCTGCAACTACGACGCTACATCCAACAAGAAAGTTGAGAGAACTCCTTTTTTTTTGCAAAAGACTGTCGATTAATCGAACATTGTGTTCGCCTTTTGTTTAAACCTTGATCTGGCTTAGTATTTTACGTTTTGTTCTGTGCAACTCTTGCCCCTACTTACTATAGCTGTAATATTTACTTCGCTATCGTTATCTTCTGCTTTTATCGCGGTGTTTGTTCATTGTCGGGTTTTTTTGTTTGTTGCTTAGATTATTATGCAGTGTGATTTTGACTACCAGCTATAAATATCCAATTGTTTGAAAGAATGGTGATTTTACTGTGAACTTATTCCTCAATCCCACACCGACACACGTGCTTCACGGGTTGACCGGCCTAACTTTTAACTGTGTGCTCAAACTTCATAGAGCGACGACGGGTAATCGTAAAGGGGATCCTGCGCCTCTGTTGACGGTAAAGGCGGGGGTTTGTGACATAACCCCACTGGTATCCCACCTGCGGTCATCGACCCCCTTCAACCCTTGGCTCCACGGTCGTCCATGCCGGTCGACTGCACTACCTTCCTGTCCTGGTGACCACGGCCTTCGATGACGTCGCCGGCGGCTATGAGCTGGATCTTTTCTTAACTGGTTTCAAAATTAAACGGCGTTTCGCCGGCCCCACTCTGTACACCTCTCGGTGAAGCGGTCACTGCGTAGGGCAGTCTTAAGGACGAGGGGGGGGGGGGGGGGGATGATGTGGGGATACACATGAATACCCTGCCCCGTAGTAACGGCCGCGCGTAATTACCACGCGATGTTATGCGCACGCCGTTCGGGAGGTTTGCGAGGGAGGTAGGTGCCTCGGGAGCATTCATGTCCATTTTTAGGTACCTCGATGCGCACGCGCCCCCGCGCGAGAAAGGAAGATAAGGAAGTGGATAGATGAAGCGGCTTAGAACAACGGCCTGGACTACGCTCATATCCTATTCTCCTGCCAAGCACACTTGCCCCCTGCCTCTTGGCACCTAAACAGTCCGCAGCAGTGGGAGGCTGTCCAGCAGCAAGCCGAATCTCCAACTTCGGCTGGTGACCTGGACAGAGGACGTTGCGACTATAGGCACGGCCTGGACGCCACAACCGGCAGCCTGAAGGCCGCCCGCAATGCTGCTGCACAATTTTGTTTTTTTTTTAGGCCTTCTAATAAAAAGTTTTTCACCACCACCACCGCGCGTATCGAGGCACCCTAGAGGGAGGGCACTCACGGCGCCCCCACTTCCTTTCGCGTCCGTGCGACGCTGCCGCGGAGACAGACCACCTCTCCACAGCCCGGGAGAAGGCGCATTTCTCCCTAGGCTCGGGGGTCTTCTGGCGTGGAGCCGTGCCCCTTTAGTGCTTTTCACCCCCGTACGCGAGCGGAACACTTCTTCATTACGGCGGTTGTTTTGTTGTTGGTGTTTGTATTGCTCGGGAGCAATAAACGCTCATCCGCGTAGAATGCTCGTGTTTGTCCCATCTGGCCCGAACCCACCATGGTGGCAACTTACCGCACCACGGTTTGGGGGTCACAGCTCTGAGTGCTATAGGAGGTATTCACTGAGGCCGCGCTACCAGACGGCGTGAGCGTCGCCGCGGCAAACGCGCCATGTTTGCGGTCGTTTCACGCCAGCTCGCGCAGTGATCACGGTACGCCGCGAGGTACCCGGCCTGAACTGCTAGTGATCCGTAACATATTTGCACGTTGTTAAATGCATCAGCGACCGCGTACGCTTATTGTGCATGAAGTATGCAGCAGAATTCCTCTGTGCCGTGATAAAATAGAGCATCCTCAACTCGGCAGCAAAACTGGCTGGCTGCACTGCACGCAAAAATGTACACGACTTGCAGCTTTTAATATCAGTTGATAACTGTCAGCTAATCATGCAGGGCACATCGTGGATAAATAGCACGATTAACTACCGAAATTCCAAAACTGGTGCCGCAGAAACTGATAATTTCAGCGGCAGAACGGTCAAACAAATGCTCGCAGCACGAATGTCAGACCCAGCGAGAATATTTTGCAGTTTTGATTGTAGTATACGTAGCGCTGCTTCAAGCAACACGTCACTTTCAGCAGATATAGGTGACAAGTTAAACTACAGCTAAACGAACAGACCCTTCGAATTACTCACCTCTCCAAAAACGACACTTCGGCCGTCGGCACCCTAAGCGCGGCTCTTGGACTCACCCTCTCATAGGTGAATTCAACGCGCGGCAGCAGTCCTGCACGTCGCACACCATGCCGGCGCCTCCGCATTCCTTCGGGGGGTCGACCTTTTCACAAAGTCACTGTCAAGACAATGTTACATTTCAGCACGCGTTGATCACAGTCATAAAGTTGGAATCCCATCTTGTCACACCAAATGTTTTCATGACTCATTCATACCTCGAACTTCTGTCAGCTGGAATCACCTTCCCCATGACATCGCAGGTATTTCTGATAGTATTGCATTTCGTAAAGTCCTTAATGTTTCTTTCTGAGTATGTGTCGTTTATTACTGTATAAAAATTGCCTTTCACTGTCTACACACTGTTTTAATGTATCCCCACTGCATTCTAATCTCATTGCCTTCCTGTAGTTTCACTTTGTCATGTATTTATAGTTTATTTTTGTTTTCTCTCCGTGTTGTTGCTGTTTTGGCTGATTTTTTTTTTATGTATTTCCACTCCCCTCTGTAATGCCTTCGGGCCCTGAGGGTACAATAAATAAATAAATAAAGTGTAGGCGCCTATACGTGTTGCCTCTTTTGTGTGTGAACTACTTGGTGCGCTTTTTGGTGTGTGCTTTATGGACACAGACTCTGTGCGTGCCGGGAGTGCCTCATCCGCTAGCGCCCGAGGACTTAAAAAGGGGCCGCATGGGCACGAGCTTCAGTCCGCTCCTCGGTGGAAAAGCCGCCGCCGCGTACTCCCGGGATTCCAAGCCGCCGCACCGCATCCTCGAAACCGCAAGCTGCTCCGGAAAGACCGTCGCCTTCGGGGATCGCCCTGCCTGCGTCTTTATCGATGAACTGCCGCCGCACTCCCCGGTCAACTGTAAGTTCGTTCCCCTTATGAACTTTCTTTTCGGCTGTCGCTAATTGGACTCTCGCTTTCGTTCTCATCGGTGTAGACAAGTTTTTATTGCAATGTATAACTTAAATCAGTGTATTTAACGCGATGTGTTTTTCCGCAATTGTTTTGTAGGATGTCCATTATGCCTCTGTAAAAGCTGTCGTCTGCTGCGTATCGAACCTATAAAGGTTGTTTTGTTGCTGTTACCTCTTAACACGCCTCTGCCTGATTCATTACGTTTGCTTACCGGCTACGCCGGGCATCGAACGGCCACCCCCTCAGTGTCATGACTCGGTGATGACCTCGCGTGATCGCCGAACCCGTGACACTTGCACTACGGCGTCCCTCATAGCCCGAGTCGCTTTGGGACGTGAAACCTCCCCAAATCAAACTAAAAAACAACATGGGCGCACAGATGAAAATGTTTTGTCTTAACTGTGTGCCTTGAAAACCTACGTGGACACAGAGCTGAAGATGTTTTGTCTTATCTGCGTGCCTTGAAAATCTGTCTGATTATACTCAGGGTATAGCAGTTATTACCGGGCTCAGTTGTGTCAGTGTCAAAAGTAAGATAACTACCTACAGCTATCATATCAACCCTTCGTGGCACGGCCTCTACGATTGTGCACGCGACTTTTAAAAAGTTTTTTTTTTTTTTTCCGAAGCGTCTAGCAGTGTTTTCACGAAGTCACTGATGCCGGCTACATTTGAAATCGCTGCTGGACTGAACGTTAGAGCCATTTTGAGCTTTTAAAAAAAAAGGATTGCTTTTCAAGAACACAAAAAAATTCAGGGGGCACTTCGGCTCTCTAAAGTGCTGCAAGGAGGAAGCGTTTCCTGGCGCACTGTTTGTTCTTTATTTATTTTCATTTTGTTTGTTATTTGTTTCTTTTCATATTTTTGTTGTTGTTTTTTATTTTTCATACCTTATTTTTATTTTTGTTTCTTTTCTTATTTATTTATTTTTGTTTCTTTTCTTTCCTTATTTATTTATTTTTATTTTCTTATCTTATTTTTAATTTCTTTTATTGTATTTATGAAACCCATGCATTCACTAGATGCGCCTTTATTCATGCTCAAACCTTGAGCCTTCGTGGCGGAGTGGTAGTGCACTGACTGTGCGATGTCAGTGCACGTTACAGAACCCCAGGTGGTCGAAATTTCCGCAGCCCTTCACTACAGCGTCCCTCATAGCCCGAGTTGCTTTGAAACGTCAATCCCCATAAAGAAAAAAAAACAACCATATGGCATAAGCTTTATGGTGCGCCTAGGAAGCACAGTAATTTTTCCTTCATCACACGGTGGAATGTTTTACTAAATGACACTGTGGCTGGGCTTTTGTTTGATGGAGGCGGAACGCAAAAGGCGCCCGTGTGCTGTGCGATGTCAGTGCGCGTTTAAGATCCCCAAGTGGTCGAAATTATTCCGGAGACCTCCACTACGGCACCTCTTTCTTCTTTCACTCCCACCTTCCTCCCTTCCCTTACGGCGCGGTTCTGGTGTCCACCGGGATATGTACAGATGCTGCGCCATTTCCTTTCCTCAAAAACCATTATTATGGGCTTTGTTGCGGAAACACCTTCGCATGACGAAGCAAATACAGTCGCACCCGCATATATCGAACTCGCAAAAAAAAAAAAAAACGCCGAAGAGTTCGACATAACATGTAATTTACATAACCATGTCCAACGTTCTTGGCAAAAATTTTGAATATTGTAAGGAATTGTTACGGAAATATTGAAGGTAATGGTCCGTCCTTTGATGTGTAGCAAAATCTTTCTTTTAGTGTTTCCATCGCTTGCATCGCACAGTTCAGACTGCCATAGGAAACCAAGAGAAAAAGCTTTTAACGATAGCGAAAACGTTTATAGAAAAAAAAAGACCTAATTGCTCCGGCACGCCGATAAGCAAGGGGTGTTGCGGCGCCCACGCGAGCCAGTCTGCAAGCGCGACGGTGCAAGTTGCAGCGAACGCGCCGGGCATTGTGAGCTATGAAATGGCCAAAGGTGACAAACACAAATGCGACGAGTTTTATTCGCCACTGAGAGGGAAAATAAGATAAGCAAGTTCGCTGCAACTTGCACCGTCACGCTTGCAGACCGGCTCGCGCGGGCGCCGCAACCACCGTTGACATATCGGCCTGCAGTAGCATTGAGGTCGTCGCAGCGACGCCTTGCCAGCAGCTGATTTCGTTCACTCAAGCCACGGTTGAGAGCAGCACAATCGTGGCGCGAATGCGCTAGTCACGTGATTTTTTTTTGTATTTCGCGGGCTTTCTTTGGAGCTCGAAAAAAAGATACACGTGAGGCTTTCTTTATCGCAAATAAATGAAATGGGGGTTTTTGAAGGTGCTCTCCAACTTTGCTATTCACATCTGCTGTCTAAAGTTAATATATTTACGCGTTTAGAAAAATTATATTGCCAATTATATAATTACGAAACAAAAAAATTGCCTATGATGCGCAAGCCGGTTGGTAGGTGTACAGTCATGAAATTTATGAGCGTGAACACGGAAGCGCGTGGCAGATAGCCTCGAACCCTACTTGTGGCGACACGCGGCGGCTGCTTTCCGAAATGCGGTGGAAAGGGTTACACCGCCTTGCCTGCTTTCGGTAAGCGGAAGAACACGCTTCCCTTTCCACTTTGTTTATGAAAGCGGCCGCCGCGTATCGCCACGAGTAGGGTTCGAGGCCATCAGGCACGCGCTCCCGTGTTCACGCTCATAAATTTTATGACTGTATGTAAGTGGTTTCCCTGGCCTACCTCAAATATTTTATTTTTTAACCCTTGGCTAAAGTTAGCGTGGACACCCTGTATATATAACATATGAGCGGTAATTAAGTTCTACGTGCAAGCTGCTTGCCGAGTGAGGTTCGAAGCTGTACATATACAGGGTGTCTCAGCTAAATGTAGCAGAAGTTGTCAAAAAGAGGATGTTCCTTAGCCCAGTGCGACCAACTGCGGGTTGTTGCCAGTCGCGTGTTCTAGCCTGCAGTAGTTTTTCATCATACAAAAGTAGCCGAAGTTCTGTGCCTCGTTCTCTTGAGAGTCCCTGTCTGCCTTGGCGTCTGGTAGGACTGTGGATGCAGTTGGCGTTCCTCCACAGCCCCAAGATTGGTTATTTTCGAGGCCTTCCTCCTATTGCCGCCAGCGGCTCCCAAGGCAAGAATCATATTTACCTTTTGCTCATTTGTAAAGCGCATTCTTCTCGCCGTGCGGAGCAAAGGAGCCGTTCTGTCAGGTGTTCGTTCCTTTGTCGTTGAAATTCTTATTACAGACTAACTCCCGTACCGCATCACTATCGGGCGCACCGAGCAAGCGGCGGTGATGACGGTCATTCCTATCAGCTATGTGTTCACTCGTGGAATGAAGCTCGAGCTCTCGAGGCTAACAAAAAAAAATCTCACCCTTGAGTAAATGCTCTCAGAACACTTTCATCACCAAGGAAAATTCCATCGTCATGTTCCATTCATTTGTGTTTGCACCTTACTTGCGAAAGTTGCGGGCGTACATCTCGCAACCATCGCAAAACGCCGAACCCAGTTCGGGACAGCGTTGCTAAGCGGATGTCGTTGCTTGACCGGTCGTCTGGCAGCGCTGAAACTGCTCCCCTATCACGTGGGTCTTTTTTGTATTTCGCGGGCTTTCTTTTAAGGCAAATAAAATAAGCTGTGCCAGTGGTACTTGGTTGCAAACACGGCAACCGGTTATTTTTCTATGGAATCTACAACTCCTGCATTGACACTTTCTTCCTGAAGGCAATAATTATAAAGTTAACTGATTAGTCTCTGATAATTACTTTTATATGATGAAAAACTACTGCAGGCTAGAACACGCGACTGGCAACAACCCGCTGTTGGTCGCACTGGGCTAAGGAACATCCTCTTTTTTAAAAGCTTGGTTACATTTAGCTGCGACACCCTGTATATGCTCTTACTATAGGCATATCTGCGTAATACTGCTAGGAGACGACCATTTCAGCGTAGGCTCCAGCAGTTGCTGGTTCCACACTGTTGGAACCAACGCTGCTGGAACCAGCAGATTCCCACTTCGAAATTTTCTCGCCTGCAAAATGAACGCGACCCTCAATTTCCACGCAACAAGGGGCCATGTTTGCGGATGTCCGTTTTTTATTGAACACCAGTGCTTGATAGCCCAATGCCTATCATCGGACTGGGGGTGGCAAAAAAAAAAGATTAGATAAGCTCAGGTCTGGCTTTACATGGATTACAAGGTACAGGTTAGTTTAGTTTAGTTTATGGTGTTTAACGTCCCAAAGCGACTAAGGCTATGAGAGACGCCGTAGTGGAGGGCTCCGGAAATTTCGACCAACTGGGGTTCTTTAACGTGCACTGACATCGCACAGTACACGGGCCTCTAGAATTTCTCCTCCAAAGAAATTCTAGCCGCCGCGGCCGGGATCGAACCCGCGTCTTTTGGGTCAGCAGCCGAGCACCATAACCGCTGAGCCACCGCGGCGGCTACAGGTTAGTGTTTTAGCACTAGTACAGGTAATCCTCTTTCCCACACTTCCTGAACGGCACTTTCAAGATTTCGATTTCTGTTCTGAAGGAAATTTTTTTCGACCTTAACACTGGAACACAGAGGCAAATGGTAAGGTTTCCCAGCGGGCATCGTATGTCGAGAAGCATTTCATGTTCAATACTGTCGAATTCTGAAGCGACGGTCAACTTAAAAAACAAACAAAAAAAAACAGCAGTTGCTAACACTGGGCCGCGGCGTCTTGTATTACTCCGCTGGCCAACCGCAACTGTAAACGAAATCAGCTTTTTAATGTTTGACTATATCAAACAATCCACGTGTCAAAATCCTAGAGCTTATGATTTTTTTTCTTGTGATAAGCTTGTTTACGTACCAAACGTTTAAGCAGCGGACTACTTTTTTGTCGCCTAGTAATTCTGTGCGCGGAGGCTGACTGCGGGCAGAGCTTTACTGCAGACTTAAAGGGCAACTCCGGCGATTTTTCAGCCATTTTAAGTTAATGGCTGATTTGTGTTACTAAGAAACTCCTGTAATGTGCACGATACAAGGTTTTCAAAAGTTACCCTAAAATAATTTTTAAACAGCAAAAAACACACAAACCGAAACCGGGGAGGTGCCTTCGTGCGGTATTGACTGTGACGTCACTGACGGGTTCGCCGCGCTGCGAAGTCCTCGAAGATATAGCAACTACCCTGAGCCGCGCTGTCGACATGACTGAAAGCGCGAAGAACAGCTTTTCCGAGACCAGACGACTCATTCGACGATTTTGGACTGGACGAGTCGCCTTTCAGGTATGATCCACCGCCGCACGAGCCCGCCGAGTCGCACCATAGGCCGCGTCACCTGCAGCATGGAGACGGTCTGAACTGGGAGAAGTTACTCGAGCCATATACTTGAGTCATTTGATTTATTACTTTTGATTGATTTATTACTATTTGATTTGATTACTTGATTTGAGTCATTTCTCGTGCATGCATTTGTGACAGTCGTCAGAACAAAAGTTAATGTGATGCTCCCGCTGACAGCTGTTCGTGTGGCGAGTGCCGGCCGACCCAGCCTGATGAAAGAATCTGCTGCCCGAACGTTGCCGCGGTGCGCAACGTCCTTACAGGGTCATGTACCACCAACAGTGTTCTCTTTGCGAAGCTTTGTCTCGACGGCGAGCTTTTGGAAGTGAGTTCACGCCATAATCCAACATACGGCTTCCTCTTGACGGCCGCGCTTCGTTCAGCTGGCGGCTGCGATGGGCGGTTGTACTCGAATAACGTTGGCACAGAATATGCCTTCAAGCGTCGGTTGAACGAAACCTTAGCGAGTCCAAAGCTCTCTCTGAAGTACACGCTGTCTTCATCGCAATATGGCGTGAAATGTTCCGAGCACAAGAGGCCGGGAATGCTTCCTCGGAGACCTGTTGACACGGCGGACAGCTTTCACCCACTTGTCGCGAAGGTTCTTATTGCTAGGAAACCTGTGGTAGGTCACGCCCGTTGTCACAGATGAAGAATTTGTGCACCCCACAGCACAACAGAAGTTGCCGTGACCCATCACTCTGGTGTACACATCACATCAGGTACGTTGAGATGGCGCGAAATTGCACAGGCGGTCGAAATAATTCCGGAGACTTCCACTACTGCACCTCTTTCTTCTTTCACTCCTAACGTCGCGATTGGGGTGTCCGTTACTGCGCCATTTACTTTCCTCAAAACCAATTTTCAGTTTTCCCTGCACTGCCAACGCCAGCGCGCGCCCGGCGCCGACTCATCTCAGCAATCAATACTTGCGGTTAAGCAAAACACGTGCGGGTAGCCGCCTACTGACCCGCCTCCACATCAATTACACAACACAAGAGGAGAAGCGGGTATCCATGCCCGAGGCCTGGCGCTTCGCACTAAAGGTTTGCCCCCTTCCCAATAACATGACAAAAGATGCCCATGATGGCCGCCACCTCGCGCGAGCGGAGGCCATTTCCAATTAAGCAGTATGGTGCTCAACCAGTTTACACGGACGCGGCCGGTCCACACCATGGGGGTTGGTACACGGCTGCCGTTGTCCACCAAAACAACCCAGTTCAGGGTCTCACCTTCCGTGCCCCCAACATTACATTCGCGGAGGAAGTTGCTATCGCCCTTGCAGCTGCGGATCCAGCGTCCCGAGTCATTATCACCGACTCAAGGGGAGCTTGCCGCGCTCGCCGCCTGATCCGGCTACTGATTTTAATCCGGCTATTACTTTTCGGGAGATCTCCCTCCTGTATCAAAACGCTCACGGCCGATACCCACCCCCCTGTAAAGGCCTCAAGAAGGCAGAGGAGCGTTGGCTACTTCGCCTCTACACCGACACGGTACTGTGCCCGGCAGTGCTCAAACATTTCAATTCGGCCTTTTCGGGCGAGTGTCCACACTGTGGGGAAGTGTTTGCGGACACGTATCACATGGTGTGGGCATGCCCGGCCAATCCTGCTTTCCCACCCCACCCCCACCCCACCCGAGAGAACTGGGAGGCTGCCCTGCTCGGCTGCTCAACTCTCCAGGACCAACGAGCCCTGGT
This sequence comes from Amblyomma mixtum, assembly GCF_055824585.1. Taxonomy (NCBI): domain Eukaryota; kingdom Metazoa; phylum Arthropoda; class Arachnida; order Ixodida; family Ixodidae; genus Amblyomma; species Amblyomma mixtum. Next base: position 95,978,162 of record NC_143014.1, on the reverse strand, counting down.
GACAAGAGCCCGGGCCGCCGCGGAGGCCACAGGGGTCCCGGACTAGGGATCCCTCCTAGTGATTGTGAGGGCCGGGCCCTTCAGGCACGGTCCAAGCAATAAATGTTTACACCACCACCACCACCGACTCGCCAGTGACGTCACAGTACAGGGTGGCCTGTAGAAGTTGCTCGATCAATGGGTGCCTCTCGCGTCGAGGAGCGCTTGTCTTCAAAATTCGCTTGCAGAAAAACTACGCCGCTTTCAGGTGCGAAATTTTACATGAGACATCAGACTACCATATAGAATGCAGACTTAAAATTTCATTTCGATCGATGAATATCGAAAAATCGCCGGAGTGATTGCAAATTTCAGACAGATGCCGAAGCATGCTTGAAAGGGTTATAAAAAAGGGTTGAAAAAGCGTGCTTGAAAGGGTTACTTCATTCACAGTAGTACAAAAGGTGACGTGACAAAAAGTGCATTAAATTTGCGACAGCCATACCCCATTTCACTTTGGCGACACGTCTGAACGTGCGAAAAGCACATTTTTGCACATTTTTAAAAACGACAGGAATGGTTCACGATGCGCGCCACAAAGCAGCGAACGGCGCGTTTTGCTGAGCGCAGCGCCCTCGTTAGTGCTCCGAAGGCATGATAGCGCACGCCGCAGTGCTATCGGGCGATTTTTGATGACCCAGAGAAGGAGAGCGATGGCTGACGTCATCCAGGTTACGCTCGCAGCTGGAGAGCCCTGGCAACCGCAGCGCCGACAGTGTATTGTTCGGTCGAAAAGCCGTCGGCGTCGCAGTAGTTGCGAGCACCGCACGTCGGAAAAAAATTGCATCATGCTAACCGTTTGCCGCAGAATGTTCCAGATGGTATCATACGATTCAGCGTTTCGTGCAGCATAAACTTCCTCGTTAGGGCCTAGCTCGCGGCAGGGATTCGAACTGGCGACCTATAAACGCGGGCAGCGCATCATGCGCGGTTCGGGTGTCCACCAAGACTACTACGTCATTTCCTTTCCTCAAAAAAACTATTTTCGATTTGTCCAACGGGCAAGGCGTCGCGCCGAACGGGTGATGGCGTTCTGTGGACCCCCCTGGCAGCGCTGCAGGGCGCTGTCGTGTTCCACTCCCAATTTTTTGGGGCAAAGACGGTACGTGCAAACTGCGTGGCAACGCGGGCACAACTGGCGTAATGCGCTCGCTAGAAATGCATGTTCTGGTTGTCTGGCTACGCACCTGCCGCCTCCGTCACGGAAAATCCACGTCATCAGTGGTCTGCGTGCGCTACGCAGCACCACGGCACCCGCAGGTGCATGCGGGAAAGCTAACCTCCCCTCCGGAAATGTGGTTTACTCAAGAAGCTCGCTTTCCTTCACCAGAGTTGTCCAGAGTTCGATATATCGTGATCAACCCCCCCTCCAGAGACCTCCGAAGAGAACCACTGCTACAGTGGCTAGAATTGGGAAGTGTGCCGACCGCGCCGCCGCTCGCGTGTGCCCGTGCGATGCAAGGCGCAGGTGGCGCTGGCGTCTGCTTTCACGTCAGCTCGGCTTGTCGGCCAGGTTTTTTACTGCTCCAGCAGCGCCCAATTTTTGCGTATATTCCGGGCTTGCGCGTGCAACTGAAATGGAATGTAGCTTGTTCTATCACTCATGTCACCACCACAGTTATCTTTCGTCAAAGCAGTCGCTCACTGTTCGGTTTTTTGAGGTGCTCGCGGCCTATCGTTGTTGATGTGTCGGTCGTTTTTATTGTTGCCGCAATCGGAGTTCACAGTTTTCTGGCAGCGTATTGGTTAAATTCTCTTATATTGCGTCCTCTAAGCAACTACACCATGAAGTTATTCATCACCAGAATCAATTTTGTTGCGGGTGCGAATTACTGAGGCAAAAGATGTTAACAGATTGAAAATATCGTATGAGGGACGTTTATGCATACCCCAATTTGTTTTTATTCGCGAACTGCGCAGATCTATTTACCTTCGCTTTTTAATAAATGGATGAAGGTTCAGTTCCTGTTTAGCACATGCGCAAGGAGCATGGACAGCAGATTAAATGAAAAACTCAGTTCTAACTTTGCAGTCAGCAACTGGTTCAAGCATATTAGTGATATTATATGTTAGTCATGTCAGAAACCAGACAAGTGCCCTAAAAGAGCACTTCTTGAAGCTTTATTCACAACTTAGAAGACACTATGACCAGCTCACACGTCGGGCAGTGCAAGTGCCTCTCATGTCGTTCTCCGAAGTTTCAGCAGCTTTTTCTTCTCTCTTGTTGATTTCCGCGCTTTGTTTAATGATTTTGTATAGAAATGAAGCCTTGTCACGATAAAAAACTTCAGTATACTCCTTGTGAGTGCATCCTTATGATCGTCACAGCCAATAAGTGGAGTATTCTGCAGGTAATGAGCCATTTCTACAATGCTGTCTCTATGCAGCTTGTGCCAACTAAACCATATTGTGAAAGAATCTTCTAAGGCTTCCACGAAAGAGTAGAGCTGCCTTGAAGGGTAAAGCAGCCCTCCCTTGTCACAGAAAGCAGTAAAAGATATCTCTTTCTCGGCATTTTCAGCTGATGTCAGCAGTTGATTGAAACACTCTTGGCATTTTGTTGTCAAGATTTTTCGCCTTGCAACGTAGCCTGCCAGGTAGTATATTAGTCTTGAATCACTCGTCTGCTCTGGATAGCCATGGTCCCCAAGCAGCGTAGATGTCTGAAGTACACTGGAAGCTTCATCCAATTTTCCGGCGTCGAGCAGATTATCCAGATGACTTGAGACCTCTTTTGACCCAACCAACGACACAAGCGTGCCACCTGCACAATTGCCTGTATCTGGTGCTTTGACCAAATTGTGAAAACTAAGACAGTTCACAGCTGTCAGAAACTGTGGTGACGTCGGGTGATCGTTGCACCCAGAGAATTGACGAATAATGCCAAACAGCTTTTCAATTGGGTCGTGACTTAATTGAGAAGTTAGCAGGTACTTGTAGCCAACTTGCTGTGCCAGGTATGACAAAAGCTGCAGTGTTGCATGCAGTGTCACTCTAAGGCCTTCCGCTGTGCCAGGTGACAGGAAACCTGCTTTTGAGAGCCCTGTGATTTCTTCCCACTTCTTTATATACTCCAGGGCATCCTTCAACATCATCTCTTCTTTGGAATTTGGCCTCAGTGCATCTGAGGGCACTCTAGATGTCATAATGCCAATCAGCTCATGCATGAAGTTCACAAACTTTCCTGTTTGGTCCCCATAGGAGTAAGACTTCTCAATCTGATCTGTATAGAAGAAGAGACCCCGCAGCACTTCTGGGCTGAAAAGATGGAAAGCGAAATTAACTTTCATTTTCTCGAAATTATTGGGATTAATGTGCACCTCTGTGATTTTGGGCATCACCTTCAATGTTGTTGCACACTTGTCAAGTTCATGTGCAATTCTAATAGGCTTTACGTCTACATGGCCTTCTGGTGTCTTGTACCCTGCTTTTACAAAACCATTTCGGACACATTTCACGAGATGGGGAAAGTCAGAGACAAAAAAAAGGCGTCGGTCATTTCCAGCTGGGTAAGGCGCAGGTGACTTGATAGTAGTTGCCTTTCCAGAAATTCTGAACTGTCGCCACATAGCACGGTTCCAAGAGGCCCCATCGCAAGTGATGTAGTCTACTCGGAGGCCAGCTTTCTCCGCAAGCAAAACAGATTCCAGGATTATCTTCGACAACAGAGGAGCCTTAACATTTCCCCTTGATGTGAACACTCCCAAGAATTTGATGCCATGATCCCGAGAGAGGCTGGAACATAATCACCATGCCGTGATCACACGTAACTCCTCTTTCACTTTCTGGAGTGAATGAGCCCAAGTCTACAAATTCGTCAATCTTTCCTGTGCCTCTTGCCACAGCAAAGTTCTCGGACAACTTCGCTGAAATTCAGTCATTTTTTCTGTTTTTTGCGCAATGCCAGTGAGGACGCTGTCATTAAATCCGAAAGTGCTTTCATACTGCTTCATATACGTCTTCAGGCAACTACGGCTAGGAAGCACTAATATTTTTTCTCTCCTGACATGCTCGTACAGGCGTGGGCTTTTCATGTGCATAATTATGCATTCAAGTAGCCATTCAGGGCTGTACCGCATGCCTCTTGGCGACTTGCGGCTTGCAGCCTTGAAACACTGCATTATGGCAGCTTTGTTTGGATGGAAGCGCATCAATCTGCATCAGGGATGCCTCTTCAATTCTCTCATTCTCTGCTTTCATTTGAGAGATCACCTGATCTAAAGTCTTTACTTTGGTCCTCAGGCGGCGAACTGTCTGCAACCTCGCTTTCAGCTTTGTTGCCGTAGTCTTGTTCCTTTCCTTCGGCTGCCTTGCTCGGCACCTCTGGTTGGTCAGCAGCCTCCTGAGATACTTGCATGAAAGGCAACATTTTTCGTTTGGGTTCGCAACACCTTTGCACTTCTTGTGGTAGATGCTCTCATTCCAGATGTGCAGATTTACATTGGAGCAAGCAAGGGGAAATTCCTGTAACATTCCAGCTCCAAAGCAAACCTCCATGCTGTCAACAGTTTGCAGAAGCGACGCAGGATCACGCGACACTGCTAGCGTGAGATCTACACCACGCACGTATACCTCGTGTTTTACAGCACTGTCCGCACCACGGAACACCACCATCTTCTGCGCGTGTAGAAGGCTCGCGTCTGCACCAGGTAGGCACAGGCTGTACACAACATGTAGCGGATTCTCGCTCAACACGTGCCTTCCCCACCTGTTTGACGGAAGTGGTAGGTCTATGCAGTCGAAAGCATGCACTGCTTGGTCGTCAATAAGCACAGCTGATTCCTCCGAGCTGTCGCGAAGCGACTCATCCATTCTGCGCCTTTTGCGGGTCACTGAAGGTTGTGGATCCGGTCTTTCCCGAGACTTCCTTTTCTTGGGGACTGGCTTTGACAGGTATTTCGGTACGTTCGGAAACACTGTTGGAACCGCGTCCGGCGAAAGAACAGGTCTGCTCCGGTCAATACGCACCAACTGTCCTTGAATATGATGTTCAAAGTGCCGTGACACGAACTGGGTGTCAAAATGTAGCTCACACACAGCAGCGTTCCGCTCTAGCGGCTTATCTGCTCTTGGAATGTTTCTTTGCCACTTGAGGAACATATCTTCGTCTTTGGGCACGCCGAAAAGCGAGAGTTTCTTTTTGCACGATTTGTAACCGGTCGTGCAGCCCGGCACAAAACAATGGCTTTGCCGTCGACTCATGTCGCACACAGCATAAAATAATCTGGCAGACCGCTCGAAAAACCACCATAAAAAGAGCAAAGATACACATGGCGCCTCGATGCCTCCGTAGCGTGCGTGCGTTCCAGCAGTTAAAAGGACGTGATGATGATGATGATGATGTAGCCTTCCCTTTGTAACGGGCGGGCGCCTACCAAAGGTGCCCTTGCTGGATAGATACACACATAAAAACACCACTATCAAACGCGAAGCGGCAAACACACACGCAAATACCGACGAAACAGTACTGGTCTAATGTCGCACCAGCGTCCACCACTCTGTCAATCGGCGCTTCGTCGCTGCAACTGCCGCATGGTTTGCCGCATCCGCTGTGCAGCCCTCGTTCGAAGAACGGAAACCCAGCGCCTGCGGAAACGTAGCGCCCTCGTGCGGTGGCGTTGGCAGCTTCTCGCAGAGTAGGACGATGTGCTCCGTTGTTTCGTCGTGCTCTCCGCAGGCTCGGCACTGGGTGCATTCGACTGTAGTGTCGAAGCGCTTGCGGTACACAAGCGTTGGCATGGCACCCGCGCGTGCCTCAAACAACAGGCGGCTGCCTACACTGTTGTCGTAGAAGCTCTCAACGCAGATGTCCTGCTTGGCTGCCCGGTACACTTCCAGTGTCGACTTCCCCTCCATGGCAGCTCTCCACGCCTCTCGCTCCTGCGCATGCACTTGGGTATTAACTGCCTTGGCCCATTTCCTCGCGTTGTCGGCTTGTACTTCATTTCTGAAGAAGCCGAACTTGCGACGAAGGGGTTGGAGCCGCTTCACCCATGTAGTCCGCAGGCAGTATTGACTTACATAGTCAAAGACTCTGCGCGCCCATCGATTTTTGTGCATCAGGCGCAGCCGGCCGTTGTAGGCTATTTTGCTTCTTGCCTCGCGAGCCTCGAAGGTAGACCAACCGAGGTCTCCCTGCACTGCCTCGTTAGCCACTCGCCCATGACACCCTGGCGCCAGACGTCCCACCGCTCGTTGACCACGCTCGAGCCATTCCCTTGTGGGCGCTGTCACGCAGATAACCGAGTTTGCAAATGACAATGCGGGCACATGAACTGCCTTCCACAGCTCGCGGACCATAACAAATCGATTGCAGCCCCATAGGCACCGCCTTCTCAATATGTTTCCCGCTCGCTGCGAAGCTTGTTTCAAGTGTTCCTCATGTTTTGCAGCATATTCTGGCTGCGTGCTGAACCTAATGCCTAGGTATCGGTATTCCGTTGCCATCTCGAGGACGTCCCCGTTTGGTAGGTGGACCGGCTGCTCGGTGTCCAGCGGCGCTGAAAAACACAGCACCGCCGACTTCTTTGAGTTGAAGCTCAGGCCAAGTGGCGCCATGGTCTCAGCGCATATGTTGATGAGAGCCTGGAGGTCCGCATTGGTCTCTGCCATTAATACTACATCATCGGCAAAGACTAGGCCCGGTAATATCCATTCACGTGTAAGCGACGGCGAGCGCCACCTCGCGGATGCATCGCCAAGCGGCTTCAGCGCTTCCCATAGGCGCCGCTTGGCGCTCGTCACACTTCAAAGCTCTAGCCACTGTACCACTGCCCCCACGCCCTCAATCTGCTCTACATATCGGTAACCAACCGATTCCCGAGGTGGACTACGCCAGAATATTAGGCATCTTCCAAAAAAATCGTCATAATACACTCACTCTTCAGAATCTCTTCACCACCACCCATCAAATGGTCCACCTCATCATGAGGATCTCAAATAAGCAGTGGCATGAAAGAACCTTAACTGTTGAGAATGGTCCAAGCTTTTGTCCTCAGCTGTACGGCTAAGGCATTGCCGAGCATTGACGCACAGGCACTGCCCCGTACATCAAAATGTATTCAGCGGATGGGCTAAAGCTGGACTGTCTCATCAGAGACGCAGTCAAATGTGCACTTGAGCTACCTCCAAACACATGCACAACTCAACTTTTGCCCTTGGGTGTCCACAACACCATTGATGAACTAGTGGACTGCCATCTGTCCTCGCAAACACTCCAACTCTCCTCCAACGCATAGCACTAAAGAATTTGGGCTTCCTGCTAGGTCCATCTCCGAATCCCAAATTTGCAGTTCCCAGAAAGATGCAAAGCAAGCTAGTCATTCCCTCTATAAACCAACATTATGCATCCAGAGCATCACCAAGAAAGAAGGCCGGCAAGAGGTCCAAGTCTACATCAGAGCAATCAATCAAATCCCTGGGCCGTCTACACAGACGCTGCAGAACATGACCACAAGGCAGCCAGAACTGCAATCGTCACAGACGAGTATGGGGCAGTCAAGAACAGCGCACGAAGGACTGGACTAAGAAAGAGACAAACACAGTGCTTTCTTAGTCCCGTCCTTCGTGCGCTGTGCCTTCAGTTTGAACCATGTACCGACAAGCCCAGACAAATACCTTACTGCAGAAAAAGCAGAACAGGTAGCTATCGTCCTAGCTATTGCTATGGCCGACGTCCGCAACAATGATCAGCGATAGTAAGACAGCTGTCCGCAACATCACATGTGGCAGTGTCTCCTCAAGTGCATACCCCATTCTTAAAGGTGCCCCAGCACCACAATCGAAAATTACCTAAATCTGGAGTCCTACGCAATCCAGCTGCCCATACCTCAGTCCGAGAATTGGTCTACCGGGTGAGGGAAATTACGGCATCTGGATCCAGGGATAGACCCTACACTTACCAAGAAAATACATCAGCATACCAACTGTCGCGGACCCTCTATCCACCAGAGCACAAGACGCTGACCAAAAGTCAAGCAAACGCATGGCGGTGGCTACAGACAAATACCTACCTGCGCCCGCTTCTACTCTCCAGGTTACAGTCAGAGAGATAAACACCAACATGCAAATTCTACTTACAACCAGCTACACTACTACACTCCCTTTGGGAACGTCAAAAGCTACCCTTCACAAATCCAACAATCACCATACCCAAACAGTGGGAAGCAGTTTTGCACAGCTCGGAAGCTGCCACTCGAGAGGATAGTCACCTGGGCTGTGGAGGCTGCCACGGTGCAAGGGCTTGCGGTGGTCTGATCTCCAGCACCTCCCTAAGATCTCTCAAAATAAACTTTTTACCTACCTAAGTTCGATCGCACCTGCGGGCAAGCTAAACTACGGAGGTCTGTTCAGGGAAAGCCAGCTTCCGAGTCGCCCGGTGTTGCCAGACTTTCGATCTATCAGATGTGACGGCTAATTTTTGCACGATGTAGCTTACACATTCGCATTGCAGCTTTATGATGCTTACAAATTATTTGGTACAATAGACAATTCCTATTTTTTGAGCCATTCACATTTTTGTGAAATAGGAGGTTCCAAATGTAAACACACAAATTTTCACTTTTCTTGATAGCAGAACATGAGTGCCCGAAAGGATTAATGTATGAAGACATTGAAAGGTGTCCAAATAAAGCTGGCTATCACATAAAAAGCATGCAAATCAGACTACAGCTGCCCAGAACACCATGTATACGATTTAAGGGCTGGTGCTTGTCATCTACTGATGCTGCATGACAAATTTGATTCAACATATGTGGCTTTTATTAAGACTTCAAAAATTATGACCTAACATCTACATACTTGAAGCAAAGACAGCTCATTGTAAAACACCCAAAAAAGAACTTCAGTACACAAGCACAATTCTCATTAAAACCTTCCAACGATGTGTGACTCAACGCATAGCAGTCGCATTGGAGGGGCAAAGGTGGAAGCTAGAAATGAAAGGTCTCCTGTATGATGCAGGTGTGCAATAAACGTAAGAGAAAAGGTCACACTAAAAAAGGTACCACACAAGATTTCCTGTGAGCTGCCCCTACAATATCTGAAGTACTGCACACATGCAGAGTAGCACCCAGATTCTGCCAGCACAGATAAGGGAATGAGAGGTCACTAGGCACTTCATCAACAAATACAGTCTCGAAAATTAGGTGAGGAACTCAACCATCTATGCTACCACTGCTTGGGGGACACACATGCACAGCACACGCCAGAAAGACAACAGACAGAGAAAACAACCTCTGTGCCTGCAGAAACAGAGTGCTCACCCTGAAAAACGCAAAGTACTGGGAAATTTCTACCATCATGAAAAATAAAGCTGGAGTTCAGCATAGCTGTGCACCTGGTGAAAAAAAAAAAGTGAAACATACAAACACACATACACACCAACATTATATAATCCCTACCTGCATTCTTTCTCTCTCTTTCATATATAATATACATAATATATATATATATATATATATGATTCCACTACAAGTTGTGGTGGTACTACATGCTTGATGGCTTTGCTTTTCTGCTGGTAGTTGCTTCAAGAGTGTGCGCACAGCTTTGTTCAACTTTCACAGCTGCTGCTTACTCACACAGCAGGGGGAGAAACAAAAGCATGACTGCTGCTCACTGGTGCAGCTGCAGCCAACACACACCACAGTACTGAGGGCAGAAGGGCAACAACTTTGAATGGGACCCGAAGAGTATACGCACAGAAGGAAAATGCACGCTGCGTTGGGTGCACATGTCACCATGTCAGCAAACAGCAGGAGATGTGTTTGCAATAACCACAAGTGCATTCCATTAAATGTTTTCTGTAATCAGGTGTGACTAGCACAATGTGATGATTAAAACCAAAAATAATAATAAAAAAGACAAAGATGAAACTTGCAATGACACATGCCACGCAATACAAGCATTGGTTTTCGCTAAAAATACAGCATAACGTGCCGATACACACCCAGAATGAATGGCATGTTAAGTCTAACTCACAGCCTATTATGATATGCTCACTAAGCTACGGACAGAAAATTCCCAGCAAACTATGCCAGACAGGACAACAGTGCCTTGGAAACTTGGGTCCAAACAAATTTTTGGGGAGGTCCCTGAAATGCATTGCTATACACAAGCACCAACGAAAAAACAATTCTTCTGTTCATCCATTCAAAGTAACACACTGAAGATCATGAAAGAAGTAACATACCCCATCAACATGTTAAGATCATCCTCTCATTACGGTCAAAACACAACCTTGTCTTCATGCAGGTGCTTTCTACATACTGTGGTATAGTTGCAGCACTGTCACAGTGAGCATTTTAGTTGCATGTTTACACAATAATAAATCAAAATTTGCTTAGACTTGAGCATCTTGGCTTTCTCAAAACAAAATGCGAGCTGCTCCTGACAAATGCAAGACACATACAAACTAAGATGCATGCTTCTCTTTTTTTTTTTTTTTAAATACACCCACACAGCCATACACACTTGCACTGGGTGAACACGCTTCAAGTATAATGTGCATGTTGTATACAGTAACGTGTAGAAAAACGCTGCACCTTCCACTGTTTGCCACACACGAAAGGCAGGGGACTGCAATGGGTGTATGCTCTCCCTCCTGTGTGTATACAACTCTCTGACATCATAATAAATAACCCCCTTTGTCTTGCTTCCTGCGCAACAAAGGAACCTGTTGCTCACTTTGTCCCGGTGGAAGCAGCAAAGTTTCTGGATGGTAAGAGGGGCAGCGCGATGACCCCTGGAAACACAGCTTCTCTCTTGAGCTGTCCCGACTGGAGCAGCAATATTTGAGGCATGAAGCAGCACTGCCGCCTAAAAAATGGAATGCACCTTGGAGTATGCGCACAGACCAAAGGCTGCCTGGCACTTGTGCAGCAAAAGTTCACCGCTCACGACTTCTTCTCTAGCCGCCTCGCTCTGCGCAAACCCGGATCAACAGCGCCATGAGAAGTGTTCGGCAGAACGTCGAGGGACGATCACGAGTGTGCCAAGACATTCGCGAGGATCAGTTCAGGACATATAAATGGGTGGGATGGGGGTCGTCTATAAAAGGGCACATATGAGCCACACCTGCATGCAGAAAAAAACTCCATGCTGATGTGCGGTGTGTTACACAAGGAACTGCCTAAAACTGAGACCTTAAATCCATAGCTGCCATGTCAAAACATAATTTACAGCCATACATGTGAACTGATAAAACATACTATACTACACAATATTTTTCACAAGCAACTTTACAACAAACAATTTCACCAAAAGGAAAAAAGGCTGCACAAAAATTTGGGCAGTTTTGAAATTCATTCGAGCCTTAAGACAGATAAAAACACTGTCTCCATCACAAGACATAAAACTGGCATCAGCAACAAGCACACAGCTTGAAAAAGACCTTCAGTTGTAAACATTAATATGGCAAGAACATACCCACAGAGCAAATACAGTACACACTAACGTCACGAAAATGTAAATCAAAGGCAGTGGGAATTTCTTCAAGCCATGTGCATGTTTGTGATGACACTTGGCAACATATTAATAAAAAACACAACCTTAAGCATGCATGATTTCATCCTTAACAAATGAGAGTGGTAAAGCTTGCTCTATATGGCCACTATGATGTGCATCAGGGACACTAAAGAACAGTGAAAAGAAGGTTCACAATGCTGATGGAAGAAAAAATACTGCTCATTTCTGGAGAAGAAAACGCTGCGGAAGACCGGAGCAACCAAGCTCACTTGTACATTGTCCCTTTGGATTGCACCGTGCTGCTACAGAAACACCACAGAAAACTAGAACTCTGTTTTGTGTTGGTAAATGTGATGAATGTTGAGACAGCTTTGAAAAAGAGAAAAACTATACACAAATGAAGCAGGAAACACTTGGGATGATTCAATGACCAGCCTCAAGGAAGGCACGAGGCAAATTTGGGCATCCAAGTCAATAAACGCAGACCACGATGGAAGGGGCAGCTTTATACCACAATCAGGACAAAGCGAGAAGCAAGACAACCTGCCCAGAAGGCTATCCAGATGGCTCACTAATATTAAGTCAGTATGGCATTTATGTACGTATCGCAGCAGTAATCCTAGGGTGCTAAATACAGCATCGGCTGTACAGTCTTGCTGACTAAGGCGACCATCAAGTTGTGTATTAAATACTGAAATCAAAAGTGTGCCACTGGTTCTGCTGCTGTGTTCATCAAGCAGAGGTGGCAACAAGAGCAAAGTACCAAGATGTAAACCAGCAACATCAAGATGTTTTTGTTGATCTTCACTTGGGTCAAACACTTGCCCATGAAAAAAGCAACCTGCCCCTATCCATCGTGAGCTGCGTGACTTGAGTGTGAGTGAGTGGCCAACGTGAGTGGACAAGAGAGCAGGCCAGAGTGAACAAAATCAATGACTAAAGGATCAATGAAGTGGGGGACAAGGAGGCAGATGTGCAAATGGCGCCTAGTCTTCCTCACTCTCGCCCTGTCCGTACATGTCGGCCAGCTTCTGGAAGCGGGGCCCCCAGCCATTGAGGTAGTCGAAGCGCTGCTCATGGTCATCCGTCTCTGAGGCCAGGGAACTGAGTGAGCCTGCAGTGGAGCCACCACCCTCGTAGGCATAGTTGCGCACATCATCCACTGGCGGCGCTCCAGGGTCTTGGTCTGCCTTGTCCAGGTGGTCCCGAATGAAGTCACCCACATCTGGGTGGGCCCCTGTGGGTGCTGAACACACCAAGCAGAAGTGGTCGGTGTTAGCAGAATGCCCCATACTTCACTGCTGGTCCTTGCAAAGCAATCAGATTTCCGTCTAAGACGACAAAAACACATGGCTATGACTTGCTATACTACACCTCCAAGGGCAACTCCAGCAATTTGCCTATGTTCACCAATATCAATGAAAATAGTGCTGTAAACTTTTCTCAAAGTCAAGATTGTGTGTGCCAAATGATACGATAGTTTTCTTGCAAGATAGCCCCCCATTCCAATGATTCATGCTGTCCAAGAGGCGATTTTTACAGCCAGCCTTGTGCATGATGATGATTTCGCATGTGGCACAGCCAGACAGGGCAGACAGCAGCCTGGAAGCAAACTGGTTTCATGGGTTCGGCTGTATCTTCGGCTCACAGGTTGTGGTTTCTGAAGTGACTGCAGTGACCAATGTGTAGTGGGATGCACGAACCACTCAGACAAGAAAGACAATGGGAGTATCTTGATGCAATTCATAGTGAAAAGACTCCTCATGAAGAGCGGACTTATGCTGTCCACTACAAAAAGTGCATTTCTGAAGGAAGAGCTCAGTTCCACGAGACTGAACAGCAAACTGCTATTGAAGTTGGAATCGAGAGGCGATAAATTTAGCGCATAGTTAGAAGCTGCCCTATTCTAGTTATTAACCCTGACTGTGAAAATCACAGGTAGCAAACAGCAACAAAAGTACTTGTGATTATGCTACAGAAAGTTCACTCAAGCTGAGGAAGTTGCGTATCTGCAGACTTCACGCATGCCCAGGACACCTCACCCTTGGTGTTAGAATAGGTTACTCCGGCAGGCAGCACGTCCAGCTCGGGGCCTTGGACGCAGAGCGCAGCACTCTTAAATATGCATGACTACCCAGGCGGATTCGCGCACAGCAGGGACAGGGCGAATGCATGCACTGCAGGTTGCTTGTCTTATTTTCTGAAGGCCACTTCAGCCTTAGATGCAAGAAACCTAACACTGTGCTGTGCTTTACATTAAATTGTTGTTACACTGAAAACATGGCATGGAATCGCGAAAGATGAGGGCCAGACAAGTGACAGGACAAGCATTAAGCTTCAACTATGTTGTTATTGTGAATCAGACACTGCCACTTGTGGCCTATGCCATGAATTCAAGCTTTTTCCTTGTTTTCCATGTAACGATTTATTAACATGGCCGAGCCTACTCACTTCTGAAAACCATTAAATTGTTTTCGTGAAAAATGCAGGCTGCTAAAACGAGCTATTCGCTCACTCTGACAGTTCGAATTGGTGCAGACTGTAACAGCAGCTGCAGTGCAATATGTCCAACAGTATTCCAAATATTTTAATCTCAATATATTAGGCTATGATGCGAGCAATGTTACGCCTAGTTACGCAAAACACCATCCATAAAATTTCAGAGAGGGAACGAAACATGCGCGAGCACGTGCTGATGTCATAGGCCTCCAAGACGAAGTCTCGCAATCCGAACTGAAATGCGACCATTCCACATTGTGTCTAACTCACCACTGCTGCTCTAAAAAATAAAATAAAAAACAATAGAAAAGAAGTGCTCAGTGTAGCTTTTCGCTTTCCAGGAGCGCACACGTCGCAACAGATGCCACGATCATCAACCAGCAGACTATGTCCTGTCAAAGTTACATTTTCCAAGTTGCCTCCTTGCGTTTGAAAATGAAAAAACAAAACTAAAAGCAAAGAAATGGTGTTATAGAAGCAAACTAGGTGGAGCAGCTTGTCCAGGAGTGTTGTATTGAACTTTTGGTGGCAGGTTTAAAAACGTCAGTCATATGACTGATGGCCTGTGGCACAGTAAGGAATGAGTTAAGCGATGCACCACTACCATGCGATGACAGATGCTGCCACTGGTGGGACGCGCGCGACCTAGGTTGCTCTTCCCGAGCAACCTCTTGTGGCTACCAGCCACAGTGGTCAGTTTGCTCACAATCCGGTGGGCAGGTTGTGATGATGACACAAGGTCATGTGACCTAGGTGGCCCCCCCCCCAGGTTGCTTCTCAGGGGATTTTTCACTCACAACACCGCCGCCGCCAGATTTTCTGCAGAATGGGAGCCTTAACGCTACTGCTTTAAAACTGAGCAATCAAGGTGCGATGCGAGAGCGAAAGGCAGCGTTTACTGCGTGCTCTTTGCAACAACAACCTGCTGCCCTACAGCCACTTGGTCGCCTCAATAAGATGTCTATTTGGTAGGGTGGCGACACTTATTTTCCAACTGGGAGACGTCCTTCTGAATCACACACATCTAGCTGCACCCTACAAGGAAGAGAATAGTTCTAAAATTTAATTTCAATTAAGACTGATGTCTGGAAGCAGTATGGGACACTATCAGGTGTCAACAACACGAAAATACTGATTTCCACACAAATACGTAGATGCTTTGGTTTTGGTGCAAACACACACATCTGGCTCTCTCGCCTCACGTGGAGTCGTCACTGACATTACAAAAAGCAGCCCTCCGGGTTGCTCATGGGAGTTTCGGTTCTGAATCTAAATTTTTTTTTTGCTTATTTTAAATTACCGCTTGAGCATTTTAAAAAATGAAGTTCAGTAATCTGATGAGAGAGCTCTCAGCAATATAAGTCAACCATAATCCCAGTATGGTGAAAAAAAACAAAACAAAACACCGGAGTTGCCCTTTGAAGCACTGGAAGAAGTTAGCACACTGTGGAGCATTGTCTGGTCTGGTATTACAATGCACACATATACTGCAGTAGTATATATAAAAGCCTTGAATAGCCCACAGTCAGTTGCTGCATGGCTTAACAGCCAAACAAGTTTTGAAATCAACAAATTAATCTGTTACAAAAGGCTATATCAGACGTACTAGGTTTGAACATTATACTACAAATGAAAAGGCAGATGAATGAAAACAACAAAAAAATTTTCTTCCAAACAAGGACAAAAAGGACCAGTGCATGAAGTTTCAAAATGATCACCACAGCTGCAAAAGCAGCAATATACTTTGTTCAAAGATGCCACAATGTGAAAAACAGCAATAAAAGTGGTGACGTTTAAAGGCAGGTTCACTCACGTTCCCGGACACGAACTTCTTTCTGCAAAGGCGGGGCTTTTTCTGGGCCAGGCTTTGCGCCAATCTGCATCCCAGATGCATCAACTGGTATTCGTAGTGGTGTTATGTCATAGGCATTCATGTCATCCTCCCCACCGCCTTCATCATCATAGCTGATGATGTTCTCTCGCACATCGTCATCCACTCCACCATGGCCAAACTTCTGATCTGACCGTCGGCTCCGGGTGTATGCCACAATCACCAGGACCAAAACTGCACACAAAAAATTAAGTTTAGGAACAGTGCCTTTGCTGGTCATAAACCACAATGCTGGCTGCCTCACAATGCATATATTTGCTATATCCTGTTTTAACGCAAGAGAAATTGCACTGCGAAAGCAACTCCAAGCATCATTTGAACAATTTGCTGTCCATTGACACAAAACTTTAAAAATGCTATGCCCATGCAAATGCCGCCAATGAAGCAAATACCACCTATTATAAGCTTCTGCAAGCATTAACCCTTTATAGGATCACGGGAATCATGTTGTCCCACTTGCTTCAAGTGCTGGCAAACCGACAACGGTGCATCTACGCATCATATTTTTGCGTGCTGAATACTACCGAACCGTCAAACAAATCATTCAATCTGTTTACCTCTTTCATTGATAGGTCTCCATGGTGCTCTGTGTGTTTTTACAAGTGAGGATGTACAGTTTGACGTTCCCATATTGGCAGGAAAAATAAAATCTGGAAAACTGTTTAGCTTTTGAAAAGCCTTTACCTTCATTCAACTGTCTCATAATACTTCTTGAAGTAATTTTAAATTCTGTTGCCAGCTTTCTTATATGTCAGTATGACTGAGGCACAGGTACATTCGAGGTGTTCTTATGAAGTCACTGACACAAATGTGTACCCCTTTTTTTCTACAAAACCAGTGGTCGATCTAAAGTCATTTGGAACGCAACTTTACCATTTGTATGTATGTGAGACATGCATTCTGCTTGCGCCCTATAAAGGGTTAAACGAAAAGCCCACTGATTTTTCTTTTACAGTTTAACAAAGTTGTACAAATCAACTACATAATTTTGTTCCAGGTTGATACTGCAACTTGGTGCCGGACCGTTTCATGAGTTTTTTTTTTTTCGAACTTCACAAAACAAGTAGTTGTGCAGCCTGAGGCCCGAAATACACTGCACTGCCACGCCTTCTATTGATTCAATCCTTGAATTAAAAGTTTCAGTGAAGAGCACTGAAATTGTTTCCAGTTGTTTTCAAGCTAGGGCTACATAGCGGGCTATTAAATGTGTTCTCTCATATCCGGCAAGGATGCTGACCAATGGTGGCATCATGGACATTTCATACTTTTGAAAGCTATCAAAGGAACCCGATGGCAAATTATTTCTGGGCTTCTTACGACCGAACAGCATAACGTGACAACTACTTCAAAGAAAAAATGGTGAAAACACAAACAATATCAGAAGGGTAATTAAGGATTGGTCAGGGAGCTGGAGACAGAAAATTATTTGACAGTCCCACTGCTTGAATGCAATGCTTTCTCAATGAGTGGACTTGCATCCCCTCGGGCTTCAACCTTTACAATGACTCATTTTATCAAGCAAACTTTCCGGTGCTGACAAAGTGAAAGCTGATCATCATCACCATCATCATGTGCCATTAATTTTTTTTTTGTTACAATGACACATGGCAAGCAAATCTAGAATGGCAATTCCATAGTGAAGTGAACAGTACTTGCTTCAAATAGCACTGCTATGTTCCCTGCCATGAATGTGAGAGGAGAGGACAAGGCACAAGTCAGTATCCTTATTCCGAATTGCAACTTTTATGGTGACTGGTGTCCTCACGGACAACTCTGTGCTTCCTAGTGCCCTGCTGTTGTTTTAATCTGGGGTTAAATTTTAATCTGTTATGGCCCCTGGTGTTAGGAACAAAAAGGGATGAGGGGGCACTGAAATGGTATGCAAGGTAGCTTGATTTTTCTTTTTACTAGTGTTTTATTGTGCTAACATACACAATTCATCCTTATCATGCCTATGAACAATTGCGTGCTAAAGAATATTTCAGTGGCCAATCTTAGAAACATGGCATGATGTCACAGTGGGGAGCATGGCCAGCTGCACAGCATTTTCCATAGTTGGCTTTCTATAGCCGTGAAAAATGAGTTTCACACACACTATCTGATGGCAAATAAACAGAAAGGTAGTGCTACACTGCTGCAACAATGCCTATGGCAGCCAGCACTGACAAGTGGGACATTATAGAGGACGGGAGACTAGCACTGAGCTTGCTGTATTCCAGACAGCTGGAGGCACTCTCACGGACAGCTCCGTAAGCACAATTTTCTGCCAAGACTGTCCTGAACCTTTTTGCCACATTTGTATCAAGAATGATGCTGCCAATAACTACAATTTCGCTTTACTTAATGTTGGCTTTCGTGGTTCCTTCAAAAGAATACCTAATGCATCTGACAAAATGACATTTCAAACAGCAACTATACCAAGTACTTGTCACAAAATTGCATTGTGTACACGCAGACCTACAGTCGATGACCGATTTTTTTTACTCTCTAGGGACCACGAAAAAAGAAAATTTGGGCAGTCTGAAAATCAAATTTTAGTGAAAAAAATCACTAAGTTATTGCCAATATGCTGGAGGAAGTGGTCAGTAGTTTTGTACACATTCTGAAGCTTTACATGACTAAATCTCGCTGCACGTTGTGTACACAGACAACGGGTGGCTACTGCTTTCATGAGCTCTGTGCAGTACGATGGCTGCACTCTCGTCAGCATGTCGCTGACAAACGCATGAACTGGGACAAAATCTAGACGCAAACGCACTGCTGTGGGTACTGCGCTGTGCCCGCTGCAAGAGTCTGGAATGAGAAGGTGAAATGATAAGAACCAAAGAACAGCCGAAGCAAGCACTCCGCTGGCATTGCCCCTCGCAATTAGCCCTAGCGACTAAAGCCAAAATTGGCATCGCAATCGGTGATATGCACTCTGTGGTGGCTTGTGCATAATCAGAGCCACTTGCCTGTCATCAAAACGCCAGCTGTTGGTTGTGCGTGTGGTTTATGATAGAAAAGTCAGGGCTACAGTGTGTTTTGCCTCAGGTACGCTCACCTCACTTTGAAAATCACCATTTTCTTCTGCGTGCAGTCTCCCTGAAGCCGTAAACTCCCAAGTGCTTTGCTGCTACCACTTCCAAAATTCAGAACTAAAGACTCAGCACAAATGAGTTCCATGGATGATCACATGGGCGCAATGAGCTGACTAGTAGCAAATATCAGTAGCGACCAGTCAGTGCTTGAAGCTGTTTCGGAGGTGAGTAGCAGAATAGTACTAAAAAAAAAAAGGATGTTGCCAACAAGCGTTTTCTGCAGAATTATTTCCTGCAAAAAAAAAAATTTCTTTTTGCAGGTACAGAGACTTCAGTATTTATCTGTCTGGATTTGAAAAAATTCCTGAATGTACTGGCCTAATCGAGGGCAAACAGCGCTCACAAGACAGCATATTATAATCTACGTTTATTTAAGATGTAATTAAACATTGGCACTTGCCTGCATTTTCTAGAATTAAGGAGAAACTCCTGTCGACTGTGAGTACATTTTCTGCAGACGTAAGCCAAGCAGCTGATCCAACAGGCAGCTCCACCTGCCGGACGAAGCAGTAGCCAAAAGCCTGGCACTGTGGGCGGGCGAGTTGTGCATTTGTTTTGAAGTTCACTGTTGCATTTTTGCAGTGTTTCAGTAAGAGGAGCGATAGCTCTTCCTTTTGACGTTAATTTTAACTGGTAGATGAAATGGGAAGTTGGAGGAACCGCACGGCTTGCCCAGAAGCCATCGGTTGTTCTCTAACCGGCAGGGAGCGCAGCCCCTCGTGACACTGGTTTTGCCTGTAGGCAAAACCAGTGTCATGGTAATTACAAAAGAATCAGGAAAGTACCAATGTTCAATTACATCTCAAATAACGTAGACAATAGTATGCTTCTTTGTGAACGATGTTTACTCTTGTTTAGGCCAGTATAGCTGATGCACAGAAATTTAAAAAAATCCAGACAGATAAATACGAAAGTGTCTGTACAATGCAGTGCCATTTTCATGAGATAAAACAATGTCTTGACACAGTCACCGCCATCAGTGCTCACAATTCATGCCCTGACATCAGCTACACAAGCTGAAGGCATTGCCGCGGGAGTCACTGAGCCAGTCATAACCACTACCAATCCACTATTACGCTGAGCTTTTTCAACAAATGTGATGAAACTACATTTAATAATATTTATTATAGTAGAACCCCGCTGTTATGCTCCCGGGTGCTGCGTTTTTCCGGCTGCTATGGTTTCAAGACCCAACCCAAGCTCCCATAGAAACCTATGCAATACAGACTTGGCTGTTACGTTACAACTGTGGCAGCTTTCCTGCATGCTACATCGCAACTGCTACTTCGCGATAGTGGTTCACCCCGTGCTGGCATTTTTACAGCCTACACTTAGTGCGCGCGGAACGGTGATGGGCAGATGGGGAGCCACTGCAGGGCGCCTAAGATTTTCCATGCATGCAAACGATTGCGACAGCATTTTCTCCTTACTAGAAGTAAAAAAGAACAAAAGCAATGCTGTGCATTTACTTTTATGCACGCTTCCCAGCTACTACATTTCCCGGCTGGTACGATTTTTTTCTGCGGTCCCATGAAAAATGTAAGGGCAGGGTTCTACTATTCGATACAACATTCAAGATGATTACAGCTATGGCACTGCCCCCATAGATGGGCAGTGAATCGCTTTTCCATAAATTTTTTTTTTTACTTTACAAGACTGTTTGGCAACAAGAACACAGACAGCTCCAGGAGTCTAATTCCAGACTGTCTTCATGTGCAACCTTGCCTCAACTGTTGTACCAAATCACAAAATCTTATGTGCCACCACTTGTTCTGTTCTGCAGACAATCAGCATGAGGTATATAGGTTGCCCATAAGACCTACCCGTGCCCACAACCCCTAGAATGCACCAAAGAAATCTCTCTTACGCAGGTACACCACTAGACAGGCCAGGATAATGAGCAGCGCTTCCAGCCCAAGGGCAAGAGAGGTGTTTGTCATGCGTGCGCCAGCGCCCACGTCGAAGCAGCTGCAGTTGTGGCACTCAAGGCTCTCGTGGCAGAGGCATGTGTGACCCTGGCCGTGAGGCAGGTTGGTGCACTGGCCCGCGTAACCACACGGCTCGTCCAGGCACTCGTCCTTGTCCTCACAGTCCAGCCGGTCTTCCGTGGGTGTGAAACCTTCCACACACCTAATGTCCACCACAGCCAACAAACTAAGTCATGAACCTCTTTTCATTTCCAACAGGCAGCAAACAGCCCCTTACCACAAGACCGGCCTGCTGCCTGCCCTGGCTTTCCAAAGACACATGCCATGATGGTTCTTTCCGAAGGCCACTGGCACTTCACATACACATTTGCCACTGATCAGTGGAAACAACCTTTTTTACTAATACTCAGAGTCAAGTAGTATTGGGCACAGCAGTGCCTTTGGAAACCAGGCAAAGATCATATACAGACTGGCAAAGGGATCTTCAAGGCATGCCTAGGCATATTCCAAGCCCCATTTTGAAATGGGACACTTGTTAATCAACTGCCCTTGCTCAGAAAACCCTTACAACCACAATCAAAAGCTCAACTTTTTCAGATGACAAATGCTGTTTCACAATGCGTGTGGTTGTGTGAGCGCACGCCTTGGTAGGTGATGCCATGAAGAGCCCCATGCCCAAGCTGCAACAAAGCAGAGCCACTCACTGAGGATGTTGAGCAGACAGACCAGAATGGCAGCCAAGGCAGCCATACTGAGTCGCATTATCTTCTCCTGTCGCAAGGCGCCACAGAGATCGCCCCCAAAACCGTCTGGGCACAGACAGTAGAAGCCCTCGCCGTGTGGTCGGTTCATGCAGGTGCCTCCGTTGAGGCATGGCTCCGTCAGGCACTCATCCGCGTCCGTGCAGTTCTTGCCATTCTCCGTTACGGCAAAGCCAGGGGAGCACCTACCCTCCACCAAACAAACAGGCAGGGGCAACCAAGCAAGCCAGGAAAGGAGAAAGGTTACAGAAAAAAGAAAGTGAAGGGTATGACATATCATTAGGAAAGAAAATTTAAAAGTTTTTGGTTGCAGAGTAAGAGTGAGAAAAGACAAGGAAAAAGAAGTGGTGTGAAAGGAGAAAGTGAAGTGGAAAAGAAAATGGCCACAGCAAAAGAGACAAGTAAGGTGGTGTTAGTGTCCACTGTTAGCTGTTAGAAAAGTACACAGCTCACCACTCCTGTCCAGAGCACAATTTGTACAGACTAGGAAAAACATTCCACACAAGGTGAACGCACCAAGTAAGAACACCCACCTGTACAAGTACTCAAAGGCAAGGTTTCTACAATAAATGCCTCACAAATATGAGAACAGGATCAATAGAACAAGCCCTTGTGTAAAAATTGTGCTCTAGACAATGTACCTAAGGATGCCCATAAACAAACAATATGTATAAGCTCACATACAAGAAATCAAGCGTGCATTTAGAACGCTATTTCGAACCTGGGTCATGAAAAATTCAGGTGCGGCCCTTACACGGATTTATTTTTTAAAAACATTTCCTTCGGGAAAACGGGGTGAGGCCCTTACATGCGCTTATACGGTAATATACCTATGCTCAACAAAAAGGGAGTAAAACACCAATAATTTAAAATTTATCAGTTGTGACCTACAACACGAAAATAAAGTTTGAAATTAAGAACAACGAGATGACAAGGCAGGTGTAGATGAACATTCTGATGAAGCTCGCACATTCATCAGGTTGTGCTGTCTACCCAATCAACACCAAAATTTAATGCTTTGATGCCCCTGACAATCTCTACTGTACTGAAAATAACAAAACCGCCCGATTTTTTGAAATGATCTGCGAGCTCATAAGTAATGACACATGATAAGCAGCCATGCATGTTCACTACTATTTATAAGTTAAACAAGACCGTTTAAACTCACTTCGCTGATTAGGGGAAGAGTCTTATGAAAGTGAGGCTTACGCTCTGTTCAAGCCTTATCACGGCTTGGCCAGTGCACAGCTTCAAGCTTTACACAATGACTAGCTTCGTTAGTTAGCAGTACAGCAGTCAAAAGTTAGTGTTTCCACCACCAAATGCAGGCAGCCTGACCAATGATGTCAGTATGTGAGACACGGTACTCACTCTTGTTAAAAAGTTAGACTGAATTAGTAATGGGGGGGTGTGCTTGTTTGGCACCATTCTCCGAGAAATAAATGCCTAACATTTACTAGACACCAACCTTTTATATGTGCCTTGTAAAAAAAAAATTGACACATGTACATTACCATTTAGTGAGACAAAACTGCTGCAACCTGAAAAATTCTTTTCAATGCCAAAATGACATTTCTCTTAAAAAAAAAATTGTAGTTACAGAGTTGCAATCAAATTTCCAGGAGTTGTAGCAGGGCTCTCATTATACCTTTATTTTTTCTCTGCAGCAGTACTTCTGACCTTCAGTTACAGGGCTCAGCTATACAGTGCAGCATTGATTATGCTTTGCAAAAAAGGGAAGTGGCAGAGTCAAAACTGCTACTGCTTCTGATAAGAGAACTGCATAAAAACAACTTCGGGTGCTTGTTTCTTAAAACACAGAAGAAGTTTTAATGCAACATCATTAAAGAAAGCCAACATCGTTGCGAGTGCTACCTAAAGGCTACTGACAGCTACAAGTGGTCTGCCTGCTCAAACATGTCCTCACTAAAATCATACTCTGGTTAAACACTGTCAATAAATATCCCATACAAAACTTAATCCTCATTGCTCTACAAGCACAAAGTTCACAACAAGAAAGCAGAAAGAAAATTGTTATTCATTACCACCCTCATGTACAAGCTAACAAGATTATGTAACTTGATGTACCATTGCTTCAAAAGTCAAGGTGTTAGCTTGCAGCACAATGACAGATTCATAGTAAATGTTACAAATTAAAGTTATTTCCAAGATGCACACGACATACATCTTTGCCAAATAACCAAAAAAATTTTGTCATCAACCCATTACCTATCAAAGCCAATTAAACCAAATTTAGAAGCTTCAAGAAAATTAGTGCATAATGACTGCGATTTCAAGTTATTTTACAGCAATGCGGGAGCCTTTGTACCACACAAAGGAAGGATCACACCAGAGTACATGGTATCAATTGAATGCAAGACACCGTAAATCAACTATTTATTTAATAAACCTATACAGGGTGTTTCGCCCAAGACTTAACATGAATTTTAAAAAGTAAGTTTTTGAGTTAGACTAGCACTTTTTTCGGCACAGCATTGTCAGCGGTACTGTACATCAGAATGCAGCTATGGCGTGCTAATTATCACACTGGTTAACCAATCCTGAATAGTTAACTTCTTAACTATTACTGTTAGGCCCCTTAATTATTGAGGAAGCATGTAGCTCACCGTAAGTAATATCTATATCAGTTATTAGAATTTCGAAAACGTGGTTACCCTCAGCGCTGTGGCATAACGAATTTTGGCTGCATCGTGCCAAAATACATGCACTTTCCAGAAGCTTGCAGGCAAAGCAACCTCTCCAGTACAAGAAACTTGTCGAAATAGCCAAAACTTGTAGGGCCACAGCACTGAGGGTAAACACATTTTCGAAATTTTAGAAAACTGATATGGATATTACGTAACAGTGGGCTGCATGCCTCTCAGTAATTAAGGAGCTTAACAGTAATAGTTAAAAAGTTAAGTATTTAACATTTGTTAAATAGTTACTACACCATGTACACCAGATGTACTACACCACTGACAATGCTATGCCGAAAAAAGCCCTCTTCTAACTCAAAAAGCCTATTTTTAAAAATTGTGTAATGTCTTAGGTGAAACATCCTGTATTTATTTATCCTGTATTTATTTAATATCTGCACTACACAAGTGCACTACAAAAAAGTACAGATTTTACGCTTAAACTCAGCAATCTGCATCCACAAATGGAGTTTACAAGCTACCGATTCTATTCTACTGTAACTCCACAAATAAAAAAGATGTCTCCAAAAATTACACACACTAGTTCTGGGCACTAACCTGCACTCATGGAGCATCCAAAGGTCGACACAAACGAAGGGGCGTGGGCAACTGATTCCATGGCAAGGATTGTTGGATGGACATCCATCAATAAGGTTGCGCCACTCTACAACAGCCGCATATTCAGAACCACTTTCCATTGGCAAGTAGTGCTGGTCAAGCCGGATGTCATTCATGCACCCTGCCAAAACAAGGATCGACATCAAGTTTATAAATTCCACAAAAACAAAAAAAAAAACCCACACATTGAGGGCAAATACTTTTGCTATTACTGTTGCAAGCATTGAGTGTGCCTAAAAACCGTGTGAAATGAATACCTCGGCATGCCTGCCACCGAAGAAAAAATGTAGTAGAAAAGCAACACTGCTCACCTTCTTGGTAATCATTGTCGACGACTGTCACACCCGGGCCAACATACTGGACATCTCCACCAGCAATGACATTTTGTTTCTCAACCCACATATGCTGGTGGGGGCTGTGCCAATCCAGCAGCTCGTTGAAGCGTCGTCCACTGCCCCCATCTAAAGCCAGGCTAGCAGAGGCTCCATATCGCAGGGCACGCACCGTGTGCCATTGGCCGTCATTCACCCACACCCAAGGAAGCCACAATTCACGCTCCTCAGAGGCTCGGCTTCGGTCCAAATTGAAACGGAAGCGCAGCTTTTTGTCCCGAATCTAGAGCAGTGAAAAAAAGACAGCACATGCTTTGAAACATGCACATGATTCACTGAAGAGCCCAATGCGCAACAGAAACATTGGTGGAGCTATCCCATACCTCAAGAATGCAGTACTCCCGCCCATGTTTGCTTGTGATACGGAAAAGCTCTCCATGCTTTTGACGTGTACGGAACTGCAGCTGAATGTCTGTTTTGTAAGGATGCGGATCAAATGGCAGTGCATACTTGATGTAGCTGCTTTGTTGGAACATCTTGGACTGTGTTTCTGTTAGAACAAAGCAAAAAATAAATAAATTAGTAAGAGCAGATGAAGTAAAAGCCTACCTGCAATATGAGCATATGGAAGAGAAAGGCGGGCTAGTTGGTTCGAATACATAATGTAACCGCGCAAATGAAAAGAGTGCGTTTCCTTTCAGACATTCTTTTCGTTTGTGCAGTTCCATTATGCATTCTAGTATGCAACATGAGGTCAAGCTCACCTCTGTCACAGTTTGGACCATGCCAGCCAGGGTCACATACGCACTCTGCACCCTTATAGGTGCCAAGACAATGTCCATGCCCACAAGACTGGTGAAGCAGTGCTGCTTCGCTGCAGGAACTCTCGGCCGGAGGACAACCAGACACACTGTTATATGAGCTTCCAGGAGAGCCCAGGTCATACATCTGGTCAAAAGCAGGATGCAGCAAGCACCAACAATGAGCACGTGCAATGGACTGACCGACAGTAGGAGCTAAACCAAAATGAAATTTGGTTTTAAAACTTGAAGTGAAAGCTGTACGTGTTGCAAAGGTACTATCAAAGATAAAAGTCACCCGGAAGTGTCAAATATGATCTAAGTGCATAGGCGCCATGTCTGCAAATGATCACTTGAATTCACTAACACATATGACAGCACATGAGTACAACTTTCATCGCCACAAGTATTGTTTGCAGCTGCTTGCTGATAAGACAGCTATTGACTTTGATTGCTGCTCACACATCCTGAAGACATTTGTTCCCAAAACCGCTTAAAAAGAAATCTCTAGAATATACCGTATTTACTCGCATAATAGGCGCACTCGCATAATAGGCGCACCCCTAGTTTGGTCGCGAAAAGTCAGATTTTTTTATTTCCGCGCATAATAGGCGCACCCCAAACTTGGCACTGTGATCAATACTGTATTTACACGATTGCAAGCCGACGCCTTGCCGCCCCCCACCCCCAATCTTTATTTTAACAAAGTTTTTGCTGAACTGACTACTGGTCCACACTAGTGCTGCTGCCGTCGCAGCTGCTGCGGACCCACAGCACGTACAACGGAATCGTGTAGAACAGCCGCACTCAGTTTTCAGGGATGCTCACTTTAAACGTCTGTTTGGCAAGTTTCATCTCCAGCCGGAAACGTTCCCAACTTAGGCCCGCGAAAACCTCGGCGCCTGGAGTCACCTACGAAAATTTAGGCACGCCACAGACGCAACTGCCGCACTTCTCGGCCACGTCGAGTTTCCGACCTGCCACACGCTTGCCCCACACGCTTGCCCTTGCCGTGTTCGAGAGCAAACTCCCAGCCGTGTAAAAACAGCAACGCTCGGCGGCAAAGCCATAAACCACGATGAACTACGGGCTACCACAGATCCCCGGGCTACCACAGAGTAAATACGGTATTAGCCAAATCACTGTGTTATTTTGTTGCGGTACTTTTGATGTGCTAATCTCCGCCAAAGGGCAAACTGCCAACCTGTGCCAGAAAGCTACTGACAGTGAGACTGACATGCACTCCTGCGAAACCTAACTGATGAGTGCTGGTGATAAAGCGTATAGTGCATCATGAAAAACCACCGTTTTCTCAGATATTCCATAAATGTAATCAACCTTGTGCAAAGACTGTCCTACGTAAAAGCCATTACTCTTTGCTAAATGTGAAGTAGCCGAATCCATGTGGGGAAAACAGAATTTTTCCCTGTTTGCTGCAACAAACAGGATTAAAATCTTTTTTGCGGCGAAAGCTGCTATCGTTCTGGTTAAGCCACATAGTCCTGCATTCTACTGTGGAATCTACAGTTAGTTAGTTATATGGGGTTTTATGGCGCATAAGCAACTATGGCTATCATGCGCCAAACACAAAGTTAGATGATGTTATATTAAGTGTATAGATGTTACATTATATTAGATTTAAAACATTGGCTTTCTTTAGAAACTAGCAAAGAAGTGAAAAATTGACGCGTGTTTGCTCGCCTAAAAGCAATGCGGGATGAAATGGAATGTGTTCATTGTAAAATACAGTAAAAAATTTTTCCCTAAGTTCTTCGAGATGCGAACAAGATATTAAAATGTGATTAACTGTGAGCTCCTCACCACACATTTCACACACGGGTTTGTCTTTTTTTGTTAATAAGAAGCTATGGGTGATGTGTGTGTGACCTATGCGTAAACGACATAAAATTACTTCTATAAAACGCTTTTTATGGCGGCACGATTTCCATTCTTTTAAAATGGGCTTTACAGTATGCAGCTTGTTGTTTCCTTCATTTTCCCAAGAAGCTTGCCATTTGGCTCTTAGTGTGCTACGTACTAACTTCATGTAATCCCTAGGAGGCAAATTCACATGTTTTATTTCCATGGTTCTGGCTTGTGCAGCACACATGTCGGCTCTCTCATTATCCCTAATGCCAACGTGACTGGGAACCCAGCAGAATTTTATAACATGTTTTTGTGTTGTGACCTTTACTATACTGTGTATGATGCTTCCTATCAGTGGCTCTGTGGCATTTTTGGAGTTTAATGCTGTAAGGACGCTCAGTGAATCTGTATAAATGATGCTGTTTTTGATGTTTTCATTTGTTATTTTCTGTACCACAACACAAATGGCATAACACTCAGCGGTGAAAACTGTAGCACATGAGGGCAGTCGTACTGCATTTTTATTTTTTCCTTGTATTACTGCGCTTCCTACATGAGCATGAGTTTTTGTCCCATCAGTATAAAATGCAGTATAATTTCTGTATTTTTCTTGTAGTGCTAGATATTCTTGTATTATATGGTCATGCGGTGTACAGGTTTTCCCGAGGCGTGTTAGTGTGATGTCACACACTATGGGGAGAGTGTACCACGGTGGTAGCGCTTCGTGTCTTGGGGCAATATTTTTAATTTCATTTAGTATGTTCAGAGCTTGGCATTTTTCTTCGAAGCGCAAGAGCAACGGCTTAATCTACAGAGTCAGCCATAAGACCTTAAATCCTCAGTGAAATGATTGAATTAATGTTAATTTAATCAAACTGAATTGCCAAGAAGTGGAGAGGAGGGAGAGACAAAGTGTGAGAGAGAAGAGAGAGGGTGGGAGACGAAAGGTGGCGAAGTGGCTTGGGATGTTCTAACAAGAGTGGAGGAATGTGCATCTGCCACAGCAAAAACCTAAAGGGTGGCCATTGTGTAAGAAGGAGAATATAACAAGGGCGGAGGAATGCACAACATGAGGGTGCTTCCATGGCAGAATGCAGGACTACATGGCTAAACCAAAGCTATATAACAGCTTTTGCTGATTCATGAGCTGAGCCTGTAAGCCCAGAGCCATACGTAAGCCAAGCTCCACAATTTTTTTTTCTTTTTCTGCGAAACTGTGCAGTAGGACAATGAGCAAACGAAGTACCGTATTTACCCACGTAATAGACCCACCCCCCCGCTGCTTCTAGATTTCTTGTCATTCCTGCTTGTCATTGTTCGCGACCAATCTAGGGGTGCGCCTATTATGCGAGTGCGCCTATTATGCGAGTAAATACGGTATAGCAGGAATCAGACTGACATCTTTTCTGCAAAAGCTATGCATATGGCTAAGCAGCGAAAAATGGTAGGAGTGAAGAAAGCAACCACTCACCTCACTGTTATGGACAACGTTTTTGATGCAGCCTTGAAATCCCTCGGTTGTGTGCCGATGGCGCCATGCATACGCTCCCAGGTCTTTGCCACCAACATGAGTTCCACCCAATTGAAGTGGTGTGTTCACATTGAGGAACTCATTGAATTCAGGCACCTGAGTGCTGTTCTCGCAACGCGACCGGTCAATCGTTTGGTTTCCTTCATGAGTTCGTGCCGACATGCAGTTATCAACCATTAGCCGCACAGACTGCAAGAACAAAAGCACACACACATTGTCTCAGATGCTGACGACAAACTTCATTTACATGCAACAAATGTGTAACAGTAAACAACTCTCCAGTGTTTGTATTATTCAAATACTATATGAATATGGTGCAGTAAAACCTCGCTTACCCGGATCTCGATAACTCAGAAATTCGGTTAACTCCGACACGCACCGCGGTGCCGGCAAAAATGTGTGTAGTTCAATGGGGTTAAACGCTTGTTAACTCGGCAGCATTTAGCCGCGTATCGGTTAACTCGGACAACCCCGGCGAGAGCTATCGAAACGTCCATACTCGGCGGCTCGAATGTGCAAACACCCCTAACCGACGACGAAGCCGGCGCAGCCGAGGAGAGAGCCACACAAACCGAAACAAGACGAGAAACGGCCGCAGGAGGGGAGAGATGTGATGATGATAGTGAGAGAGTGATCAGTGGCAGGTGGCGCTAGCCACCACCCAGCGCACTGATCGAGCATTCAGCCATCCAGCAACCACTAAAAGTTGCAAAGGACGATGGGACGGCTTGCTAGGCTTACTTTGTCACCGGATCTACGCGCGTGCTGCTCAGCCCATTCGACCCACGCTATGCCTGCGCTGCAGCTGTGTTGTTTTGCGAGTGTGCGAAAAGCCGTGTTGTGTGCGGACTCGTGCCCGTTGCATTCGACTTCTGGTGCGTGCTGTAACTGCCGCCACACTACGCTGACGCTGCAGCTGCTTTTTTTTTTTTTTGAGTTGCGAGTGTGATAAGCCGCATTGCGCGCGGACTGGTGCGTGCTGTCTCTGCTGTCACGCTTTGCTGTCTCTGCCTTCACGCTTTGCTGTTATGGCGGCCGCCCCCCCAGCGAAGCGGCAACAGCAGCCGGCCAATAATGACATCATATCGGAAGTGCTCGGCGT
Source organism: Amblyomma mixtum (assembly GCF_055824585.1). Classification (NCBI taxonomy): domain Eukaryota; kingdom Metazoa; phylum Arthropoda; class Arachnida; order Ixodida; family Ixodidae; genus Amblyomma; species Amblyomma mixtum. Next base: position 95,947,553 of record NC_143014.1, on the reverse strand, counting down.
GGAGGAGAATGAGTGTTCCGATGATGAAAATCCAGATCAGCCACCGCGACGTCGCACTGTGCGGGAGGCCGCCGAGGCTCTCGCCGTTCTAGAGGAATTCTGCGTAGAATCCCGTGACAGTGAGCGTGCGAACCAACACCTGATGGGGTTGAGAAAGATCGTTGTAGCGCAGATTCCGGCGACGAAACAAACGAAAATAACGCAGTTTTTCAAGCAATAAAGGTATGTTCATGCTGCGTACATTTGTTTCTCGCTTTCTTGGTACATTCGATAATCCGGAATTCGGTAAACTCGGACATTTTTCCCAGTCCCGTGAGATCCCGGTTAACGAGGTTTTACTGTAGCAGGGCATTTTTACTAGAACCAAAATAATGGTAATTTTGCAACGCTATATTTGACAATGCACCTGACTCCATTCAACTTGGGACATAAATGCAAATAACTGCCACACTGACACTGGCACCATTTCTGCTCAACGCAATGAACCTTTTCGCTGTCATTGACGTACCGGTATGTTTTCATGTCCCCCACGTCCCATTCAAACGCGTGTCCTATTCAATCGGCCATGACATCAGGCTTAGGGCTGGGCTCACAGTGATTGCATTTAAAGTCACACAACAACACAAAGAAAGAAGGTTTGGTTTGCTTTTCGGGGTTTAATGTCCCTAAGAGACTCAGGCTATGAGGGACGCTCTACGGGAGGGCTCCAGATAATTTTGACCACCTCCGGTTCTTTCACGTTTATAGACATCGCACAGCACATGGGTCTCTAGCATTTCACCTCCATCGAAATGTGACCAGCGCCGCCGAGATCAAATCAGTGTCTTTTGGGTCAGCAGCAAAGCACCATAACCACTGAGCCACCATGATGGCTCACACAACAGAAAAAGCTTCATGAGAAAAAACAAACAAAAAAAAACAGCAGGGTTTTAGGTAAATTTTTTTTCCCGTTCCATATGAAAAACTATATACTTATTACTTAACAATAAAAACCACAGGAAACACTAAGCCTTGTGTACCCCTGTGAATTTTTGCACATCAATCCAAGTACTAAAAAGCAACTTGTGGTAAAAGGTGCCTGCCTTCCTCCAATACTACACCTATGGTGTGAAGGTGCCTACCAAAACTTAAAAGCAATAATCTGCACGATGATCTTTTACCTGTCGGTCCCAAAAGACATCCAGCCGATGCCAGTTGCCATTGTTTAGGGCTTCCTCAACATCAACAAAAAGTTCTGCTGTCCCAGAGCCAAAGTCCAATAACAGCCTTGGCCTTCCTGCATTGAGCTCGAGAGAGATGAAATCTTGAATGACAATTTCGCCCGGGTCAGGCCGAGAGATGGGCCCATTGTACAGCAGCAGTCCTGTAGGGCGCTCTGTCATAAACTCTAGGCTCAGATGAGAGTCCTCGCACTGCTGTAAGGGAGGGAACCATGCCCAGCCTTTGCCGTTGAAGTGCCGTGTTGTCTGCTGGCACTGTGGTCCATGGAATCCTGACTGGCACCGACAGCTGCATTAAATGACACTGCATCATTACGCAAGCTACGAAACCAACACTGGGGACATGAAAAAATTGTTTAGGTATTTGTGATCTTTGTGGTCAAAGATAAATCAATTCTGCAACAATATAAAAATTTAAAGCTCCTCACCAATGAAATAAAAAACTAAGCAAAAGCAAAAAAAAAAAGAAATAAACTAAGGAGGTAAGTGAATTATTTTCTGAAGCAAACTCAATTAAAACACTCATAAAACTAGAGTACAAGAGCCACTCTGCACATTATTTTGAACTAACAATAAAAAAGCACTATACCATGCCCACTTGACATCAGAATAACTCTGACTGGTACCTTGAACAATGCTATAAGAGGTATGGCTGTAATGAACAGATGTACAAACGGAAATAAGAATTTTTGCCCACTTGGCTGGCCACCTTATCTTTCCCGTTAAATGGACTTCTTTTGTAACCAACATCAGGTATAGAAGGCATTTGGTAATCAAGGACAAATTATCTTCGAATATGACCTTCATATGAACTCAATTTGTGGGAGTTCTCCCAAACTCCTGAGGATGCAGCACCACCACACGCAAAACTGCATCGGTGAGGGCATCCTCAACTGCAAGTGCTGCGTAAAGGGCTTCCAACATACTAATGGAGGTATGGGCAAAGCGTGCGGGTGTTTGCCGGCATAGAGAACGGTGTAGCGAGCAGCAGAGGTGCGAGGCATAGGGAGCGAACATGCTGAAGTGCGGACCATAGGTTTTCCTGTTCGCATCACTTCTATGATCAAGAAGCTCAACACTCGGAAAAAGCGCCATCAACCAGCGGTTTACGTGGTCTGCATGCTCTGTTGCAACCGACAAGCAAGCATCTCCCAGCATGCTTCAATGTGGTACCCCCGCCGCCATTCTGTAGAGTAAGATTTTGGCGCCGCATGAATATCCGGCATATGCTGACTCCGCTGTCAGCTTTGTAGCTTGGTAAATTTACAACAGGACATGAGAACTGTCAATTTCCTAGGCCAAAGAAGACGCAGGCCCCCAAGCTACGCATTCTTTTTCCCTCATCTCAGCCCTCCTCAGATAGTGGTGGCCACAGACACTTCATCAATGTGACAGCCCGCCTAAAGCAGGTGCGCTCTTCATTGTCAGCTGTGTTTCATGTGTTGCTGTGCTGTAAAATGGGGCTGCTTCTGTTATAATTAATTACTCAGTTTTTCTAGAAGTATAATCTTCTATTTTGTGAATTATTGTTCCTAAGGGCTAACTACACATTTCTGCAGTATAGTGGCACAAGACAGCTTGGCATGTGCAGCTGTTCTGCAGTGGAAATCAAGAACTGTTCTGAGGACAAAATTAAACAGCCACTTTTTCAGTTAATGAACTAATGCCACATGCTTGTTGCCTTCTCTTGTGAAAGACTGTCACTGGATGGCAAAGTTAAAGTAAAAGCACATTTGTAAATACAGTAAACCGATTTTTCGGACTTCGCTGAGGAACCGTTACGCACCTCATAGGAACATGCACATTTTCAAAACCGATATTTCGGACTAAAATAGATGACAGCAGTACTATGGATATCATTTTTCAACCGAAAGTTGTAAGTTTTTTTCCACCCAATATAGACACGAGCGGCATCGCTGTAACAATCAACTGCTTCTCTGCTGCTCTGACAGAGTTGATCGGACAGATAAGCTCAGCTATTCTTCTTAGCTACCACTCGAGATAATAGCATGCTCTCCATTGCCATCGGGATGGACTACAAACAGCACACGATCACTTTGAAAATGGGACAGCTGCAGCGTCCGCTGTGGCTTGGATGACACCACCCGCGATGCGGGGCAGCAGAAGGAGAGTTGGGGGAGGGGTGCATATGGAGGCGCTCGCTACCATTTGTATCTTCCTATAGGTTACCTCTCTCGGTATTCGCGAGCGTCGTTGCCGACAGAAATGGACTGATCTTGCTTTGCGCGGCGCATGCATTCATTCATTCATTCATTCGTGGCATGACCTGCAGCCACGTGTCACTGTTGGTATTGTGACACGAGGTGGTGCAGACATGATGAAAGCAAGACTATGGCTCAGATGCAGCCTAATATTTTTGCCTGCAAGCGAAATATGGGGAGCAGCACATTTTGCAATTTTCAAAGCAGTTTTTTTGGCAGAAAGTTTTTTTTGAAGTTTGCGCATTTTTCTTGCACCATTTTCGGGGAAAACATGCAACCATACTTATAGTAGACCCCTCATATGACAGACAAAAACTGCCCTACGGTAAGTGCCTTTAACAAAGAGGCTCACCTTGTCAGGTGGACTAATGTGCCACCTCTTAATGGCAAAATTTTTATGTTACCGTGCAAAACGGCACGTAAAATTTATAGTACAGCTAGTTCAAGAAAAAAACAAGCTACAGAAATTACTAGATTAAGCATTTCTTTAGTTCGTGCTCAGCCTAATTCAATGAATGTGTAATGACATGTTAACCCTGAAAGGAAGCACACACTGTAATACACAATATACCACAGGTAAAACCTTTGTCAAAGATATAAGACCACTAGGATTGTTCAGTGACAGGCAGTGTGTCTTGCTGAGCATTGCCCGACTTCCAATTCTCTTGAAGGTGACAGGGACTTGCCCTCACCTCTCTGGAGCTTTAGTAGCAAAGCCTGTGGGCAGTACATTTTTGACAAAGGCTGTGCGTAACTGTCAGACGTGTGGGTATGAAACAGGAGCAATCAATTTGAAGTCATTCGCCTCCTTGTCAATGTAGTAGAAAAGTACAGAAAAACTCACGCACCTGATGCCCGTATAAGTGTCCACACAACGGCCATTGTTGTAACATGGAGGAGGCCTCTTGCGGCAAGACTCGATCTCCGAGAAATCTCGTGCCCCACACGTACACTTAGCCTTCACCCACGTGTTTACTCCTACAAAGGAGGTCCGATTGGCATTCACCATCACTGGGTTTCGATCTATCATAAGAACATTTGTGCAGCTGCCCTCACAGTTGTGGTTTTCCAGCAGGCACTCATCTATGCCCACCATGGTGATGTTGATGCCTACTTTCTCCTCAATCTGCAAAACAGTAAAGTGCAGCCTCCCATTACAAAACATGAGCTGCACAAGCAGTAATGTCTTGTAATATATACGTTAGAGGTGTTCAGAAGGGTGCCGGCCTTGTATTGACCCACAAATCAGATGGACCTCAAAGCAAAACAGATTCTTGATATGTTTTAGCCACTCACCTCTCTCCGATTGACTGCCACCACGCCATTCAACAGACTGGCTTTGTAATAAGGAGAGCCATGAGCAGAAAACCGAATGTCAGTTATAGGTGGGCGTGACTGTTTCAAGATGACACTGAAGATATCCACATTGTATGGCTTTGTCTTGATGCGTTCAGCAATCAAGTCTCGAAATATTTCATATTTGCTCTTCACTTGCCGCTGCTTTTTCCAATCCCAAACTCTTATGAAGTCTTCATCAGTAATACCTGAAAAGATGAATGCCCAGATGATAGGCAAGTAAGATTTCTGCCAGCCTAGACTAAAACATTTGTAATGAAATTACTTGATGCAAAACATTTTGGTAATTACCATGAACACGAATAGAGCCAGAATTGTAGATAGCCTCTTCGGGAATTTCTTTGACGGTTACTGTCACATTGGCATGAGCATCCATTGTGTGCATACGGTCATAAACCAAAAACCGCAAATGGTAGGTGCCTGCCCCTGTTGAGTTCAGCATTGTGATCATGCCTGTGTGGCCGTCCATGTCAAAGTTGGAATGAGCATTATTATTCTCCCAAAAGAAAGTCTTATCAGGCAGGTCCCAGTCATCCAAGTCCTCAACATGAATGCGCCCAATTTTTGTTGGTGGAGACTCCCCTAGAAAAAAAAGAGGCAAATGCACCAATAAATGACAAGAAAACAATCCCAAGGGCAAAGTGAATTTCCTCACGGAATGAGTTGGATAAAGGCATACCGAAGAAAGAGAAATACTGGGCAATCCTCAGTAGTGCAGTATTGATATTGGTGCTTGAAGTATAACATTCCAAAATATACAGAATAATTTCACCACACTAAATTCCTTGCAGTGTTCAGGTTGACTTAACTTTAGAAAGTGGCAGTTCTTAACTAGGAGGGGTGCTTTGTCCTCCATAATAAGCAGTCACATTCAGAAAACGTCAAATTTGGTTCAGATTAGTGCATGGTGTGCAGAACTAGGAAAAATAACAACGAAAAGGCTCTTTCCCATTTTTCTCACTGCACCTATTCAAAGTTACCAATTTAACCGATGTAGCGAAACCACCCATTTTTGAATGTGTACAGTAAAACCTCGTTAAAATGTACCCGCTTAACTGTTTTAAGAGTAGAGTAGTAAAGTCAAATCCCTGACCCGGCGCTCAATGAACATAACGCATTTTGTATTCCCATAAACTGTACATTCGTATCACATACGTATTGGTTAGCACGTACTGTTTTCACTTTACGTCGCGCTTGTGCGCCATAAAATCATGGCAGTTCTCCACATGCTCTGCAGAGGCTGCTTGTATTGCCGGGCTTGTGTCAAAGCGTTGCAGACGCAGACGGAGCAAAGTCCTGAGTGCTCCCATGCATGAAAGCACTCCTTACGCTATTATCGTAGAAGTTCTCCAGCCCTGGTGTGAGCCAGTGGGCACGGTATAGCTCAAGCATCATTTTTTTCCAACATGAAAGATTGCTATTGGGAAGTTTTGAATTTCGGTCTTGTTCGGCTGCAGTGGCGAGCACCATCCCTGGGGCTCTTTTCATGACTAGAGCTAACCATGCAGCGGCTCTTCGGCAAAGTGCGTCGTGAGTTGGAGGTCCGTGTCATGCCGGAGCTGGGACTAAAACACCGGGTGCTCAGTAAAAAAAAGAAAGTTTGAGAATGTTCATGCTACTGAACTTGCCACGAAGAAATCAGTGCTGGTACGCAACAGAGATCTGCCGCTGACAACTGTATTTGGAACACCAGGGAAAAACTATCTGGCACTGCTGCTGTGACTGTAAAAAGATTTTGCATAAGGCATTCCGCGTTTCTGGACGTAGAGGAAGTGCCGGTGTGGTGGCTGAAAGCAGCTCTGTTAAAAAATCTGCCTGTTAGGAGACCTCTCTGTGCTGAGAAAGCTGTGGTTTTCACCTCGGAGCTGAACCACGATAACTTCGTGTGCAAACATTGGCTGGCTGGCGAGGTTTAGGGCAAAACGTGGCGTCAACACAAGGACCGTAGCCCAGAGAGGGTGCCGCAGCCGACATGGACGGTGTATGGTCAGCTGGGGCAATTTTTAACTTAGCGCCTAACGATATTTTAAACATGGACGAATCCGCATCATTTTTCAAGCTTCTACCAAACAGAATGCTTGCGTTCAAAGAAGAGTCGTGCACCAGCGGAAAGCATGCAAAGAATAAGTTTTTGGTTGCATTTGGAGTAAAGACGTCTGGAACCGAAAAACTGCCACTTCTTGTGATTGAGAATGCGGCCAAGCCGAGATGCTTTAAAAGTGCCCAACTGCCATCAGGAGTAGCCTACAGAAACTATACAAAAGCCTGGATGACCAGGAAGCGCTTTGAGGAGTACAATTAAACTTTGATCTAACGAAGTCGATCAAATCTGCAGTTCACTTCAACAGAATGAAATTTCACTACATTGAAATTCGTCACCTACCATGGTAAGAATCTGCCATAAACACGCTGTGGATAACTAACAGGAAAAACCTTTATTTGCGATAAAACTGATCCTTTACTTCTACCATTTCGTTAAGCACATCCTGTTAATGTTGATATCTTGTGAGTGACCGGGCGATGCGCCCGTCTTGAGTTTTGGTTTTGTTGTCGCCATCCTCTTGTGAGCACCCTGAGCATATCGCCAACATGCCAATGCGATTTGCCGCTGCGACAGCTGCGACCTCAGGTTCATTTCCAGTAAGCAATGAAACCTCGCTGCATTGAAAGTGCGGCAAAATCTACTGCCGTTATATTGAAGCTAAAAATATACGGTGTCCCATGGATGCAAAGTTATGAAAGCTGGAGTATTACATTACACTGAAGTTTGTTACATCAATGTTTAACTGTACATACACCTCATAGACCGCCATTTTGTGGTGAAGGAAAGAAACATTGACGTCATTCCCAACACTGCATTGCCGCATGTCGCGTAGGATAACCTTAAGGCTATGAAGTTGGTGTTTCTGCTGCCGAAGACAACTGTGATACACCAACCCTTAGACCAAGGCATCATTCGAGCTGTAAAGCAGCTGTACAGAAAAAATCTGCAGCGCAGAATTTTTCTAGCACTTGAATGTGACAAGGTTTTCTCTATTTACCTGCTAAGCACAATTCAACTGCTGGAGTATTCATGGCGGCAAGTTGAATCTGCAACTGCGCAGAACTGTTGCAAGTGCACTGGCTTCACAGTGCACGAGTGACACATAGGATGTTAGCGACACTGTAGACCAGGCTTGTGACAGCCTGCTTAATGAAGTGCTGCAGCGGCAGGCCACTACAGAACACATGTCCTTCACCAACTTCAGGGACATAGACAGCGCAGCTGAAACTTAACCGGACATATCCAATGGAACTATCGTCGCCCGAGTTGTGGAAGAAGTGTTGCCTACTGGCAGTAACGAGGATGACGACACAGGAAGTGACAGCATGGGCGATTTGGGCCTGACTGCAGCAGAAGCTGTGCATGCGGTAAATGTTATGCGGGCGTTTACAGAGGAAAGGGGACTAGCGGAGAAGCTTAAGAGCATTCGAGGTTGCTGATGTTGCTGCTAGGCAGCCGTGGTGACAAATGAAAATAACGGACTTTTGCAGCGCGAAGTAAATAAAGGCTGCGTCTTATTTTCTTCCCCTCTCGTCATACTAATCCTTTTTTTTTTTGTTTTTAAAGAGGTAAGTGAGCAATCTTATGCCATTTCTGTTAAACTGCACTACCGTTTAGCATATACTTTTTCCAAGCTCCGGCGAACTACAGTTTAACGAGGTTTTACTGCAGCGTCATCCTATGTATGGCTAAGAAACTATGGTCCAATTCCTAGACTTCTGTTAGAGGGCTTATTTTCTTTTTCTACGTTTCCCTGAAACCTCTAAGCATTATGCACTTATCTGAAACATAACATCTTCAACGAGGCCGACCATGTTTGAAAATGGCATTTATCTTGCAATGCAGTGCATCAGTTGTTGAGTTCTTTGGCCATAATAAATGTGACATGACTGGAGACTACATCCATTCAGCAAAATTTGACAAGCACGTCCAAGGTGCTCAGCCTCACTTGACTCATGAAAAGCCTAAGCACAAGCCTGAAGTCACGAAAAAAGTATTGATTCTGCAAGTTCTACAATGCTAATAAAGAGTACATGTGCTTTTTATGACCTCCAGGGCCTCTGCCATAATAGAATGGCACAATGGCCACAGGGTTTCACTTTTCTTTTTTCCCTCTTTTTTCTTGCGGTAAGGAAAAAGCTTAGAAAGGACACCCTTCATTATAAAGGTCTAATAAATGTCCACCATTATGGACATACCTTAAAAGCATGCACATACCTTTGAAATTGTACACGAAGATGCTCTTGCTGCCAGGGTGCATGCGGTTGTCATTAACATCCCCGATAATGACAGTGAGTGTCGAAGTCCCCGTGAGAGATGGGTTGCCGTTGTCTTTGATAAGGATGGGAACCAAGTATTCCTTCTGAGTTTCTCTATCAAAAGTTTCTCGAGAGCGCACCACAGCCATACCGTCTCCATTGGCACCAGCTAGGACAAAAAGAGATACACCCGTTGAACTCGGCATCCTGAGTAGTCATTAAAAGTTTTAGTACAACTATGCAAGCCTCCCCCTTGAAAGTGAATTATGTTTTCCCTCTTATCCTCTCCTATGCAGCTGTTGCAATGAATATTATTTCCCCCCAAAAAACACAAAACTGGTTAAATAAAAGCGTAACATATCTGTAAACATTTAAAAGAACAAAGGTTGGCGATGTAGACATTAGGAAAACTGGTTAACTAAAAGCATAACATATCTGCAAACATTTACGAGAACAACAGATAGCAATATTAACTATACAAAAAGAAGACAGTGCAAGTTCAATAACACCACAAAGCAACGTACTGGGGTCGTGTTCCACACGGAAGAACTGCTGAATAAGCTCCGGTGCATTGGGATCCATGCGGAATGTAAACGGAGGGCCATTGTTTTTGGAACGATCGTCATCATCTGTGGCCAGAATCTCTTGCACTTTTTGTGGAGGGGTGTGCTCCGGTATGACTGGCCTGTAGTCGTACTGGAACCTCGGTGGGTTGTCATTGATGTCACTAACAACTACAGTGAGTGTTGCAGTAGCTGTCCGTGATGGCACACCTGCAAAGAAAAATTACATGGAGGAAAAGCAAAAATATGAAAGAACTTGAAACCTCAGTACATGGTAGACCTAACTGGCTGCACGATTACAAAATCACGTTCGCCTTTGTAAAACCAGAAAAAAAAAAAAATGTTAAAAGCTTAGAATCGAAGCTATAATACACCACAATCTTGACTGTGCAAACATTAATCCCTACCTCAGTGGCTACCCTACACTTGTATAGAAGCAGCACACAAAAGCTCATGCTTACCATCATCAATAGCCAAGATCTTGACTTGATGCCTTGGGATGTCTTCTCTGTCTAGTGTACGCTGAATTTCAACAACACCATTGGGATTAATCTTGAACTGCCTCTTTTTATCAGAGGATCGGTCAATCATATAGCTACGAAAAAGGAGGAAAAGACAAGACATCCCTGGTTAGTACCCCATATGAAACTGCAGTGCCCTTCCTACAGCTACACCCGACGCAGCAGTAATATGGAGGACATACTGTTCAGCCAACCATTCCCAAAGTATGAAATTCCCTCAAACACTATCTTCAGTGCCATCTCAAGCACAGAGAGCAATAGTCTTCCGAGTGGAAGTGCAGAGCACGTGCAAGCTGCATTCACTTTTTCGCGACGCCATGGATGCTCACTTTTAACAGCTTCTGTTCACTGCTTAAGGCTGCTGGATGTGTATTGCACGATCAGACAAACTCTATGGCCAAAGTTTTCATACTTAAAGGTGTACACTAAACTTCATTGTTGTCGACCTGCTGTAATCATTAGCCATAAATTTTCATTCATCTTTGTTTTTCAGCATTTTAAGCTGTTGCGTACCCATGAGCTAGTGCAAGAAATACAACATTAAATGTGTTTCCAAACTAAACGACCTCAAAGATAAATAAAAGCACATGCTAATTGTGCTTTACGTGCCATCACAACTGCTGCTCATCTTTTCTAAAGCGACTTTAAAGGGAATACTAAGTCAGGCTAGACTGATAGGTTAACGCCACGTGATAGCACATATGTCATTTTTACTAGCAACAAAACTTTTATAAGCCGGACAATTGCGTAAAAATGAAGTACACGCCTTGACGTGCGGATTTGAACAACTTTGGCTGGTGAACTATTTATGTGCTTTTGTAAGTAACGCTATTTCGCTGCCAATGGGCAATTACCACTGAAATGCAAGAAAAGCAGAGCATCAAGGCTTTTGTGTTCCGATATTGTAAAGTGTCTTTTTAAAGCGAAAGCCTTACTAGTCTAGTGGCGTCGATTTTGCTGTGTCTGCACGAATGACCTTGAACAGGAGGAGCGGAGCTGCATAAGTAACCATGTAGCTCGCTGCAGCAGTGCGCTGCCTATCCAGTGCCTCACTATGGACGAAGCAAGTCAGCCAGAGCCGACGTTCCCTAGAGTGGGTACTCAGATGTCCGGCCAAGTCTGATCATCCGGTCAACATCACCAACCATGTGAGAGATTTAGCAATCGACAGCAAGCATAAACACGCGAAATGGGCAGCTGAAACCGATGAAGAGCGGGAGCTTCGAAAGCAAAGGAAAGGAGCATAACTGGTCCCCTGGAACAGTGGACACCTCAGTCGCGCTTTAAGCTATGTGGCAATAGTGACAGATGCGCGTTGCATGCATTGACAACGCTGTGGCAGAAACGCGGCACTGAAGCTATAGGCCGTCAATGTTCACTGTGTTAATTGGCGTTGGCGCCGACAACGTTCTAGACTCCGATGATTTTAAGGAAAGAAAGGGCGCATAACCGGCTCCCTGGGTCAGTGCTGAGTCGGTTGCCCATGTGCTGAGTCGGTTGCACCCTACTTAAAGATAATTTTTGAAAAATCGCTTGAAGAATCCTGCCTTCCAGATGACTGGAAAATTGCAAGTGTTGTGCCAATCTACAAATCTGGCCCTCGCAACACCGTATCAAATTATAGACCGGTATCTCTAACTTCAGTTGTGTGCAAGACACTCGAACATATTTTGTTCACCAGTATAGCAGCACATATGGACGCACATTCATTGTTTAATCCTCGTCAGCATGGTTTTCGAAGGGGCCTATCGTGTACTACGCAGCTGACTGAATTTGCGCACGATTTGGCTGAGGCACTGGACAGGCGACTTAGCGTGGACTGCGTGTTTTTGGACTTTAAAAAGGCCTTTGATACCGTGACGCATTCTTTACTAATTCAAAAAATGTCTTTTTACAATATTAGCCCTCAAGTGATATCATGGGTAAAAGATTACCTATGTTTACGGCAGCAGTTTGTGGTTATGAATGGCGCCGAGTCTCAAAGAGTGCAGGTTGTGTCTGGTGTTCCCCAGGGCTCCGTGTTAGGACCACTATTGTTCCTGCTCTACGTTAATGACATTGGTGACGGAATAGTATCTCAAATGCGGTTATTTGCGGATGACTGCGTTCTTTATAGTGTTGTCACTAGTGATCGAGATGCGGAAATGTTCCAAGAAGATTTGAACAGAATCTCAGAGTGGTGCGTTAAATGGAATATGAATTTGAATTTGTCCAAGACTGTCCATATGAAGTTTACAAGAAAGAAAAACCCTGATATGTATTCATATGTTATTAGGAACACAATGTTAGAACAGGTATTCGAATTTAAATATCTAGGCGTTTATTTTACTCCTGATTTGAGCTGGCGCCGTCACGTCGATTATATCTCTGCTAAAGCATGCAGAAACTTGGGATTTCTTCGCCGAAATGCAAGCACTTTTCCACTGTCATGTCGTGACATTTTATTCAAGACTTATGTCAGGTCGGTTCTGGACTACGCGTGCACTGTCTGGGACCCGCCTACTGCTAGAGATAAAGATAAGTTGGAGAGGTTGCAGAACATTGCCTCTCGTTTCGTGTCTGGCACACGCGGGGCTCGTTACAGTGCATCGCGTACGAAGGATGCACTCAACTGGGAATTGCTTGACACGCGCCGAAAGAAGTTGCGTCTGAAGCTGTTTCATGCTGTTTATTATTCAACTGTTCGGGTTGAACGCGAAAGGTATGTGCAGGAGCCTTTTTATAGATCCAACCGTGTTGACCATGTTTTTAAAGTCCGCGAATTCGCGGCAAAAACTGAATTGTTTAAAATGTCTTTTTTTCCGAAAACCATTAGAGAATGGAACAGACTACCGAGCGATGTTGTGAGTGTGACATCAAATGATGCGTTCTTTCGTTCTTTAATGATGTGATGCGATTGTGATGTGTTCTTTTGAAGTGAGATGTACATGGTGAAAGTTTTATGCTTGTAACTCTGCCTGCGAGCGGAGGTGTCATGTGTGCTTCTTTGTTGTACATTGCCCCCCCCCCCCCCACTGTAATGCCACGGCGCTGTGGGTTCCTTACTAAATAAAATAAATAAGTAGATGCCTCAATCGCACTTTGAGGTACGTGGCAGTGGTGAGAGAGAGATGTGGGCTGCTTACATTACCGCAGACAACGTTGTGGCAGACATGCGGCACTGCAGCAATAGGCTGCAGTGAGAGTTTCGCTTGCATAACCAGGGTTATCAGAGCTAAGCCGCAACCATTTTTTTTATTACTACAAGCGTGTGCATGCATGTTGTCAATCTGTGAGGTGCATTTCTCATTAAAGAAAAATGCCTTCCAGTGCAGGTCATCATGCATGCAGTATGTGAGGGGCCGACAAGCAAGGACTGATTGTAGCACCTTTCATTCGAATGCTTGTTCTCCACGGCAAAGCTGTAGCATAAAGATGTGACATGCAGCTAAATTGGTATTAATGGTACATGTGCTTCCGTGAGAAAAACATTCAACCAGCTGATGTCTGTTCGTGAAGACTGCGTGTACATTCCCTGCATGTCGGACATGGGGGGCAGAGTATAGTTGGGCAGAATGTAGCCCGATTATTTTCCGCTTACAATTCACAGGAAGCAATTCACAAACATCGTCTGAGATCATACTTACTGTTAACACTCGATAATCGACAGCAGAGCATGCTGTTTGATGAACAATGTGTGAGCAATTTTTCACAGAGGTGGTGTTGAATGAAATATGTTATAGTGTGACTGCTGCTTGCATACTGCTAAGGATCCCTCAAAGTTTACGTGTATACACTTCCCGACAGTACACAATGCACCGAAGACCACATGCTCATGCTTAGCTTCTTTGACAGTCAGCAGCCACCCTCGATAACTTCCCGTAGTTTCTTTCGCACCCATGCAGCCTATTTCCACCATACACGTGTGTTACAACAAGACACAGCCGCACGTGATGGAAGTATCTGTTTTTCAGTGTGTGTGCACATGTGTGCGTGTACGTGCCACATGGTGGGGGCTGACTTTTGGTTTCCAGCTGCATTTCCAGTACACAGAAACGGCTCCTTAGATTGGATGAAGAGTTCCAATGCAAATGCGCCACAGAAATGATGTAACTCTACTAATTTCTACTAATTTTTCGCAGCCAGTTGGAATGTGAAAGGGTTCTGGGACCTCCATTTGCGATTTCCTCAGAAAAACAACCACCTTTCCGCACAGAAAAAATGTCTGTAGTGATCTCGAGGGACAATCTAACCATCTTCCTTAGTTTGATATTTCCCTTTTGTATTCCTGTAAGCAGTCACTATATTCTTGGGACACGAGTGCTGCAGCTAGGCCTCTCTGTCTTTAATGGTCAGAAAAGTGCACTTCACTTTGGTTGTTTTGCCTGTTAATGTAATTGAAAGAAAAGCCAGTCTCAAACACTAATAGTTATCAAGTTATCATAGTTGGAGAACAGCAGAAAAAGCAGCCAAGAGCTCTTCTGCACCCATGTGACCGTGGATGTACAGCCTTTGTCAAAAGTAACCAGGCTCCTTGGTTTGCTTCTCACTCGTATAACCCCTCACGGCTTCCCTAAAGATCAAAATGTTCTTTGAAGGTGAGAACAGGGGTTCTCCTTACCACGCAGAGATTTAGAGCTTGAGGGCTGGCGTAATCGCTTTAATACACGACTGAGAAGAAAAACGTGCAGCCTGGTTACTTTTGACAAAGGCTGTACTTAATAGAACACACATATGAAACAAAGACCAAGAAATGTGAATTTACCTGACACGTGACTTTCCACCTTGGTCAGCATCAGTAGCCTTAAACGTTGCCAAACTTGAACCAACGGTGGAATTCTCAGGAACAGACACTTCAATGTTGGGTCTCTCGAATTCAGGTTTGTTGTCATTTATGTCTTTAACCCTAACTTTGACCTTTGCATAGTCTGCATGATAGGGATCTGTAGATTCCCCACCATTGTCGCTCACTTGAATGGTGATGTTGAACCCAAAGCGCTGCTGCAAATCTTCATAATCTAGCGGCTGCAAAAAACCCAAGCCTTACAATTACTCAAAAGTCAACTGGTAAGATACGATCTGAAAAATCCTTCACAGCAAAGCACCATTAAGTCTCAATGCAGTTGGATTAGTAGTAATGAATACAAACAGCCACAAAGCAAAATTTTAACTCTTTAAGGGGACAGGGTAGGCCCTATACCTGCCATGTATTTTCGATGTTTGAGACCCTTTTTCTTTGAATCTACTAGGGTTAGAGCAGTCACACTCATATCATTGTATTCAGTTTTTTTAAGTTCCCTTCACCACCATCATCAGCCTGACTACGCCCATTGGAGGGCAAAGGCCTCTCCCATGTCTCTCCAATTAACCCTGTCCTTTGTCATCTGCAGGTGGCCACAGTATCCCCGCAAACTTCTTAATCTCATCCGCACACCTAACTTTCTGCTGCCCCCCGCTACACTTGCATTCTCTTGTAATCCACTCTGTCGTTACCCTTAATGACCAGCGGTTATCTGCCTTAACATTACATTCCCTGCCCAAGCCCATTTCTTCCTCTTCCACTCTGCCTGCTTCAGGAACGCTACACCTATCATTTTTCTTTCCATAGCTCGCTGCGTTGTCCTTAACTTAAGCTGAACCCTTTTTTTCCCCTTTAATGAACATTACTGAACCAAAATAAATGTTTATTAACTGTTTGGTATTTTTGGTTAGTTTTTTTTACTGGACCCTACCAATTTTTAAGCCAAAATCGGCAATAAGCATCCTGTGAAACAAAATTCCCTGCATGAATTTCTATAACTCTGGTTCACAGACTTTCCCTCATTTTTGTTATGTACTGGGCAAAAATGCTTATGGCTTATATAAAGTCAAATGTTGCAATATTTATATTCCGAGATAACTGGCTTTTAAGTGAAAAAAAAAAGGGGGGGCAATACACATTTCAATAGCCATCAACCAGATAGGCATTCCCACAATCATTACTTTTCTCCTTTATTTGCTGCCTTATTTTCTCAGCCATTGCACCGCGCACCATCCAGGTGAAACACCAAATGACATGAAAATACCCACTTGGGCAATGCAGCCATCATTAAATATAATCACAGCATTCATCCTGGATATTTTCAGCATCTAAATACCAATAAACACACTACGCAGCACTCTTCTAAACAAAACTATGAGGCACTCATTTCTGTTTTCTTTCTTCCCATGGAGGAATTCCTTTTTCTTCCTCAACCAATGTACAGACATGATCAGTAAGCATCTATATCTCGTCTGTGTGTGCTGCTGACAGCGAGAATTTTGAACAAGAATTCATAGTAGATGCTAGTGAGCCACCACACAAGACGCCTGATGTGGCGCTGTAATCCTTGATGGTAAACACAGACTGATTAGCGCAGATTTAATGCTTCCAGCACAAATTCTTAGCCGTTAGTCATCGCTGTAACTGTTAAACTCGAAGCCCAGAGCAAAAAGAAATCTATACAGCTCGTAAAATTGCACCAAAGAAGGCAAAGAGTGAGCAGTGCACTTCAGGGTAGTCGCATTGCGTCTAGAGCTGAATTTAGCTCAAAACAAAATGCTACGAAGCTTTTTCCTGTCGCCAGATGAGCTGTAATAATCATTCTAAGCCTGGAAAAGATGGTAGTACCTGTTTTGTTATTTTCTTTTTTTTTTCAACAGGAGCTAAATATTGCACACGGGTGTAAAATGGGGCACAGTTTGCCACCACCTATGTTTCTAAAAATTACACTTTCTCTGTAAAAAAAATTGTTCTCACATAAGCGAAACATTAGGTCTTGTTCAGAAAAAAAGCGACACTTTCATATCTCGAAAAACAAAAAATCATTTTTTTTTTTTAATTTTAGCCTACCCTGTTCTCTTAAGCCTTTGCATCCACATGAGCTGCTAAAAATTTGAAACCACTTGAATTAGCCAACAGAAATAAAGTTGAAACTCTTACCTTGGCAATTTTTAAAGAACCAGTTCCATCAGAATTGGTGACCATAGTGAATTTATCAGAGCCAAACGTGTTGTCAATAACTTTGTAGCTAAACCGGTTAGTTTCTAGTAGATCTCCATCATTGACTGAAACAACTAAGATGGGATTTTCAGGAATATTGTCGGCTTCAGTTTCTTCAACATCAACAAACCAATCCTTTTTGGTAAACTCTGGAGGCATGTCATTGATATCCTTGATCTTGATTGTGGCAGTTCCAGTGCCTAGAATAAATTGCACACTATGGAGTGAAACTAGAAAGCATCAAGCTACAAGACAAGTATCATCTCAATAATAAAAAAAAGGGGGGGGGGGGGGGGGGGGGAGAGAATGGAATGGTGCACCCATAACACAAGCACAAAATGGTTTTCTGGTGACTAGGTTGAAAGTGCGCTAGCATATTCATTGAGAACTGTTCTTAACTACAAATTCTGCAAAGTAACGTACATTTTAAAAACATTTAGTGAGAAAAAGCCAAAAGCAATTCAGTACCTTTTAAACCTCCACCGTCGACAGCCACCACTTTTATGGTGTACTCTGGGTTTGTCTCACGGTCTAAGCAGCAAACAGCTGTTGAAATGACGCCAGTTTCTTCATCAATGGTAAAAATCAGCTCTCCATTTTCGTTAACCTGGTTCTGCTCAATAGAGTAGGCGAGCCGTGCGTTGTTGCCCTCGTTGGGATCGTCATAGTCAGTGGCTGTCATTGTCATCACGGTCATGCCTGAAAGTCACAACCACTAGTTAGAAAAACTACTTGGAAAACACAGAGAAGGGATGATTTTCAAAATGTGCCTATGTGATAATATACCCTGCAGCTGACTATTCTGAAGCATTGGCAATAACTGTATACTTGCAGTGTGTGAATAACAAATTTCACCACTGCTGTCTTCACTTGGCACATATAGATCTATCATGCTAGTGAAAGTTATGCAGATCAATAATGCTGTTCGCACAGTTATCTGGCATCCTAGTGGCACCACCTTATGGGTAGACTCTTATCATATTGCCACAACCAAACTGAATGCAGTGGCGGTGCAAAGCATGTGCTGCCCACTGCCGCATCCCAACTAGCCGGTCCAGCCATATCCTTGGAAAGTTTCGATTTTGGCATCACATCTGTTTTGCCTAGGCATGTTGTGTGTTGTTCTTGCTGAACACGGCACCTCCTGTGAGGTGAAGGAACCACAATGCAAAATTCAGTTTGTGTGTCGTTGACGCACTCTGGAGAACACGAACTGGGCTGGGACCAGCACAAAGTAGCAAGAGCATTCCAGTGGATGCAGCCAACAAAAAAGGCAGACCACAGGAAGAAGGCATGCTGGCCAGAGCTCAAAAATAGTCTGCACAAGGCAGTTGCTGCAGGTATTTTTGTTGCACACTGACGAAATGATCTTCAGCGCAATTTTATAGCACTTACCGTATGAACAGGGGCACCTTATGTGCCAATTTTTTATTTATTTTTTTTTTCCCAGGAAAGCTGGTGTTTGCAAGAGGTGCAACTTATAGATGGGAAAATATGGCAAACAAAGAAGAGCTCTACATGATAGCAATGAGAAGTGATGCAGAAAATGTAGTGGAGCAGTAACAATGCAAGTCATGGCAAAGATGGCACTTGGAGTGCCTACAAAAGTGCACTTGCATACTGCATCACACTAAACAAATATGCAAGAGAAAGACCGTGTACGGCTATGGCCACACATTTGCAAGAAAACGTTCTGGTAAAGGCAGGGACAAGGATACTTGCATAAAAAAGCAAAGCTACTGCAGGCTTCTATGGTGGCTTTGAAATATTTGAAAACTCGACACATTTATGCACTACTTTTGCATACACTCTATGCCACATAAAATTTACCATACCACACCAGTAGGTGGCATACAATTCATGTTTCCTGGTTAGGAAAACAACATCTGAGTGTTGAAATACCAGTTCCGCCATAGTAACTGTGAACCAATGACAAGCAACTACGACAGTGCTGCTAACCATTATAGCCCCATCGATGTGCCAATTTGAGTTAAATGATGGCAAGAATGAACAAACCTTGGACAAGATACACATGAACCCGTCCTTCAAAAGAGAATGCCAGTTTCAGCAAAGGCCATTTACTTACCAGCTGTTCCATTCTCTGTAACATTGCCTGTGTAAATGGCTGAAGGGAAGAAGGGGGCATTATCATTGACGTCCTTGAGGTTGACGAGAACGTCCGCAAAGCCCACCAAACCATTGCCCCCTTCGTCCTCCGCAAAAACGGTGAAGCGCCACTGGGAACGTCCGTGTGGAAGGTCTCTGAACATGGTGCAAGGGCACAAAATAAGTACCACTCTGGCCAACAATAAAAGAAAAGCCGCGACATACACAGGCACACACTGAAACAGTGTGGTCACCAATTACATCTCTTTTGAAAACATCACAAAAAGGTAGACCACAAGCCAATGAATTTCGAGATGACAAAAACCTTTATGTCTAAGGTGAGTGCAAACAGCAGAGAATGCCACATCAAATATGACTATGAAAAAAAAAAACCCAAAAAACAGGGGAACGCAATTAAAGTTGTTACTAATCAGTTACCAGCGCTACCATGGTACACACTATATATAGTTCTTAAAAAGGAAAAAAATAGAAAAAAACCGCAAAGGAAAAATTACAGAGCACACAATTCACACAGTAGTACTCAATGAAACTATTAGGTCTAAATTTACCTGTCTAATGGTTTTAACACATATATTTCTCCTGTAGTTGTGTTGATTGCAAACTTGCTATTCCCAGGGTCCTCATCAACACCTTGACCCGTCAAAAAGTAAACTATCAAGGACTCCCTGTCCTTATCACCATCTGTTGCTGTCACCTGAAACATAGATGATAGTCTTTTAAAAAACAATGTTAGCATCAAGCATGATGGCAAAAAGAATATTTATGGCAAATCAAATCACTGCTCATTAACTGCCAGTTGAGGTACTGAGCTAAATAATAGTCTCGAGCTATAAATTTGCAGCTAGTAATGTTCCCATATATGCTAGTACCACTGAACGACTAATATTAATGTACTACTGGAACCCTGAGTTTGCGAAGTGCAGGGTTAGAAAAAAATCCGAAATGCTGCAGTCTGGACAAGCAGCCAGAGATGCAGTATACAAATGCCAGTATGACCAACGCAGTGCACCACTTGAACCTTTTATTAAAAACGTTAAGCCTGCTTCACAGCAACATTCCATGATCAAGGAATTGTGGAACAGCCAATCTGTAATGCAGCAAATAAAGGTGCAGGCCATCTGTTTTATGACCTCGAAGATGCTGATGTGGTTCCCATGACGGCCCCATGGCCTGCTGCTTAGCACTGACAGGTGCCTCATCCACACATGGCTGTTGCCGCATTGAAATTTGCTTATCAATGTTCATTATGAGTACACCAAATTAAAGACAAAAACAATTAGTATTTCAAAAACCCTGCATGCCGCAAACATGAGGTATTCATAGTAAAACTGCCATCTTATATCCTACAAAAGTAAACTCTAATTTTCGCAAACACTGTGCACTTCAATAGCTTGTGGCTATACAGAAACATTAGATGAATATTAGTAAGAACAATGAGAGAGAGACACACTATATCTGATATTACTTGGTTAGTCATGAAATATGAAAAGCTTTTCTTAGCGCCAATTTTAAGAGACGCTTTACTCAGTGAGAGCAAAAAAAAAAAGAAACGCATGCACACACACAGTCAGTACATAGAAGCAAAAACACACACACAATCACACACCAAAACGTCAAAGAAGAAAAAAAAATGCGACATGCAGAGCGAAGCATTACAGAGGCCATGCAGCACAGAGCGCAACTGGAGGTTCATGCACGAGTGAAAAGTAAAGAAGCTCAGAGCCCCAGGTTGTGGAAAGTAATAACAAGCATGCTGAACTTCCTCACCTTCCTGGGGCAAGGGTGTCATATGAAGCCACTAATGTGCTAGAGACTGGATAGTCAAGATTAAAAGACCACCACGCTCCAAGTTACCAAGGACACACCTTTGCAATAGTGAAGCAGTAAATGTTAGAAGGCTCAGCGAAGGTTTAGTCCAGTCAGTAATGAGGAAGAAAAAAAAAGCCAGCACACAAACAATTTCTGCACATTTCCAAATATATTTACAAAGATAAGAAAACTAGTAGTTGTTAATATAACTATAAATGAAATGAAATTTAAGCGCACACACGAAAAACGCACACAAGAGGAGATACACACAGGACAGGCGCTAACTTCATCTTATTTATTCGCAGGTAAGAGAGCGAAAATATATACATAAAACGAGACATGCGCAGTAAAGAAACAGATCGTCATATCACAATGCGTGCTCAAGGTATCTGTATTCTGCCTGCAGAAGATTAACTGATGTATCACTCACACAGTCATGCCCCCTCTTCCTGATGTGAAATGCTTCTAATAATTCACGTGCCGTCTTATCACCGCTCCTGCCAAGAATCTTTATCTCCTTCAGCCGGGGCTGGCACGCTCTGCAGTTCGCACAATGGTCAGCCAAATGTGTCCCTCCACCCCTTAATGCCCGCAAATGTTCCCCCGCCCGGTCATTGACACACCGCCCAGTCTGGCCTATGTAAGCCCTACCGCAGGTCAAAGGTATCTCGTAAACGACACCGGAACAGCAGTCGACATACTTCTTTTCCGTGCACGAAATGCGTGAGCAAAGGTGGGCAAGTTTCTTCGGTGCGGAAAACACCACAGGAACGCCGTGTCGGCTTGCCACCTTCTTCACATGATGGGCAACCTTGTGGATATACGGAACCACTACTGGTTTAAACGAGTTCCTTTCTAGTACGTACGCTTTGGCGAACATGACCTGCTTGGTTTTTCGAAGAAGGGCCTCGGCCACAGAAACAATGACCGCGCAGGGGAACCCAGCCATAAGTAGCCGGCGTACTTGCTTATTAAAGCTACACTGCATAGCATGCGGGCACGACTTCGACAGAGCAGACCCCAGGCATAGGCCGGCAATAGACCTCTTAACTGTTTTGGAATGAGCGGAATCAAAAGGTAAAAGCTCTTTCTGTGCCCTCGGAGCGTACTCCCAACAAACATGATCAACTCCTATAGTAAAATTGACATCTAAAAACTGCAACGAACCTTGTAAAGGGAGTTCGTGCGTAAAACTCAATCCCCTCCCGTTCTGCTGAAAGCTCTCCAGGATGCTGCCAACTGCTTCGGTGTAAGAAATGTTGTTTAGTTTTTTCAAAACAATAAGAAAATCGTCTACGTACCTAAAAACTTTCAGCACTCCCTTCCCATTAAAGCTTTGCTCAAGGGCGCGGTCAATAAAAGCTAAAAACAGGTTACAAAGCACGGGGGCTACGCAGGACCCAATGCAGATCCCTTGTCTCTGACGATAAAATTTATTCTCAAAAGAGATAAAAGTGACACCTAAATAAAACTCAAGAACGCGCATAAAATTGTCCACTGTAAGACCGCATGAGTTCTGGAACTCCACCTCTCCGCTTTCTTCTATCGCGCTCCTAACAACACCGAACAAAACATCGTGGGGCACAGAATAAAACAGATCTTCCACATCTACCGAGAACATATACCCAACTGCAGAATTACCCTCGTGAAGTCGTGCCCGCATGCTATGCAGTGTAGCTTTA
Source organism: Amblyomma mixtum (assembly GCF_055824585.1). Classification (NCBI taxonomy): domain Eukaryota; kingdom Metazoa; phylum Arthropoda; class Arachnida; order Ixodida; family Ixodidae; genus Amblyomma; species Amblyomma mixtum. The sequence continues at coordinate 95,924,751 of NC_143014.1, read as the reverse complement.
ATAAGCAAGTACGCCGGCTACTTATGGCTGGGTTCCCCTGCGCGGTCATTGTTTCTGTGGCCGAGGCCCTTCTTCGAAAAACCAAGCAGGTCATGTTCGCCAAAGCGTACGTACTAGAAAGGAACTCGTTTAAACCAGTAGTGGTTCCGTATATCCACAAGGTTGCCCATCATGTGAAGAAGGTGGCAAGCCGACACGGCGTTCCTGTGGTGTTTTCCGCACCGAAGAAACTTGCCCACCTTTGCTCACGCATTTCGTGCACGGAAAAGAAGAGTGGCTGCAGGAAGAAGCACTCAAAGAAGTATGTCGACTGCTGTTCCGGTGTCGTTTACGAGATACCTTTGACCTGCGGTAGGGCTTACATAGGCCAGACTGGGCGGTGTGTCAATGACCGGGCGGGGGAACATTTGCGGGCATTAAGGGGTGGAGGGACACATTTGGCTGACCATTGTGCGAACTGCAGAGCGTGCCAGCTGCGGCTGAAGGAGATAAAGATTCTTGGCAGGAGCGGTGATTATTAGAAGCATTTCACATCAGGAAGAGGGGGCATGACTGTGTGAGTGATACATCAGTTAATCTTTTGCAGGCAGAATACAGATACCTTGAGCACGCATTGTGATATGACGATCTGTTTCTTTACTACGCATGTCTCGTTTTATGTATATATTTTCGCTCTCTTACCTGCGAATAAATCAGATGAAGTTAGCGCCTGTCCTGTGTGTATCTCCTCTTGTGTGCGTTTTTCGTGTGCGCTTAAATTTCATTTCATTTATAGCTATGCACCATCTAGCCCAAACAGAAGTTTTGTTAAGTTAATATAACTGATGGATTAAATTTAAATTGGAACATGCAAATGGGTAATAAATAAAAACTAATTATCTAAGCATAGAACTTAGTTTTCTGTTTCTTGGCTTTCTGAAACAAACTTCATGAAATCTACTATTCAAAAGTACCAATAAAGGGTCTGGGAACAACCTCAAGAGAAAGAACCTTCCATTAGGATCCAGCTAAGCTCTACGACATCAAACATGAGCAGTAAACGAGCACAATTTTTGATCCAGATTGATTAAAAATGCAATAACAGCTCAAAAAACTGGCTTGTTAGGTTGAAGCTCAACCTAGAGCAAAGAAACAAGCAAATATTACTCAGAATTATGTCTCAAAAGTGTTATTTTAACTCATGAACAGACAAAGAGTACAGAGAATGGGACGAGTTGGTGACTGTTCAGTGTGGTGTCCTAGTGAAGCATCACATAAGCGATGAGCAAAGAAAGACGTCTCCGTGTTGTCTTCGTTTCCTTGCATAATGTAGCTTATGCAATGTCCTTGGGAACATCATGCTGGATGACCAAGACATCACTGAAATGACTGCCTTAACCCTATTACCGAACTCTCCACTAATTACAGTCAATCCTGGATATATTGAACTCTAAGGGGATTCCAAAATAGTTTGATATACATAACATGGACACAGATAAGCTTCTCGGTAACCCAGAAGCGTAAATATGGTGCACCCACGTTAGCGACAGTGACGTGCTGCCAGCTAGGATAGCGACAGGATACCACTCGCTGGGTGTTGCTAGGCCTAGCTCACTTCGCATAGCAGCTGAAGGTGCCTTGGGAGAAGCTACTGCCAATCATAAGAGGTCTAATTCTGTTACTGGTTTATTATAAATGCAATAATATCTCAATCAACATTAGGGTGAAGTTGATTTCTTCATTGCCTTCAGAAGCGCATAAGGCCATGCGAGAGCCACTGCAAGCATTTGCTTTCTACCGTAGGATGAAGCTCATTACAGAAAAGTATCCAGTGTTCAGCCACTTCCTTCTCTCCACATAGTCTGCAATACTCCTGTCTCAGCCTCAAAAAACAAAGAGCTTCCCCTAGAACTATTGTACATATTTTCTTTGGCAATTTGCTGCTTAAACATTCTGCATGTTCCCTGTGCCAATTTTATCTGCATCTGTTTGCCATAGACCCCTCTCTGTTTCTTTAGCCTTTTACTTAACCGGTATTTCCTGATTTGTTCCCAACTGCTGACCACATATTTACTTGTCAGTTTTCTAGTTTGCTTTCTCCATTTTGTGTCGCCATTCCTTGTGTACAAGTAACTGAAAACTGTGGATGCCGGTGAACAGCGTCTCCTTCTGATTTGTGCTGATTTGCTGACTTGTGTGTCTGCACCGTGTGCATGTGAAAGAAAGTTGTTTTGCACATGTGTGCTCTTTCTTTCTCAGTCATGCCCGGACGCTGTCATGAGAGAAGCATGCGCACATGTGCTATCTTCTAGCGCTTGGACGTTGTTGAGCAAGAAACTTGTTTTGCATATGTTCTCGTGCCTTTGAGAAAGAGCAGCTCATGTGCGAGCGTCAACCAAGCAACGCAAAAGCGTGCTGTTCTCGTTAAGCCTAGTTTTGCTCCGAGTGAATAACAGCGTGTTATATGAAGTGAAGATTGAATTAAAGGCTTTCTTCAAATGAACTGCTGCACATATACGCTTCCTTTTTTTTTTTTTTCGTGTCTTCATATTGTGCTTGCTCAGACTGCTCAGCTTGCTTCCATCGTGTGTGTCTGTCACACCTATGTTACTTTTTTCTTTCTCCTTTCCCCGGCGTTTCAGTGGCTTTAGCGCTAGGCTCCTGGCTCCCAGGTTGCAGGTCGCATCTCGCTGCATCTGAATTAGGGGGAAACATGAAAATGCATCTCGCCATATCGGCACATGTTAATGCATTCCATGCGGTTGAAGCTGGAGAGTTTTAGAACGGGTGTACGACCAATATGGTAACACACTGCTGTTCCTCCCATTGTTGTGCTTGCCTAGTCCCCAGTGCTGTATGGTCGTAGTTACTAGACACCTTTACTGTGTTACCATTACCAGAGTACCGGGAGCCCGTGTGCCATCAGTGCGCATGTGCAGATTGCCTTGCGGGCGCCAGATGGCACCGGGTACCCGACAGCTGCGCAGACGCCTGCAACATCGGAGCAAATCAGCATGTGTGCATTGGTGGTAGGCGGGTTCCTGGTACTCTGGTAACAGCAACGTTAACACGGCACACGGTATGTAAAGGGTTCTACTATATATAGCGCATTTACCGCACAGATATTTTTTAAAAACCTCTCAATCCGAAGCCCTCCAATTCGGCGTTTCCCACACTCTACCACTATCACGCCACTACTTTGATGTGCTGCAATGGGGCATGTACACCTAAAGCGTAGCCACCCGGGTTCTAGAGTCCAAGGTCCGTAATCTGCAGAGCCACACTGCTACCGCATGTGTACAACACAAGGCTAGTTCAGATGTGGAATGGTGTCTGCCAATTTCGCACTTTTACGTGCTGCAATTTACACAGCGTCAGCCAAGTAAGTGCACATACATGCGGCCCTGCCGGAGTGCTCTCTCCTGTTGCTGCAGGGAATGCATCATTAGCATTATTTTATAATTACTATTGCAGTACCCGATACTGCTTCATTAAATGATTCCTGCCACCTGAGTAGATTTCTGTTGGGAACACACATGCCTGGAAGCGAGTGCGTCATTTGAGGGAAAGTGCTTCTCCGCCTTTAGGCAACCATGGCACTGCTTTGGTCATCGCTAAAACTACCTGCCGGTGAACATAATCTGCACGGAGTGGAGCCATTGTGCATATGTTCACTCTCACTGCGCCCGCGAGGAGACGGGTGCAATGGGGGCGAACAGCATGTGGATAGCGAAAGCCACATGAACATGCTCAATCAAAGCACCCCCACGGCATCGTGCTAACAATGCCTATGAATTCCACCGTTACCGGAGGAGCACAGTGCTGTCGTCACGCAGATTTCCAAAGGGATGTTCTAACAGTTCAATATAAGCAATAATTCAATATATCCAGGCTCGACATATGCAATATCAACTGAATATAAAAGTACTGTGGTTCTGCCATGTTCCCTCCTATACCATATTCAACAGAGATAATGAAATGAAAACTTCCGCTGATTTGATCAGTAACATGATAGAATATTGTAAGTAAAATACAAATTATGTCTCCAAGGGCCAAACCCATGAGACGGTTTGCTCTCCAACTGGCTTGCTTTTCCGTGTGCCACTGTGCACTATTGGCCACTTCACCGCGTGTGGTCACTCCAGTTGATGTCACGCAGCGAAGTGGCCAATCGTGCGTGGTGATCCGCAGAGAAGCGAGCCGGTTCCAAAGAGAACCCCCTCGCAGATTTGGCCCCTACCAGATTCAGCGCTGTTTACCAGCTATGGAATATCAGTGGGGGGAAACCCAAGAATGCACATGAGAAACCTACATGTTCACAAGTCAGAGGCTTTGTTCATAAGAGAAAATTTTAAGCTTAGAAAGCGACACATGTAGCTATGCATACCGTCATAATTTTCATTGGCAAATTGTGGGACACCTCCTCCTCGATGGTGGTCATGTACGAAGGTTGGCCAAATACAGGCGGAAGATCGTTGACATCTTTGACGTGGATAAGAACTGTGGTGTTGCCTTCATGAAAGCCGTCCGATGCCACCAGCGTCAAGTTAAACTGGCACCACAGCAGCAAAATAGCCCAGGGCAGGTAGAAAAGACAAAACAAAAAGAAAACAAGTGCACACTCAGACGACACATGCCACTCATGCAGTGCGAAGCCACCCTAGTGGCACAATGATTGCTGGCTGAACAATGCATAGTCACAGCCCTCATTAATGCTTCTAAAAGCCATGTTTCTATAGACCACCATGCTAAAAAAAGGAAAAAACAACAGCGGCATATTTCCAAATAAAATAAAAATAAAAGAAGTCATGGGCAGGAATGCTCACAGCAATGTAGCAAAAAAATTTACACTGGAGGAAAAAAAAATCTTGTTTGACCTTCACTCTAAGCATGAGATATGTGCAACTGCAAACATAACACATATTATGCCAGAAACTAAGCACACAGAAGCATAAACCTTGTACGGAAGACCACCACAAGAAACAAAGCAAGACACACACAACCTAAGCCTTGTCTATGCAGGCAACATGTGCTGAATGGCACTCTCAATGTGACCTCATTTCATCTTCACGTTTAAAGTAAAGTGTGAAGGCAATGTAGCAGTTATGATTAAAAATGTGGTCATAGCAGCAGAGAGACTGCTCCACCAGTGAGAAAGGCTTTTCTCTCACTTTTAAGATGCAAAAAATAAAACCACATAATTTCACACAGCTTGCTTGCTTGTCTTGTGTTCAATCTCTTGTTGCCAAGCTCAGGTTTCCTGCAAATTAGAATCCCACCTAGCTGGAATCATGCCAAAAAAGTAATGCACATGAGCTACATGCACACAAATACAAGACAGCAAAAAGCGAGCAGAAAAAAAAGAGAACAGCTATCAAGCGTTAAGCACATCCAACGCTGGAAGTGGACCTGAAGTATCTTCTGGGGAAGGTTCCGGTCATTCTCCTCAGTGATCTGAGCCTCATAGGTAGGCCGGTCAAAGATGGGGGCATTGTCATTGACGTCCTTGACCTTGATGAGTACTGTTGTATGGTTCTCGTTGAGGTTATCCGATGCCACCAGCCGCAGTCGAAACTACAATCAATGTAAGGGCACAATTCCGGGTGGCAATACACCACAGAGCAACAAGACAAACCTTGAATGACTATAATAAATTCCTAAAAAAAAAAAGATGCTAAAACCTGAGGGCCATAAGGATGAAACAGTAACTTTTGAGGGGGCCGAGACCGCTCAATGATCACCAAAAATATCTTGGTGCTGGCATGGTTTCGATGATTCTGTTCCAAAATCATTATCAAAACATGCCATGAAAAAGGAGACATAAATAGTATTCAGCTTTTATAGTTCCCCTAATTTGAATTTTCACCACTGTTTTCCCTTTGTGGGAATGACTCCAACTATCCAGTTGCCACTGTCACCGCAGGCCTGCTCTCGCCTCACAAAGGGTGGCGGTGCCAGTACCCATGTGGATGACTGTGCAACCAACGAGAGACCAGCAGCTGCTCAATGGCCGGTGAAAAACCATAACAAAGCTGCTGCAGGAAACAAAAGAGAGCTAACCTTGCACGTTGTGAGCATCAAGTACAGCATAGGAGCCTGCGACTCGGCTGCGATATTCACTACAAGATACTATGCTCACTGAACAAGTTAGCAAAGCACATTCAGAGAGCAGTTCAGGGCTCCTTTGCGATCAAAACTGTGATGCGAGAAAACTGAAGAAAAACACTGTAAATGTAAGCACTTGAGTTATCGATAAGTACTGCTACTTGTTGCCTCTGCACAGCCTATACTGCATATGAGGAGTCATTGAACTGGGTCAGTTGGCACATTCATAATTAATGTGACATCAAGAGTCCCTCACTGCAGGACTGTATTCATCTGTTCATGCGTGCTACGGACTGTAATCATGTGTTCATCAATACCTTTTGCACGAAAGAGAGTAATCACTCCAGCAAGAGACGTAAGTACCGCATATACTCATGTAAGGGCCGCACCCTCAACTTGGCTGCTAGTAATTTAAAAGAACGTTCACCAAAAGAATTGCATTTCACATTTGTTTGTTTATTGCACTTTTGACATTGCAAAAGTATTGTCATGGAGCAGAGGCAAAAGGCGATAAAGACTGCCTGACTAGGCCTCTAGTCCATGCAACTCATTTTGCCCATGTAGCAAGCTGCGCTGTCACCAGACAGCGACACTCAGTACCACCGCTGTAATTATAAGCCAGTGACCCATCATTCCGTCAGACTCCACCTAAGCTGCTATTGCGTGGAGGCCTCACTACTACTTAACGCAGCCTCAGCGCTGCTCACTCGTCGTATGTGCTAGGCGTATGAGCACAAGGCAATGCCAGAGAGATCCTCGGCTGTGCAAAAGCCAGAATGGGGTGCAGCCATACTAGCAGTGTGCATTCCTGCACAGCCCGCCTTCTTCAATTGCCACTTGCTCGGTGTTGCTATACCTAACATGCTTCGTATCAAAGCCGTAGTAGAAGACACCTTGAAGCTAGTCACTGCTCATCACTCAATGTCTAACCTTGTTACGCATTTATCATCACACAACCTGAAACTAAAATGAAAGTAGGACTTATTACCGCAATGCCTTTGACAGCAAAGCGAGTGGAAATGCAGGCCACATGAAGTTGCACTGTATTGACAGCCGCCGGTCCTAAGAACAGAGCACTGTTCCAAGCCATGAACCACCGCATCGAATCCTGATTGTTATGTGCACATCTTGAATTATTATTCGGACCTACTTAGAGTGATGCAACGTCTTCCAATCAAGTTATATACCAGCCTGTTTTACTCCGGGCAATTCCTGCAGGTTGTCAGGCGATCGTGAGTTGCACCATCCTGACATTTATTTCGTTTCATCTATCACGGGCTTGCAGGGCCTGTAATGATTTGTCATTATTGAGTGCTGCCGTATAAACTGCAGATGTGTAATTAAGGCAACACTGAAGTTGAAAAATTTCAGGAAAAAAATGCCAGTTCCATGAAAGAGCTGCACCTCACTGCGAAAAAAAAAAAAAGTGTGGCCATTACACGAGTATACACAATCTATGGGAGCCACAAAGCCCCACTTCGGTACACGATTTCGCACGTGAAGTGAAGGTAAAATTTTACACACCCCACACTGTCTAAGCAGTAGCACTATTATTTTGTCTGCTGCGGACAATCCATGCAGAGACCACAAGTTTACATTGACCTAGCAAGCTAGAATAGAAATCATACGATGGTGATTTGATAAGCTAGGCCTTGGCACTCAGACACAGTGAGAGAGAGAGAGAATGTTAGGACACAAAACTTGGCAAGAAAATATGGTATCCAAAATAACAATAGCAAGTGATGTAGACAGCATACCCGTATCATGAACGTAACCTGGAATGAACACAGAGCAGAAACAGACACGAGCTCCTAATATGGCAGTTGCATTTGGTCATTTTTGTTGGTTCAATCAATGACCACGCCACCACACAGAATATGTGGTTTATGAGGAAGCTAAATAAAGCTTCCTGTGCCTTCATGACGTTACATGGCAATTAATCTGCATCAATGAACGCCTGAAATATAAACTTTTGGTCAGCCATGTCCACTTAATACAAAACAATACCTAGGTCCAGTGTGATACAGCCTATCATGCAAAGGGTTACCATTGTGACTACCATGAACCCTCCCCACAGGCCTTGGTGTTTTCAAAATAGACAGTTAAGGAGAATATCTTGTATGAACTCATTTAGGAACCCACAAAAAACTGAACAGGTAACACAGGTGAAAATGACAACCAACAGAAGTAGCATGCCCTGCTGTAGTCAAGCTGTACTGGGTGCATAAGGGAAGTCGCAACAAATTTTTGACGACAACCTTTTTGAGGTATAAAAGGCTTCTGCAGCATACTAATACCAGTGCTGGAGGAGATCAGAAAAGAGGTTAACTGTGTGAACTACTAGGCTGATTAAATAATTTTTGATACATGCAACAAGACTGCCATGGTGAGTACCATGAAGCCTCTCCACAGAATCTCTTTTCAAAACATCCAACAGTGCTGTGTTGCTGTGTGCTCTTTTCTTCTGTCCTCGTCTTTCTGCAGTATGCTTTTCTTGTTCCAAATTGCACCAACATGCCCAAGTATTTGCTCTGAATAATTTCTGATTGCCAATCTTTTTTTTACTCTGACATGCTATGTACACGCTTGTGTACAAAGTGAACTCGCAGCCTTTTCTACAGTGGGCTACACCTAGCAGCGATTTCTTTGTTTCAGGTGAATTTCACATCTTTCAACTCGCAAATAGGCCAGTCTTTTATGACATATAGCGAACGCAGTAAATAATCTTTCATGAAACAGTGAGTGGGGTAGCCCATTGTCCACCATTTTTGTGCAGGCATATTGTGCCGCAAAAAGCAATATCACTTTTTCCTCACCTTCAACCATGATCAGCACCTTTGAAATTATTTGACTTGATAAGCCGTGGCATTTCAAACTTACTGTTTTCATCAATTATGACTAGGGGTGTGTGAATATAGAAATTTTCGAATATGAATGTGAAGAAAAAATAGCTTTGGATATCGAATCGAATATTCGTTCAGCACAGAAAAAAAAATTTTCCGAGAATGATAAACAAGCAAATGTTGTTCCCCTTCTTTTTTTCCACATACTGTATGGTCACGGAACTGACATAAACAAAGCTAGACTGCCTCACCACCATATAAAGAAACATGACATGTACAGAAATGCATACTACTTGTCGATAGCACAACAGAATCCAACCTGAAATGTGGTCATGCAAAATGAAATCCGTAACATGACAAGACTGGAAACAAAAAATAACATGATTGGAGTTCAATTTGGAGTTCAAGGGACCAAAAGAAATGCTTGCGTTATCCGAAGGTCGTTTTGTAAAGCACTGGGCGAGTGAAATGGGCAAGTGAAACAAATTTTCGGGCTGACCTTTTCATTTTTAATTTTCTAATTAGAGTAACTTTCATTTGCATGCTCTGATTTCAAAGTTTACTTTTTCACTGGCCTCTGGAACGAATGCGGAGTCCGTTTGATCAGATTAATCCGCACTGAGGGGAACATCGCGGAGTCCCTTTAAGGTGGATTCACAAGACGGACCATAGGACACGAGCCAGGCGTCACGTGACGTCCCATTTCCGCTTCGTGAAGTCCGCGCATACGGAGAAAAGGCCGTGCGCGTGTCTAACCCGCTTATTGCCACTCTTCAGACCTTTACATTGGCAGGTGGCGATAAGCAGATTAGGCATGCGCACAGTCTTGCGATATGCTACGTTCAGCAACATCGTGAGCCCAGCGCATACTTCACGAAGCGGAAGTGGGACGCCACATGACGTCTGGTCCGCGAGCAAATGGTCCGTCGCGTGAACTCACCTTTAACAGGCTAGTCAAAGCCAGGCCGCATGCTGGCATTGCCATTTGGCTGTTACTCTTCTGTTGCTGTCAGGTGCCCTCGCAGTGACGAATCGTCAAGAGAGTGACAGAGTAACGCGGAAGCTGACATAAACGTCGACTCAGGCATCTGCAGAAATTGCGCGCTATGCATATTCGCGAACAAAAAAAATCTGGTGCGAGTCGGGTAATTACATATCACCAGATTCCTAATTAACATGGTTCACCTATTTTCTGATGTCCGCCAACACTGGTATTACTATGCCGCAAAAGATATTTTTATAACTCACAATTCGAAAAAAGTGGCGGGATTCCCAGAAGCACCAGGTATAAAATTAACAACAACAACAACAAAAACGAGTAAAGGAAGAAAACATTACAAAACTCATAAAAGGCACTTAACAAATCTTGCAATATGCTTCTAAAAATGAGTAACCTTAAATTGATAACTAGGGGTTGGTAAGGCTCAATCCGAAAAATAAAGAAAAGTATGCCGAATTCAATTTTCGAAATTCGGTTTAAACCAAGAAAGTCAGTAGCCAGAGACACGGTCAGACATCGTTGAATCAAACTGTGCGTTTTCAGGCATTGCTCCGCCACCTTATACCCCTCTGCAGACAAGAAGGCTCTACTATTTCCTCAGCAAACGACGTCAGCTAGCGCAACATTGTTAGTTCACAGCCATCACCCACTCAGGACAGTTTACTGGTTCACCACCTGCAGCTCAAGACCCCAACCCCTAAACCCCGTCCCATTTTGCGGAATAAAGTTTTATACTACTTTTATACTACTACTGGTTAAGCAGACCGCATGTAGAGACGCAGACGCGAAGCCATGCATCGTAAGGTGAAAGTGTCATGCCCTGGCTACCGTGACGGTTCAGCGGCAGTTCCATCGCTGCCATCAAGAGATGCAGCCCACGTGATGCCTCGCTCTCTCCATCAGCCCAGAGCAATATCCCAAAGATAACATAACTGAGTCTTCAAAAGTAAACTTTCGCTTGCGTTTTTGTCTGATGGTTCCACGCCTTCATTTTGTTACTTGTGCTGGTAAATCGACTGCTAAACGCCTAGAAATGCCTAAGATAAACTCTGAGGGACTCATGCGGGCACAGGATTCATAATGCACGGGCAAAACAGCAGTACAACAGCACAGATACCCGTGTCCTGAACATTTCATTACGGGGAGCCTGAAAGAGAGGTCTGATAAAGGATCAGCATCCGGATTGAAAATATTTTAGAGGAATGGTGAGACAAACAGCAGTAGTGGTCTGAAAAAATAGCCACAAGACCATACCAGAGTGAACACTTTTTGGCACTATCTAATCAGCCCGCCAAGGTCCGTTTCAGGACGTCGTAACCAGAAAGCATGTGTCACATCAGGCAAAGCGCAGAGTGACACTGCTGGTCAAAGATTCGTTCTTGCGCAAGCGGCAGATACCGCGAACAGATACTACTAAGCTGCAAAGCAGTACTTCCTAGATCAGAATTTTACTGCATGGCTACATCTTAAATGACTATAGACAACTAAATTTAGTTGCGTGTTTTCTTCTTTCAAATGATGCGTAAGACATTAAAAATACATAGATAGCCCGTGGTGTTCGTCAACAACCGCTAAATAATTTGTAACTGAAATTCTTCTCTCGTGTTTCGGTTTCACCACCAGAATGATGGCTGTGCCGTGTAGTTGGCCTTTAGGTAACGTGAGAAAAAAAAAAAAACTGCAGTATGAACGCTCGTATGTAGTCTTAATTCACTATAACACTTAAACCGGCCGCTTCAATAGCTGTAACGACAGCAAACAACGTATCAGCGTTTATCCTGCCGTTTTTTTCGTGCCTCACGTAACCTAAAGATCAACTACACGTAACATGCCACTGTTCGGTAGATTGAACCGAAACCGTAGCAGCGACAAAAAGAAATTCAATTGTAAGTTTAGTGCCTATGTACCATAAATCCTAATCGTAACACAACACACAATTGTAAGTTTAGTCGTAGGACATTACCACAGGGTGATTCATGTATAATAATGCCTGATGCATAATTTGAAAGAAGAAAACACACAAGCAAATATTTGGTGTCTAGAGACTTCTTAACATGCCAAAGAAGTACTGCAGGCTACAGGGCATGCCGTACCTCAGAACCTGGGGTTCATTATTGTGCCCTCAAACATCCATACACGGGCACTTACGCATTTCGTCTCCATCGAAATGCAGCCGCTGCGGCGGGTGATCGGGTTTTTATTACCTTCCGGAAAATAAATAAGTAATAAGGTAGCACCCAGAGGAACATTCGAAGGGGCGAGGAATCGGAGCTCCCAGCCAGGCGGGCGTACCCTACCTCTTTTCTGGTCTCGTAGTCGAGCGGGCCAGCAACGTAGATGGCGCCAGTTTCGTTCTTCACTGCAAACGCTCCTCCTATGTTCCCCTGGGTAATCTCGTAGCGTATCCTCGAGGCTGCACGCACGCAAGAGACACAGCGGACGTCACAAAGAGTATTTCGCTTCAGGTCCAAGTCCAGCTGCCACACTAGCTCCCGCGCGCCTGAGACAGCCTCCAAAAACATGCTCCCACAAGGAGCCCGACGGAAGCCCTCATGCGCAACCGGTTCTGCAAGTTGCGCTTGGTGTGTCTGCCTGCACAGTTTCGCTTGAACATGACCAGCGATGACACAGTTCAGCCGTATCTTGCACATAGCTTGTGAGGGGCGCCGCAGTTTGCGATGCCCAGTGGTCAATGACTAGAATGACTAGCAGGACTGAAACCAGGAGTGAGTACACGTGCCCTGGATGTATGTGCACATCTCTTCTTCTGAACAGCTGCGCGCGCTAAGGAATCGATGTAGCTGGTGATATCACGACAGTTTGTGAGGCGACTCAAGAAAGATTGTTTTAACAACTACCCCTAAGGGAACATACATGTCGCCATCGCCACTGGTGTCCTTCAACCGTTTTCCACATTAATCTGGGCGAAAAACGGCACTCTTCAATCCGAGACGCCGTCAGAAATATAGACAACCGCCCAGGGCCTCAAGCCGCGCTAAAAACAGGCAAACTGGCATACTGGCACCCAGTTTCCAGACCCCTCTGGATCACGTTTTTGTGGTGATGGGTGACTCTGAACTAAAACTAAAGCACTTTTCAGTGAAGCTCAAGGAAAGGCTGCACATTTAACGAAATACACACAATCTACAAGTGTGCCAGATATGCTTGCGTTCTGTAAATTAAAGCTGAAGCTAGAGCCTCTGATATGTGTCACGTTGATCATTTTTGGCCTTACGAGCGCCGATTCTAAACGACTATCAACTGGAACCAAAACCTCCACCATATTTACCGAGATACTTAAACGCTACAGAAGCAGCCTCTTACTGGTGCAGTAGCTTACCCAGAAAACGTGATGCAAGCAAGAGACGAACAAAGGTTTCGTTTTATGCACTCGGTTTTTTGTTCACTCCACTCGTGTCAAGAGCAACTGGTATTCACAACGCATACCGTTAAAAGGTGAATACATTTCTCATTGTAATGAGTTAAAATTTGTTCATCTATTGCAAGCAGGAGGGCCACAGATATCGCGCAAACATTGTGAAAATGACCAGTGGCAGCGCAAGCGTGGGATCGCAGCCTTAAAGGACCACAGACACCTAATTTTATTGAGTGTCTTTTTTCTTCTTTCAAATGATGCGTTAGACATGGCAATACATGGATGTCAACAAGATATTCGCCTACGACCGCTAAATAATCTATAACTGAATTTCGTCTCTCATGCATGCTGCTTCGGTCATCAACCTAACGATGACTGTGGCATGTAGTTAACTTCAGGTTACGTGAGGCACGCAAAAACTCCAACATAAACGCTGATACGTAATTAAAACTCACGGCAGCACTCACTCACACCTGCCTGCTTAAAAAGCTAGAATAGCAACAAACGACGTATCAGCAGTTACACTGCAGTTTTTGCATGCCTAAAAAGGTCAGCTGCATGTCACACTCGTCGCTCGGGTGATGAAACCAAAACAGCAGGAGATAAGAAATGCAATTATAAATTATTGAGCGGTCATCGGGGAATACGACGAGGTGCTCCATGTATTCTGATGTCTAACGCCTCCTTTGAAAGAAGAAAACACGTAAGAAAGACCTTTACAATAAGGGCTCCCTGGGCGCTGCCATACTGTTCACTGGACTCTCGTGAGCGCCTCGCGCTAGCAAGGTAGAAGCGGCGGGGGAACCGGTTTCCGACAGTCCAGAGAGGAAGCGTTTAGACAACTCCCTCGCCCGATGCAAAGGTTGCAGTGGCAGGTTGGCATCCAGCGAGACCAGAAGCAGCGGCAGACATGGCCAATAGTGTTGTATTCAGTTTCGTTTTCATTTTCAATTCTTTATTCCCCAGGGGGCGCTTCTGTTGTTCGTTATATATATGATTGTATGTTTGAACAAATGAGTTGTGTGTGCATCGGGACGGGAATCTGACTTCCACCTTCGAAAATATCACATTGGTGACGAGGATGGGATAAACACGGTTGTGTGTGCATCGGGACGGCTGGAGTCTGACTTCCACCTTCGAAAATATCACAAATAGCAGCTCAGAAAGTCCGCTTTTCTGGCCTGGCCTGACTGCTTGTGCCTGCGCCGCCAACATGGCCGACGAGCAACGTAGTGATTTCGGCAAGAAAAAGTTAGTATCGTAAAAATAAACACTTCATCAAGCATGAAACGTAGCTTTTTTTTTTTTTTTTTCTGGGAGAGAGAGCACGACCTAATCCCGCATCGAAATGCCTGTGTTTCTGTCCTGATGCGAAAGTCATCGAAGAAAACCCGGCCGCTGGTAACCGCGACTTTATGCATTCGAGCACGCAAATCCTAACAGACTGCTATGCACGCGAGCTAAAATTAGTGCAATGGTGTCGAAATGAATTTTAGTGATTTGGCCTCGCTCAGTGGTATTTGAGACTTGATCACATTTTCTTTCGCGCGGCGGGATACGCGGTGGCGCGCCGCCGGCACTTCCTCGCTCCACATATCGCCAGCCACTTGACCAATGAATATATTTTCCACCGCCACCGACCGTAGCGCCGCCGCGACGTTTTCTGCCGCGCGAACTTCGTAAAAAAAAAAAAAAAAAACGCCACATGTATCCCGGCCTCGAGGGTGCAAATTTCTTTCTACAGCGTACGCAAGCAATGACGATGCAGATAAGCGACGAAATAATTCTAATACACTCGAAAAAAAAAAAACGATTAAAAGTTTTTAGTACATTTTTAGGAATTAATCAGCAAACACGAACATTTTGCACAAAACACACAAACACGAGGGTTTACAGCAAATTGTCTGCTACAAAAAAAATCTACCCCCCCCCCCCCCAAAAAAAAAAAAAAAAAACGCTACGAAAATTTTTGCAGGACAACGCGATTTGCACGCCAATTTCAGCTAAAAAAAAAAAGCATCGCCCGATTTTTACCCCTGAAGTCCGAAAAAATAAAACCCGAAAACGAAGGGCCGCGGCATGCCAACGGCGTCGACGGGTTCGCACGACGTCGCGGTTGAAGTGCAGCAAAGGCTTGGCAGGTAAGGGAAGAAGACGGTCCTTCGTCCCTGTGCCGCTGAGAGCGGGTTGTTCGGGCTAGGAGCGCGGAGGGTGAAGAGGGAGTAGTTGAGAGAGGATACAGGGTTGCCTGTGCCGAGTGAAGTCCCTAGACCAGAAGCTGATGTAGAGACTTCAGTGGTCCCAACGCTTGGGGACCAAGGACCGTCTCCTTCTCTTTTCTGACCAGCCTTTACTGCATTGCCATAAAAAGTCGACCGCGAGCACAGCGTGCAATCACCGGTAATCGCGCCTGCGAAATGGGATTAACCGGCCGACGCCATTGGCAGGAGGGCCCCCTTTGCCACTGCTTTCTAATCCCACTATATAGGCTTACCGTTACCGCGCCCCCAAGCAGCAACTGCGCGTGCACACGGTACGCACACGCGCAACCACCGCCCAACCGAAGCTTTGACGCGGCAACAGGTTGGAATTGTCGTAAACGCCCGCGTTCATCGGCGCGCGCCCCGCATGAGGATGACTGCGAGGCGGTGAAGGCGTGCAAGCCGTCGCGATTTTTTGCGCACGACTCCGCGAGCGCAACAATGGCGTTTACGATGTCGACTGATGTCGGGCGGGAAAAGACAGCGCGCG
Source organism: Amblyomma mixtum (assembly GCF_055824585.1). Classification (NCBI taxonomy): domain Eukaryota; kingdom Metazoa; phylum Arthropoda; class Arachnida; order Ixodida; family Ixodidae; genus Amblyomma; species Amblyomma mixtum. Next base: position 95,908,697 of record NC_143014.1, on the reverse strand, counting down.
CAATGAATTTTAATGAACCGAGAGAGAGCTCCGCTCGATATTGCGCGCAAAACAGAAAACCGGATCAATGGGTCTCGGCCCTTCTTTAATGCCCGGCCATGCATGCACAATGAATCCGCTCAGCCTCTCACAGAATTTGTTCTCGCTCGTGCGAAAAGTAGCCCGAAATATTAATCCGCAGCCTCGCACTCAAGGCAAGAGGCGCGCGGAGCATAACGAGAACAGTCATCCTTACAGGCCCCACTCACGCGCTGTTTCAAAGTGCACTGCGTTTTCGGCAAAGGAAAACAAAAACTGGCAGATTTCTTTGCGACGAAAACGCCAGTAGCTCTGGTCGCGACCGCCTTGTGCCCTGGTTTAAAGAAGTTCGTTGCAGGGTCGCTTTGTCGTCGCAAAGAAAAAGAATTGGAACCTGGGGTTCTTAAATGCCTGTAGCACAACAAGCGGGTGTTTTACAGCGAGAGCTATATATGCGACGTACCCGGAAACAAGTTTGTCTGCGAGTGAAGGTGAAATGTGGGAGGGGAGGGAAACAGACTGCCCCGTGCACGGAAAGAAACAACAAATCTAAAAAAAGAAACAGTAGTCTACGGTATGGTTCAGACATTCGGCAAGAGCCCGGGATTGAGGTGTCCGCCCATCACGGACGGCGATAACTGACCTTAAATAAATGTTTCTACCACCGCCGCCAAAGCCGCGGCAGCCGCATTTCCGGAATACAAAAACGCTCGCGCGCTGCGCGATGCCGGAGTACTCCACGCGGTCGAAATTAATCCGGAGCCGTCCACCACGGCGTCCCGCATAGCCTGTGTATCACATAATCTCTCTCTCTCGCCTTGGCTTGCAGATTTCTAAACAACGAGCTTCAATTACACGACCACTAGGGCGGGGTTCCATAAGCAACTCTCGCCGCAAAATAAATGGAGATTACACCGCTGGTAACGTGGATTATTAGTGAGATTCGCATGGCGCTTTTGCAATGGCTGCACTTGCTTTGAGTACTGCTGCCATGGACGGTTACGAGTGAATGCGGCCCGACAATTTTCGTCCCTTCTACGACTCGCCGCGCGTTTGTGGCCCTGGCTTCCAGCAGGCTAGCTGCGTTCAAATTCGGCTGCACCCATGGCCCTCCTCCCACAAGGCGGCGGCGGATGCTGCATCCAGGATGCCGCGCCATGCAGTCATTTCAGGATGTAATCTGGAGCGGCGTTTCAAGGCGCCGTCTTGATGTGACCGCGCGTCCCAACCAATAAGGACCAAGTTAGCGCGATGCACCGGCTATGCCCACGCGGTGGTCACGCGACAGCTGTATGTTGACGCCGACTGGCACGCAGGAACGGAACGGCGAAGGGCGTTCGCGTATCTGCGCAACCGACCACCCAGGGTCACAGGGTTCGCTGCCAAGACGTCGGCCATACAAAGACGCGACGACGGTGCCGCGAAAGTAGTTCCTTCGGTACGCTGCAATTTGCTAAAGGGGCGGTGGCGGAAAACGTGGTCCGGACTAATACAAAAAGTTGGGAGACTCCTAGCGCGTTCCTTTCGACAGCATGGCAAGAGCTCCTCCTCGGCAGTGCGCAGTCGTCTCGCCCCGACCATAAACCGACTGCTGCTGGAGAGAACAGGGGACCGGGCTGACGGCCGCAACGTGCGGCCCCAGCCGCCGCACGAGCCCGGCGCTGGGCTGAGCAGGAGAGCGCTAATCAAACCCCGCCAGCGATGCGATTTCTCTTTCCAATGCGTCCCTCGGAGCTCCTGATATACGGAGCCCCAGCTCATAACCCGGGGCGTGCCAGCTGAGAAGAAAAACCCTCCGAAATACTGTTCTTTTTTTTTTTTTTCCAGCTTAAACACACAGTGCTGCACAATATCAGTGTCCGGCAGAGGAAAGAAGATCACAATGGCCACCTCGGGCGACAATAAAACGGAAGACACACTAGCGGCCTAAAAGCTCCCCAGACTCCGACGGACAGCGACGCGCAACCGGGTAGACGGCGCCCTTTGCGCTTCGAAGCCGAAAGGTCCGCGCCGAGATACAAGAAATGCCCCCAACGCTCTCGTTTAAACAACAGCCAGGGCACAACGCACAGAAGTGGAGGCTAACACGAAGCGACGCTTGTTTCCGATGTGTTCCGCAGAGTCCGCTCAAGCACCGGCTAACGGCGGCGGGAAATTAACGATCCTCGGGGGAGGGAGGCGGGGGTCGCAACCCTTATAGGCACAGACCGAGCAGCGCCGCAAGGCGGCCTGTTTAGGAGACGGGCGGGTCAGAGGGACGACCGGACCTCACGCTCGAAAGCGGAGATGGCGGCGCCCGCGAAAGCACGCCTCCCGAACAGGCATTAATCGGCTCGGCGAAAATGCTCGACCGACATAAAATGACGCCCTTCGCAACTTCTCTCGAAGGCTCCGAATCCCTTCCGTCGCTTTCTTTAACTTACGGCGCCTCGGAACAGCGCGACTGTTGACTGCGCGTCCGACACGACCGAAACCAGGGATGGCCCCAGAACTCCGGAGTCGGCGGCGTGACGTAGCCGCATCTGCGCGCGCCATCCGCGAAACGACGAGAAACGCGACACCACACTCAAATTGAAAGTGAAGGCGTCTGCAAAGGGGCCTGGCCAAAACAACTTGCACGGCTACCACGCTATTTTCGCAGCGAAACGTTTCGCTTTAGAGCACGTGCGTCAACAGGACGGCCCTTCCTTCCAGCCATGTTTTCCCTGCTGAACCGGGAGGAGAAAATGCCGGTCTGCTCCCGACCCTGATGCGGCGAAACAGTGACCGTGAGAGAAATGCAGGTGAGCGAATTTAGAGAGAGAAATAGAGACGCAAGCACCACGAATGCCTGAGTGCGCTGATTATAACATCAAAAAGGCTACTCCACGAAAATTTCGACCAAGTCGGGAGGGTACACAAAGAAAAAATAGCGGCCTACCTCCGTGAATGTTAGGAAAGAAAGTTGGAAATTCCGATCTTGATTGCCGCCTGCGAACCGCGTTTCCTGTCCACAAGTAGCGACACACAGTATTTCGACACTGTGCTCTCAGCGAAACCCTAGCGGAGGATGAGAGAGGCGCGTTTCGTTACAAGCTTCCACCGACTCCGGGAGCTCACGATAACCGGCGTTTCGCAAGATAATTAGGCGGGCCTTCTTGCGACACAGCGTAAGAAGAGCAACTGCGTTAACGCGCTAACAACAGCGGCGAGTTGGCAGACTGCTTCGTACTCGGCCAATAAATATCGCCAGCGAATGACAGTGCGACCCGGTACGGAAGGGAGGGAGGGAGGCCGCGCGCAAGCGAAAGAAAGCGCGCGACGATTCGAGCAGCGGCGTTCCAACAGGCTTCGCGTCCGGAGCTGTTCGACGGCGCAGAGACCCTTGGGCGCGCGCCCATGTCTCCGATCGATGTCCCCAGTTTGGAAGGGCGGGCGCGAACTGCCCCCGGCGGGCGCCGCTGGGGTGCCCACGCCACGCAGGGCTTCATTCAACACAGAGAAGTCAGAAGCACCAGGCGAGAGTGGAATTAAACGCTTCGAAGACAAAGTGACTACGCGTAAGTGGACCAGCAGAGTTGGGCAATGAGGCCACTTGCTTCCGGTGGGCTCCCGGAGTACGAAGCAAACGTGGGCATAGACACGGACAACACAGGTGATGATGCCGCACACATGCAGTACGGCTGCGTTTTTAATACATTCTTCACCTAGACCTTTGTGCCAGCTGTTTTTTTTTTTTTTATCTTCAAGAAGATGGCTGGCAGCAGTACTTCAGGGTTTCATGCTTCAAAATGCGAAAATGCTTTATCAGCGAAATTCTCGGTGCCCCTGACCTAGAACGGCGCAGGTCACCTCCCTGGCTCTGGTTGCTCGCACAATTGAAGTGACCAATATGGTTTAAAAATCTAATTATGAGAAGAAGTGTTAGGTTATCAGTTAAGAAAAGCTTTCTTGGCCTCCACCTCGCACTTTCTGTGCAGTTGCCAGCCTTTGTGTTCTTTGCCGCAGTCAATGTCATCGGGCGGAACGCGCGTTCATCAGACGCCGCCAAGCTCTTCAAAACGCCTCTTGAGCGCTCTGCGCGCATCTTTGTAGGGGCTCATACTTAATAGCAACGGTGCGATAAAAGTACGCTGGTCACTTCCTTCCCCTCACTCCTACCGTAACTCGAAAGTGGCCTCAATTTCGCCACTTCAAAATCGAAGCTCGCAATGCTGCCAAGCAAGCTTAAATGTCGAGAGAACCGCAGGAAGGCCGCGGAGCGGTGCAGTTTCGAAAGTTTCACAGCGGTGGAGGAGGACAGCCAAAGGAACGCCAGAAGCGCGGCGCACGTTGATACTCCCGGGACAGCTCCGCCTCCTCCCTCGGCCTGCTGCCAACCGCCTGGACACTGCCTCGGAGAACGGCAGTACCGCGCTTTCTGAATTCATCACCAGGTACACAAAAGCCGAGCATTCTCGGGCCCTCATTAGGGGTCACAGCGATAGACTTCGGTGCCCAAACAGTGGCCAAATGAAAAGACTCCCGGCGGTGTGTGTACGCGAAAGAAGAGAAGAGCAATGAATTACCCCGGCGCGGTGAAAAGAGACACGGCCGTGAAAAATTACGACGCGAAGGGTAGATGAAGAACAGCCAGGGCGGACGCAAATTGAGACGCGGAGGGGGGGGGGGGGGGGGGGGGGGGGGGGGGTCAGGGCCCCAGAGAGAGCGGGGGCGGCCGGGAGGAGAAAGAAAACACTATTCACGCCGAATATGGCAGCGCTGTTCCGCTAGCCTTCTAATTGGCATCGGCGCTGGAGCGAGCGACGCCTGATTAAAAATTCTCGACGCGCGCGCCCAAATTAATTATCTTTCGCAAAGAGCACGACAGTGTCCCGCGCCAGGCCACTTTTACCGGCGCCGTTCCCGCGCACAGCCCGCTGCTCTTTGTTGCCCGCACAAAAGAAGGAGACGGGCGAAATTTATCGCGGCGTTCCCGTCCAGCCAACGGGGAGAGAATGTTTCCCCTCCTGGTAGGCGAGAGTGCGGACCCAGGTGGCCCCCAAATCGAATGCAGAGAGTTCCCACAACCAGCGAATGCGAACTGGGCGACTGCACGAGCGAGAGAAAGCCGACAGAGGTCTCTCTCCTATTAAACAGACGCCGCAAACATCGTCAAGCCGCGACTGCCCAGACGGCGTTTTGCGGAGCGTGCCGACGCGGAAGCCGACCGCTCGTAACAACCGAGCTCAACGTTTTGGCACGCGAGCGGCGATAATACAGCAGCTGTCTAATATCGAGCAAGAGACTTCCCAGCATGCGCATGCCCACTTTCGTAGGAGAAAAGCCCGGCTCCTTCCCTCTTCCGCCTAGCCTCTGCAGAATTGACAAGTAAAGCCGTCCCAGCGCTTTTTTCAAGCGCCCCATCGAATCAACCTGACAGTACTTTGTTATCCTGCTGCAGCTTTTTGAACGTCATTTTGGCAGCAGTGAACTTTATTGGAAATGAAAAAAATTACGGACGGCACTTGAGACTGTTTACGTGCTTTGAATGCAAAAGCATAGCCTCATCGTGAGCTCTGTTGCGAGGTTCATTAAGGATTCCTTCCTCTGCAAAGACACACCAACTCGTAAGCACACATCAGAAAGGAAATTCATGCACTAAGTTCACCTATATTCGTCAAAAAGTAACGCGGTTTTGGGGCCTATGGGTTGCATGCTCGCCTCACAATCTGACGGTCCTTGGTTCAATTTCCCGCATCCTCGGAATAAATTTTATTCTTCCTTCTCCGCTGTGGACGTCACTATCTTGCTGTCTACTGCTGACGTCACTGATGAATTTCGTGCCATGGACGCCGGCGGACGGCGAAATTTGTGGTAAGGGACATTATAATGCTAGGGCCACGGATGCCAGGGACGGGACTCGTGAATGAGGGACGCAGAGCTACCGATGAGAAGGCACCCATACATTTGCAGCACATTGACAACGGCGTATTTTGAAGTTTGAAACAAGACTCGAGGATCGCGCATGGAACGCGGAGGAAACACGCAGTCCAACCCGCTCGTAGGGCAATTCCACTAGAACCCCACGCGGGCCCGATAATCGACAATCAATCCTCAAGCTAAGGCAGTGAGGACGCAAGGAAGCGGAGCGACCCTTCACTCAATCGACATCTTTTTCGAGACAGTGCTGGGTGAGCGCCCGTCGACAACAGAAGCGTCCGCCATCGGAGGTTTTATTTCCCCGCGAGTTTATGGCCGGCTTTCGGAGACTTTAATGCGGAGGGGCTAAATCCGGGGGACGGGCGCCCAGTAGCCACGGAACCTAGCGGCAAATTTCACGGCGCGCTCGCGTGCGTGCTTTAAAAGATCGATCTCCGTGCAGCTCCTGCGGCCGACGGACAAGCGTCGCTGCTTTAACGACACGCGCCGTGTAGAAGCAAGCGCCGGCCAAGGCTGCGCACACACGCGTCGTTTGTTTCGCTGGGCCTTAAATCTCAGCGATAAGACATCCCAAGCCCCGCCGGGAAAACGCCATTAATTCTCATAAAGGCGAGCATTAAGCACAAATTCGGCGGGATTTCTACCTCGCTCGGAAAAACGGCCACTCCGCGAAAAGAAAAAGAAATCGGCTCCCTGCAAGCGGCCGAGCCCCACGAGCGCTGCCCATGCAGTTCCGAGCAGCGCCAGCGTTGGAAATTTCAAACGCCCCACCCACGCCACCTTGGCTGCCGCAGCAGAGGGCTTTCGGCGGTCTCAGCGGGCCGGGGCGAAATTAAGCCGACACTGCCGCGCGTCGATGGGCTGCAGGCGCACAATGGTCGCCTCCCTCATTAACGCGCCTGATGAGCGCCCCGAAACCCAACAGCCTTCGCGCCCAACCGCCCGGACCAATCCAATCGGAGTGGCGCAAACGACCCCGCGCACAAGAGCAGCAGCGGCGTTTGCGCGGCTTATGGTGCAGAGCCAGCGCCCCCTTCAAACTGTGTGCACTACTAAATAATGACGTCACAGCACATCATCTTTGGCGGGAGAAATAAATCCTCGAACGTCTCGAGGTTCAGCGCGACACACTTGGCAAGACGAAAAAAAAGAAACGACGAGCGCCGACTACCCTGCTTTCTTTCTTTCTTTTAGACAGTCAGCGTTTGTTGTGTGTTTTTCCTTCGCCTCGTGTGTCGCGCTGAATTTCAAGGTGTTACCGCACGACCCTTGGGGAAAACCAGTTTCTGGGCTGTGGGGAGAACCTGGGGGAGTTAAATCCTCAACTCTCCCTGCACTACGAGGTCAGCCCAATATGGCGGCGCCCATCGACTGCTCTTTCAGAAGGTCCCGCTCTTTAGCACCCGAGTTAACGAGCAGTGGTCTGCCATCGAATTGTATCTATTGAATTTAGCTCACATAAAAAATGTCAATGGTGCAGAATTTTAACCAGTCATAATTTGTTAGTCGAAAACCACAACCCACGACTCGGAATACTGACACAATTAACAAGAGGTTGCTTAACTAACCCACGAGACAGGTTTAAATTTTGCGCGAATAAAGGATGAGCTAGTCGCTTGCTCTGCATAACATAAGAGTGCTGTAAGCTACGACGCACTGTCCCGGTGAAATTGGGGCTGCCTTTTAGAACGCATGCAGAACAGACGTTTTCGTATACAATGAAATTACGCAGGCCAAAATGAAACAAAATCTAGATCAAACAAAATGAGAAAGCAAGGGAAGGTACGGGACAATAAACAAATACGAACAGTGAGCTTGCAGTCGAAGGAAACGTATGTTTTATGGGTTTTAACGCCCCAAGGCTCCAGATAATTTTGACCACCTGGTGTTCTTGCTCCAGGAGACTAACTAGGGAGATAATTTTCATGAAATATATCACTCAGTACAGTCACCACAAACCACAATAATCCAATCCCACTGCTGGTGCCAGGAAATGAATAAAAATTAGCGATCACCCGAAAGTCACACCTGACAACTCCCACAATGACGTTAAAGATATCTCCCCGGCCGGTATAGGTCCCCAGTGGCAACAGCATCCCGCAGCACTAAAGCGACAGTAACACCCTACCGTTCCAATCTGATGCCAGGGGAGCAGCTTTCCTGTGGAGCACCAGTTGTTCGCTTGCTATACGCGCACTTCGTCTCGAACCGCACCGTCTTCCCGAAGGCCCCGTGAAAACCGTACGACGGGAACTGTGGCTGGTACGGCACAAACCAAGCGCGCGCACGTAGCACGAGGACAACAAGTAACCAAGCGCTTTAAATTGACGCCGAGCAGCCGGACACAACGAAGTCACGAGATAGGATTGGCCAAGGCCAGCACCTAGCGGAAAGCAAGCCGCAGAATGCCCGCTGCAGAGAGGGAACGCCAACACAAATATATTTTTTACATAAAAAAAACTAATTTGCGATGAAATGTATAAAACGAAAACATTTTTAAAACAAGTACCCAAAATCGTGCTTTAAAATGTCGTAAACCACAAATAAGTAACCAATTATTTTTCGCTTATTTGTGTTTGTCCGCACACTTGACTTTAGCACATGAGTTCCTCAGCATTACTCATGCCGCTGGCGCTAGGTCCACGTTCGAGCTCCGCCTTCGCGGCCTATGGAAATTGACCTCGGCAATGCACCGCACGCTGGCCGAGCCTATCAAGAGACGCCGCCGCGAAAGCGTCGACGGCCAGAAATGAAAAAGCCTCCCAACGGTCGAAGGAAACGAGCGCGCCGCGCCTTGGACAGAAAGGAGGAGGAAAACGACATACAGCGAAAGGGCCGCACTCCCGAGACCGTGTAGCCGACCGAGACGAATGGACGACGCCACAGGCGCCGCGCCGAAGGATGCACTCACTCAAATGCGGCGCAGGAAGAGTGGAATGAAGACGTCGAAAAGCGGTACGGGTGGGTTACACCATCAACGGGTGACAATCAGAGGCTCCCGGAGTGGCGTGCGAGGAAGGCGATGGGTGACGGCAAGACCCGGAGGGAACAACTAATCCGCCAGGATTCGGGGAAACCGACTGATCAAGAGTGGAAGAGGGAGGAGGAATTCACTCGGGGCCGCGATTAAAAAAAGGTCAGGCGAAAAGCGTCTACACGGACAAGGCTGGCTCGAATGGTCGGGAATGAAGGCATAGCCTCTTTGCGGACGAGTACTCCCCGCTCATTGGCAATCACCTGGTCTGCGCAGATAGCAACCAGCATAGGCCGTGTGAGACCGCTCCGTCGGCTAGGGGATAAAGCAGAGCTCCGCAAAATCACACGTACCGGCTTCACCAAAGGTAGCCAAGCAACTGGGCTCGTTTTATAGCCGCAGAGCGGAGCGTTTATGACACCCGTGAAGCTCTAAATCTGTGTAGGGTAAGGAGAACCCTTGTGCACAGCTTTTGAGAGTTTTTAGTCTTTATGGGTACCGTAATGGTTTCGGAATAAGGCGTCGACTGATCACTTTTGGCAAACACGGTACCTTTGCTCGGTACCGTGCTCGGTACCACATACCGAGAAAGCGAAACTGTGTGGCCTGTATGCACGCAGGCGACGTTGTCACACAGTATTTTCGCGATGGCACCTTCCGTGTGTATTTATTGAAGCACGCTACCTCCGATGCGGCTATGACTGAATGCGTTTAACAGAAGCCGCTTCCCGTGGACTGAACCTGGAGCGAGACTCAAGGACAACGCATCCCTATTCAACGACGCACGCACACGCGTTCAGCGGCTGCCACGCGATCCCACCTGAGCGCAATCCGGTCGCCGCAGCGGACACAATGATTCCCACTAAACGGAAGCACCAAGTCTCGCCCCAAAGAAAGCGACAAATGTGCTCCGCAAACGCCCCATAATTTTTCCCAGTTCCTAAGAGGCTTTTTAACCACGCGTCCCGGCACCTATTTTCGAATTGGAGCCAGTAGCCCACAAGCTCCGCGCTGGTCGAGAGATGCGGCTGCAGGAGAGCCCGCTCGACGGCAGAACAAGCGAGGCCTGAAGCCGACCGCGGCTCCCTTAAAAGGCGCACTGCAAACAAATTCGTTGCAGCCCATTAGCAGCGAGTGTCTCGACGAGGCGCGAAGTAGCAGTAATAAACGGGGTCCGCTTGCGCTGAAAGGAGACCTCCACGTCTACAACATACACCGGACTTTGGAAGACGCCTCGGTCGAGGGCTCCGGTTAGATGCCCACTATCCCGCGTCCCTTAGCGCGGACGGAAATCTGCGTCCAAGCTCCGGAAAAATGCACACGTCACGGCCGGACGCCGGACCCGCTGCGTCGAGACGGCCGCTGTGCCACGCCACACGGACAAGGCTAAGGGCGCCTGGGCGACAGGGGCTAAAAGGCGGAGGGGGACCACGCGGGGGATACTCTGGCACGAGGGCGGAGGTGCGCTGTCGGACTGACTGCCTGAAAAGAAAGAAGACGAGGGATGGAAAGGAAGAAGATTAATTACCCAGAGGGCGAAATCAGAAACGGGACGCGAAATCCATCAAAGAAGGGGAAAAAAAAGTTGAGAGGGCCGCGCCACTCTGTTCACGATAAAAGCCCCTCGAAAGGGAACTGCAACAAAACAAGTAACACGGGAGGGGACCGGGGCAGGCTCAAATTTTAAAGATAGAAAAAAGACACATGCCGGAAGGAGAGGCCGTCGTATATATTACAGCCAGGGGAAAGAAAGTCGGCCCGAGAAAAAGAGTGCCCTCCGCCATTTTTGCCCCATTTACTCCATTATTCTTTTCACCCAATCATCTCATTCATCGTCCCTTCCAGATTTCACTGGAGCCGGGCGCAGGAGGGCCGCGCCTCGTCAAACAGACTGCACCCGGAGCAAGCGCCGCCCAACCGGTTCGCACTAAAAGCCAGCCCGAGTGCAACGGGAAACCGATAGTTGCGCCGAAATAGGGCGCCCAAGAAAAATCGCCGGCCGCACTAAATGCCTCGCAACGATGCACTTGCCGGGGAGCGTCGTCGCTAGCGCGCCGGGGCACGTAGTACCAAACGCCCCCAGCATCTTTTGTCCACGGAGAGCGCGACGCTTTCGCGGCGTGAAATCGTTCGCCCTCCACGCAGCGCGCCGTGCAGCCCCCTTCATCCCAGACGTGCTATTCTTTCGAGGCAGAGTCATTTGCGCGCAGGAGGAAGACTGCTCTCTCCGAACGGCTGCACTCCCGGTGAAGCCATTGTTCCTGCAATGAGCTGAATCCGGCGGGGGAAACAACACACTGCTTCTCCCCAGATGATCGGCCAACTAACCTATCCGCCGCGGGGCGCTTTTCTTGGGCTCAAAGTACAGGGCCGGCCGCGAAGTGAAGAGAAAAACCGCCCGCCCAAGAGAGACAGACAGGCACAACCGCTGTGCCTAAATCGCCCGACTGCTGGTGAAGGGTCACCGTCGCCGCTGGGCGACACACGGAATATAACGAGAGGAAACGGGAAAAAAGAAGAAGCGCGGAGAACGATCGAAGCCGGGCTTCACAGCCGTGGTTCCACGGTGTTCCAATTAAGGTTCGTTAAAGCTTAATTAGAACGCGCCCCTCGCAATGCTCCGTCGCGCCATCGCCTGATTGAGAGGCGCCGGTTCCGCCAATGCCGGAGTGGCAATCGATGTGAGGGGGGTGGGGCGACACCGGGCGCATACTAAACACGGCCCGGAGAGTCGGCAGATGCGCCGCCACCCGCGCGCACCGGACGGCCGGGGGGGCCAATCTGTTGCGGTCGTCCCGATGGCTCATAATGGCTAACGCTCGCTGGGCCCTGGCCGCAATATATGACGCGGCTCTGCTCTCTGAAAGCTGACCCGTCGCCTGGCAATCACCCGGAACGCGCTGCCACGCCACGAGAGAGGGGGCGTACGCTTTCGGCCGGACTAGCACAGATTTCTACCGCCTACGTCAGGCTTTTGGAAAAGAAAAAAAGATAGAAAGAAGAAAACTTACCTCACTAACTGCCAGCGCTTACACACATGCCCAGCCGGCCCGAGGCAAGTTTATCAATTCAATGGCGTAGCGCGTCACCCTGTCATGTTGGCTGGCACATTTACATATCAATAAAATAGATCGATACAAAAGCAGGAGACAGGCATATAAACTAGGGTGATGCAAAAATGAAACGCTTGCGAGCTACTGATTGCATCCGAGTGCTCATTCTGAAATCGTTCAATCCGTTAAGCGTCAATGGTATTAACAATCAGATCACCGCGAAGCTAAACGCTTAACACAAGGCAGCGTGAAACTAACGCGAAGCCTTGTGAAGAACAATACGAAGTACAACTAACCTAGCGAAAACTGAGCAGCTACTCTATACACAATACGCTAAGAAGTGCCGGTGCTGCAATATCCAACGATCATTTGTACTTCCTCTTCAGACGCGTGAGAAAATCTCAAATGCCTTGGCCTAGCTAGATGGGAGGACACTGTTCTGCTTTTCCTTTTCGTTCCTGGTGGTACCTTCTGGAGCGAGTACAGAACGACGGGCTGATTGAAAGGAGTGTCTACTTCACTTTACATTGGTTTAAAGGCAAAAAAAAAAAAAAAAACCTAAAGAGGCAAACAGGCTAAACTGTTAATACTGCGCAGTGCGGAATGCACAGTGGATTAAAAAAAACTTTCCCCTGGAGAAGAATTAGCTATAAATTCAGCCACGCCTGAAAATTCACTTTCCCAGCGAGGTGGTGGCCAGTGCCAGCCGAAAGCGGATCGCTACACTCGCACACACGAAAGGGAAAGAGCTCGGCATAGAGAAGAAGCGCACTACGGGGCCGCCTTCTGCGCTGCAGTTTCAGCCGTACAAGTAGCGCCACCTGGAAGTCGCCGCCGTGCCCCGATCACATCGGGCCTTTCGGCAAGAACAAGCAGAAAAGCGCAGCAAAACACGCAACTCTATTTACCGTTTCGTTTCTGGTTGTCTTGAAAGCTACATGAATACTGCCAGAAAGCTGCCGAACATCATTTTTTTTTTTTCGATTTCTATGGAACTCCTGCGAGAGGAAAAAACAGCGCTGGCCTTACGCCGTGCAGGGTAAGCAGGCCAGCGTTGTGTACATACGGATAGGTTACTCTTTGTTTTAGACCGTGCGCTTAAATCTAAGATCACATCCTGTGATCTGCTTCTGTCTGTACCGAACCCTGTGGCAACCAGTGCGTAAACGCGTGCGTGCAGTGATATAGCAGTGGTTGATAATTAAAAAAAAAACAGTACAAAAAGGAAGGAGAAGATGCTGCCCGCCGCAGCACCTGATATCTAATTTCCTTAACACCCAAGCTGCGGCCGGGGTAAATAAATGGGCCAGGGAGAAGATAGCCAGGAGCGGTAGCCAAAAAGACGGGTGAGAGCTGTGAACACTAAATATAAAACACAAAAAGTAGCACACGCTGAGCGCGCACCTCACTGCGCGCACTACCTGGCTCAGCGATCGCGCACCAAACTTGTTTTTAAAAACGCGTCAACATTTTCAGTCGTCCGAGAGCCACACGGCAGCACGCGCTTGCGAAGAGCTTGCCAGCCTCAAGAACGGTGGTGGTCGACCCTACTGGTGGACACCAACGGGGCTCTCAGAACAACGTTGTGGCATGCACCCACGCCTGGCCCGGAGCCTCAGGGTAGACCTCTAGATACGCGTAACTGAGGGAGGAGTGGGGTCTGGCCGTTCACCAGTACGATCGCGCATAGAGAATACGTGCGCACTTTCAGAAGCTCAAGCGTGTCCGAATTTACGCCTGCAGAAGCCTGCAGAAGCAGAAGCCGTTTTACGCCTGCAGAAGCGGGCACTGAGAATAATGACTTGCACAACACCGTATACGCCTTCTCGCCCTTTGTTTTTTAGACTCCAAATAATGCCGGCATTGCAGCTTCGAGATTTTCGCGTTGCACTACTCGTACTAAGAGTCCTCTCCGGCACCTCCCCCTTTCCTTTGAACACATTCCATAGAGCCCCAACTAACAGCCGTTCAGCAGCACAGGGAAGATTTCTGGTTCCTACATCTCGCAATGACTATGGCCAGCGCCGCTTCGAGTATCAAGGGGTAAAAACTTGGAATAAAATCCCCTGTGCAGTCTTTGCAACGTCTAATCCTTATATTTCACTTAAGACCTTTTTTCTATCACAAATAATTACCTGATTTACAATGCAAATCGCTTTGTGATTGTTTCTTATTATTCTCTGTAGTGTCTATGTTGGGTTTGCCATTTATATGTCATTGAATAATCACTTCTAAGGCAACTGCGTTTATTTTGTGTAAAGAATGCTGTTCCTGCCTTCATGTTTTTTTGCACACTCTTCTATTTTTTTTGTAGTGAGCCCTCTTGTATTTCTGTAATTTGAACCCTCTTGCTTGTACGCTTTGCATTTTTCCACCATTCTTATGTGTATTATTTTGGCATGCATATAGAGAGCATTTGTCCTCACTAATATCTTTGCTTTTATTGCATGGATCCATAACTAGCCTTTGGCTAAGGATCCAGACAGTGATGTTATGTACTGTGCTGAAGAAATGATAATAAAAAGAATTGATAATAAAAAAGAATTGAATTGAATTGAATTGAATTCGGCGGAATTTTCACGAGGCTTGCGGCACCGTTTTCATCTTTAGCAAACGGAGGAAATATCTGGGGCAGATTTCTTATTAACTCTTTCATTTTTTTTTTACTCGGACGTAAATATCTAGAGAAATAGTCCTTTTAAGCATGTCACCCTTTCTCGTCTAAAAAAGTAAATAGATAAAAGCTAACTACCGAAATTTCGTCCCTTTTTCTCGTACCGTTGAGGCATAATTTTCATCCGTATCGAGCTTGTGGTTTGCGTTTCCTGGCCAGTGAAAGTGTTGCCAATACTTTCTGCGTGGATATAAAATTCGCGCCAAGCTTCACTCGTGCGATGTGACTCCACCTGGTGCAGAGAAATTTTCATAACACTACATTATCACATCTCTTCTTCGGCCGTGCGCACTAGGGAGTTTCAGAATAGGGGGGCCGTATCGATTAACGCGACCATGTACTATCGGCAACAAATGAAATGATAACAGCGAAGCTCGTGGCCAAAAGTCCATTTTACGCTGTCCGTCTGTCGTCAGTTTTGCTCGTTTCACGTTCGTTTTCTCGCTTTGCCACTGGAGCGCCACATTTCTGGTGGCTGTACGGCGATAGAGTTTTGCTCACTGCCAGAAGCAAGTGATTCAACGGGCACGCTGGACACCGAACGCCACCCGATCGGTCTTTTTCAATGCTAGCAGGGGAGTAGCGGGGCGCCTGGGACCTGGCGCTCCGCTAATCCTTATCCCCCGAACTGATCATCATCATCATCAGCGTGACTACGTCCACTGTAGGGACAAACGCATCTCCCATATCTCTCCAATTAACCCTATCCTATGCCAGTTGCGGCAACCCTATCCCCGCACACTACTTAATCCCCCCCCCCCCCCCCTCCCCGTTGCGGCCTCCCTATCCCCGAACACTACTTAATCTCATTCCCCCCCGCCCCCATAACTTTCTGCCGCCGATAGGGTCCCCCTATCCAATAGCCCCCTATAACGCAGTCAGGGCGCATCCATGCTGGCCCGGACTCCTTCCTGTCCCTGCAATCGCAGCTTCTCATTTCCGCTGCGTAGTTGCTCAGTTATTTTCCCACTGCTGCGCTGATGGTGATTAAGTGTTTGCTTACGGCTTGCAGAAAGCGTGTAATTCCCATTTGCACTCATGGAGTGCCGCGTTTGCTAGCCGCCAGCAGACAAAAAGCAGACGACGCAGGAACAGATTTAAGAGCAGCGCTCTCTCCCGACAGAAGGCCTGTAGCTTCCACAGCGCTGAAAGTTAAAAGCTGAAATGCAGGTGCTCGGACTGATCGCGAACAGATGGCGAGGCCTCGTACGCGCATGGGAAGCAGGCCAACTCACATTCGTCCTTGTCCTTGGCAGTGACAGTGATGACTGTGTGCTGCACATCCTCGTCCTCGTTGACCTCAGCCTCGTAGAGCGCCTGGCCGAAGTACGGCGGGTTGTCGTTCTTGTCGCCGATCCCAATGCGGATGTACTTGGTCACTGCGCCAGAAGAAAAACACAAACACCCCAGCTCAGGTGCCGGCCCAACGATGCGCTCGTTAACCTTAATGCTGCACCAGAGATATGCAGTGAAAAGAGGCGACGGCGGAACAACGAGGTCCGCACCGCAGCCAACCAAAGTGATTAACACGCGCGCCCGATACAAGCGACGCGAAGCACCGCCGTAAATCACCACCACCGAAACCGGGGCGACCGTTTCGCCCGGCTCCACGAATATTATCACAGCAGCGAGAAGGCGACGCACTTCACTTCGGTGAGCACGGCGCGAACCCGCTCGATGTCCGCTTCGCCGATAGCGCCACAGAAAACACCCGCAGAGGGCGCGGGAAAAAGTCCAGAGACGGACTCCAGCGCGCCGGCCGGGGCCCGCCGAAGCACCGAATCATTAAGAGATGCGCTTATCAGACGGCAGCCCCGCCCACGGCCACCTCCAGAGGAAGTCACGGAGAAGGGGGCGAGACAAACAGCGCGGACTCCCCTTCCAGAGGGAAAGAAAGAAAACGGTCGACTGCTTCCACAGAGAAAGACAAACCAATCAGCAAAGCGCCCAATGGGCCCCAGAAATACCAGGAAAAAAAAACGGGCATGATCTATCTAGCAGGCAGCGTCTGTTATAGAGCATGCTGACGGTCGCAAGGTCACATCAATGTCCAACGTAGTTAAGACCAAATTAAAATTTCTCAAAAAATAATTGTTCAACGCAATTTTTGGGAGCTACATTCTTTAAGCCCAACTGGCGTGGAAGTTGGAACACCGAGCAAAACGCCAATTCAGTGTTCGCGTTCCGGTAGCAATTCCGGTTCGCGTTTCGGTAGAAAGCTTTACGAACTACAGCGGTCGCCGTGAACTTGTGTTGAGTTATATTGCGAAAAAGCAACTGAGGAAACACGATGCTAAAAGTCTAATGATTTCAGCATAATTTACTTTGTTTAAGACATTTGCTTCTTTTAAAATCCTAAAAATACAGGATAAAAAAACAAGACCATTTTCACTTAGGATAGTTGTTATATGGAGTTTTACGGCGCATAAGCAACTGTGGCTATCATGCGCCAAACACAAAGTTAGATGATGTTATATTAAGTGTATAGATGTTACATTATATTAGATTTAAAACATTGGCTTTCTTTAGAAACTAGCAAACAAGTGAAAAATTGACGCGTGTTTGCTCGCCTAAAAGCAATGCGGGATGAAATGGAATGTGTTCATTGTAAAATACAGTAAAAAATTTTTCCCTAAGTTCTTCGAGATGCGAACAAGATATTAAAATGTGATTAACTGTGAGCTCCTCACCACACATTTCACACACGGGTTTGTCTTTTTTTGTTAATAAGAAGCTATGGGTGATGTGCGTGTGACCTATGCGTAAACGACATAAAATTACTTCTATAAAACGCTTTTTATGGCGGCATGATTTCCATTCTTTTAAAATGGGCTTTACAGTATGCAGCTTGTTGTTTCCTTCATTTTCCCACGAAGCTTGCTATTTGGCTCTTAGTGTGCTACGTACTAACTTCATGTAATCCCTAGGAGGCAAATTCACATGTTTTATTTCCATGGTTCTGGCTTGTGCGGCACACATGTCGGCTCTCCATTGTCCCTAATGCCAACGTGACTGGGAACCCAGAAGAATTTTATAACATGTTTTTGTGTTGTGACCTTCACTATATTGTGTATGATGCTTCCTATCAGTGGCTCCGTGGCATTTTTCGAGTTTAATGCTGTAAGGACGCTCAGTCAATCTGTATAAATGATGCTGTTTTTTATGTTTTCATTTGTTATTTTTTGTACCGCAACACAAATGGCATAACACTCAGCGGTGAAAACTGTAGTACAGTCACGGGTATAAAAGATTAGCACACACGACGGAACACCAGAGCGCCGGAATGACAACGCGTGGCGCTGCCGGTGGCGAAGAGGCTGATAACGAGAGTGCCGGGCCGTTCCCATTCTACAGTACTAGGGGGGTTCAGTGGACTGCCACGGACAGCAAAATTACTGGCTAAAAGCAGCGCTATCATCTGTTGTTCCCTCGAGTTCCTTTTGACAAACCATTGCGGACATAAAAAAACAGTGATAAAAAGAAGCAATCTTTTTGCTCATGTTAACCGAGCCTAAATAAATGCCGCAAGCACAGTCACGTAGGGTCGGCAGTTCAACGCTCGCGCGGTGCACGCTTGATAAAGCTTACTTCCTGCCGTCCCCCCCTAGGCTGCAAACATGGAAGCGGCCCGTTAGGCAGGTCTGCGTACCGCAGCGCCGCGTGGTGAGATATACGAATTCTAATCGCCAGTGATCTGTGCTAATATTTTTTGCTCGCGACTGTACATGAGGGTAGTCGTACTGCATTTTTATTTTTTCCTTGTATTACTGCGCTTCCTACATGAGCACGAGTTTTTGACCCATCAGTATAAAATGCAGAATAATTTCTGTATTTTTCCTGTAGTGCTAGACATTCTTGTATTATATGGTGGTGTGGTGTACAGGTTTTCCTGAGGCGTGTTAGTGTGACGTCACACACTGTGGGGAAAGTGTACCACGGTGGTAGTGCTTCGTGTCTTGGGGCAATATTTTTAATTTCATTTAGTATGCTCAGAGCTTTTTCACCTAGGAGCAATGTTGGATGGAATGGTGTGTGCTCATTGCTTTTCCTCAGTGTTTCCAGTTTCCTGCACAAAAATAAAACGCGGTTTACTGTTACCTCACCTCTGCATGACTTGCATCGGGACCTGTCCGGTTTTGTCAGTATGAAGCCGTGTAAGGTGTGCGAGGTCTGTACTGGGACAGCAGAGAATTGCTTCCTTGAAACGTTCCTGGTGTGGGCAAGACTTCCATTAACCTAAAACTGGCTCCACCAAGTGCAGTTTACTTACTTCGTTGTTCCATTGCCAATTTTTTTCTTAATTTACGAAGTACTAAGTTCATGCGATCTTTAAAGGGCATGTTTACTTTTTCCATTTGCTTGCCACGAGCATGAGCAGCGCACAAGTCAGCTCTCTTGTTGCCTTTTACTCCGACATGACTCGCAACCCAGCAGAGTTTTTTTTTTTTTATGTTTCGTCCTTGAGCTGTGGCTGTACGTCACCAAGTAGCGGAGTGTTTGCATTTCTAGAGTGAAGAGCTGTGAGTGCGCTTAGGAAGTCTGTCTAAAGATACTGTTTGCGAGTTTATCGTTTACTGTTTGTGAAGTTATAGTTTACTACTTTTTCCACGGGCCGCCGCGGTGGCTCAGTGGCTATGGTGCTCGGCTGCTGACCCAAAAGACGCGGGTTCGATCCCGGCCGTGGCGGCTGGAATTTCTTTGGAGGAGAAATTCTAGAGGCCCGTGTACTGTGCGGTGTCAGTGCACGTTAAAGAACCCCAGGTGGTCGAAATTTCCGGAGCCCTTCACTACGGCGTCTCTCATAGCCTTAGCCGCTTTGGGACGTTAAACCCCACAAACCAAACCAAAACCAAACCACTTTTTCCACGGCCCCACAGAGAGCGTAACATTCGGCCGTGCAGCAGATGGATGCACACTGTTTTCCCACCCAATTCCCTCGTACCGCAACGCTTCCGACGCAAACATCCGGTTCTGAACCACCGCTACAAAGTGCATGCAACATTTCCTCCAGGTATGCTAAAGAATTCAGGGCCATGTATCGTGAGGCGAATGTAAGGACTGGAGCGCTAATCCTACAGTACACAGCCGAGACGATAAAACATATTCAACGCGTCAGAAGAGCCGGCACATATGGAAAAGGTGGGAAACGGAAGAATGAACCATCGACTGCGCCCCGTTCTAGAGCGAAACAAAGGAAGGGAGATTTGCAAACCTATGGCATACAATCACCATTGCTTTGTGTTGCCTCACAAACAACGGTGTTAGATTTTAGCGCCGCCAAGTGGGGCGAAGAAATGGAAGCCTTGCGCCAAGAAGACATGCACGGCCAGCTACACCTGACGATCTCGACCGCCCCGGGACACGGGCAAACACAGCAAAAGAAGGCGTCGCTCGAGTGGGCCTGTGTCATCGCTTCCCGAACCGAACTCCGCGTCTAGCTGCGGCGTGCTCGCAAGCGGCGCAGGAAAGGAGACGGTGCCTTTTGAAGGGGATTCTGCGGGGATTTCAGCCACGACGACAACAGAGCCACTGGACAGCGAAGCGCCGCGTCGTCAGCCACGCAGGGAAATGAGAAGAGGCCTCGGATCAATGGGCAGAAAATTAACACGGCGCATCAGCGCCGACAAAAGAACCCCCTTCATGGTGCGCCTCGCAAACCCGCCCATTTTTCAATTCACACTTCTTTTCCGACGATCGTGCAGCCGAGGGCCTCCGAGACGGCGTAACAAGAGCGCACATTGTCTCGCCGACTGCCTATTACCGGTCCCCGCCGGAGACAGGCGACAAACAACGGTCGCTGGTCAATAATAAAAGTCGCCGCCAAAAGGGAAGGGTGGGGGGGCTCCTCAAATTACGTCCCGCGGGGAGAAGAAAGAGTGCGGACGCGATTGGACCATTCCAATTTTTTTTCGCTCTCCCGCGAGGAGAAAAGGGAGCGTCAAAAGCGTCACGGAGACGCGGCTGTTTGGAACGGACGAGGCGACTCTCGAACTGAAATTGCCGCCGCCCTACGGCGGCGGACGACGCCACGGGGAAACAAAAAGTTGCAACCAAGGGAAACGAAACGGCGGTGGGACAGAGGGGGAAAAAGCGCGCCCGTTCCGGTCAGCGCAGCCACAGCGCGGAGGAGAGCGAGCGCGCAATCGAATTGCCCTCCGCGTACCGAGGAAAACAGAAATCGCCCTGGAAAAGGGGTGCCAACAACGCGCGCCGTCGGGGCAGGCAAAACACACCGAATCGATGGCCGCCGACAGCGGGACGCATCTTTTACACGAAGGTGGGAGACAACGGATTGTGCACATCATCCACTCTCCCTACACACCTAGCTAGGTCACAGATCACGCGCGGGGAGGAGAAACAGAAACGGCATATACTGCCAAGACGCGTATGCTGTTCCGCCAGCATTCCCAGATGAGGCCAGTTGGGGTCCTTTCACTGCATGCCAGGCTGCACAGAATTTTCGGGCCGTGTGTAGGGAAGTCTTGAAAGGACGCCTCAAGGCTAAGCTCGGCGACAGGCAGCACTGACATTACGGGGCGCCAACAACAGCGACGAAACACGACAGGTCCGCGGGCGTCGGAGGCACGGCCCACTCGAAGGAAGAGAGCAGGCAAGCACGGCGCCTCGTCGCGAATTCGGCGGCAGGGGCGTGTTTCGCGCCAAACGCCCACTCGACCGAAGCCCACAAATCAATCAGGCGCGGCATTGATCCTGGCAGGGCTCATCCTGTCCATCTGGCAGCCGCCTTAAAAGCGGCCGCCAAAAGTCGCCGCCACGGCTGCATGCCGAGAGGGCCGCCGAGGAGAAACAGCGGCGCCACCCGCAGCGGGGCTCGTTCAATTGGCCTCCTCTTTTGCTTCGGCTGCTGCCATTAGGCCTTCCTTTTTTGCTCCTTCGGGGGCCATCCATTTCGAATTCGAAACACATTCGATAGGGCCCCGAATACCAAATTGGATTGTCTGACCCCTTCCCCCTGTTCTCCCCCAGCAGAGTCACCTCCTCTGCTGCGATTGTCATTTGTAAGCCTCTTCGGGCGGAACAAAAGATCTCTTCCTCCCGAACCACATTAGGCTGCCCCCCTCCTCCTCCTCCTCCCCGGCGCACAAAGGCCGCACACGCGCAAGCCCCCGTCACACGCCACGACACGAGCGCCCGACTACGGGCCAGGGGCCCCCGCAATCTTCGCAGCCGGGGTGCTCGGCTGTGCCAGCCGACACCCCAGTGCAGCCACTTTCGAGAAGGCCGTGCTCCGCGAGATTGGCGCCGCGCATCGGCGACGTCCGGGGGGCACTTGCGCGCTTAAGAGAGTTCCCGAGTTGCAGTGGAAACACTCGGACGCCGTCGGGAACACGAAAGCATCCGAAGCCGGACAGGCACCCCCGAGTGCCAGCGCTTGCCTCAAAGCAGAACCAGCCATCGAGATCGCCCGCTGTTTACGCGTGACATCTTGCGCCAACGAACATTTGGATATCGAAAAAGGAAGATCGCTTACGCTAAGGAGCTACAGCACGAAAAGCAGCGCAAAATGTGAAGGGGGGGGGGGGGGGGGGGAGAAGAAAGCTGACAAGTATCCAAGAACGAGACCGTTTTTCAATCGCGCTGACGACCAAATTATGTGGCTAATATGTTTTTAACTGCACCAGCTCAAGTGGGCTCGCATTTCGCTACTCGCGCCGTTATCATTAGGAGAGACAAACTGGGACGACAAGAGTTTAAAACCAGACGACGAACTTACCACTTCTCGCTCGCCGCGAGGTCTTCCATGAATAGGGGCTGCACGCGGCGAATGAATATCACATTTGCGTAATGATCCAGCTCATGAGAAAGAGGGCACCGGCGGCGAAAAGAATCGCCTTCGGCTTGGCGGGTAGCGAGATGACGCGCCACATCTCGCGCTTTCATCGCCCGAGAAAGAAGGAGAAAAAAAAAAAAAAGACGGAAGGGTAGGCGGGTCAAGGGCCCTGGACGGATGAGTGCGACGCCGCTGTGCGTCGTAGCGCGAGCTCAAGAACGACGACGCCGAACCGAGCACGGCCCATCACGGTCGGGAACGCCGGGCTTTCTTGGATGGCGGGCGACACGGGCGAGGCTACCTGCCCCGCAAACAATTGCCCAGGGAACAGTGTGCGGCCGGGAGAGGCGGCGAATACGGACCGTGCGAACACCGAAGGCCCTTTTGTCACTCGGTTACTCCAGCGGAGTCTCAATACCCCTGCCACACTATTTGGGGTAAGGCTTTGTCCCTACAGTGGACATAGTCAGGCTGCTGCTGATGATAAGATTGTACAGAAATGTTTTCACACACTTTAAAAATAATAAGCAACAATTTCAAACCCCTTTTAAGCGCACTGATGCCTCTTAATTGCACAAATTATTCTCCCCTGATCGTCATTGCTATCATTTACGAATGTGTAGCCTCGAAAGAAACCGGATGACATTCGATGCATCGAAGGCCATTCGATTAGAATGACGTTAAATCTCCCCTTGTGCTAGGAGTGTAAGCCACTGCAAGCTAGTTAGTCCTGCAACAAAACGGAATGCAGCCAAGCCGGAACAACGGATATCTACACGCTGAGATTCCAGAGCGCAGCGCGCCGTTGGGCGCGAAGCAGATCGGTCCCACGGTAGCAAACGAAGTCCGGGAGATTCTGGCTACCGTCTGATTCTGACAACTACCGTCCGGGAGATTCTGAATCGAAGATTGGGGTCTGGGGCGTTAATACACAACCGAGGTGCACCAGTGACTTCGCAGCGTTATTCTTACGTCATTGCCGAGCACCAATCGTTTTGAATAAGAAGGTGTGCACCGAGTCCTGACGCAAAGAGTGCCTCCATGCGTTCACTGGGGTGCAAAAGACGCTGGCACGCGCTTTTGTACAACCGAGCTCAGTGCCCCAGTGACCTCATGAACGGGGCACCCTGTAACTGCTCTCTTGACGGCAGGCTTTTGATAAACAAGCGGCACAAAAACTTGGACGACGCTTAAAGGGGTGGATACAATTTTTGGTTGGTGCGCTCTTCGTTTAAAATGTTGCGTACTGCCCCAGGACGCGTGACATACGCTTCGCGGTTCATACATACCAGGTAAATAATTTATTACTGCACCATTTATACTGAAAGATTTCGGTTTCAGAGCGCCGGGGTATGCTGTGACGTACGTCACAGCCAGGGAAGAGCAGCAACTCTGGTCACGTGGCCCCCGAAAAGTTCTGACGCACGGATTGCTGCGTCGTCCGTTCTCGGGCACATGCTGGCGTACCAGCGCATTTCGAAATGCTGGCAGACTTGGTCGGTGTTTCAACGTGCTGAGAAAAGCCACGCGAGCGTGGGACGACACCGAGTACAGGAAGGCCGGTCTCAGTCAACATACCACGTACGCCAAAGCAGTTTCTGCGCTGCATTTAGCTTCGCCACAGTTCGCCGACGCCGACGCTCGGCGGACGCCTGTGCCGGTGGCCTGTAGCCAACAGCGCGACAGACGGCAGAACCCCTGGTCAAATAACAAGGACATAACGCCTCACTGTCCGCACCGACCAATACTCGTCGCCGTCTCCCACTTTGCCCCGCCAGCGCAGCTCCACTACGAGGCTGTTAGGGTCCCCGCGGATGCTGATTTCGGTATCTACTGCTCGCTTTTAGTGCCAATAGCACTCTTTAACGGGGTCCAACCCGACCCAAGAAAACTGTGCGAAGCTTGACCTAGCGGGCGACCCGCGTGACCGGAGCTGGTTACTGGCCGTGCTGGTAGATGGCGCCACGGGACCTGTGTCGCCAGCGCGCGCATTACGTAATGACGGCAGCTCACGCGGCGTTGTCGCCTCGTTCAGCATGTGCCACCTGGACTTCGCCGACTACGAGGCTCCGAAGACGCAGTTGCTGACGCATGCGCCGCTCTGGTGGCGGCGCAGCTCAAAGGACTCTTGCTCAAATCGCCTCAATAACGGGCTAAACACGTGATTTCCCACGTCTACTCAGTGTAAATACGTTAAAACTCTACCACTTTTTTTTGTGCTGCCTTACAGCAATCAGTCCGTGCATTCACTAAGTGAACGCTTCAAGCACACAGGAGTCAGCATTCGCCGCGCGTGGACGTAATTCCCCCTGCAATGCGCCCATAACGACGATTACACCTCAGCGCTACTTGTGTTTACAGAGATGCCTGTGTGCAGACATACTGCGCGCTCGTTCTACATGAAATGCATGCTGCGCTCTACTTAGGTTAGACTCTTCTCTTTTGCGCCGGTTGCAGGCTTACTTGTTTACGCAGAGCGATAAATTTGCAAGAAGCGCCGATGAATGCGAGAGCCAGCCTTGGGAACATGTACACCCTTAGTAAAGAGTTTGGAGCCCAGAGGTTTTGCGTCTTGTCCTGGCCTCCAAATCACTTGAAGGTGAGATGGATTTTCATCCTCGCCCCTCCACGGATGCTGCAAGAGCTACATTAGACTGCTCAGAAGCGAAACCCCCGGGCTCCCATATTTCGACAATGGCTGTAAGCTTCATAGCCAGGTTGCGGACACTGCGTAGTACAGGCGTTTCTGGCTCTTTGTATGTGGTTTCTCTGATATGTCTAATACTGGAAATTGCTTTATCCAGAAGTATGTCTGGCGCCGATTAGTGTTAATTATTATGGCTATTAATAATATGTGTCCACACGCGAAGCCGAAGACTGCTGCCGGGCGCCTGAAGCTTTGGTCGGCAGACCGGGTCGCATCGGTTAGCAGTGGTGCTCCTTGCTCATTGCATGTGCGTCCTAAGATGCAAGCAAATCGCAGATTTCGGGCAACTGTTGTCAAAACTATTCTCGATTACCATTTGTACTCGCTAAAACTTGTTAAACTCGCTCTACACAGTCGCCGACATGGCATATACGAACCTCGCGGACTTGCTCGGCCGACTTGTCGCAGAAGGGGGCCGCGGCGTCGACTAAAATTCGCTGTTCACCGCTGGTGAGTGTTGTAGTGTGAAGATATCAAATGCAGTCGCTCGTTTCGATTATTTGCAATGTGTATATAAGGTAAAAACAAGATTAACTAGTCAGGTCATTGTCTCGTCGGCGTGAAAGGTTGGACTCGATCGTCAATGCCGCCTGGTGCCGCCAACCAGTGCACCGACCGCTGACGCAGCGCCTGGCCAATGTTGCGTGTCGCCGTTCATAGCACACTCTTAAAAAAAGTTAGCAAAAAGGTAATAAGTGCAGCAGTTACTAACTCTGACTTCGTTTTACTACCTTTTATCAGCTATTTACTACCCTCTTAAAGGTATAGTTAGTAAAAGCAGCCTTTGCTACCTTATTACTATGGTCGCTAGTTACTACCTAGTTAGTAACCTTTCCTTTAACCCTAAAATAAAGTCAAAGAATATAAACTATAATATTACACACACACACACACACACACACACACACACACACACACACACACACACACACACACACACACACACACACACACACACACACACACACACACACACAAGCGTTTGTTTATCTTGCGTCAGCCTAAACGAGGCCTGCAGCAGAACGAACCAAAGCAGCAGGACGCGGCAGCTACTTCGCCAAAGCGACAAGTCTTCTCAATGAGGTTGAAGCGGAAAGAGCACGACGAAGGCGCGCAAGAGATGCTCGAATCGCTAGAAAGCGAAACCTTCAGGCAGGGCGAGTACCCAGGTCTCCAGTAACGTCGTCGTGGAGCCGCGAAGACTCATTCGCACGGCCAGCGCTAGGAGGGGAGTCGAGACCAAGGTCCCAGAAACAGAGCAAACGGGCCTCACCAGACGACCGATCAATCACGTCCCGCCCTCATTCCGGTTTCTTCCCCGACGCGCGCATTACTGAAAAACTGCGCCGACTAAAGAGGCCGTAACCAAGCGCCGACACGGAAAGGAGAACGAGCAGTCCGTACAGGCGGACGCCGCGCGTATTCGACAGAAGCGCCAAAACAAACCCACGGGAAGACGGGGTCAAGGGAAGGGTGCGGAGTGCGGCGCCCCCATGAAATAAAGAGGAACCGGAGGCATTGGGTGGGAGGAACAGGGAAGAAGCGCCGCTTGAAAAGAAGCTTATCGCCTCACCGGCGGCCGAGGCCGCCCTTCGGGGTGCTCAAGTGAGCGTACCCGGCAGCCGGGGCGGCTGGGGAACAATCGCACGCTGCTGCCGACGGATCCCGAGGGCCGGAAAAGGAGGGGAAGGCCGCACAAAGGAACGAACGCAATACGGGGGCCATTGTGCGCCGCTCGTCGGACCGCAACGATATGTGGAAGCGCAAAATCGGGCAGCGACAAACTCCGTCGCCCAAGGCTGCGGGTCGCCCACGCGGGACTGCTTTGGCGGGCGCCTCGAGCGCGTCGCCGGGGAGCCGCATTCTCCGAAACACGCAGAGAAAAGAGAAAAGAGCCCGCGAGAAACACACGCGCTCGAAGACAGGCAGGCGACATTCAGCGGCCAGGCAGATTCGCTCCGGCCGTCAAGTGGGCAGCAAGCATCCTGCGGAAATTGGCGGAACCGCGGATTGCAAGGTCGGGCGACGCGCGCCCCGCGATCGGCCACTTCTAGAAACTGCTCACCGCTGCTCGGAGGAGCGGACGCTTGCCGGCATTTACGCGCGACGATGAGATGCGCATTTTGCACGAGCGCCCAACCTTGGGCGTGAATCGGCCGCTTTTTTTTTCTCGGGCCGACGCGGCACGCAACACACTTTTCTGCTGATGAACGTGCGCGCTGCATGGAAAACAGGGAAACCGCTCGGAATTCCGCACAAGGAAGCGGCCGCGACAAACGATTTCTGCATGCGCGGTGTCGTCCATCAAACGAGACCGTGCCCACACAGCGCCCCAACACAAGCAGAACAACAGGCGCTTATGACCCCACGCGGTGCTCGCGCGTAGCGGGCCACGGGTTGCAACCCGCGACTGAGAAGAAAAAGAACAGCGCGAGGCCTTCCTAGGGAAAGGGGGAGAAAATTAAGCCGAAAGTAGGAAAGGCTGAGCCGGCACAAGAAGCAGCACTATCGATTCATAAGCGCGCAGTGGAGACGATATATCGAGCGAGAAAGAGGCACTCTTGGGCCCGAAGGCAGCGCAGAGCGCGTGGCGTCCGCTCGCAATGACCGCTGCTAATGAGCAACACTCGCAGCTGCTGCCGCGCGCGACCCCTGGAGCGCCCGAGTCGTTAAGGGCGCGCATTATACGGGCGAACAGGCAAACAGAGCGGCTGCGTCGCCCTCCCGAGGGGAACGCTCCTTGGCCCCCGCATATGCGAGATCACGCGCGCCACTTCATCACCGGCCGGCCAGGGCATGCGCGCACCCCGGTAGGGAACAAACCCTGGCCGGCAGTAAAGAACGCTGCTCGACGCCAGAGGAAGACGCACACGAGAATAATGGCCAACGAGGCGAACACAGGATCCACTCAAATACGCTCGCGTTACAGTAGAACGTTACTTCTGGCAACACCCCCCACCAACCCTCCCTTTTTTTCTTCAGTGCAGCTTAGTCAGCGGACGTAAAAGTGTAGCAAACACGGCACGTAACGAGGTGGCACCTGTATGTCAAGCTGCGTGACCCCTCCGAAGCTGGAACAAATGGAGGACAAGTGGAGCAAAAATGTTCTTGAGAGGCAGCGCTAATAATTGAGAGGCAGCGCTAGTAGAGCACTGCACGGGCTCGGGCATACCCGACAGCTCGGATCGTAAATGCAGTTTCGCCGGACCTGTTGGGCGTTTGATTCCTTACTGTCGGATAGTGAACACTTCGGCCGTTCGAGCGACAAACAGCACCCATGATGCGAAAAAGAGATGTGCCGACGTTCACTCGTTCATTTACTGGGACTGGTGACTTCCACAGTTGGACCGTTCTCAGGGGAGAAATACGAATAATGCTCTGGCCTTGGTGCAAAAATCAGTAGTATGCGAAAAGGCCGGCGTCTGCCTGTACCATGGAAGTGAAGCCTCCCCCCACCACAGGAGCCTACCGAGAAACGGAACGAAAAAGCGACGCGGCGGGAAAGCCAGCTGCACTCCAGGGTTAGTACGACACTTCCCGGCACCACCGGATTCAAGCAATGCAGCGCCGCTTATCTTCCGAGACCAGATGTGAATCCGCGCCGCCTTTGCATATGTGCACTGCAACGACCACTACACAATACAGGCTCGGGCTCTATAATATCGGCAGTGTGGTTTCTTGGAAAACATCTAAAACAAAAGAACAGTGAAACCAAGACGTCCGCGGACAGACGTGCGCGAACATTGGAACACTAACGAAAGTGCCACATCTGACCACATCTCTTCGTGCCATCCTTCCTGCAAAATGACGCTGTCTAGCTTCCGACTATCGAAGTGGATACCTCCTGTTTGCAATGAAACAAAAAAGGTAGCTTCCGGCCTTCTGCAGCCTCACGTTCCGATTCCGCTTTCCCACGACACACTCCGAAAGATCACTATTTCGACCCGGACGAAGCGCATCCCGCCACACGAACCGACCGCAATCACCGGGAACGCGAGGACAGAAGGCAGAGTACCCAGGCGGAGCTTTTTCAAGTCGCCGATGAAAGTGGGCCGTGCGGTCGCCATGCAAATCGCTCCTTACTTCACATCTAACCAATGCGACGACACACAACCGAGACTGGAGAAACGAGAACATCGGAGAAAGGCGGTCGCGCTGAATCGCGACGAACCATTATTCAGATTGGGATGGGGAAACCCGCCAGAGGCGCGCACCAGGAGGCGCTGCTCGGAGCGGCGACCCGCGCAGGGAATGCCACCGCTCTCCCGGTCAATCGAAAATGCATAAGGAGAGCGCAGCGCGCGACTGGGTTCGCAACTTTGTTACTGCTACCCCCCACACGAATCCGCAGGCCCAAAGACGGCGAGCCCGGGCGCAGCGTCAAAAGTCGTACCGCATTAAAAATACACGAAACAAAATAACGTTACACCAACGACACGAGAGCGCAGAAAAAAAAAAACGAACAAAACAAAACTGAGCGGGGAGCCTCGCTCGGAGCGCTCAACGAGCAGCGGCGGCGGGCACCGAGGCGCGAGACAGCAATGGTGCAACCTGCCTAAAGAGATTACAGGGCCCGGAGAGCGGGGCGAGCGCGGCAAACGAGCCCGCTCCCTGCACAGCATTAAAACAACATGGCCGGGCTGATTGGCGCGCGCGCGTCGGGTCCCAGGGGCGGCTGCGCGCGCCGCCGCGGGACCGCCGGCCACTGGAACGGACGCCGGAACCAGAGACACCGCGCGCAGCACGCGCGAAACGGGCCGCCTCGTCCCGTTTTCCCACGCGAGCTCAGAAACAGTGGCGTGGAACGCCCGATACCAAGGGGGTCTTCTCCATCAGTCACCGAGTTAGCACGTCGTCCAGTCGGCACGGCGATTTACGAGAGGGCGGCAGCGCACTCCGAGCTGCCAGCACAGCGCGCCAGAAGCATCACAGGCCCCCGAAAGAGGAACGCGGCGTCCTCTGATGAGAGGGCATAGCACACGGGCAGCGTCAGGTCGATCTCGTCGAGGAGCTCAACAAAAGGCCACTGATAGCCGAGCAAAAAGCGAGCTACTACGATTAACGAGACCAGCGTGTTTCGTCACACTTTCCCAATTGCACAACTGCGTGCGTCCCAGCAAGACGTTTCGGGCTAGAGGCTGAACCATCAACAGGAACACTAGCCGAACACGGCCAGCAGCGCCGCACGCAAAGCAGCGAAGCGGTCGAGCGCCTCTTTTCCGATATCCAAAAGAAGAGCAACTACAATTCCAGCACGTCATTTTTCGCTTCCTCGGGAGACATATCTAGCCGAGAAGTCGAGCGTAGTAAACAGAACGCCAAAGAGAAAATACACGACGCAGTGCCGGCCGCGAATAAAGTGCCAAGTTGAGCCGGCCACAGAAAATTACATGGGGCAAACTGGAGAAAGAGAAGAGCCGCGGGAGGATTTTGCCGACAACATCCATTTGAGCGGATGATGAATGTGTCCATAACGAGGCGACTGAGGAACCGGCGCCCTCTTTTTTTTTTTATACATATACATATACACCGCGATATTGAAGGCAAGACAGCTGCGCGCGCAAAAAGAACGCCGCACACAAGCACAAACCCATCAGCAAGCGTATCTGCAACAGGCAAAGTCGCTGTTTACTATCCAAATGAACGCGCGACGAGGGAGAACGCCCGAGAAAGGCGAAATAAAATAGAGCGGGCGCTCGCTATAAATCACGAAGGCATGCGAGAAAACGGCGGACACACAACAGCGGCCGGAATTTCTGCCGTCATCAATATTTCCTCGGCTCCTCGCAGGCTGCGCAGAGACGCCAGAGAGAACAGCAGCGACAGAGGGGAGCCAATTCTTATCTCGCGACAAACGAAGGAGAGACTTCTGGGCCCGCGATTAGGTGCGATCACCTCGTTCGCAATAACTTCGCCAGCGCTGGCGCTGAACACGGCGGAGGTGCAAAAGGGAGCCACGGTACCGGCCGCCGCAACAACAAAAAGCGATGGCCGAGGGGGATTTGCTCCGGGAAGGAAGCTGGGCAGGACATTTTTCCAGCGCCGATTTGAAGAGACGGTCACGGAGAGAGGGAGAGGTCCTTCTCCCTCGCCAATTCAGCGCTAGGAAAACTGTTAGCGGGATTTCTGCTACCACTAGAGGAGCGTAATAGAAGGGACGGATCCCAACTTGAAACAACCAAGAGGTCAGTGAATAGACAAGAACTGCGAATCAATTCTGCAATTACAGGTTTAAAAAAAATGCGCTAAAACGATCAATTTCCTTTAATTAAGTCTTCACCTGGGCTTCGCGCTGAGTTGCTAAAACTGCCGCGCTCGCTCTTCTACGCCTAACAGTACAACGCTTGCCTCCTTTGAGGGCGCACCACCCGCGATGAGCCGTATCAACAGAGATGGCAAGATGAGATCCCTCTTCTCTTAATACTTCTCTTAAGAGAGGCACAATTTTCAGATCTGGCATAGCCCATCTGTAACGCAGAGATCAGAAAAGAACACGCATTTAAATCTTGATAGGGGTGGTTACAAAGCAAGCAGGAGTCACTTGAAAGTAAAATTTCGCGAACTATAAAAAATCTGCCCACAGACACACACAAAAAAGAAGTCTGCTAAAGAGTGACTGTCAGTACACCGCCAAACGAAACGCTCCCTGGATTTGTTATTTCGAGGGGCGTACACCGGCAAGGCTCGCCAGGGAGGAGGAGGAGGGGGGACAATCGAGGTCACCCCCTTTTCTTCAAAAAATTGCTCTTCTAACTTTGACTTGAACCGAGATCGACACAGAGCAGTTGCGCGTGTGTGCCAGGCGAAAAGAAAAGGGCGGCCGGGTGGAGAAAGCAAGCGGAGAAGAGGCCGACTGGATTGGACGCCGAACACACAGTACCGGATGCCTCGAGCGGAAAACGCCCCAAACATCTTTTCAATCGCTGCTGCCTCCAAAGAGAGAGAGAGAGAGAAAGAGAGAGAGGCCTTTTTTCTCTCGTTCCGCATCTCGCAGCAGCGCCGCAAACAGGCGGAGGCCGCCAAGGCGCTGCGAGCACAACTCGGTGCGCGAAAAACGGATTACGCGGGAAAACAAATCCCGCGCTGCAGGAGTGGCCCGCGGGGAGCAGACGCACTCGCGCCAGGGAAATCCTGCCGCTTGCTTCATAATTGCGCGCGTCCCGCGCCAGTGGCCGTCCCTCCCTCGCCGGTGCTCCATTTGCCGGAATGGAGGCCCTGCCCCGCCGGGGACGCGCGCCCGCCAGCACTCGCGACGGCGCATAACGGCCCGCAGCGCTGTCGCTCTTGGTCGGAAGAGAAAAACACCAACCGCCAGACGGGTCTGCTCACGGCGCGAAATTCGCGGGCAGACGACGCAGACCTTAATACTAGACGAAGCCACGGTACGCGACAGCGACAAAACGAACAGAGTAACACTGCTTCAGTTGTTTCGAAGCCAACCGCCCCGCTAGAAACTGCACATCGCCTGCGGCACTCGAAAGGAGTGTGGCTACCGCTCAGCAGTTAGAACAGTTATCAAATGTTGCGCCTTTTAAACACGCCCCCACACGACCGCCCACTGGGATCGCGAGTCGAGATCGTCCTCTGCGTAACCGTCGTGGGCAGCTACTTTGCAAGCCCACGTACTCGGACACATAACGAGCTCTAATTAACACGCCGTGGCTCGTGCAAGCGACCCCGCCTGTTGAGGGATGGAAACATGGCACGCCACGTGACTCAACGACGAACAAAAAACGGCGCAGTTGTTGCATCCGCGCCAAACACCGCCACCACTGGGCCATGAACGCATCCGAATATCACAATCTGCACGCGTATGCAAACGGAAAAAGCGAAAAAAAAAAAAAACAGTTGCTACTTATAACCAAACACAAAGCGACTAAGGTTACCGCCGTAAAATAATGTGCGGAAAATTGGAACAAGGAGAATAGTAAACCTGCCGCGTTTTTGAAAACCCCAAGAGCCCACCTAGAACGGAATCGGGGCAGTCGCGAGCAGTGCCGCGGGGCGCCAGGTTGAGAATGACTTAGCCTTTTCACTGCCTAAAATAACCTCGAAAAATCACTGCGGCCACTCCATTTTGAAATACATTCGGTTCCACGTGGTCCATAGGCATACCGCAGAGGTTTTTACAACGACCACCACGCCTACAGACTGAACCTCCCACACGTCTCGTTTGCGAGCGCGTCAACGCCCCGTTATTTTAGGCGACAAACTGTAGAAAGAGAAATGCCACATCATTCGTAGCTCAGAACAGACAAAATAAACAGACTGTTATTCTTGCACTTACGACGCTTACCAATTCGCGAAAAATGCAGCCAATAGCATAGAGAAGAGACGAATAAAACAATAAAATAAGCACGAAATATCCCCTTGATAACATTGACAGAGGCCACGAAGTTTTCTTTTAACGCAGCTTCAACGCTTAACGAAAAAAAAAAAACGACCACGTCAATTTATGTTTTAAAGCAGAAATAACAAAAAGCAAGCCATTCCAACGGTGACCTATCCGAAACAGTGCACACTGCGGGCCGCGCCAACAGCCTATTTCGCACGCGGCTACCCTCGTTCTGAGGGCAACACCAGACGACGAAAACAGCTTGAAAAACGCCCATACGTGTAGACGGCCAGTCGGCCTGCGAAATATATGAGCAGCGCCCGTGGGCTAGTATGGGAAAAAAACGGCACCGGCGGCAGCCGCTCGCGACAATAGTTTGCGACAGTAAACAGGCGGAATCGTCCAAGCGTCGACAATCGGTCGCGCTGCATACGACGACGTCCTCCTCGAGGCGCCCGCCAATCGCGTCACGTTCGGCGAGCGAATAAACGCGCCACGCTCTCGGGCGTTTCAATCCGTCGGCCCGAGGGCTAATAAATATTGGCGCCTTTCATTTTACGGTCGCAGGAGCCAACGGCTGGCTGCGTCGCACTGTGCCACGACAGCGGACGCCCTCGTCTCCTCACGGGCGATCGAGCGACCTGTTCACCTAAGAGTCCTTGCCCCCCCCCCCCCCCCCCCCCCCTTTTTTTCTTCCTTTCTATCGCCGTGTCATGACTGCGCTATATCTCAAAGGCTGGGCGACTTGCATCTCGATGGCGTTGATGGGAGCCAACGGTCGTCGCCGGTGCTACCACCTGCCTGAGCGCAGCGTCCTCCTCCCAACCCCGGCGGAATCGGGGCGCGCCCAAAGGGCCGCTCGGCGACAGGCCTCGACGACACGAGTCGCCGAGCAGAAGCGCAGCCAGTGCGCACCAGAGAGACGCCATCCGGGAGGTGCGGGGCAAATATCGGCAGCCGGAATGCAAGGCGCTAGATCCGATCACCAACGGAGAAAGAACGGAAAGAAACAGAGCAGAGCCGCAGCAGCCATATCGATTTGTTGCCAAATATGAGGCGCGAGCTCGTGCAGGAGGAGGGCTCGAGCCTGCATTTTCGACACCGATTACTTTCAAAAGAGGGAAAAACGCAACTTGCAAGAAAAAAAAAAGAAAAACGGACAAAGATAAGCAAGACCTCACGCGCACGCTCCACAGCTGCACTTAGTAGCCTCCTGAGTAGTGAAGCGCTGAAGGAGTCATTTCGGCGGCGCGATCGAGGTCGTTAACGGCACTGGCGCGTGCAGGGAATATTACCGGGCTTCTCGGCGTAGCCGAAAACGGCCGCCGTTACCTGCGAGCTCAAGAGGAGAACTAAGGCTGCAGCGCCACGACTGCAGAGGGCAAAAAATAAAAGACGCCCGCAGCGGAACGTGCAACCCTGCCACGCAGTCGCCGAGTTTTCAAGATGCTCCCCTGAAATCACGCAGCCGCGCTAGGAAACCACTGATCGAGTGGTAAAAACCCGCACGTTTTTTCGGCAACGAAGATTACCAGGCACGAAGGTAGTGAAAATGCAAACTGCGCCGATAATTAAGGAAGTCAACACCCCTTCCCCTGCAGTCGAGTTAACACGACCCGCTCCGCCCCTTGTATTACCCGGCCCGACATCGTTAAATGATCGTAAAAATACCTGGCAAGCAAGCTCAACATGACTCTGCCGAGTCCATGTGCAACGAGGCTACCAAAAGTGCTGTGGCGTGCCTTCCCAATAAACTGGATAACCAAGCATCCAGCACACACAAACACACATTCTCGGTCAAAAATCGTCAGGCTACTATGGTTCCCTTTGCAGCCGCAAAGCACAGCCATTAGGGCACTCCAAATGGCAAACGTTATTGAAAGGCGAATCTGACGGTCCTACTCGCCCTATATAGATCCAGAACTTAACAAGTGCCTAAAGTTTGGTTTATGGGAGTTTAACGCCCTAAAGAGACTCAGGCTACGAAGGACGCCGTAGTGAAAGGTTCCGGAAATTTCGGCCACCTGGTGTTCTTTAACGTGCACTGACATCGCACAGTACATGAGCCTCCAGAATTTCGCCTCCATCGAAATTCGACCGCCGCGGTCGGGATCGAACCCGCGTCTTTCGGGTCAGCAGCCGAGCGCCATTACCACTAAGCCAACGCGGCGGCCGAGAAGTGCCTCAAGTGCTGCACTGCAATACTCGAAGGCAAACTACATGGCCTGAAGACTTTTGATCAATGCTGTGATCCTAGCGAGTGAGATCAATGCAAGCGTCGCTAGTAAACGTGCTGGCACGCCTTTCGGCCAGGATCGAATGTCAAGAACCTTCTTCCCCTGCGAAGCGTGCACCACCGCACAACCAACTGGTATGCGGAAAAGCCCACATATACATAGTTTGAACCAATCCTCGTCTACTCCAGTAAAGAGCGTCAAAGTTCCAAACGACGCCCTCTCCAAGAGAAAGCTGACTGAGAACTGCCAGCATGAGTAAAACTAAAGCTGGATTCCAGCGCCAGACCTATTAACACTACAAACAGCATCACAGGTAGTGTCGGTGCGCACGCGTAAATGAAATACTGAAAGCGGAGGCGACTGGAATCAAGCGGAGATATGACAATACGCACAATTAGCTTCAACAGTTTCTTTCTCTCTCATAGTTGACCTCCAAAGGGTTTTGTGACAAAATTCAGGATCCAGGCGCAGCCCGCAGGTCACGCTGTGACAACCATGACATAAAATAATTTGTGGACTCGCAGCCACAAACCACGCCCTTCGAAGCAGCTCTGTACCACCCAGTACTTCACATGCGGCACATGTTCCCGGTTCGAGGCCGTTTCCTAGGAGGAAGAGCAGGCGACATGCGGAAAGCCTTCGACTTCTCATTAGGCTTAGTTCATTCAGGTCAACAACTTAGGGGCGTGTAATATCAAAATTCGATTATAAATTCATATAGCGTAAATTAAAAAAAATCAACGCTTTTCACTTACCACAAAACACGCACGGAGTAAAAAAAAAATTTATTCGGTTTATCGAGATCATAACGTACTCGCGAAGATAGTTTCTCACCGCCATAGTGACGTAACAGGTTGCTGTCACGGCGGCCCGGCGTCAGCGGCCAACGGCAGACCGCACTGCTGGGAAAACGAGAACCAGAAAGCCGTAACATCCCGGCCAAAAATCGCCGGGCCTTTGGAGCAGCTTGGCACAATTTCGGCCAGTTTAATACTACTGGCGCAGCGTGGCACATAGAAGAGCATCTGCATCAAAAGGGCGTAATAAGCGCAGCTGTCCCACCCTCCACAAAAACTTGAGGGCCATTTTAACCGCATTCAGAAATAAGAAAATTCGAAAACATGTAGGTAGCGTGCTTTAATACCTGCTATCAGTGTAATTTTCTCGCGATTTTCCCGCCAAAACACCGGCCGGAACCGGTTCCATTGCCCTTTATGGTTTGTATGAGTCATCACCCTTAGAATGTTCCGAGTACCTTCGATTGCATTATTCAATGCGACTAAATATCCCGATTCACTACCGCACCTTATTCCATTTTCTCGGGAGGGCATACTTCAAAAACTTTTGAGGTACTACTCAGCTTTCAAATTTCGCAGTGCCTCATGATTGGCCCACTGGCGGTCATGGGGGCTTGTGAGACCCAGGCTGGTCTTCCCGAGCTCCCCTAAGGCTCATGCGTACCGCCACGGTGGGCAGGTTGCGATGACGTCACACAGTCACACGACGTCCGTCACCCGATCAAGAAATTTGGCGGGAAATTTTAAATTAGGCAGTGCTGTCTCGTCAAATGCGGTCACGTGACCCAGATGACGTGATTCAGGAATGGACCAATTCGGGAATTTCATTACGGAGAGACGGGAAAA
The DNA here is from genome assembly GCF_055824585.1 of Amblyomma mixtum. Classification (NCBI taxonomy): domain Eukaryota; kingdom Metazoa; phylum Arthropoda; class Arachnida; order Ixodida; family Ixodidae; genus Amblyomma; species Amblyomma mixtum. The sequence continues at coordinate 95,871,363 of NC_143014.1, read as the reverse complement.
CGGGAAACTGCATGACGACAGCTTAGACACTATTGCAGCAACAAAAGGGGGGGTGCCAACACCCTTAGGATAAATACTGCCGCGCCTGAACGTGACGCTGTTACCACGACGCTCGCATCAGGGACAGGGATTCAAGTACCGATTTTTCACTTTTAGGGAACATAAAAAACACGCACTAACGAAGCTAGCTAAGGAAGAGAGTGGCTCCCAGGAAGGTTAAATGCAAATAACGACCCAAAATACGAGAACAGCTATTAGGTCAGAACACTAGCACCTACAGGACGTTGGCACAAGGTTCTGGACGTTTTTTTTTTTTTTTTCATTTTTTCTATACCAGTGGCCCGCGCTCAGGAACGGAACGCAGACTATCTTCTGACGATTTTGGTGCCCAAACTTTCAGGAAGTAAAAAAAAAAAAAAATAACGGTATCGCACGCTTTATGCCACGCGTCCCACAGCCCCTGGGAAAGAAATCGGACTGCAGTCCTAGACAACAATTGCTGCCGACAAAGCACGGGCCAGCTCACTTAAACGCCGGCGGACGAGATAGTCCGCTCGTACACGGCCCGAGGACAAGGGAGGCAAGCGCGCAACAAAGCCCTACAGGACCAGAGGAGCAAGAAACGCGTGGAGGGGGGGACGACGGGTCGTTTTTCTCCCTCGGCGGTTGTCGCAGACAGCTCCGCACGAACGACCCGGGCGATGAAAAAACAATCAGGCGGGACCACATCCGCGCCGGGTCCCGTAAAAGCCGGACACGCGCGGCCCGAGGAAGACGAATAAGCCGCCTGCCGGAACGAGCAGGGGGCCTCGCCTCTGCGGCCGGCGGGCCGCACGCACGCGTGCGCGCGATGCGTGCGGCCGGGGAAAGGCTGCGGGGATTATCCATCAGCGACCGTCGCACGCCAACAGCTGGCCGCGGTCTCGCGACAGAGGCAGGCGTCTCAACCGATGGTCCCGATAGCCGCCGTGCAACGGGACACCGAGATCGATCGCCGACTCGAGGGCTCTCCGAGGGCACGGATCGAGGCAGTCCGTGTCTCGCATGGCACCAACACCGCGCGCCAGCCGCGAGCCGCGGATAATGATGTCGCCAATCGGACCGCAACCGAGGAGGATCGCAGTGGGAGACGACGCCGGCTGCTGCGGCACGCCGGACGCAGGGTACGGTCCCCCACACAGAGGGAACCACGCACCAGTGGGCGCGCCAAGCACAACACGGCAACCTTTCTTGCAAGGAATCCAGAAGGGCAGCGAAATCCGCTCACGGCACGATTTTAATTAAGGCCTGCACGTGATCGTATGACACACTCCGCTGCGATGAAATGAAAGTTGCAGGAAATGTGACTGAAACAGGCAGGGCTAACCATTTCTATTACGACCATCTTGGATCGGGACCAACGGCAGACCATCAAATTTGTACGCACTGACGCGTGACTTAAGTATGGAACAGAATCTAAGGCCATAAAAAATATGAACTAGCTTGCCTACACACAGTCAATGAGCACCAAGCAAACCTGAACGGAGGTAAAGATGGCGCCCTGCAAGCAAACTTTCCCAAATAGGCAGAAAGAAAGAGATGGAAACAAAGGTGCTTAGAAACAAAAGGCGGGGGGTGCTGAATGATCGCCCCTGGTAAAAAGAGCCGTCGCCACCGTGCAAATGAGAATGTCGCCTCCTGTCCCGCCGCAAAAAGAAGGGCGCGATGACAACGAATACCGAGGGGAGAAGGAGCGGAACGAACGAGCCGAACACTCTGGAGAGAAAATTGCCTTTCGCTCCAACTGCCTCGCGAAGCGTCATCATCCCCGCATATACCGGTTTAATCCCGTTAAACAGCAGCCTCGAGCAAAAGCGAAGAAAAAAAAAAGTAAAAGAGAGCGGGCCCTCTGCCCCAGTTCGCACGAACACAGCGGGAAAAGCAGCGCGGGGGATGGAGCAGCGGAAAATTAAGCTGCGCGAGCAAAAAAAAGAAAAAAGGAAAAGGCGCGAGCGTGTTAGTGGCGATCAGCAAACGTTCCCCGGATCGGCAGACGCGCGACGCAAACTCTACTGCCGTAGCGCGCTAGTGCGGACCACCGGGCCACGAGATTTAAAGCGCGACGTAAATACAGAGAAGTGCTAATCCCCGGCAACCGCTGCCTACCGGGCTAGGCGCGCCCGCCGGCGAGCTCCTAGCGTTCCGGAACGCGGATTTGGAACACCCATGGCTGAGCAGGTGACCGCGGCGATGGCAGCGAAGGCAACCAGTTCATGGTAGCCGCCAGAACCTTCAGCAATGGAAAGGCTGCCTAGCCAGAGAAAACCAGGCAGCAGACTGTTCCCTTCCACTGTTCGGTGCCTCAAGGCTGGGGTCACACGCTTGCGCGACCACTTCCAATTTTTCACAAGGTTTGCGCGATCGCTGTCGCCCTTTCGCTTACGACAAATCAACCAGTTCTGTCTTGCTAGAAAATAATATTTACTTCTAAACGGTATGCGCTGTTAACACCAATCAGGGATGCTACAGGCAAAATGCGGTTTGAAGCACTTTTTGTGTAACGTTGTGTTAGCACATTGGGAGCAAAGACCATCATGCGCCAGGCACAAGCTGTAGGAAATGTTTTCTGCGGGATTTAATAAAAATGTGGGAAGTGATCGGTGGTGTAGGGGGCCTAAAAAGTTTAATTAGTAATAAGAGAGAAGAAGACATTGAGGAATGGCTAATGGTAAAAACTTTAATAAAGGTCAGGTAGCCTCAGCGGCCATCCTTCGCTGGGCAAGGATGTCGAGGCTCCAAACAAATCAAATAAAAACCCCAGCCTTTTATCTCACGAATGAGAAAGTGACTGAGAAGCGTCAGGTGAAGCACTGGGTCATGACTTATATCTTGTTAAGAAAACCTGCTTATGTTAAAAAATCTAAAAATACAAGACATGTCCACAACTGCGTTATCACCTATGAGCAGCACTGAGTGAAAATGAATGCATTGATAATAAAACAGAGAAAAGCACTTTTTCCTTACTTTTCCGAGTTTCGGGAATGATAATAAAATGTGATTAACTGTAAGTTCATCTCCACATGTACAAAATGGTTTGTCTTGTTTCGTCAGTAGAAAGTTGTGTGCGAGGTGTGTGTGACCTATACAGAGACGGCAGATAATGACTTCCTTGAAACGCTCTTGGTGGACACATGACTTCCATTCACCTAATACTGGCTTTACCAAGTGTAATTTATTATTTATTTCGTTGTTCCAAGCGGTTTGCCATTTCTGACTTGCTTTAAGATGGACGATGTTTATGCAATCTTTTACGGCATATTTACACTTTTAATATCCTTGCCACGAGCTTGGGCAGCGCGCAAATCTGCTCTTTCGTTGCCTTTTATGCCGACATTACTTAGTACCCAGCAAAGCCTTATGTTTTGTCTTTGAGCAATGGCAGTTTTGTGTATGATTACTATTTTTCCTACGGCTACACACACAGATGGCGTAACATTTGGCAGTCCCGAACCGACTCAGGCTATGAGGGACGCCAAGGGCTACGGAGAGCCTACTCGCTTGCTCTCGGTCTCTTCGAAATACTTGATACTTCTTAAAAATATGCTTTTGCAGAGGCCCCAAGTTTCTCCTGTAGATATAATGCTACAGGCGACAACGAATTTAAAAGGTCTGTTACGTCGCATAGTTTGTTAGTAGTCCACGCAAGTTCCAGTGGATTAGGAACGCCATGAAGGTTTGTGAGGATGAGCTAAAACTTAGGTTCCTGTTTGTTCGGGACCGGTTATGGGAATTTTTTCCTTTGTCTGTTCAAGAGATCTTCGCCGCCGCTGCAGCGGGGGCGAGCTCGGGAGTGTCCATCGCCTCAGTAGAGGCGCTGGAATTCCGCGGAGCCCAACCTTCTGCCCGCGGAGAACCCGTGGGCAGAAGGTTGGGCATCTCCTGAACGGAGGAAGCCTGGCGGGCTGCCGACATCGTAGCCGGCAGGACCTTTTTCGGGGGTGGCGTAGCAGCTTTAACTGCGTCTGCCAGAGGCGCGGGTGGCCCTGCCTCAGTCTCACTGGGTGTGAGCTGGGCCCTATGCCGGTGTGGTGCGGCACGCCCACGCACCACATCGGCGAAGTTCAGTCTTGCGCTGATGGAGAAAGTTCCCTGCGTCACTGAATGTCGCCTTCGTGCTTCTCCAAAGCTGATGTCCTTCTCCTTCTTCCAGGATGGGCACGACCTTGAGTAGGCAGCGCGCTCTCCCTCACAGTTCGCCATCGCAGTTCTCTGAAACGTGATCCTCCGACGCGTATTTCGCGCACGTCTTGCGGCCACGGCAACTCTGTGAGCCATGGCTAAACCTCTCGCAACTGAAGCAACTTCGGAGGTTCGGAATGTAGAGCCTGACATTTACTTTAAGGCATATCTCCGCGCAGAGCAGAATTCGCCAGCCGCTCTGTCTCTCCCGTCCTCATCAAGCGCGGCTACGTTCCAAGTATGAAAGCACTACTGTAGCAGCGCTTAAAGCATGGCCACGTGGAATTTTGCTCCACATTAGGTGCGGGGAAAAAAAACGCATCAAAATAGAAATTTACCAGTTAGAGGGGTTTTTTTCGTTTTCGGACTGTCAAATATTTGTCACTGCAATTTTCGCCCGAAAAGCAATGTATTCTACTCTATTGGGTTTTATGGCGCATAAGCAACTCAGACCATCATGCGCCAAAACCATGGTATAATCTCTCTTTAAAAACTGGGTGACCTCGGTGACAGTCTTTGTCAGAACAAGGACACCCATGAGCCCAACAAATCAAATAAAGACCTCATCCTTCTAGTCCGGCCTGAGAAAATGGACGCGAAACATCGCGAAATGCGTCAAAGCACGGGTAAGGATTTTTGTAGTTGTAGCTTTTTGTGACATTCTAGTTTGCTTAAGATCAACACTTCTTTCAGGAAACTAAAAACAGATGAAATCTCTACAAGTGGATTATCTCCCAAAAGTAAACTGGGGTGGAAGGGAGTGTCTTCATTGTCAATCGCGGTAAAATATTTCCTAAAAAATTTTGATGCATTTATTACTCGACTGAACAAAATATAAACTGACTTACTATAAGAGTGTTCAAAAACACAAGTTGAGGTTGCGTTGCACTGTTGCGCACCAATGTATTTTTAAAAGTTAGTTGGGCCACTTAGTACACCATATATTAACGAAGCAAGCAAATTAAGAAGACTATTCCTTCCCTGCTCATAGCTCGAGTCGCAAGCGCAGCATGTCAAGGATATACAATTACCCTCCACTCCATAGTCGGCGGCTACTCTTTTGCCATGTTACCTGTCCGACCATGCGTCCGCGCTCAGTGCTTTCGAACACATTTCTCGTGCAGGACTTTCCGAAACACTGCGACTTCCTAAACCATACTTCAATTATTCTCAACTTCAAAGGAAGTCAGACGACAAATTTTCATACGACGTAACGATCTATGAAATTTTTGAGTAATTGCCAAAGCATACAGCCAAGTAACAGTGGTTTCGCTGCAAAGATAAAGCACTGGGCCCACATTGGTGTTGCAACAGCTTTAACTTCCAGAATTCTCGAACTGGAGCAGCGAACATGCCACAAGATTGATACGATGAAATTTTTTTTTGCTCTTTCCAGCAAGAAAAGAAAGTAACGTAAGATATCAAATCCAGAATTTACTGCTGCTTTAAAAAACCCGCAGCCTTCAGGTTCTTACTCAGAACCAAAAACAGTTAATCATTTCGTTGCAGTGCTTAGCCTCGTGCGCTCGTTATGAAAGACTTGTAGAAAAAGGATAGCGCCAATCGGTGGCTACAGCAACGCGCGACAAAAGGCGAAAGGTAGAAAAACAAAAAAAAAAATGCCGACCAATTAATGTTATCAATCCCAGTCCAGTGAGAATAAAAAAAACACGGGTCCAACAGCAACACGTCCTCGGCGAACTGCAACGGCAATACAGGCGGCACCTAAGCTACGACGTCAAAATGACAACCATCGTTCCAAATTGACCGCCTGTTTGGAGAACTGTGTTTTCTTCAACCGAATGAATCAATAAATGTCTGCGACTGATCCATTCGGTTAAGGGCGTATTCCATCCTCAATAATTAAAAAAAAAAAGCGGGAGACTGCGGCTCAGCCGGGCCTCACCGCCACCTTGGTCCGTGGAGGGGGGGGGGGGGGGGGGGGGGGAAAGAAGTGCCGCACCTGCGCCGCCCAGTGACCCACGGAGAACAAGTTGGGGCACGAATCCGGTATTAAAAATTCGGGCCCGAGTTTCATTTCCTTTATTTGCCGAGGGAGACGATGCGCAGGGGAGCCGGCGAACGCGTGACCTTCTCCGAAAGGGCGGGCGCACAAGACAAACAGAGCAGGCGGCCGAGCAATGGTCCGGTCACGCAGCCGAGCAGCACGGATTAGAAAGGGGCTACTAAAGAACAAAACGGTCCTCCGTGGGCCGCACACAAATCACAGCCCGGGGAAGGGGGAAAGGCGAGGAGAAAATTCGATAGCCGAAAGCGCGAGCGGCCCCGGAATATATAAGAGGCGGCACAAACCCACCCTTCTTGAGAGACGCCACACGCCGCGGTGGAATAAAAATTCAATGCAGGCAGGAAGGGAGGAAAGGCGCCGGCAGATTAGAGAATGCACGGCGCCCGAGAAAAGGCACGCACCCGGAGACTCCCAAGGAGCGGACGCGCTCCGACAAGGCGCGTGACAACAATACCGAACGGGGCAGCGGCGACCACGAAAAACATTTTCGCCCCTTTTTTGCTTGCTCGACAGGCTGCTCCCCTGACGACAGTAATCCTGTTTGGGTTAGTTCCAGACCCCTCAAGGACTGTCCACACCACCGAGGAGTCTAAGTGCAAATGCAGGAAACTGTGCCAGGAGCAATTTGTCTACGAAATTACAGACGCGGCCAGCAGAGAAACAAAAATTAACGCCGCGAAAGGGCCAACAAATAAAGAGGGGCCGCACTCGCTTTAAGAGTGGGCTCTTCGGCCCACTCCGAACGGTATTGCTTCTCCCGAGCTCGGCTGCTGCCGCCAGGCTTCACACTCCCGTTCCATTTACTCGATGTCCCCCGAAGGAGGAGGGGACGAGTCTCCCGCCGTGCCAAGACAAACAATGCTACGCTGCAGAAGAAACAAAAAGGAATTTTGTGCCTGCGCCGCGAACAGCAAAAAAGCTATCGCCAGGAAACTCCCCCCCTACCCCCCAACAGCTTTAGAAAAAGAAGCGCAGTTGAAAAAAAAAAAAACATTTGCGACAGAAAACGCACCCGTGCGTATTACAGAGATGCATAACATACTGAGCTCCCAAAAAGCACAATGCCGAGAGTACACTCGGACAAAAAATAAAGCGAGGAACAAAAGGGCCCTACAATGGCAAATAAACGGAGAGGAATGTGCTCCCTTAGGCGGAAATAAGACGTCAACCTAGAAACCGGCGCAACAGCGCATGCAGCCCGAACTGCAGAGCGAAGACCGGAGGACAAGAAAGATAAAAGCAAGGCGAAACACGACGTAACCGTGCAGCGAGAACCGACTTTTAGAGAGAGAAAAAAAAAACCCTCTTTGGGCCCGCAACATATCCCTACAGTTTGCGCGGGAAGAAAAATTCGCAGGTGTGTTTCGCGTGAAAAGAAAAGGAGAGACTCCCCGCAGCACCAGCAGCGCGAATGCGCGAAAAGGCCAAAGAAGACGACTGGCCGCGATGCACCGATGACCCCGCTTTCGCCAAAGCCGCCTGGCGCCCACGCCATCCGACAATTTGCCCCGGTGGAAGGGAGAGGGGGGGGGGGGGGAAGAGCCGGCCGAAATATGCGAACTGCTGCTCGCGTAAAGCACGGGACTATTCGCGTGAACGAGCAAGAGAGAACGCCGTACAAGGGAGAAGCTCCTGTGCAGATAAAACAAAGCACGGCAAGGGGCAGAGAGAGAGAGAGAGAGACAGAGAAATCGCATTACACCCGAACCGTCGCAACTCATCCGTGAAAGATTAAAAAGAAAGACGTCGAAGGGGGCCAAAGCCGTCGCACCAGGAGAGCGCCAAATTTCACGCTACCAACGAAGTGCAACAGCACGAAAAAGCACACTTGGGGCAAACACGACCAACACTGGGGGTCGATTTAACAAGAGGAGCGCCGGGAGCACCTTGGCAAGCAGGGACCTCGAGCGCGGGGCCGACTCCGAATGTACGCCCAACGAAAAGCCGTTAATAGAAGCAGCAGCCATTCATGACAGAGAGCATATCTCAGAGGCGGATTTAAATAGGGGGGATGTTACGCAGGAGTATTACGTCGAACCCCATTTTATCGACGAAAAATTACCCGAGTGAGACGTATTTTTTAAACCTTTCACCCACACCAAGAGTGACCCATAAATGCGCACGTGGCGTACCTCTGGGACGCGACGGAAAACCGACGCGGAGAAAAAGTTCGCACAACAGAAATGCTACCGAAAGGTGGCGAGTGCAGAATGGCTAAAGCGAGAGATTCAGCACCGTAGGCAGACAATTCCGTGCGCTCAAAAGCCGCAGAGCTCTGGCGACGACATTCCAGAGACGACGTCCCCGCAGTTGTTAGAGACTTTGCGAACATGCTGCTCATCCGTTTAGCATACGTTTAGCAGGCGTCGGCTCTGTCGACGGTTCGGGCACGGCTTCCCTTTTATGCTCGAAATACTCCCGAACATATTCTGTGCTCATCTGGAGACGCTTCTTCAAACGCTCGAATCTCGGCTGCTGGCTGCGGCTGAACCGGCGGTCAGGCGTGTGCCATGGCGTCGGAACTGAACTCCTCGCGCGACTTCCGCCCTGAGCAACGACTACGATTAAGCGGCCACGGGCGCGCCCGGCCTGGCCACGTCTTCTCGCTACGCAGTGCACCGATGCTCGACCCATAAAGGAACCATTAACAGACTCCAGCCCCAACGCGACTTCCTCTCCGAGCCGTAAAAACGAAGCTGAAACGGACGCGTGAGCACCTTCGTGCTGCGTTCAAGGAAAAAATTAAATGCCATCGTGGTTCAGCTCCCTGTAACAGCTGTTCGCCGGAAGAACGCACGTGCAAAAAAAAAAAAATCTGGAGGAGGCAAAATCATCTCATCAAGACAATCCAGTCGGGTCGCGGACAGCACGATGCAAGGAATAAAAAAAAAACTGTACAGACGCTGCCTACGAGTGGGAATGCGAAATCCCTAGTTTTGGCGCGGCCGAGTTCCACTAAAGCTCTTCCTGCGATATGGTTCGTCCGCGTGGTTTATTGTGCACGAAGACCAGCACAGAACTTCGAGCTACACAGTGACTCCAGTCACGGCCAAGCGTTTGGAAAAGGAGGAGCGGACGGGTCGCATCTGGGGAAGGCCGCGACAGCGACCCAGTAAGGCCAAGCGAACTGCATGAAGCAACGGTGAGTGTGTGCCCTGCGATCGCCTCTCGGCTCAGGGGGATCCGTTAGATGACGTCACTACGCGCGCGCCGCTACTCCTCCTGAACTCCGGCCTCCCCCACGAGTCGGTGCGGGATCGCCAGCACGCAGATAATGATGATGCCCCCGTTGGCAACCCTCCTGAACGGGTGGTCACGTTGTTGTGACCCGCCAAAAGACCGAGCCGCATATGCATGCGCAAGCTATCGGCGCAACGCGTGCGCCTCGCTCGGCGACGGCGCGATGTCGGCATCTTTTTTGGGACCATCGCTCGGCCTAAACAACGCCGGTCGCCGACAGAATTTCGCCCAAAGGGGTTAGTGATCCTTACGCATTAAAATGCACAGACTATCTCATTGTCGAGAGATGTAAAGGCGGGGACATATGCACGAAAAATGGGTGCAACTCACTGCGACGCGCCGTTGTGAACGGCATCGCAACGACCGATCGCAACGGCCGCTTCGCTGCTGTTGCCTGTTGCGGCAAGATCCGTTGCTTAAAGCATCGCAGAAATCGAGCACATCTTTGTTCGATTATGAGCCGGGTTCACAGTAAAGGATTGGCAAGAGCAGTACTGTTACTACGGCACTGACCAGTTCCAACGCGCCTTCAGCTGCGGCATCGATGCGAAACCAGCTAGGCTTAGCGACGACCGGGGCAGCCAGGAAGCAGCGCAGTTCGTCGCCCGGCGCGCCCGTAGGCGGCGTTGTCGCCAAAAGCTCGGCTCTTGCGGAGGAATGCGAGCCGTTGCTCGAATTTTGCAGGTAGCCTTTTCGATGGCATGGCGGTTTTGTCGCTTTTGCTGCGAACGTGAGGGACACCGAACCTGTCAGCCAGCTGGATCCTCTCCACCGGCTTCATGATATGCATGAGCTACTGACTGCTGAACGGGTGGTCACCCTGAACGTGACCACCCTGAACGGGTGGTCACGTTGTTGTGACCCGCCAAAAGACCGAGCCGCATATGCATGCGCAAGCTATCGGCGCAACGCGTGCGCCTCACTCGGCGACGGCGCGATGTCGGCATCTTTTTTGGGACCATCGCTCGGCCTAAACAACGCCGGTCGCCGACAGAATTTCGCCCAAAGGGGTTAGTGATCCTTACGCATTAAAATGCACAGACTATCTCATTGTCGAGAGGAGATGTAAAGGCGGGGACATATGCACGAAAAATGGGTGCAACTCACTGCGACGCGCCGTTGTGAACGGCATCGCAACGACCGATCGCAACGGCCGCTTCGCTGCTGTTGCCTGTTGCGGCAAGATCCGTTGCTTAAAGCATCGCAGAAATCGAGCACATCTTAGTTCGATTATGGGCCGGGTTCACAGTAAAGGGTTGGCGAGAGCAGTACTGTTACTACGGCACTGACCAGTTCCAACGCGCCTTCAGCTGCGGCATCGATGCGAAACCAGCTAGGCTTAGCGACGACCGGGGCAGCCAGGGAGCAGCGCAGTTCGTCGCCCGGCGCGCCCGTAGGCGGCGTTGTCGCCAAAAGCTCGGCTCTTGCGGAGGAATGCGAGCCGTTGCTCGAATTTTGCAGGTAGCCTTTTTGATGGCATGGCGGTTTTGTAGCTTTTGCTGCGAACGTGAGGGACACCGAACCTGTCAGCCAGCTGGATCCTCTCCACCGGCTTCATAATATGCATGAGCTACTGACTGCTCTTGCGTAAATAATAAACCAATAAACCCTGCGCGTACAGCAGCAGTATTTCGGATAACATGGCTATTTTGTCTTTTCTTGTCAAGGGTTGTTGGGGCCTTGAACTTGGGGCCCCACTACCAGTCCGGCAACATGTAACCCCCCCCCCCCCCCCCCCCCCCCAACGCCAGTCGCTTTGCTTATGTAAGCCATCCCTCGCGAGCGATGGCGGGCGCGGCTTTCTTCGCCGCTTTTTTATGTATGACGACCCGCGTGACCAGACCTGGTTAAGGGCCGTGCTAATGGATGGCGCCACAGGGCCTGGGTCGTACCACCAGTTCCTAGCCCACATGAGGCTGCGATGCAAGAGCGGGGGCTATGAGGATCTTTCAAAGCGAAGACTCACGAAGAGCTCCGGACCCTGCCATCTCGCGCACTACAGCGCAAAATCACGCAGGGGCTCGACGTCATTGGGGCAGGCCTGGTGAACAGATTCGGCGAGCTGGCGCGCGTTACGCTCGCACCTTTAGCGGCGTAACTGCCGGCGATTCGGTCGCGTCCGACTGGCAGCATGGAAGGGTCAGCCTCTTGTGCCAAAGAAGAAAGGAGGAGATGCAAGGCTGCTGCGAACTACTGTCCGCTTATTGTAAATCCGTTATACTCAGTGGCACGGGCAGGGACACTTTATTTTTCGTTCTTTTTTATGTCCCACAAAAATTTGTCCGCTAACCGTGACGCGCGTACTACATCGGTTTTTCGCGCACATCATGAAAAGTTCGATGAAAGCATGGGTAGAGAGTACTGGTGCGATCACCGAGCTGCAGAATGGCTTCCGACCAACACGACGCCAGGAGGTCGCCCAATTTGTGCCAACACAAGGCAAGGGATCCCGGGACCTGGTGAGCTGCTTCCTAGACGTTGTCAAGGTGTATGACACCGTCTCATCGCATGTTAGGTGTTGTAATGCCACGAGTGGATCAACATGCTGCGTAAACTCTGCAGTGACAACACAGTTGTTGCCTGCTTTAGTGGCGCCCGCTCACTCCACTGCTCTATGCGATGAATGTTGCGTTGAATGCACCTTCCCTGAGTCAGGCCTGGATTTCCGGTTCCACTATCTCCATGATGGAATACCGGACGCTTGGATCCTGCCAGGCCTGGCATATGCCAACAACCCAGTACTACTTGCAGAGAATTTGCACGCTCTCCAGAAGCTGGTCACTCTGGCTGCGAATATGTCGACCAACAGGGGCTCCAATTCAACACCCAAGATGTCCGCCATGCTGCAGCTCAGGTGCACACGACGGTGCTGAAGTGGCCCTACCAAAAGTCACGTGACCTCATACATCAGGCTACCCATTACCGGTACCTTGGTGTCATCGTCAGACCCGCACCTGTGTTACTAGATGCTCATGAGAAGCACCTGTACCAAGTCTGTCGGAGGGCCAGAAATATGTTGTAGCGCCTGTCTATGGGGCTGAAACAGGTACAGAGGTAGTACATGTTGGTCAGCGAAATCTGGAAAGCCGTACATACATGTTCCTGCCTTAACATTCGCAAACGCCGTGCTCTGCATATTGCCCAAAACACGATCCTGGTTAGAACTCGGCCAGCGCGAAGTGGGCAGAGTGGCTCTGGGCTGCCATTCGAAACGGCGTGGACCTGGCGTCTACACACGCTGAGCCACCAGTTCGGCCTGTTCGAGCAGTCAGTGAGAAAAGATGAAGCTGTGCAGACGAGCGCTCGAGACGCGGAGCCGACCCAGAGGCACGCGGAAATGTGGTCGAAGTCTACTCGTATTTTGTACAGCACCCACAAGAACCAACAGAGCGTACCGCAGTGAAAACAACGTCTTAAAGCCCCTGGCTTACAACTCGCGGGGCGCTCTATGACTCGCGCATGTGCAGTCAGCATCTCTCTCTCCCCCCGCTTTTTTCCCCCCTTCCTATAATTAATGTGTTTTTTTTCTTTATGTAACGGCTAGGGAGAAAAATTCGCGCACCCGATGCACGGGACCATGGAGACGCTGCTGCTGCATGCGCTGCTCCGGCGGCAGCGCAGCACGTAGGCAGGTGAACTGAAAGCATTGCCCGTGATCGTTTCAATTGGACTCCGTGTTCTCCTCTGTTCTGGCGCCGAGCTAAAAGCATTTCATGCTTTTAAAAGACGTACGTAAAGCCAGGTGACCGCCACGCCCCGCAACTTCAGTCGAGGTGTGCTCTGGACGGAACCCAGCCCGTTCCGAGCAACAGCCGAAGCACTGCGCATGTGCGGAATGGAAAGTTTGGCGGAAAGAAAAGAATGAAAACGGACCGCCCATCCGGAGGGGTTACCCCTACAGCCAACGTTGTCACCGGCTTGCTAGAGAAAAGAACAAAATGGGCATCTAGTTCGGTGGCGCAACAGCGAAATCCAGGATGGGACAGGAGGGACGGAGAAACGCCGAGGCTGGAGAAGCGAACCTCACGAGGCAGCGACGCGCGGACGCCGATAAAAGGCAGCCACGGTCATCGGCCACAGGGCCGCTTTCGAAAGCCGAACGCCAAGCGGGGAGTGAAACCCGATCCGCGTGCTCGGGAGGAGGCTACGCACTCTGCACGAGCTGCGCACAACTACGAGTTCGACAAACGCTCTCTCTCCACGGCGTCCTAAACGCATAGCCTGAAAAGAGGCCCGCTGTGACACCCAACTCTACTAAAAGAAAGGGCGTCGCCCAGGAACGCTCCCTTTCGCGGTGGTTTTCTCAACACTGCTACCCTGCTGAGAGGTCCACAGCCGGCACGCCCGCGTCGAAAAGAGCCGAGACAGGTGTATTAAGAAACTAGTGCTGCGCGCCCTCACCGTGGCCATGCTGGAACGAAGTGTCCCAAGCAATAACGCTGGTGGAACTGGCGGCAAGCTTGCGTGAGAAACAGCCTTACTCCTCGCGTTCACGAATATCATCGGCGGGAAGCCAAACCCTCGCCTACCATCAAGCGCGATAAGGCTAGTCTCGATTACGTGTCGTATCATGTTTTCCTTAAAATTTATTTTTGAGGCAGGGCGGCATTCGAACCACTTAAGATCGCTCGCGCGCAGCAAGTTACCTCGTTACATGCGGATTCATGAAAGTATGCGTAGTTTGCCGGCTACGCTATCACCTAGCCAATTACTTGGAAAATCGCAAAATTGTAGTGAACAGGCCGAGGCGCTTTCAAGCAACTCAAGGAATGGCACAAAAGGATGCGTTGACGAGCAGAGCGTCTGCGGAGCCTAAGTGCGCAGGAGACTCGTCCACATCACGCTCCTGCATAGTCCAAAACATCTTTTTCGCCTATCGTACAGCATTTTCCAGAAACGTGCACCTAAGTCTGTATTACCAGACACCTCCAAATTATTTGCTCAAACAAAACGATATCCTCGTTGGAAGGATGTCACCTATAGCCAAGTTTCGGCCTTGCCCGATGACACTGTGCCCGTTGCGCGAGCGACACCTGGCTCCAGAATGTTGCGTACAAAACCAGAACGTTTTCCTTGATAAAAAGAAAAAAAGACAGCAGACACGCCAATGCATCTCAAGGGCGGGCACAGAAATGGAAGACTCTTCCCGGTCCGCAATGGACAAGGTCGCGTCAAGGTCGCACACCCAGCCCGCCGGGCCGACTCGTTAGCGCAGGCAGAGAGGCGCGACAGAAATGGCGTCGCCGACAGCAGGGGACCGCCATAGGAGGCAATAAACAGCGCGCCAAAAAGAATGCCACCTCTTGCCACAGAGCCAATGCAATCCCCGTCTCGCCAATTCCATTGCATGCCAGCGGAGCGGCAACGAAGGGCTGCAGCGGGAGGGGAGGACCGCACCAACGTCGGGCCAGGCACGGGGACTCGCACTACTCCAGTCGAAAAGGCAGCGCCCCAAGAAAGGTAACCACAGCCAAAAGGAAATCGCCGAGGACAAGAAGAAGAAACGGCGTGCGGTGCCCAATCGAATCGCGCAAACAATCCAATTAGCGGCGAAGAGCCTCGGCCTGGTCTTAACAAATTTGTGGCGGGCTCTGCTGCAGAAAGGGCGGTTTGCGCACGTCCGACTTTCCCCCCCTCCTTCTGCGCAGGCAGGGAAATGCATGCACGAAGGACCGCCTCTTGCTTGTCCCCTGACGTTGCAATACCTCCGCGATAACGCACGTTTAAAAGCCTCAAGCATCGAACCAACCAAGGTTCGCAAAGGAATAAGGGGACCGTACACTGCATATGCCTTCGTTGTCCCAAGCAGTGCAACCGAAAATAATAGCAGACATCTTAGAGCGCATTCTTCGAACCATTAACCGCGTGGAAGGAAATGAGGTCACCGACTCGCGATGCTGGTTTCTTAGCTGGTTCCCTGGCTTTCATGTGGCATCAATCTCTGCACCATCACGCTGTTTCCGCGAACAATAACCCCTCTACATCGCGTTGCAAGGCAGCGAAGAGTCCCTTAAAGGCGGCGCAGACCAGCGGTCAGCGCCACGCATAATCCCCGCGGGGACTCAGTCAACAGGTGGAAAATCCCCGGAGGGAGTGCGCGGCGCGCAGAACCCGAGGAGAAGGAAGCCCGCCCTAACCCAAGCAGACAAAACGTATTAGCGCGCGTGGAAGGCGCGCCAAGGAGCCGTAAATAAATAAACGGAGCACTGCGCTCCGACTTTTGAAAACCAGTTTTAAGGCAGCGTTTCTCGCGGCCCCCACGCCAGCAGCCGCTAAGAGCTTCGCGCGCAACACGGCCGGGAAACCGGAGGGAAACGGAACGCGGCCGCCTGTTCTCCGCGGCAGGCGTCTTCCCCGGACGGCTGTTGTCTTGACGCCGGCTTATAAATTTTTCCCCGGGAAAGGGACGGGGGAGGGCGACCCTAGGCTCCCTAAGAGGATTTCCGCACGACAGCCTTTCGACTGAGCGAAGATCGAGAAAAGGGCCACGCTCCAGGCATGGCCGCTAAGCTTTTAACAACTTTGGAGGCAGCCCGAGGAAACGGCAGGCCGGCAGCAAAGATGTCAGCCGCAATGCGTCCACTCCCGCCACACCCGCTTCGGACGGCCAAGCGCCGCCTACGGAGCGGAGACACCGCGCTGTCACAGCGTCGGCAGCGCAGTCGGAAAGTAACGCGCACAGCCAAACCGGGACCAACCAACGGGACCAAGCGGGGCCACTCACTCGAGCGTACGCCCGCTCTGCGGCCCAGAAAAATAAAAGCCCTCGCGTGCGCCGCGTTGGGCTTGGCTGCGCGCAAAGCGGCCGCCGCGAGGGGGAAGAAAAGGCGGCTGCAAATGCGCGGCCAATTCCGAAGGTGCGCGCCGCATTAATTAGCGGCCGACAAGCGCGAGCCAAACTCCGGCCGCAGATCCCGGCAGGGCCCGCCTTCTCAGCGTCGCCCGATAAGGTGGAGCGGTCCACGTGCGCCCGCAAACAAACACAGCCGCGGCAGAAGGAGCCAGGGAAGCGTCATTAGGGCTGATTGCTTATCGGCCCACCTCGCGATGGGGGTCGCCGTTAACGTCGACTCTCGGCGGCAGCGACGGGCCTCGACGCCGACCTAAGTGGCGAATTAACACCGCGCCGCCGAACGCGCGAAAACAGTGCCGGCTGTGGCAAAATCCCGCCAGTGGGCATCGGTGCGACGACGCCCCAGAAAGAGCCGACGCGCCACCGGCGACTCTAACTGAGTAACGGACGGAAACGGCGCCTCTACTGCGCGCTCATTCTCGGAGTGCTAGCGAACGACAAATCTTTCGTATGGGGCCGGCTCTCCTGACGTTCCCCGAAAACTCACCGATGACCGCCCGCCAAAGAGGAAACAGAGAAAGACGTGAAAAGACACGTCGCTGCTAAAGAAACTGTGACCGCGAAACGCAAAAACGCACACCGGCTGATGCCGCTTGCAACGCATCCCGTGGAAAAACAAAACACCGAGGGCCTTAGCAACAAACTTCACAAGCGGAATCACCTCGTAATGATTTGCGTAGAACATCGAGAGGTCAGCGGACGTGTCTAGAGCACTTGGGATCAAATAAACCGAAAGCAAGGGGCCCGGTGCCCGCATGCCTCTACGTTCCGCCCCAGTGGCAGAGCTGCGTGCGAAACTCGACACCTGCTATAACCTTTCGCTCACCAAACTAGTCTTCGTCTGCCAGATGGAGACCACACCAATACCGGCAGCAGTTATACCGACTATTCCGCTTTTATCCACACTACCAAAGTTGCAAGAAAACTGTGGACAGCTGACCGCATACCGTTTCAACGGCCAAGAGCGCGCTTGTGCTTGAGAAGATAAAGAAGCAATATGTCCAACGACAGGGAGGGAAGGCAGGAAAAAAGACTGTTTATTAACTCCCATCCTGCAGTCAACTCGGAGCTTGTACAAATAGAACTACGTCGTTCAACCGGGACTAGCACCTGCTTTCACCTACAAACCGCGACCACCGCCGATCGGGCGCTCACCTCAATCAGTGCCAAGAGTGCGGCGAGTCCGTCAGCTCCGAGCCACCACGAGGCGCCGCAAGGCCACTCGACGCACGTGACGCTTCGAAGCCAAAAGACACGCGGTCAGACGATGCATTCATTTCAGGAACCAGAGCGATGGAGGAGGGAAAAACACTGGCTGAGGCGCGGGGAGTATGAGGCGATAGCGTAATAGGTTAAGTCCCATATACAGGGACATTCACCCAAGGTTAGAAAGAAATCTTAAAAATAGGCTTTCTGAGTTAAAAGAGCACTTTTTTCGGCATACCATCGTAAGCTCAGAGTACAGCTAAGACGTCCTAACTAGCAGGTTGGTAACTAATACTGAATAGTTAACTTTTTAACTGTTACTGTTAGGCTCCTTAATTACTGAGAAGCATTTAGCCCACCGTAAGTAATATCCATTTCAGTTTTTACAATTTAAAAAACGCGGTTACCCTCGGCACTGCGGCAAAACGTATTCTGACTACATCGCGCCAAAATAGATGCGCTTTCGAGAAGCTTGCAGGCAAAGCAACCTGCTGACGCATTCCCACCGATTGCTCTTGCGAGTGGCAAAGAATCACGGTCTCTTTCCGCTGCCCTCTCGGACGCCCATGTATACTCCTACATCGAGGCTGTCTCGGACCTCACCAAACCCTTCCTACCACCTACGCAGCCATGCGCAGGTAAAGGCCACCAGATAAATGCATGCGCGGTCCGGCTACGGACGCAAAAAGTGCTGCCACGAAAATATGGCGGGGAAGTCCCAGAATGAATTTAAAAAAGGAGCAAAATCAATCTGGGCCGCGCCCTGAGAGAAAGCTTCGAGATCGCCGATGCCGAGCGGAGGCAGGCACGATCCCAAATTGAGGCAGCGGCATCGCGGCGCCGACTCGTAGCGCCAACTCAGCGCGAACGCCCGTCGAGGCACTCCAGACTTGAACCCGAGGCCTCTGGGAATTGATCTCGGTGGAAGCCGCCATGATTTAGTGACGCAATGCGAAGCAAATCAGGTTTCTTTTACACAGCGGCAGCTGTTAAACGCCCATTCCTGGGTTTCGCGTCGTCGTCGTCGTAGTAGTAGTATACGTCGTAGGCGTCGGCGTAACCGGCGGATACGTGGCCACGGGAACCACTCGGAGGGTGGTGGAGGAGGGTATGACGCGAGTGGAGGAATGCGTCACCGATGGGTAGGTACCAACGGAACTATTCTGAGGGTGGTTACCATGAAAGGAGGAGGGACAGCAGGGCGACAATGGTGGAATTTAGCGCCTCTCATCTGCGGTAGCTGCTGCACGGACGCGCCGCCCACGGAGAGGATCGAGAGCTAGGGCTTCGTGCGCATTCAATTCGTGCGCATCTAAAAACACTGCAGCCACCGCAGCTGCAAGGATTCTTCTGAACTTCTGAATCGAAACCAGTCTGATGCCACCGTCATTACTGGGAGCAACTAGGAAATATTCATATTAATGGTTAAAACTCCCGATTCGTCTTCGCCGCACTGCACTCAACAGGTAACTGAGGTGGTACGCTTCTCAAAATGCTCATAAGCTCGAGAGCAACAATGTTCCCTTCACATGCCTTTCTGCGGTCTCGGATCCATGCTGCGAGCACAGCTGAAAAAATGAAGTGGGAAATCTTGGCAGGGCTGAAAAATATGGTACAGCAAGAGCCAGCCTTCTGCCGGCGCAGATCAAGAACGAATGCCTACAGCAGCTTAGTTTTTGCAGAACTGCGCAAAGTACACAAAGCAAAAAAGAAGGGAACACAACGCAGCGCTTGTGATGGGCGTTCTCTTTTTTTTTGTGCGCTGTTCCGCAAAAACCACGCTGCCTTCGGCACGTGTTCATGCAAGTTATCACCGCCTGGAAAAAAAGCTTACTGAAGGCTACATCAACTGCTGCTCAGTAAACGGGAAATTTCGGCGTGCGCATTAAAAGGGGGAGAAAGTTCAAAAAAAAAAAAAAACCGCGTCAGCTGGGAGTGTCCGCGAACTGTGGCTCACTTCAGATACCCAAATGCGGCAAAGCGTTTGTCAACAGCTGCCACTTCAGTCCTACGCGAAGGAAAGTCTCCCGCGAGGATCTCAGACGACTGCACGTGCACGCTGGTCGTACATTTTCATTTCGCTCCCCTTACTCCCGATAGAGATGCCCTCATAAACTAAACGTTCGAATTTGGCTCGCATTTGAATAATTAAGCCTTCCTCACGCTATATTTTCCTAATTTTTTTCACCGCCCCAATACTTGCATGCTAAAGTTCACAACACCCGAGTTTTCAGCACTTCCTTTCGTGGCTACGATGGCGTTTGGAGAGGTTCCTGGCGACGGCGAGGAATCGCAGCGACGGTAACAACTCGGCTCCCAGGGCAACCCTCCAAGCAGAGGACAAAAGCTCCTTACCTGCACAAATAGAAGAAACATCCCAAATGAGCGCATTTAAACAACATACAAAAAAATCACCACGCTTGCACATCTCCGCATCAAAAAGCCTACAACAGATAAGTCCCAACTAGGACGAACAGCGAATGCGTGCCGCGGTAGACGTCATGGCCAGGACGTTTCAAAATACCAAGTTTTCAAGGTTATCACTCTGGCCCACTAAGCTACAATGTACGCGGTGACGAGATGACACGGCACACAGTGCCCACATAGTGCACAATATATATTTTGCATGGTTTTTAAAAATAGGCTTTTCAGTTAGAGGAACGCTTTATTCGGAATAGCATTGTCAGTGGTGTAGTACATCAGAATACAGCTAAGACGTGCTAATTATCAGGCTGGTTGAATAATTTTGATTCGCTAACCTTTCAACCATTGCTGTTCGACTTCTTAATTATTGAGAGGCGTGTAGCCCACCGTAAGTAATATACATAAGAGTTTTTAGAATTTCGAAAACGCTATTACCCTCGGCGCTGTGGCCCAACAAATTCTGGCCATTTCGACCAGTTACGTGCACTGCAGAGGTTGTTTTGCTTCAAAGCTCCTCGAAAGCGCATGTAATTTGGCGCGATGTAGCCAGAATTTGTTGGGCCACAGCGCCGAGGGAAACGGCGTTTTCGAAATTAAAAAAACTGATAAGGATATCAATTACGGTGGGCTACACGCCTCTTAATTAAGGAGCCTAACAGTATTAGTTAAAAAGTTGACTATTCAATATTATTCAACCAGCCTGCTAGTTAGCATATCTTAGAAGTATTGTGATGTACGAGGGGGTACCCAAAAGAAACCGGACTTATTTTTGTTTGAACTTATTTGTTCACATTTTAAGCACAGACCTTCAATTTCCTTCAAAGTATTCCCCACTTGCAATGATACGCTTGTCGAATCTTTCATTCCATTTTTCAAAACATTGTTTAAATTCATCTTTTGTGATGCTTGACAGTGCCTCCGTCGTTTTTTTCTTCACCTCAGCAACATCAGCGAAAAGCTTTCCATTCACCTATTTTTTCATTCTAGGAAACAAAGAAAGTAGCACGGGGCAAGGTCGGGAGAGTATGAGGGTTGAGGAATAGGGGTCATGCCATTTTTGGTCCAAAATTGTCGCAGAGAAAGGGCTGTGTGAGCAGGGGAATTGCCATGATGGAAAAACCAGTCACCCGACCGCCACAAATCTGGCCGCTTCCACCGCACACTGTTGCCCAATCTTTTCAAAACATCCAAGTAGAAAGCCTGGCTAACTGTCTGACCCTGCGGAACAAATTCTCAGTGGACGACTCCTCTCACGTCGAAAAAACAAATCAACATTGTTTTGAGGCTTCGTTTCACCTGACGAGCTTTCTTGAGGCGAGGTGAATTTGAAGTTTTCCATTGGCATGATTGCTGCTTTGATTCAGGATTCAATTCAGGAACACTTGAGTTGTCCCCATAGCATCGTCCTTGTACGTCTTTCTTAATATTTAAAGAGTTTCCATTCAACTTTTTCCGAGCAAAAATCAGAATTTCACCGGCGCACGCTGTTCACGAAAATCAGCCATTGCAAAAACGACATTCACACAAAACAGTCGTCACTCTAAACTGCCTAAACTAGTATGACCTCCTTCAACGACGGAACTCGGCTTGCTGACTCTGGAATGTTCGTTCTATGCGCTCCTAGTGGCAAAACGCGGTACCACAGAAGCTTTGCCGGCCAAAAAATTTAGTCCGGTTTCTTTTGGGTACCCCCTCGTATACACCGCTGACAGTGAAAGCTTATTTTTAAAAAGTGTGTAATATCTTAGGCGAAACACCTTGTACATATATCGCCACAAAAGGAACTTGAACGTCTTTAGCGGTGGTGCGACGGCCGAGATCGAACGTAATGAAAGACAAACGGGGCATTTGTCCAGTGTTCACAATCATTCCAGTTGATGATTCCTGTATCCCTAAAAGTCACCACTATGTTCTCATAATTCTCATGGAAAGTACGCGCAAGTAAGTCGGTCCGTGGTCGTCCTCAAGGGCGCCTAACATTAGGGTTTGCTAATGACAACGTTCTTTGCAGAAATGCAGCGGCGCGCATCTGAGCGCGCCAAGTCAGCAAGCAAAATGCCCACAAAATACGCCGCTGAGATCAGCTTGCAACGCCGCTTCGCGCACGGAACGAACAGAAGACGCACTGCCATACAACAATGACAGGCTTAAGCAGCTTGAGATTGTGTGTGTAACTGCCGTTCTTTAGAAGATAAACGACTGTGAATGAAAGCGCCCTCGCAGAACAGCCTATTTTCGGTCGCAGGAACATAGCGTCAAAGCGAGTCTGTGCGGAGAACGTACGTCTCGCGCAAAGTCATTTCCATTCCTCGGGAACATTAAAGCAAGAAATTCCGTCTGGCAAAGCGAACATTTACATGCGAGGATATGAGCCTCCCGCGGAGATCCTCGCATAAGGGCTGAACCGTCACTTTTTTTGTGTGTGAGGGTTGGGGGAGGGGGCAGATGTTTTCGCGGCGCCCCAGATAAATCCTTCCGCATCGATCATGAAGAGCGGACGACTCTCACTGCCGGAGACAAAAGCACGCCTCGTGGGCTGCTGCCATAAAATACCCCCGCTCGGAATGCACAAGACATGGGCGCTCGTTGCCAGCACCCATGACGCGCCACCCATGACGCGCACGGCCTCCGAGGCAGCTGACGACGCGGTGAGCAACACTGGCGCCTTGCGCTGTCAAGGTGGGGCTGTCGTCAACCGCGCCACGCGACAGCGCACGACAGCGGCCACAGGTTCTGGCTGCGCTGTCACGACGCCATCCCGGCCACAGCGCGCACCGACAAGGCGAGGCCAACGGCGCGGAAAGGCGCAGCAGAATGCGAACAGCCGCCGCCCGAACACGCCAGGCGCTGACGCTCACAAGACAGGGGGGAGCTTTATTCGAAGGAAAAAAAGAATAGCTGGAATTGTGAGAAAGCTCCATACGCACGCGCGGTGGAGCAAATGGCGCGGCTGCCCCCATTAAAGCACGCGGGTGAGAGCACAGCACGCGTTTTCAGCGCACACCGCGGGGACGTTGCGAACCGTCGGTAGGCCGCCCCGTGGCCAGGCGGAACTTTACACCACCGGGAACCGTTCCGCCAAACAACTGCAACGCGAGGAGAGAAACGCAGCACGCGCCGACTAACCCGGGCGCTGGCGCAAGCAGGCTCGCGCAAGGGTAGCGCAACAAACTCGTCGAGGGCGCGACGCGTACAAACCCAAACTCGAAGCCACACTTTTCAAGCTGGGCGCCGAATTTCCCGAGCTAGCGCGCCGTAAGCGGCACCAAACGGCAATCTCCGTGGTGATGGCACGGCCAGCATAG
Source organism: Amblyomma mixtum (assembly GCF_055824585.1). Classification (NCBI taxonomy): domain Eukaryota; kingdom Metazoa; phylum Arthropoda; class Arachnida; order Ixodida; family Ixodidae; genus Amblyomma; species Amblyomma mixtum. The sequence goes on along the minus strand of NC_143014.1, from coordinate 95,848,088 downwards.
GCGCATGACGTTGCCGAGACGAAGACTGCTCGGCCAAGTTGGCGCCCGTGTGCACGTGCACAAGTTGCACGAATGTGGAGGGGCCTTTTTCGCTAATAGCATCACTGGGGGGGATTTTAAGGCCCAAGTAAAATGAGCGGCCAGGCTTCTGCAGGAATGTAATGATCTGTGGTGCCAGTGGTGGCGAGTATAGGCTCGGGGTGAACGGGATAGGTGGCGCCTCCTCGTGTATAAACACTAATAGTGGAGGATGGGATTGGACGAGCCAAGCTGCCTGTAGTATACTGGCCACACTCAGGAGAAGGGGGGTCTGCATACTGTAACTATCAACGGATCCAGCAAAGGGAAGGAAACACTCGTTAAGGAGGGAGGAGGGAGCTATCGATCCTTCACAGAAAAACGAATGGCAGATAGGGGCGAATAAAAAAAAAAAAAAATACGGGTGCATGCGGACCCCGGGGCGCACACTAACTTGGGACCCCGGGGCGCACACTGACTGGACGACTCCAAAATGTTTAACTGCTCTCCGAGAGAGACGCGCGCGCGAGACACGGGTCGAGCGCACACAGACTTCAAACGGAGACGTAACGAGGCTCCCCGAAAATGGGCCAACCCGGAGGGGGCCGCCGCCCAGCAGCGGCGGATCGTGGCGCCCAGGTAAGCAGACCCACTCGCGATCTAAGCGCGGCTTCAAAGCTGCCGCCCTTCTTCCCCCTTCACTGTAGGCGACGGAATCTAATTTGCGGATCACCGGCAATGGGTGATCCATCTTCTTCCGGCACGCACAGAGGGAAAGTCGGGGGCACAAAACAAAAGGCGAAACGGCACGGGGGGAAAATCCATTCCACCGGCAGAAAGGACTGGAAACACGTACAGCCTCGAACTTAAACGCATTCATCACGCCGCACAGCGACGCGGGAGATGGAAAATCCACTCGAATCGTACCGAGCTCACGCCGCAGCGTCGCTCTGCCAAGAGGAATAATCGCGGGGATCAGGGAAAAGGCACACACGGGCGCCAAGCGGCGGCATTTCTTACGCACGACCGATCCCAGCGCGCCGCCGCCGATCGACACTAACCGAGTTTCTGGGCCGCAGCCGGGCGCCCCACCGCGATCCCCCTTTTATTTTAAGTCGCGCCCAGAGAGTCCTCCACCGCTGCTGTCAGTCGCTGGGGGAAAAAGCAGGGGACCCTCAAATTTTTCCCCGAAAGCGAAGAAAATCGCTTTCCGACGCTGTGCGCCTCTGCCCCGTAGGCTGCGATGCAAAAAAAAAAAAAAAAAAAAGCGTCAGCCAACACTCTTCAATTCGACTCTTTCTAACAGACGATGATGACGATAATGTATTCCATGGCGCAAGGGAATATGCAGCCAAAGAAAAAAAAAAACGTCAAACACATGGTCACTGATCAACTGAGGTCCAACGTACACGCTGTGGGTCGAGTTCTCTCGACGTGTAATAGGGGCTAAAAGTTTAAAGACAGATTCATGGTGTACAACGATCATGCATACGCGACGAAGCTATTTCAATGACAATGTATAAGGCCTAAAAAACGGTCCACAGTCTTTGTCCGGGCAAGAACTGCGGGGACACACACTACGCTTAGTGTGTCCTACCCTGAGCCCGCACAGCGTTACTTTTCTTTTTAATTAATCCATCTCGCATTTCAGTGCCAAACCTCACTATTTTTGGTATTACTGCGCGGAGTTTCTTCTCTGTTCGTATTACACTGTTCTTATTACTGTTACGACAAATTCGGCCACCTCCTCAACACTGAGAGAGATGATACGAAATTCCACGTAGGAAGCCTGCATCTCGCAAAAATTTAAAAACTACAGAGGCAACATTCAGTCGCCACTTCAAGGAAAGAGGGGCATGAAGGTTTTGTATTTCTCCTCAACCTCGGAAGGCGGTGACGCTTTCAGCCTCTAATTTCGGACACGCGATTAAGACACTGATAACAGAGCCACATCTTGAACAACGTGGCTCCGGCGCGTTATTTCAAAGATGCAGACACACTAAATTTTAGTCCCGATTTCTCGCTTTAGAATAATCCGCAGCAAATTAGAAAACAGGCAGCCACGTGTATTGCGCCAACAGGAGGTAAATAATTTTTTTTTTCTCACATGCCGTTTCGGTTTGAACACCCGAAGGACTGCCATCACGTACGAGACGCGTTCAAGTCAAAAAACATTGTTTAGCTGCAGTAGTTGAATTCCAGGTCTTGGCACATGCACCACTGACCAGCGCGTTACTCCAAAGAAGAAAAAAAATAAGCAGCCAAAAATCTAGTGTGTGTACTCTCTTAAAGGTGCGTATATGTGTGTCCTATCTTAAGCCTGCACACCGTTTACTGTTTTAAAATCTATCTGGTCTTTTAACCGCGTACCCCCAAATTTTTTTCATTATTGTGCGGAGTACGTGTGTTCTCTTGTTGCCAAGTTCCATTCCTCTTCCCACTGTCAGCGTATTGTGCTCCTAATGTATGGTCTTGGGTCCCGTTCCTAGCCCAGACTAAAACATTAAAGGCAGGAAAACGGCATCCAATTTCTGTTCTCAGTTAAAAAAAAAAAAATCGATTCTATGGGTCTTTCTGGGTATGCTGACGTTTTCCCGGAAGCAAAACACGCATTTATTGCCGAGAAAGTTGCTCTTGCGAACTTCTTTTCAACTGCTCTTAAAAAGCGCAAGTAACGTACAGGGTGGATCACTAAAAGCGGGTTCTGGATTAATTTCAACCACTTTACAACGTGCACTAAACAGTGAATGGGCGGCCCTTCGCGGCCGGTATTGAATCCCACGTCCTCGGCCACAGCAGCCCAACGCCACTGTCCAATATGGACAGTTTAGACAAATATATGAGCGATCGCCTGTAATGACCGATACAAATCAGCCCCCTTAATGAATGAAACCTTCACAAAAATGCGCAAAAGAAAAACGCAAGGCAAACCTTCAGTCACGCTACGCTCCCCAAGGGCTTTCAAGCATTAGCGTTTTTTTTTTTCTCCAGGAGTCAGTTTTCCAGCGGTCTCATTTCCACTGAACAGCCAGGACGAAACTAACACGGCGCAGCTCAAACGTGGAACATTCGTTGCAGTTTCAGAACCGCTCAATGAGCGTACAGTGACAGAAAACATGGTTTCAAGACTGAAGCGGAGCGTGTCATATTCGCCAAGAATAGAAATCTGTGCAATCTCACATCCTCTCTTAGAAAAAAAAAAACCCCAGGCAGGTTCTCCGGTCAGCAGCAGAGTGTGCATCGTTGAGGCCACTACAGGCACTTTGCTTTACCGGCTAACGTTGATTGTTGCGAAATTCCACCCTACAATACGCAGCGGAAGTAAAACTACAAGCACCATTTTTTTTTATTTTTTTTACAATCTGTCAGCCGCTTAGGTATCCTCTTTTTCTTACTGCGCTATACACTGTGCACGCAGCTTTTCGAAGGCCGCTTTAGCAGTGCATCGAAAGTATCGGGTGGCCGCCGTAGCCACCAAGACCAGTACCCCTTTGAACAAAATGAGCACGCCTTCGAGGCAATAGGGGCTGAGAACAATGGCAGAAATTCTCATACGCTGACTGAAACCGCAACACGTTTCAATTTCGACGCCACAAATGTATTAGTTCATCAGTCATCGTCATGGCGTTCTAATCGCCGCGGGATTTCGTTACTGCATATGACACGAAGAGAGCTTCTGTTAGCTGCAAAAGTAAGCGTATTTCAATGTGGCACACTAAAACTAACGCCAGAACGTATCCGTAAGCCACGCGGGTGGGAGATTGTAATCGAGTCCAAAACGTGCGCACTTCATAAACGCCCCCTCTACTTGTACATATTCAGCGTGGAAATTCCCTTCAAATTGGGTGAACGCCTCCAATGCATATTCGCTCGCATTTTCACGAAACCCCCCGCAGTCAGTTTCCTACCCTTGGGAGAGAGAAAAAAAAAATGAATTGTGCCGCAAAACTCGTCCAGCAGAGCACTGAAGAAAGCGCTCCGGAAGCGCCGCGGGCACACGGAGAAATTTCATTCCACGAAAGCGTCACAACGGAAAGAAAAATCGGCACAGCGACGCTTAATTTCGGCATTGGCGAGGGAGACACCGGCGGAAGAAGCCCCGCTGCTGACAACAGGGAGAGGGGCCCTGTGGGGACCGGCGACAGAAACAAATGAAGTGAGCGCCATCAAGCGACAGCGGCGCCGGCCGGCGAGAAGAACCACAATAAACCGCAATGGGCGCATCTCGCGACGCGTCGTCTCGGGTAGCGTTTCCTGCTCGGCGATTCTGAAGGCGCACCGGCCAGAGACCGAAGGGGGGCACACACAAGGCGGCGAGGCGCAAATGCGCAGCGGCGCTCGACGGCAAACAAAGCGCCGCCTGTCGCCGGGAGGGAGCCGCCGAAGGTCGGTGGCGACACGAAATTTAACTGCACGCATCGGGGCACAACACAACGCGACACGAATGGCGACAAGGCGCGGATCGGACGAGGGGGCTGTGTGCTTCATCGCGCTGCAAAAAAAAAAAAAAAAAGGAAATAGGGCACGACAGTGTCAAAAGGTCAAGTGTATCGGCGGCCAATCGCGCCGTCGCAGGCCCCCTGTTCTTGAACATACTCGCACAAGCGGGACATATACATCCGAGGTAACAACCGATTGCCGTCGTTCGCTCGTCGCCCTCGGCCAACACTTCCTTGTTGTTGCCTTCGCCTCAGTTGGATGTCCCGCATTTCGATTACGGAGAAGCAAGTTCTGCCTCGACCCGAAACACCGCTTCTCCCACAGCGGATAATGCAGTAAACCACATAAAGTGTAACAAAAACCGCCAAATTTGGTCGTGCGCTCTCGCGACTATCTATACTTGAATACAGACCCGTTTTGCAACCTGTTTTGAAAGGCGAAAAAGAAAAGAAAAACACATGCCGCGCGCACCACTAAATTTCTCGCAGAGCAATTTCTATCCCATTTTGTGCGGAGGTCGTAAGACGGCTAAGCGACCAAGTGGAACGGAGGGCAACTACAGTCAATCGCTAAACACGTTATCGTATCGTACAATCATCCACACACGTGTCTAAGCGCTCGCAGACCAGTCTAGAGCAGAGAGTACACTTGTTATTCACAAGTGGCCTCGAAAGAAGATCGCACCATGCCTGCACATAACCAATGACTATCGTTCAACTCCCACCAAATGACTATTGTTTAACTCCTCACAACTTGAAAAGCTATCACGGGCCCTTCAGGCAGCGGCGATTGTAGAAATGCACAACAGAGCGCGCCGTTCCAGCGCTGTAGACAAAAGTGTGAAGACGACTGTACCCTTGACTGCAGGCTCCCACTACATTGCACTGCGCCTGTGCACTTCAGCGAATGTGCAGGAAACCACGCTTATCGCCACAGGGAGCCGGGGAGGATGGTAGAGACACCTAGCGTTAGAGGCAGATAGTGCTAGAGGCACATAGTGCGCCTGCAGGGCCTATCATCGGTCGCTCCAGACGGCACGCACGCATGCAACCCCCCCCCCCCCCCCCCCCACACACACACACACAAACAAGCAAACAAAAAACAAAGGCCATACACCCTCGGTGGGGCCGCTTCTTTCAACGACGAAACACTTGGGAAGGGTGAAACGGTAGGACTGTCAGCAGTAAACGCGAAGCTTTTTTTTTTCTCTCTCTCTAAAAAAATCAGCTCGCCTGGGCTGAAAAGCTTGCTGATTTATAACAAAAGTTAACGAAAGTTAACGTTCGCTGGAACGGAAACGCATAACGACGCTCAGTTTCATGACCTGCTTATCATTTATTCGTGCATTCACTTTTGTTCTATTTGCAGTCTTTTTTTCTTTCGCTTACCTTGGTTTCTTTGCTATGTTTATCAATGTTAAATTTGCTTGGCGAGTTATGAGCGTGTTTATTAACGTAAATGTATTGTCGCACTGAGCGGCAGCCTGCAGCCGCGACTCCAGGGTTTCTCCTGCTTCCTACGCTTCCCATAACAAGAATTCTGACTCCGGCAGTGAGCGTTCCCTTTGTCGCGACTAAACCGGAGGTGAATAGACGAGCTCTCCAGTTGCAAACGTTTGCAGCGTGTCGAGGTGAACACTCTTTGCATATGAGTGCACGAACACTCATTAGCAAAATAAACTGAGACGGGCGTGAAAGCAGCGACTAAATTTCCGAAATTCGTTTTGCACCCCGCCGAAAGTACAGCCGGTAAGGAGGTCTACGAGGTTATTCAAAGCGCGCGACTGCAAATCGCGCTTGAATGCGACCACGGCTTTTTCTGGCACCCGCGTCCACAGGTGCATACAGACGCTCGAAAGGATTTACTGCAACTACGTCGCACTGCAAACAGGGATCCTTGTAGATTTTGAATTGCTTTCGACGACTGTAGTCGGGAAAATGAGAGACGGTGAAGTTTGGAAGCTCCCCCAGACTACAGTGAACTAGTACCCAGACGCAACCATCGAGCCGGAGGCAGCCATCTTGAACTAACCGAAAAACCCGAGACGTTTCCGTACGACACAACGCTCCGATAGGCCAGCGCGTCAGCAGAACGGAGGCGGCGCTCCGCTCCCCCGCTAGCGAGAGAGCGTACTGCGCATGCTCACTTCAGCGCCCGCTCTGCTAAGACGTCGAGCGGATGGCAACACCGGGCAGCTAAAACTGTCTAATGAAGGCGCTCACGCAGGCATAAACACCAAAGAAACACCCCCACCAACGGGAACGAGTTGGGACGCTGACAAATTAGCAAGAGCAACCGTGGAAAACATCGTTAAGCTGGGTACAAAACTAGAGAAAAGCTTGGCGCGTCTCACGGCGCAGCGGTCCTCTTCCTTGTAACCAGGGCTTATACTTCGCGAAAGCACCTCGCATAGAAAGAAAAAAAAAAGCGACAGAGAGAGGAAGGACTACCGCACTCTCCCGTTGCGAAGCCCGGACGATTTCTCGGCATTAGGCAGGAACTATTCACGTAATCGCAGTAATTACGCTATGCACAGGAGAAGGTATCCGACAGATCTGCAAATAAGACACGAATGCTCCCAATTAGTGAGGCATCAATCCACTTAGATGAAGCAGCATGTTTGTTGCCAGCAGCAATGAAGGCAATAGAGAGAAAGAAGAGGTCGCATGCTGCGTTGCTCGAGCACCCACCCGGAACGCGCCGCGAAAGCGAGAACAGCAGCAGCAGGGCAGGGCCCCAGAGCTCGCTGCAAGCCAAAGCCCGACTGACTGCGGGGCTCAGCACGGACGCACGGTCCCTGGCAGCCCCGCGGCTTTTCAAGGGGACGCGCGGCGAGCCCAGAGGGAGGCCGAAAGGGATGTCCGGTAGAAAGACTCTCAGCCTCGACCAAGATAACGCCAAGACCACGGACGCCGAAAAAGTAAAAGAAAAGCAGGGCGCTCCGGGTGGCGTGAACATCCCTGCCGGGCGGCGCGGAAAGGCAGCCGCCGCGGCGAAAAAGCGGTGTTAGGGATGCCAGAGTCATCGATCACGCATCGGCCGCATTTTTATCCTTCACCTGACGCTATCGCAGCCATCGCCTGCAGAGGGGAAGAGATATGCACTGGGAGAAGAGGACGAGGAGTAGGGGAAAAGCAGCGGCACAGCGTCATATTTCAGTCGCTCCGCCCCGCCGAGAGCACAAAGAAACCGGCGGCGCTATGAAAAGCGCCCGGCACACACAGCGGGCCGCTAAACGACCGCGCAGCCCTCTCTGGCCCGCACGCGCCAAATGAACGCGGCACGCGAAAGAACCCAACGAAACAATGAAGCGCCGCATGGGCGACGGAAGAGAGAGACATCCCTCTTCCCACGCGCAGCCCTCCATTATCCGCCTCGGCGGAAGACACCGCGTTGTACTTACTACTAAGGCGGCGGAGGTATGTGGGGGGTTTCGCAACAACGTCCCGCCACGCGTCCGCCACGCAAGGGGGAACAGAGGAAGACCGCACTGGGGGCACATGGCAGAATTCAACCAGACCCAAACTGGCACAACAAAAAAATGGGGGGGGGGGGGGGGGGGGGGGGTGAAGGCTCCGCTTCATCTTTGGAAAGAACCAGCGGCTGTTCGCGGGCGTTATTTTCCCCCTTAAATTTCATATCAATGGAATATCATCAAAACTGTTGCCCAGGCTTCGTCCAAGGTGCGGATCAACAGAACTATATCGAAGCTCTGGTCGAGAGCTTACCTGAATGTAAATGTCGTGCACTGTAAGCTTTCAGCTGAGCACAAGGCACCCCTCACCAGTGAAAATCCGGCAGAAGCAATACAGAGATCAGCTGGCCTGCCACTCGGTCTGCCATGTCTGAAGGAGAGGTGTCATCCAGCGTCGTGATTCAAACGGACAACTAGTTTACGTGTACACCGCTTCAATGGTAGCCTAAGACGACACCTAAGACGACAATGATTCTGCAGAAGGAAAGATGACAACACGCACGCCTTTTCGCTTTGCTTTAATTTTTCCGCGAATAAAAAAAATGCATGCCTACGAAACATGAATCGACGCACTAAGCCGGAAACAAAACGTCGCTTCGCACAATGGCGCATTTCTGCATCAACTTTTGACTTGCAGGCACATCGCACTGCCTCAAATTTCATTTCAACCGTCGCTAAAGAAGGGCGTCAGGTTTTGCAAGAGTGCGCCGAAGATGCTCCGAAATGGAACAGTCGTATCGGATAACGTGGTAAAGCCGCGTGTACCAGTGGAAACGTTGGCTGGGAGGAGGCGCAAAGAACGAGCCCTGAGGAATTGTCGAGGCGGCGAGGACATAGATCCGTTTCAATACGCCGCCTCACATCAATGTCGTCGCTGCGACCGTTTCGAAATCTGGAGGTCCTTGAAGCGACCGTATGACGGCCATCACGGATGCCAGGCTCGGCTCCAAAAGGCGGACTGAAAGCACGCAGCGCAAAACCGCAAAGACCACTGCTGAAGCCAGCGCGGCGCAATGTAGCAAGTAGCAAACGTGACGAAACATTCTGTGCCCCCGATGGGTCCGTCACACGCCTGAAAAGCACTCGATGGCTTCACGTTTGTCAAGACCGTCTCAGGGTGATCACTAACGGCAGGCGCTGTTGCTTCGTACGAGATGTGCTCGGCTTCAGCGAGCCCAACCAGCAGTTGCATCGCAAAGGAAATCTCTGGGGCAGTCCATGATGCCGCCGACACTAGCTCGGCTCTCTCGTATACGTGTGTTCGTGTGCGTTCACATAACGAGAGCTACTGGCGATTTTAACGACCTAGAGAGGGCGCCTTAATTTATGGACTGCTCCCGGAGTTAATCTACGGGGACTCGCGCTTGTTTGGTGATGTCTGTGCTCTCGATGCTGAAAAGGAATAAACCAGAAACAACCAAGAAATCGCCGCCTGGTATGGAGGTGGAAAGGTAGACGGTCGACTGGCGCTTCGGAAGGAATCTAAATTCATGTGCTGCATTAAATCACTATAGATTCCTAATCGTATATGTACAAGTACAAAGTGAGACTAATGAGCTCGCCTGTTTCCGCGCACTACCTTCTCCAAGCAAGTAACCGCGTCGTGCGCCGTCTGTTTGTTCGTGTGCAGTGCATGGAAGGCATGTACTCAACGTAAGGCCGCCATGACAAAATTATTCTCGTTCAATTCCATTCGATTCTTGTCCTCCGTTCATCTGTCTGATTCATGCGACATCGAATGCATGGGGCAATCGAAGTTAAAGAATAAGCAGATTGATATGAAACTAGAATGACATAAACAAAAAACAAGAAAAACCGATCGCCGCATTAGCCATGGAACACGTGAGGGCACATTACCTAAAACAAGCACATCATACTTAATATTTAAATCTCAAGAGCGGCGCTCGCACTTCCCACGCCCGCAAAAGGCACCACACGAGCATGCCCAGACTGTGCGCGGGACCAATCGCACGCGCACGGAAGGAACCGTTGCCAAGATGCACGTTCGCGCATTTCACGCGACGTGCCAAGTTGTTTCGAGCCCGGACGAGGCACAATCACAAAGCAATGGCTCCGTCACGCGTGGCCAACGCGCACCTCGGAGGGTTGTTCTTGCCCGACACTTGGCGTGGGCGAAGCAAGTCTGCCGGATAACAAGGCCCAGAGATTACGCCTAAGAACCAGCGCTAACAGGGCGAATTCGGGACTAAATTGTTGATGCCTCATTGGCGAACGAAACCGGAGCCGCTGGGCTGAGCCACTCGGCAAAGCAGGCGCCCCCCAGCAGCGCAGCCGAACACGCGAGGAGGCCGCGCGGCAAATTGCGTTGGGATGCCGGCTCCGTCCCAGCTCCATTTCCAGCGCGCGGCCTCTGCCCATCAGGCGAGCCAAACGAAGCCCAGCCGCCGGGGTCCAAACGAGAAGCTACATTCGGGCGCCTGGCGGCAGACAGCAGCCGTTTGTTAGGACGCTCGAGGAGGGCCGCAAAGATTTCCCGGGACGACAGCCGGGTAAACAGGCCGACGCAGCGGGCCACCTGTCAACATCTCCCGAGCAGCGCGTCGAAATTGCTGGTCCCCTTGTGGGCGCAAATCACAGGAGAGAACGCCAGAAACCGAAGGAGCACATGCCACGCTCTGTAGCGTGCACGGCGGTCCGCGGGAAAAGAAACCATCAGGGCCAACAACGCCACCTACCGAGTTGGGACCCGTGGAGCTAGCTCCAAACCCCTGTCGCCAAAGGGTGCAACCAGGCCGGAGCAAATACCCCAAGATCCGAAGCAAGGTGCAACGCAACGCGCCTCGCATCACCTTCGTGCCTTTTTTCTACAGAGCACTTTGTGCAAGACAGCACACGCAAAGGAAATTCCCACGGTTCCAAGATTTAAATACGCTGGAGTCGGGCCTATTGCAAATTAGGGCCGCAGTACATGCGCACAAGTGAGCCTTGAGCATGGCGTGCCTTCCCCCGAGGTTGGTTGGTTTATGGGGTTTAACGTCCCAAAGCGACTAAGGCTATGAGAGACGCCGTAGTGGAGGGCTCCGGAAATTTCGACCACCTGGGCTTCTTTAACGTGCACTGACATCGCACAGTACACGGGCCTCTAGAATTTCTCCTCCAAAGAAATTCTAGCCGCCGCGGCCGGGATCGAACCCGCGTCTTTTGGGTCAGCAGCCGAGCACCATAACCGCTGAGCCACCGCGGCGGCAGCTTCCCCCGAGGTGACGCATCGGTCCACTTTGATGTCAGAAACACGGTCCATGAATACTACCGACGATGCTAGTATGGTGAGAACGCCCCATTAAAATCGAGGCATCCATGCGGCTGCGCTTCAAATCATCTGCAGGGCAACGAACTGACCTGACGACGGGCAAACCATGTCCCTGCCGTAGTACACGCGATACCTGAGGGTGCCGCAGAGTAAGGGTGGTGCTTCATGGAGCATGAGCAACCTAGGCTACCAAGCGGCAAACGCAAGGTTTAACGTGTTTGCTTTGTGGACGAGGACTAAACGGTATAAAATATACTTTTGTTCAGGAGCACTGCTTCTTTTAGGAAGCTGAAAACAAGGGAAATTTCGACAAGTGCTCCTAGGAGCAAGCCAGGGTGGAAAGGGATCTTCTGTTCGCTGAAAATTAAGTGAAAACTCTTTTTCATTAATTTCACGAATATTATACACGATAGTAAGATGTAGCTTATTCTGAGCCCATCTCCCCGTCCTTCGCACTTCGGCTTATATTGTTTCACCTGAAAGTCCGATGCGAAGGCGATTCGCCTTGGAAACACGCTCACCGTTCAGCGAGCTCACGCACGAGTCTTCCGTTGAGGTGTTCGTGACACCCCTCACGTGGGTACTGGATATTCCGCGGTACTCCCCGGGTGCCCGGGATGTATCCGGGATATACCAGGATGCTCCATCAGAGACTCGAAAGGGGAATCCCCGAGAAGAGGGGGCAAAGTGATGTGTCGCCTCTGCCAAGGAGCCGTAATGGTCCTAGCACTCGACGTCGGCTCAACTACCAGGAACCCCCTTTCCCCCGGACTGAGCCAACGGCACGCATGGCTGCATGTGGTGGGCCGAGCCTGCATGCGCTCTTGACCTCGTGGGTAGCGACTCACCATCACCGGCATGTTGCAGCTGCATTTGTAATTTGTCGGGTTTAATCTCCCCAAGCGACACATCGGCTAAGATGGACGCCACAGTGCAGGACTCCTGTTGAATAGATCGCTTAAGAGGGTCTTTAAAGGGACTATGAAACAGATTAATTGAGATTATGTAAAGATAGGCAATCCATCACTCGTCACTCCAGCGCAAGAATTTTTGAGCTAGCATCAATAACAACGAAGTTATCGGCGATTAAAAATCACCCTCCTCCTCTCCCCCCTCAACTCGTACGCGCGGGGCACCAAGAAAAAATAAAGAAAACAGCTCCGGGACTGGGCTCCGCCCATGAATACGTCATTCGCTGACGTTCGGTTTACAACTTCCGGTTGTCGCACTCCCGAGGAGCAGCGTGCGTCGGCAGCGTCTCTCCAGTCTCGGCGCTTTCTTGGATTGCGGCGCGCGTCGGGTTTCTTTGCTAGTTGGCAGAATTGACCCGGACCTGTTCCCGGCTCACACAATGTTTTATTTTTTTGTGCGCTGATTCGGCCGTCACACCGATGCTGCCAAGTCTTGGCGTGAAACACCGTGCATATACTGAGCCTAGCTGTCGAATGATTTTGGACACCCGGCTGCGGGATCGCAAAATCGCGCTGCCCGACTTAGAACACAAGGAACATACGGTATTACGGTCGTAAAACGGACGGGAGAGTGAAAGAAGGTCGGGACCGAGTCTGCATGTCGAACCAGCAGCCGAATGTGAACCGCAGCAGTACGTAGCCGTCAGGCCAAGGCCCTCCGCGACAACTAACGCTTCGAATTCGTCCTGTGCCCTAAGTAAATGCGGCACCTTTTTTTAAGTTCTCGTAGATAAAATTGTCTTCCATCGCAGATCATATCGTGTAAACGTTCATACCGATCGCTGTAAGCTGGAAACTCGCCTTCCCGGCGGGAAGAAACTGTCGGCAGCGACTTCGGTCGAAGCTTCAGGTGCTTGACATTCATGCCTGACTGTCGAACGAGCGCTGGGTTAAGCCTGGCCCGCATGGAGCGTTTTTTACCCGCGAAATCGCGTCGCGCGCCCAACGCCCGCGCCGGCGTCGACGAATTCACTCCCGCATGGTCAGCAGCCGAGCGGCGCGCGCTACGGGCGACGTTGACAAGATGGCTGCGCCCTGCTCGCCCACTTCGGAATAAATACATGTCACCGCTGGATTCTTCGACGTGATAGCTCGCTCAGATGGTAGCGGTTCGCTTTTACTTCGCACAGCTCGCCCACGCGTAGAAGTATAAGCGATAACTAGCCTTTGTTTTTCAGATAATTTCGCGATTTTCAAGCTCTTAGGCCTAACTGTGTTTACCTCGCAAGAACGACACCTGGTGAAGCAGTTGTCTAGCTTTTATTCACTTGCTACATTTTCATCTATTAGCAGTTTTTCTACTTGGAACGAAAAAAGACTCGCAATGCACCCATCGTAGTTATCAGCAATTACGGATAAAAAAATTCTTCAACACAGCGTTTATGTGCTTTGGCGTCTTGTCACTAGATGGCGCTACCGTTTACGCGTGCCCCTGATGGACGGCGCGGCCAGCTAAAAGCGACTCCTCCGAGAGACAACACGCTGCTCGGCCGTTTCGGCCGAGAAACCCGAAGCCCAAGCCTCGGTACTATAGTGAACTAGAACTCGGTACCCTCGGTGTGTCAAACGCCCGTGTTTCCGGATAATAACTATGCTTTCCGGGAAGCACGACGCAGTTTTGGTGGTCAAGCTACAGGCCAGAGAGAGCTCGCAAGCGCGTCTCTCTCGACCGGCGTGGCTCCGCCCAGAGCCACGTGACGCCCGTTCCGGCTCTCATTGGCCCTCTGTCGCTGCCCTCTCCTGGCGTCGGCGCGGCGTCGACGTTTTTATCTGTTTCGACAGAACCCGACGATTTGGCAAAAACGTCCTCTCCGGCGGCAAAAAAACGCTCCGGTGCCGTCGACGCCGACGAATCGCCCGGAAAAACGCTCCATGCGGGCCACGCTTTATAGTTGTAAGCGTCAGGTGCGAAGTGTCGACCGCAAACGCGGAGTCTTCGGCGGGCGTGCGACGCTGGCAGTCCGATGCGCTCCATCCAGGCTGCTCGCTCACGCACGTCTCTAGGAATAACATGCCTGAGTTCAACACCTCGCCAGTCACTGGGTTTGCAGCCGACGACACAGCAAGGCGTATTCATCTTGGGCGGTCGAAAAAGGCACTGCGAGTGGCTCCCGAACTCGCGACAGAAAGAGGCGGCAGAGGTAAATTAAAACCATATGCGCGAAGGCAATGCCCTCGCTCGCACTTGCCCGAGGGGGTCGCGCGGCAGCTCGAGCAGACGATTTTCACCGCTACCGGAAGTGTGCCCGTGACGTCGAAGCTGCCGCGGCTCTAGCGAATGACAGCGTGTGGTGACCTGCTGACGTCATGGGACTAGTGACGTCTGTTTTCCCGATTTTGGTTTCAGGATTGCTCCCTACGAAGACACGAAGCGGCCCGCGAATTTTAAAAAACACGATTTTTAAAAATTCATAATAAATTGCCGGCTCAGTTCCGAAGACTCATACTTGGTGTCAATGCTTCTGAGCATCACTTCTAACATTTACAAGCGGCTTTTAATTCTTTTCATGGTCACTTTAACGTGCGTTCACACCGCACAGCGCACGTGCGTTTTCGATTCTCGTCTCCATTAATGTGGCCGCCGCACCCGGGATCGAACACGCGACCATAGAATCAGCTGCCGAACGCTGAACCCTCTTAGCCCCTGCGGCAGGTTGTTCCAGATGTCGCTACAAGTGAGGAGGCGACGGCCACTCCTCGGCTCAGCTGCGCCATTCGAGGCCAAAATGCGTCAGAGACCGCAATTAGCAAGCGTTCAACCTTCCACGGCAGAGATACGAACCGAAACGCTGCTTGTAGCAACAATTCAACACGCCAAGCCCATGCTGAGCCGAGAGAAAAAAAAAACGGCAGCAAGTGGAAACTGCTAGTGCCTTGACGAGCGGAAAGATAGGCGCCGAACTAAGAAGCTTCCGCGCCACTTTTACCCCTCATCCGGCTGATGACTGACTGCTGCCTGAGGACAATCAGCCGGAGACCAACGGCCGCACAGACACGGGCGAGGAAGAGTAAATAAAGGAAGGCAGCCTTTACTCCCGCCCAGCCGAAGAGCACCGCGGACAGGCAGAGCCAAAGTGTAGCAGGAAAGCGGGGGACCCCGTGCTGTACCAGACCGGAGTATAATTACGAGAAGCCAGCCGCTAATGGCCACCTCATTAGAAGCAGGACACTGCGCCCCGCTGACATTTTCACCAGTCAACAAAGTACGGAAGCCCTGTCGCACGGATCCTGGGCAGGGGCTGGACACAATACACGCGCGGCAAAAAAAGAAAAGAATAAAATAAAACCACCGGCAGTGGGAAAAGGCGGCTTTGTAGCTGCGAACGTGCATCCATCTGACCCGAGCGCCCCGGGGCGAAAAAATCGCCGGTCGAACGTCCGATCAGCAGCAGACTTTTCCCCGAAAATAGCGGGACGGGCTTCAAGAATCGCCTCGGAAGGAGAAAGAGAGCCGGACTTCCCGGGCAGCTGGAAGCCACGCCACAGTGAGCACGCATTGGGCGCACCGAGGAAGAGGCATTCATGCTCGGCGCGGATGGGCTCCGAAATGGACTGCGGCTCAAGAGCGGCCGAAGGGGCCCCGGCGCGAAGCGAGCCCGTCCATCGCCGAGACGGCTGCTCAACGAGCCCTGTCAGCGGCCGCAGCCGATCGCAAAGAGCCCGCTCCACGCGTGCTCCACCAGACGCCGGCCCCAGAGTTATTGATAACGCGTCGGGGCCGCAACTCGTTGAGCCCCCCTCCTGGCCACAGCACCGGGATGAACACAGCGGGGGCGCGCAGCGATGGCGGCCGCGACAGCGCCACAGCAGGCCGCAAATCCACTTTTCCGCACGGTCAGCCGCGCTTTGGGACCCTCCTCGACGGGACCCAGGCGAGCGATGCCGGGCTTAGGGGAAAAAGAACACGGCCACCAAACACGAACGGCGGCTAACCCGCGAAGACACCGGGGGGAGCGGAGGGCTCGGCTTCGCCCTAGCAGTGAACGAGCGGTGCAAACACCTACCGAAACAAATATCAGGGGGGGGGGGTCACATCTGAAACCGCAAAATAGGGGACTGCGGAAAACGGCGTGCAGGCTAGAGCCGAACGATACGAGCTGGGCTTCTCCGCACGACCAATGAAGCGCAGCTTGGGATGCCAGGCGGCGCACAGAGGCCACGAGGATTTTCGCCAGACCCCGTGTGTTCAGCGAACTCAGTTGCTCATTGAGAGTAAGTACTCTGACACCAAGAAAGACGGTGCGACGGAAGCCTTTAAAAATGGTTCCGCGTGACTGGGTCTGTTTTTCGCGTACCTCATGCCACGAAGGCTGCGGCTACAAAGCGCGAGAGCGGGCCCGCAGAGAAATGAGCCGCACGTGCGTCGGCGGGGTTCCGCTGGCCGACCTAGAAGAAGGAGCAGCGGACGAGGCAGCGCGGGTCCCTAATGCCCTCCAAAACAAGGCCGCCCGGCGTAATCCTCTTAGAAGGCGACTGGGCCCCGACCGCCGTCGCAGGACCCCCGGCTCAATGGAACAAAAGAGGCCCTCCCTGGCGATATCTTGCCGCCCCGCGTGGCGGCCCGGGTAGACTTTCCCCGCAGCAGTCAGTTGGGGAGGGTGCAGTGTCACAATGAATGTAATGAAATCGCTTATGTTTTGCTGTGGTACAGAGACCAACACCAGAAAGATGCTAAGGTCAGCCCTTTGCCACGCCGCTTGCCCTCTGACATATGGAAAAAGCAATCGAAATTGGTAGCTATGTTGGTTGCAATCCCATACACGAAATGTGCTTAACGATAGCCATAGCAAACTCAGTACACGGATCACAGGCACGAACAACTGGAGCTCGAACACACGCGTTTCGCACGCACAATCCGCAGTCGGCAGCTGGACCATCGGGTCAAATCGATACATCTACATAACGATGCATAAAATCGCGAGGGCGAAAAAACATCAGACACATATTTTTCCATGACGGCAGCACAAGTAGAAGGCAGCTACAAACGACAGACGAGCACAAAAACCTGCTTCCAAATGCCGGTTTCGACTTCGTAGCTTGCCCGGCCGACTACCTCAGATCAACAACGAGTAATGCGCATCAGATAACGGCAAATCTGTCTCGTAGAGGTAAAATGCTACTGAGGCACAGCACGCACTTGAGGTGCGCGAGCGAATATATAAAGAAATTAATACGTGCCCTCACGGATACGAAAAACAGCATCGACAAAAAAATCGCTACGGCATTGAAAGGGCAACGGCTAATGGAACGAGCATTTTCATTCAAGCCTTAAATGCGACAAAGACGGGTGTTACAGAAAACTTCACAATGCCACCGCTGCTGCAAAGGATGGTAACCGTTGTAGCCCTTAGTGGATATTTGAAGACGAAGATGACCCGAGAGCGCTGGTGACAAAGCTGCGGTTAGTTTCCTTACCGGGACTACAATACGTCGAGGCATTCACCTCCTTTGGCATAGATTTTACTCCCACAATGTCATGGAATACCCCCATTAGCAAGATATGCATCATCCTGTCTAAATTCGTAGGTATCATCGCTCGTAATAAAACATATTTTGCCCGTGAAAACGAAGCTCGACTTTTATTACGCTTTTTTTTTCTCATATATAGGTTATTGTTAGTTGGTATGGGGAAATGCTACTTTGCCAAATATACTAAAACTTTTTAGTCTTCAGAAAAAAATGCTACGGATAAATTCAAATGCTTCCTATGACGCTGCGACTCGCCCCATAAGACAAAAGTATAAAATAAAGGTTTGGTTTGGTTTGGTTTATGGGGTTTAACGTCCCAAAGCAACTAAGGCTATGAGAGACGCCGTAGTGGAGGGCTCCGGAAATTTCGACCACCTGGGGTTCTTTAATGTGCACTGACATCGCTCAGTACACGGGCCCTCTGGAATGTACAATACATTAGTTAAATTGGTTTTTGAGGAACGGAAATGGCGCAGCATCTGTCTCACATATCTCGGTGGACACCTGAACCGCACCGTAAGGGAAGGGAGGAAGGTGGGGGTGGAATAAGAGAGAAAGAGGTGCCGTAGAATTTCGCCTCCATCAAAATTCGACCGCCGCGGCCGGGATCGAACCCGCGTCTTTCGGGACAGCAGCTGAGCGCCATAACCAGTGATCCACCGCGGCGACGTACAAATATGTATAAATCCTTTCTTCAA
This sequence comes from Amblyomma mixtum, assembly GCF_055824585.1. NCBI lineage: Eukaryota > Metazoa > Arthropoda > Arachnida > Ixodida > Ixodidae > Amblyomma > Amblyomma mixtum. Next base: position 95,829,746 of record NC_143014.1, on the reverse strand, counting down.
GAAACTAAAACCTGAGCTAAACAGCTTGTGCTAAAAAAGTCACTGTGGTTACCTCCACCCCAGTAACCGAATCATTCGACCACTGCGTTCGCTTCTGGGGGAAATTCCGACGTTTAGGTTCCTTCGCCGTTGTACGTCATTTGGGCCACTCGAACGCTGAGAGCGGGTGGCTCGAGGACCAAGCCCACTAGGGGTCAATGAATTCAAGGTAAAGCAACGAGCACCGCTTTGAAAGCCAGAGGAAAAAGAGAAACTGCGCAGTCACTATCAAATTTAACCCGAAAACGAATGGCGCAGTTCTACGCTTTGTCTCATACAAGGTTTGCCGGCTAAGAAACAGACATTAAGGGGTCAAACAAGGAAAAAAAATAAATAAAAATAGGCACGCGCGTGCGGTACACCGGCAAGAAAAAACAAGCTTTTTGAGCACTAAAATGAATAGGCGCCTGAAGTGCGCTCGGATCAAGTGTGACGGCACCTGCTTTTTGCAAAACACAACGCTGTTCGGCAACGCCATTCAAGAGCAGTGTATATATTTCATCATTTGTTGGACCTCACGCAAACGAGCCAGCATAAAAGCCGCCGTTCAGCTACCCTCTACACAGTTTACAAACTATCCTCGAGGAAAAAGGGGAATGGGGCAGAACAATGGGGCGCAAGCGCGCAGTGCGGGGGAAAAAACGCGCTCCGAAAAGCATGCCGCACGACCGCAAAGGGCAGCCAAGTCTCACGACGTCTCCGAGCAGCTGCGCGGGACAGCCAGAGTAATAGCGGCAGCGGGAATAACGCGGGGGCCAATGGAACATTCTCCCGACTGGTGCAATACAGACGCGCACATCACTGCTCCAGGGGAACGCCGCGGAAAGATTACCAGCGTCGGGGAAATTTAGAAACAACGAGACTCACAACGAAACAAGTGTGCACGCCTCAACTGCGCTTCTTGTCGCGCGAAACACAAACAAGAGCGTTCCCGCCGGTAGTTAGATGCTCGCTCGGTGAACTTTCCAAGGAGGCAGAAAGAAACACGAGCCGTGCGACTCGCTCGATGGTGAAACAGAAGCCAATTCACAAAGAATTCTCCAGACCATGACACTGCCGGAGCGCGGGGCTCCCACGCGACGTGAGGTTTTCTCTTGGAGCGTACAACTAAAGACACACACAGGGCAACAACTGGAAGGCTCGCTCCTAAAACCTGGGCGCAAAATAGAAAAAGAAAAAAAAAGAGCTAACAGGTCGCAGTGCACAGCCGAAGTAAAAGCCACGCCAAAAATCCCGCCAGAAACGATACAACGCGAAAAGGGTCGCTCCGAGTGCAGCCAATAAAAACAGAAGCGGCCTCTGACAAGCAGCAAACAGCACGCCCGGCGATGAAACAAAAAGCGACATTGCGAACCGAGCCACCTTTCAGAGCGCAGCAAGCGTCAGCCACGACCGGCGTCACGCCGTCGAGAACGAGGGCGCACGCAAAAGGGGCTCTGGCGCTCCTCTCCGATGTCCTTAAGAACTAAACATGACGCATTAGCACCGCTATTCACGACAAAGGAGGCGACGCACGCGCGGCGTCCTTAACGCCAAGGAAATTTCGTACTGAAAAATACTACCCCCTTGCCAAGAAAGAAGGAAACCCTCCGGAAGCCGTAAAACACGGCCAGTAAGTTAGAAATGCAGGGACAAAAGCGGAGCCAAGACACGCGGCAGAAGGGCGAAGAAAAGCCCCGACAGCGGCGCCCGCAGGCAGCAGCAGCAGCAGCAGCAGCAGCAGCGAGGGGTGTTTGGCGCGCCAAGAGCCTCGCGCGGCTAACGGCGGCCGGCCGGGACCCGCGCGCGAAAAAACCGAGCCGCTCCCATTGTCGCGGGCCATTATGAACTTGGAGCCTCATTCTTGTTACGGTGACGCTACATCGTTTCATTACCGCCGCTTTCGTGCCGCAGTGGAGAGGTGGCAGTGGTCGATAGCAGAGTTCTCAGCGCGCGCCTGCACGCCGCTGATCGATGTTACAGGATCAATGTACAGTAGCGCGCGGCCCAGCTTCCAGCCGCGCTTCGAAGGGCCTCGTTAAGAGAAACGCCACTTTACACTGCGGCCCCTCGGACGCCGCCAAGCGCGTCCCACCTTGGATCGAACTCTCATCTCGCGCGCAGCCTCCCCACCTGGCGGGGGTGGCGCCGCATACTTCGTCCCGGCTGTCAGCGCCCGCTCGACGAGCCATGCATATTTCACACACCGAACGACGCAGGAGACCGCCGAGAATGCCGCGGCTCGAGAGCCCATCTCTCCCGCGCTGAATATGCGAATATGTATGTACGCCCATGAATGCGCAGACTTCCATCCGGCCTGCTTTGTTTTTTGCTCCCCGCATTGGTGTCGCCTTTGCGACAGCCCTTTATACAGAGAACACCTCATCTCGCAATCATACACTATGGAAAAGCGCGCTACAAGACACGCTGCTCGAAACGCCCTCACCACGCAGGCTCAAGAACACAGAGCACAAAATAAATAAACGAAGAGCAAAAAAAAAAAAAAGGTGCGAGCCTTTTCATCCCGGCTAGTCCACTGCACACGCGGAAGCAGGAAAACAAAAGGGGAAACCTTGATTGGCGCCGTCATCGCGCACTGAGCCCCGGCGCAGGCGTCTCGCCCGACGTGAGCTATGCGAGGAACCCAATATCGCGGCGTGTTTCGCACACTTGACTCCTCCCCCACTTGCCGGCGACTATCTTCCAATAACGAAAAAGGCTCAGACAGGAGCTGACCTGATATCTGCTGCTGATATCTGCTAGTTCCGCTTACCCGTTCGTGGCGCTAAATGTTCGTTTCGGTATTCATGTATGCACCAGTAGACAGGCAGACAGCTTGAAGGAAACAAGCTAGAATGAGCGAATCGGCTGAAAGACTTACCGTGAGCAGTCTGGAGTGTAGCGAACTGCGTTAACATTCTGAAAAACGCGAGTGCATGAACTGTCTAGATTTTTTTTTCTTTTCCACGAAGCGGATAGAACACACTGGGCTGGATTGGAAAATTCTTGCCGCGTCACCACCGCGCGGATGTTCACGGACGGCTCCAAGAAACGTGGGCCAGAACTTTTAAAAACCCGAGGTGCGGAAAGCAATCGTGGCGGCGGCAGCACATACCCGAGGATGGCCTTTTAATTGGGAGCGAGCGACTCCTTCCCAAATACGATGGCTCTCATATCCGGCGAATGCAGGGCCACGAAGATTAGCGCGGCACAAAGGACGCTCGAGGGCGGCCGCCGAACAGAAAAGGACCCCAGAGCGCGCACGGGGTGGAGGAGGGGGTCGTCGCGCCAGCAAAACCAAGAGTTTCCGGCTCACGCGGCTAAACGAACGAGCGACGACACGCAGCCGAGCCGCATCCGACAGGCTTCGGCGTCCCCATAAATTCCGAAAAGCGGCCCACACAGCACCGGATGACCGCCGGGCATCGCGGGAGGGGACGGCGGCTGGGAACGACAAAAAGAAAAAAAAAGGAGGGGGAGGGCAGAAACGAGCGTTCAAAGAGCGGCCGCCAGCGCCAAATATAAACGCGCGCTCCTGTGCCGGGGCAACGGCGATACTATCGAGAGAGAGGAAAAAGTAATACGGTTCGCACAACGATCGCGGCGCACATTTATAGTGCCCCCTTCCCCCGGTAGAGGAGGAGGAGGAGGAAGTGAGCTCCGGCGCTGAGGCACGCCATATATCCCCGCAAATGAGCCGAACGTCAACAACGCATTCGTCATCTCGCCGACCGTATCGCCGGCCCAGCGCGCGAGATCAAAGTTTGCACGCCGAGGCTCATACCCGACGCCATCATACATGTATGCGGGCGCCGAGAAACAAGCACAAGGCGCAAAGCAGGCGCCGTCTCCGCAGCCGCCTTGTTTCCTTGGGCTTCGCCCATCGCTTGGGGCGGCACCAGCAAAGAGCCCGGGGTGTTCGCGGCCGCGCAAAGGATGGCGGGGGCAATTCACCCTCGCATGGTATTAAAAGAGCCATCCGCCCGAACGCTTCACAACGGTTGCGAGGGAGGAAGAAATGGCCTCCGAACAGGAAAGGAAGAATGCACTAGGGCACCGCGAAGAGCAACAGCGAGAAAAGCGCCTCCCTCCATACCAGTGCACCGGCAAAGGAACGCCACGTAAAGGCACCAATTAAAAAGCGTTTTCTCAGCAAAACCTTGGGGAGCGATACAGACAACCCAGCAAGCGCCCCAACCTGCGCGCAAGGAATGCGCAGTCCACTGAGAGCACGAGCTGCTACGGAGCGCAGCACGCATGCCTTCGCATCCAGCGATGGGGACTACAACAGGTGGGAAACTTGAGCGAGACGACTGCGCCGTAACGACCCACGTCGCGACATCGAAGGGCGGACAGGCGGAGCGAGGGTCACCTTCAGGCGGAGAGAGACCACTCGGCGCAGCAGTGCAGCGCAAAGCCGACGCGCCGAGTTCCCGGCACGCAGGTAAAAAATCGGGCACCTACAGGGAGGGACGATCGACGCCAAAACAAAGTGCATCATCGCTGCGCGGACGGTCAACGCACAGACAGCTCAATTTATACGCCGGCACCAGCAAGGGGCGCTGTGGCGGAACGCGAGGCGGCTGCGGACGATTCCCCGGGGCCCGTCCCGGAGAACCAGGCGCCGTTTCGAGCAATGAATCTCCGCTGAGCCCCCGCTCCCCTCTCGACTGTGTCCACCGATGTGCCTGGCTGCCGCCCCAACGTCTCACTCTGCCATGACTTAATGGGGAGACGTTGTAAGAGGGGGACACGCTCAGTATACTACCGCTAGTGTAACTAGGTCACAAGTGCTGAGGCGGAAGGCTGAAGAAGCGGCAGCTAGCAGCGCTGGCGTGTGACCAGGTCAGACACAAAAGAAGTTAAAAAGGGGGGAAGGCATTTTTTTTTGTTTGATGTCTCAAAGCTACACAACTTTCCGGCGTTGCGACGCTCCGGTTAATTCGATCGAGGATCGCACAGGACGCGAGATGTTGCGAATGCAAAGCGCGCAGACGTGAGGAACACGAGAAGCGCGACGAAGATGCAAAATCCTGTCCCGCTGATTCGCCAGTTGAAGCCTGAAAACAGCAGCCCGCCCAGGTGAGCGAGTTCTGAAACCCTAGTAAAACCTGGGGGCCCGTATCTCTGCACACACGAGCAAGGCAAATTCGCGAATACGCCCGTGCACTGTTATTGTAGAATCTTTTTTCACCGTCTGCGCTTCCCAGCCAGCGAAGAAGAGGGACATCGCTGGGAGTGTGCGCAAGGGGACCGGCCGAACCACCAGTGTGCATATGTGCCATCTTCTGAGGGGCTAACAACAAGAACGACACGCGCTGGGACGTTAAGGACTCCATGTCGGTTTACGGCGCACTCATTAAAGCCCCCTTATAACCGTTCGAGAGTTCGGACTTTGGGTGCCTGCCCGTGGCGCATCCTCAACAATTATAAAATCCGAGTTGTGTAGTATTTTATGACATATGAGCTAATAAGGCTACCATACGCCAAACGGAAGATTTAATGTGTTTGCCTAGCGGGTAAGAAATAAGAGCTGAGTTTAAAACATTAAAATAAGTTTAGCATCCTTGGTTGTTTTAGGAAACTAAAAAAAGTTTCGACAAGTGAATTATTTCCCAGGAGCAAGCTGGGTTGAAAAGGGATGTGCTTACTGAAAAACTGCGCAAAATATTTTTCCTTAGCATGTCGAGGCTTGTGCACGGAAATAAATTTTATTCGTAAACATGGAGTTTGACGCCCCGAAAGACACATGGGTTATGAGTGAAGCGGTAGTGGAGGGCTCCAGTATAATTTAGACAAACGCGAGGGTCTTCAACGAGTAGTGACATCGTACAGCGCACGGACGTTTTTGAATATCGCCTCCATCAAAATGAAGCCGCCGTGGCCGGGATCCATCCCGCGTTCTTAAGAACAACAACCGAACGCCAAAGCTACTGAGCCACCTTGGAGGGTGTGCATGAAAATAAAATGTGGTTTACGGCGACAATTTCATCGCATACACTGCATGTAGGCTTCGTTTGTTTTGTAAGAAATAAAGCTGTCTGCGAGGAGAGCGTGCCTAATACGAATATAAAATCACACCCATGAAACGTTCCGGGAGGGTATACATGGCTTCCATTCTCCTACGATGGACTTCCCCAGATGCTTCCTACTAATGCCGCGCTGTGAGCAGGCTCAGGGAATCAGTATAGATAATGCCGTTTTCGAAGTTGCGATTTATTTTTTAACCTGCCCGCACAGCATTACGAAATCCGGCGGCAACAAGCCAGCTTATCTGAAAGCAGGTAGAGGTGGTAACTAAAAAAGGCCCCAGACTCTTGAAAAATCGACCGACTGAACTACTGGAAGAGAGCACTGGCCAGAGAAGCCGAGAAAGCCATTAGCCAGACTGTAGGCACTGGGGGAATGCCACATCGATGTTATTGACAGCCTGCGAGCGTTCCGAAAACACGGCAGCACTGACGCAGGACCACGGGAGGAGCCCAATCGATGCGAGATCTCCGTCATCCGCAGGAGACCTCGTCCCCAGCGGGGACGCCCGGCCTGCGGGATGAGTTACAGGCCCAGGTGCGAGGCCCGAAGTTTCCCGCTACCAAAAATACCAGGCGACGCCATGCTTGAACACTGCGCACAACAACATCGCCCGAAGCGTTCGACAGGGGGCGACGACTACAGTCCCCGCCTTGCGATGCAACAAAGCCGATGTCGCTTCAATCCCTGCTCGGCTCCTTTCACTTCAATCATACGGACGGACATAAAAGGCCCTCCTGCACACGAAGCAGCATTTTGCCCGAAACGCAAGCTTACTGCGAATCAAGGAGTCAGGGAACGCGACTGGAACCTACGCATGAAGGAAAAGTTCATGGTACAGCTAGAAAAAAACGAAGCCCCAGAGAAAACATGCGAGCCAAAACGACGATCGACGCACTAATCGGCTCCGGCCAGTAAGGCGATTGCGTCAGTGGCTAACAGACAGCGGTTGGCTCGCGCGTCCAGGCCCGACCGTTGTCCGCATGACGAAGCGTAAAATAAGACCTGAGTATTGCCCCGAAATGGTCGCCGATCGAAGGGCGAAGCAGGCTGGCAGGGCAACGCGGGGACCAGAAAGAAGATACAGGCGGGGACAAAAGTCTCTGGACCTCGTGATCCGCAAACTAAGCCGACAGCTCTTATATAGCAGCGGGCTGGAGACAACACCTGCGGACGTGAAAGTAAAAACCCTCTTATTTCACGTCCACGAATATGCACTTCAGCCGGCGGCTATTAACAGAGCCATCGTCTTCGTCTGCGGATCCCGTTGTCCAGAGACTTTTGTCCCAGACTGTACAGTTAGTTGCGTACGAATCACTGGCAACACTCACTAGAATCTTTTGCCAAGAATCACCACTCTGTCCACGGAATTCACGGGATAAAGCGTCCAAGATGGGGAACCGCACCTTGACGGCAATATTTCGTCACTTACGAAGAGGTTCAGCGCGGCTGCAGGTCACTGCGAAGTTCCGTTACATAAAACTTTTCACGGCGGATGCACATTTTACATCGTGAATGCTGATCAAATTTGCAATTGCGACACTTCCCAGGCTACCTGCAATGCATGCGTTTCCCCCCTCAAGACAATGTGCACGGAGAGCATTTCTGCATGCCAGAAACAGCAAGCCAGAGCAGTCTGAAAACAACAACACGAACAGACGAGGGTGGTAGCCCTTGGCAGCGGTTTGCTTGCTCTGTGTTCAAAGTGCAATGCCAACTACCTTAACTGCCCGTATTGCACAGAGTAGGAGAACCCTGCTGCGCTGCATTTTCCTGGCTGCTATGCAACACTGCTGTGGGCTGGTCCTAAAATAGCTTCCACAGAATCCCATGCAACACAAAATCGGCTCTTGCATCGCGAATGGGAGAGCGTTCCCGCCAGACATGTCGCGAATACCGCCTCGCGCTCTCTCGTGCCAGCAGCCATTTTAATTTCTGACCCGGGAATGCAAAGCATACCAGCCGCGGTCAGAACTCTATAAATGAACAAAGTCTGACTAACCATTTCGCGTCACGTTGCCCGAACTCGGGACGCGTTTCCTGCTAAAATGAAAAGTCCCAACTCCGCCCGCTATGTTGACCCGTCTAGCTGCAAACTACAGGGAACTGGTTGCGCAATGAGCTGCTGCTGTCGAAATGAAATCTGAAAACCCTATACAGTTTCAAGCTGCTTGAAATTATTAAGACGCAAGAATAGTTAAGAATTTGTGTATAGGTTACATGTCTTCCGCCCACGGCCCATGTAAAATGCGCCACTAGCACGGACACGTAGAGGACAAGAAAGGAATGCATGCTCAAGGTGTTGCGCACTAACAAGATGCACTGACGCGTGATGCCCATGCGTAGCAGTAGCGCGGGAGAGGCCGCTGGAATGCGCCGAAAGTACGCCCACCGCCCGAGTCCAGTCTGAATCTCACAAAAGCAGTGCCCGCCCATCGACTAGTTTTTCAGGCTCGTACAATTTCGAGAAAGACTGCGCGCCGAATGGCAAAAGTGTGCACACGCGTGGCGAGAACGAGCGCAGCGTGTAGCGAGCGGCCTTCCACACCTCGCATCCGAGCGGACTTGACGACAAACTGCGCTCTTCTAGGAGGAACCCGTCCATCGAAACGCGGCCGCCGTGGCCAGGCGTCCACAAATCGCGCCCTGTACGTCGGCAGCGAAATTCGGAATCGCTAAGCAATCGCGGCGAGTCCCCTAGTGCGGCTGAGATAGAGCGCACTGCACGGAGCCCAATAACGCGATCACCTGAACCAAAACTCAGCGAAACTACTGCCTCGTCGGGAATGTCGATTTTCGCTGCCCGTTATCTCTCCGCCAAGGGCTAAGCAAATGACCACGGATAAGGGGAGGGGGGCATGTGCCTATGGTAAGGAAGGTTAGGAAATCCGCCCCTTGTAAAAGAACGGAAGAACCTTCCACTGCCCTGCCTCTAATCCAGCATAATTGCCTCCGGACCTCCTCAGGCACCGGAAGGCGGAAAAGAAAAAGTCCCCACCGTCAACATTGCGAACAGCGTTATATAGGTATTACGCAGTGCCCAAAACGTCAATCGTCACAAATTCGTCGAAACGAAAAGGCCGCCCCACGAGCAGAGAGAACGGCGGCAGTTCATACCGGGAGCACCATGTGAACGGAGAAGTGTAAAAGCAGCCACCCACGGAACCGACTCGGCAGGCAGGGACCATTTGCGGAGTGCAATTTCAGGAAGTGATCGAACGATGGATTAGAAGGCCCGCTTCACAAAATATGAAGGGAACTCTAACAGAAGCAGTGAACGCGCATGGTCATAGGAGTGCGCTCCCATTCGATGGGCTGCGCGCTCTGAACAGACGATCACCAAACGAAAAGCAGAAGTTACCGCAGCATGCTTTCTGGCATCACAAGAACGGTGTTACACAACAGCGAAGCAAAAGTTGAGCATTTCGCAGATGTCACGGGTAATTCGGCTCGAAGGCATCGACATTGCGAATAATGGTGTCGCGGCCCCAGGAACAGTAGTAATTAAGCGCGAACCCTCATCAGCCCAGCGTTAAATGCGACCTCTCTCGCAGCCATTGGGGACCCCCTCTGCCATATAGACATCGGTGTCTCCACCACTCAATGATCGGGTACTTGACCTCGCCCGGGCACACCTCGCTCCTAACAGCCAGGAGATGGGGCAGACGTGATCGCCGGCGCTCCCGAGTTACGCGGCTGCATTTGGCGCACCAAGGGGCCACTGTGAACCCCAAGGTATCCTCCCACGGAATTCCTGTCCGGCCAATGGCAGACGCCACTGCCGGAACAACAGGAGCTCACCAGAGCAGCCACCGATCCAAGGCATAGGCGGCCATAAGCGCTCTCGGCAAATGCGACAGTGCCAATATATTCACTGCATTCCATGCACCAGCGTAACAAAATACACCTCATCTAACACGACTGAAAATGGAATTTCCGACTGCACGCCCCTAGCCTGGTAACCGAGCCAAAGCTCGGGCGTCCGCCAACAGGAACGCAGTATCCTTCGCTGCGCGTCAATGAAAAGGAACTCTGCTCCTCCCAAGGGGGCGGCGGCAGTATGGCTAAGACGTCTAAGGGTGATCCTGCCCGCACTATGGCATGTCACAATGGCCTACGCTCTCAACCATTCTCCCGCGAATCTTGGGCAGCGAGCACTCACTCTTATTATATTCGCGAAGCCCAATATAGCATTTATGACAAATCACTTAGAGAATCAAATATTATGGTTTGCTTTTAAAACCGCCTTAATTCAATTTACAAATCAAGACAAGATGGTTTAGTTTGCGAAGTCAAGAGACCAGGAGAGCAGAAGTCACGGTCCGTTCTAAGAGCGATACTAAAAGAAGAAAGCATCGACAAATGAATGGCCAAGCGCTATGCATCAGCGAATAAGATCCTTCACTAATAAAGTCACGTGTCTAGACAACAAAATGTCCGCTTCAAAGAGAACATCATGGCAGTTCACACCACACCACCTATCACCAGAGATGAATGAAAAACGTCGAAAACCCAGTCTCTCGAAAAGAATTTAAAAAAAATTATGCGCAAAGTCGCAAAAGCACGCGACATGCCTCTGCAAAGGTTCGCAGAAAGTGCGGACAGCCGGTCAGACGCTTACAAGCTGGGCGGCCAACCCGCACATTCTGCTACAGGACGGGGAGGGGGACACTGGAAAAGTTCGCTGGCGGGGGAGGGGTGGCCGACGAGGAGGAGGGGAAAGGAAGAAGAGAGCGTGCCCCCCACCTAGGTAGGTGCTCGCTCCGGTCAGCACGAAGAGCACCTTCAGGGCATCCAGCATTGGTCGCTCAGGCGGCCCGCGCGCCGCACGAGCTCGACGACTGGCGCCGCCCAACAGCCGGCATCATCTCCAGCCCGCGCCAGACTGCCGGCCGGTCCGCGGCGAGGGCCCCGCGCCCCCCTCCGTTCTCCTCGGACGGAGGGGGCAGCCCTCGAGATAACGGAGCATGCGCCAGCGTGCGCAGCATCCCCCACGCCCCCCGAACCTCCCCAGCCTCCTCGGAGGGATCGTCAGCCTCCGAGCCAGCGCCATCCATCGGAGTGGCGCGACACCATCGAGGGGCCCAAGCACGGCCAAAACGCACTAAGAAGCCCGCCTTGCCCGCGCATTCAACGCAAAATCCAAGAGGAAAAAAAACGCAACAGCAAAAACGCCACCCACGCAAAGAGAAACTACCCACACGCAGGTGAAAAGTGGAAAAACAAACGGCGCATTGACGCGGATGTGCGTTAGACACCGTGACGTCCAAGCGTATCTCTCGTTCCTAACCAAATAAAGCCATTCGCAACCAAATCAGACCGCAAAAAAAGAAAAAAAACTGGCTATATGCCAAGGTGCCAGAACCGAGCCGCATGCCAGATGCGTCAGACTCACTCAATCGTCTCGCATCCGCCTCTATACACAAATGTAACGCTCGAGCACAGGCGCGCCGCAGCTCATTTCCAACGCGCGCGTTGCGATAGTGCGAGAAAAAAATCCAGGACGGCCGGACGAGTGAGGCTTTCTCGAAAATTACCGCTACGGAAAGGCTCCGTTCGCAATGAAAACATTTCAATGGCCAAATTTGCGTTTTTGTTCCTTCTACTAGTTCGTCACTTACCACAGTGAAACGTATATGGTGAAAGCAACTTTACCATTCTGAGGGATTTTTTATCGCTGAAGCTAGGGCATTAGAGGGGAAAAAAAATAAATACAGCGAAAATTTGCGAGTCATCCTCCGCAAAGAAAACAAAACCGAAAAATTCAAAACTTCAAATTCGAAGCCCTCTTAAGCTAGCAATGCAAGCATTCAACATACAATTCACGCCTATTTCCAGAAGTGAAACAGCCGTGCTGCTGTTAAGTAACTCACAAGACAGTTCAGGTTCATAAGCCGCCCAGAAGGAAGCGCAGTTTTTTTAAGCCAGTCTTAATCGAACAAAATCAGCAACGACAATGCCCAAAAAGGTCATTGCAAGATTACAGCCTTAATTTGAGGCTCCATTAGAAGTTCGGAAAGCGCGACCCAGGCTGTCGCAAAAAATTAATGGCAGCCGCTGAAACTAAGTGACAGTAAGTAGGAAAGCCAGTTCGCATCTTTAATTAATAGGAAGGAGTTGTTTCGATAAGCAGAAATAGAAGCCTTCTCCAACCAAGTTCCTGAACCAAGCACTTACAGCTGCCCAAGCGGCGTACGCCTGTAAAGGGTGCACTGCCTGCATATCAATACCGCTGAGGGAAAGCCAGCTTGCAGAGCGAGCGAAAAGACCAAACTAACGTAGCTGGCTCGCAGACAAGGATTTCCTAGAGCAAACGGCTCGAGATCACTACTAGTTTCGCATGCATTTTTACTATTATTATTTTTAGAAGAGCTACCTCTGCAGTGGATCCGTCATAGGCAGCACATGCGACTGACGCAGTAGCAGGGCGGATGTCTCAGCGAGCAGCAGACGAAGCGAGACTAAGGGTCGTCGCATTAGGGTAGCCCACATCAACTCACCCAGACTTTGCGCTCGACCAAGTTCGATTTCCTTATTAAAAATCACTGTTCATTGCGTGTATATGAAGTTAAACTTCGACCGTCCTTCCTGCCTGTCACTCGCAGCGCTCAACTCAGAGGTTTATTGGTGTATTAGGGTTTAGCGTCCCAAAGCGACTGAGGCTATGAGGGACGCCGTAGTGAAGGGCTCTGGAAATTTCGACCACCTGGGGTTCGTCAACGTGCACTGACGTCGCACAGTACACGGGCCTCTAGAATTTCGCCTTCATCGAAATTCGGCCGCCGCGGCCGGGATCGAACCCGCGTCTTTCGGGTCAGCAGCCGAGTGCCGTAACCACTGAGCCACCGCGGCGGGTGAAGAAGAAAATACATTACATAAGATCACACAGGAAAACAATCCTTTTAACTGGAAAGGGAGAACCTTTACGGCGCTCGACTACGGTGCTTTTCATTACCCTCACCCGCCGTGCTCGTCCGGCGGTCTGTTGGGACCTGCCTGCTAGCACCTTGGAGAAAAGCTGGGCCTTTGGAATAAAAGATTCCACTTCATTTATTGCACGTTTCTCACCACTGCCCAAAAACATTCCATTAAATATGCTCTCAAAACAATGCGCGCCCACCACAATAAGGTACAGTCTTTGTCAAAAGTAACCAGGCTGCACGGTTTGCTTCTCACTCGTATAGTAGAGTCCTCACGGCTATCCCAAAGATCAAAAAGTTCTTTGAAGGTAAGAAGAGGGGTTCTTCTTACCATACAGAGATTTAGAGTTTGAGGGCTGGAATAATAGCTTTAATATACGACTGAGAAGCAAAAATGTGCAGCCTGGTTACTATTGACAAAGACTGTACATGGCCTGGGCGGAGCGCGGCGTTCCCTTCCAGGAGCGCGCCACCAACTACTGCCTAACGCACTCTCTCGACGGTCGCCACCTCGTAGCAAAGTTGCCGAGTCACATGGTCGGCTGTGGGTGCATCGGCGAGCAGCGCGTGACTCCAGAGCTCCAGGGGCTCGGGGCCGTCGCCATACAACACCATGTTGCAGCGCTGCCGCTGGTCCTACGAGCTGGCGTCAACATGCGGCGCGGCACAGCACACCCGGTCGACGCTCACTCGCACGGTTACAGCATCCATTCATAGTATGGCTGTAACTGGTACCTTCATTCACGCTCTGGTTCCAGGCCCGCTGAGCGGCGGCGGCGGTGGTGGCGGCGGCGGCGGCGGCGGCGGCGGTGGTGGTGGTGGTGGTGGTGGTGGTAGTAGTAGTAGTAGTAGTAGTAGTAGTAGTAGTAGTAGTAGTAGTAGTAGTAGTAGTAGTAGTAGTAGTAGTAGTTTTGTGGTGTAGCAGCGACTAATGAGCCAATCGATAAGCTTGTATACGAGGTTCAGATGCTGAAGCCGTCATCAGAACAGATACGAAAACGAAACCGGCCATCTCAGTTACTCTTGGCAATGGCGCAAAACGATGCGTCGGCAGCCAAAGCCTACCTATAACTGGAACATATGCACATTCCTTATGCCACTACGTCTGCAACAGCGCTCGTGAATTCCGGCTCTTGCAGAATCAGCAAAACTGCTCGCTCTCAGACTCGCGAATAGCCAACAGAGCATTCCCTCGTCGCCGGCGCCGTACCACGACGCAGAAGCGGTGAGGCTTCGGGAATCCAAACAGCTCGGATAACGCAAAACCTTGGAAATTGCGTTTGCCTCCGTATGGCGACAATGATTTTCGTTATCACGTTCAGCGAAAAATTAGAGCAAACAAAACGCAGAATGCAGCTGCGAGCCGGACCTCTTTCATCGCCTCTGTTTATTTCAAACCACACAAGGAGCAAAGTAGTGCCGCTTCAGTACCGACACACGAAGTGGGGCGCAGGGTCGGTACGAAGCGGGAGTCAACCGCGGAAGTCCCGAGCACCTCGCGTGGGGCCGCGAAGAGGGAAAAGCGAGTGGCAAGCGAGGCGTGGTCGTCTTTCGGAGCCCTGCTAAAGAAGGTCGGTCGACGCCAGCCGTGAAGAGCGAAGAAGCGGACGGGTCGAAGAGTGAAGATTAATGTAGCCAATAAACTCCGACTGTTCAACCCTCGTCCCCTTCGATTTACCGAAACGAGACGGGCGAATTCGATCGCCTGCAGAGAAAATCTTCCTCCGTAAAGCCACGCCCGAGAGCACGGTGTACGTCAGGGCAGGAATAACCACGGGTCTCTGCGAAATGCGCTAAGATTTGCCAGTCCCTCATGTAACAACTGTGTACATATAGCATAGGCGAAGGCGTTAAAATGCCGGTTTGTGTGGCAAGGCATGCCTCGCAGGGAGAGGCAGCGACAGCAGGACTAAGCTGAGCCGCCCAAGGGTGAAGTTACGCGGACCGTGAAAGCTGCCGAAGAGGCAGAAGCGACGGCTCGCGCTCACCGGCGGGGCCAGCGGCCTGGGCAGACGCGACCGTCTGAAGCCCCTCGAAGGCCGAAGCGGCGCGGACAGACGCGCTCCGCGCGACTCCGCAGCTGCGCGCTCCTAAGCGACGGAGCCGATGAGGCGGCCGCGCGCGCAATGTGCGCAGGCAGCAAAGCGCCCCCTCCTCCCGGCTCCTTTTTCCCCCTGCATCAGCGCTCGTCCTTCATAGCGGAGCACGTAATCGAATTCCATTGGGAGGCCCGTGTCCGGACGCCATCGGAGCTTGGCCCCGATCGGTGTATTTGCTGCTCGCAGACTGCGCCGAGGGGCGAACGGGGAGACACCAAAGGGAACCAGATTAGGCGAAACGACCCTTCCAGAAATGCCAGAACAACGCCAAATAACGCAAATACACACAGAAGGGGAAGATAGCGATGCACAAGTAGCGCAAGGCAATCCGCGGCTCGTAAAAATCGAGGAAGGAACCGACCGCTCGCGCAGGTGGCGGCTAAGGATTGATGCAGTGGGTCGGGACGCCTAGACCGGCAAGAAGCGCGGCCCGGAAAGGTCAAAAAGTAGCCTTAGGTAGAGCAGAAAAAAAAAAGAGAAAAGGCGGACCGCGCGGCGCCGGAAGAGATCCGTCCAGCGGGGCCCCAGAGGACGCTCATCCATCAGGAAAGGACGAAGCTGCTCCCGCGAGGACAGGCCAGGTCGGTCGGTCGCGCACGGACACGCGCACTCCTGCTGCGCAGCGCAGAGAAGCACGCAAAACCAACAGCCCGTGCGCAGCAGATGGTAGGAGACGCTCTCATCTGGAAGTTTCCACTGTGAAACATAAAGGAGGAGGACAACGGCAGAGCACAGCGAGAGGGAGGCAGGTGTCCGCGCCGAATGTGCCGCCAGAGTCGCGTCCACGCAACTTCGCCGAGATCACACGCAGACACCAGGGGGAGACACCGCCGAGTCACAGCGCCGCAGAGGGCAGTGCTGACGCGAGAAACTAATGTGCTTCTACGGACAGCTTTCCTTAAGGTCGACATCACTATGGCGAACGAGGTTCACGGCAACATCGAATAAGGCACCGGAGCGCCTGCAAAAGCTGTCAGGACGGCGAACTCTGAGCACCTTTTCCCCAAATACGAAAAAGTACTAGAGTGAGAATCAACCCGCTCGAACAGCAAGCGATCGCCGCACCCGGAGAAAGCTTACTGATCACGCTCGTGGCCGGCGCGAAAGTGGCTACCTTCATTACGATTCAGAATGCCGTTTCCTGGACAGCTCTTTAGCTGCCAGAAGCGCAACCATATGCAAAAAGCATTTCATAAAACGAATTAGAACGCTCTACCCCCGCCCCCTCTCTCTACCGCCAAGAGCGAGCGTGCGTCGGGTCTTTGGGCGTTGGAAGTTCAAAGCCGGGAGGCTGCATCTCCAGCTAAACGCGCGGCGCTCCCAAACGCCGCGGCCCCGAGCGTGCTCGACTCTGCCGAAGTGTTCACAAACCGACTGAACGGCACAGCTTACACTCGAAACGAGGCTACGCGAGAAAAACGGACCAGCGTGGACCCCCGCGTAGCAATCGCGCTCCGCAGAAACGCGAACCGAGCAAAAACGCGCCCATCACGGCGCGGCGGTTGCAAGCGAGACGGGGCTGTAGGTGCGGATGTGAAATCCACACAGCACCGCCCACGGGGGGCCACGCCCAGCCGAGAGCGGCGCGCTAGCGCAGGTTGCGGTTCCCACGCGCGTCCGAATCGCCCCGCGCGGGCCGCGGCGGCCACTCCCACCGCTACCAGCACCGCCGAAACAAACCCACAGTGCCGAGCTTCTGATGGTCGCTTTCTTAGGGCTCAGGCTGGTGCTACAGCGGCCCCTTCCCGGGAGTGCGTTTAAGAAGAGAAAAACCGACACCCGTCCTTTGTCCATCACGCGTACGCGCTAGACGGAGGAAGGATCAACAGCACGAAAGGGTAACGAATGGCGCCGGGTGAAGGGCAAAAAGAAAGTTGTAGCGTTATGTCTAAGTTTCAAACAGAAGAACGGCGAGGGGGGGGGGGGGGGGGGGGGCGCAAAATGAAGAGCACCACAATGGTCTGCGACCCACGATCGCATCGCGTTCCTTTCGAGCTTGTACGTGCTTAACGAAACCGAAAGGCGAACCAGCCTTAGCCGCTGTGAAAAACGAGACCACGGACGGTCACTTGCAATACGCGTACGGCACGCTGCCGCAGTTCGATTCAAGCGACAACCCGGCGTGTTCACACTGCTTGCACATGGGGTGACGCCATGAACAAGGTTCAATTCCGAACAGAGCCAAGAAATGGCAACAAAACGCCGCAGTGAGTGACATTAGACACCGTTAGCATACCGTGTACCGTGTAACCGGTGTCGGAGTACCGGGAGCCCGCGCGCAGCCAATGCGCATGCGCAAATCGCCTTGACGGCGACAGATGGCGCCAGGCATCCGGCAGCTGCGGGCGCGCCTGCAGCATCGGGACCAATCGGCGCGTGCGCACTGGCGGTGGGCGGGCTCCCGGTAACTCAGTAACGGTAACACGATACACGGTATGCTAACGGTGTCTATTATGCACGGGCAGTAAATGGCGCGCATCTGCGAAGCTTCTGGAAGGCGGCGAGCTTCACTACACAAATTAGATGACGTTCTCACGCCTCCAGTGTAAAGGCCCCGGGGGATTCTTCAGTTTCCCCGGCTCAAGAGAAATAAAGAAAAGCGCATCCGTAGCGGGACAAACTGCGCATCGACGCAGAGACTTTCGCCAAACACGATGCATGGCTTCGCAGTGACCACGCAGGTGAGAGACCCACCAACTAATCCGCCACCGCGGGGATCCCCGAGTCGAAAACTTCGGCAAGAGCCAGGCGCAACCGTCAAGCCGATAATCGCCAGAGGATTGTTGCCGACCAGCAGAAGAGGTCGTGCGCACAGAGGGCTCCCTACACTTATTCTTCTTTATTTTACTGCTTAAACAGTGCTGTGCTGCGGTACCGCAACTACCGTTATCCAACTCATTCAGCGCAAATAACATTGAGGCAAGCAAACGCTGTTGTGATCCTGCTTTCATGTGGATTGCCTTGGCGCCCGAAGACACCAATCACCCACTTAGCCGCATAACGGCTGTCCGGGTTGGGGAGACACGTCAACATCCCCCCCCTCTCTCTCTCTTAGATAGCCCGCTGTAACCTGACTTTCCTGCAGCTGTGGTTTCGGCAACCCACCCACGGCCTAGCTTCAACAACCTCCGTTCCTCGGTACTCCCGTCTCTCGCGAAGCACAAAGGGAAAAGGAAGTCCCCGCGCAACAGCCTTGGGACCATTCAGCTTCAGCGTCACGACCCAAATTAACGAGGCGCCGAAGAGTCCTGCTCATTGTGAATATAATGTGCTTAATTTGTGCACAATGTGAATATTTGTGAATATATTTGTGGTGGTGTTTTTACTGAGCCTCCGTCTCCACGTCCTTACTCCTGCGGGGAAACCACTGCGGACCTGGCTCACAACCACAAGGTACACCAGCCAGCGCAGGTAAGCAAGCAAAAGGAAATACGAAATGAACTGACGCAAGCTGGGACATTTGGATACGGCAAAAACAAAACCATTACTAGGAAAAGCTTTAACCGTGAAAGTGTTAAGGCGAAACCACCGCTGCTTACGCAGGATCGTCGTATCAGATCTGTTTTCTTCCTGCCTCAACACAAGGCCCGAACAACAGAAACTTTATTGACAAGCGAACTACTCTCGCCTCGCTGCGCAAATAATGCAAAACGTTCGTCGCAGGCCAGTGCAGTGCAACGTTGAGCTGGACGTGGAGCCGAGGAGGGCGAGCACGCAATGCGACACACGCGCAAGGGGCTAAGCGCCACTTTGACCGTGACCATCACCAACTGCAAAAGCCAATGGCGTCACAAACTGGCTCCCTTTAACCGTCTGGCTGAGTCGTGGGTTGTGCCGTGCAGATAGGAGAGCGTCGCACGCATCCATCGGGGAGCAACCACGAGGAAAAGCCGCAATGAACGAGCATCGTCGACAGCCGCGGCCAAGGAAGACCGCTGCGAGGAGCGTTTCCGGGCGACGTCACAGCCAGCGCACCACAATCGAGTCTGAGCATGGGTCGCCGCTCGGGCTGGCTCCAGCCGAGCGTGGCCACCTCGGGTCCAAATCCGCGCCGGCTGTCAACGCAAGCGCCGGCGGACGCCGCTGACGGCCGATTTCTACGGCCAAGGGGAAGGGGGGGGGGGGGCGTTCCGAACTGCTGCCGCTGCAGTCCGAGGCGGCATCTAGCGGGGCGGCACAACCGTCGCACGGGTGCCGCAACAAGGCACTCGCTCGAGGAACACGAACGGACGGCCTGGATGATGCGAAGCTCCGAAACGGCCCGACCGGGTCCAGCTGCTCCGTCGGGTCGGAAATGGCCGCAGAGCTCGTGTAAACTAGCTCGAGCGTTGAGTCGCTCGCGCGGCGGGGACCGCCAACCAGGTCTCCAAGAGGTAGGCCGATTCGTTCGCCTCGCACGGGTTTGTCGACGACGTCGAGCCGGAGCGTGGTTAACGGCAGGGCAGACCGGCCACAAGAACGGGCTTCTTCGAATCGTCGCGCCCTCGAGACCGCGATGCCTTGGAGGTCGTCGAATCGGGACGAGCAAACGTTCCTGCCGATTCCGCTTCGACCCATGCGCTGCGTCAAAGCCTGAGTAACTAAGCGCTGGCCGCGGCAGAAAAGAAATCACACCAAGGGTGCGCGCAGGTGAGCTCGAGCGAAAACTACGGAGACGCCGTTCGCCCTCGCTGCAAAACATTCCCCTGACCCACCTTCGCAAAGGACGAGCCTCATCTGTCCCGAAACCTGCGAGATGGCTGCTGACTGTTGGCGTAAAATGTGACCGCAGCCTAGATGCGCGATTCGGGAAGCAAAGGGCGCCGCCGTCATCCCCTTCACGAGCGGCCCCCGAGAATTTTAATAAACGTCAGCGCGGTCCCCAAAGAAAAGCGCCGGGAAAAATGGGGGCGAGCACTGGTCGACATGGCTCCTCGGCCACTCCATCAGGGGCGGCCATTGTCTACGCCGAAACAATAAAAAAAAAGCGCTCCCGCGATTAGACAGCCAGAGCAGGGGTCGAAAAACGAATTGGGAATAAAAGCCCCGCAAAATGCGAGGACGCGAGAAACAAAATTACAACGGCGGCCTGCTGGAGCCCGCGAAAATGCGAGGCAAGGGAAAAAGAATGAGCCAAGCAGACTTAAATCTTGCACCACGTGACTCGAGCGCGTTGGCAGAGCTGATCTGCCAAACACCGAGCAGCCACGAAGACGCGCACAGCACGAGACATGCGATGCGAGCAGCAGTAGCCTCTGGGGCCAAACACGCTACTTCCGGCAGTGCTGCCAAGGTTTCGCTGGTGGAAGGCACGCACTGGGCGCTCCAAGCGAGAGCAATGCCAGAGGGGCCGCCGCACGAGAGAGGCGTGCCGATCGCAGGGGACGAAATATCGGCGTTGAGATTAGGCGGCGGAGGGAACCGGCCTATAAGGGAGACACGCGCAATTGGGAGAGATGTGCGAGCGACCGATATTGGCCAAGGGGGGGCAACGAAAAGCGCCAGGGCGCAAAACACCGCCGGCAACGGACAACTCTGGCGCGGCCGAGTGGGCGACGCGGCTCAAGGGGATTACGCGGCGCGGGGGGATTCGGAGGAAGCCGTTGACGACGCGTGTTCCCGGCCGAGAGTAGGAGCGAGCCTCCCCTCTCGAATCATCCGACGAGAGATCATTAAACGTGCCCGACACAACGCCCACCGGGCCGACAGATAGGCTACACGTTCACTTCCACCGGCCGGCCGAATTAGAGTTAGCGACGCAATTAGACTAACTCGAAGTCGGCCCACAGCATCCGACTGCAGCCGTCAGGGGCACCTGGAGAATAGTTTCTTCCTGGGCTCAGAGAAAAAGCGAGGAGAGCAATGTAGACATAGCGCAAAGCCAGGGCACGCGAGAGGATCGCCCGGAAGGGGGAGTGCGGAACGGAGGCCGGGCGACAAGGGGGAGCGCTCCCCCTATTTGCGCTTCCTTGCTGGGGCCAAACAAAACGGCGCCCCGAGAAAACCTGATCGCGGGCGCGTCCCCGAGCCAACGCGCGCGCTCCGAGAAGCAACGAGCGTGGGGCCACAATTTCCTGCGCAGTCGATGTGCGCGGGCGGCGCGCCCTTTCTTGGGAAATGCAGAGCGAGCAAAATGAAGAAAGAAAAATTCGATAAACAGAGGCCGCGGCTTTGCTCCTCATTACGAAGTTCTCCCACACGCGACCACAGCTGCCCGGCTCCTCCGGCAGTGGCGAAGCCAGGGAGTCAAGTGCGGGACCGGCCGGCGACCCGCTTCTCGGATACACACATTTGTGGGGCCGGGAGGAGCACTGCCGCCACATTCATCATCCGCCACTCCCATTGTGCGCACCGCCAGCGGCGACCGATGCGCTTCGTTAGGCGCGTTGGAGGTCAGCCAGTAACGACGCGTGAAAACGAGCCGCGTACACACGCGCCACTGCAACGCCGCCCGAAATTGCAGAGCCACAACGGCACATCTGTCAATGGTCGCCGCCGGACGATAAACCGATTACGCATTCGCAGGCGCCATTAAAAATTCATACTAGGGCTTCCTTCGGCTCACACTGCCCCTGGTTTCTGCGCCTGGTTTACCCCGCCGGAAAAGGCTGCGAGGGGCTAGCGTGTTGCTGCACTGATTTGCCACGCGACGCGACCGGCGGCAGCCAAAACAAAACGAAGGGCCGCAATTAATGTTTCACGGAAACCGTCAAGGACCCCGAGCGGTTATCCGGAGACTAGCGCCAGAGAGAAGCATATTTACCATACCTCATATTGTATGAACGGCACTGCATTATCAAAGAAACAATTATTTATAAATTTAATTGGCACTGAAAATCGCATAAAAAGCCACCTTGTGGTGAAATCCGCTATTATCGATGTATCCCACCTTGTGACCACTGTTCGCCACGTTTTATTCTAGTTAACACTCGCTCCAGTACGCCCTTCGATGAACGCAAGGCTCGTTTCGCATCATCGAGCATGTGCTTTTAACTTTTCAGGCGGAAGCCTGAATCGTTGTAAGCAGGAGTTGTCGACAGAAATGTCACGCTTTTCAATTGGTTCAAAGGGTTGTGACGCCAGAGAGCGCGAATTTCAAACGGGGCCAATTGTACTTTGGCTAGTAACTATGCAACTAATTAAAGTGATCGTATAGTGATGCTCCAAGTAAGTGGGAATGAGTTTTGTTAACTGCTTAATTACCCAACTAGCCGAATTAACCTTTCTAGTAAGGCCAGATAAATAAATAAAACCCAGTAGGAAATTGGTCGAGTTGGGGAATCGAACCAGGGTCTCCGGAGTGCGAGACGAGCATGCTAGCCACTCCGCCATGCCAGCTCGATGGTTTCGAATGAAAAAAATGGCAGTGGCTTAGCTCTGGTTAAGCCTGGATATACAAGCGAAAAGCTGCAGTTATGCTTTGTTTGACGTCATGGCTGTCGCAGCTCGCGCACAATGCACTATGAGCACCACGATAGCGGCGTAGATTTTGAGCCAACTCCCTCGCTACCACTTCTGCGTCTTATTTTCTTCCTTCCATGGCGAATGTCTGCGTCTCTTCTACGGCCGCCGCCGCCGCTCACACGTGCGTTCTCGCAACGCCTTGCGAAAGAACCTTCTCTTCGGACGGCGGCGGAGACCGCGCAGCAGCGGCAAGGGGTAAACAGGTGGCGAGGAGAAGTGGCGATGGAGGGCGCGCCGCGGCGCGCGGCCTCTTTTATGTCCGCCGCCGCCGCTCGGGCGTTATCGCAACGCCTTACGATGGCGCGATAAGAACGCGATAAGAACCGCTAGCAGCGGCGAAGGGTAAACAGGTGGCGAGGAGGAGGAAGGGCGCGCCGCGGCGGCGCCCAGCGGTGGCCCACGCGAAGCGCGGTGTTGACGAGCCTAGTGAAGCTTTTCGCTTCAAAAAGGCGCGTCTAGCGAATACGGTGTCTTCGTTCACTCCCATCTTCCTCCCTTCCCGTTGCTACGAGGTTCAGGTGTCCACCGAGGTATGCGAAACAGATACATTTCCTTTCCTCAAAAACCAATTTACCGACGAGCAAGGCGCAGAACCGAAAGTGCGATGGCGTTCAATGGACTCCCTGGCAGCGTTGCAAGACGCTGTCGCGTTTCACTCTTATAGGCGAAGCTTAACATCTTAACAACACATCAGTGACACAAGCAGCAACACCGCGCTGAAGGCTTTCGCCTCACCGCACTTTAGGTCAACAAAGTGCCCCCCTGAATTGTTGTCACTAGGTAGCGCTGCAATGTTTTGCATTTCTTCGATGGAGCGGCGACCACGGTCCACTAAAACTTTCGTCGACGAGGAGTGCAGACTGCGTCACCCTTATGTAGAGCGCTCGTTTAAAAGTAGTAACTCTTGTCTGCTTTGCTTGTAGGTCTATCTGGCACTGCTTCCGCGCAAGTGTTGCATCTGAAACCTAGCAGACGCGACGAGATATGGCTCTGCCAGGAACGGTGCCACCCGAGCGCTCTACACAAGGGTGACGCAGACTGTACATCACCGTGCCGTAACAGCTTTGGGTGCGGAAAGTGAAATGGACACTGCTCTGTACTAAAATTGTCTCAATTGCTGTCTGGCGGGGGAGATTTATATTAGTTTTGGTACAGCTCTTTTGCCGATGCGCAATCGCCATCTCGCTCGCTGATCACTGTTCCCAGCAGCGGGATACATAAAAACGGGCGTATGTACTGACTGAAAAATTCTCGGTAAAAATCTTCTGCAACGTTTACCAACACAACCGTTGCGGAATCCAGCACCACAGACAGCAGGCTTTCCGTTGCGCCTAAAATTCAGTGCTCTCTCCCATTAATTCGACACGCGGAGCGCACTGCGTGTGGCTAAAACTCGGTCGGCACGCGGGTGCCGCAACGCCAAAAATTTTAAGAGTTACTGCAGAGTACCAGAGTTGCGCGCTTGTACGCCATAATGCTCCCCTAAGCATCGAAATTATGAGGGAAAGCCGCAACTCTTGCATGCAGGAGGCGGACTTGGTGGAGTGGTTTGGTTTGGTTTATGGGGTTTAACGTCCCAAAGCGACTGAGGCTGTGAGGGACGCCGTAGTGAAGGGCTCCAGACAGTTTCGACCACCTGGGGTTCTTCGACATGCACTGACATCGCACAATACACGGGCCTCTAGAATTTCGCCTCCATCGAAATTCGGCCGCCGCGGCCGGGATCGAACCCGCGTCTTTCGGGTCAGCAGCCGAGCACCATAACCACTGAGCCACCGCGGCGGACGACTTGGTGGAGTGGTTAGAGCAAGTGCAGGCTCAATCCGCTCGATTCTGACAGCGCCGAAGTTGCTTTATTCGAGGCATATTTCTGTTGCATTGAATGACACAGCTTGCTAGTAATGCGTCGGCTGCACTAAGGCCTATTTCAATGAGTTAGAAAAATAGTAGCCATGTGGTGGACGGGTGGCGCCATCTGTTGTAAACGCCACAAATCAGAAAAGTTTTCTTTTTAACAATCGGCGAACTCTTGTGATAAAATTCGGTGTTATTGACTCGGACAAAAAAAAAATGCCCCACAGCATGATAACAGTAGGTGTACGAATGGACTGTCAGCAACAGTCTAGTGCTAACCGATGCAAATGAGCTGGCCTCTCCGCAATGCAGGGATGGTTTTCAACCATATAATAGCGTGTAGCCTACTGAGGCGCCAGCAGCTCAGGGAAGACAAACGCGCAACTCTAGGTACTTATACAGTAACTAAATTTGCACAATCCGCGGGCGAGTAGGAAGTTCGCGACATGCGCATCAAGCTGCAAAGCCCGCGTCGGAGCGGGGACAGAGTTGCGCCGCTTGAAGGATGTCGAAGCATCTGGCTGCAATCCAGTGAAACTGTCGGAATCGAAGTCGCTGTTGCAAATCTGCTGTTACCTGATCCTCCCCAGCTGCTTTCCCCCTTTGCATTGCTCCTAGCGCTTTCTTTACATCCTCTTTCGTTACTGGCGGGATGTCCGATTGCTGTGCGCTGCTGTCTCTCATTAACGTTCTGATTGCATGGGCTACTGCATAGATTTGTGTCTCTTCGGCTACTCTAGCTGTCTTGTCCATATTGCTAATGACATTGTCCTCTGTCTCTTAACGCATACATCTGGTTTTTACCTATGCCTAGTTGCCTCTTCACCGCATTTAGGCTACCTCCGTTCTTTAGAGTATGCTCTATTCTCTCCCTATTAAACTTCCTTATGTCAGCTAGTTTCCGCTTAGTTATTAACTTCGATAGCTCCACTAGTTCTATTCTGTCTGTGGAGTTAGACGTCCTCATGCTTTGGTTTCTTAATCAGATCTTTAGTCTCCTGAGATAGCTTGCCGCTCTCCTGTGGAACCATCCTACCACCTACTTCTGCAGCACACTCCGTAACGATAGCTGTGAGATTATCGTTCATTGTTTCAGCATTACGGTGGTCTCCTTCAGTTAAAGCGGAAAATCTGTTCTGCAGCGAAATCCTGAATTCCTCTACTTTCCTTCTTAACACTAACTCATTAATAGCCTTCCGCTTCACTAGTTTCCTCCATTCCCTCTTCAAACCTAAGCTAATACGAGATCTTACCATTCTGTGGTCGCTACAACGAACCTTTCCGAGGACCTCCACATCCTCTACGATGCTGGGGTGAGTGCACAGTGTGAAGTCTATTTCATTTTTAGTCTCACCATTGGGGCTCTTCCACATCCACTTCCTGTTTGCTTGTTTGTGGAAGAAGGTATTCATGATCCGCAAATTACTTCTATATGCAATATCTACTAATAACTCTCCCCTGCCATTCCCAGAACCTACGCCAGTCACCTATCACCTGGTCTCCAGCCAGCTTCTTGCCTACCTTTGCATTGAAGTCACCCATCAGTACAGTGTACTGAGATTTTACTTTGTTCATTGCCGATTCCACATCTTCATAGCAGATGTCAACGATCTAGTCATCATGGCTTGATGTAGGAGCGTAGGCCTGCACCACCTATAGGCTGTACCTCCTATTGAGCTTAATTACGATAGCTGCCACCCTCTCGTTAATACTATAAAACTCCTCCATGTTGCCAGCTATACCCTGATTGATGAATCCCACAATTAGTTCTGGTCTGTCCGCTAATCCACGATAGCATAGTACATGCCCGCCCTTTAGTACTGTATACACCACATCTGTCCTCCTAACCTCACTAAGCCCTATGACATCCCATTTAATACCCGCGAATTCCTCCAAAAGCACTGCTAAGCTAGCCTCACTGGATAAGGTTCTAGCTTCATGAACGTTGCCAGCATGGATCAAGCAGATGGTCCCCACAGAGTAACCTAGGAGGCAAGCGGCCCATATAGGAGACCTTGCAGAGTCATCAAAACCCGCCTACCGAATAGTGAGCAAACTGCCCACCCTGGGAGGTGGCAGTTAAATTAATCATTGGTCGCTCAGGAAGAGCAACCCGGGCCGCACAAGGCCCACCGCTGGGAGCATCTGCCATTGCAGGGCAGTGGCGCATCGGTTAACCGCTGCACCACTTCGCCAGGAGGGATATGAGGACTCCCAAGGATCAATGAATATGAAGTACAGAATGACGTTCTGCATATACGAGAATTAACTCTCTAGGCTATCGCGGCATACCCTCAAGGCGGAGCTTAAACGTCCCATCCAATTTTTCAATTCTGATCCTATTACAATTCAAATTATGCAAAATGTGTCACACATTGATAGACCGCAGTGAGCTTTCATTATACTACCTGCACAGTGGTTAAGTGATGCGGCACTGCACTGACAGGTGTTTGTTCCACTGTTGTTTGTGAGACCCAGGCTGCTCTTCCCAAACAACGCGAAAAGGAATACCTCCCACGAGTCTCATGTTGCACAGATAGCTCTTCGGGAACCTGTATATTTTGCACATACGCCTAGTGTTTTTCAGAGTCATTTCTTAATTAGTATTTATTTTAGCAGCCATTCTCCGTCTAGCACCTCCTTCCTCTCCCCTACAAGTGGAGAGGGGGAGTGAGCCACGACTGACAGGTACCAGGTGCAGAAAGGCAAACTGCCCTAAACACCACCTTGCAGGTGGAGGCTTCACAGAGACACTGCAGCCGCCGGACAGTTTTCACCTTCATGGCCCTTCTAACGCTACTGCATTAAAAAATCATAAATTCACAAGCAAATTTGTTCCGCTAAAGCAAATTCAAACTCTACGTCATTTATATGGCTCATTTGTGCTGGCGGTCAGTGACTTGGATGAGCAGTGGGTAGAACGAGTGCAAACTTCCGATACTTCCGATTGTCTCACAGCCGTGTGTTGCGCCGGAATCTGAACCTACCGAGTCAGCTGGACAGTACACGAGTATGGACGGACCCACCTCCATTCTCCAGAATCTTCCACCTGCCAAGAAACCATGAGAGCAGCCGACCACCGCCTACACACCCACCTCCACTCTCCAGAAGGCCTCCACCCAGCAGAAAGTCTCAGCAGAGGAATGAAAAAAAAAAATACAGAATGAACAGACAGGGCGGAGGCCGGTGGAGGCCATTGCTGTAGGAAAGCCAGCTGCCCTCCAGAAACCACCTCCCCCAACAAGCTTGAGCCAGACTAGGGGGGTGGAGTGGGTAGGTGGCTGATGCTTCAAGAGGGCAGCTGGCTTTCCCAGTGCACCTTTGAATTCGACTTTGCTGTCGCTTTTGTTTGCTCTCTTTCACTCCACTGCTGAGTAAGTTTGTAGTGGGTGGATGCCCTGTAGATGGTAGAGGAAGGTGGGTTGGTGCCGGATGCTGCTTCTGGAGGGTAGAGTTGGGTGAGGGGGTAGTGCCTTTTGGTGGGTGAGGCGCATCACTTAGGGTGCTGGTGGCTGCATCGGCAGCCCCCAAGATAGGGGGTGCGGTGGGGAGGTCGCTGCTGGGTGGTGCTTCTCGAGGGTGGAGGCTTCACACTCTGAAGCTACAGACAGACGGGCGTTACCATTTTTGCACTGTGACACTGGTATTTCTTTCGTAGTAAAAGTAACGGCTACATCAAATTCAAAGACATTATGAAGCCAAAGGAAAAAGCTCAATACCATCTGAGCTTCGTGGCACCAGTTCGTATAATTGTCCTTTTTTTTGTTAGAGAGGGCTAGGACATGGGAAGGGCAATAAACGGTAGTCCCAAAAGAAAGTGCACAAAAGGAAAGGTGGAATTTAAAGCATGCATAGATTTAGGTGCTCAGTGGATACCAAAAAGCACAAAAGGAGTACTTTTTGGATAAGAACTGCAGCCTCCAAGCTGAAGTAATAGCTTTTCCGTTTTTGCAATGAGGACACTAAACGCCAACCCTGCAAATGATCAGCAAACGATCAGCGCACAGACATTAAGAAACAATTCCACATTTTTATACACCTCCCCATGCCAAAACCGTGGGTGCAATGGACAAAAGAGACACCCTTCAATAAGAGAAACACTTCCCAGGTCACAGGCCCTGCCATGCTCAAACAGCCAGACAGTGCAATGAGCATGTCAAGGCAGTAAGCTAGAAAGAGGAACTACCGTGAACTGAAAGTAACAAGCTGAAAGGCTAAATTTATACTCTCGCTGGAAATAACAAAACCGCAAGGCAAACATTTATATTTCCTGACATCTTAGTTAAAAATTTCATTAATTCAACTGATTTCCAAAGTCAGCTTTTTCAAAGAGGGAGCTGAAGTTCTGCCCAAGCTGGCATAGAATGACAGAACAGACATGTGACCAGGTGCCAACACTTGTCTCGGAAATCTTTTAATGCGAGTACATTAGCATCCCCATGTAGAGAAAAAGTGTTCGGCACCGGCGACTGTTTGAAGCCCCGCAGCCGGAACGGCTGGAGCAACCTACCGCTCCGGCAATATAGGTGGGCCCACCCAAGTCACATGACCTTGTGGCATCATTACTACCAGCCCACTGGTTGTGGCTAACTGACCAGTGTGGCAGGTGGCAGTGAAATTAATGATTGGTCATGAGAGGTTGCTCAGAAAGGGCGGCCTGGGTTGCACAAGCCTTACTGGTGGCAGCACCTACCATCGCAGGGCAGTGGCGCATCACTTAACCGCTGCACCACTACATTTGGAGTGGTACGAGGACTCCCAGCAATCTATGAATGTAAAGTAGAAAATGACCAATTTCACACATATGGGCATAAACCCCTCATCACTATTGCATCATACTCTTCAGGCGAAGCGTAGGCGTCCCCTTCAGTTTTTTGTCACACAATGTCTCCTACCATATACACTCAACTAAGGCCGCGCTCATGTAGGGGTCGCTCCCCCAATTGAGAGCACAGAGTGTGGAGCCAAAAATTACACAGAGAGGAACTGCTTTTCATATGTGTACATATTCTTGCATGGCCTGTGGCTAATATTCGTGATCACTATTATCATCTTCCAATATACACTACTATGGAGCGGTGTGCAATTTAGCTTTTTAAATGCTGCACCATGAAGGAGTGTTTAAAAGACGAAAATTCCTACTGACAATTCATCCATGCTTTCTTAACCCTTTCAGGTGCTTTGTACACAATTGTGTATACAGTAATCTCATCTTTTTCTGAGAGACTGGTGCATCTAGCAGTGATTTCACTGTTCCAGTCAAATTGAGCACCCTTCTTGCCGCAAATAAGTTGGTTTTTTGTGCCATGTAGCGAACGCAGGAAACAATAGTTCACTCAACAGTGAGCTAGGTAGCCCGTCGTCCACCATTTTTGTGCAGACGGACTTTGTTGCAAGTGAAAACATTAATTGTGTTAACTCAATTTCGGGCGTAATGTGCATCTTCGAAACGCAAAATGATTCCACGATTCCTAGGATTCTTACCCGACACATGAAAACATTTCGGTGTTACTATTTCTAACAAATCTGACACTTTGTACAGAATTGTCCATATCGTTGTAAAAACATACCCGCTGGTATTTCACGCTTAAAAACTAACAAACTCCCTTTCTTGAGGCCTGAATATACTACTCAGGTGAAAAAATAACTGATTTCAATAAAACAAAAAATGGCACCTGAAAACTAGCCCGAAAACTGAAAACTAGCCACATTTACAATTACTAAGAATGTTTTTTACCATGTTCAGCTTTTAGAACATTGGCGTTTTCCATATACAAAATGCAAATGTGATCTGCAGCAGCTTTTGTAATCCAGGGCTCCAAAGTGCCGGCGTAATCAGAGACTCTAAAATGGGAAGATTGCCCAGGTTTGAACTTTGCTACTCCGATATATCAATATTCATATATGGAACATTTGAATAAAACTCACTGTCACTGAAAGACACACAGGCTTTAATTCTTTATTTTTATTTCACGAAAATACCAACTGTCTGTCATTACCTTAGTACTGTTTAGTTCATATCAACACTTTTTTCCCTGTGAAAAGGCTCCACAAACACCCAGCTGTGACAAGGCCCAAAATAGGTCCGTTTATGAGTATAATTCAGTCTTTAAATAATTCAATAACAAATACTGTAGCTGGAATGTTTTCCTCAATCATCATACGAAAAAACAAACATATCAAAAGACAGGTGTATTATGAAGAGAAATAAAAAACAGATTCATATGCCCCAATTTTGGAACACTGGCAAGTAAAAAGCTAAACAGAACTCAAACACCTGTACTCCAAGTGGATGGCACCAGTCGACTCTAAAGTCACACCAACAGTAACAGGAGGAAAACTTCACCGCATCTTCTCATGGATTTTGACATCATGGCGGGCGGTGTGCTCAGATGTCATTATTAAAAGTTTTAAAGTTGCAGAAATCTGGAATGCAATGGATGTAACCGAAACTAATTTCATTCACGAGAGTGATGAGGAGCCAGGTCCAAGCAGATGCAACAAAGCTAGCAATGAACATTAAAGGTATCAGCAACTAGGTGGCGGATTTAGCATCAGACTATGTGGTGCAATAAAGATTCCACGAATTAATGCATATATTCATGTAAGAGCCATACTTTCTACAATTTTGAAGGGGTGCAGCCCTTACACAGGACCGGCATTTTTCCGAAAAGTTTTTCCAACTACAGCAAAGCCCTGATTATGCGTCCCTTTTATGGTGTGACACACATAGTTTTATGACGAATTAGCGCAGTCCTGGCGAATCCTTCAAATACATAATATGCATTGTGTGGATGATAGGACGTGTGCCCGACAACTGGCACGAATTAACCACAAAAACTAATACAGGTTGCCACATCAAATTACTCAGGTCCTCCGAAGGTCAGCTGCTCAACTAACAGTTCGGAGTGGCATGCCTCGCATGCGACCCATGTTCATCAGCGTGAGGAGGCGTTCGCCTGGCCTGCTTATCTGCATGCACTTCACTGTCAAAGGCCTTCCGGAAATCAATTATACATTATATCAATTATACACTCGCTATTAATAATAAAGAACAGATCGATGCTATATCCTTCGACTATGCCAAAGCTTGCGATAAAGTTAAAGTTCCTCATACTAAATTATTACAGAAACTTTATGCCATTGGAGTGAATAGTACACTTATTAAATTTATAAGGGCTTATCTAGAAAACCGGTGTCAATATGTTCAAGTTGACAAGTCCTGCTCCGAGACCCTGCAAGTAACTTCAGGGCTCAAAATTGGGACCAATTCTATTTCTTATTTATGTTAATAATATAGTTAAACCTGTAGGCAGTGATGTTAAGA
This sequence comes from Amblyomma mixtum, assembly GCF_055824585.1. NCBI lineage: Eukaryota > Metazoa > Arthropoda > Arachnida > Ixodida > Ixodidae > Amblyomma > Amblyomma mixtum. The sequence goes on along the minus strand of NC_143014.1, from coordinate 95,798,055 downwards.
TAAAGCTTTTCGCAGATGACTGTGTTCTCTACACCGCAACTAAATCTAAAACCGACCAAATTAAGCTTAACAAAAGTCTCGGAGAAATTTCGAACTGGTGCACGATAATGGGGCATGTATTTAAATACTAATAAATGCTTAGTTCTTCGTACACACAGGACCAAAACAGTTTTACAGCATTCTTACTCAGTTAATGGCACTCCGTTTAATGAAGCATTGGCCGTAAAATGTCTAGGCGTTACTACTAAAGAACATCTACGATGGGATACCCATATTTATAACATCTGCACCAAAGCCTTTAAGGGGATATGAGGGTCTTGAAAACTTTTTTGTTATTTGTTAACATATCTTTCTGAAACTTAGCACCTGGGTGTATCATTGAATGCTGATTTTGAATATGCATTTAGATTTCAGATATCTCAGCTGGAAGGAAATATATGGCAAAATAAAATATTCTAATTAGGTCATTTCTTACGGGCCTTTTTAGTAATTTATCAGCTAAATAAACATTTTTAAAGAATAAGCAGACATTTGCAAAGGCCCAAAGCACATCCTAAAGCTAACAGAATGTCTACAAACTAATTTTGTTGATCATAAATAAACAACAAAGTTGGAAAGAAAAAATGACGTGGCGGTAATTAGCCCACACTTCGCCTAATTGCTCATGTATCATGTTTAAAGGAAAAAAGAAAGCTTTAGCATGTGCTTTGGGCCTTTGCAAATGTCTGCATATTCTTAAAAAAAATCATTCTTTAACTGATAAATTACTATAAAAGCCCGTAAGAAATTACCTAATTTGAATGTTATTTTGAGATAAATTTTCTTCCAGGTAAGATATTTGAAATCTAAATGCATATTTGAAATCAGCATTCTATGATACACCTGCGTGCTAAGTTTCAAAAAGTTATGTCGAAAAATAAAAAACAAGTTTTCAAGACCCTCATCCCCCCTTAAGTCTCTGGTTTATCCGGCGTAAGCTTTCAGAAGCCCCTGTAAACCTTAAGTTAGCAGCATATAGGTAAAGCGTTGGTCAGACGATGCTTGGAGTACGCTTCCTGTCTGTGGGACCCCTTGACTGACAAAGACATAGCCAAGTTAGAAAAAGTTCAAAGGACCGCAACTAGATTTATTTGCAACAAATACAAAAGAAATAACAGCCCGACAGAAATGATCAGGTATCTTGACCTTGACACACTTAAATCCAGACGTAGTGAATGTCGATTAAGGTACCTATACCCACTGCACAATAAACAGATCCTAATGAACAATCATAATTTCTTTACCGCTAACACTTCGCGCGCAAGCTCCAGTTTTGATAATGGTAAAATGATTCAAGAGTATTCGGCTTTGAATAACACGCTTAAATTGTCATTTTTTCCCTGGAACCATAGGTGAATGGAATAAATTACTGAAACATATTGTTGATAGCCCAGTGTTGATGCATTTATTGCAAATTTGAAGAAAATGCGTATGTGATGTGTCCGATTTCATTTGCCTAAGTTCATGCCCTGATGTGATGTAGTTGATGCTTATTGAGTGGTGTAACTTTTATTGTATGTAATTTTCTGTGCTCACTCCTGCTTGGAATCACATGACTCTGCAATACTGTTAATAAATAAATAAAAATAAAAGTCATTTTAAAGTGATGTTATTGTGCAACAGTAAACTGGTAAAAATATTAGCCCTTTTATAGTAAACCATGACTAGATTCAAAGCAGCTTCGCTGATGCAAAACCCACTAGGCCTGGCGACACCAGGCAAACAGCATGCTACATACTACTATGGCGCCCAAGACTGGCGGGTTCGGGCGCCATGCGTTGTAGGCCCCTCCCCCCAATGTACAGGGTCGTCCACTCTTAGTTAGAATGCGCTAGCGCATGGCCGTGCCCTTTGGAAGGTCACTGCGTCCGAAACGGCTTGCGCATCGAAACGAAGTGGCAGATGATGCGAAGCACCACGTCCAGGTACACCTTCTCCTGCGCCACTTCGCTGCGATGAGCGACTGTGTCACACGCGGTGGCCCTCTCAAGAGCTAGCGCTAGCACATTCTAACTAAGAGTGGATGACCTTGTACATGGTGGCACACCAATGAACGGCTTTGTAGTCATCGTAGAAAGCGGCAGGTAAGCCCGCTGGCACGCGACAGTTGCAACAAAGGTCATGTACTGCTATACTGAAGCAACGGCTATAATGAAGAAATCGCGGGGCACTTTCGACTTCATTATAATGAGGTTCAACCGTACTGCACACTGACCACAGATTCATGGCAGCCAAGAGGAAGTTCAGCCTGCTTTTACCATGACTTTACTTACCACGAGATAGAAATAAGTCTAACTATTGTCTAACTATTACATGTGCAAGAGACAAGTGCTTGAGTTCTTTTCTCTTATCTTTCATGCAACTATCGCAACCGATTGGAAGGGCATGGGGCTTCCCTACATGCACCAATGTCGCGCAGGCCAAAAGTATTTTTCCAAATTGCCACCACCAAAATACAACCACCAAAACCAGTACTCAATCAAGAAACTTTGGGTTCAGCAGCCGAACACCACAGCTACTGAGCCACCGCAGCAGGTAATTGCTAGGAAAGGCCTATCCTGTCAGCCAAAACGACTCTTCAGTTATGGAAGCTAAAAGCCATCCAGAACATGACAATTAACATCTTTGGCTAAACAATGCACACTTTTCTAAAAGATGGCTCATGGGTGTGTACCATGATGCACAAAATTACTCCTCAGAAGCATGTGTGTTCAACCACTCATGTTAATTAGCAAAATCCAATCCTGGTTGAGTATGACCCTTCAGCAACGCAAGCTTTCTTCTTTCAAACCAGAAATATGAGGAACTAGAGAGATGCCAAAGCACCTAGAAGGAGTGTTTAGCCTGCATTCTCTCCTATCGGGTGTTAAAAATGCTGACCTGTACGAAATATGGATTGCTGCGGTGCATAGAACGAAATATGAGGCAAGTACAAAAGCACGAGTAAGTACTGTGTTTAAAATGGTCAACCTAACTGCGTGGCCATCTCAGTATGTTTAGCATTCAGTGACAGAGTTATGGGAGCAGCAGGTATGGCCGGAGCATTCGAGACGGGGTGAATAGACGTCTCCTTTGACGAGTTGAAAGCCTGTTTTCTTGCTGTGAGTTGCACTGCCGCTCACCTCCCTGCGGAGGATGCATGAGCCACAGCGGTGCCCGAGCAGCTTAAAGCTACAGCGTTGATTTTCTGACTTTACATGTTAGCAGCAATGATTTATGTGGCCGTGCTAAAATAGCGCGGTGGCTTACAGTATGACCGATAGAATCCAATGGATTTGGTCGAGTGGGGCGATCCTCCAAGAGCCCATTTTGGTCGTTGGAATCTGCTCGAATTAGTAGCTCAATTGCTCACGCGCTATTAAGTCGGTAACACCTTGTCAGAGTTCTCCCAATTATCCTATACCCCGGATTTCGTAATATCGCAGCTATGCACGTTCGCAATTCATCACTCTCAACAACTCCCTGCATTACCGTGCTGTATCCCTGCATTACAGTGCAAAGAGAAGGCATGCAGATAAACAGTTCGTAGCAATGTTCGCTGCGTTATTGAACCCTGCCTCATTGTTTGGTTTCGTTGAATGGGGTTTAAAGTCCCAAAACGACTCGGCCTATGAGGAATGCCTCATCGTTCTGCGGACTTCCAACAACACACGGTTTGAGAAAATCGCATGCGAAGTTCTTGCAGTCACTGGAGGCATTTGCTCCAGTGGTGGACAAGGGGCCAGCAAAACCCATCACCAGTGGACATAATGGCCTCGCTGAAAGTTGCAGGAAAATAAACTCGATCCCTGCAACTTATTCTTCAATTACGGCATATCGCAGCATTTACACAGTGGCGTTTAGCCGCTGCATCTGTGTCATGTCGCCTCGCATGGTAGCCCGGAAATCCACGTTCCAACAGATGGCGTCACAGCGCTTTCAAAATGGCGGCGCTCAATTTTATTTCGTGCTCTGGTCTATAGTGCTGGTGCTCTGCTGCAGTGGAAAAAAATCCAGCGCTGACCTACAAGGACATTGGAAAACATGCGAAGGACCCGGCAGACACATACCTGAGTTGGGCCGGTTGTCTGTCATGTGGGGTCGCGCCGATGGAGCACCATCCTCTGCCCGAACCAGGATTGCGTAGGCCATCTTCTCTTCTCTGTCAAACTCAACCTTGGTGTAGATGTCTCCAGTCTCACGATCAATGGAGAAGTACTTGTCACCATGGTCTCGAGATTCTATGGCATAATAAACCTGAAAAAAAAAAAAAAAGCCACGCATTCACCCTTAGTTGCAGTATTAGTTTCCCAGCCCAACTCCCACCAAAGGCTTTGCAATAGCCCGCATAACCAGTGACCAAATGCTTGCATTCACAAGGACTTCCTGGCCTTACTCTGGAAGATAGAATGGGCAGCAACAGACTAATAGGTAAACAGTCGATCATAGATACAAAGTGAAACCTCGTCAAAACGTACCCACTGAAACAGTAGTTTCGTTTTAAGAGTAAAAAAAGTAAAGTCTCCGACTCCACACCCATTGAACATAATGCATTTTGTATCCGCATAAAAAGCACAAGCTTATCACGTACATATTGATTAACACATATTGTTTCCATATTTCACCATTGAATCACTCCCAAGATCCATAAAATACAGTCCAGCAGCAGTGTTTCTGGCAAAAATGCCAAGCAGATCGCCTTCACTCCGCAGACATCACAATGAGCCAAACAATTACTCCCGAACAAGGACGTTCTGTGCAGTAAATTTCCTGTCGAGCGTGCGCAGCCAGTCCATGAATAATTCCCAATTCATTCAAGACTTCATGTTAGAAGTGTAATGACAGGGAGCATCTTCATGGTAAGCATCGCGCATCATTCAAGGGACAAAAAAGCCAGCCGCACGAAGAAGAAAATCGAGAAGCTGCTGCAAAAGTGGAGAAACGTGGACTAGACGTTCCAGGATTCGATGCTTTGGTGGAGTTGAGCACTGATTGTTGGAAAAGGCTTGCGTGTGAAGTACTGATGTATTAGGTTAATGTGGAAAGGCACTCTTGAAATTGTTACCTCAGTGAGGCTTCGATGCCTTGCCAATTACAAGCAAGTGATACTGTTCTATGTCTGCCGTATTTGTGCACACCACGGTTATCCTCGTCTTGCTCCTTTTTCCGCCCGCACAAGTACCGTATTTACCAGATTTTAACTTGACCTCTTTTTTTTATCTGAAAATCCGAAGTGGGGGGGCAGTCGACTTACAATCAGTTTTTTCTTATTTGAGCGCATAATAGGTGCACCCTGAACTTGACGCTGTGAACAATACAGTATTTACACAATTGCAAGCCCACATGGACGCCTTTATTTTTCTTTTTTTTTTCATGACATGCGATATGGGGGGTCGATTTACTATCGTGTATATGCAATACCACATATACGTGTGTAAGGTCCGCACTTTTTTTTCCAGATTCGAGGGCCAATTTTCAGGGTGTGCCCCATACACGCAGCATGCGAAATTTTTTATTTTTTTTTTCCCAAGTAAAAACAGACCAATCAGTGAATGCGCGGCATTTATTTATAATTCACTTGTCTCTCGCGGAGTCTTCAGACTCCGAGCTGGTGCTGTGCTCTGGCGCATCAACCTACACGTTGTCGTCTTCAGTCCCATCTAAACTGTTCGAAATACCGGTCACTTTGAAACTGCGGGATACAATGTCCGTAGACACCGAGTTCCACGAAGACAAAATCCAGCCCAGCACAGTCGCGAGCGGTGCCCTCTTGAGCCGCACAGTCGGCGTCTCATCGTGACAACAGTTTGCCATCCATTCCGAGCACTGCCTCAGGAATTCAACCTTAAAAGGCCGACTGATGCTGACGTCGAGGGGTTGCAGCATGCCGGTGAGGCCACCCGGAATAACAGCCATGTTTGTGCGGATACTGCCCAGGTGTTCTTTAACCCTACCCGTCAAGTGACCGCAGAAGCTGTCCAAGATGATTGATTTATTGATTTATTGGGGTTTAACGTCCCGAAGCAACTCAGGCTATGAGGGACGCCGTAGTGAAGGGCTCCGGAAATTTCGACCACCTGGGGATCTTTAACGTGCACTGACATCGCACAGTATACAGGGGCCTCTAGGATTTCGCCTCCATCGAAATTTAGCCGCCGCGGCCGGCATCGAACCCGCGTCGTTCGGGCCAGCAGCCGAGCGCCGTGACCACTTAGCCACCGCGGCGGGGCTGTCCAAGATGAGGAGCGAACGTTTGGCCAACATGGTGCCTGGGCAATTCTGTCAAACGCTTTTAATCCAGTCGAACACAAGCTCACCATCTATCCAGCCCTTTTCTTGGGCTCGAACTACAATTTCCCTGGGGAAAGCGTCATTTGGAATCCTTTTCCTTTTCAAAATGACTTTGGGGGCAGCTTCCGCCCGTCCACGCTGACGCACAGCATAACGGTGCACCGTTGGCGCTCCGCGCCAGTTGTCCGCATAGAAATAATCTTCTTCCCTTTCAGTTCAACTGCGCAGTTCTCAGGACGGTCGAACCACACGGGGGTCTGGTCGGCGTTTGCTATCTGCGACAATACGTAGTTGTGCTCATGGTGCAGAGCGATACGTATCTTTGAAAGCTCAGCATATTGTTGGTGCAGTCGGGGGATAGCCTCTGGCACAGCATGGTCCTTCACCGAAAGGATAGGCCCTTCCTCTTTAAAAATCTTCGTAACCAGCCAACACTACCTTTGAAGTCCTCGCGCGGTATGCTTCTCACACGTGCCAAGGCTTGTGTCTTCACACGCAGCATGTCCGTCGTCAACGCGCAGCCATCGTTCCGCACTTCCATTGAGTAGTGAAACAGCTCTTCTTCCAGCTCAGGATACTTGCATGGCTTGCCTCGAAAAGCACGCCTTTTGTAGCTGGTGTTCTTCAATGCATCCTTCTGGCTGCACCATCTTCGGACGCACTTCTCGTCTACGCCAAATTTTCTGCCCGCCGCACACTTGCCATGTTCGAGGGCAAACTCTACTACTTTCAGTTTAAAGCCTGCCGTGTAGTTACTGATATGCTTGCCCATCATGCTAGAATGGCAACGCTCGATGGCAATTCATAAAAAATACAGCAGAGAGCACGCGAGAGCCGCAATTACAGCGTGCGAGCACGACAACCACGCTACCACAACTCACGTGCCTTTGACAGTCACAAAACATAGCCGGGGTGGCCGGGGCTCATGATACCGATGATGATATGGATTGCGGAAGCTTGCGGCAGAGAGAAAATACGATAATGATGATGACCCGCGATCCGGCGCCATCCGTGGACGGCATCCGGAAGCGTCTGTGCGCGCGTATTTTGAAGGTTAATCACACATGGATTGTGGAAAGTTTGGGTGCGGCCCGTACACGGATTTTTTTTTTAAAAACCGAAGTCACTGATGGCCATTTGGATTCCGAGTCTAATGTCTTCGCAGCAATTATGGGCCCACTTAACAGAATGTTCAACTTCCTTAATCCGTGTTATTATTGAATTCTCCAACTAGGGATCGGCCGACATCCGCAGTCATTTACACGAGGCCTCCATCATCTCCTTTTGAAAAGTATCAACAATTAAGCCCTTATTCTTAAAGTAAGTTGAAGCTGTGCTCTTCTTGATGTCGTACTTCTGGGTGATAACTGTCTTGGATACGAGACCATGTTCCACCTCCTGTAATGCCTCCATATTCATCTACAGGTCCTTTACCAATCATTTTGCCCAGCTCATCTTGACTGGTACAGTCTCTGAGACGTCGCTGGCAAAGCGCCGAGGCAACAAAAAAGATGACATAGTAAACCAGGTAGACCACTGCAACAACAACTAAGCACTACTGCTGCGACCAACTTCACATACCTCAACTGCTTTAAGCAAACCGCGTGATCACAGACCAAGTGACGACGGCACACAGAAAACCTGCAACAACTTGCAATGGAGCACTGGCAGCACCTGCTGCGTCAGCCAGTGCTCCGGCAGCGAAAGCCTGCTATGGAACGCAACAGAACACTGGCTCAGGCGCACATATTACCTTGTGCACATCGGCTTTGTTTATCTCTTTCGCTGTTTGGCATCTCTAGCAAATTTGCAGCATGTTTTACTCGCTACAAGCTAACTTCTACCTGCTAGGAGTGATATACTGACAATCAAATTTTTAGGAGTTGTCTCCACTGAAATACACAGGGCTGTGCCGGGACATAGGTGCCAGTTAAAATTAACAAGAAGTTCAAATTAACCAAGCTCAAACTAAAGAGCTTTTACTGTAGTCTTGGCAGCTGGTTGGCACTAACTATGACAATGTGTGCACCCAGAGTACCATAGCTGGGAGCCTAAATACTGAAATGTGCTCAAGCATGCCACACAACATGAATGTACAGAAGGAATTCACACCTTGTTATTCGGGTAAGTGCCGTCTTTGTCAACAGCCTGGACCTGAGTCACTTTGGTACCTGGTGGCAAACCTTCCAGGACTGTCTCTTGCTCCCGCTCTATGAAAAGTGGGATCTCATCATTGACGTCCTCAAGGACTATGTAGACAGTTGCCTCTGATGCCAACTGCTGGATACCGTTGTTCTGGTAGAGAGAAAAAAAAGCACCATCATGAGTACTCAGTAGGGACATCTACGCACAACTACACAACTCTCAACAAAATCATCAAAAATGGAAGTGCTGGCAAGACAAAATGAAAGGGAGAAAGTAAAGTAGCCAGAATGGCAAGCAACACAAATCATGGCAAAATGCCCTGTACAGATCCACACCTCTCAAAGCTGCATCAAATCTTATAACCGGAAACAAAATGGATGCACATTCACATTACAAAGCTCAACCCCAGATTTCAATTTGTATGAAGAGCATGCTCTTTTCACCATGCCTGAGTGGGAGCAGTGAGCTCCCGCTCAGGCACGGTGGGAGCTCACTGCAACTCCATGGGCTGTGAGACGTCATGAGCACGGTGCTGGACTAAACGAAAAAAGCTCAGCTCAATCCCTGAACATCTGTGACAAGAGTTGAGTTCCCAGGATGATGTAGAACACCTGGTGTGGACAGGTCACGAATGGAAAAGAGTGATTTCATTAGACTAATAGAAGTTCTAGTCGAGTGAGAATAACGGCATTTGTTGTATGTGTCACCCAAAAAACTTACATGGACTTCTCAATATCAACTTCCTACGTTAAAATACGGAGGCGGGAACATAATGGCACAGGGCTGATTCTCCGCTCGTGAAGTTTAGTCTCTCTGATTGAAATGAAGGTACCATGAGCGAAGAGGTTCATCAAGGCATTCTTGAAACGGTTGTGCTTCTATAGGCAAGCAAGAATCTGGGATTGGGATATGTTTTTGAACAAAACTGCAACCCAAAGGACTCTTATACGGTTGTGAAAAATGGGATGAAGAAGAGAACAGTGGACCTTTTTGGAGTGGTCAAGGCAGCCTAGTGAGACTATTTCAACTGAATATATTTCGTTAAGCATTGCGCATCGTCCAAGGGACAAAAAAAGCCAGCAGCGCCGATCAGAATGTCGAGAAGCTGCTACAAAAGTGGAGAAACGTGCACTAGACGTTCGCTGACAACTTCCTGCACTCCATGCTTCAGTGGAGACAAGAAGTGATTGCTGGAAATGGCTTGCGTGTGACGTACTGACGCATTTGGTTATTGTAGAAAGGCATTCTTGAAACTGTTGCCTCAGTTTGTAATAAAAACATAATCGCCCATACTTTCACGCAGCGCAGAAGGGAGTTCTTCCATAAATTTGCAGTGAACACATTCTCTCTTAAATGATGATAAACATTGGTTGCTTATTGTGTAAAATGTTTGACATTGTCATCTCAACAACCTCGCATAAAAAGTTTAGTGCCCTAAAAAAAGTTAAATTCGAAAAACTGAGATATCTTTTTTTTTCAATACCGAAAATCTTTTCCTAAATTTTTTTTTTAAATTTCAATTACACAATTCAATATTAAAAGGTATTTTTTCTTCATATTCATATTTGATTTATATTTAAAAAATGAAATATTGCACACCCCTAGAGAAAAGCAAAAGTCGTCGAGGCTGCAATGCTTACGTAGACCCCCGATGAGGACCATAGCCGCGCAGCCCTCTGCACGAGTTTGTGGTGCCTGTGTGGTCACTGTAACTGGGTCCTGTGTCCGCAGACGCTCATTCAACCTGAGGCTCAGTGTCAAAGCCCCAATATGCATTGAGACTGTCACACAGCCTTCATAACGTTCATTGTAAGCGGCCCATCACGGACGTGGAAATTATTTTTCTTGAAACTACACACAGCAATCTTTGTTTTGATTCCTTCCAAGTAACATAGAAAAACAGCATACACCAAAAGCATCCACAAAAGCACAAATGAGCATACAAGCACAGAAGAATGCAGCTTAAAACAGAATACAATGCAATGCAACAAGAAAGACAGCAATTAAAAAAAAATGTGAGCCTAACTGATCACATCTCAAAACTCATACACAATAGGAGTACACCTACCTCGACACGAACAGTAAGGTTGTACTGCTGGATACGTTCATAGTCGAGAGGATAATTGACCACCAGCTCTGCCACTGTTTGACGATTCTCAATCTTTTGATTCAAGTAGAAAGTGTCCTTCTTGTTGGTCTGCTCTGTGCTTCCTTTCATCAACGTGTAGAACACATCAGGATTCTGTGGGATTCCGGATCTGAAATTAAATATCCATGGGTTTGCTTCTAAAGCCACTAAAGAAACTGTAATGCAGAAAAGGGGCGCAGCCAAATAAAAAACATCCAAACAAGCTGCAGGTGTTTCTAGACCTTTTGTGGCCAGTACCGCTCACAGTATGGTGAGCTATGCATAGTTCCAAGCGTTGACTTCTAGTAAATTCACTATATCGCAACATGTATTCAATACTGCCATCATATATTCAATACCCGTTAACCCTTTCAGGCACCATTTATCATTTTGATTTAAAACAAATGTATTTTAGCCTAAATAGCATAGTCAATAGCTTCCCGATGGCAAAAAACCAATGGGTTTCGTTTCAATTATATTCAATTTTTGTTCAAAAATTTCACTATTTGCACACCACTACTGAAATCCAATTTCAGACTCAATCAAACCACCTGCAATGTCCAAAAACCCTCACCTGGCTTTGATAGCAATGACACGAGTGCCCACTTCAAGGTTCTCCTTGATAAATATTGGACCATACACAGGTTGATCCCATATCGGTGGATTATTGGCTCTGTCAACAACATCAATGATCACTTCCACCGTTGCCTGGTGCTGGGGAACACCCTTGTCCAGCGCTATGGCTCGCAGCTGATACTGATCACGCTGAAAGAAAGCAGCAAGGGAAGAATGTCAACAGGATTATTGGCATGACATTCTCATTGAGCAATTTTCAGTCCCTTTCTGTCAGAGAACAAAATCAGCTCAAAATGACAATTTGTTAGCAGAATTATACACTTAACACATGTTCACCTCATGTCTTTAGTGCAACTATTGCAAGTTCCATGTAATTACACTTTAATTCATTTTTTTATGTTTGTTTGTATGCATACATGCCTACATACTTCTGTAATTGAAACAATTATGATGACGGCAGTCTGGCAGTGAGGAAGGCAGCGAAAAGTGTTTCCAAAAGAAACTGTTCATTGGGCTGACCTGCAGCCACAAAGCACAGAATGACTCAGCGGCGGCGATAGCAACAAGCGTGGTCATCGAACAGTATCCCTGCCACTTTTGGCCGCACTCAATTTAAAGCTAGCAAGGAACCATAGAGATAAGGTGCCAAAGCAACTGCAACAATTTGGAACAAAGTGAACTCTGTTGAGCATGGCTGCGATCAGTCGCAATAAGTCTCGTCGCATCAAGCATCACAAGAAAATAAGCAGAGACAGTAGGTTCCAGATGTGCATCACAAACTTTCAAATCATCACCATAAGTAGTTTATCAGGCTTTTGCACAACCTCAACTAAGCTATAAACACTCCCAGAGATCACTGGGCTAAAAGGGATGACTGTGGTCATCTTAACTCTGCACCACAAGACTATAAAGTGTTGCCTAAATTGCAGAGTTTTATTCTTTCTAGCAAGCCAATCACAAAACTCAAATTTCATGTAACCCTAGCTATATCCTACAACACCTCCTAAAGCGTAGAGAAACTGTACGGTTGCCATGTGTGCATGAGGTTTACATCAATTTCTTCCTGTTTCAAGCAAATTATTTCACCGCAATGGATAAGACACCAATCTAGATCAACATGATCTATGCAGAAAAAGAAATAGTACGCAGAAAACAACACCAAGGAAACATTTCATAAGATACTAACGTCAAGGGCCTTTTGCAGGCTAATCCAACCAGAGTCTGGGTTGATGGAAAAATATGCCAAGTGTTCAGGGTCATATGGTGCAGTCAAATTGTAGACAATGGCACCATTGTTATCTGCGTCTTCATCAGAAGCAGATACCCTCAGGATATGAATCCCAACCTAGAAAATTCGAGCTTACGTAAGTTTCCGGTAATCAACATCTGGTATAACAAACAAGCAGCATTGTATACTGGAATGAGAAACGCAAAAAACAATATGCAATATGTATACAGCGGAGCCCCGATTATGCGTCCCCCGATCATACAACAACCCGCATTTTATGACGCATTGTCGCGGGCCTGACGAATCTTCCATTGGGATAATGCATTAAAAGCCTCGATTATACGATGGAAAAATATACACGCCCCGCTTCGTACGACGGCCTGTGGGAATCGTCTGGAATGAGGACGCTGGCGGAGCACTTTATTGGCATATGTGACATGAACCAAGTTAGTTCCAGATCAGAATCAAGACTGAGATGGGCGTGCATCGATGCGATCGAGCGCAAGATGACCTATAATGACAGTTCTGCGGCGGCTCGGACTCCGCGCACGCCACCAGTGGCCATGCACATGCTTCACTGACGAAGGCCTTAGAGAAATCAGTTGCATGTTCCCACCAGCATGAAGACATTGCACAGGCAACAAGACTAGCTGCTTCCATGATCTTCGGCGGCTAGCTCAAAAGCGTACCGCCGCCGCATTAGCATCGCAGGTGAACATGGTGTTTTATTTTTTCCTTTATGATGCAAATTGCTAGTAGACATAGCTGCCTGTTGCTGCAAAGTGACAACAGTTCTAGAGGAAGTCTGAACAAAAAGACACCACTGGCATGGTGATACTGCGTGCCGCGAAACATCTTCAAGAGTGGGAACAGCTATATTTTTGTGTGTCACCCAAATAAACGTTTTCGATGTGACGTCTACTTAACGCTCGGGGCCTGGAGCCCACGTGCTGCTAGTCTAAGGCCGCCTCTTCGATTCCGAAAAGCCTGGCTGCACATGATCTCAGAAATAATTATTGCAGAACGAAAACAGTTGTTTTTATGACGTTCAGAGGAAAAGAATCAATTTTTGAAAGCCAGAGTAGCGGATGCAATTATTAAGCGAATGTATCAGTTGCAAGAGATTTTTGATTGTATGATGGTGTCACGCAGTCACCTGAAAGTCACATAATTGAGGTTCTACTGTACATGCTACTACACACCCCATCTGCAGCATTAAGACAAGAGAATATCAATTTCACTTTCCAAATTAAAGCTTACCTGGGTGTCTTGCTTCACATTTTCTCTATACTCCTGTCTGTCAAATAGGGGCGGGTTGTCATTGATATCAGTTATTTCTACTTTGAAGGAACAGACTCCTTCCAGTGGTGGGCTGCCACGGTCAGTTGCTTTTACAGTGACACTCACAAAACGACCATCATCCCCTTCACGGTCAAAAACCTGTAAAAAGAAAGGAAAATGGGAATTCACTATGAAAATGCCTTTCTGTCTATGAGTCAGGATTTTTACTTCACTATGAATGTACTCTGTGCACATGCATTTCTGGGATTGATAATCAACATCCAATTTGAGCTAAGTAATTAGCCACAGCACAAGTCAATTGCTCATTATCAGATCATGTTGGCAGGTCGTCAGCTAGGCACCCTACTGTTTAGTAACGAGCTCCCACATTTCCTGCCTGCACACCCCATGGCAATCTTGCAGTTAGAATGCAGAAAACATAAGCTGCAACAAAACGGGTTTCCTCTAAAGCTCCCAGCAGTTAAGCCATGGCAGGTTTTGAAGCAATTTCCAGAGCAGAAAAACACAGTTTTGGTACACTTATAAACTAGAGATCCATGTTGGAACACGAGTAGCACAGTTGTCACAGGCGAGTGCACATGCACTTATATAAGAGTGCTACTAAGAATAAAAGTGCAGCACTAAGCAAACCCGTTTTGCACCATGAAAATAACTGTATTTTAAGCTTGAAAAACATCATGCCTTACCGAATAGTGGCCACTAGCAGCACTGAATTGCTCAGTGTTGCCACTTGGCATTTACCTCAACTCTGACTGCATTAAACTGCACGCACACATCTGCTTAAAAGAACGTCTTCCTGGGCAAGTTGGTAACTGTTCATCTTTGGTTACAGGCACAAAAAAAGACAGAACACAAGAGAGAAAGACTGGACGAAGCGCCACTCACAACTGATTTATTCGAAGAAAGCATGCACAAATATATGCCGTCTTACATGCAAGGAATACTGTCATCTTTAAAGTTCATATGATAGCGAACGGGTGAAAAAATTGCTCTCAGCCTTGTACAAAGATATGGATGTGTCGCTGACGCACATGTTTCCTTTTTTTTGGCAATAAAAAAAGCTTCGATTAGTTCCCTAGCTTTTGTGTCTTTGCTTTTTGACAGAATTCGTACACCAGAAAAACATGGCTCACAAGAGCGTGACGGCCAGGACCTTATATGCTTAGGCAGATTTAGGCCTTCTTTATTTTGCTGAACATTTCTTTTGTGTTCCCTGATTCGCTCGTTAACGCAGCGCCCAGTTTGCCCTATATAGGAGCGGCCGCACGAGAGGGGAATTTCATACACAACTCCTTCGGCGCACTTCATGCACGATCGCCCATGTTTCGTGCCGCACCCTCTCTCTTCTTTTCATCGTCTTTCAATGCGAGAGCAAAGGCTTCCGAGCTTTTCAGGGGCTGAAAACACAAGCGGCACACCATGCCTGTTCGCGACCTTTTTCAAATTGTGGGCTAACTTGTGCACGTAGCGCACCACCTCTTCTCGAGGGACATCTTCCCCAGCTCTCACAGCCTTACTCTTCATCTTCTGTAGCAGGCTTTCAGCGACAGCCATTACGAGCGAACCAGGGAACCCAGCTGAAGACAGCCTAGCCAATTGGTTTTGAAAACTTAGATGCATCTTGTGAGAGCATTGTTCGGCGTATGCTCCGCGCGCAAAAAAGGGGCTTCTGCCATATGATTCTGCTCATTCCAAGCTAATAAAAAGGGGGATTGCTTTGCTTTGCCTCCAATCTGCCCTTGAAAAATCATGCTCTCACAAGATGCATCTAAGTTTTCGGTCAGTGACTAAACGAACAAACCATGCTACTGAAAATATTGCGCAGTTAAATTGCGCAGTTCACTGTCTTGCTTTTAGAGGTCTCCCATTAAATTTCCTGCAGTTTCTGTATTAATTTAGTTTTACTTTATTATGTACTGATGAATGTCAGCATAGCTCGTAAAAGCCACAGAAAACTTCACTGCAGAAAGAAAAAAAAAAAAAAAGAGGACACGTACAACCACTTGAAAGCACTTTTACCTTGTTTGTCCTGATTTCCCCAGTGAGTTCATCGACACTGAACTTTGTGCCCTTTTGATTAGGCTGCTGGACAATGGAGTAGCGTACTTGACCATTGTGTCCTTTGTCAAGATCCCGTGCTTTCACCTAAAAAAAAAATCACCAAGCACCAGCAAAGAGATGAAGCCAAGGCACGTCTTATCGTGGCCAGACATCCATTGTACATACACACATACAAAATAGCCAACACAAGCAGGCATACTTGCACTATGTCTTACTGCCACCCTGCAATTCATCCTCTGCAAAGAATTTTTGCTTGCACTTCAACAGAAGCCTGAAAACCTTTTTTTATAGAGAGTTCATGTGCGAAAAGTCTTAATCCATGCCAATAAATACAATGACAAGCATTTGAGGCATTTATGCTCCATTACGATTTACCAAAATTAGCTTCAGATTCAGACACAAACAATCAAATTAGCAAAAAGGCCTACCTGCAGCCCATACAACACTACCAACTACCATGCAACACTACCAAGAAACAACTTGCAGCTGAGTACAAGAAAAAAAAACATGCCTCAATAAGGAGTCAAAGTCAAGAATGAGGTGCTAAAGTGGAGCTTGCAAACATACTAGTATACTTGTTAAAAATAAAGAGGCACCGACCAAAAAGGTGTAGTCAACATGTTTATACAGACAACAGATCACACGCTGAATCGTAACATCGGTAATCTGCCGCCCGCGTACGCTAGATGCCTGCGGCGATTAGTGCAGCGTACTTAAGCACTATGTTGGAAATTTTTTTTCCTTCAGTGAACAAGGCTTCCGTGTGGAAGCCAAAACGTCTGTCATATTGACTACACCTTTTTGGTCGGTGCCTCTTTATTTTTAACATGTATTCACCCGACCAGACGAGATTTCGTCAAACCTTGGGATTTCATACTAGTATACTGCACTGTACTTTTAAAAATGTCAAGGGCCTAGCAAAGCGGATGGTGCTGAAGTTGGATGGGCAAACGCACCTTGATGACTGAGGTGCCACTTTGAGCACCCTCTTCTACCTTAGGCGTATAGGTCTGGCATTCCTCAAATACGGGCTTGTTGTCATTGACATCCGTTATGAACACGACCACCAGGGCTGTGCTTGTGTGAGGAGTCAGAGCCCCATTTCGACAGCAGGCACCATCATCTCGTGCTGTCACATTCAGCTCGTACTTGTCCTTGTCCAGGTGGATGGGGCCATTGATGAGTCGGATTACACCTGCAGTTTAGACAAAAGATACTTTCATTACAATGTTTTCAACCACCTGCTTGAAAACTTGTCTGTGCTCTACCAACCCAAACAGCAATCATGGAACATGAAAGGGCAGCTACAATCCAAAGTGCATTCTCATCAACAAGAAAAACCACAACGTCCACAATATGCAGGGCTTAAAACACTTTCTCAGAGCAGTTTATGCCCAAAAACATCAGGAAACTGCATGAGAAAATGCTTCACAAGCCGAGGCATGATGCTGCAGAAATGCAGTACACAGTCGAGCACACTTAGTATATTGAACTTGACAACACGTGGATTTCGTTCGTTGTATCTGAAGTTCGTAGTAAGTGGATCTACCATATTACAGCCCAAAATAAAACAGACAAAAATGGCACTTTGTGTTTTTAATACCCAGTGTTTTTATTTTTAAATCCTTTGCTACCACGAAAAAGTGACCAATTCTGAGTGTTTTAAAACAAAAATTACTTCTTTACGGTATGTAAAATCCATTACGAATTGTAATGCATTAAACTGCAGCTTACTGGTTATACTTCTGAAAGAAAAAATGCCAGAGGTATGTGTGCAAACCTTTTCGAAAATTTATTGGTTAAGAAGGAGTCTGGTCTTCAAAACAAAATTTTAGTAATGCAGTCACAAGTATGAAATCTTCAGGGAACGTGTAATTTTGCGTGCTGATCCTAAATATGCCATTTAATTTCATGTAAACAATTCCTTGAGCCGTTATGTAATTGTTATGAAAGTTTTTTGTGAAGAACTTTCAAGAATTTTATTTGCAGGAAACTTGCTTAAATGTATGTTATGCGTTATGGTGCTTATCATGCTACGGAATGTTATGGTGCCTATCATAGAACTTCAGTTATTGGGGTTTTGAAGTTGCCACTTAAGAAATCCAAAAAAAAGGTTTGTATTCCTGTTTCTGAAGTGTCACCTTCAATACCCTATAACTAAATTTCTATGATGGACAGGAAGAAAATTTTACCCTTACTGCATTCCTTTTAACACACATTTAAGCAAGTTTCCTGCAGAAAATCTTCTTGAAAGCTCTTCACGAAAACTTCAATAACAATTACACAAGTTCTCAAGGAATTATGAAATTAAATGACATATTTAGAATCGACACACAAAAATACATGTTCCCTGAAAATTTCTTCCTGACTACATTAATAGAATTTTTTTTTCAAGACCAGGCTCCCCCCTTAAATATGCTGGTAATACAAAAAAAAAATAATAATATAAGCAGAACAAAAACAAGCCAGAGTAGATTACAAAAATCTTAAACACGCAAAACGTTTCAAGCGTTCTTAGCTAGCATTCTTGTCATTTTCAGCTGTGTACATAATACACTGCACTTTCCATGGCCTTTTAAGTTAGGGAGTATGTCTGCTGTGACACTAGAGAAAGAATTCGCGTGAGGACATCAAGTGGAGGTATATCTGGAATGAGCTCCACATTACACTTGTTCAGAGTTCTGTTCGTTTTTCGACCAGTGATGCTCTTAAAAAAAAAAAAAGAAAAGAAAAGACGGCATTAGAACCAGTTAAAGCGCTCGGTGTACCTTTTCACCTTTCAGAAGCATGCCGCAAAACAGATGCCATAATCATCGGCCGGCGGACTGTGTCCGCTCAAAGTTTCATTTTTCACATTGCCTTTTCGCATTAGCAAATGAAAAAACAAACCTGAAGCCAAATAATTGGAGTTATCGGAGCACAGACTTGAATTTTTGGCAACATGTTGAAAACGCCGGTCATATCTGTCCTATGACCTATAGCGCGGTAGCGAAGAGTTAAAAAGTTTGTTACGTAAGTTGTAGACCCTATCACTGTTCTTTCAAGCTCTCCAGACAGTCAAGTGCTTACCGCTAAGACCCTTGCAAATAAGCTGTCTTAGGGACACGAAACAACTACCGTTTATGTATAAACGCGTGTAAGGGCCGCACCCGTGTATGGGCCGCACCCAGTTTTCCCCAAGGAAATATTAAAAAAAAAATCGTGTAAGGGCCGCACCCGAACTTTCCATGACCCAGGTGGGAATAGCCTTCTAAATGCACGCGCCGTGGCCTCCGCGATCGGCTCCGGCTGTGAACAACGGTGCGCTCGATCGCGGAGGCCAAGCACGCGCACAAGAGCTTCCAAAAACCGTCCATGGATGGCGCCCCAGGCCGCAGCCATCATCATCGTCAATTCCCCCCCCCCCCCCCCACCCTTCCGCGACTTCCCGCTATCTAATCAGCATCAGTATCGCCAACTCCAGACTTTTATGGCGGATTAGCGCGTTCACTGTGGTTGTGGCTTTCGCATGCTGCCGCTGAGTAATGCAGTTTTAGAGTTTTAGCACGATGGGCAAGCTCCTTATCAGCTACACGGCTGGGAGTTAGCTGGACAGGGAACTCGACGTGGCCGAGAAGTGTATCCATGACCGTGCAATCAAAAGGGTGCATTGAGAAACACAAGCTGCAAAAAACGCGCTTTCCAAGGCAGGCGAGCCGTGTGAGTTTACCGAACTGCTCTGCTAGTGATGGATATGCCGAACAACGGCTACGCGTTGACAGCGGACATGCTGCGCGGCTTCTTTGGGATGAGCGTGCACCAGAGCACAACACCAGCTCAGAGTCGAAATACTCCGCGAGTGTCGACTGAACGTAGAATAAATGCCGTTTATTCCCTGATTGCTGTGTTTTTGCTTTAAAAATTTTTTTTTTTTTTTTTTCTAAATAGCGTGTATGGGCCGCACCCCGAAAATTGGCTCCCGAATCTGGAAAAAAAAGTGCGGCCCTTACACGCGTTTATACGGTAATGTAGTAGACCGATATTTTGGACTCTGTGGAGTCCAAACGTTCTATTTTTTTGACTAAAGCAGACAACAGTAATACCGTGCAGATTGTTTTTCAACCAGAAGTTCACTTTTTTGGCTTAACATAGATGCAAGCAGGCATCACAGTCACAACCAACCGACTCTCTACCTCTGTGAAAGGCACAATATCTTGGATTTAACTGGAGTCACACGGACGGAGAGCGCCTGATCACGTTGAAAGCGAGTACATTCGGAGCAGCTTGCTTCCGCTTACTTCTTGAGGGTTCCCCCTCTTGGCGAGCATTGTTGCTGATGGAAAAAAAGATTGTTCATGCTTCAAGCGGCAGCACGCGCCTTCACTCACGACATGACCTGCAGCTGTGTTACACTCCCTCGTATCGAGACGCAAGGTGATGCGGACATAACGGAAGTGTGAATGTGGGCCACATACAGTCTAATACTACTTGTAGGTGGAACATGGAGAGCAGCGAAGGTCGGGATTTTTAAAGTCGGTTTTTCGCAGAAAAGTGATTTTTCAGACCGTTAGATCCATTTTAATGGCCACGCTGAGTCCGAAAAATTTGTCCGTGACTATAATTGCAGTAGAAGTTCTGACAGCACCTGGTGCTAGATGGGCATCCTCTCCTCCTCTCCGGGGGGAGCTAGCACAGATACCTGTGCAAAGAACATACTATTCGGCAGTCTGCGCTCTCCCTGCACACGTCAGTGGCACAGGTGGTGAAGAGCCCAGCACACCATGTGACTGGCTGGGCCAGCAAGACATACCATGCGACTGGTATTCAAACTTCTTGCATCACTGCCATTGGTTGGTCATCAACCAAAAGCAGTAGTTTCCCTTTCCATGCTGCTCCCCTGTATCACGCCCACCAAGCTTTTGCTTCCGCTTCACACTCTTTGCCCAGCCAGCACACATGCATGCACTGACTGACCTCATAGCCTGCCGAAGTGCACTTGGCAGCTGATTAACTGCTATCTCAATGCAACCTTTTTTTTGTGGCTTTTTTTTCGGCCATGAAGTTCTTCCTGGGGAGTGGTCACAAGGATTGGGACTCTGGAGGTGCTCTCCGCACTAGGGGCTCTTAACCTTAGGGGGGGGGGGGGGGGGGGGGGGGGGCCTCAGCGGCTTTCAAAAAATGCTGAGGAACTCCATATATCTTGGCTCCCATCCCAACCTGCCCCGTATGCATGCAAGAGAGAGCCTGGAGACACATGACACCTCAAGAAATGCCCGAATTCAATTAATAATGACTGGCTGCACAGAAACACTCTGCAATGAACCTTTCGTGTGATTAGACCAAAATTAAACTGGGTAAGAGAAAGGTGAGGGTTGAGGCATGCATGAATTCAGGTGCTCGGGGAACACACTTTAAGCACCCCTGCTCCAAGCGATATACGACAACACACAATCACCTGCTATAACACACTGGCACACTTGTTCCTGTTATATAGCTCACACATTGATACTTCTGCTTCTTATGTTCTCAAATATCAATTCTAATCCCAGGAAACACGGTAATAAAAACAAGGACTCATGGAAAGCATGCTCAAATTTCAGTTTCAGTAACACATCACTCCCAGTATCGCATAGTAGAAAAGTGGGATCAAAAATCCACCTTGTGGACAGGTTTGTCAATATCCAGTTTGGACTTAAAAGGCACACATTCAAACATACCGTATTTACTCGCATAATGATCGTACTTTTTTTTTTCAAAAAATTGACGCAAATTTAGGGGTGCGATCATTACGCGGGGTAAATTTTTAACAAAAAATTTTTGAGCCCCGAAAACGCAAACAAGTTGCAGGTCAGACTACCCTTCTGACTCGGGTAACTCGGGCGCACTACCCGCGCCGCCGCCAAACGCGGTTATCACGAACCAAGATCGGCGATCTCGGCTTATGTCGTTAACCGATAAGAGTGCGAACAGCGCACGAGCTGGCCCGCTTCAAGAACGTACTTTCTTTGCACTAAATCACATTCCAAGAGCAACGCATCAAAATAGGCAGTGTGTATAGTGCTGCACGACGGCGCTTTTATGCAGCCTTCGATCTCGTCCGATGGCGCAGCAACAGCGTAACAGCAACGTCCCGCGGCGCTCAAGTTACGCATTTTACCGCCGTTACCCCGAAAAATGTTCGGTCCCTGCTGCATCGTTAAAGTAGGCGACAAATTCGGACCGCTCGCAGCACCAGATTCCGCAAGCTTACCGCAATGATGCCGCCCGCGAGCGCGGCGGACGACCGCGCTCTGTACTCCCTACTCGTCGCTAGGCCTAACTTGTTTCGTATCGAAGCCAGTGGCCGGCGCTTTTGAACTGACCAGCGCTATAATGAATGTTCTACTTATAATGCTGCCTTACTCACAACCTCATTGTTTCATATTAAAAGAAATATATACGATCGATTTCAGCGACGCCTTAGCAGCGGAGCTGGCGTGCAAGCAGATCGGGTCACTCGCGCTGCAATGGTGGCAGCTGCTACGCGGCTGCAAACGTAAAACAAGCTTGTATTGCAGTTATTACTCCTGCCAGCAACTCTGTACAGGCCAGCGATCCTCAAGGCGGATTCATTTTTGACGTTCCCATATCCCAGGGCTTATTACTTACGAGAACAAAAAGTTAACGGGATCAACGCGTCACTTCGTTGCACCGCAACCCAGACCGGTGGCGAGCCTTGCGACAACGGCGAACCGTGATTCGAGATTACCGCAGATAAGTTTGATATCCACGATTAAACATAACCGCATTTAGACTGCCCATGTGACTGCAGGTCCGCCAACAGGCGGCTGCCGCTGCAATGCTGACAGAGCAAGATGGTCATCTGCACGTGCCATCTGTCAGACAGATCGCGAGTACGGTCATCGTCGGCTAGACTCGGCATCGTCGACAAATTGCAGCGGCAAGTTCAGGGTGCGATCATTACGCGGGGAGTAAAAAAAAATGAATTTTGTGAACAAAATTTGGGGGTGCGATCATTACGCGGGTACGATCATTATGCGAGTAAATACGGTACACCTAGGACACAATCTGAAGTATGCAGTAGTAATCACCTGTCCTTTCTTCAATCTGGAACATGCCAGAGGTGGTGCCACTGTTGACAAATCCAAAGAGGATATTATCTCCATCCTTGTCGCTGGCCACCACAGTGGTCACGAGTGTGCTGGGCCCAGCATTTTCATCCACGTTTGGCGTGTAAACGTCCTGGCTGAACTTCGGCGCCTCATCGTTCTTGTTTTCCGTGTATATGCGAATTGTGGCCGTGCCCGTCAGTGGCGGCTCCCCACGATCTGTCGCCCGCACCGTCAGCACATACGTGTTGTTCACATCAGCATCAAGCCGCCGATTGGAGTACACCACACCCCGGCTGTCGATGGTAAAATCTTCTTTATCAAGCGAGTAAGTGAGCTCAGCATTGCGGCCAGTGTCCATATCCGTTGCAGACACTGCGAGAAAAAAAAAACAGAAAGATTATGCACATGAGACACCCATTCATAAATCATGCTACTTTTCCCTAACGAGGCAAAACAAATGTTTATAAAGATTTACAGCATGCAACAATGTTGCCTGTGACAAAGTTTTAAAAAAAAAACGACCTGAAATGAGAAATGTAAGACTTCTGGACCACAAGATAAAACATACTTGAATATTTCTCACAAACAGTCCGTATGCAAACTACTTCAGTACTGCCGTACTACTGTCTTCTTGCAGAACTATAACTCACTAAGTGGCACTTCAAAGTTCAACAAAGTATCATGGCAAGTGACCACTCAAACGGCCAACCAAAACAAAACAGCACAACTTCTCTAAGCATCTTGGCATAGACAAAAACAAAGAGCCAGCTGCTTTCCTGCCGCATAAATTGCATTTTTTTTCATTCGGAAATGGTCTGAATGAGAACAAAACTCCTAAAAACTCACTTCAGTCAGATACAACTTAAGTATGCATGAAGCTCTGTCCACATTCAGGACCACTGCACAGAATTAGACGACTTATTTTTGGAGACACTTTTTTTTTTTTTTGGCCAGTGAGAGGCCCCAATTGCCAGGTCAACTTATAAGTAGTAATATACAGTACACATTCTGCGTTCTCACCTTTGCAGTATTTAGGATACATTCGAGAAGTCTCCGCACAATTTGTGAACCACACCCCCTTTTTGAAACCTCAATTCTAAGAAAGAACGTACGCAAATTACACGAGTAAATACAGCATGATGTTGCTTGCCTGAACCCCAAATACAATGGATAATGCTACCATCTGATGGCAGTGAAAATGTGCCTATGGCAAAGGGCACTGCGTAACAATACAAAATGGCCAAGCCACAGTAGAGTGGCCATGTAGACTGAAACGACCCAATATGTGCTTTTAAAAGGTCACACTTTTGCACTTGGGCCACATTGCCATGATGAAAGGGTTCTTGCCAGGCAGAAAAGCTAACTTTTTAAGGCTTTCCAAGATCACAGAGGCTACTCCAGGTCCCTTGCTCATATTATAATAAGAGAGCCAAGTCATGGCGCCTGCATTCAGAAAGATGTGGTCGATACTAACAGACTTTTCTAAACAAAACTTCATGACAAGCTGTATAATCTGATTTGCAATGTAAGATAATGTAATATAATGTAATGTAATGCAATGTAATCTATGTAATCGTAATCTGAAATTCATTTCGACCATTCTATAACTATCTTATAGAATCCTATAACTAGTCTTTCCTTCTATGTCGCCAATTTTGCTCAAAAGAAATTCAACTGGACATTGTTTTTCATTCATCAGTATGCAATGGATGATACACACCAACCCCAACTTCACAACATCGGTATTTGCAACCTAGAAAATTGCAACTAAACATTCTCACACAGCTCCTTACAAGTATAAAGCAATTCAAGAGGCACCTCACCTTGAAGGATGGATGTTCCCACTGCTATGTCCTCATCAACATTATGGGCTTGATAATCTGGCAGCTCAAATCGAGGGGCGTTGTCGTTCACATCAGTTACTTTAATTGTTAGCTGAAAAAAAAAATGATGCAAGATTGAGAAATTTCAACAAAATGACACCAGAGATGTGCAATGAATAAGACATTGCACTTAGAGCAACAAAAATGACAAAAGCGAGCGCCCATCGCTGAAGTAAATTAAATGCAACACATGTTCCCAATGTTACCACAACTCTGTGTTCACAAGATGTTCACAACGCTAGACAGCCGTAATTTCACCTGATCAAACTGCTGATCAAACTTTTCTCAGTGACGTAACATACACGATTCACATACACATTGACATAACATACTAATTCAAGTCTATTCATTGCTTAATTGCTTTGAACAATTAATTATAATGAGCAACCTGTTTTCTTATTAAAAAAAAGCTGCTTGGACAACATTGCAGCATTTTGGCTTGACCGTGTGATAGACTTCACGGCCCACCTGTTTAAAAAGGTACGGCCACCATCACAGTCATCAGCCTGATTTTAAAAGCAATGCACTCCATCGCATGAACAGACCATGACTGCAACTTTCGGAAGCTGAAAACTTCCCACATCACTGCTCCCATGCCATCTAGTATATTTGAAACGAACGAGAAAACCAGCAAACTTACAATGACAGCAGCAACTATTTTGTGCAAAGACTCATACGTGCACATGTTTCTTAGTGCTGTGCACACAGATGTGCACAAAAGCACAATGAACGATATGTGCTTGTTAAGCCATTACCATGCATGAGATGTGGGCCAAGCATGAATCCGCACTACACATGATGTACTTAACCACTTACGAATCCCTCATTTTCTCAATTCTTGTTACAGCCTGCAGATCATTTGTCCCGAACAAGGGCAGAACAAAAGCTGCACACAGGGATGATGCATGCATCAAAGAGAAAGCTAACCCACATAAAGATCTAGTAACATCAATCATCGGCTATCTCAGTAATCAAGATTCATATATAACATAAGCACATCAATGAAGCAAATGTCCTTCAAGCCCAATATTACAACCATAACCCAACTTATCATCATGGCAACCAATTTTAAAACATGTTAATTATGCATACACATCATGAGAAATAAGACAGGGTTATAATGAATGCAATACAAGAGACATTTTATTTGCATCACTGTTTGCCTAATGCTACCAGATAAATGTACAATCTCCTGCAAATGAAGCAAAGTGGCAGCAAAGTTCGATCCCATTAAAGAACAATAAAAACCATACTAGGTCTGATGATCACAGACAGCTGTCTACCACCATGGACAAATTCTGCTAGTCCTAGTCTAACAAAGCAGAACGAACTACACCTGAAGCCTGTGCTGCCTTAGATCAGTTACACTGTAGTCACTAATACTTTGATGTGCTCTGCTGTGCACAGCCATGGGGGCTGATAAATCATTTTAAAAACTGCAAGATTGAAATGCAACAAACCTTGAGCTCTTCAGACATTATAGCCTTGAAAAGAAACAATAAGGCTCACCAAGAGTAAGCACAATAAAAATTTAGTTATCTTCACACCTTTCGAAGAACCACCAAATACACACACATGCTGCAGTTTTCCAGCTTTTCCTGGTTTGTAGACATCCAGTTTTATTAAAGACAAGTATGCAGCTTCACTGCTGAAATCTACTTCCAATGTTATCCACGCAAGATACTCAGCCAATCGACTGGGCACATCTTAAATACATGCATCTAAGCTGGATGCCTTAAGTATGCTTCTAGCCAAATATAGTTCTTTTGCATATTATCCTTTACTACATTAACCTATTCAGAATTTGGATAACACAGGAACAAGCAAAAAAAAAAAGCCTTTCTAAAATTGCACCAAAGCCTTCCTGAAAGTTTGTACAAAACGTGCTCACCTCAACAGAGGTTGAAAAGCCACCGGAGTCTTCAGTTGCAATGACAATAAGTGAGTAGGATTTTGGCTGCCGTAGGTCTTCATAGTCCAGCTCTTTAGCCAACTTCACTACTCCGCTGGTAGGTCCGATGTTGAAGGTACCAGCTCCCTTGCCATGGGCTCGCAGAGTGTACCGGATCTCCCGATCGGCAAAAGATTTGGCCTTCACCTCGATGATACTAAAACAATCAATAAAAAAAACATACAAATGTAGACGCCAGATGCGATTTCAAGAATAATGACTGAAGGCCGAATCTGCTTGCTGTATATCACAACCTTCCGCAGAACAGTGTTAAACAAACCTGTCGAGACCCACAGGCGAGTTTATGTACTGAGAGCCCCTTTATAATTAACATGACTACAGAAATAATTCCTTACACAAAAATTAGTACCTAACAAAGTGTGCGAAACTTTGCCGCCAGCAACGACATGAGAAAGTGAAGCGTCGGAAGTTTTTCACAAATACTAGCACTCTGAAACAACATTCAATATGTTCAACAGCCATGCTCTTCTAACCGCAGCACATGCTATGAGGCTACTTCTTATCCCCCAGAGAAGGAGAGCAATGATGCAGGCTCGTGTCATGCAAGCTATCCTCGCAGCCGATGAGGGCTGGCAGCTGCTGTCATGCACCCCCTCCCACTGCAGCCACGCCAGCCTGGTCCCTTTTGGCAGACTGTACTTTAAAATCCTTTGCCTACTCAACATGTGTGACAAGAAGTTTTATATTTATTTTGCGGTGCTGTTCAATTGCGAATATTACTGAATATTTTATCACTTAAAGATAACTGATTAGAAAAGCAATGCATGGGTGGCGCTGATGAACACTCTCAAGGTTAGCTCACTTGTAAACATAAATACCCCCGAAAGCAGAAGATCTGACAGCCGTCGCCGTGGCTCGGCTGGTAAAGCACCGGACGCGTAATTCTGACGTCGTGGGTTCGGTTCTCACCGGCGGAATGTCGTTTTTTCTTCTGCTTTTTTAGTCAATTATCTTTAAGCGATAAAATATTCAGTAATATTCTCCATTGACCATCACCAGAAAATAAATAAATATAAAAAAAATCCCCTGTTCCTTGGTTTCTATGGCTGTTAGCTTCTCTCATATATGAAGCTTCTCTCATATGGTTTGGTTTGGTTTATGGGGTTTAACGTCCCAAAGCGACTAAGGCTATGAGAGACGCCGTAGTGGAGGGCTCCGGAAATTTCGACCACCTGGGGTTCTTTAACGTGCACTGTCATCGCACAGTACACGGGCCTCTAGAATTTCTCCTCCAAAGAAATTCAACTACCGCGGCCAGGATCGAACCCACGTCTTTCGGGTCAGCAGCCGAGCACCATAACCACTGAGCCACCGCGGCGGCTCTCTCATATGTATAGCGAGCCCCTCATTCCTCTTCCCTTGGCTGCTTATTTCTTAATTGCCGTTAAGTAGTTTTCATTGTTTTGTGTTTTCTTGAAGTTACTGCGATTATATCTCTATGTTGAAAAGACATAAATATCAACTTCAGCAGTTTGATAGGTCTGTTTGCATAGGTGATAATGCGTAATTACTGCCACTCTGCTGCAAGCCGTTTTTGATACAACCCGCAAACTAGATAAAAAAACGTGCTTTGGGCGGATTTTGAAAAATTAAAAAGAAAAAACATCTATAGCTTGCAGACAGACAAAAATCACGGAGCACAAATAAAAACATCCATATGTTTACTCAAACAATTTTCAGGTGCCTAACTTTAATGTATTATGTAATTCATCACCAAAGTTGGCAAAAAAAGCAGAGCACTGAAGCGCAGGACTCCACTTCTCCGTCATTACTAATTTCGTGTGCTTTGCCAAAAATTTTTTTGGGCAAAACCAATTGCGGATCGCTTCTTTCCAGTGATTAGGCAACAATATATAAAAATTTCGAATAAACTGAAGAGGTTGACCAGCCACCCTTTGTTCGATCTTACATGGAACCACTCTCTACCCTTTTCATACATAGCATGACGCCCTGCCAAAGCTAGCATGCCCTCTCGCACTGGCTACGTCCATGTCCAAAAAGCAGTTTGTAATACAGACAAGCATATTTCTACATAACAATGCTCAAAGTGACTGGCCCAGTCCTAGCACTTCGTTTTCCTTCTTACCATGTTTTCATCCTGTCCCTAATTACTGTAATCAGAGGGTTAAACAAAAGAACACCTTGTCCATGATTTTCAATGCCAAGCGTATCATTTCATAGCGCTTCAAGCTTCCGTCAAAACACTCACCAAGGCTTCGAGAAGTATGAGTGATATACAGCAGAGTGATACAGTTTTGCGGACACATTACTTGTATAGCTTCCACAACATCACAAACTAAGTGTGAAATGGAGTGTAGCTGTTGGCACACAAAATTTAAACAAAAAAAAAATACCCCATGAAATGAAATACACAAGTGCCCATGGTATGCAACTAGAATGTTTAGTCTAGCTAGAAGAAAGCTGTACAATAGTATTCAGAGCAAGCTGCAAGAGGAGTGCTCACACCAGACCTTGAACTCTTTTTACAATCTCCTCACTGATTCCTCCAATAGAACACATGCACACCCTGCACCTCTCTACTTGTTCTCGCATAATGGAGTGTGTGCCACTTTATAAGGAAATGACAATCCTTCAGCCTTTTCAAGCGGCAAGCTGTAAGCCAAATGTTGGTTTTATTTTAACTCCTAGAAAATCACTAGCCCTTCCTCAAGAGTGATATTACCATATGTGAGGACATTTTGCTAGAATGAGCAATACTCAGACCTGATTCGTACAATCAACAACACAGAGCCTAATTAGACTGCTCAAACACCAATAGATGCACTCGCTACACGTTCAGCCATGATAAACTGCAAAGGAATGTTTGCAAACTCACTCGGAGTCTTTCTTCTGGTTCTCTGGAATGACCGCTTCATAAAACGGCACATAGAACTGAGGCTGGCGCTTGCCACCAACCACTGAAAGGCGCTCCTCGCGCGTTGACTGGTGCTGTCGATCTCCTACTTGGCCATTGAGATCTTCAGCCTTGACATACAGCACATACTCCTTGTCCAGCATGAATGGTGCTGAACCCAACGTCACCACCTCACCCGAGTGCGCGTCCACGTCAAACCTGTTGCCACCTGCATACAGCCAGGATGCAAGGTTCGGAAACATGCCTCCTAACATTAAACACACAAAAGTCAGGAGCACTAAAACTTAACAATATCTCTAGTTTATGCATTTGGCAAGGGTGTGTGAGTATTCAAAACTTCTGAATAGCGAACTGAACATCATCCTATACGACTCAACGAACGAATCAGAAATGCAAACTTCTAAATTTTTTTAAACGGTTCCAATATGTTTTTCAAGTTTTTTTTTAATAACAGGTACGAAGAAACACCACAGTTTTCTTCAACTCCAAAGTAGCACTCACTCCAATTTTGCGCACAGCATGCTGCCACAACCGATCTAGCGGGATGGAACATTCAGAAACGCAATGAAGCCCATTCGTGTGGCAGTGTTGACAATGCTCATAGATGCCCCTCCCTCAAGATTGGGCGATGCAGCAGGGTACAGGCAGGGTTAGCTAACCCTGCCACCACATCGCGATATCTCAAGCCATAAGTCATAGCTAGGGTTCGGACGTCTTGGTTTTCTTTTTTTTTTAATTCGGTGGACTTTTTTCATTGTTTAGTTCAGAATGTGTTTTTTTTTTTTGCTTCCAGCAAATATTTATTTTCGGTGAATGAGTCACTAACTTTTTTCGGTGATTTAATATGGCAATTCTGAGCGGTCAAGAGTTATCTGCGAGTTTATCTCAGCATTTTTGCCAGCATGAACAGTTTGTCTGCCAGTAAATAACAGAATTTACCAGTAATATTGCACTCGAAGATGTACTTGTAGAAGGAATATATTTCATCGCTAAATGTGACAGCCGTCAGTCAAGAACACAAGAGGAATTTACTTCTAAGAACTATGCTAACAAGTTTTCTTTGGGTTGTCTCGCTTTGTTGAGTAGGGGACAGGGTATCACATGGTCCGTGTGTTGATGGCAGTGATGGAACTGCGGCTAAATCACCACAGTAGCCAGAACATGGTACTTTTCATGAAAACCATGCATGGTTTCATCTCAGTGACCTACATGCAGTTTATAAACATACTTAACCGACTAACTGCTCTAAGTGGGGGGTGAGAGTGAACAAACAATGCTTAGCTAGCAGGCGGCGAGGAGGTGTTGCTTCCCGGTCTGGAAAGGAGTGTAAACAAGTGGAAAAATGCCCCACATCGCACAACTGCATGGCTTATCCAATACCATCATCTCACCTCACCCCTGGCTTCCCTACTTAATTTTCAATTTTTACTGATGTAACTTGTACTCAACAGCCAGCTAGGTATGCCTCTCATGCCAAGAATACTGACCTTTTTCGGTTAAAACCGAATTTCAAAATTAAGTTTGGCATACTTTTATTGTTCTCACCCACCCCCCCGCCCAGCTGAAACAGAAAAATCCAAGCCCTACTCACAGCTTTCGCCCTTCTCATCACCTGAGATGTGGTGATAGTTATTCGCTGTCATCAGAACTAACAAAAGTTAATTTTCTTATGCACATCACAAGGCAAATTAGAGTTAATATAATGGCTCTGTTCAGCCCCGTAGTGGAGATTGGTGTTGTGACTATTGGCAGCTATAGCTTTAGCTGCATGACTTATAGTGACAATGCTGCAAATACCAAACAAATATTTCATTCATATTAGATTCGGTTGTTAGCTACACTGCCCACATTCGATTCGGTTTTAAAAAGTACTATTTGCACCCCCCTAGCATTCTGGACAAGTGAGAGGTTCTTTAAAGGGAGAGGTAAGACAACACTAATGAAGTTTCAGGCATTAAATAAGTAATTAGGACAAAGCTGCTAAATAAAAGACAAGTTCTGCTTTTGCATTATGCACAGCAATTATCTCATAAAAAGAGCGCTATTAAAAACAAAATGCCTCAAGAACATCCAAACAAATCTTTGCATAAGGTTTCAAACCATACTACAATGTGTGGTGAATGCGCAACAAACAGGTACTGGGACTCACTCCTGTCGCGCACAATAGAGTAGCGAATATTGTGGTCCGTGTCCGGATCCCTGGCCTGCAACTTGAAGACAGGAGTGCCGGCCGGGGCATTCAACTGTACAACAGCCTGCATCGGAATCGGCCGGTTGATGAAGTAGGGGGGCTCGTCGTTCACGTCCGCTATCCGGATGATGATTCGTTGCCGCTCCTTCTCTGCAATGTCCCAACACAAAACCACAGCAGATTGTCAGCCTTTACCCGTGCATTAATTAAAATCAACAATCATGGTTAAAAGCAGCCATTTATTTACATCTATAACCCAGAAACTACGCCTACTGAAATGTTTTGGAAGATAATCTTTTAAGCAAGAAATAAGTTTCTGGCTGCTGTCAAGTGACCACAACCAGGGGCAAACTTTTAACACAAAACTGCAATGACACATTCAGCTAGTCTGTGTCATTTATGTAACATCACAGGCACCATTTTGCTGTACAGCACATAACTTCAGCAGGGCTGGCCGAAGCAGGAGGCAATAATCCCTTGAGACATGCTGGCAACCTTTCGCAGTGCTCTACAAAAAACAAAATGGCGGCCACTGTGACGTCGGTGAGTTCTCCTTATTGCCATGGTCTCTACACAGGAATTCTTGATAAGGCGAATGGAACCACTATCAGAAAAGAAAATGTATAGGTAGAAGCCCAGGTTCCAAATTTAAAAAATGAAAATGAGCACCAACTTGCAGAACACAGAAGCAATGAACAAGTCAGCACCATGCTTATTTTTTTTTTAAGGTGATTTGAGGCACACCATAACAAAGCCCATCATGGAAGTTTGTTCCAAGACATAAAAAAGCCACATCAACACCACTAAGAATGTGCATTAGAGCCACAGGCTTCGTGGCCAACTTCAAAAAAGAACTATGGTTCATAGAGTCTGCTACAGACAACCACCACTTGCTTATATTCACTCCACCAATAATAAAGCAAGAGGATGGTTATGCAGGACGACGTATGATAGCTGGAAGCTGCATGAGGACAGAGCATATATGCGGAGCTACAGGACTGAAAGCTATGCATGCTGTGCACCAGCACGCACTTTTATAAGCTGGGAAGGAAGCCATGCTCACCGGATGGGCAAGGCACAAAGTTTCCCAAAAACAACGAGCACCACCTGGCCAATATTCCAAGGTCAGCGCGGCCGAAAAGAAAATTAAAGAGGGCTATTTTCGGGGCGCATGCGCGGACTTTAACGAGGCGCGCCAGGGGACCCCGGGGGGGATTCCCGCCGTCGCCGCGGAAGAAAAACAGCACCGGCGCCAGACAGAAAAATCGAAGTCCTCCGAGGAAGAGCCCGGCGCCCCGGAAATCGGTCGCAAAGCCGACGGGCGCAAGCATTCGCAGCCCGCAGTCAGCGACGCTGCGTGTTGCGTCTGGCGCGGCGGCGCTCTTTGTACTGCGCGCAGGACGGACGACAGCGGGGCTTTAGCCTAAACATCCTACAGAATGACAAACGCGTAAGCGAAGTAGCGCGCGAGCCAACTTCGGCACAACGGTTCGAATAACGGCTCCCATGGGCAAGCCTGTGCAGGTTTGCAAACAGCCCAAACACAGGAAATGCCGGGGGGGGGGGGGGGGGGGGGGGTGCATTGAGCACTTGACAGCAACACCTTCGTGCATCTGTCGGAGAGCTGCATCCGGTCGACTCCAAATAGACTTTGCGACTGGTGACAGGGCACGCTCAATACCCCAGTTGTCATCTGCCCAGTAGCACCTCGAGTAGCTCGACTGATTGTAAAACATTTTATTCGCCGGAAAGAGCTTGGTAAGAGGTCGCGTTAAGTGGTCGAGAGTACGCAGCCCTCGACGACTTTGTCAGCCCACTCCACCTCCAGACCTTGCGTTCTGGGGTCAGAGCTAGCCAGCACGGCCTCACATCCAGTGGGATTGTAAAATAGAGCCACCTCCGGGTGATCTAGTTACCTCAAGAAGCGGCGCTGCGAAGTGTTAAGATATCGAATTTCGCGCGCTTTATTTTTAGAACCAATAAAAAGAACCTACGTAAATAGTACATTGTTGATTTATTTCTGCCGGCTATTTTTCAAAGTGACCTACAATTTCAGGACTGACACTTTTTCCCGAAGCCAATATTTTTAGAGATAGGTAATCTGAATTACCCAACACAGCAGAACGAAAAAGTACTGCAGACTAGGCCACGCAACTCTGAACAGCACTGAGTTGGTTTCACTTGCCTAGGACACCAGTCTATTTTAAAAACTTCGTTACATTTAGATGGGGCAACCAGGCATATACAGGGTGTTGCCCGTAACATGAACCAAGTATATTAAAAAAAAAACCAGCGCGCCTGAGCTGCGTGAAACAAATTACATATTGTGTGACGAAGTGAGCCGCTCCTTAGAGTATTTTTAAATTCCGCTCAATAAGTTAATTTCCCAAGATTAATTATTCATTTTCTTAATGTTCAGTTTAGGGTCCCGTGCGTTTCGTTAAGTTGTAGAGAGGGTTAAGGAATAACCGTTAGTTTCTTGTGGCAACGTATCTCCTACGCGGGTTCTTTTTTTCCGGCATTTGAAGAAAGCCCGCGAAATATGAAAAAAAAAAAAAACACGTGACTGCGGTCATGCGCTATCATACTGCAGTGCTAACAACCGTGTTTTGAACAAACGAAATGCGCGCGCGGACCGTGCCTACAGTGGCTGGACCGTCCCCAAGTGAGCGGCCGCAGCTCAGTTACACTGGCCGCAACAACGATACAAAGAAACAGTTTACAAAATGATGATACAATGACATAAAATATATCTTGAAACAGTTTCTTAATATAAATACAGAGGTAAAGCTGGCGGCGCTACACTTCATCCACCATGGAGAGACGCAGGAATGCCGGTAAGACAAGGTTTCTAACTTGGCTTGGCTACTGTTGGGCATAAAACGTGGATTCGGCCATAAAAATACGACTGGTCTCGAGGCAAACCTCGAAGAAATGCTGTGGAAGCTCTCATACCAGCCTTAAGCAGGGAACACATGTGCGACAACTTCGCCGACGCGCCGCACCGATCGTCGCGTGCGATCTGCCATCCCACTGCAAGCAGGGACACACGGAGCGGTGAGCATCGCTGCGCCGCTCTACCCAAGCTCCGCCCACAACCGCTGTCACACTTCGCCGCCGTGCAGCGGTGCCTCAGCGCTGCTTGTGATCGTGTACAAATATCCCAAGAAAATACAAGATTGCCTTGTTATCAGAAAGTCTGCTCGAGCAGCGACAAAGCATGCCTGCTTATGTTGCGAGCTTTCGGCAACGACACCGCTCGCGGGCGCTCTGGGCGACGAGCTCTGCTACTGCCTGGCTGCCGTGGTCGTCGCTAGGCCTATAGCCTCTTTCGTATCGAAGCCGCAGCGGCCGGCGCTTCGGAAGTCGCCTGAGCTATAATAAAAGGCCTACTCCACACATCGCTCTACTGTCAACAGCATGATCTCACAATAAAGTAATAATATGGTCAATTTCCGCGACGCCTTCGGCAGCGAAGCGAGCGGGCGCCAGGCGAGCCGGCCAGCGGCAGCTGCGAAGCGGTTGTGGAAAGAAGTTTGCTTGTATCGCAGTCGTTACCTTTAGCAGCAGCTCAGTATTGGTCAGCGATCCTCAAAAATGACATATTCTTTCACATTTCTCATCCCAGGTTTTATTATTTAAGTCAAGAACACACTTCAGCTCGTTTTTATGACACCGGCTGCAGACGGGATGGCTCGGCCCCGAGCGCCCTGAGCATCGCGCTCTACGTCATCGTGACGCTGCCGCTCTCTGCGCTCGCATTGGCTCCTGCTTCCCGTCGTTGCGTTTGTCGCATGCGGCTCGTCGTTGGCATCCAGCAGGTTGGACGCATGCGACGAGCTGCGTTCGGTCGTTGCGACGACGGTCGCAACGACGCGCCGCAGCGAATCGCACGCACTTTTCGCACATGTGTCCGCGCCTTAACACCGTACTTTCGTTTGCGTTAAATCCGAAATAACTTAATCTTCTTTTCAATCTTTTCACATCAATTTCAAGGCACATCCACATTTTCGGCCTGACATTAGCCAAGCCAACTACGAAACCTCGTCTTTCCGGCATTCCCGCGGCGGATAAAATGTTGAACTGAAAGGATGAAGTGAAAGTCGCATAGGCGGTGGCGCCATCTTTCCCTCTAGGTAATATTTAGAAACTATGTCGTGAAATACGCGACTTGACTGCTTTCTCTCCCTTTTTCGTTCTGGTTGTGCGATGGCTCAAACGCTCCGCTTGAACTGGCCGTCGGTCGCCTGCCTGACACTCGTCGACGATCACGACGCGCGCTTCCCATCTTCTGGAAGAATGTGCTGACGCACTTTCAACACTCCCGTGAGCGGCGTCGACTGCAAATCGGCGTCGACTAAACGCGACTGAAAATCTAGCAGTACATTTGGAATATCGAAATTTCCTGCCTGAACTTGAGCGCAAAACTTCAAACAGGGCTCCGAGAAATAAGCATGTAGGTCCGCATGTATACCGCATTAAGCGGTACAAAATATTCCGCTTTACCTTTACACCGTGCTTTACACTGTGTCAGGTAAAGCGTAGAGAACGGTGTAAAGCGGCAGACTTGTACGTGGAAAATCTGGACAAGTCGGAGCGAAATTTTCGATTAGGAACATTTGCTCCAGCGACACGGAGAACAGCAACGAAACGTGTTTTTGAAGTTGCGTGCTCTTCGGGTTCAAAATTTACCTGCTCGGCAAGGCACCGTTCACTACCAATTTTCACCTAACTTTAACCGAGGATTAAAACAAAAGTGGCGGCCCAGAGCTGGTTGAAACCAAATGCATACTGTTTCCCGTCATGTGGCGCTGCTCCTCGGAATATTTTTTTAATTCCGCTTAATTAGTTAATTATCTAAGATTAGTTAACCAAAAAATTTAATATTCGCTTTAGGGTCGCGTGCGCTTCATTAAGCTCTAGAGGGGGCTACGAAACAACCGATCGAGTCTTTTGCAGCAACGTATCTTTTACGTGGTCCTTTT
Organism: Amblyomma mixtum; assembly: GCF_055824585.1. Taxonomy (NCBI): domain Eukaryota; kingdom Metazoa; phylum Arthropoda; class Arachnida; order Ixodida; family Ixodidae; genus Amblyomma; species Amblyomma mixtum. Next base: position 95,761,309 of record NC_143014.1, on the reverse strand, counting down.
TCCAGCATAAAAAGAAAGCCCGCGAAATATGAAAAAAAAAAACACGTAACTGCGCCCTTGCGCTACCGTTTCGTAGCGCTGCCAAGCGCGTCCTGAGTGAACGAAGCTTGCGTGCTCACCGCCTCGAAGTGAGCGGTCGACGCCGCTCTCAGCATTGTCTTGAAAGTGCGTCAGCACATTCTTCGTGAACATGGAAAGCGCGCGCCGTATCCGCGATAAGTGATAAGCAGGCCATCGACAGCCAATTCAGACAGCTTCTATTCAACCATCGATCGCACAGGCAAAACAAAAAAAAAAGGGAGGGGAAAGCAGTGGAGTCGCGTATTTCAAGGTAGCCTCCGTTTTTTTTTTTTTTTAATCATTGCGCAGCCCGTCGAACTGAGTGGTGGCCGCTCACTTGGGCACGGCCAGCGCGTGCGTTTCGTTCGTTCGAAACGCGGTTAAGAGCGCTGGGATATGGGAGCGCATGAGCGCAGACTTTTTTTTTTTTTTTTCATAATTCGCGGGCTTTCTTTAAACGCCGAAAAAAAGGACCACGCAGGAGATATGTTGCTGCAAAAAACTGGTTTGGTTCTTAAGCCTCTCTACAGCTTAAGGGAAAGCACGTGACCCTGAAGTGAATAATAGCAAATTTGCACAATTAATCTTACCTAATTAACTAATTAAGCGGAATTTAAAAAAATTACGCGGAGAGCCACACAACAGAAAACAATATGTATTTGGTTTCGCCCAGCTCCGGTGAGCCACTTTTTTTTAATCCTCGGTTCATGTTAGGTGAAACACCCTGTATGTTTAACCTTAGACTTTACACAAATTCTAAAAACAGACTTTTTTGACTAGAAGAGCACTTTCTTTTCGGCATAGCATTTTCAGCGGTGTAGTACATCAGAATACAGCTAAGGCGTGCGAACTAGCAGGCTGGTTGACTAATATTGAAGTTTTTAACTATTACTGTTAGGCGCTACTGAAAGGCATGCAGCCCACGTCAAGTAATGCCCATATCAGTTTTTACAATTTCGAAAACACGCTTACCCTCCGCGCTGCGGCCAAACAAATGTTGGCTATTTCGACGAGTTACGTGCACTGAAAGACCTGCTTTGCCTGCAAGCTTCCCGAAAGCGAATGTATTTTGGCACGATACAGCAAAAATTTGTCGGGCCACAACGCCGAGGGTAACCGCGTTTTCGTAATTCTAAGAACTGATATGGATATTACTTGCGGTGTGCCACGCGCCTGTCAATAATTAAGCCTTACAGTAATCGTTGAAAAGTTAACTATTCAGTATTAGTTAACCCGCCTGCTAGTAGCACGTCTTAGCTGTATTCTGATGTAGTACAATGACAACGTTATGCTGAAAAACGCGCTCTTCTAACTAAAAAAGCCTCTTTCTAAAAATTGTGCAAAATCTTAGGTGAAACACCCTGTATAAGCGGTCTAACGCCTCAAAGATGCACGTGGGCTACAATGGACGCCGTGGTGGAGGGCTCCGATATCAATTACGCCGACACGGAGGTTCTTTTAACGTGCGCTGACTTCGCACAGCGCACGGCTCCAAAATTCAGAATTAATGGCGATTTTCTGACAACGAAACCTTCACGGGGTCCTGAAAACACTCTGCCTTTGTTTCATCGATTTGGTCTCCTCGGCAAACATAGAGCGCCACTGCTAGCCGGTTGTGTTGCACAAGAGAATCACCTCACCCTCAAAAGAAACACAAAAAGCGCGTTCACGTACGACTGGCTAACAACTGCAGCACGCTACAAATGCCCAAACGAGAAAGAGCCACGCGGCAAAGAAACTTTAGGGCCTCCTTTAAAAAACTCGGACATTTATTTAGAGCCAGGAGGACACATCCACGCGGTAGCAGAAAAACCATCACCCTACCAGCGGGAAGACTAAAAGGAAGTAATGCCGTCCTATACTGCGGAGTAGAAACTATTAGATACAACTGGAGAACGACCAAGTGTCATGACGCCTCAGCTAATCCCATTTCACTCAGGCATCAGGCAACCACAAACGCCGTGCATGGCACGCAGCCGGCCCCTTTGAGGGGTGTTTGCCGCTGTGTTCTCGGGCTGTATCGGAGTACAGAACACTCCGCGAGTCTTTCCGATTGGGGCGCTCTGGTCAGCGACAGCAATTTCAATCCTTCGTCAGCATAAACCACTAACACGGATTATCGTCGAACAAGTGACTACAGAGTACAGCCTGTAGAAACGGCGCACGAGGAGAACAACCGAGAATACGGGATAGTTAATAATTCACTTCCTTAACCCACTTTTTGCCACGCCGACTTGAGTACCGTAATGCAAAAAGTGCGGTTTTATGAAAAGCGGGCTCAGTGTCCCACGGGTCTTTCATTGTTCCTCCTCTCCGCGACACGGGACGTCGACGTGTCTCCTGCGTGCCTTCCCTCGCCCGGACCGGAACGAAAGAACGCGCAGGCTCCTCTGGAATGCCGCTGTGCTCACCGGATGATTATGCGCAGCGATACACATGCGCGGCTAGCGGAGATCACAACGCACGGAGGATTGCTACCCGGCCCTTCCGCCGGAGGAGGGGAATCCCCGGGCGAAGCAACTCGGGGACCTCGGAGTGGTGGGAGAGCGGCCGTCGCACCCGTCGCCAGAGAATGGCCGGAAGAGAGGGCGCATGCCAGCGCCGCTGACGTCACGGCCGCGCCAACGCGAGCGGGCACAAAAGACGCGATCGTCGGGACGGCGCGCGTCGTCTCCACCGCCTGCGAGGAGCAGCGGTGAACGCCGCGCAGACTACGTCGCCTGACCTTTCGTCGCCCCTAATGCGACCCGCGATTACCGCTACACTCCTGCAACACTGGATCGGCGAATTCCCATCCTTTGTCGGGCCACTTGGCACCAAATGATGCCAGCAAAGACCTGGCGCGCCTCGAAGCCCACAAGACAGCCGACGCATACAGATCGCCTCGCTACCAAACTGAGGGATCCCCGAAGCGGGTTCCCATCGTGACCGAGATGAACCATCGACGCCGATATTTCCAGATGCCGCTCGCGTAATGATAACGCGTCACCGCATCAACTCGTTCACGGGAACCTGCGCAATGTAGCGCACGCGCACTTCTGGCGAACGTCATACGTTCTGCTAAGCAACAGAATGAGCAGGGGCGCGATTACGAGTTGCTCAAAATCGTCTCAATCGGAAAGTGTCTCAAAAAGTGTCTCATTTGCCCCGTTCCTATTGGTCGGTCGTGACCAGCGGCCATATTGGTTTTTTGCGTCACCGGCCGACGTCAGAAGTGCGCCAGAAGTGGTGACGTTGCTTGCCTAATTATGCGAGCCGATTGAGACGATTTTTTGAGACTGGAACGAGTGGTCTCAAACCGCTCGAGACAGAAAATGGCGGTTGTTTACATGGCCGGTGGCCGCGCGAGCAGCGGTGTAAGAGGGTGCATGAAGACGGTTTTGACGTGCCGGACGAGTTGTTTCGACGTTTTGACATAGGAAGGAGCATAACGGCTGTGCGACGAACTCGGCGTTGAACTTGGAGGTGTGCGGGTGAGTGCGCGGTCAGTGGAGCGGCAAGTGCCTGTGCGCGCCTTCGCCGCCGGTGGGTTTCAAGACACCGTAGGAAATGAAGTAAACGTCGGCGTAGCCCAACCGACTGTGTAAGTGTTTGCGGTGAGTTGCGGAGACCACTGTCAAAGTTAAGTCACAGAAGGTGCGCGCTTTCCGACGAGACCCCCAAGACAAGGCGGCGGCGAAGGAGGACTTCCTTCGCATAAACTTTCGCCACCGCAGTATCCCCGGCGGCGTCATCCGAGCATCATCCGAACGGAACGGCAACAACACCAACACGAATGTCAAGTGCTTAACCCGAAGCGGGCGGCATGTGTTGGTTACGAGGCGTCGTGAGTGATTGTTGGCGCAGTGACCGGGCGCGTGCCGGCCTTAATTCCCGCAGTGAGATTGCAAGCTCCCAGCAGCTGCACCGGTCTGCTCCCGTGTGTCGGCAGTTGCTGCAGTGTGATTATTCATGGTCGCCGGGTATTTTCTGAACAAAAATAAATATAATCACGCATCGCCCTTGGAGCACATTTGCCATCGATAGCAGCAAGGTGAGTTCACACTGGCGAGTCGCGGAGGTCGCGCGACAGGCTTAAATCGATTTATTACGCTCCCTCCCCGCTTTACATGTGCTTCGCAAACCGTAACTAATTGACCGAAATCGGTCGCCTAGAATACTAGCGCGACGATTGCAACTCGCCAGTGTGAACTTGCCTTGAAGCTGCCTTCGCCGGTTTTCGAGCCAAGCGCTCCTTCCAAATTGTTCTCGGCAGACTCGTAGCAATCACTGCCTTTAAACAGATTTTTCCGCGCACTTAAGACGTCTGCGCAGTACTTTGATTCTGCGTAATGTGTAAAAAAAGAGGACAGCCGTCGAATCAGCTGATTTTTCTTCTGGCTGCCATGTTTACGATGGCTGAATATGTGCGTGGAGGGATAAGGCTGAATCGGTTGAATCAGGCGGCAGCTCACGCCGCCTAGCCGCCGCTACCGACGCTTTTCCAGCGTCAGCGCACCCTCGCGGCAGCAAAAGTGACTGAAGAGCAAACTTAATTGCAAAATTGAGGACGCTTCTTCTTTTGCTTCATGTCGTTGAGTTTGAAACATAGTTTGTTAGAGAAATAAAACATTCTTCAAATTATTAACGGCGTGTTTACAGCAAAACTTTAGTATACGGTCCCTTATTGCGCAACTAAATGCTTCCTGGGTGGAACCCTACTATTAGACACCACAACCTCGCTGCTAATTGGTTGATTCCGCGGTCAACAACTCGCGGTGTCGTCATTTTGACGTCAGAGTCTCAAAATTGAGACGAAAACTCGTAATCGCGCCCCAGATATGCCAACGCACACGCTCCCTTACCACCAAGCTGTACGTTGAGCCACTCACTGCTATTTCAGATACCTCAGGGGTGGGCTAACAACATGGAGCCAACAAAACAAAGGCTCAAGGGCTTTCTTAAAATGATCCGTGCTTGCATGAAGGATGACACCTGTGGAAAGACTGTTCCAGTCCCTAGCTGTTTGGATAAACGGCATTCTGTGGTTACTTGTGCCGGCTGAAAAACGATGAGCAGGTTGGATCGGAGAGCTATAAGCAAAGTGTGACATATTTAGTGACATAATGGTAGTCTCCATTTTATGGCGTTGCTAGCGGTTTGGTAGGCCTGCTTTATTTTCAAGGTGCGCAAAAGTGGTGGTGTACAGTTAGAGCAGGTGAATCGAACCGCGCAGTTTTGAACAAGTTCAATAGAATTAGCAAGGTTAAGTTGAGCGGGGTCCAAGATGGCAGATGTTTTCTAATTTGGGTCACATGAGTGTTTTATTAACTAGTAATTTAACAGTTAGGAAAGCTGGAAGTAAATTAGAACGAAAGTAGCCGAGAGCTCTCCTCGGGTTAACTACCCGCTAACAACAAATATACTTAATACAAACAACCGAAGGAAGACGCACTGGAGCCGTTCAGAAGATAACTTCGGGTGGGCGAATCTTGTCCGTGGAAGTAAACAAGCGCAGTTTTGTTAGCGCTTAAGACCACCAGCCATTTGCTACACCACACAGCTTTGGCAAATCAGATTGAAGAACGGAATCGGCAGTGCCATTAATAGACCAATAAATGACGCAATCGTCGGCGAATGTTCGATGAAATATTATCGGGTAAGTCATTGATGTAAATTAGGAAAAGGGGAGGACCAAGACCTGTGCCTTGCTGCACACCAGAGAGTATGTTAGAGAGAGAAGAACGTTACTGTCTGCTTCTACAAACCGCTGGAAATCCCATGCAGCTGGAGACAAGCGGGTTAAGGTTTAGCTGTGAAAGTTTAAACAGCAAGAGTTTGTGAGGAAGCTTGTCAAAAGCCTTCTCAGAGTCCATAAAGAGGGCATCAACAGGTGTGTTAAGGTATGCAGCAGTGTTTAAGTAGTGAAGGAATAGAGAAAGTTGAGTGTCACATGAAAATCCTTTTTGAAATCGATGCTGGTTAAGGTGACAGAACTTAACAGATGTAAGAAAAAAATTATTTGTGAATAATGCGCTCCATAATGATGTAACAGACAGCGGTTAATGATATGCATCAACAGAGTAGAACCAGGTTTAGTTTACTGGAACTAGGTTTTTCACAGGCACCACTTTGCAATGGAACAGGTCCCCAGGGAATTTTGATGTCCTTTTAGACCTACAGGTAACGACCGATATTTTACAGGCTATGCGTTTTGTGGCCTCGCAGTCGAAGCTCGCTAATGTCAGCCTAATGAAGACAGGCAGAGCACCCCCTTCTTCCCCCCCCCCCCCCCCATTCATTCTGCATAACCCAGTATATATCTCCCCCTAGCTTTGGCCAAATATTATAAATATACCAAGGCAAGATAAGATAGGTGGAGACAAACCATGTTGTTGACTACTCGGTATTTTTTGTACTTTGCACAACAGAATAATCGTCAAAAAATTGAAAAAATCAACTTTTTCGCTATTGCATTTCCGGCGAAATTCCTGGTGCTAATTTATAATGTGTGCCAAAAAGTGCCTAATTCATCTGTTTTTATTTTGATGTGTGCTATTGATGAGTGTTTTTTTCGTGTTGAAAAGAAAGCGCGAGAAATATGAAAAAAAAAAAAGTGGTAGGGTTTTAACGCACTTAAACCGAGCAGACGTGCGAAATCACGTGTTCAGCCCGTTATCGAAAAGAATCGAGCAAAAGTCGTTGCAGCTGCGCCGCCACCAGAGCGGAGCATGCGTCTGCAACTGCGTTATTCTAGCCACCATAACTGCGTCTTCGGAGTCTCGTAGTGGGCGAACCTAGCGTACGGTGCGAAGAAGGCCCAAGAGACACACGCGCAGTCCAGGTGGCACATGCTGATCGAGGCGACAACGCCGCGTGAGCTGCAGTCATTGCGTAATGCGCGTGCTGGCGACGCATAAAGCGACGCAGGTCCCTTGGCGCCATCTACCGGCACGGCCAGTGACCAGCTCCGGTCGCGTCGGCTGCCCTCAAGGTCAAGCTTCACACAACTCTCTTGGCTCGGGTTGGACCCCGTTAATGAGCGCTATTCGCACTAAAAATACTATGCGAATGCGCATTCGAGCGGCGCGACAGAAGCGCTCTCAAACGCGGAATTTGTGAACGTAGCCGCGTCCGATGGTGCAGTGAATGTAATGGGGCGGAAGCAACGAAGTCGGCGACAAAATTAAAAAGCAGCGTCCCAGCCGCATTCAGCGCGGTAAAAGTCCGGATGCGCTTAGTTCCCAGTAGATACACGAAGGCCGAAAGAATAGTTGAGTTCCAAGTCGGCGGACAATGTTTCGCGCCTGGCGCTCCACATGTGGCCTCTTTACGTTCCGAATCAGTGCTATTCTTCCGAGATGGGCGATCTTTCACTGGCCCGACAGACGACACGCCTAACTAAAGAGTGGGAACGCTACTTTATTTCGGCCTGCTTGTAACCACCGAAAACTACCAGCTGTTTTACGCACTGAACACAGCAAGGCGTCAAGTGTTCCTTTTAATTTTGCCGCCACCGTCCATTTCGTTGTTCACACCCCGACACATTCGTGGCACAGTCGAACGCAGCAACGTTCACGAATTGCGCATTTGAGATCGCTGCTGTCGCGGTGCGGAAGCGCTTGGTGACGTGGGATTGCTCCATATTTCGCACGCTTGCTTCATTTTCAACGCGGACAAAACACATCTGTAACACAAATAATTAACGTTTTCTGGCACACTCTGGAATATGCCAACAGGAATTTCGCCTGAAACGAAATAGCTAAAAAGTAATTTTTTTTTCAATTATTCAATTGAACAAAATAGAACAATACTCTATCTACACACACAATACTCAACAACTTGTGGCAAGTTGGTTCCACCTATTGCGCCTCTATATTTCTAATATTTGGCTAAAGACAGCCGGAGCACACCTCCCGAGGAATACGGCCATTTACTGGCTCGAATCACAAGAGGGCAATGCAAAAAACGGCACGGAACACAGAAGAAACTATGGAGACAGGACGCGTCGCTGTTATTGGCAGCGTGCAGCAACTCAGTGGAATAGCGGGCAAGGCGATGTTACTGAGCAGCTAACATACTTTGCTTTCTGCACGCAAAGCAGTTCACAAAGTCATCAGGATTCGGTGGCTGCGAACACAGGCACCTGAATGGGCATTTCTACGACCCGGCTTCAAGCGCGCGTTTTCGCCCGAGCACGACCGCCCGATGGGGGCAGACCTTCGGCGACCGCAGCGGGCGGCCGTGCTGGGGCAACCTTGCTAGCTGAAGAGGCATTCCTCGCCGCAGGCCATCGGGTCCCAGGAGCAACGGCAGGTCGTCCTAATTGCCGCGCAGAACAATGCGGCTTTCGAAACCCCTAACAGCGGGTCCCACCACTTCGCGTCCCTAGGCGCGGTCAAAGCAAACGCGCCGTTGAATCGAGAGCGCTAAACCGTTTATACGCCACAGCCCACTGAGCGGAAACCTCTCGAGCACAGAAACTGCTGATTCATTCCGGCGAACTACCTCCACTACTGCAAGAATCACACACCTTTCAGAGTCATTCAAACACCCAGGCTCACCTCACTCTTACATTCACTGCAGTTTCGACATGTTACTGGTTATCTCTCTGCCTTCCACCTCAGCTGACCTTTTACCAGAATAGAGTAAAAAATATCGAAACGAAGACAGTGATGCGACTGGCCGAAGTCCTTTTGGAGCAGCCAAAAGTGCCTTTGGGTGCAGAAAAGTGAGCGTTTGGTGCAGATTGTACATATATGAAACCAAAGAAACCAAAATGGTATGTTTTTTTTTTTTTTTGTATAATGTACTGCCATGTGGAACGGCAGTGTATTATACAATGGACTTTGGTGCAAATTGTAGACATATGGAACATAATACACTGCCATGTGGAATGCGAGACCGATGCAAATCAGCCTCGAAGACAGGTTTTCGTGACGCTGGTCACACAGCGGCGCCTTTAAAGGGTCAGTCTACTGAATTTTATCGACCATATTTTCTTTGCGGCAACCGATAGCTCTTTACTCAAATTACCGTTTACCCAGCTGTGGTGCCAAGGAGTGCGGTAGAACATTTTAAAATAGAATTTATTAATGTGGGAACACATCTGTATGAGATGGTAGTCTCATCTGGCAACCATCTGGATTTCGGCCGCACGGCGACAAACATGGCGGCGCCCGTCGATGCCGGACCTCTCGCTTCAGACTGAATTCTCGTTGTTGCTGCCTTTTTCAGTGAGTTCACTGGCCATAAATGGGGCGCCTGTCTTTCGCTTCGTCTCATCTCACCTATAAGAAAACATATCAGAGATAAATTTGCTTTATTTTAATAATTAGAGTGACGATTCTGCCGCTCCTAGGCTTAAGTGGAGAGTCGGTTTGTTTACAGCAATGGTTCCCGTCCTGACGACCAGATGGCGCCACTATAGGCTGAGTTTATTTTTGCGTCTCTGCTAGCATACGCTGAACTAAAGGTGGGATTGTGCCTGCGTTTTGCGTACGTGTAACTATAAATATTCATGTGATTTACAGAAAAAGCGAGCGGTACGCCTTCTACAGTTTACTAGAACAAAACGTGCGTTTCTCTGACATTGGGGCATACAAATGGTACGTAGTATATTCACTTATGCTTCTACAAAAAAAGACTACCACTTTATTGAACAAAATGAACGTTTGGGGTCGCCACCATGCTTTTTTACGCAACTTTTAACGCCGAAATAAAATATAAATTCATGCCTAAACCGGGCGCAGACCCCTCATTATTGATGTTATAGGGTGCCAACTACCAGAATATGCCATTATTTATACACTCATCTCGGTGAGTAGACTGACCCTTTAAAAGACAGTTTCGAAAGTTATCCCGCTGAAAGAGTGCCTGCCCAATGCCAGCCATTCCGGCTACCGAGCCATAGTGCCGGCGGCCAGACGGACAGCCAAAACGAGGAAATGATGTCACCGCACGGGGGCGATAGGAAGACGAAAAGGCTGGGCTCCCTTACCGAGTCCTAATCCGGTCGTAAATAACCGGCGGCCCATTACCCGCGCCGATGGAATCGCGCCGGAACACAAAGCTACCGGCGCGCCCCCCAGAAAGAGAGGGGGGGGCCATTTCCCCGTCTCCCGGGGAAACTACCTAGTCACAGTTTCCGACACTGGGCGTCAGCCCCCCGGCCATGGTTTGCGAAGCTGTGCAGTGAGCGAGACCGCAGCGAGGGAACGCCTTTCGCGCCATGTTGCGATTATTATGAAATTTTTCGACGGGAGGGGTGTAGGAAAAAGGAATGCACAGCCCTACAACTACCTCCGTCCGCTTCGCTGCCGCGCAGAGCAGAGGCGGCGAACAAGCGAAGACTGCTGGCGGGCACGAGTCGGCCGAGCACGCGTGCGAGAAACAGACGAGCACCTGGGCACGGCAGCGGGGCGTGCCGCCAAGCGGCGCTTTCCAACTGCGCGAGGCCGCGCGCAACACAGCCGAGCCAGGCGCCAGTCAGAACGCCGCCGCTCGCGCACGGCATACGGCACGTCGCAAATCGCCCGCTGCGCCCGCGGTGAAGCCCGCGCCAGAATGCGGCCGCTAGACTGCAACGTGCTTGCACGCCCTTTACGCGCAAGCCTAGCGCACGCATGACCCGCAGGCGGCTCTTTCGCGGGTCTACGAGCCCAGGCCCCGGACTGGAGGGGAGACGCCGAAACGGTAACGCCGGGAAAAAAGAAACGTGACACCGACATGCCAGTCGGGGCTGCACGAGTTGCGCCGAGCTCGGCCAGGAGCGGGAGCGCTGGCGCCGCGAATCTTCACAGCGCCTCCTCAGCACTCGTCGAGTTGGCGGAAGGTAACGATCGCCACAGCGGGGCAGCTGCAATCCACCCAAAGCACTCGACTGCGTAGAACAGCGCCGATATGCTGGGAGAGTTCTAGCGAAGGCTTCCTCAAGTGGCCGCATCTCCTTGGCGGGCATGCAGCCAGCCTGATAACGGGCACATTCGTGTAGCAGACGGGAGAGGCCAGGAGGAACTCCTTTGACGCTCACGCACGGCCGAGGAAGCCAACAGCGACAGCTGGCCAGCGCGCGCTTAGCTGCTGCAGCCTCAAACCAGCTACACTGGCTTTCCCGCAAGGGGCCCAGCCGCTACGCCTCTACAGCCAACTACTAAACAACACTCCGTAGAGTTGCGAACAACACTCAAGAAACTAGACGGCAACTCGGCGCTTTCCCAGTGTAACTTGAGTCGGCCAGCTCGACTTCCAGCCGCTCATAGAAAGCACCGGCCTCATCACAACAAACGGCCAACGAGGAAATGATATTTATTACGAATGACGGGAATCCTCAAAAAATGTAAAATGTCGCTGCCAATGGATATGTCCAACTTTTTTTTTTCTCGAAAGCCAGAAAGAGCCGGGCATTAAGCCGACTGCGCCCGAATCCAGACGCTATCCGGCACTCGGCTAAAAACTGCCGCACCGCTCTGGCCCCGTGGCAAAGCGCCAAGTATGCTAACGATGTCGCACGCGTCGGACGGCACAAGCCACCTGCCGCGTTGTATGTGCCGTACGAGAAAGGCGGCCACGTTCTTGACACAGCGGCCGTGTACAGCGAGGAGGCATTTTCGACCACACGTTCAGACGGAAGCGTCGCTGTTTCCAGGCGGGTAAAATAACGTTCGTATTTCCTTCCTCCTGGCAAGAGCGACCGCCGTCAAAATTTTATTCGGTACGCGGACCCTCAGCATTCCCTAACAATTCGGCACCGACTTACGACTGGCTACGACAAGTCCCTTGATTTGATACTTATACACAACGTCAAAGTCCGGTACGTCAACGTCAAAGTCCGGACGGCGTCATTTTTTAACCAAACGCTCGTTAAAAAAAAAGTCAGTCGATTTGGGTAATTAGGCCAAATGTGGATACGTGCGCTGGCATGACACGAATTGCCACATAAACTTCTTCCGTTTAGAAGCTGAGCAAGCATCATTCGAATCACATTCTCCTCCCCGTTTACCGCATTCAGGGTCAAACCAGCAACAGCATTTCACTAAATTCCGAAATAATCGACTGTTCTGAGATACCGGCCGGCAATTTCGGTTCCGAAACTTGACGCACAAAGAACACTTTCAAAGCGCGAGCAATCCAGATAATACTCGAGAGTTCAGTAAAGCGCTCTTGTCCTGTCCGTTCACCCCGTGTTTTGCGTGTTTTTCTGGGCGCAGTTTTTTAGATAAATACTCGAGAGCTCGAACATTGTCTTGACGTCCACATCGCCGCCGCCCCGTCGCGAGATATGCAACTAGCTGCGCTTGGCGACCCGTCGTTGCATTCGACCCTGCAAGCGATTGTTTCCTCAAGCCCACGGCCGCCAACGCTCGCGCTTCTTCGAAAGTGCAGAGGAGATATAACCGCTTTCCTTTTGAGATGCGCGAGTACTGCGAGCGAGCGCAGTGAGTCAACGCGGCGAGCTGGTGACAATTTCCGCGCCATAAAAGCGTCATCTTCCCAAGCAACACGCGGGAGAGACCGGCGCTCTGTGCGCACTTAGTTTCGGAGTAGGAACGGTACAGCAAAAAACGCAAAAACAACTTATCTGAACAACTGCAGCCTCTCAAAATTCTGTAAACTGTGTCGGCCTGCTACGCCAACCCCATCCTTATAATGTCTGCCAATGAAAAGACGCACAGCTTGCTCGTACTAGTCGCGCAACCCCCTCCCTCTCTTTTTTTTTTCTTTAAATGTCAACTCCGGAGTTTTTTTTTTAACATTTTGAAATCATAATCACATCACATTCCTTAGCATCCCAACTCCGCCAAAAAAAAGGCGTTTTTCAAGACACCAAGTAGAAGTACTTAAAAAGGAAAAAAAAAAAAAAACAGGACACCGAAACCAAAACTGGGCTTCGGCCAAACGATGACGTCACGGATACTGTCACAAGACTTGCGCGCGCGTTGACTGGCTCAACTGGCGACAGAAAGTGAGAGGTTGGCTCACTATTTGCCTGAAATCACCAAAAGCCAGCTCGAAATTTTATCCAAGACCTCCTTCGGAAAACGCAGAGCGAATATTGGCGGTCGTGCATCCAGTGGCGTCACAAACGCAAGGTTGCCCGTAGAAATTTCCCCGATTGAAGCCACGAAATTATATATTTTTTAATTAATTTGCGTTGCAATAAAATACCGCCACGATGCGAAACGTGGCACAAAGGAGCAGACATCAATAACAAATCACAAAAATATGCGGAATTGGGCATTCTCCACTTTACGTTCATAGGTCGCCGCGTTGTCGACAGAGGCAGTCTGCATTCCCCGCGCACATGCACAAACATGCAGAACATGAATAAAACGAAAACTGTATGGAGGCGCAGCCCCACAGTGAGAACTTTGGAGGGCAGGCCGCGCAGGGAATCAGCGCAGAGCACACCGTTCACTTCCTGGCTGCAAGACTTCGGAGTAAGAATATTCGTCGTTTCCGTGTTTTGGAAACTTTGTGGGCATTACGTTTTAGGTACGCCAATCTACCGGCCAATTTTTCGTTCAATAAATGGGAATGAACGTCGCAGTTCCGCTGGTTAGAAGATATATATTAGGCGATTACTCCAGACGTGGCGCGCAAATCCGTCCCACGAAAGCGGGCGCACGAACGATAACCAGATAACTATAGACCAGATCCGGGGGCCGGCCCTCTGGGCGAATCAGGTCACCAGCAGACGCTGAAGCTCAGGTTGCGTCTGGGGCAGGAAAAGTAAACACGCCACTTCTGCACTTGGCCGTAGACGCAAACGACGTTGCCGACAGCTCAACCTAAGCAAAGGGATGACTGCAGCACACAGCCGCGCCTCCAGGTACCCATGCCACACGCGCAGAATAAATTACCAAATTTTTAACGCCTTAAAGTTCGTTAAGCCGTCACTTGGTGCCAAGTGTCCAAGCATGATGTCATTAAAGGTCAAGAAAATGATGTCGGGAAGTTAATGAACAGTACTTTTCCCATTAACAAACTTTGCTTTTGAAAATCACAAATTGTGTTAAACACTGTTTGCGGGATTTATCAGAATTAAGCAGCAAAACATTGCAGTTGTCATTCCCACAAACTTGTAAAAGTAGCCACGAAGCCACCCGTTAGCCAAGCCGCCGGTCAAAAGAGAAACTTAGCAAAGGGGAGACATACTGGGGGAGTCGTATAGATGGACTCCGGCTGCGCACGCGTTTACGCACGCGCAGCGGCCCCACCTGGCCCCGCCACTGCCACTGAGCATGCGCAGCAGGCGTCCGGTAATCCGCTATACGACTCCGCTTTGCAGAACCTCTCTAATATAAACATTTCGAATATTTAAAGGCACAAAACACACACAGAGGAGATAATGGGATTTAGCACTCTCTCTCTCTCGCTCTGTCCCATTGTCTTTTCTTCTCTGTCTGTGTGTGTGTGTGTGGGGGGGGGGGGGGGGGGTGCGTCTTTAAATATTTACAACAGCTAACAAATTTGCCCAACAAGGTCTTCTAAATAAACAGTAGGGAAAAACGACTCCTGTCGCATTAAAATGCTGCATAGACACCTAGTATAATCAGATCACACCACTTGTTAACTGGTAGGGTGCCCTTCCTGGCGAAACATTACGCCGGCCCGCGCGCGCAATGTGGACCAAAGCACACAACACGCTTGTCCGTGTGGCAGAGATACTACTCGTTTCGAAATGCAAGAAGCACCTGCAAGCTACAGCAAGCCTCTGGGGGCCGGGTTAGAGATGCATTTAAGAGACAAGCTGTAGTTGGATAAAACTCAAGAATAAAGCGGCGAACGCCTCTCAAAGGGGGCCCTCCAACCAATGGCGGCCACTGACTGCCACCGCCTGTCAAACTAGCTTGACAGGGGATTAGAAAGGGATTAACCGCGACGTCATTACGATCGGTCAACGTCACTGGCTGGAGGCCCGCCTTTGAGAAGCAATCACCGCTTCGTTCTTGAGTTGTTTCCGACTACAGACGTGCGCATCTGCATCTCTAGCGTGGTTCTCAGGGTCGCTCACACGCAACCCGAAAGGCAAAAGCGATCCTTCCGCCACAGAAAATCTACGCGCATCCGGCAAAAGCGGAACAAGTGCACAGCTTCTCAAGAAGCGCAGACCTGCGAAAGCAATGCGCACCAAGCGGAACAATGCGGACACCGTCCTCGGCAGACATGCAAAGCGCACTGCTCCACTCGGCAAGGCAGATAGCGGAGAGCAGCCGCAGCTCGGAAATCACAGGTGGTAATTTTACGAGGGAAGAGAGGGGGGTTTAATCATGCTTTTTTGAAACCTGTTTTCTGCCAAGTGAAGAGCCTGGACGCGCTCATCGTAAAACAGAAAGACCCTTATCGAAAGAGCTGAGGCTACGTGCCCTCCAAATGGCGGAACCGCAAATTTTGAGAAGAGCACACAGGAGCAGTTCGTAAATACCGTCGCCCTCGCGACTCTGCCGCCCCGAGAGGCAGCATGACCAGTGCAACTTGGCACGCGCCTGTCAGCGCCAAGAAGGGAGACGCACCGGGAAGCGGGTGGCCGATTCTGCCGGACAGGCGGCGGCCGGTCCGCAGCAGCGGTTCACCTCGTCCCCGATGGACGAGATCGCGGCGGCCTCGCGTACGCACGCCCCCCTCTGCCGCCGGCCTTGCTAGCGACGCCGGCATACTACTGCACGCTGTCGCCGACGACGGGTATACAGAACCGGGGCCTATCGAACGGAAGAGGATTCCGCCGTCTCGGCGCCGCCACTGCGTGCATCAGTCTGCATGCATAAACGCCCGCCCGCAGAAACAGCGGCGCCCATTTATGGAGCCCAGCAGTCGCAGCCACTTCGGCGACTCCCCAAGGCTCAGCCGTTGCGGCGGGACGCAGAGTGCGGCTTCCGCCCAGCCGCCACAATGCAACAGAGGGGGGACACACCGCCTTCCCTGAACAAAAAACAAACGGCTCCCGTCCACTCTCGCACGCAGTCTAAGTGCAGGCGACACGTGTGGCGCGACGACCTCCATCAACAGAGGACCCAACGCTGGAGAAGCAGCACGCTCGTCACCTCCGTCTTGCAGCTGAGAGGCTAAACGCCTGTTGTGCAAAAGCAACGAAGTTTGAGCTAACAATGACCGCGAACGCGCAAGCTTGACCGAAAAGAAGCGCGTGTACCTTCGCAACGGCCACTCGAAGAGGCAGCACACGCTCTCGCTGCTGCCCTATCGTCGTGAACCCAAGGTCCGCCAGTTAAACCGGAAGCGTGGGCGCGGCTAAGAAGCTGCAGAAACAAGCGGCCCCTCGGAAAACGAGTGGTCGGCCTCTGGGGAGCGCACACCTGCAGCGGCGCCCGCGGCAGGGCGCGCAGCTGGGCGCCATCCCACATTGCGTCAGCGATGAAGGCGATAACGGCGCCGTTAGACAACAAAGGCTGCGGGGCCTCCATTAGTGCGACAGAGACAGCACCAGGTTTGGCTTCGCGTGTTCATCCCTTCTACGAGGATGGGCTGCACCCAATGCGGCACTGACGCGACTAAAGCGAGGCCGAACTACGGCACCTATGGCCCCGGCCATTGCCGAAAGGCAGCTGGAAAGTTGCCCAACCTACACCCGAGAACGCTACAGCCGCTGATCTACCCCGTTTTCTTGGCCTTTTTTTTTGTTTGTTTAAAAGCAGCAGCTTTAAGCGCCCAGTTCTGCAGAAGATATGGCGGCGTCCGTTGCTGTTAGCGAAAAACCCCGATTGCGACGTGTGGCTACGTCACACGTGCTGCGACGAATTTGAAAAATGATGAGAACATTCGAAAACTACTGACTATAAGGTCGCAACATGGCTCAAACGTCATTAGGACATGTATTGTGTATTGTATCCGTGTTTTGACGCCCCAAAGCAACTCAAGCCACGAGGGACGCCGTAGTGGAGGGCTCCGAAAATTTCGACCACCCGGAGCTCTTTAGCGTGCACTGACATCGCACAGCACACGGGCCTCCAAGCATTTCGCCTCCATCGAAATGCTACCGCCGCGACCAAGATCAAGCCCGCATCTTTCGGGTCAGCAGCCGAGCACAATAACCAGTGAACCACCGCGGCGTAACGTTAGGGCATGTGAATGCATGCAGTAAATAAACAGCGCTATTGCGGTAATTAGTCGGGAATCGCACTCCTGCCCCCTCAGGTTGCGAGTGCCACGCAGGCACATAATACATGTCCTAATGACGTTTGAGTGATGTTGCGACCAGGCACGCTCGTACACCTTAATGTCGTGTGGTCTTTCACATAATATCGAAACTGCCTCCATGTCTGCGTGGGCAACAAAGGAGCCGCTGCCGGGTCGCACTAGAGATTTAGCGTAGCGGAGACGTAATAGCGTAGACGTATACCGGTTCATTGGACGCCAGCTGCGCACGCGCCGTTGTCCCGCCTCGCCCCATCCATGCCCCTGCGCGTGCGCAGGACGCGTCCGGTAAACTGGTCTACGCCAATACGTCTCCGCTACGCTAGAAGTTTGTATTAACGCAATCGCGTGATATACCCTTAAAAGCGGAGCTTAAACGACTGTAGACGCCTAATTTTAGTTTGCGTGCTTTCTTCTTTCGAATGCTGAGTTAGACATCAATATAAATGCATCCCCGCGTGATATCCGCCTACGACGGCTAAATAATTTATAACTGAACTTGTTGAAGTTGCTTCGGTTTGATCCACCGAATGATGGCCGTGACGTGTAATTGGCCTTTAGGTCTCGTGAGGGACGGAAAAAAATGGCAATATAAATGCTCATACGCCGTTTGTTGAACCAGCCCGCTTCAAGAGCTGGAATGACAAGTGCTGTAGTGAATTAAAACTACATTTAAGAGTTTATGTTGAAGCGTTTCTCATGACTCACGCAACATCAGGCCAAATACACGTCACAGCCATCGCTCGATTTATGAAACTGATACAGCATGAGAGAAGAAATTAAACGATAAATTATTAAGTGATAGCACGCAAATACCACGCGATGATCGATGTATTCTAATGTCTAACGCATCATTTCAAAGAAGAAAGCACTCAACTAAAAATAGATGTCTATGTTCCTTACGTACCACAAATTATTTTTTTCTAGCGGAATGCACTTCACGGCTCCCAGCCTACACATCACTGCCAAAACCACCAGGCCATAAAATATGAGACATCGGCATGTACCGCTCTAAATATCTCGTAAAATGCTGTCTCACGGCACGAATTTCGTGGGTCCACTAAAAAACTTATTGCCCGCCGCGACTCCTGCGCCTGAGCTTAGCCTGAGCGAGGGTGAGGCGTCCTCTCTGGTCTGAGCTATACGCAGGCCACAACAACAAAAGAGATACAATCATTCGTTTTATTGTCAGCACGATATCAATCAACTATAGACATTTAATTTTGGTTGCGTGTTCTTTCAAATGATGCGTCAGAGATTAGAATACATGTGTCAAAGGCCGGTGGCTTGTAGGACCACCACTGGCTGATCACTCCGTTGAGTCAACAAACGGTACTGCATTCTTCCGGGCGCGGAAGATGGCGCCACCATAGCCGCAGCCAGTAACCGTTCTACGCGTGCCTTCGTTCTCTTTGGCCACCAGTGATCGCCAATGACCGCAACTTGAGCAGATCACTGGCGGACGAACCAGTCACGCCAGGTCAGGAGTGCTGCTTTCACATTCGCCTAACAATTACACGTGCAACACACGGTTGGAACCGCCCTCTGCATGTCAAGCGAACGCACGATGTGCTTTCTGCGAAGTAGTAGGCGGCTCCACTGCAAACAATTACCTCCAACGTTTGGCAGAAACGCAACACTACTTCCGACGAACGTGGGCGCGCCTAAACGTGCCCCCCACGCGCCAGCGATGCGACAAGCGCGTGCCCCCATTTTAAGAGCCCGGCAGTCCCTCATACACAGCGAAAAACAAGCGAATAACTGCCAGATTAATCAGGCAGGAGCAAAAAACCCTTTTCCGGGAAAGTTTTTTAATAGCAGATGAAAATAGAAAATGAGTCGTCTGCCTTAAGAAGGACGCTGTTTTATCCTTATCAAAATGTCAAAACTGATGCAACATTCCATCAACAAACCAAACTTCAGTTTTGGTATCCTGACAACCATCCAGAGTTCCGAACATTCTGCAGCGCTTTTGTGAGCGTTTTAGTTATTACACACAAAAAATGATTACAGACGGTAGAAACAGTTAACCCACAATCTGAGATTTCGCCGATGTTTGTCTGTCCGAAGCCTCTGGCAGGTGGCCCAGCTCCCACAGTGAGCAGGTGGCAACTTGCCCACCGCCTCAGGTTGTGGGAAACCTGAAAGCAGGCTCTGTGCCCAACTATGCGAACACACTGCATGGCAAAATACTACTGCCACCAGTTGGTGTCGAACCCGTGGCGACGCTTCGCTGGCCACTGCACCTGACCCCTACACTCTTAGAAAAAAAGGTAGTGAAAACGTAGTAACGGCTGCTGTTACAACCTTTTTTTAACCCCTACTACCTATGTACTATGTTGCTACGACCTTGTTACTACTGGAAAGAAAATTAAGTAGTAACAAGGTAGTAACTTCTGCTGTTACTACGTTTTTTTGGCAGTTACTACACTTGTACTACCCCATTATAACCCTGGTAGTATCCATTACTACCTTGATCTGGAAATGGATGATCGGAATATGCACATGTACGTATACTAACATTCCCGGTGACATTGCTACTCAATGCCCCATGTTTTTATATATAATGAAAAGGGTTTCCTAATTGGCAGCAAATCTAACAAAATTGCCAGTGCTGTTTTTTGTTTTCAATACAATATACGCAGCGCGCATGGGCGTCCGGAGGGGGGGGCAAGGGGGGGCGGTTGCACCCCCCTGGAAAATCACTCACTCGAACCGTGAGTGATGGCCGCACACCAGGGGCGGTGGTGCGCTCAGTCAAAAGGGTAAAAGCAGCCCCGCATGGTCACATCTGCGAAATGCCGCGTCCGGGTGTGCGTCGTTCCGCCGTTTTCAAACACGCCATCGTTAGCTCTACTGAAGGGCGACCTGTTCCAGACATACAGCGGCACCGGCGAGCATGTGTTTCGAGCCGCCTTGAGATGGGTGTCTGTTTCTTTGATCTCTAGAGAGATACGACACGGAGGCAGACAGTGCACGGGGCATCTTGTTTTCGCCTATGTCGTTACGCCGGTCACCGATGAATTCTTAAGGAGGGAAGGACAAATCAGCCGTGTCCACCCCCGCTTTGTCGGGCTGCTCAGGGGCAAGCGGGCGATGAGTTGGCGCCGCCGCCGCTCGCTGTCTCCTCCGATCCACGTGTAGCGCAGTTCGGTAGAAGCGCCGCTTTCAGAATCTCCGGCAAAGGGGATTAGCTGCTTTTGTTCACGGCGACGCAGTCTCCCGAGGCGCCCCCACACCAGCGTTCTTTGCATCTTCTGTGAAAACCAGCGCCTTTGGTCAACGCAGCCCGATGGCGCCTGCCTGGCTCGCCTGTCACCTCTGGCTGGGCCTCAAATCACAACAGCGCCCATGTACTGTGCGTGTCAGTGCATGGTAAAGAGACCCAGGTGGTCGACATTACCCGGAACTCTGTACTACTCCATCCCTCATAGCCTGAGTCGTTTTGGGGCTCTGAACCCCATAAAAACACAAAAACAAATTTTCCGACCGGAGTGGCGAGTGTCCCTTCCCCTCGGAAGTTGCGCGGCGTTCCTTTCACCCCCAAAGTGCGCATTCGGGGATACTGCGGCAAGTAAGCCCTCGCACGTGTGCGCGCCTCTGTGTTTGTGCTTGGGTGTTTTTAGTGGCCGGTTGTCAGCGAAGCTGAGAACAACCAAGACAGCGGACGAGAAAACGACGAGCGGCGAGCAGTGTGTGTGGGGTTGCTCGACTGTGCGGATGCGCAAGCAAGATGGAGCGAGGTGTACGAAGCTGCGAGCGTGCATTTATCTTGTAAATAAGTTTTCGTTGTATATATAGTCATCTTTTGTTTTCAACGTACGCGTTCAACAGTTTTTCCAATCAATGTGTATGATGAGTGTGCACCGAGAGCGTGTAATGAAGCACAGAAGTGAATTTATCACACGTGTAATTACGCAATTCGCCCAGAAAAATCCGAGGCGCCTACAGTTGCTGTTCAAGGAAGACTGACTGAGTGACTGTAGTTGCGGTGTTTGCGAACATATTGTGCTGTGTGCTGGTCATCAATCCGGGTGAGTCGAGAACCCGTATGCAGGAAGACTGAGCACTCTTCTCCACGAAGTGATATAGCATCTTTTTGCATTTTTTATTAATTTTAGTTGTTTCTTCGTTGATAAACTCCAATGTACCTCTCCTAGCCGCGCTTTAATTTGCTGTTTGTAATTTTTCTTTCATGTGTGCATTTTGTTTAATTTTTATTTATATATAAATAAATAAATTTACTCCGCAAATAGCGCCTTTTTGCTACGAACATACCCCCCCCCCCCCCCCCCCCCCCCGGGGCACCAACGGGGCCCCCCCCTGCAAAAAATTCTGCGGACGCCCTTGGCAGCGCGTATGTGTTCCACTCTTTAGTTTGATTTCTTAATTGCACTTTTTCACCAACCCCAAGCTATTGTGCCTGACTTGTGCTCATTTTTCCTTCTGGTTTACTACAAGATGCACAAAAATGGGCGTTGAGTTTCTGATGTCATGTTCATGCACTCCTTGTGACACATTAGAAAGTCACCACGAAGTCAGGTATTCATGTCTTTCGACAATAAAAACTCAGCAGAGACTCTTTTTCGTTAACACAGAAGATTTCCTTATGTCATTGGCCATCAGCCACTGAAAGGTCCTTCTCAACAACATTGTTGTCCCGTGCGAGAATGTAGATGCTGCTGCTACATTTACACACAATGAAAAGAACAAGAAACAACTGTGGCTGCACATATCACGGCACATAAGTTGACAAGTTAACGTCTGGTGGCGTGGCGTAGTGGTTAGAGTGGTAGGATAGGAAGTATAGAAACAGGATAGAAACAACTTCAACATAGAAAGGCAAAGGTCCGCGGTTCGAATCCTCCTGAAAGCAGGATTTTTTTTTTCTTGTTTTTTCTCTAGGTTTTTTTTTTCTCTTATTTTGCACTATTACTATCTTATATGCATACGATTCTAATGTCAAAAGTAATTAGATTATTTCTTAAGATGTTTTCTCTCGAGAGGTAGTAAATGTTACTACCTCGCAGTTACTACGTACAGTTACTGAGAGGTAGTAAACGTTACTACCTTGCAGTTACTACGTACAGTTACTACCTAGGTAGTCATATATGTGACAGTCGTTACTACCCTAAAATGTAGTAACCTCAACTACCTTTTTTTTAGAGTGTACGTCACCGCTGCAGCCGAACATCCGGATGTCGTCGTCATCAACTTCCATCCGTGCGCAATGGATCTGGAACACACCGCTATCGCATCTGCCCTCTTAAACCGAGCCTCGAACCGAAACATGAGAGCGACCGCACCTAATCCGCATTTGTCCCAAAAACCGCAAGAGGCGCCCGTGCGCTGTTAGTGCACGTTAAAGATCCCCAGGTGGTCGAAATTATTCCGGAGCCCTCCACTACGGCACCTCTTTCTCTCTTCTTTCACTCCCACCTTCCTCCCTCCCCTTACGGCGCGGTTCAGGTGACCGCCGAGATATGTGAGACAGATACTGCGCCATTTCCTTTCCTCAAAAAACCAATTTACCAATTCATTTACCAAAAGGGTTAAATGCTGGGCTAGTTGGTGTTCAGACTTCACAGGCATATTCGTCCCGTCTTTTGCGCTAAAATACGCCTGTGAAGTTATTTACCAACCACGCTGAATCTTCCGTCATTTCTTTTTTGCCGTCGCAGTTCATTCAGGAATGAATTGGCGTTGTGATGAACGAATGTTATCAAAACCATGGACTTTTAAAAGTGACCTGATACCTTAACAAAACACGAGCGCACAGACGACCGCTGCTGCGGCCAAAATCGCAGCCGCGCTGCCACGAACGAAGCCGCAAGGATCGAGGGCCCACCAAGAGGAACAAAAGAGCGTCACGTCCGCGGCGCGCGACATTCGGCCTCAGCGCACGACAGGCGGGCGACGCGGCCGCGAACAAAGCTCCGAGTCACGGCGCGCTCGGAATGGCCCCGTTTCGCCGGCGGCGCTACTCGTGCACAGCCGGGCGAGTAAAGCACGAACGCTCAAATGCCACAGCATCCCTACATCGCCGTCGAGTCGTAGCACCAGATATGCTCTCGCCACCCGCAGCGCGATCTAATCAGGGCATTCGCGTAGCCCTGCCTCACTACTGCAGAAATTGCCAATGCGCGCGCTGCTATCGGCGACCGCTAGCTTTGGAAAAATCGGCGAGGGCACGCCAAGATAGCCACGAAACAGCGAGCATTGCGAGCGCGTGGCAACTGTTCCGCGCTGACTCGCTATCAGCCAGCGAGCATTCAAACGAGCCACGGACGCGGCGGGCACTCTCGTTCAAAGACGGCAGTGCCGAGCTGGCGCAGCGTGGGAAAATAACAGTAGTTTCAAACTCCAAGCGGCGGCCTCTTCACCAATACATTGCTGTGCCCGGCAGCACTAAAACATTTCTACCCATCCTTTAGCGGCAACTGCCCGCACTGTAGTGCGGTGTCTTCGGACACCTATCGCATGGTGTGGGCCTGCCCCTCCAACCCGGCTATTCCCCCCATCCCCAACCCAACCCGGGAGCACTGGGAGGCGACCCTGCTCGGCTGCCAAGACTTACAGGCTCAACAAGCCTTAGTCGGGCGCGCCCGGGCGGCGGCTACCGCCACTGGATACTAGGGACCTCCACCTAGTGTTTGTAAGGATCAGTCCCTTTAAGGGCTGATCCAAAAATACCTCCTGTCCCTTTTTAATAAATGTTTTTACCACCACCACCCAGCGGAAGAGCGCCCGTTGAAGCGCGCGCACGGCTGGGGGGAGGAATCAGCGCCACGCCCCAGTTCGCGCCGTGGTGCACTGCGCCGAAGCGAACATGCAACGGCCGGCGACTGCTGTCCAGCGGCTGACACGGAGGCAGTCGACAGCCGCCACCAAACCAGCCGCACGGGTTGATCGCTGCGATACCCTTTTCTCGTCACCCCGGGAAAAGGAGTAGTCGAGCAAACACTTCACGTGGCCAAGCACGGGTCCGCGACCGCCGCCTGCCCTCCACTCGCGGCGATCGCTTCGCTCCCGCGAATGACGCCCCGACGGCGGCGTTTTCTGGCTCGGCTGCGCAGCCGAAGCAGTGGAACGCACGCGGTGACTCAGGCACGTCGCGAATACCTTTATTTCCATGCCAGCTCATGGGCGTCGACCGCGACCTTGTTTCCGGTTAAGAGGCTGGAGCGCATTTACATATTTGTTCCGCGCAGTCTCGACCGACGAAACAAGAAAAAGACAAGAACGCAAGGAACGAGACTTCAAAGGGAGCACACGTAAACCACAACGTAGTTTCCATCCACTGGTCTTCAGCTTTTTTTCACACAACGAAAGCACTCGGTTTTCGCAGAAAGCGCACCCTTGGCCGAGTCCCCACAATTACCGCAAGTTTGTCTCGCACGTTAGGGCCAGCTCATGGTCCACGGGAAGCTCCCGAACCCTTCACCCTCCGTTGCGACGAAGCGATAAGCCAAAGCTGTCCAGCGCCCCTCCCCCAATCGACCCTTTCGGCACGCGCAGCCAACGACGGGAGTTTTCGGTTCTACACCGTCGCCGTTCACTGTTGAAAGGGTCTTCTACGCAGCTGTCGCTGTAGAAAGGGGACAAAAAAACGCCACAGCGCGACACACGTTGTCGAAAGAGACGGCGTAACTTGACCCGGCACGGCTGCTCAGGCTTCGCGGCTGCCTTCCAACCCGACTCGCGTGCGCGGGGTGCTTCGAGTGACAACACACGCGCCTTCTCCGCCGGACGAGGCAGCGTCCGCCGGCGGAGACGACCTCGTTCGCACGCGCCCGGAAGACACAAGGGTGCCCATGCGAGAGGCGATCGCGCAAAGCAGTCACGTCAGGCCGTAAAGAAATGGGTCACAGGCAGCGTCCCGGGGAAAACAAAGCGGCCCGCTATGCATCGCGCACCAATGATGCGACACGCGGCACGGTTCAATCAGCCCGAACGGACACGGCTCCTACGCTTTTATTAAGCAAGGCTGAGGAGGGCCGACGGAATGGCAATGAACGTCTCTGTACGGGCTCGCTTGGCTCCTCCCTCCTATCGCAGGGGCGACCGCCGGTCAGAAGGCCCGATCCAGTGCCCGCCGCCACCCGGCTCCCAGCACAGCGATGACGGCGAGGGCAGTCTCCGCAGGAACGCGCGAAGGCCAACCAGCGGAGGGCGGACGACGCCTGGCACGTCGCCCACCGAGTCACCTCCGACGTCGGGCGGGCCCCGCGCAACGACCACGGGGCGCTAGTGTGCCGCACAGATGACAATACAGGGACTGGTGGTGCTCATTTAGCGAGAGAATTCAAGGCCCGCACGTCGATGGGCGAGTTCGGTAGCCATATTTTTCACGCGGACAAAGCAGGGAGGGGGCGGGACAGGCGCGCAGCTCGCGCACTGTTTTTGTGGCAGCATACAACTCGCGAACGAAGCGGAAAATGACCCTCAAAGGAGCCCCTCCAGCCAGTGGCGGCGACCGATTCTTCCCCTCTACCCTTAGACCCGCTAGCTCGCATCTAGCTATTGTTGCTGCTCCCAGCAATTATTGTTCCTCCTCTCTCCCTTGCCTTCTTGCGACAACACCGGACCCTCTCCATCACTCTACTTTGAATACACCAACGACGTCCTCACACAGATTGCTGCACGCGCCGCGTCTCCCCCCTCTTTCCCCCATCGTCAACAAGAGTCACCCTCGTCCTTCAAATCGCAGGGGGTGGCAGATGAGTGAGGAATAACCACGGCTTAACAGAATTAAACACGGCGCAATGAAAATCGGTCGGCGACATCGGCTGGAGGGTCTCCTTCGAGGGGCATGTGCCGCTTCGCTCTTGAGTTGTACCCCACTGCAGCAGAAACGCCAGACTAACAAGGCGACAGACCCGAGTACGCGGCGTTCTTCGCAGCCCACGGTCGTTCTTGCGGGGGCGGAACTACCTATGTGTAGACAACAGCGAGCGATGGGGCCGATAAGCATCGCGCAAAAGACAAACGACTTAACAGCCGGCATTTCCACAAAGAGCTTTCAGCGCGGGCCACCCCTAGATGCAGACGACACGCACACACACTTGAGACGTTTCGCCGTTTCGTGCAACAAGCTATTAAGGCGTACATACAAATCGGACTGACGAGGTTTAAGGCTTAATTAAGTCACCTAACTGAACATGGGTTTCTAAGGCACACGAGCCCATCTGGACGTCCCAAGTCAAGCGATCCGCTGGCACTCGGACAAGAACTTCAGAGAGAACACACCGTGTCTACAGCGTCCTTCAAGCGACATCGAACCGAATCGGCTCAGATCAAATTTTGCAGTTTTTCTCCAAATTTGTGTGCGGGCCAGAGGAAACTCCCAACTCCGGTCTGAAATACGCGTTCAAAGCAGAACTGGCAGCTGAAAGGCTAATGCTCTCGTAAATGATGGGGCTGACGCCACGGGCGTTCAACTCAAGTAGAGGCATGTCGGAGCCGCTTCCGCGGACGGCGCCCGACATGTAAGAGCAGCCAGAAGCAGCCAGCATGAATAGGTTTGGTTTACTGGTTTATTGGGGCTTAACGACCCAAAGCAACTCGGGCTATGAGGGACGCCGTAGTGGAGGGCTCCGAAAATTTCGACCACCTGGGGTTCTTTAACGTGCACTGACATCGCACAGGACCTCTAGAATTTCGCCTCCATCGAAATTCGGCCGCTGCGGCGGGATCGAACCCGCGTCTTTCGGGTCAGCAGCTGAGCGCCGTAACTGAGAAGGAAAGGGATAACGAGTCTGAGAAGGCATATTAGGTGCACATGACGTCGGTTCGAATCCCTGTCGCAAGCTAGCCTACAACTTGACTAGCACAAGTAAGCTATACGCAACGAGAAATCGTATGACACCGCCCGGAACGCTGTAAGGCGAACGGTTCCTCTCACAACTTTGTTACGAACGTTGTCGGGAAGACTACCGCCACATGGAGGTCGGCAAATGGGGGGTGCATATTGACGAACGACATGTGTAGGACTGTCTGACGTGGCGGTGCCCGTTTTGCGGTGTGCGCAGTGCGGCCGCTTGATGACGTCACACCCATTTTCTTGCCATCGCTGGGATTTTCTGCTGCGAGTACGCACATTAACACACGCCGCCGGCTTTTCTCGTAATGGGACTAGCAATGCTTTCGCATTAGAAGCTGGAGTCAACTGCTCCCATAAACGCCACGACGACTTTTTGGAACGCTCAGATGGCTGAACAGGCGCACTGAAAAAAAGAAACGAAATCCAAAACGACACGCTGTGCAAGTTCGGCCGCCTAGGAAGTCGATCAGACCCTGTGCAGACAGTCCCGCGATGCGAGCCTTCAGCGAATTCGGGTAAGCTGGAGGGAGTTGTCCTCAAAACGTACTAATACCACCAGAAAAAAACTTGATGAGCAGCACAAGAAAGCACTGAATTAAACGCGTCCACTGCTGAACACGACTCTGTCTTGAGCTGCCGTCCTGTCCCCGAGCTCTGCGCTTGTTCCGACGTTAGAAAGTGCATTAACCAGTCCAAGCACGAGTGCTGTTAATGAGCAGCCTTGACGCGTGCATTCTGGTTTGGTTTAGGTTGGTTTGGTTTGTGGGGTTTAATGTCCCAAAGCGACTGAGGCTACGAGGGGCGCCGTAATTCCGGTAATTTCGACCACCTGGTGTTCTTTACCGTGCACAGACATCGCACAGTACACGGGCCTCTAGAATTTCGCCTCCATCGAAATGCGAACACCGCGCCTTTCGGAGCCACCGCGGCGGCCCGCGTGCAGCATTCTGACACCAGCCACTGCCTCGTTTCAGGTGACACGAGTCGCGGCGACCACCGACTCGGCACCAGCGTTGCTCGTTGGCCGTGAAAGCGATAGAGGTCGAGATCGGCGCCGACAATCGACGCTTAAGCGCGTCCGGAAAAACATGACCTGACGACGCCCTCCGAAAGGCGACACCATGCCCGGAGAAAACGCACCAAGCGCGCGAGGCAATGGCCACTGGTGGTTGGGAGACAACTCTGGCTGGCGCAAACAGCGACAGACACCCGAGATCCCATTTTTCTCGGCACGCGCCGCACCGACGAGTGTTGGGCGTTACGTCCAGTACTTAGAGGGCGCGGGCACGAATCGATGCCGGCCGGCGGACGCGACCACGGCGCTCCCCGCCTAGGGTCAACGCCTGCCGGGGGCCGAGTGAGCAAGGCGGGACCCGCACCCTACGCGCCGAGGACTCGCACCACGCGAGCGCCCAGGAAGGAAGCATGGCGGGGGACTCGATTTTTCCTGCCGAGGCGTCGCAGTGCTTCGCGGTCATCCAACCTTATCTTCTACACCAACACGGTGAACACCCTGGTGCACAGGTAGAGCACATATTTCTCAACAGCTGTGAAAGAACGACGTTTCCGACGTCGCTCACGAAAACTCTTCAACATCGGAACGGAGGCACCTCGGGTGCTGGGACCGGCGCGGAGGCTCTGCAGCACCACGAAGCTTCTATACGAGAACTACTCCATTTCCGCGGTTTTCATTCCTCATCGATGATAGCGTGGCGCTGAACAGAGCCTGTCTCTGCATTCACTGCTTCCAGCGGAAGCCACGGTATTTAGAAGCACCGATCCTTACGATTGGCCGCGCGATCACACCGCGCCATCTTCGCCTGGTGAGGACAGCAGCAGCGCGGCAGGGAAAGCGCTTTTCCCCGCACATCGCGGGGAAACAGCGAGCAAGCCCGCAAAAAGGGAGCTGGGGCAAGGCACGCTCTGTAACGCCCGAATGGTCCGGGCGGGGAATAAAAACTACCAACAAATTTGCATAGCGCGCCTGGCAAAGCGTGTCGCTGGCGCCATCACCTCGGGCTGACGCGCCGCTGACGGAGAGGAGGCGAAGAAAATGGCGCGCAAACAAAGCACTGATGTCGACCCGAGGAGCCATCGCCCAGGTCGCGTATCATATGCACGCCCGGACACTCGCCATTACCGAAAAACGGCGCCGGATAAAGGGAACGCGCGAACAAAAGCGGCCGGCGGCAAAAAAAAAAAAAAAAGACAATGACGGGAAGGAAGTGGCGCCAGGAACAAAAAAGCGCCGCGGCCGGTCGGCAGAAAGAGGAGGTCTGACGGGGCACCTGCGGCCCGAGGAGCGATGCGGTCAAGGGAACCAGGAAGGAGCGCGCTCCTCTCGGCCCAGGGGCACCGCGCGCGACCAGTGGCCCAGTCAGGTTTCCAATCAACAGCCTGAATCACTGCGCACGCGGCGTCCGAGGTGGCGGTTGTGCTCGGGCACACGTGCCCCGCCCGCACCTGTGAGAGCAGCCTTGACAGGCACAAATTTGGCCACTCACAGTGAACACTTCCCCCAAAAGCCCACCAACGACTTTGCTCTGTGCAGAAAAGGTGGAGCTCTGCGGGCAGAAGCTTGTACTGCAAGTCGCTATTCTCCAACTACTCCCAGCATACAGCAGGACATGTCCTTTTTGCTGACCAAACATGCCTCTCAGGGTTTCCGAGTAGCGACCCACTGGCTATGTCCTCACAAAGTGAGCAATCATTCTCAAGCTCAGCTGCTATACACTGCTGGTGAAGACATTCAATGCAGTCCTGCTACACTGACTGTCCGGTGAACAGTGTGCTTCAAATCCTGCTAGTTCCACCATTTATACCAACACATGGTGCGCAAACTATATGGAATCCTCATCAGACACATTTAACACCCTAGAAGCCATTCAGAATTGCACAGCCAGTTTTATCACTTCAAATTAAGACACAAACCTTAGTATAAGAAGGATTAAATCTTTGCTTAACCTCCAAACATTAGAGCACCAAAAATTTTCCGGACCTCCATGACAATATCTCCAGCACCTATCAAAACATTGTGCCATCTCAATTCCTTCAGCCTTCAATGTTCACACGGATCAACAACAGCCTTCCAAAAATCTTTTACTGCCAACTGCAACAGAAAATTGAAATCAAATGCCAGACTCCATTGTAAACAAATGCGACCTTATTAAATTTGGACGAGCATTAACTGACCATAATAATAATAATATGTGAACTTTAACATCCCAAAGCGATACATGGGCTATGAGGGACACTGTAGTGGTGGGCTCCAGATTTAGACCACCTGCGGTCTTTACACTGACACTGCATGTTAAGGCAGAAGCCTATGGCGCTAGTAGCTAATTTCCCCCTACCGTGTCCGTCTGGAGGGGTTAAGAATGGCGACAGCGGGTCGCGCGCTTCGGATGCCGTCCAAGGCTGCGGGAAAGACCGCGACCGCCTTGTCGGGGACCAAGGGGCCGACGACCCCTTGAAAGGATCTCTTGACAAACATAGAAGTGGGAGTTGGGGACAATAAGGTCGACGACTCCTTAAACCCCCGACTGTCTAGCTAAGCAGTGGCGCCTCCAGAGTCGGGCCCTGGCGTGCACTGGGCTCCGCCTACTTGTATGCGCAGTGCCACTGCAGCAGTATTGGTTGGAATTGGGCGAGAGCCGGTTTATTAAAGCTCCGCCCAATTATCGAGGGGATAAAAACCGCTGCAAACAAAGAGCGGAGGGAGCGCGCCGAGTCTCAGTCTCGGCCGCTTTTCTACAGCCCTTTTTTTAAACAGCCCTTTTTGACAGCCTTTCTTTAAACCGCCTTTTTCTTAAGTTCGTTGTGTTTTGGTCTCGTCTTCAATAAATTAGTTTTTTTGCTTCAGTTTTGTCGCAAGAAGTTTGGAGTTGCTGCCCCAACCGGCAACGTGTCGCCGGACGAGCGGACGAAGTACCGCTGACCAACGTACGATCAGACAAACCGGCCAAATCCGACCACCATTGTTTTAACTGGTGCCGTGACCAGGATAGTCCGAGCGGCTTTCTGCGAGCGGTTGGAGGCACTACCTTCCGGAAGCCTGACGGGGCAACATCTTGGCGAGAAGCCCCGGGGACCAAGGTCCAAGTGAGGTGATTTCTTTGGGAGAGGCCTCGGAGCCAAGACTCCACGACAGTGCTGAGGAGCGAGTGAAGCGAGACCGACGGAGCGAAGCGCCGCGACTTCGGCGGCACTGTGCAACTTCGTCTGCCGGGAGGAAGTGATGGGCCTGCTGCGAGCTCGGGTATCCGGACTCACTTCTGAACCCTAGGACGCGATCTGCTGCTGCCACGGATCAAGTGCCATGATGAGTGAGTTTCCCCAGTCTCACTTTACTTGCCTCGTTAGCGCTTGAGCCGCAGGGTTGGAATTAACCAAGGCACAATGGCTGCAGTTGGCTGGCGGAGTGGTTATGGCTGTGGGTATTGGGATGGCCATGAGCGAGCCGAAATGTCAGAGGCTGAGCGAGCAAGAGCAAAGGAGAGGAGCGACGCTTACATACGAGACCTGAAGCGTCAATTAGCTATAGCCGAAGAGAATCTCCGGCAGGAGAGGAAGAGAATTCAGGAGGAGGAGCGCTCACGGAGAGCGGCTAGGGTACTGCCGGAGCCGGCACAGACAAAGGCATACCTGAACAGCACGAAAGGCGCTGATCTAACGCTGATCGAGGTAGCGAAGAAAGAGTGCAGCGGCATTCAGTCGGTTCCCTTTGAGAACAGTAAGGAGGAACCTCTGGTTCCTGCAGACAGTGAAGCAATCACTAGCCCCGAGGAGCCGCACATTGTGAAGTCAGCCACGACTGTTGACACAGAAAAGCAGGCCTTGATTCCCGAGGTGGAGGCGAGCTCCACGGACATTCCAGGCAAAAATTCGTCTCGTGATCAGACTGTGCAGGCCAACTCTTACGAGGCAGCAGAACATGTTAGTAGTGGTGCTAATGGCACCGATGAGCAAAACGACATGAACTGCTCGGCCGGCCGGGTTGCCCACTGCGATCTTTTGTGGCCAACTCAAGCACCAGTATGCGAGGCAGGGTTTCATGAAAGCGACATGTGTGTTCAAACACCATGCGCGGCACCCACAGCGGTGTCGGAGAAGCCTGCAAAACAGCTTGGTAGGCGAGGCTATTCCGAGCTAGAAAACTCAGATTCGTGTAACGCCGCAATGAGTTTGGCGGTAGGTGAATGGAGTCTGAGCAGTGACGACGACGAAGAATTCATCTTACTCCCTGAAGGAGGCGAAAGTAAACCGCCGCTGACAGGGTCGTACCGCGACCCATGCCACGATCACCTTGCGGTTTTGCGCAACAGATGGATCGCAAACAAAGATGTCGCTGATGGTGAACTGGTTGAGCTGGCCGTGCCACTTTTTAAGAGGCCCTTTGTGAACGAGAGCTTAGAGGCTTTCGCGGAGACCTGCGCCCCATATGCACGCACGGGCGGCCGCTCCGCCGATGTAGAAGATGAGCTACGCAACTGGAAAGGACGAATGCGACGACTGTGCACGCTGCGGCACGTACTGTTCACTTTCATGCGAACAGGTGACGTGTTCGATCCTGGTGGATAGCGACAAACACCTAATGGCCACGGCCTTGACCCACTCTTGCCAGGTTGCGGTACGCGCAAAAATGCCTTGTGGCTTGAGCACACGATGAGGCAGTGGGTGAGAGTGGGGGAACGTGGTGGACTGTAAACTCAAGTGCATTGATGTTGGACTCCCATGTTACGAGTGTTTCGACCATTGTGGTTGCTTGTGAAAAGAAGTTAAGGAGCGTGAGTGTTGATGCATGCATCATGTGGTCTTGAACATGCTCTTTGTGCAGTTGTTAGTAGGACGCAGAAGCGCTCCTTTTTTATATTGTTCGTACAGCGCTCAGTTGAGATCCGTTTTTTTTTGTGTGCTGTCGGGGTTTATATATACATATTTTTTTTGCTGTTCACGGCCGGGTCTTTTGTACTTTTGCGCGCTTTGGTATGTTGTGTGTACGGCGAGCGTCCACCCAACATTCTTGGTGGGGAGGTGTTAAGGCAGAAGCCTATGGCGCTAGTAGCTAATTTCCCCCTACCCTGTCCGTCTGGAGGGGTTAAGAATGGCGACAGCGGGTCGCGCGCTTCGGATGCCGTCCAAGGCTGCGGGAAAGACCGCGACCGCCTTGTCGGGGACCAAGGGGCCGACGACCCCTTGAAAGGATCTCTTGACAAACATAGAAGTGGGAGTTGGGGACAATAAGGTCGACGACTCCTTAAACCCCCGACTGTCTAGCTAAGCAGTGGCGCCTCCAGAGTCGGGCCCTGGCGTGCACTGGGCTCCGCCTACTTGTATGCGCAGTGCCACTGCAGCAGTATTGGTTGGAATTGGGCGAGAGCCGGTTTATTAAAGCTCCGCCCAATTATCGAGGGGATAAAAACCGCTGCAAACAAAGAGCGGAGGGAGCGCGCCGAGTCTCAGTCTCGGCCGCTTTTCTACAGCCCTTTTTTTAAACAGCCCTTTTTGACAGCCTTTCTTTAAACCGCCTTTTTCTTAAGTTCGTTGTGTTTTGGTCTCGTCTTCAATAAATTAGTTTTTTTGCTTCAGTTTTGTCGCAAGAAGTTTGGAGTTGCTGCCCCAACCGGCAACGTGTCGCCGGACGAGCGGACGAAGTACCGCTGACCAACGTACGATCAGACAAACCGGCCAAATCCGACCACCATTGTTTTAACTCTGCACAACCCCGGACATTTATTTTGTCCACATTAAAATGCGGCTGCCACGACCGGGATTCGAACCTGTGACCTGAGCAACTGAACACCAAAGCTTCTGTGATTGGTCATTAATCGATCATTTCAATGCAAAATTTTTGTTTCAGCCTATTGTTCTGATACACAATGCATTTCTTTTGTTCCTGCATAACTGTAGCCTTTTCACTACTTTGATACCATCAGCATTACATTGTATCATTTTACTCCGCACGAGATTGAATCATTGTTTATTATTCCATTGCGTTACTTTCCTTGCACTGTAATTATCTTGTTCTCCCCCCTTTATATAAAGTCCCAATATGGCCCTTAAGGCTAAATAGATCACAATGCATTTCCCATGACCGGAGACATTCGGTGCAGGTGGCCATAAAGGCAAAGGGCAATGAGCACAAAATCTTCTGTTGGCCACTGGTTGTCAGACTGTCAGACTTGAAGCTTAAGTACCATTTGCCACGGGCCACCAACACCATTTGTCACCACAGCAGCACAATAGATATATCCCACACATATGAACAGCTTAATTGCCATGAATGAAAGTGGTAAGGCTAAATAGTAGCTGAATCGTGAAATACATGCGCATGAGATCCCTTAGCAACAGCCCCCTTGGTAGAGTACAGAATTCTGACGCTACTTTCATCGAACCTAGTTCTGCTAACATTCTAAATATTTCAAGATACCATGCCACCTGCCAGGCCCTTAAAACCAGTTCAATGAGGCTACAATGAAAAAGGTCATTTCTAAATGTAAACCAGAATGGCATTGTTTCATTAAGCATGACACAGGATAGGAAGAAAAAATACTACAGAGTTTGCAGATTTTTTTACAACTAACATAGCCATTTAAGAGGCCGGAATGCATCACAGAACCTGTCATGTTATGATTCAGCGAAACAGTGGTCAGCTATTCATTTGAAGATGGCAGGAGCAGTCGCTGCACTGCAGAAACAGCACAAAGGCAGGAGGGCGTCCAAATTTTTCAAAATGCAAATATAAAATTTTCAAAACGATATTTGCCTCTAACCATTGGCATCCACTATATCGAATGCTAAAATTTCAACTATTTATTTAAACTAATGATACCTTTAAATGATAAAGAAACAGTAAAAGCTAACAAGTATTGCCAACCCATCAAAATGAGCAAGAACTCCCGAGAGACTGCACTACATTTCACTCATGCAAAATATAATTAAAAGCAGCCAGCAGCAAGCCTACTTTTAAAATCAGTTAACATTTTTACATGCATAGAGCTGTCACTGTAATAGCAAAAAAAAACAATAATTAGTATTACCATCAATTCTACCTGGCAGTGAATTCCATGACATAGTTGAATTCCAGTAACACTCAATCTATAAGTTGCTAGCCAGTGCTTCATACATCAAACTTCAGAAGGAAGTTTCGTTTACTACAAAACAGCACATCGCATATCTACACAGCCATCAACAAATGAAGTGCGATACTCAAAACCTGTGCTCTTAGGGTTAATTTGCTCTGTCGGAAATGCTGTACTCCTGTGCTGCTCGCATCTGTCTGAGCATCTCCCAAAGTATAACTGTTTTACGACAAATTATTTACCACAGGTCCCACTCACGACATCCTGTTTGAATGGTTAACGACTAACATTAACCTGTTCAGTCAACATAGAGGGTCGCAAACTTTATCTTGTTGCTTGACATGACTGTCAGCAAGCAATTTTAGATTCGGCAATAAGTACAATTTGTCATTTTTCTATGTCAAAGAAAGCGCAACAAAATTATTCTAAAGAATATTTTCCCAGCCCTACTAGACAATCCCCAATTGAAAGGAACTCTTGATAATTAGGACTCAAAATTTTTTAAACCATGAGGAGTTTCAATTAGGGGTGCTTTTTGATACAATTATTGTTGACAGGACCAAAGTGCCAGTTAAGATAGACCAAAAGTTTGAATCGGGTGAATTCCAATTAATAACATTCCATTTGACTGTGCCTGTAAATTGAAAAGGGAACTTTAAAACTCCAGTGTTTCCTATGTATTAGTATTAAAACTATCAAAACACAGGTCCCATCACCACTGTGGTCCAACAAGATGCACCCTGAACGTGGAAGGCTCCCTTCCATCTGTAGAATTATTCCTGCTGTCTCCATATCATCAAAAGCACACCATCACCACCAGAACTTGTGTGTGCAATCCACATTTACAGCAGAAGCCCTTCTAGTCATCCACTGCTCTCAGCCCAAAATGTGCTTCGTGTTTTTTTACAGTGCTCACAACACAACAGTTTCCATTAAGGGCACAGGGTAAGCCCTATACTTCCCATGCATTTTAGGGCATGTTGAGGTACATGTTTCTCGAAAACTAATAGGTGTATCATGGTAATATATATATCATTTTGTTCCAAATTTTGCGCTCTTTTCACTGAACTAGA
Source organism: Amblyomma mixtum (assembly GCF_055824585.1). NCBI lineage: Eukaryota > Metazoa > Arthropoda > Arachnida > Ixodida > Ixodidae > Amblyomma > Amblyomma mixtum. The sequence goes on along the minus strand of NC_143014.1, from coordinate 95,725,142 downwards.
ATAATTGAAATGTGTTGAAAATTTTATTTTTAATGAAATTTCTAACTGTAGTACATAAATTTCGGCTTTCTTTTCACATTTGAAAATTCATAACGGAAAAACTCCTGAGTGAAATTGCTTAATTCTAGTTCAGTAGTTGCCAACACTTATGTAGATGGTTGCAAAAGAAAATCAGCTGTCTGTCTTGAAAGACATTGGAAATAATGGTACCTTTGTAAGAAAAAACACTGTTTCGAGATAATTGAGCCTAAAGTGAAAAAAGATGTAAAAAACAATTTTTTATTCGAAGAAACACATTCATAGCCATTGGTTTAATAGCCCCCTACTTCGTAGTCACTGTCGCAGTCAATGTTTAACGTTTGGGCTTGTAATTTTGCTTGCCGGGCCTCTTTTGTCAGCTGTCGTGTTGCCCGGTCCGCAAAGTACATACGCTTGTGGTCAGCTTCCCTCAGCCACTCGATGGTTCTGCGCCCTGGGTTCAATCCACACACCTTCAAAACGCTGGCCCATGCGATGCTACCATCATTAAATGAAATAACAGCGTCCAGTGCTTTGAAGCCTAACAAACACGTGCTTTGTCTGAATTTCGGTGAGCTCAACCCTTCCACCGCACTGTCTACACACACAACTGTGTGTAATTGCGGCACAAATGCCGTCCATGTTCATTAAGGCATATTCGCTGCTGCTCTGTAGCACATCCTCTTCCTGGAAGCACACAGAAAATCTTGAAAGCTTCGATGTCGAGGAGCTGGCGCGTTTGGCGTTCGGCGTCTCATTAGGGCGTGGACATCCTTTTGATTTTGCACGATGAGTGTAACGATTGCCGCGAAATTCGCGCCTGCCGAAGGCGTTCTTTCCTCTAGGCATCTCCTCTTATCAACAACAACCAACACCGGCACAAAGTACAATACTCATCGGCAGGGAAAGCACTTGTACACAGCTGCATGAAAGTTGCAGAAACGTGGAAAAAACATGCGCAGCGTCTCAGGATTATCTTGGCTAAAAAAGAGAGCTGAACAATTGTTGGCAAACAATTTTTTATATGTAGCTGATTTCAGACAAGCTTTCAAATCAGGTGGTGGACTTTTTGGTTGAAAAAATTGGCGATAAACGCGTAGGATATCCGGAAAGGGGGCGTGGCCGCTGACTTCTTGGTTTCGGAAAAAGCGTTTTTTATCCCGAAATATGGCTTTCTGAGGAAAGTGCGATCATGGAACATGTGCAGAAAGAATGGAACTTCTCAAATTTCAAAAGAAAAAAAAAACTATTTTTTTCTAATTTTGCCTTACCCTGTGCCCTTAAGCTTAAAAACATTGGGGTGTCAGCTGCTTGCGACTGAGCAAAAAATGTTTCTATGTAATGGAGTCACTTTTTAGGGCTATGCTAATCATCTCTACACAAGTGCAAGGCACCTAAGAGAAGATATGGGCACCTTCTTGCACAATATTAAGTCGAAGAGTCGTTCCCTTCACTAAGTATCCATTCGCCAAAAAACGAACTTTGCAGCTTTACAGACGCATGCACATGTAGACAACCGAAAAAATAAGGAGTTAAAGTGGCAGTAAAACCTTTTGGACCATGTTCTGAACCATGCTGTGCACGAGAACTGCATAGCCCCTTTAAAAAAAAAAAAAGGAGGAACAAGGGCTGACGATGGACCACAGGGTCACAGTGCTTACCAGCTCTTCCAGGGGACCTGGCCAGCACCCAAAAGTCGATGGACTTCTCCTTATCCAGCTGCTCATAGTCCCATTTCTCCTTGACGCGCACGTCGCCGTTCGGGCTCACGTAGACCCAGCGATCGGGCTTTTCCAGCTCGAAGGTCTCGTCGACCGCCTTCTTGTCGAGCGTGAAGACAGTCTTGTTGACGTCGCGGCCCTTGGTCTCCTCGAAACGGTACGTCTTGGTAGGCCGAATGGTGACCGTCGAGCGACGCACGCGCGTCTCCGGCTCCATGCAGCGCGGCTCCGGCGCCACCGGCTCCGGCTCGGATACCTCGACTGTCACGGCGACGGTACGGCCGAAGCGCTGCGGCTTGCCGCGGTCGCCAACGCGAACGGCCATCAGGTACGACTTGGGCTCGAGGCCGCGGGTGACCATGAGTTCTCCTGTCTTGGGCACCACGGTGAAGAAGGGATGACGCTCGGCGAGGCGAAAGCTCACGCTGTCGCCATCTGCGTCCGAAGCGCTCACGTTGCCCACGATAGAGTACGGTTCGGCGTCGCGGGCCACGCGGAACACGTACGAATCGCGGTCCGCCACAGGGTCGTTGTCGTTCACGTCCAGCACGTTGACCAGCAGGCGTGTCAGCGCCGAATCGACGCCATCCGAGGCCCTCAGCTTGAGCTCGTAACGGCGCCGGTGTTCGCGGTCTAGTGGCCGGCGAGTGCGAACCGCCAGCCGTGTGGAGTTGTCGTACAGCCGAGACACAGTGAACTCCTCGTGGCCGCCATCCTCGTCTGGCAGCAGCTCGTATTTGACGCTGCGGCTGGCATCCTTCGTAGCACCGTCCAGCTCGAGTACCGTCGTCCCGGCGCATTCGTTCTCTAGCACGGTGCCCCGGAACTCGGACTCTGGGAACTTGAGGAGTTTGTTCTTGGGGATGACATGCACGAGCAGCTCCTGGACGCGGTCCTGCGGCTCAAGAGGCCAACTCGGGAAGTTAGTCTCCGTCAGGACAAGCTTCCCCGGCTTGCCGACCAGGTGAGACACGTTCGAGGCGACCATGAGCAGGCCGTCGCTGAGCAGGCTGAAACAACGGGTCACTCGCGGCTCTCCGGTCAGGGCGAATGACTGGCCTACGCTTGGAAGCTGCTTCACGCTCAGACCGGGGTAGACGTCATCCGGCAGGACCAGCACCGCATCTGAACTCGTCTTGCTGTGACCCGGCACCCACAGGGCAACCAGCACGGCCGCTGCACAGATCAATCTCGGGGGAAGCGCCATCGCGAAGCGTGTCTCCGGGCCTGGGTGTACGGTCTACCGGAAAGCCGGCTTCAAGCGGCGTTCCACCGAGACTCGCAAAGGCGTCGCTCCTCCGTCACCGTCGCACCTGAGGCCGGCAGACAGACACGACGCCGTCACACAACGTACCGCAAAGTGATACATCGCATCGCAAGATGCATACCGCACTCACGGAGCGAGTCAATGCACCCTACCGGAGCACAGTGACGTTCCGGCGTCCTTGTTAACCCTAATGCCGATTTCGCGAACATGTAACCGACCAATAGCAAATTTTAACTGGACTAAAGGCCGACGCACAAGTAGCGCAGCCCTCAGCCCATAATAGCTACAGGCCAGTGAATCAGCTGAGGGATGGTAAGCAGCCCAAAACACTCAAAACAAGGCACGCTATAGCGAGCAGAAGCTGTGGTGACCATTAGAGGGTCAAACGCCAAGTTATTCGGAGAAGAAACCATCCCAGTTTGAAATTGCCACGGCTTCGGCTCGCGGCCGACTTACCAACTTCCTGCATGTTATGCAACGCAGCACATGCACTCAAAACGACTAACGATGCGCTCGAATCCACGCAGCGTTGGGGGTGTGAAGCACAGCATAATAAATGTCACTCCAATCCGTTCGTTCCGGTGCCTCACTTGGCCACGGATCGCACGGAGAAAGTCGATGCGCGCAGACAGTTAAACTTATGTTATACAGTAAAACAGAGGTCATTAACTCACCTTTCCAAACGAAGATTAGATCCATAGAAATTTAAACACGCGCATTTGCCCGTTACATCAAACACCACCGAACCACGCCAAGCCGACTCAAGAGACAACGGCGGCAGCGGCGGCGGCGGTGGCCATTCCGCATGACAGCGGCACTCCCTCCGCGTTTAAAAAACACCAAAAACAAAAAAAATAAAACTTTTGCAGCAATTTGAAACTAAAAATTTTTTTAACAATTAATAACTGCCTTATGTATTTTGGGCACAAAATAAAACGATTGAATCGTTTTTTTTAGAAAGGTTGCTGTGAAGGATGTGTTATGGGTGTGTTCGCAGCTGGAAACAGCGGCTTCCGGCCGCCATTGTTTTGACTGCTTGGTGTGCAAGAGTGCTACCAGTGCAACTGTGGACTAGATTCGCGATAACTGCTGTACTGTGAACTTTTCTCTTTTTAGTCTCCGCTCGCCTTGTGCGCATAATTGTTCTCGAAGTACAAATCGAATTACCGCTGAGCTTGCGTCCAAACCTCTCGCGCTGATTATCGGTGGCTTGCTCTCGTTTTTGTGGCCTCGTATCTCCTGCTTCTACCTTGTCAAATCATATTCAGCCAGTATTGGTTTTTGGTTTTTAGTTCAAAATTTTCGCTCATTTTGTAGAACTTCGGCACTCAAGTGCGTAGGCGTGGTGTACAAACTGTGCGTACAAATAAGATGAACGATTGTCAAATGCGCCATGTTTTGTTCGGACCACTTGCGCCTACGGTGCCGATTTATCGATTTTCATGTTACGGTTCGCGAAGCAGGAACAGATAAGAAATACGAGCCCAGCGTTCAAAAGCTGTGTGGTCATTGTAGTGTTCGCTAGAAACGGTATCTACGGAAAGTGAAACCGTTTCCAGCGAACCCACTCAATGTGAAGGTGAATTTCCTTGTATAATTTTTTGTTCGAGGCGCCCACTTTGTTTCTTGTTCTGCTGACATGCTGTGAAATTCTCACTAGCCTCGTTTACATGAACCCGACATCGGCGGGTCGAGTCAGGGAATCGAGTTGAGCAAGGTAAGCACAACTCTACGACTGCGTGTTTACATGAATTCGATTTTAGCGAGTCGAGACCGGTTCAACTGAAGCGGCACGAAGTGCTGAGCAGCGCAGCGGGAAAAGGCAGTGGCAGCCTTCATGGTTGCGACACTGCGCCGCTGTCTCGCAGGCGCGACGGCGCAAGCGAAAAGCAGCTTCGCATTTATCCATTCCCCTCCCGCTAACCCGACTCTTCGACTCGACAGCGTTCGCATGAACCCGACAAGCATACTTGACTCAACTCTGTCGAGTTCATGTAAACAGGTCTACTACCGTAAACGAGTCACCTTAAAAGTAACTTTTTTTTTTACCTTGTTCATGAGGCAAAGAAATTTTATGCGTTCTGTGCTGGAGTAAACGCTTTCGCATTTTCCCGAAATAGTTTTCACGAGCTACTCACCCAAATTTCTAAATTTCTTAAAAATCTTGAGACTCTGCTGAGCTGCTTTAATAACTGGTGGTCAAATTCAGTAGCAGCTTAGTTGGTGCTGTCCGTAACAGGTGCTGATGCTACTCTCTGAGCGCATCAGCTGGCCAAGTACAAATAAAACGCCTAAATTAGCTAGTTTTCTACATATTGCAATACGCCTGAGGGCTGTACTGTTGCACTCTGCAAATATGTTAAATACAGGCAGTTCCCTAAATCGAGCATGCTCTTAGGAACAAAGGTAGCCTGAAAGCGGTCAGTAGGAAACTAGGCATAGACTAAAGTCAGATGTATGCAGTAAGCAACAGAAGGGCAACGTCATTAGCAGTATGGATAAGGTGGTCAAAGTAGCCGAAGGGTTCTGCACAAATCTAAACAGTAGCCAATGAAATCTGGACGTTAATGAGAAAGGCAGTAGTGCCAGCAATGAGACATCCCGCCAGTGACGAAAGAGGGAGTAAAGAAAGCCTTAGGAGCAATGCAAAGGTGGAAACCAGCTGGTAAGGATCAGGTAACAGCAGATCTGTTGAAGAACGGTCCGGAGATTGTGCTAGAAAAACTAGCCACCCTGTATACGCAATGCCTTATGACCTCAAGCGTACTGGAAGCTTGCAAGAACGCATATGTCATCTGAATCTATTAGAAAGGAGATGTCAAGGACTTGAAAAATTAGATCAATCAACTTGCTGCCTGTTGCCCATAAGGTATTTACTGAGGTAATCGCTAATAAAATTAGAACAACTTGAAACTTCAGTCAGCCCACTGATCTGGCAGGCATTTGTAATAGCTACTCAACTATAGACCATATTAACACTATCAATCAATTAGGTGATAGAGAAATGCTCAGAATATAACCAACCCCTATATATAGCCTTCATAGATAATGAGAAAGCATATGACTGTGTCTAAACCTCAGCAGTCATGCCGGCATTACGGAATTGGGGTGTAGGTGAGCCTTTTGTAATAATACTGGAAGCTATCAGTAACGGCTGTATGACCACCATAGCCTTTCATAAAATCGGCAGTAAAATTACAATAAGGAAGTTCGTTGAGCAGGGAGACACGATCTTGCCAGTGCTGCCCGGAAGAGGATAACACTGTTTGGTCAGAGTGTGCCTTAGCACAGTCTTGGCATTGTATGTGTGCTGAGCTCAGTAAGCAACAATATGGCACTGTCATTCACTAACCCATCTCCTTGGGAGATAAGATGAGACACATTGGATCAGGCCAGGGCAGGATTTAGTGTTTAATTGAAGGCAGAAGGATGCTGATTGGGCATACGTCACATAATTTGCCGCAGCGTGAAATCTTTCACTACACTAGATTGGTTTAAGTCCAGACATCAGAGCTGCACATACTTTTTCTGTTAAGGTATTTGTTCTTGGCATGTTTTGCTATAACGCACGTAAACAGACTTGTTCCGTGTGCGACGCGAGCTCGCAGGCACTTGGCACAAGGGCCAAGTTTGTGGTGCATGGAGCATGTCAAAGGAAGCATTTGTTCAGCATCCGTCGGTGCTGGTTGTGGCGCGTGCCAATAGGATTAAGTAGATAGGAAAATTTACTTCATTCACAAGTGCATACAGATGTTTTCCGAACTTGCAAACCTCTAAAAAGCTATCTCTTTGCAGTCTAAACATGTACCTCTGAAGTGAACGATGCATTCTGCCGTTCCAGGCGTGACCTGCACTGTAACTTTCTCAATACAGTCCGCGCCTCTAGGCAGAAGAAAAATTGAGTTTCTCCGCTTCCGTGTTTCAAAAAATTCTGCGAGAATGTGCACATTTAGCGTAGGTTGCACTCTGGTTTATTCTCTTGCCCGACACAACAGCACTAGTCTGATGAATCAGCCAAAATACAAAGGACGTACAAACGCACTTGATCGCACGAGAGTTGGCGGAGTTAAAAGGCGTATTTTGACCAATGTGATGCTGGCAGCATTTAACAGCTAAATCGGGCTACTCGCATAATTCCTCACCCCTCGGCACATGCAAGCATCACCAACGGCGAGGTAAATATCATACTGCATAAAGTCGTATTGTATGATCATGTCAGCTCTTATAATACTGCAACCATGTCACTTATTGCCTTTGAAACTGCCAGGCTTCAAAGCAACAGTGTTTCAAAGAAGCGTCGGTGTTTTACGATGCGCCCATCTTTTGTAATCCTAGGGCCATTGCATTTGTAAGGCGAACAGTTTCTGGCAGTGCAAACACCCCGTAGCAAAATGACTCGCATTTTTTCTGAGCAGGCCAAGCAGCTGCGTTTTGATTTGCATGAATCTGTAGTGGTGACGTTTGCACTGCAGGCTTTCACTGGTGGTGGCACATATGTACACCAAACTGCAGCTTCACCATCCACTCTTACTTCTGCTGAGTACCTTGCAGCTAATGGAAAGATTTTCGGTTGTAGACTGCTTGATCTGCACACTGAGGCACCAACGCATTCAGGGAATTTCATCTCCATGCCTTTAGGCATGGAGATGAAATTCCATGCCTAAAGTCCAGTCACACACAGTACCCTCTTTCTGGTGCTTCTCGCTCTTACTGCCAGCTGGCAATACAGTCTATTGACATTGCGGGGGTTCTTAAACCTCTTTTTTAACGCTCATTTTCATGAGATGGATGGTTTGGAGGATAAGTTCGAAAAGGGCGATTTAGAAGCAAGAGGCCAAAACATTACTACTGACCAGATGTCTGATCAGGGTCACTCTGTGAAGCACCACCCACGCTAACACCTAACACCCTGTTCCGAGGGCACTGCTCATTTAAAATCATCGCTGGGATGTTGAATCTTTTTGCACAGTACTAATAAAGGCAGGCTGATCTTGCTCAGGCGTGTGAATGCTTCTTAGGAGATTGGTAACGTGCACAACAAAATGTTTTTTAGGAAAAAAATCTCGATTGGTGAACAATATTTTTTTTAGTGGAACCCGCAGTTTTGATTTTGTTTATGAAACAATGTGCAAGAAATAGGGCGTTTTATGTATAGCAGAAAAGCAAACTATCTTGTGCTGCAAAAAGTGACCAAAAAAATATGGCTTTTCCTTTCTTCTTTCACTCCCACTTTCCTCCCTTCTCTCATGGTATGGTTGAGGTGTCCATCGAGTACTGAGACAGTTACTGCGCCGTTATCTTTGAAAAAAGAGCGTGCGCTGAAATAACGAACGCAGGCTTTCTCCTGTTGGCTCTCTTGTTTCTTCCTGTATTCATTATTTCAGTGCACACTATTCAAAGATCACGTGCCCTCTAACTTGTCAAAGTCCTACCGCAGTATTACTACGCCATTTCATTTCCTCAAAACTAATTCCTTTTTATTTTCTAGAAGTAGTAGTAGTGGCTTTAATAAACATAATAATAAAAGGAAGGAAAGGATTTTTGCTAGCCCCGGCATCTGCCATCACTATGGGAAGCACCTGAGTTGGGGCAGCGGAGATAAAAGGATAGCAGGCACGATGTAGAAATGAAATGAGAGTTGAAGGGGCAGTTATAAAGAATAGGGGGAGAGGTACACTATACAAGATCCCTATTTACATATTGGCATGTTAAGATATATATAGTTCGGACGCACGTGATCTAATTACAAGCACACGTGCACGGCACAATGCACGGTACAGCTGGAATGGGGTGTCCAGCTGATCATCGTCCATGGTAGCACACATGGAGCATTCAGTCACTGCGCGTCACTACCTGGCGGAGAACAGACTGGACGTCAAGCCCGTCTGTTTGAGGAACGCTCAGAGGCTCACTATTTTTCGCTCTCGGGTGCGCTCACTGCCCTGCGGCCACAATAGCATCGTGAGTTCAAGAAACCCGAAATTCTGAATTTTTTTTTCTGAATAGCCCGATTTTCTCCTAATTTGAGCGCAAAAAATACTGCCCATTTTTACCCCCCATATCCAGGTAAGCATGAAACCTGAAAACGAAGGGCCTTAATTATATACCGGTGACACAACCATTTCCTCTTCTGATAAGTGTTAAATCTAACTATTAAATGCCACATTATAGTTAACGTTATTATATCGTGTCATGATAACCACCTAATTATCAACCCTGTAGAAACCCAAGTTTATAATTTTTCGATCCAGTCATGAGCTCATCAATCACTGTCCTTCATTATCACTTGGTCAGTCTTACTTTTACACTAGTGACACCGTTACATTCCATGGCATTCAACTTGTTTCTTACCTAAAATTTCGTCATCATGTCAACCACCTCAAGAAAAAACCCATTTGGAATCCATTCACTAATAAAGCTAGTCTTTTTTTCTTCATCCGTGCTGTTAGCGCTATACTATGCATTTAATCATACACACTTAACTATGGCTCTGTAACGTGGGCAAACACTTAGTGACCGTGGTCATTTTCATTCGAGTCAGCTCATTCAAATTCAAGCTTTACGCATCGTTACCAGCAGTTCATATATTTCCAATTCTATGCTTTTGCCACATGAGTATAGTATCTTATCCATTATTAATTTGTTTCAGTATAATCTAGCTATCTTGTTTTTGAGGCTTAACGGGAAGAAATTTTCTTCTCAATTTATTGACAATAATTTTTTGCAGAATAGTTGCAAACCTCACTGGGTCTGCAGCACATAAAAATTTGCAAACCCAAGTTTTGGCTGATTGCGGAAAACAGTTGTCATTTTGCCCGTATCTCTTGATGGAATAATTTACCCCAAAGTTCGAAATCACCCATGTCCTTGTCTATGTTTTGTATGCCTTTTATTAACGAGTACTTGAATTGTTTGCACCGCGCTATATCTTTCTTGTTTTTGTATTTCATGCAATATCATATGTAATAATGGTTATTTTAGCTCTGTATTTTTGTTTTTTGCCCTCATAATCTATCTGTTTTGTTCGATTGTATGTAATGTTTTTCTGTGTGTATTACCTTTGTTATTACATAATTGCCTGTCTGTGTTACTGGCTGTTTCGCTAAGCGTAGAGAGCTGGGCTAGTTGGTTCTCTGTGTAATTATGAGACGTCATTCCAGTCCACAAAAACACATAGACGAAAAGAGTAGACACCACGGACACCGGTTTTCGCTGCCGTCCATGCATGGTGTCTACTCTCTCCGTCCTTGTGTCTTTGCACGCTGGAATGATGTCTCATAAATATATATGCTGGATGTTTGCTTGTAATTTAGTTTAGTATTAATATATTGAGGGTCCCATTACAGTCACCTGGCTCTCGCCCATATACTGATGTTTATGTGCTCATCCCTCATGTACAATCTGTTTCACACTTCAAGGGAAACTTGGAACGCTTGGCCACCGCACTTCGCAAAGCGCTACCGCCAACAGCCAGAGAGCATCAGCGGCAAAGGTTCACATGTGCAATAAGCACAGCCAGCTACTGTTTCCACGCATGTGCCTGGTACCGCCCATTCTAGCTGGCTCTTGGCAGCAGTGGTTCTCGAAGCGTGTCTGTGTCGCGCTCTCAGTTTCCCTCTAAATGTGAAGCAGCCTGTACTCAATAAATTCTTATTTGAACTTGAACACTAACAATCGGAACATTTATTGCATGCAATCAGGGGCACTGTTGTTCTTCAACACAAGCAAGCACTGATGTGACAGCCTTCTTTTCTTGTGTTCGCACTTCAACAATGGAAGTTGAACTTTTTAGAACGTTTGGAATCTCGAATAATATAGTTCACTGTAGCATGCTAAATTCACGATTAGTAGCAAAATAGTAGACACAGACAGGACAATGGCTAGTCCTGTCATTTCCTGTCTACATCTGCTCTTTCACTAGCAAAAACGACTTGAGGAAGCCAGTACCAACTAGCCCAGCTAAATGCCTTGGCATTCATTGTAGTAAATACGTGCCCCCTCGGAGACGTGGCTAATGGTCTCATAGTTATCATCGTCTTCTTGGTTCAGGGCTTCTCCTAGGCCCTTCATATCCTTCACAGCCGATGAGAAAGTACTACTGGGGAAGGAGTAAATCAAAATATGCTCAAAACAGATCGAACCAAGAGGTTCAAAGACAACAACAAAAAAAAGTGCTCACGAGTAGATATGGCTTATTTTGACCTAGACGGATCTGGCTCATTTTTTAATTGAAATGGGCTTCGCACGCAGGTTTTCTAGGCGTTATGGGGCATCTGCAAGTCTCATAGTTTTTGCAAAACAAAGATTTATAGATGTGCACGCCATAACTGCATAATTTGACCAAGTTTTGCTATATGGATTTTTTTCATTTCATTTCATTTATTTACCTTAAAGGCCCCTTTCGGGGTATTACATAAGGGGTGGGGTAATCAAAAATTGTTACATTTTTTCATAATGACATATGAAGTTCAATGTTGGCGTTGAAGAGTGATGGGCAGGTGATTTGCCTCATTTCTAAAAAAAATAATCAAATGAACAATAATACTCGGGGACGACTACACAGACGAAGCACAGCAATCCATGTGATTTTGCCTTCACTTTTTTGTAACCAGTCTGGCACATTATTCCTTCAACTAGCCCTAAATCTTGCCCTGGTAGCAGCTTTTAGTTGCACTGAATACTGAGACACATTGCACTGGTGGTGACTTCTGATTTTCTTGACCATGCCAAAGAATAAACTCATTACCCCCTAGCGAAGCATTTTTTTTTTTTTTCAAAGCTGGTACCAAAATGGGCATTTGGAACCCGTGCTGCCATCTGTCGGCAAATCAAGAAAATTCATGAGCGTGAAATGACAGTCGGTTTGAGCCTGGCTCATCCGAGTCCATTTGTGCAAAGTTGCAGCCAACTGGACAAGTGTAAACTGGAAATTGTGACTTAAATCAGTTTGCTCATCAGCACTTGTCCTCTTGTATATTTTTTTTACGCTACAGCGCACGTCCGGCAGAAGCCCTGGTGATGGTCGATGTGACCTCACGACCACATGACCTAGCGCAGGTAATTCAAACACCCCACAACAATCACAAAGTACATAGCGTAGCATGACATAAAAAAAAACTATCGAGTTAAGGTCAAGTGTCGGGAGGGCGTACTTGTCCTCCCGTCCTTGTCAACATGGCGGCTTCGAAGGCTTGTCTGATGATGTCCTGCTGCTCTTCCAGATCCTGGCTTCGCAGCAAAGCCTGCCATGACTCCTTATTGTCCACTAAAGTAGTGGGTTTGGGCGCATGCCCTCATCATATGGCCTAGGGTCGCCCCTTCTCCAGAGGCCCCACATTTTCCGTCGGTTCGAAAAGGTGCCCACCTGCAACTGCCTCCGTGCTGCTTCCTCACAACCACGGCCGCTTGAAAGTTCGCGCCGCCGCGGCGGCCGTGACGCCGGCCGTGGATGAAGGAGAGAGAAGCCGTAGAACAGAGGAACGTAGGCTCAAAAATGTGGAGGTCGAGTTGGCCGAGTACGCCATCTTCGTTCAAAATGGCGGACATACAAAGCAGGACGACGAACTGTTTACCGCTTAGGGGCTGGAATCCGGTGATAAGGAGACCAGGAAAGCTTGGTGAAAAGGTATGCAGATGTAGCCACGAAGATAAGGCGAGGAAGGGCGAAGGTGAACAAAAGAAAGGTGAAAGAATCACATGTGGGGGAGAATGAGTGGGAGAGTCGAATATGCGAAGAAGCGATAAAGGAAAGTTCGATGGACGATGCAGGTGTAAAAGTCGCAGCACTTCGGAAGGGACTGCGGAGTCGATCATTGAAGATGCAAAACTTCTCGGGGTGGCTGGAGGCTTGAACGGCGTTCTTAGGGGGAAAGGAGGAGCGATGGCAAAGGGGAGTGGAAGACCTGCGAACGATGTCCCTGCAAGTGCGGATCGTGGTACGTGTACACACCACCAGAGGTGTGTTACCAGGGTGTCCGTGTGGAAGATGCAGTGTTGGCTGCAAACCGAGATATCGGGATGCTGGGACATTAAATGCAGTTTGAGGTAATGGAAATCAACAAGGAACTGCGAGTAGAGGCACGCAAGAAAGGTTTCCAAAGCGATAGCATCCGTTTTAACTACGGAATGGGCGGAAGAATTGGATGGCGGCTTGCGGGTAGAGTAGTAGCTTTTTCAGGGGGTCCGAAGGCGTTCAGAAAGGGAGTAATGGGAGACAGGCAGCTTTCGAAGCCTAAACCTAAAGTACGCAGTGAAGACCTCTGTGGTGAGCACAAAAGGTGGCTGGAGGACCCATACACCAACAGGGAGACGAATTGCGCGGAAAGGAATATGAGCGAAATCGTAAAAGAAAGAAGGATATATAAGGTCAACAATATAGCTTATATAAATATGCAGGGAGGAAGAGCGCCAGCAAAGTGTCTTGAAATAAAGCAACAGATAGAAACAGAGAGTGTGACAAATTATGGGTTCACGGAAACGCACCTTAGTTACATCGAAGAAGCTCCTTTTATTCCAGGCTATATCTGGGAAGGTTGTAATCGGCAGGTTGGAGAACTAAAAGGCGGAGGAGTAGGAATGTTGCTCAGGCATGAGCTGACTTGGCAACGAGTAAGTGAACAATGTTAGGAGCATGTATGGGTTAAATGCAACATTAAACGCAAATAAGTGTTATTAGCAGTAGTGTACTTGTTCACGGGAAGCAACAGCAAAGCAAGAAACGAAGCTTTGATCAAATGTCTAACGGAAGCAAGACTTTAGTTTGAGCTAGTTGGTGAACAGACATCGTAGACTTCGTATTCCTTTTACGATGTCTAACGGAAGACATCAAACTAATGTGGGGCAAAGGAGAGGAATTTTATATTGGGGGATATGAACGCTCACATAGAACTGGGTGCAGGAAAAAATGTCCCCGGAAAAAAGGTCTCCTGCGGAAGCGCCCTCTTTATAGGAAAAATGTCCCCAAACGGAAGATTCGGTAAACCACTTGACCAAAAAAAATGCCCTCATTTTTGGACACGTTCTCGACTTTGAGAATAGATCTAAGCATGAAGTACTTCGCAGTACCATATCACACCAGAGTAAAGGCCGACCCACATGGAGCGAACTTTCACGACGAACTTCGCGCGGCCGGCACCAGCGCGACGGAACGCCGGCGTGCCGTCGCCGTGCTGCACCAAATGCGGCGAAAAACAGGTGGCTTCCGTCAGGCCACAGCCGCCGCCATAATTTCAGTGTTGCTAGAAACGGCGTGATTCTATATACTTGGTAAAATTCTGGAAAAAAAAATAGCCTTGCATTCACAATTAAGTCATTATTTATCCAATGGCGACAAAGGCCAGGTAGCACCGAACATTAGGATAGTGATATAAAATGCTATGTTAGTTGCAGTAACGTTATGTTCCTATATAAGTTATTTAGAAAACATTATTTTGACTATCTATGCAAGCATTGTTTTAATATAGTCTTCTAAACGTTATTAAAATGTTACAGTCATAACATAAATCAACATTACAAATATATTTCGAGCACTGATTTCCAGAACTTTTCCCACTGTTCTTGCAGTAAAGATGTTTTTCAACTGGCAGTACTTTGCAGGTCTTAGATGGTTCAGGAGTGCAAACTGCTGGGCTAGTTGGTTCATATTGCAAATAAAGGGAACCAGCCAAAAAAGACGCAACACAAGAACAAAGAAGGCACACACCACAACGCTGGAGCGTTGTGGTGTGTGCCTTCTTTGTTCTTGTGTTGCGTCTTTTTTCGCTGGTTCTATTTGTCTTAGATGGTACTCGCCATAGATTGCATGCACCGCCCCACTATTTTGTCAGAAAACTTTGGTTATTACATTTGTCCAAAACAAAAATGTAACGTTATCGTAATGTTTCGGTGCTACATGGGAGAGAAAAAATTATTCTTTGTGACCCCTTTCTGGACCAAAATTGTTAACCTATTTGAACCTCCCGCGCTTTCTGACGTCAAACAACGCGTACTGACTAAGCCAAGCAGCACTGAGCGATCCGAAAATTTGGCGCATTTCATTGCTAAAATTTTATGGTGCGGTCATCTTCAAATAAAGCGAAAGCTTAGTGGTCCTTTCGTTTGAAGTGAACGTGTGGCGCAGTGTAGCGGCAACGATGAAGTAGGGGTGAAGCGAGAGGCCCCGCTTACTGGAGGAAGGAAAGCTCCGAAGCCCCCGCTACAGTCTAGAACACTGTACCCCCACTGTCCGAGCTATACGCCATAAAGTGTGCCGGAGGTCATGCGCTCTACTTGGAGTCCTTGGCCCACGGCGCAGCCATTAGCAATGCTGGGCGCAGCGGCAGCGGCGTCGTCTGCTGCAATGTCTGCTGCGCATGCGCAAGCGCGCTGAGACGGCGGCCAAGTGGGGGGGGGGGGAGCTGTAGGGAGCCTCTACGCCCGGCTTCAAAAAATGTGACGTAACCGCTTTTCCTGAGTTCTTTCCTTCCTCCATGCCCCGCTTCAACGGCCGCCGCCACGTTACCCGAACGTGGAGCGGCATTATGTTTGCAGCGATGTGAAGGCTGCGGCGATATGGCCAATCAGAACGCCATGGGCTACAAAATGTGTTCCTCCGCCCCATTACCCAGAGACTGGTGGCCCCATCTCTGTGAAGAAAAGAGCAGCAGTATGCAGCTGCTGCGCGCAGGACACTCGGTTGGCTCGGCGGGCGCCATGTTTACAACTGGCGGCGCACCACTTCTCAGCAGGATGTTTCAATCACTGCAATAATTGCTTGAAAATAATTACAACACTGCACAAATATCTGAGGGACTATAGAGCTGTACCTTTCACAGCTCTGCAAACAGCTTGTGAGATGAAGTATAGAAATAGCGGCATGTAGAAGCGGGCGAAAGTTAGTCGCGGTCGCGCCCTAATCTGTCCGCACTGACAGCCCGTTTAGAAGAGCCAATTGGCGGGCTAGTTGGTTCTTTTGCATGGTTAGGGAACAGCGCAGGGACGAGACACAAGGAACATTCAAAGACACATACGGGCGCTGAATTTTTTAAACGTCGTCCGGTAAGTCAACGTCGCCAACGGTGTGCACTGGATTCCGGGTCCAGGCGGGCTTCTTATACATTCCACCGTGCTCTCCAGTATTCCGGTGCATTCTGTCCAAGTTCCGTTTGATGCTTGGCTGGAGCGCAACCGAGCACAACTTGACGCTGCCATTCGGACCTCAGAACCTTCAGGAATCGGTTCCCATGGCCGGCTAACGGGGTGAATCCACCGAAAATAGCCAAAATGTCTGGGGTTAGAAACTTGTAGCGGAGGCAGAAGGAAAGGGTCCGGGACCGGTAGACCGCGAGAGCGGCGAGAGATATCAGAAGGTCTCTTCGATGATGACATCATTTTCTGAAATGAGTTGAAATAGGTGTCGTCTAAACACATGCCAGAGGCAGATTCATATGGGGCAATTATTGGAGGGTGCGGTTAGAGAATAGTCTGATCTGTGCATTTGCGTGTCAATTTTTTCGGTGAAAAAAAAGAAATGGTGAAGGATGCGGTTTGTAATTTGAAAGCTCCCGACCCCTTCTCCGCCCCTGGATTGCAGGACGCATACATGATAAATAAGGTTCACCAATTAAATTGAATATGTCAGTGCACGTTAAAGAACGCCTGGTGTTCGAAATTTCCGGAGCCCTTCACTACGGCGTCCCTCATAGTCTGAGTTGCTTTGGGTCGTTAAACCCCAGTAAACCAACCAGTCAATAAAAGTTTTGCAATTGTGTTTTGTAAATTCAATGGAATCCCTTTATTCTTGTTTTGGCAGCATTCAACGCGCGTGCTGTATTATCTGACTAGCCAAATGGCGCCCATTGAGGGAGCAAACACACACACAAAAAAACTGTTTTGGGTTCAGTTTATTAAAACGTCATTGAAATGAAAATAAACACGGCGAACATGGAAGGAACAAAAACTAAACCAACCTTAAATATGAAAAAAAGAAGATTGAGACCCACTGAAACTCATATCCATATTTAAAAAGCAAATACTTTGTACTATACAATGGAATACAGTACAGTTAGTATGTCATAATTGTTACAGATGCAGAGCGTTCCGCCAAAGAACTTTCCTCCGCGGTGTGGGACGAAAAAGAAACACGCCTGCTTCTCGAAAAATTTGCCCTTTATATGCCCGACGTGGGCCCCATGAAGAAATTCAAGGTCAAAAAAAGCATGTGGGCTGCGCCGTTTTTTTTTTTTTTTTTTTGCCGTTTGTGGTGCTGCACGGCGACGGTGCGTCGGCGCCCGCCGCGCTTGTGCTTGTGCTTGCCGCGCGAAGTTCGCCGCGTAAGTTCGCTCCATGTTGGTCACCCTTCAATGCAGTGCAGGTCATGCAGAGAAAAACCCCACTACAACGCACTTCCGCCGGTGACTTCGTTGAAGCGCCGAACGATCCACAGACGCACATGACATCGGCAACTCTCTTTCCGATGCCATCATTTTTTTTTAAGGACGCCCCCCATCTTTTAGTTGTTTAGTCACTTCCGTGCCGCATGGATGGAATCGCTGTAGCGTATAGTGCGCATGATTATTGGGCTCCGGTGGTCGAAATTTCCGGAGCCCTCCACTACGGCGTCTCTCATAGCCTTAGTCGCTTTGGGACGTTAAACTCACATAAACCAAACCAACCTATTGGTCATGGTGGTAGGGGGATAAGTGAGATGCGGTCGCCCGAAAGTTGTGATGTATTTAGCTCTTTTTGCCTGCCCGTAGGTACCGGAAACATGTATGAAAGCAGCCTAGTTTTTATCGGGCAGCTTCTGGCATTAGTCTCTTGAGGAAATGTCCACAGTCAAAGCCATTAGATTTAGCACAGCACCAGTGAGTGCCAGAGGCAATCTCTTTTTGTCACATGCACGTATAACTACCAAGGCACAGCTTTATGCCTCCTTTGTTCGACAGTGATGTTCTCCATTTTGAAATAAAAAAAATACCTCATAGTATAAATCAATACCAGGACAAGAATCCTATTTAGAGCGCACTGCATAGCGTTGCTGCACGTAACGTAAGATAAGCCGAGCACCATGGTGAAAGCTTGTACCCATTAAAAAAACAGTGCGTACCCGGCGGAGGGATCGAACCCCTCTGAACGAACAAATGTAGCGTTTAAACAGGACACAGAAAGATGAGGACAGGACGGGGCCACATTTGTTCGTTCAGATTACGTATGACCAACTGGCCCCACAGTGTACTCTGTTAAACTTCATCGAACCCCTCACCTCCCGCATGAGAGGCGGATGCTTAAATCATTGGGGGTCACGGGACGTTTGATGACAGCCGTTCGCGGACATTTTTTCCTACTTTGAAAATGGGGACGTTTTATCCAGGGACGTTTTTTTCGGGGACAAGAAGAACTGAAGATGATGATGATGAATTTTTATGGCGCAAGGGCATCTGTGGCCAAAGAGCGCCATGGGGCAAGGTATTAAGCATGAAATGCTTTTAGCTCCCGTTGTCGGCAGTGTGGTGACGTCACGCCGAGACCGAGAGCCATCATCCGGGCACTGAAATCCACTCATCCGGGCACTGAATTCCAGCCATCCGGGTTCTGAAACGAGAACATCCGGGCACCGTACGAGACTTACCGAGATTTAACGAGACTCCCTAAGCCCTCCTACGCGACCGGCATGCAAGCGCCGGTTGGTCTCCAAACGAGTCACAAAAAATAACTGCTGCCAGTGCCTTCTCAATGTTTATCAAGATATCAGTCGAGCTGTGCGTTTGATAATGCACGGAATTATAATTTCCGATTTCTAATAACGCTTGCAAAAAGCACATACATGCATGCCACAATATTAAAGCATGAAATGCTTTACGGTGCGGTTCGGGTGTCCACCGCGATGACAGAGAATTACTGCTCCATTTCCTGTCCTCAAAAAACGTTGCGTTCAAAGGGCAAGGCATCGCGCCGAACGGGTGGTGGCGTTCCTACCTTCCTGTAAGGTGCGGCTCGGGTGTCCACCGAGATGGCAGAGAATTACTGCGTAATTTCCTTTCCTCAAAAAGCGTCGCGTTCAAAGGACGAGGCATCACGCCGAACGGGTGGTGGCGTTCCGCGGACTGCCTGGCAGCGCTACAACACGCTGTCGCGTTCCACTCCTAAAGGCGAAGCTTAAGCGTCCTTAATTAGCAGTTTATCAGTATTTAGTCATTAATCAGTCATTGCACACTAATCAGTAATTTGTCATTACTTCGTCATGAATTATGTGTGACGTAATCCAGTGGTAACATCACCAGTGTCAAATACGCAAAGTGGTGCTGAAAACGCTTTCGCCTCTACGCACTTCGGACAGTTTCGAACGCGCTGCATATGCATTCTTGTCAGGCCTGCGTCTCGTCGTGTCCGCGTGCGCTTCGCATTATGCCCGTAAACATTTCATGCTTACTCTACTCTCGGTTACGGGAGAGGCAGTTTTTTTTCTTCTACTCAAGGTGGGGTCAGAGGCCCATTTCCCAAGCATTTCACCCTAGCACCAGACCAGGGGAAAGCTTGTACCCACTGTATGACCGGTGGGTACCCGGCCGGCGGCAATGGGGATCGAACCCCGCACCTCCCGCATTCGAGGACAAGAAGAACTAGATAGCCACCTATACTGTACCGGAAAAATTATGTTGACCATGTGTGAGCAGAATGACCTTATTATAATAAATAGGGAAGTGAAATGGGACGGCGTAATCACTTGGGACGCTTCCCACTCCAGCATTGACTACCGCATAATGAAGGGAGGTTTATATGAAAGGCTGAATGTAATGAAAATAGACGGGGAAGAAATAACTAGTATTCGAGCGATTATAAGAGGTTAATCGTAACGATTGGGTATAAAGGAAAGGATGAAGTTATTCCGCGAAAACATAACATGCGGCACGGAATTGGGTACATATGAAATACCGGCATTCGAGGACCATACCATAAGCGGTAAAAAAAGTGCATTCGAAAAGGCAAAAATACACCATGGACGTACGACGAAGTTCTACAGGTAATCCACAGGGAGTCAGATTTGGAACTTTAGAAAAACAGGTGGAGGGGAAAGAAGACACTCAAATTTCGGTGGGAGGTGGATATTAAATATGCAATATGCTTCCAGGGCACACCGGAAAGCGAAACAAGAAAATAGACCCCTGTGCGAAATTCAAGAGAAATGGGACGAGTACAGAAAATAAAAGAACCATGCCCAAAATAAGGTGAATCAAGGCTACAACCGAGTGGCAGATTCGAAGAAGAGATAAGCAGGCACCTAAAAAGTTCTGGAACTGCTTGAAAGCCAGTAGTTCGAAGGAAAAACGCCGCTATATATACAAGATGACGACGGTAATTTGATGGAAAATTAGGGAGCCACGCAATTTATTTGCGAGCAGTTAGAAGAGGCCTTGAAGCGTGTGACGGAACTAGTGGTACGCAGCTTGATGCAGGCTGCTACCAAAGGAAGGGTTCTGATGTGGTCGAAATTATTCTGTGGCCAGGTGGTCGAAATTATTCTGGAGTTCTCCACTACGGCTCCTCTTCCTTCCTTTTTTTCTCTCACTCCCTCCTTTATCCCTTCCCTTATGGCGCGGCTCAGGTGTCCACCGAGATGTGAGACAGATACTCCGCCATTTTCTTTCGCCAAAAACGAATTTTCAAAAGGCTTACGACAATATAAACTACGCCCTTGTTATAGCGGGACAATCTTTAGGGCCAAGCAACCCTGAGCTACCATGTGTCACGTGTTGGCGGCTTTCCCGCCAGTCTGTACCCTGCTACCAGCAATAAAGGACGTAACATATAATTGGCGACGAGGTAAAAATGGCAACTGCGCTGGGCACGATTGGGGAATTCGTTCCAACAGAGGCGACGTCTTGGCCCTTGTATTTGGAGCGCCTCGAATTTTTCTTTCAAGCAAACGACATCGACGGTAACGAGAAGAAGCGAGCAACGCTCTGCAGCGTTTGCGGCCCAGCAACGTATGCCATCGTTCGCTCCCTTTGTTCTCCGGATGCGCCGTCGGCCGTGGCCTACGATGAGATCGTCAGGCGTCTCTCAAACCACTTCTCGCCGCGACCGTCGGTGACAGTACAGCGTTTCAAGTTTGGCACACGTCAACAGCAGCCCGGTGAGTCAATTGCCGACTACATCGCAGAATTGCGACGTCTCTCGGAACACTGCGATTTCGGTGCGTCGCTCGATGACATGTTGCGCGACCGGCTAGTGTGCGGGGTGCGAAGCGAGACCCTTCAGCGTCGGTTGCTGGCGGAGCCGGAGCTTACGTTTGCTACAGCTCGGGAGAAAGCCATTGCAATGGAATCTGCGCAGCGACAGACCGAGCAAATTCGCGGCAGTGCCGCATCGTGTGAAGTTGGCAGCGTGAGCGGGCAGCGTTTCGACCCGTGTGTTGCGAAGGTCTCTGCGCCAGTGACAGCCAAGGAGGGTACCCATAAGCAGGCTGGTTCGCCTGGAAGCACAAGCGTATGTTTCCGCTGCAAGGGTGCGCATTCGCCAAGCAGTTGCCCATTCATGAATATGCAGTGCCACTTCTGCAAGCAACGAGGGCACATAGTGAGAGCATGCAGGAGGAAGGCGGCAGCTCGCGCTTCGGCTGAACCCAACTCTCAGAACAAAAAACGGGCCAGTGGAGGCCGTCACAAGAATGCTGCGTCGGACGTTTACGACGTGTTCGTGCTGTCTGGTGAAGAGCCAGCCGTGAGAGTGGAAGTTCGCGTCAACGGAAGTCCCCTAGAGATGGAGGTGGACTCTGGTGCAGTGTGTTCAGTCATCAACGACCGGACTATGCAGAAGCTGCGAATATCGAAAAGGGCGTTGCGCCCAAGTAATCTTCATCTCCGAGCTTACAATAACAAGGAACTACGAGTGTTGGGTGAACTGACCGTGAAGGTGGAATTCAAGGGGCAGGAACATCGCCTGCGATTGGTGGTGGTTAAGGGTGCTAGTATCGGACTTCTCGGTCGGGACTGGTTCAAGTCTTTGGGAATAAGTCTGAGTGGTGTTCACAGTGTGTACGAGCCGAGTCGAACTGGCAGTAGGGGAACAACAGCCTTGCTCAAGAAGTATTCTTCAGTCTTTGAGCCTGGACTTGGGACAAGTAAAGGGCCTCCTGTACGCATAGAGGTGAACCCGGCAGCTCCGCCGCGATTTCTGAAGCCACGACAAGTACCGTTTGCATTGAGACCGAAGGTGGACGAAGCACTGGACAAGTTGGTGAGCCAAGGCATTTTCCAGCCTGTGCGGCACTCGAGGTGGGCAACACCTGTCGTTCCAGTTGTCAAAAAAGATGGATCGATAAGGATCTGTGGGGACTACAAGAGCACAGTCAATCGTGTAGTGCAGTGGGAAACGTATCCCCTGCCGACACCGGAGCAGCTGTTTGCCAGGCTGGCAGGTTGCTCGAAGTTTTCAAGGCTAGACCTCGGACAGGCGTATCAACAGAAGACTGTTGATGAAGAAACAGCTGACTTGTTGACGGTTACAACACATCGGGGACTGTTCCGCGTAACCCGTCTTCAATTTGGCGTGGCAGTGGCAGTGGCTATCTTTCAGAGGTACATGGAAGAACTGTTGCATGGAATTGATGGTGTTCTTGTGTTCTTGGATGACATCTTGATCGGTGGAAAGGATGAGGTGCAGCACAATGCTCGTTTACAAGAAGTGCTCAAAAGAATTCATGAAGACGGTCTGCGACTAAAGTTTGACAAATGTCAATTTGGTGTTGAGGAAGTGTGTTACTTGGGATTCCGTGTGAACTCTGCAGGTGTGCAGCCGACAGAAGACAAGGTGCGTGCTATTCACAAGGCCCCAGAGCCGACATGCAAAAAGGAACTTCAAGCCTTTTTAGGAGCTCTGAACTTTTACAACAAGTTTCTTAAAGGAGCAGCTCATGCCTTGGAGCCACTGTACCGGCTGTTGGACAAGGGTCGCGAGTGGCGTTGGATGGAAGCTGAGGCGGAAGCATTTCGCCAGGCGAAAGATCTGCTACAGTCATCACATGTTCTGGTGCACTATGATGTCAACAAACCCCTAGTGCTGGCCTGTGACGCATCCCCGTACGGACTGGGTGCTGTGTTGAGTCATGTGTGCGAAGATGGCAGCGAGAGACCGGTTGCATATGCGTCGAGAACTATGAGTGCGGCAGAACGGAATTATGCCCAGACAGACCGAGAAGCGCTCGCCATCGGCTTTGGCATAAAGAAGTATCATCAGTTTCTATATGGGAGACATTTCAAAATTGTGACAGACCACAAACCCCTCTTAGGACTGTTGCACCATGCCAAGCCCATTCCCCAGGTGCTATCACCACGGATGCTGCGTTGGACCCTCATGTTATCGGCTTATGACTATGAAATTGAGTATCGACCAGCGGAGAAGCTTTCCAATGCTGATGCATTCAGTCGTTTACCACTGAGAGCCAGTAGGGCAGAGGAAGAGGAGCAGCGTCTTGGGGAAGTAGGGATGCTGGAAATGGCGCCGGAAGTAGCATGGAACTCTAGGAAGGTGGCAAGATTCACGTCAAGGGATAAGCTGTTGGCTAGAGTCTGCAATTGGGTGCAGCATGGGTGGCCAGAGGGTAAGCTGCCAGAAGAGTTTGCAGCGTTTGTGAGCCGCAAGCATGAACTGTCGGTGTACCAAGGTTGTTTGCTGTGGGGCAGTCGTGTGGTCATTCCAGAGCCAGCTCGACCGTATGTCATGGACATTCTTCACACAGCTCATCCAGGAATTGTCAAGATGAAGGGGCTTGCCAGAGGAGCCGTGTGGTGGCCAGGAATCGACAGAGATGTTGAGCAGAAGGTGAGAGACTGTGCACGTTGTCAGGAATCCAGGTCTGCGCCAGCAGCTGCAAAGATTCACCCTTGGGAATTCACCAAGCGTCCTTGGACAAGACTACACATCGATTTTGCTGGGCCCTTCCAAGGCAAAGTTTTCCTCATTGTGGTGGACTCTCACTCAAAGTGGTTGGAAGTGTGCCGGATGAATTCCATGTCGACAGCTACAGTTTGTGCGAAGCTTCGTTTCCTTTTTGCTACCCATGGCATTCCAGAAACTGTTGTTTCTGATAATGGCACTGCCTTTTGTTCGGAGGAGTTCAGAGACTTCATGTGCCGGAATCAAATCCGACATGTGACCGTTGCCCCATATCACCCTTCTTCGAATGGTCAAGCAGAACGCATGGTGCGCGAAACCAAGGGAGTACTCAAGCGAATGGTTGGAGGCGATATCGACACACGTCTGGCTAGGTTTTTAATGACCCAGCATATCCTGCCTCATGCTACAACAGGCAAGAGCCCGGCCGAATTGCTAATGGGCAGGAAACTTTCAACTGTGTTAGAGCGTCTGCATCCTGACCTGCAGTCCAGTGTGCAGCAGAAACAAGAGCAGGTGATGCAGCGCCGTAGCCAGGCAGTGCGACTGTTTGATGTGGGGGATCGAGTGTTTGTGCGCAACTATCTCTATGGGCCCAAGTGGTTGCCGGGCATTGTGGATGCTGTCACAGGACCAGTGTCGTACTTGGTCGTCACCAAGGACGGTCGTCGATGGAGACGTCATGTTGACCAACTCAGAAGTCGTTCTGCCAGCTACGCATTGGACAGTTTCGCTTCTGGGATGTGTGAAGAGGAGGAACCGCTGGTTGCTTCCCCGGCAGGGTGTTCCGGGCTTGGCATTCCTTCAAGCCTAGAGGACCCTGGAAGACGGGACCAAGGAGAAAGACTGGAGGAGGCTGCAGCGCCCAGTACCGAATCTGCTTCCGGTGGTGAGGACCGTGAAGCGAGTGCTTCCCTTCAAGTCCAGCGACCACAGCGCCAACGCAGCCGCCCTGCGTATCTGAAGGACTTCGTGACGTAGGGGGGAGGAGTGTTATAGCGGGACAATCTTTAGGGCCAAGCAACCCTGAGCTACCATGTGTCACGTGTTGGCGGCTTTCCCGCCAGTCTGTACCCTGCTACCAGCCATAAAGGACGTAACAGCCCTGTTGTGGCAAAATTTTGAAAAACAAGGCTGTGGCCTGAGAAACAATGCTTATTATGTACAGGTGCGTCTTCGAAGCGCAGGTCGGAGGCCGTTGATCGAAGACGCGTCACGGCAGACACACTCCCAGGAGTCGTTGTTGTTGTTGTTGTAGCCTATGACAGAATGGCACATAACCACTCTGGGGGATCGGCCATGAATCGGGTGGTAAAGGTTGGTATTCACCTGTACGTAGTAAAGGCAAAAGGAAAGCACATGGGAGAGGAACACCGGGGTTGGTTGGTTGGTTGGTTGGCCTCAAGTAGAATGGCACATACCCACTACGGGGGAGTGGCCAAGACACAGGCGGTGAACTGTCACTCAGGAACCAGCAAGGCACTTCGTTCACCTCTTCGTCGCACCGCGTGAATGGCTGCCGGTCGTTCCCATTGCAATTAAAAGAAGTTTACAAGAACAACGTAGCTGTGAATTGGCAGGATATTGAAGGTGCAGAAAGAGTTGGGGTTGAAGAGGGAGTCCTTTAGCGCCACGCTTATTTACGTTCTACATCAGAGAGACGAAACGGAAGATAGAAATTAGCGGATTAGGGTTTACTGTGTCGTCGCGGCGAAGGGGCCAACCGGAGACACCGAGTCGCATACCGAGATTGATATATGCCGTTGACATCGTTATTTTAGCAGACGGCGCTAGAGGCCTGCAGACTTGGCAGACATTTGCGGAAAAGAGGCGGAGGCTCTAGGACTGAGATTTAGCGCTGAATAATCGGGAGTCATGGTTTATAATAATGCGCTTGGTACGATCACGATACAAAACTTAGTTGCCTATAGTTAAGGCGTACAGGTATCTTGGTATCTGGATAAATGATTGCAGAGACGAGACTACATGCGAGGCAAAAGGGAGGAAATTATAAAGAATGCAAAAAGAAACGTAGCTGTCATGAAGATTGGTTTAGTTTAGTTTATTTTAAGGGGTTTAACGTCCCAAAGCGACTCAGGCTATGAGAGACGCCGTAGTGAAGGGCTCCGGAAATTTCGACCACCTGGGGTTCTTTAACGTGCACTGACATCGTACAGTACGCGGGCCTCTAGAATTTCGCCTCCATCGAAATTCGACCTCCATGGCCGGGATCAAACCCGCGTCTTTCGGGTCGGCAGCCGAGCACCATAAACACTGAGCCACCGCGGCGGGGCCAAAGTAACAAAATAACAAAAATAATAAAGAACCGCGCGCTCCGGGTATCTAACAAATATGAAGTTATTCGGTAAATCTGGAAAGGTGCAACGGTCCCAGGTTTTACGTTTGCAGACGCTGTGGTGTGCTTGGGATCTGCCGCAAATTTGGCACTTGAAATAAAGTAGAGAACAGACGGCAGGCTTGCCTTGGGGGCACATGGAAACAATAATAATGAAGCAGTATAACAACTTTCGAAGCGCGTGAGGCAAAAAGTACGATGCAGTATGAAGAACGTTGGAGGCATATGAATGAGAAGTGATGGTTGGCAAAAGTGTTCAGGTGCTTATACCGATGCAGTGTCGATACTACAGGGAAGCGAATAATTAGATGACTGACTAATACATACAAATGTCAAAGGGAAGAAACCGATAGTAAGATAACCTTGAAACAGAAAGTACGATTCTCAGAAAATACTCACTGGCAAAATAAAATGCTGGATAAGCCGACGTTGTATAGCTCTATAGGACGCCTAAATCCAAGATTAAAAGGGAAAGCTTTTTTGGCAACTCCAAAGGGAGTGGCTTACTTTTCGAGGCTAGGGCTTGGTGCTTGAGGAACAAGTGTTTTTGGCAAAAATTTGACACCACGGATGACGTTTGCTGTTGCTGCATGCAAGACAGGGAAACGATAGAATATATCCGGTGTAAGACCCTCCAAACCTCAGTGCACGATGCCGCCGCAGGAATCCGCGAAGCATTAGGATTTCGGAATGGCCAGGATAGGCTCAGTTTTCAAAAAGTTTGGAAATGGGAAGGAAATTGGCAGTTAATCCGCAGATATTGAGCACGCGAGGAATTAATGGCTAGGTGACACTCGTCACCATCCTGATACAAAGAGGGAGGGGGGGGGGGGCGCTAATAATTATCTATCAGTCAGTATGGAAAGCTCTGGAAACTGATGGTGTCTTCGGGTGACGGCAGCATTCGTGGAGTTTTCTGCGAACGCATGCAGTGCCGTACAGCCGGCCAAATCTTTAGCTGGCGTGCGCGACGGCCGCGTTTTCCGTGCTCCGGCAGCTTATGACGGAGTAAACTAGCGAAAATAGCAAACCTAAGCATAGGCTCACTAAGCCCGTGCTGAATATTGAGATTTCCGCAAGTTTGCTTTATCGTCAAGCGCAGGAGCGCAGGAAAAGCGGCCGTCGCGCACGCCAGCTGAAGATTTGGCCACCTGTATACGTTCCAATGCAAGCTTCGACGAAGAGGAAAAAGAGACGAAGGGTCTCAATTGGGCATATTTTAGAGAAATGTTGAATCTGCAGCAGCTGCGATGCATTTATCTGCGCTGTATTCACGCACCCATATTTGCGCTGCATTCACGCACCCATATTATGGGCCTTTCTGGGTTTGAGTCAAAATTTTTTGGTCCGTACCTTAGCTCACGCATCGGACGGCTGAGAAACCGTTATGTGACGTAAGCAAGACGCGGTGGCGCTGCTTTCACCGGCTGGGGTAAAGCTTGGGGGTGAAAAGAAGGCTTAACGCCTATGAGAACACATGGAAGCAAAAGTTTTCAAAGCAGTTTTCTGATTTCACGGTGTACCTATGATGTCGCCTATTCGTGAAGAACAACGAGGCTGATCCTAGAACAGATTGTGAAAGTATGACGGGCCATTTCGAAGGCGATGTATGTTTAAAACACATAACTCGTTTTGTGCTTTACGTCACTTCCTGCGCGCTGGCGCGGAGGTAGACACCCTAGTGGAGGCCAAGGGCGTCCGCAGAATTTTTTGCAGGGGGGGGGCCATTGGTTGTTGGCGCCGGAGGGGGGGGGGTATATTCGTAGCGAAAAGGCACTATTTGCGGAGTAAATTTATTTATTTATATATAAATAAAAAATAAGTAAAATACACACATGAAAGAAAATTACAAGCAGCAAATTAAAGCGCGGATTGTAGAGATACATTGGAGTTTATCAACAAAGAAACAATTAAAATTAATAAAAATGCAAAAAGATACTATCAATACTCGAAGTGCTCAGTCTTACTGCATACGCGTTCTCGACTCACCCGAATTGATGACCAGCACACAGCGCAATATGTTCACAAACACGCAACTACAGTCACTCAGTCAGTCTTCCTTGAACAGCAACTGTAGGCGCCTCGGATTTTTCTGGGCGAATTGCGTAGTTACACGGGTGGTAAATTCATTTCTGTGCTTCATTACACGCTCTCAGTGCACAGTCATCATATATATTGATTGGAAAAATGGTTGAACGAGTACGTTGAAAACAAAAGATGACTATATATACAACGAAAACTTATTTACAAGATAAATGCACGCTCGCAGCTTCATACACCTCGCTCCATCTTGCTCGCGCATCCGCACAGTCGAGCAACCGCACACACATACTGCTCGCCGCTCGTCGTTTTCTCGTCCGCTGTCTTGGTTGTTCTCACCTTCGTTGACAACCCGCCACTAAAAACACCGAAGCACAAGCACAGAGGCGCGCACACGTGCAAGGGCTTACTTGCCACAATATCCACGAATGCGCACTTTTGGGGTGTAAGGAACGCCGCGCGACTTCCGAGGGGAAGGGACACCCGCAACTAATTCGGCCGGAAAATTTGTTTTTGTGCTTTTATGGGGTTCAGAGCCCCAAAACGACTCAGGCTATGAGGGACGGAGTAGTACAGAGTTTCGGATAATGTCGACCACCTGGGTCTCTTTACCATGCACTGACACGCACAGTACATGGGCGCTGTTGTGATTTGAGGCCCAGCCAGAGGTGACAGGCGAGCCAGGCAGGCGCCATCGGGCTGCGTTGACCAAAGGCGCTGGTTTTCGGAGAAGACGCAAGGAACGCTGGTGTGGGGGCGCCTCTGGAGACTGCGTCGCCGTGAACAAAAGCAGCTAATCCCCTTTGCCGAAGGTTCTGAAAGCGGCGCTTCTACCGCACTGAGCTCTCCCGTGGATCGGAGGAGACAGCGAGCGGCGGCGGCGCCAACTCGTCGCCCGCTTGCCCCTGAGCAGCCCGACAAAGCGGGGGTGGACACGGCTGATTTGTCCTTCCCCCCTCAAGAATTCATCGGTGGCCGGCGTACGAACGTATCATGATTATAGCGAGCGACCTGTGCCCTGTGCACTGTCTGCCTCCGTGTCGCTATCTTTCTAGAGATCAAAGAAACAGACACCCATCTCAAGACGGCTCGAAACACATGCTCGCCCGTGCCGCTGCATGTCTGCAACAGGTCGTCCTTCAGCAGAGCTGGCGGTGGCGTGGTTTGAAAACGGCGGAACGACGCGCGCCCGGACGCGGCATTTCGCAGATGTGACCAAGCGTCGAAGCGGGGCTGCTTTTACCCTTTTGGCTGAGCGCACCACCGCCCCTGGCGTGCGGCCATCACTCACGGTTCGAGTGAGTGATTTTCCAGGGGGGTGCAGCCGCCCCCCCTTGCCCCCCCCCTCCGGACGCCCATGGTGGAGGCAGTGCGTCTAGCGCGACTCAGCCCACGGCCGGCCTCGAGCGCGAACCCTTCGAGACCGACAGTGCTCAGCCGTAGACGCCATGGGACAATGAGTTTGTTCGTAGCTTCCAATCGAACTGCGTGTGCCAGAAGTCACATTATTTTGCAAGAACTGTTGGGAGTTTTGGGCCGATGCCGCGAGATCATGGAGGAAGGAAAGTTTTCCTTCCTCCATGCGCGAGATCGATCTACAGGCGCCGGCATCGTCGCTCCGCTTGCGCGGATCGGGAGCCGGCGGCGCTCGCGGAAGCGTACGCGGCTCGCTTCGAAGTTTACGAACGGTTTTCTGCCAACGAAAACGCACTCTCTGCAATGAACGAGCGATATACTGCTTAACATGTTCGGAATTTTGCATAAAAAAAGTTCAAAATTAGCAAACACTGCGTGAAAAAAGCGATTATGGTAGAAAAAATGGGACTGGCGCGTAAGCACCGATAGCCCTTGTTTTGTGATCTGCTCACGTGATTTTGTATGCGTTT
This sequence comes from Amblyomma mixtum, assembly GCF_055824585.1. Classification (NCBI taxonomy): domain Eukaryota; kingdom Metazoa; phylum Arthropoda; class Arachnida; order Ixodida; family Ixodidae; genus Amblyomma; species Amblyomma mixtum. The sequence goes on along the minus strand of NC_143014.1, from coordinate 95,694,983 downwards.
GCCTTGTAACGCGCTCACAGCATTAACATTTTATTGTGTCAAGCTTGCCTAACAGCATTTTTGTTATTTGTTCGCCTTTTCACCAGTGTGCGCGCCGCTACCTGTCTCCGCAGTAGTACAGACAGGCGTCAATGTGGCGACATGTACGGTGCTACACTGGCAAGAAAAATGTCATTCGGAATGCGATTTTTCCAGCAATGTTCCACGTATGCTCATTTCCTTGTGCAAAGACACGACGAACTATGGGATGATATATTAGGCGCTGTGATATCGTTTTCTAGGCCCACGCTCATGCCACCGGCGCTCACCTAGCTGTCTCAAGAAAGGAGACATGGTCTAGTTCACTAGCTTCCTTGAGTCGAGGATTAAGCGAACAAAATGCAGCGCTGACAGCGTACTGTCTGGCGGTTGTTTCACAGACGATGAACGCACACCTTCCGGCTGGGCGACGTAGGCACTGCTCCCACTTATTCTCCCAAAGTAAGATCACGCAGGCATTGCACAGGAAATTAAAGCTGATTGTTCATGTATACAGTGTACAGAGCGCTGTTTCAGCCAAGTGGAGCGAGTTCGCCGAACTTACTGCATGCGAGGCGAATATGGAACCTTTGCAGTCAACGTGTGAAGTTAATCATGTGACGCTGAGCGATCGAATGACTAAACACGATTGTCACTCGTTGAAAATGGCACTAAACTTGGCTGTTTGACACTCACCAAAATTAAGAAGCTTCCGCGATTAATTTTTATTAAGTTGAAGTGTAAGCTACGAATTAGTCGCTGCGAAGACACTGCAAAAGACTGCTCATGAGTAATGATGATGATTGGCTGTAGGAAATGGAACGCGCGGGAACTGCCTCACTTCTTGGTGGACACCTCAACCGTGCTGGGAGTGATGCGCAGTGGGAGGGACAGGGGACCCCGTCCCCCCTTCACCAGCATACGAGCGTACCCCCTCTGAGATTCGTCCCGGGACTACTCTGTTGGCATCGAATGATACGAGCAGCATGCCCATCACGCGGAAGTTGCGGGAGCGATGAGGCCTCTTCCTTTCCGCAGAATGGCTCAAGAGAATCAGATCTTCAAAAAACAGTGCTGTCACAATTACAATCTGCCAACAATTAAAGGACATGCCATGACTACTTCTGATTGTATTGACTACAAGCCTCTGCTTTTCTGACTTCGAGTCAATCTGTGATTGATTGGTTTGGTTTGGTTTGTTCGCGTTTAACGTCCCAAAGCGACTGAGGTTATGAGACGCCGTAGTGAAGGGCTCCGGAAATTTCTTCCACCTGCGGTTCTATAACGTGCACTGGCATCGCCCAGTACACGGGACTCTAGAATTTCGCCTCCATCGAAATTCAGCCGCCGTGGCCGGGATCGAACCCGCGTCTTTCGGGCTAGCAGCCGAGTGCCGTAACCACTGAGCCACCGCGGCGGCCCGAACTTTTTGTAGCGCAGAATTAATGTGCGATGAAAATCTCGTTGGGTTATGGGGTTATGGTAACTCACTTCTTGTATGTGCATGCACGGAAGAAGGTTACTGTTATTTAACACATAATAAGGAGATGACCAAATATTTTTGGGGAATCCCCCACCGCGTAAACCCTCGAAGCTTTCTTCGGGGTCTTCCCTTGTTCAGACCTGGCGAACGTTTCAGAAAGGCGCTGACAGATACGACCCTCACCATGGCGGCGTGTACAAAACTACTTCATATCAGCTAGCAATCTTTATTTTTAAAAAAGGAAATAAGTACAACACATTGAGAAATGTCTACCGTCGTCACTTTCACTTTCTTAAAACTACCGGTCCGATTAGAAAATGGCGAATGTGATATGTTGGTTAAATGCTGTAGAAATAGAAAAACCGCTCAACTGGAACAACGCTGGCTTTAGATTCGAGGAAAGATACAAAACATAACTTTATATTCGGCGCTGGAGAGTCGTGTAACCCCTGGAAATTTTCGGGGATTTACGCCACTACTGATGAGTGCGGTTAAGCTTGCTAAAGAAACTTTTTGAGAATGAAGATTACTTTAGCACTGTAATTATCCGACAACGACTTCACTCTTAGGCAAACATAATTTTGGGATATTTGCAAAGCAGTCACCGAAAATAAAACCTTCGATAGTTCACAGTTACAAAAGGAATGAATTGTCTTCTTTTTCATGCGACCATCTATATCTATTATTGCTTACACACTGCCCCGCAAGGAGGAAGCCAGATAGTTGTGCACAGGCCGGCATCGGATGATGAACAACGTTTATTTCCGATAAGATGGCATATATATATATATATATATATATATATATATATATATATATATATATATATATATATATATATATATATATATATATATATATATATATATATATATATATATATATATATACAGTGGCTGACGTATTGGGTCATGCGCAGATTATGCTAGAGCGAGTGACGTCAGACTTGCTCAGTTCTGCTACATATTCCCTTCTTTAGACAAACCGGGTTCAGCGTCGCTCCGGTAGAGGGTACCGACGAGGTTCGTGTCGCAACCTTGTGCTTCGACGTATCTCTTGGGCGGGCTCTGTGCAAGGGTCATTTCTTGAGGGGCGGGACTGGTTTCCGGTTGCAGACTCATCAGTCGTAGATGTTCTCGTGTGCGTCGAATTTCCCTGCCGTCTTTCGTTTTGAGGATCGCTGAGCGAGGTTCGTTAGCTGGCCTGAGGACGACAGCTGGAGACCAGGTCCGGTTGATTGTGTCATACACGGTTACCTGCTGGCCTGGTGTCGCAGGTGGCATGTAGTACCTGGAGCCGCGGTTGTAGTCCGTCCTTTGGCGTTGGCCAGCTGTGGACTACGTTGCTAGGTATCGCTTGTGGCTACAAATGGCTTGTAGGCACCGGGAGAGGAGTCCGTGTTTGGTGTCCCATCAGCCTCTGCACAGGGGACTGTAGCACATCAGCACGCGGAGTGTTGCGCCGTTCAAGCAAAGCCATTTGAAATGCAGGCATTTTAAGGGAGCATTTTTTTAGAAGCTTCTTGGCTTCCTGCACCGCTCTAGACCGCGGGTGATAGGGGCTTGACATGACTTGGGCGATACCTAGGCCCTTCAGAAAATCCCTAAACTCACGGCTGTTAAAAGGCGGTCCATTATCACTGCACAACTTCACAGGCAAGCCATGAACAGAAGAGATTCCAGAACACCAGGTGCTCAGCGAGGTTGCTGTGGCGGTGCGAAGTTCCCTAATTTCGAAAAAAAAACGAGTAAAAGACGATGAGGGCAGATTCGCAACCTTTGTAAAAGGACAAGTCAATGCTAACAACTTCTAGGGTGGGAACGTCGTGACTTAAGAGGGGCATTTTGGCGTTTCGGGGCTGATTTTTGAGACACGCCTTGTAGCCTTTGCAGAACTGATCAATGTCGCTTGCCATGTTCGGCCAACGTTCCTAGCTCTCGCCTTCATTTTATCCGCTACAGCGTGTGCCGCGTGAAGGAGGCGGATCGTGTCGTATCTTTTTGACTCTGGTATGATTACCTTGTTGTTGCGGAACACGAGGCCATCCTGCGCGTGCATCTCGTCTCGGTACCCCCAGTAGGTCCGAAGTTGTTCTGGGACTTCGAGCTTATGAAGAGGCCAGCTTATGTCTTTGCATATTCCCGCAGCTTTGTCAGGTTGGTGTCGTCGCCGGTTGCTGCAAGCAGGTCTTTCAAACAGTGCTCGGAGGCTGAAATGCAATTAAGAACATTGACTTGAAATTGCTCGTGTTCTTCCATGCATGATTTTCTGGGAAAACGAGATAAAGCATCTGCTAGGAACAGTTCTTTGCCAGGTTTATACGTCACGATGATGGGGTAACGTTGCAACGTCAGTCACATGCGTTGCAAGCGTAGAGGGCACTGGTGAAATGGTTTACTGAATATGGCCTCCAGTGGCCGATAGTCTGTCTCAACTATTACTGCATGCTGTCCAAATAGATAATCATGAAATTTGGTGCAGCCGTGCACTATCGCGAGAGTTTCCTTTTCTATCTGAGCATATCTTTGCTGGGAATCTGTGAGTGACCGTGACGAAAACGCAACGGGGTGAAAACGCAGAACGGCGCCTACCTCGAATTGTCTTGCGTCAACTGATAAGGTAACTGCTTTCTTGGGGTGAAAATAACAAATGACCGGGGCTGTTATCCCGATCTGGCGCAACTTTTCGAAGCTTTCTTGCTGCTTTTCTGTCCAAACCCACGCGATTTCTTTGCGCAGCAAAGACCGAAGAGGGGCGGTCACTATACAGACATGTTAGTGATGAAACGTTGCACAAAGTTTATCGTGCTCAGAAAAACTTGCAGTTCCTTACTATTCTTTGGTGCGTTTCCAGAATCTCTTGTACGCGTTATGGATCCACTCGCAAGCCGCCCGCAGTGAGCACGTGTCCCAGGTAGCGTACCTCGGTCTGGAAAATTGAACATTTCTTCAAGTTAAGTTTCAGGTTATGTTCGCGACGACAGCGTGTTAAAAGAAGCTGCAAGCGGTAGTCGTGCTCTTCTTTTGTCCTGCCCCATAAGAGGATGTCATCCATTACTACCAAGGGCGTCCGCAGAATTTTTTGCAGGGGGGGGCCCATTGGTTGTTGGCGCCGGAGGGGGGGGGGGGGGGTATATTCGTAGCGAAAAGGCACTATTTACGGAGTAAATTTATTTATTTATATATAAATAAAAAATAAGCAAAATACACACATGAAAGAAAATTACAAGCAGCAAATTAAAGCGCGGATTGTAGAGATACATTGGAGTTTATCAACAAAGAAACAATTAAAATTAATAAAAATGCAAAAAGATACTATCAATACTCGAAGTGCTCAGTCTTACTGCATACGGGTTCTCGACTCACCCGAATTGATGACCAGCACACAGCGCAATATGTTCACAAACACGCAACTACAGTCACTCAGTCAGTCTTCCTTGAACAGCAACTGTAGGCGCCTCGGATTTTTCTGGGCGAATTGCGTAGTTACACGGGTGATAAATTCATTTCTGTGCTTCATTACACGCTCTCAGTGCACAGTCATCATATATATTGATTGGAAAAATGGTTGAACGAGTACGTTGAAAACAAAAGATGACTATATATACAACGAAAACTTATTTACAAGATAAATGCACGCTCGCAGCTTCATACACCTCGCTCCATCTTGCTCGCGCATCCGCACAGTCGAGCAACCGCACACACACTGCTCGCCGCTCGTCGTTTTCTCGTCCGCTGTCTTGGTTGTTCTCACCTTCGTTGACAACCCGCCACTAAAAACACCGAAGCACAAACACAGAGGCGCGCACACGTGCAAGGGCTTACTTGCCACAATATCCACGAATGCGCACTTTTGGGGTGTAAGGAACGCCGCGCGACTTCCGAGGGGAAGGGACACCCGCAACTAATTCGGCCGGAAAATTTGTTTTTGTGCTTTTATGGGGTTCAGAGCCCCAAAACGACTCAGGCTATGAGGGACGGAGTAGTACAGAGTTTCGGATAATGTCGACCACCTGGGTCTCTTTACCATGCACTGACACGCACAGTACATGGGCGCTGTTGTGATTTGAGGCCCAGCCAGAGGTGACAGGCGAGCCAGGCAGGCGCCATCGGGCTGCGTTGACCAAAGGCGCTGGTTTTCGGAGAAGACGCAAGGAACGCTGGTGTGGGGGCGCCTCTGGAGACTGCGTCGCCGTGAACAAAAGCAGCTAATCCCCTTTGCCGAAGGTTCTGAAAGCGGCGCTTCTACCGCACCGAGCTCTCCCGTGGATCGGAGGAGACAGCGCGCGGCGGCGGCGCCAACTCGTCGCCCGCTTGCCCCTGAGCAGCCCGACAAAGCGGGGGTGGACACGGCTGATTTGTCCTTCCCCCCTCAAGAATTCATCGGTGGCCGGCGTACGAACGTATCATGATTATAGCGAGCGACCTGTGCCCTGTGCACTGTCTGCCTCCGTGTCGCTATCTCTCTAGAGATCAAAGAAACAGACACCCATCTCAAGACGGCTCGAAACACATGCTCGCCGGTGCCGCTGCATGTCTGCAACAGGTCGTCCTTCAGCAGAGCTGGCCGTGGCGTGGTTTGAAAACGGCGGAACGACGCGCGCCCGGACGCGGCATTTCGCAGATGTGACCAAGGCTTCAAGCGTCGAAGCGGGGCTGCTTTTACCCTTTTGGCTGAGCGCACCACCGCCCCTGGCGTGCGGCCATCACTCACGGTTCGTGTGAGTGATTTTCCAAGGGGGTGCAGCCGCCCCCCCTTGCCCCCCCCCCTCCGGACGCCCATGATTACTACTGCGACGTTTGGCAAACCTTCTAGCACGCGATGCATCGCTGCCTGAAGCACTTCCGGGGCTGAGGCAACTCCGAAAGGCATGCGCAGGGAGCGATATCGTCCGTAAGGTGTGCTCATTGTCCTGTCGACTGCGCCATGTAGGAGAGCTGAGCAAGTCTGACGTCACTCGCTCCAGAATAATCTGCGCATGATCCAGTAGGTCAGCACACTGCATATGTATGCCATCCTATCCTACGTTGATCCTACCGGGAATAAACGTTGTTCATCACCTGATGTCGGCCCGTGCACGTGGTGGCAGCGGTGCCCATTCACTATGTCGGCCCCGTCGACGCTGCTCTCAGTGGATCAGTAGCTGAACGCCTAGGTTTTATTTGTCGCGTGCAAAATGTGCACGCAGACCCGTTGCACCCAGCAGCGCAATCGTTTGAAGATGTTTTCAGTGGACTGGGGCAGTTAAAAGGCATTGAGTACACGATGAAGCTAAAGCCCGGATCCGTGGGAGCGGTCGTGCCGGCGAGGAGAGTTCCGGTGGCCCTTCGAGAAAAAGTGTTAACTATGCGTAGCTGCCGCTATTCGTTGGCCTAATCATGAATGATCAGACTTGATCCAGTCGATTAAAACTTAACTCGGTGAATTTATTTATATGTTAAAACAAAGAATCAATAGCAAGCAACTGCACATCTCTCGGAACGCTTGAGCAGTCAGCGAAGCAAACTGCTCGTCGTTCGGCGTCCGGAGTACAACTGGTTCTCCCCACGCTGTCTAAAGCCCCTTCCAACCGCGGCACCTTTGGGTGAGCCGGCAAGGCTCCTAACTGATTTCTTCGGAAGACCTGAGCGCGAGCCTCCCCCCCCCCCCCCCCCCCCAGGCGCTCCCCGGGCCAGAAGGACATGTGGCGGAAAGCGACAAGTGGGAGATGGCACAAAAAAAAAAAAAACACTAATGGGCGGTAGGGTGAGCCCGTCCTTGACCGTCGCGCCGGAAGGTCGCAACAAAGAGGAGCTCCAGCGCATGGAAGAACAAGGAGTCATATCCAAGGTAAATGAGCCAACAGAATGGTCCAGTCATGTATGGTCATGGTAGTTGAGAAAGAAAAAGTACGCATCTGCCTAGACCCCACAGCACTAAACAAAGCTTTGCTACGAGAGAACTACCCCATGCCGACCCTTGAAGATGTTGTGCCTAGGCTTGCCGGAACAAAGTTCTTTCCTGACGCTGCGTCTAGAGTTTTATTCTGGCAAATCAAACTAGCTGACGCAAGTTCGAAGCTCTGCTACAATAGTTAAGGGCATATGATATTCGGTGCTGTTATATTTCGTCCCACAGATTGACATGCAGAAGAACTGAACTTCAATCAGATTGACATGTCACATCATCATCATTTCATCATCATTTATTTGTCCCTTAAAGGCCCCTGGGGGGTACTACATAAGGGGGGGGGGGGGGGGGAGTAGTACATTCAACATGACTCACATTGGTGGGAAAAAAAAGAATTAAAAAAAAGAACAAACAAGAAAACACACACACGACAAAAGCATAAAGAGAAATAAAGTCACGAAAGGGAAATGAAACAATTTATACAGCAAGATAACACATCAGATGTTCTTTAAACCTTACTGGATCGCTTTCAATGACAACCGATTCTGGAAGCCGATTCCAGTCTTGAATAGCGGCTGGCAAAAAAAGATTTGTTAAAGGCATTAGTTGATCCGTGTAAACGTTGGATGCTCATGGAGTTGAATAAACGGGATGACGTGCGCACAGGAGGGACTAGAAGGGACTCGCGTAGGTTAGGAAAATTGTGATATAATTTGTGCAATAAACATAAGCGAGAAACTTTGCGTCTAAGGGCTAGTGGGCTGATAGAGATGGATGACTTGATAGCGGTAATACTGTGGTGAAAATCGTAAACTGAAGTAATGAAGCGTGCCGCACGATTCTGAATGGATTCAATGGTGTTAATTAAGTAAGCCTGGTGAGGAGACCAAATTGCTGATGCGTACTCAAGTTTAGTGCGAATGAAAGTCTCGTATGCTAGTTTACGGATTGATAGCGGAGACAGTGAAAGTGACCTTCTAAAAAAACCCAGTGTTCTTGATATATCAGCAACGAGTTGAGTGATGTGTTTTTCCCACGTCAGTTTGCTGCTGATTGTGACACCTAAGTACTTATATGATTCAACGTGCGAAAGGATAGTTGATTGAAGAGAATAAGGATACGTAATATTAGAATGCTTGCGTGAAATTTGCATAAATTTGCATTTAGTTATGTTTAGCTCCATCAACCATACGGAACACCAATTATCTATTTTTTGTAAGTCGTTTTGTAGGATAACCTGGCCGTCGTGAGGGGAAATGCGACGATATAACACACAGTCGTCCGCGAAAAGACGAATGGACGAAGATATGCCGGATGGGAGATCATTGATAAATATGAGAAAGAGCAGGGGCCCAAGCACAGAACCCTGCGGCACGCCTGAAATCACTTCATGAGTTGCTGAATGATAACCGCCGATGACGGTATATTGAAACTGTTTAGTGAGGAAACAGTTAATCCAGGATAATGTGAGGGGATCAATATTGAGGCAAGAAAGTTTAGACAGAAGACGTCGGTGCGGGACGCGATCGAACGCTTTTGAAAAGTCTAAAAATATGACATCGGTTTGAAATAATGATTCCAAATGCAAATGAAGGTCAGTAGTAAATTCAAAAAGTTGTGTCTCGCATGAGAGACCGGGGCGGAAGCCATGCTGCTTAGAAAAGAAAAATGAGTTATTGTGAAGGTGGCTGGCGACTTGAGAGTATATAATGTGTTCCATGAGCTTACATGCAATGCACGTTAATGAAATTGGGCGATAGTTGGACGGGTTTGAGCGGTTTCCTGATTTGAATACTGGCACTACCTTGCTTAGTTTCCAGTCTTCCGGAAGCGAGCTGCCGGTTAATGACTGGGTGAATATGATTTGCAAGATCAGGCTAGAAATTATTTTAGTGGACTTCATATTCTTCTCTTAATTTTTACTTGTCAGAAACAATGCTGAATTTAATGCTGGACATTATGCGAATTAATCGTCAAACATTTTCGCAGCTCTCTGGTAAAATTTGCTCACTGCTGTGGTGTGACGGATACTCCTTACATATGTATTGTTGGCAACAAATGAAACGCGAACAAGAGAACTGAAACGCCAGCACAGAAACACAAACATAACAGCTCGTGGATAAGAAATACAAGCAATGTTGATTAGCACTTCTAAAGAACAGTGTTCACGCTTTCGAAATGAAATTAAACTCCTTATTTAGTATCAAGCTTTTCCCTCCGGCTAAGGTCTTCTCATTTCGCTGTTCGCATTTCAGTTGTCTTGTTCGCGTCTTATTTGTTGCTGATAGCACCTTTCAAAACCGATTAATGTAGCCATAAAAAATATTAAAACAACTTGATCATGCATAGTGAGGCCCCAAAATGGCCCGCTCACATTTCATTCTGTTTGGCTGAAGTCTTGAAGCCGACTTCTGTGTCAGTACTCATCGGATCCCAGACATATAACTGGCGAGAATATATACAATCGATGGGCGGCTGCATTCAGCTGTAGGGACGGAAGCGGCCTGTTCTTTTTGCTTTGACGCGGCACCTAAGACCATTGTCGTTGTGTTTGAGACGCCGCGCGGCAAATATGAAGTGCCGAAGAGCGACAGAGGATGCGGAACCTGCAATGCAATTGCAATGCAGCCTAGGATGATAGCGTGTGCACATTTTTTTAGGACAAGGATGTCAAATAAATAGAAACGCACTGAAACCGCGTAACAAACAACTGTCGCCAGGGGTGTGAGCCGGACGCGCGCACGTAAACAGCAGACGACGCGCGCACTCAGCGCGCGCGCGCTCTCGCGCTCCCCTCAAGACCGGCCACCGCAGCGTCGCAAGGTGGCGACTCTGCAGCGGCGTCGTCTGCTGAGGGCGAGCCCTCACCTGCCCTTTCGTCCGGCTTCGAAAAATATGACGTAACGGCCTCTCCCGTGGATTCCTTCCTTCCTCCATGAGGCAACGCGATCCCGGCAGTCCCGCCGACAACGGCGACGCCTAGCTGCCTAGCTGGCCTTGTCGCCTTGCGTGGAGGAGTAGCCTTCCCTGGCCTTGTGCCGTACTTACGTCGTTTACGTCCATTGAGTGTACGCGTTTATGATTACTGACCGTACCGCTGTGCCCACTGTCCCTTTGTCACTGAGCTGTACCGTACTTGCGCAACAGCTACACCTACGGGCAACGAACGCTTAGATCTGCTGCTTAATTGTAGCGCTGAAGCTATAAGTTTCGTGAAGCTCGCCCTGGCTCTCAGTTTCGGTCGGCGTTGCGCGCACAAGCACACGCACGCACGCGCGTCTAGTAGCGACGTAGTTGTGTAACATGTAGACGCACGTAGCAACGAGATTAGGGCCTTCCTATCGTGCATCGGTCGTTAATGGGAAGTTAAACACAACGCGAACGGTCAATTTCCAAAACCCAAAGACCACAACATCGTCTGGTAGATTGCCAGCCGTCATGCCAAAAAAGGTGGGTGGCTATAATTAGCCGAAAACGCCTGAACGCCCTGAACATTCGGCACTCGGGCGCGCGCTGCAGGTAGAGTTCTACCAAGGTTATGTTTATTCCAAATCTTGTTTTGGCCCACAGTTTTGACGTCCATGAGTTTTCTCGGCTGCGACAACAACAGCTTCGCTATGAGGGGACTGCACCAGATCCTGGTCGAAGTCAAACCTGAACTGAAGCCGCTACCTGGCGTCGCTCTGCTGGCCAAGTCGCACGGCCTCAAAGCACCGCCGACTGATCGCTATTCGTACGGGGTTGACTGCGACGAGGTCTACCCGGGCATATTCGTCGGTGACGAGTGAGTCCTTTTTCTCCAGTTCTGATAACGCGCCTGTGGCTGCACGGAGCGGACGTTTGTTCTGCATTTCGACCCTGTACTGTCCTACCATATATCCATTTGAACTTCGGCAACAGCTTGGCGCACCTTGCGGCTAACAGTGTTTTTGCATCTTCGCGACCGCAAAGAAGTTTTGGTGCGGATTATGCTTTAATATAGTTGTTCAGCATAGAGCTGGCACCCTTTTGGTTATTTTCGATGTCTCTCTGTGGCCACATTGCAGTATTGAGCACACTTTCAACCGATTGTGCACCTGCTGGACAAGCCAGATGTATCGATTTTCTGGCTTGGCTTATGCTGTGGATGTTGATGAACACCTTTTATTTGCAGATTACAAACACCACATAATTACTCATTGGGGTACAGCTATGCAAATCTGCATGCTGTAAAGCTATATTTCTGCTACTAGCTGGACTGCTTTCCTGTATATAGTGACTGGATCACACATTAAACTAAAATAAGTGAGCCTTTAATGAGAGTATTTTTCTTTCATATCGCCCCATTTGTGTCAGGGGTGGCACAAATAGCTAATGCTATGAAATTTTCGATCAAAGTTTAATGCTGTGGGATTTGCCTACACATCACTATAATTGAGAGATGTGTGCTTATTGTCAGAGGAATAGCAATGAGCTGAAGAGTTACCAAATTTCTTGTTATATTCAATAGTAAATGAACATACCTGAGGAGCTTTATCAGGGCAAAAAAAGGACATGAATACTTTTACTTCTGCAATGGGAATCTTGCTTTTAATTAAGTGCTCTTCATTGCTGAAGAGTTGTGTGCATGGGTATTGTAGAGTTGTATCTTATGATAGGTGTGACCAATGTGCAGGGGTGCCGCACGCAACAAGCATTACCTGCGTGGCCTTGGGGTGACCCATGTTCTCAACGCGGCAGAAGGCCCTCAGTTCGGTCAGGTGGACACCAACCAGGCATTTTATGACAGCCACGCCATTTCCTACTTGGGCCTGCGTCTTGTTGACATACCACAAGAAGATATAGCTGCACACTTCGATAAATGTGCTGACTTCATTGAGGACTGCCTTGAGCACAATGGTAAGTAGTCCCGTGCAATCATCAATGCTGATACAGCATTTTAAATCTGTGCAAATAATTTCATCCAAAATTATTCTTACTGTGCTTGTGGCCATGCGATAATGCTTTTGTGGTGATGAACTAACGTTATATGATATTTTAGTCATAAATTAGCACACTGTTGTTGGCACTTGCTCCTTTGCGCACACGAGTTCTGTAGGCATTTCTAGTCTCCATGGTTGGTACATCTCCATGCAGGGCTAACCGTAAGCTGAAAATTATAGGTAACTTCAAATTTGAAAAAGCAGCACAAGCATGTCTGTTGTTTTAATGCATGAAATCCTGGTGGTCAAAATAGGTTTTAACTACCCACTGCAGTGCCGAAGTGGCTTTGGTGTTTGACTGCTGATCATAAGGTCGCCGGAACGAACCAGGCCGCGGTGGCTGCATTTTGATGGAGGCGAAATGCAAAAAAACGCCCGTGAGCTGTACGATGTCAGAATACGTTAAATAACCCCAAGTGGTTTAATTTAATCCAGAGCCCTTCACTACGGCATCCCTCATAGCCTGCATTGCACTGGAATGTTAAACCCCACATACCAGTTACTACAGATTTCAAATCTGCAACCTTTGTCTAAACTTTATATGCAGTTTACTGGCATACTTGTCGCATGCTACAGCACTGTGCTGTACTAGTTGATGGCAGATGCATAGCTACACCATTGGGTGAGGGGAATATCCTTTTGTTTTGAAAACCCTCCAAAAATGTTTTTAAGTTTGCACGTTTAATGGTGGGAATACACCACTTGTGGCAACTGTGCCATATCTGTAAACAACCTATGTGACACTACAGTGAGGAGCTTTTTATTTCATTTGTGCCTGCACTACCAGAATATGCAATTCAAGCTACCAACAGAGGTGTAGCAACCAGTAGATGGATGGAGATGGATGTAAGTAGTATGCAATGCATTCATATCATTTGTAGTGAAAAGAGTGACCAATGAAATACAGGTCTATCTCGCACGAATTTCACTGGGTAGTGCAGTGTCCTCAGGTTTCAGTGAATATCTTGGCTTCACTGACACACTCTTGCCTCTTGCCACTGGCATCTATAACTAGCATGGTTGATTCACAGGCTTAGAAAAAAACGCTTAAAAGACTAATGAGGGAACATAATCAGATTGCTACCTTATACTTTGCTTGTTTGCACTGCTGTTCTTACTGCTGCACACACTGCTGCTGTTCAGCTGTTCGCATGCACCAACTTTCTGCTGCTACTTCTGGTCATTGCCACTTTACGTCGCATTCTTTCTATTATGCTATTTTGTGGCTGTCCATTAAGGATGAAAATATGGGGGTCAGAGTGACACAGACAGCTTTGTGTGTGTCTGTATGCTGGTTCCTTGTGTTCCTGCACACTGCTTTTCTGGCATGAACAAGTACAAACACAAAGTTCTGTTCTCCGTCCAGCCTTCATGTTCCTGCATGCCATTCAGTCTGCTGCTAATGCCTTTTAAACTTCTCACTACTGAGACTCCACATCTTTGTCGGTTGCCCACACCCATCTGTCCTGTTCTGTTGCATTTTCTAAACATTGGTTTTGGGCCCCTGTTACAGTTCTTCTCTCCTTGTCGAGCACAATATGGATGGCAGTGCACCAGTGCGTTACTTTCACACATGACATCACCTGGCCATAGCAAAACTCAAGCCCTGTCATGATCTAGAGCATGCTCTTTCCTTCCCATCACTTTCTGTTGGCTTCATTAGCAGTTGCATTTTTTTCAAACATGTATGTCAAAAAACCAAGCACACACAAAGTTCCTTGGCTGCTATGTAAACGGTTTCGTGTCTTGGAGTTTGTTGGGACTGAATATGCACCTGAAATGTCCAGTTGTTGATTTATGGGGGCATGAAGCTGGAAACTTCAGTGACTCTAATAGGGGCTGGTCAGTAATACTTATTAGGCTAAGAATGCTTGCAAATCTGTCAAACTGCTTAAAGAGGTATGAGTGCAACACAACTGTTGTGTGCAACAGAGGAGCTCACTTTCAAGGTGAGAGTTGTATCTGCGACTTTCCTCGACAGAGTGTCATCTCAGATGTCTGCAGGAACGGGAGAGGAAAGGGTGTAGGTAAGGGAAAGCACAGCGGAACACACAATGGCGACTACCTGCATCACTTGCACTCAGCTCTGTGCCTTGGTGTGGGTAAGGGAAAGCATAGTGGAAATTCTGAGGGGAGGGGAGACTTGCAACCACCTATGGCACACGTCCTCGGTTTTGCACAGCACGGGCAAACACAGTGGAAGCTGCAAGGGAGGGAAGTGTTGACAGTACCGCACTACCTGTGCTTGCTTTCCCAACACAGCTCTGCGACACAGCTGTTGCTGAGTGTCATGGAGCTTAAGAGAGAGCGTTGTTGGGCAAGTCGGTCAGACATTTCAACAAAGGGTACTGCACATACAGACAAGGACGAGTTGTGTTAACCTTCTCATCCTTGTCCGTGTGTGCGCAGCACCCTTTGATTTATGTAGCATTGCATAAATGTGTATTTTTTTTACTACATTTGTATTTACTTTGCACTTCCTACATGTGCTTTCGAATTGTGCTTGTTGCATTTTCTGTGCTATACAGTATCGCAATTTTCTCTTGCTCCTAATTAGTGGCACTATTGTATTAATGATAATAAATTCATTTTCACCTTACTTTTTGGCATCAATGTTGCTAAAGTTTTTATAGCAGGTACTTATTTACTTTTTGCCAACTACAAGGTGTGTTCCAAACATCCATGGCTATTTCCATCACTTGATTTTGTCTACAGAGTAGACGTACCTTGCATCACCTTATCCATCCATACCCACATGACCGAGCCCCATACAGTTTCTCAATATTACCTGGAGGGAATAGTGGCGCTACTGTCTGTGAGAGTTTCTTAAAGAGCACTTCAGCCATTTGGTGCGGCATGTTGGGCTGACAACGTGGATTCCGCCTCTGAATCGGTAGCTGTGATGCGATGCTCTCCTCTGCGCATAGATTAAATTATTTTATTAGTGCTTTTTTCACTTCAGTAGATTTAACACAAGTGTTAGGTTGGCATGCAAACTTTCACAGCACTTCTTCGAGGTTTGCCATGAGAAGAGTGTTTCATGCCCCGCAATAGCCAAGCCAATTACGAAACCTCATCTTCCCAGCATTCGTGCACCTCTCCATGGTGGATGAACTATTGCAGCATCAGCTTTTCCTCTATGTAATATTGAGAAACTCTACGACCCAGCCCCACTCTGATAATATTCTTGGCTGTGCTCCTTTTTGACAGCAATCTCTTTTCACTATCTTGCAGCCTTGGTTGCCCTAGAGCATGCTATTGCCCACCAGTTTTGTTTAAAATGTTTTATGTAAGGGTCAAGCTATTGCTCAGAATGTGAGCCAGGAATGCAACCACTGCTAATCCATGTTGTTCAACAGGGAAGGTGCTGGTGAACTGCCGCATGGGGATGTCGCGGTCTGCAACCATAGCCATTGCATACTTGATGATCAAGAAAGGAATGACTGTAGATGATGGTCTGCGCACCCTTCGCATGAACCGGGCAGTACGGCCCAACAATGGCTTCCTCTTGCAGTTGGTCCAGCTGGATGCCAAGCTGCGCAGCTAAGATTTCTTAACCTCCTCTGGGACTGCATCAGTGTCTCATGCTCAGCAGATGCATTGTGCAGGCAGTGTTCTGGGAAGAATGTCAAAACTGCTTCATGGCAACGATTGGTCCCTCCTCTTTGTGTGTCCCGTTTGTTTGCCCTGTGATGCTTTTGTTGCTAAAAACCTTTTGGTTCTTTCTAGAACAGATGGCTAAGGAAATGTTGGTTTTACTATTTATTCAGCGTAAGCACAAATTGTTATCTTTCATATGTTTATGGGTTCCAAATAAGTAAATGCATTTTGGCTTTTATCCCAGTGTTGCAAGCAGTAGAATTTTATAGATGTTGTGATGATGAAACAAAAGCTGTGTTGTCAGTTTAGAAAAGCATTGATATAAGTGAACATCTTAGCAAGCATGGTAGTTAACTGACCTGCATTGTGTAATGTGGTTGTACTATAGTGAGCATTTGGCACCTAAATATACGTGCCTAGTTAATGGCACTTGCCGGTATACAGAAAGTATAGTGTAATATGTTCAGTCCATTGGTTGCTGTGATTAAAAAAAAATTGCTGGGTAATATAGGAATGCTTTCCTGAAAGCAAAAACTATTGATTTTATTGTATAGATATTAAGTTTCCAAGGCTCTGACTGACAAGTGAAAGTCTTGGTTGACGTTTTGTGCTAAATGACCATTGTGTGGCAATGTATTGTACCTTTGTACAATGAAAATGTATTTGCAGCTGGCTCAAGGCGCAAGGGCAGTTGCTACATGATTCTTAGAAGATCGAAAAAAGTAGTGGGAAAAGAAGTGCCTCGACCTGTTCTAGCACTGCTTTTCACTTTCTAAGATCTGGCTGCTTTTGTTTAGAACTGTATGTTTGGGCCTTATTTAATTTCGACGCTTACCATGCAAACAGTCATTTCTGGGGACCCTATTTTCATGGTACTTTGCATGCATCTGTCATTTGCAGCTGCTGGAATGGGATTGCTGTGACATATGAATACTGCATCTTACTATTCAAGCTCGTCATATTTCTGAATTGTTTCTTTTTACACCCAATGTTTGGATCGTGTTTCAACGCGGTAGCGTTAAAGGCCCTGTTACGCGGAAAATCCAGCATCGGCGTTGCCGTTATCGGCGTTGAGTGGAGTGATGAATAGGGTGGCGTAGGGTGGCTCAGGCAACCACCCCTGGAGAAGTAACCTAGGTGGACAGCCTAGGTCACTTGACCGTGTGGGGGTCATCACAGCCTACCCACCGGATTGTGAGCAAACTCACCAAATTCGTGCAGAGCACATCGTGCTTGTCTGCTTTTGTGTACTTCAAATTGAAATTTTGTAAAAGCTGATTGTTTTCCGGGAGTTATAATTGGCTCAAGCTTTTGCTGCTTTCAGCTTTCAGTTTGATTTTTTTGGCGATCTTCTGGTTTGTGCTTGGTGTTGCACCGTTACCGTTGCCATCCATACATTGTCACAACTTAATGGTTTTGGAGATGCTCCACAACAGGCAACTTTATAGTTACTTAAGGGGGATGTGGCTTTCAACACCAAACTTTTTATTTTTCCGTGAATTTTGGTGAAACTTTTCCTGTGCTTTATAAATGTTTTCAAACTTAAGTGCACAAAATTTAATCATTGTATCTGGAGAATTTTGTTTCATACAAATTTTTTCTCTTGTACACCTTGTGAAACACCTGCAGACTAGACTAGCCATGGTAGAAGACTGGTTCAACATTCACTGCATTTCTGAGTGCATGCTGCGCGTGATGACGTTCTTGGTATTTTTTTTTTTCTGTGACACAGATTTTTTGCTTTAATTTTTTACAAAGCAGTTGGCATAGATGTGTCTGTGGTGGAAGAATAGGATAGGTGTTGGAATGGCTTGCCTTGGACATGGAGTGGGCGTGTCGCGCTGGGTGTGCATTGTTTCGGCCACTTGCCGACAGATGACATAGCAGTAGGGGGGCCCAGGATAGCAGTGCTTGCAGTTGTCACAAAGCATACTCTTGAGCTTTTTTCGCATAAGTTTTTCCACAGTCATGTTTGTGTGACTTAAAATGGGAAGGAAGTGTTCCATGCCCTGCTCTGCGACAGGATACAGCTTTTCTGATGCAGAGCATGTAGTCTGTTCAGTTCGAAAAGTGACAAGCATGCGAGCTTTGTTTACAGCTATTTCAAGGAACAACCGACGCAAATATATTTGTAAAAGGCAGGCAACAGTTGGTTCGCACTTTTGTTTTTATTCATTCAACAGGCTGGTACTCAAAATTGCCACTTTTCTGTGCGTAATCTTTACAACTCCATGTAATGCTACCTGTTTTCAATTTAATCAAGCTTGCCAGATATGCAAATTCTGAAGTTGAATCTAAGAAAGACGTGCCTGTTCTGATGTTCTGGGGCTTGAAACTTTCATTTGATGGCAACCCCAGCCTGACATAAAACTAGACTGATGGGCCGGGAACGCGTTTGTGTTTGACCTCATCTATGCAGCACCAGCAATTTTAGGCTCTATGCAGGGCTATGTAGATCATAAATTGTGAGGTTTAACATCCCGGAGCGTCACATGGGCTATGAAGGATGCCATAGTGGACAGCTCTAGATTAATTTAGACTACCTGTGTTCTTAATTTGTGCTGACATCACACAGAACACAGGGGTTTTTGTATTTCGCCTTCATTGACACACGACTGCTGCAGCCAGGATTGAACTCGCGACCTTGCAGTCAGCAGCTGGATGCCAAAGCCACTGAGCAGTGCCTGGGGGGTTATCTCATGATTATTTGGGACACCTATGCTGCAAGTATTTGAACAGAACACCTTGCCAAAAGTGCCGTGAACGCTTATAAAAGGAAGTGCATGTTCATCTGCCTCATATCAGCATCATTCTCTGAAAAAAGAGGGGTGGCCTCCTTTACTGTAAATGTAACATCTTTGAGATGCTCCATGCTGTCGAGATAAAAAGTCGCAGAAACGTTTACGAGCACACATTGGATATGTATGCTTGACAAGCAGTAGTTTGGATCCTTGTGCTATAAGCACATAATAGTCTCTAAGTTTAATGCTCCGAGGATGAGGCAGTTATGCCAAAAAAGAAAGCTATGACATAAAATAAGACTGTTGCTACGGATGTTAGCAACTGCTTCCATCTATAATTATTCGGCTGAGAGTGTCTTCCTGTCTTGTCTGACATGGGTGTCTGTTTTTCTTTTTCCCTGGATTATGGCTTGCAGTTGTAAAATTGACTGCTACCTTTATTTTCAAATATCAGAACCCTCTGCTAGTTAATTCTGTAGCACTTTTTTTTTACACACACAATCTTTGTTTGAATTTCAATTTCTGAATATGCTGGCTTTGAAAAACCACATGACGTCAAATTTATTTTGCGCCGGATAATCCTTTTCTGCACGGTGGTACAACATACGTCTGCACTAGAACAAGCTTTAATGCTGATTATCGCAGTCATTTTTGACAAACCTACCCTGGACATTTGGCTCTATCCCATAAGCTAGGGACAGATGCTCATCGTGCTGCAGATATTTCACAAGACATATCTGCAGAGATGAGGTTGCAGTGACCAATATTCATCTAATTAGTATTGTGCTCGAATTATTTTGACTCGCTCCAGTTGAGAGGGACGGCCACAGAAAAATTCTCATGGCACATACATAATCCCATCAACACACAAGCTTATTCAATGACTGCAAGCTTGAATTCTCATCTAAATTTACTTTTAGTGTGCAGAGGAACTGAATTCACATGTTTTATCGCCGCTGTTCAGATTATGTTGATGGATGGAGCCTGTATGTTTGAAAACCACGCTACCAAAGGTCCCAGTTCCAGTAGCACCATCTGCCGAGAGTGGCATGTAACATACTGCCTGGATGACCTTCTTATAGCCAGCTATCATATTCTTCCACTGTGACGTGTCTAAAATGTAAACATGATGTCACACCAAATATCTACAATTTATCAAAATGGAAAAACAAGAATGTCATTTCATAAAAGGAGTTCTACAAGTGCAACAAAACAAATGGGGTCAAAATAGACGAAACAGTCGTGAAGAAACCTGTTGCATAAAGTGAGCATCCAATCAGAAAACGATATAGGAGGAAAAAGATATTTTGGGCATTTCCCCGATGTGCAGTGCCACCGCTGTGCAGTGCCATCGCTGTGCACAAAATTTTTTTAGAGTACTTCCTGATGGATTTCAGCTATGAAACTTCGGGACAGCATAGAAAACAAAATGTACGAGTGGGTACAATGATTTAAAAAATATATATATATTTTTTGGCCATTTATTGCGATTTGAAAGCCACGTCCCCCTTTAATCCAGTTGATCACCTTAGATTTTGGTAGTTTATCTTATTGCTGTCCAACATTTTTTTTTTTTTTGGGGGGGGGGGGGGGGGAGTGCTGCGTTTAGGTGGTTGTAGCACGTTCAGTGCAAAATATTAAGGTTAACAAACAGTGTAAGTTACTTTTATAAAATAGTAATTTCTGCGCACAAATTACTGGGATTTCTTGGCAGTTCTTCCAAGTTCATGCCTCAGTGTCTGCACGGGTATAGTTTTCTTGCTTTATACGGATCAAGTTTTACAGTGCTTATTGTGGTCTGCTGCTTTGCTGTTGCCATAGCATTTGCATAAGTGAGCAGCTACAGCAGCCTTGCCAGCATTTTCAGTCATATAAGTATACTGTTACGTTGTCTTTAATATAAACTTTGTTCTTATGGCTTTTAATCATCTGTTTTAAATATTGAGAGCTTGTAGCAGTGCTTGCATGGTATTTTTTCAAGCAGCTAAGCTCAAAATGTTTTTAAATACTGTGCACTGTGTTGAGATTGACGGGAGGGGGGGGTCTTGCCTTCTGGCGGAAGCTGGGTATACAATCAGAGTTCCTTTGAGTTTTCTACTATTTTTCAAAGGACGTGTGCTCAGTAAGCTGTTTTGCCTAAAGAGATTAAGGTGCACAAGTGAGCACTTTCAGTTGTATTTGCGAACGGCAAATTTTGCATTTGCAGTTTGCTGGCTTTGGCTGGTTGCCTTGCGAGCCAATTTCCATGGCTGGCTTATTCTGTGGCACAGATTTTGTACTGTATTGTCGGCTTAGAAGTTATGAACTGTTGACATTACTCATCTGGCTGACGTTCGCCTACCAGATGAAGGCCATACTCTATACTTTCTTGGTCTTTGACAGAGGCGGCTGTCTAGAGTATTGCACAGTTAGTTACCAACAGCAAAGAGAAAACTGCATTCTGGCTCTACACTTTGAGCACATTATCCTGCGATTCCCAACACCATGGAAGGGTTGCCAGTGCAATATTTGGGGCTGTGTGGAATTCTTGGTGAAACAAGGTGATAAACATGGACAGATAAAGAAACATCATCTGCATGGGTGTTTTTTGCACTGCTCTACCAAGGATTGTAGGAAACGAAACTCGCCCCTTGTCACACCTTGTCGACTGCGCGGAGTAACGAAAATTAGGGTGCACACTGTAATGTCTGCCCCCCTATGGATTTTTGATGGATTTATCTGACTGTGCATTAAATGTAACGTCACATAGGTGTGCTCTAACAAGTGCCACTGGCACTTTAATGTTGTTCTTCATAACTGTACCACAATATGTTATTTCAGTCCACCTTTGCCACCTGTAGTGGCACTATAGTCAGCTTTATACAATACAAAGGTAACTAAGCTCCTAATAAGCATTCATAATTCGTCACTTGGATAAACGAGAGCAAAGAACATGTTCCTTTTTCAAGATGTTGGCTGAGTGATGCACTGTGATTGTTTTAGCATTTATACTGAGTGCCATGCTTCAGGTAAGTAGTATGCACTCACACTTGAGGCATGCAGACGTGCAATATCTTGTGTTTGTCTGAAGCAGTTTTGGTTTTTATGGCCAACCCCGCTGGAGAAGCCTAACACTGCTTAGTAAAGCGTTCCATATTTTGTTGGAGTGTTTCCGGGGAAATTATATTATAGCCCAGTATGTTTACAGGGCACCTCATATTTTATTCATTGGTTTGAAAAATTGCATTTGCTTTGACGTAGTCTTAAAGCAGTGCACTTGTTTGAGGTATCATGCAGAGTGATATTTATTTTGCATGCTCAACTGTTACAGGCATTAGGAGTTGATGTGCGACTAGTGCCGCCAAATGTTGACATGGATCTCCGATATGTTTTTAGAAGCACTGTGTTCACTCCTCTGTGTATTGTGTTGCATATATCCTAACATGCAAATTAGCATAGCGAATCCTGTGGATGCAAAAGCAGTGCTGCATATTTATGTCCTCTCTTAACAGGTTCCATTCATTTTAAAGAAAATTTGTTGCAGTTTTTGTATCTGAAAAGTTGCAACATTTTGGCAATACCTCGACTTGACCTGTTAAAGCGCAGTACTGTTACTGCAGTGTGTCACCTTCCTTGTTCATCGTCTTCTGTGCGTAACAGACTGCCTGCTCTTCGTTTTTTGGTTGAGGCACAGTGGAAGTGCGAAAAGACTTAAGAATATACTGCAAAGGGCTGGTTTGATTGTTGCCTTCTGAGCCTGCAGAGTATGGTCTGAACTAAAGAAAAGAACAGTTAATTAAAATGGCCTGTTGCGAAGTGAGAATTGGGTGGAAGCAATGTCACTACTTTCACAGAGTCATTGCACTGCAGCTGGATCAGTGTTGTGTGATAAATTACTTCATTGGTTTTTGTTAAAACTGGCTAATGTATAATACTCTGTGCACCTCAGTTTTACTTAGCCTGAAAGTGCCTGAAACTGCAAAAGCCATCTTTACCGCAGCAAACACTTGGGCAATATTCAAAGCCCAAAATATGGAATATTAGTTGCATATTCCTATTCTTTTTTCAAAAACATTCGAGGCTTGTGGAGTGACTGATGTAGTGCAGACCAGGGAAAGTGACCTCCCCCTTTTTTTTACTTGCACTTACTGTGTCGCCAACACCATCAAGCCAGGTAGTGGCCAGAAAGCCATGAAATCGTGTGGAGCCCTTGATGGTCGTAACTTTTAGCTAGGAATTCACACAATTTCTGGAGTAGTGATGTCATACTTTAGCTTGAAATTGTGAATGTTGTGAGTGTTTGGGCTTGAACAAGCTACACAAGTGATGCGCAGTATTTGATAGATCCATTATCCTTGTGTAGTCTTCGAAGTATTGTTGAAGGGTAGGCATGTCTGTAAGAACATAAAATTTGACATACTTTAATGTCTTCTCTTGTTTGACCACGCAAATATACAATCCAGAAAGGAATTTAATAACTAATGGTATTTGAGCTGTACCAAGCAGTGCTAGTATGGAAACTAGCCGGTACATAGAATTGTCATTGCAAGCACAGTGCGACAGCTTAAAAGGCACAGCTTTTGTGGCCTTTTCTAACTTTTGGTATATAGTGAAGCCACAAGAAGTAGCGATTATATGAAAGTTAGTGGGCATTGTGGCATGTTAATGGTCTCGTGTTTTGCACTTCAAGCATTACACATGCCTCCTAGAGGGCCTCACATTTTTCACATAGTGGATTATTTATGGGAATGTTCCCACTAGTCTACAGTTCGGGCGGTATTTGTTGAACACCGCAGAAATTGTCATTTGATTTGATGGCTAATTTAGACAACCTTTACCTCTCTAACGTATGAAGATTGCAAGTTTGGATCTCTTTTACCTTGGGCCAGCTTGTAGCTGTCCAATTTCATACATTCTTTTGCACTTTGCTACTAGAGAAACCTTTCCTATAGCCAGTATAGCATTTGCGTTAACTGCTGCGATGTGTGCATGATGTGCACTGCACACAATTGCTGCACACTGCACAGAATCAAATGAGCAGCATGGCAGCATAGGAGCTCTAGCAATTATAAACACAAATTTTATTCATGTTCCTTTGTAATGTGTTTGCTAGTGCCCTTCAGTTATTCATGTGGTGTCTCGTCATTTAATTCCTCCATGCAGAGAATAGCGCTTGTAGCAACTTGCGCCTCATGGCTGTTAAAGCTTGGCATATTATTGTACACACGTGTGTACGTGGCCAAGTTATCATTGTTTATTTTTGCCTAGTTTGCGCTGAAACAGTTCGTAGTGTGCATTTCAGTACAGTAGTGGTGGATTTAGCAATACAGGAATAACTGCACATTTAAACATCTGTGCATGCTGCTTAGCTTGCGTCACATGAACTCTGTGAACAGTTTTCCGGCTAAAGAGATTTTTCATTTGAGGGATGTCAAGTCGCTTCTCTGGTTTTTGTGGCACTTGTTCAAATAAGAATGAATGAAAGGTCTGAGCAGAAACAGCTCTAAAGCTACAGATTATTAAAGACACACTGAGGAGAAGTTCGTCCAGTTATTGTTCTCAGCAAAAATTCATTCTCTGGCTCTTTCTGGGTATGTTGACATTTATTCAGCAGCAAAAGACACATTTATTGCGGAGAAAATTGGAATTAAAAACCTTCCCACCAGATGACTGAAACACGCACGACGGCCTTACCGAAAAGGATGGGGTGCCACCGGTTCGAAGTGAATGGCGGTGTAGCAAAACCTCTGGGACCTGCATCCCAAAATCGGTGCAACGCACACAGTTTACTTGCAAAATTGGCTGGTGATGGCACCACCTGTATTTTTTTTTAATACTTTGCTTATAAAAATCCCGTTTTCGGTGACAGTGGTCTCTCTGCAATTAGAACACTGTACCCTATCGACACAGGCCAACTTCTACTTGTTCCCAGTGTTCTTTTGTGGCTTACAGCTGTCCACTCCACAACTATGTAAAGCAGTGGATTGAAGCTGCTTACTGTTTATTGCTTTGGATCTGGAACTTGCATTGTAGTTTTTGTACAAGATGCTTCTGATGCTGATGTTTTACTGCTTATAAATTTGTTGGAAAAAACTCAGGAAAGTAGCAAAAGTAAACAAGCCGTAACTATTCAGGAACTTGAAAATGCATGAGTTGTTTCAAGTCACTCTCTCCTCCATAACTGTTTGTTGACCTGGTGGAAACACTGGCACTTAATGCAGATGGTATATTGTAAGAAAACCCACCCTTTTGTGATGAAGTAACAGTGTTGAGAACCTGGTGTATTAATGCTGACTGAGTGTCTCTGCTAAAGTTTATTTTTAGCAGCGGCTAGTTGTAGCACTTGGAGCAGTGTGGTTGAGTGCAAATACACTTCACAAAGCTAGTCATGTACACTGCGCATACTCTATTTCGTACAAAAGGTAGTGCAGTGATAGTTGTTGCACATTTTTTGCCCATTACTCTAAACAACGCTTGGAAAGCATGTTTGGCATTTCCATGTCACAAAGTACAAATGCACTCTTTAATTCATAGTCTTGCATCAAACAGACGTAACAAAGTACGTAACAAGCACTTATTGCTGCTTTATGCGGCCATTGTGCACCACCAATGCACGACAGTGCTGCAGCTGTGTACGTGAGCTCCCCTTGCAACTGTGATGTTGTGCATACTGTGAGCCAAAAAAAAAAAAATGCCTCGCAGCAGTTGTGGTGTTTAATTATTGCCTGGTTTGTGTGCACATACGTAGCTGTAATTGCACTTAACAGGCACGGTGTCGGTCTCCCAACCTTAAAAATTGGCTATGTTTGTTCATCTTTTGCGGCATGTGGTCCGCTAATGAAAATGTGGAGGTACAAAGTGACTTATATATGTGCACGCAGTATGCACTGCCCAAAGGAATGTTTGCAGAAGTGTATTTAAAAGGAAATAAACTTGC
Source organism: Amblyomma mixtum (assembly GCF_055824585.1). Classification (NCBI taxonomy): domain Eukaryota; kingdom Metazoa; phylum Arthropoda; class Arachnida; order Ixodida; family Ixodidae; genus Amblyomma; species Amblyomma mixtum. The sequence goes on along the minus strand of NC_143014.1, from coordinate 95,669,375 downwards.
TGGAACTGTTCGAACAGAATACTGTTGTTCTTCATTAATGCCAATTACTGCGAATGTCAATAGCCTTGCTCCTCGGTGAAATATATTTTTTTTTGGCTGCTTGTGCAAAAACTGAAGGCAACTATGGTCATGCACAATTTAGAACTATTAAGGTTGACTAGCTTCATCATTCTCATGCCGTGTTCAGGTTGCTCTCGAACACTTATTGAAAATGGTCCATTATCAACAGACACAGGGCTTTGCAAGTGTACAGGGTGCAAATGTGTTTTTCACAGCTTTGGCACCAAGCCTTAAACTGTAGTGTGCACTTGCATCGGCCAACAGTGGCAGTACATCCAATTGCAAACGGTGCGATTAAGTTTTTTTTTTCACAGGTCTAGCAGTTAAAACTTAGTAGCCTGCAGTACTAGTATGTGGTACATAGCAGTGTCTAGGAAAGGCCTTCGGATCCTAATGCATGGTGTACTGTGCGATGTCAGTGCACGTCAAAGAACCCCAGGCGGTCGAAATTTCCGGAGCCCTCCACTACGGCGTCTCTCATAGCCTTAGTCGCTTTGGGACGTTAAACCCCATAAACCAAACCAAACCCTAATGCATGGGGTCGTAAAGAAATAATGCTTACATGGGGTATTCATTTCACATTTCCCAGACAGCAATTTTAATTGTGTTCTGCTACCACATTTTACCCACTTGTTGTATGCAGCTTGTGGTAATATGTAAGCAAGACCAGCCTCCAGAAATGCAACTATACTCCATTTCATACACAAGTCAACATTGCAGAGGCTGCAGAAATAGCGTGTCCGTGAAACCATATTTCTCCGCCATGTATCATGCGTTCTTCTCGGTATGAAAACAAAGAGTGGTATAAAAAGTGCCAGCATTGAAAATCAGTTGAAGCTATGAGGCGTGCAGTGTTCAAACTCTCCAGCTATAATGTTCACTGATGGTGAACTACATTTTTAGGGGCAGACGAGCGATTCGCCCCAACAGCTGCATATTAGTGTACTGCCACATTTCTTGCTTCTCGAAAAGTTTCAGGAGAAAAATGTGGCAAGAGGTAAAATGAAATGTGTGTTCACTTCGGCTGTATGGCGAACTACCTTTGTGGTGCGGACCTACAGTGGTGGTCCAGCCATTTCAAGTTCTGGAGCAATGTTTGGACCAGAAAAATGTCCCATTTTGGAGCACCTTTGTATCAGAACGATAATCCCGGAGCAACCCGGGAGCAGCACGAATGGAATAAAGGAGTCGCAAAGAAGTTTGTTCCTAACGAGATAAGCTTCAGCCACGTGTAGCTAGGAAGAACAAAAAAAGGTGTTCACAAAAAACAGTGACAAAACACGTTATTATTGCTGGCACTGTCTTGCACGCAAGTTCTGCCAAGCGTGCTTGACTAAAAGTCTGAAGAACACGTTCACTAGAACCATTCTTTTTTTTCATGTTAAACCTGGTCATGACGAAATTTTTAATTATAAAGTGAGATTTTTCGTTACATCCAGGTTTTCGTTACGTGCAGTTTTCGTGAAATGAGTCGAAAGGACGCTGCAGAACGGAAGCCAAATTAAGAAATAAATGTTGGTGCTGTCACCTTGAAAACGTTTACAGAAAACAACATTACTCGAAAGGCATAAACGCGGAGAAACATTTCACGATTGCGCTGATAGCGTGACTGCAGCAGTAGCAGCCGCCGCCGTAGACCGACAGCGGAGGTATGTTACATGCTTCTTCCTGCATGTTCCCTCGCTCGTCTTCCCCTCGCTGTTAACCCAGGAAACGGACACCTCGCCTTCCGCTGTCGCTGCTATCGGCGCCGGAATCATGCGAGCAACCGCGTGGTAGCGATGGCCGTGCCCTGCTCGTGTCGTTTCTTTTTTGCTGTGCCCTATTTTTTCGCTGCTTTTGAACATAAACTGTTGTAACGCTACGTGGTGTGACGTTCCAAAAGAGGAAGCGCTGGAGCACGGCGCGTTGCGTCAACTGCAGCCGCTCGTTGCTATCGGCGTTCCTCTCATGTCAGTTCGTGCTTTATCGTCTCTGCCAAATTTTGATGGCTCAGCACTAACGCACAGATCGCGTAGCCAGTTCGTTACATCAAGGTCAACCGCCTCAACACCTTCGCTACGTGAAGGTCTGAAATACACGTGCTTCAATGGGGGCGGCGCTGGGGAATTCACTTCATAATATCGAGGAATTTGCTATATGGAGGTTCGTTACATCCAGGTTGAACTGTATCTCAACGCTTTGAGGAATTTTTTGCAAATTCATCAAGCTCGCAAAGTGAATCAGCAAGGCCGAAATTACCCTTGTTCCAACACAGCTTGACCTCGTTGGACCTGCTCCTAGCTTTTGTTCTTTAACCCAGAAGATACTCTTCAGGGTTGACCGACATGATGCAGCTTTTTGATGCAACCGACATGATGCGCGAACATGGAGGAAGGAAATCTCTCGCTATCCGAGCTGCACGCCAAAAAGTATGCTGGAAGTCACGAGTCTTCTTTTTGGTGCAGCAAAATGTAAATGTGTCAGAGTGACTCAAATGGCGCAACGGGGGCACCACTGCAGACCTAGCTGCGCAAACATGTGCGCTAGCTTTGGCAGCATTGACTGCTATGTGTCAAATGGAGTATACGAGGGGGTACCCAAAAGAAACCGGACTAAATTTTTTGGTCGGAAAAGCTTCTGTGGTACCGCGTTTTGCCACTAGGAGCGCATAGAACGAACATTCCAGAGTCAGTAAGCCGAGTGCCGTCGTTGAAGGAGGTCAGACTAGTTTAGGCAGTTTTTTAGAGTGACGACTGTTTTGTGTGAATGTCGTTTTTGCAATGGTTGATTTTCGTGAACAGCGTGCGCCGGTGAAATTCTGATTGTTGCTCGGAAAAAGTTGAATGGAAACTCTTGAAATATTAAGAAAGACATGCAAGGAGGATGTTATGGGGACAACTCAAGTGTTCCTGAATCGAATCCTGAATCAAAGCAACAATCATGCCAATGGAAAACTTCAAATTCACCTCGCCTCAAGAAAGCTCGTCAGGTGAAACCAAACCTCAAAACAATGCTGATTTGTTTTTTCGACGTGAGAGGAGTCGTCCATTGAGAATTTGTTCCGCAGGGTCAGACAGTTAGCCAGGCTTTCTACTTTGGATGTTTTGAAAAGATTGGGCAACAGTGTGCGGTGAAAGCGGCCAGATTTGTGGCGGTCGGGTGACTGGTTTTTCCATCATGGTAACGCCCCTGCTCACACAGCCCTGTCTCTACGACAATTTTGGACCAAAAATGGCATGACCCCTATTCCTCAACCCTCGTACTCTCCCGACCTTGCCCCGTGCTACTTTCTTTGTTTCCTAGAATGTAAAAATAGGTGAATGGAAAGCGTTTCGCTGATGTTGCTGAGGTGAAGAAAAAAACGACGGAGGCACTGTCAAGCATCACAAAAGATGAATTTAAACAATGTTTTGAAAAATGGAATGAAAGATTCGACAAGCGTATCATTGCAAGTGGGGAATACTTTGAAGGAGATTGAAGGTCTGTGCTTAAAATGTGAACAAATAAGTTCAAACAAAAATAAGTCCGGTTTCTTTTGGGTACCCCCTTGTATGTATATGTTTAGAAATGTATGCTATGTAAGCAAGACCAACCTTTAGAAAGGTTACAAGTTTATCTATTTTTTAGCCAGTGAATGAATTTCATGGTCATCTACAAAGTTGTAGGAAAGTAAAAAAAAGAAAAGTGATGCAACCTTCGAATTGTTTTTCCAAGTAACATCAATGACCAGGCTTCTGCTATCTTGCTTCATCTGAAAAACACTGGTAAGCAACCATCAACAAGATAATTTTGGAATTGTCTTGAACAGAGAAGTACAGGCTTCGGGGCCTTTGAAGCTGTGGGTCATGCAAATCTGTTTATGGCTAATGGAATTTATGGCTGCATGGCTACCGCTCGCTATTCGCAGAGCGTACAGTGCAACTGGTTATTACAATGTCAGTAATGTGTGGGCCGCACGCTGCTGTTTGCAGTCTGTGCCACATGACTAACTAGCAATCATTGAGTCTGTGATTTACGGCAGCACTTGGTGCTCGAGGGTGCGGTGCGGTTGCAGCTTGTGCATTCATATCATCCATAGTGACGCAGGAGAGTATTCGGAACATCCGAAATTCTGCGCATTGTGCACAATGCACTCCGGCTGAGGAATTTTACAAATCTGTATCATCCTGAAATTCGTATCATCGAGGTTCTACTGCACGTACTACAATAACAATCCCCACAAGGCCACATACATTTATCACCGACTGCTGGCCATGTACAGTGCAAAGGTTTCCATGAGGGAACATATTATTGAAAAGGAAAATAACTTTTGCTGTTTGATAAATGCATATTGAGTGGCAAAATAATTATCTCACCATTCGAGCATGCTTATGGGCTTACACCATGGAATATAAACTTCCTTTAAAACAGCATGCTGCTACAGCAGTGTGGTGCATGTGGACGATTTGTAACCAAGGTACTACATGCAAATGCCCACAGACCAGTATATGTAGCAGTACGGTGCAATGTTAGCACTGCCATTAAACTCCCTTCCAGTCGGTTACATTCCACGGCACACACTTTGGCACTGCACTTCGAGCCAGGAAACCTAACGAACCACACACACTTCTGACAGACTCAATGCCTCATGGAGGCAACTGAAAATTCAGGGATGAAAGCACTATGGGCTTTCAGCGTGCTTAAGTATCCTGGGATGGGATGGACAAATTTGTGTTTCGCTCCTTCAAAATCACTATGGTGCAAAAAATAAATGCCCACATTTCATATACATGTCATTTTTATTATATAAAGTATTCTGCTATACATTATTCACTTTCAATAAAACAGGAATTGCAACAAGTGACGGGAGAGGTAAGATTGGAACAATTCTACAGCTAACTTACATGTATGGGTGCCAACATTGTGAACAACTCCACTGGATTATGGGCGCTGAACAATCTGGACACCCAGTGTTCTGCAACAGGGAAAGGCTAAGCCCGCAGACAACAGCTATGTGGTTTCTGTGTGAGGCATAGAAAGACAGACTGCACACAGCATGGTGCCAACATGTCACCACTTTGGTAAAGTTTTATGTCTGCTGTATCCAAAAGCACATTCTCAGCCACTTTATGCACAGGGGGCTCTTCCTGCCTGGTTTGTTACAAAAGAGAGGGACAAACTTCCCTTTATTGAAAACAACATTATCATCACATGATCAATTTCAAAGTGAGGTCACCATCGTTCCCATCATTTAACATCCTATGCATGCAAAGTTTAAGGTCTGACTTTTGAATGAACCGACCTTGCATACACAGGCCTTAAGGCACTTTGAGGATGGTATGTTTAAGAAAAGCCCTGGGTGTGAGCTGCTGGCCAGGTGACATGATAGGATAATGAAAAGAAAACACATGAACTACACAACCGGTAAAGTATAAAAGGTTGCTTAGTAAGCACCTAAGTGTTTACCTGAACAAATATGTAGGGAGAATAAATTTTTAAATGCAAATGGGTTTTGAGTGGCACCAGATGAAAGTGAAACTTTACCTGCTGAACACATGATCAAAGGGCATGAGGGGCAGGAACCCTTGCTAAATGCTTCACATAAATGCAGAAATTTTTCACCACGCAAAGTAACTGACCAATATACTGCAACAAGTAAACACGCAATGCTTCTTCACAAGTAATGTTCTGAAGTCATCTTTTTCACAAAACAGTGGCCAAAGAAAACAATTACATAAAAGTAGTTCTGAAAATTTCAATCAACGTAGAATGCACTGCAAAATCAAGAACACCCGTAAAATGTTGGCTTCTGCCCACAGCCAGCAGTGCATTTCATATTTTGCATTATTTAGGAAGCCTAAATAAATAACAGAATCAAATGAATGCATGACACGCAAGCACGTAATCACTGAGCAACTTCAATCAAATATTACAAAGGATGGTAACTCAAAAGAAAACTTGCATTACTGACATATCAGGTAGCTGGAAATAATAAGACAATATATATTTGTATATACCGTTCTGCAATATCTCCACTACTTCACTGCATTCCTCAATGCAATGCTAAAGGAAATTTGATACAGCAAAGGAAGAAAAACACTATCAAATAAACCGTCAACACGAATAGGTTGTAGTCCCCGACAAGTTTATATCAAACTGGTTTATTTTTTTGCAGTGACTGCACAGATGTTATATTGACCATTTCTGCTTGAAAACTATTCAGACCAAAAGAAAAGTATTCAAATTGTTTGCACACATAAACTTGGTTCACTGGTAGAAGTGTGCAAATGCAGGGCCTTTAACAATCTTTTTTGAAACAGGACAGGCTTTAACTCAATTCAAAACTTACAGCACAGCCCCACAAATTGATGAAAATGACCCAGTAGCTTCAGTTTCGATTGCACACAATGTGTAACTCTTTAAAGAGACATCAGCACAACATGGGAGACCCTGTATACTTTACAACAGTAAAAATGTGCCCATTATAAAAGCTACTACTTCTACTGCTGGCAATACTCGCACCATGTGGTCCGTGTTTATCTGTCAAGGTTGTAAAAAATTCTCCTGGGCAAACTACTGGCCTATTTGGTTTGGTTTGGTTTTTAGAGTCCCAAAGCGACTAAGGCTATGACAAACGCCATAGTGAAGGGCTCCGGAAATAACCACCAACCACAAGGCAACTCATGACAGCCTGCGTTTTTTGATATATAATTTAACATTGGAACTTGCTGGATTGTCCATAATCAGCGAAAAACTGCAATCGGCTGCAGCAGAATTTTCGCTGCTGCGAGTGGAACAGCCAAATTGAGAGGCTGTGCCACCTGGTGAACTGTGGGACCCACCCCAGCTAAAAACAGAGACACTGGTTACCTCACAGGTCCCCAGATGGCACAGCCTCTCAAATTGGCTGCCCTGCTTGCTGCGATGAAAATTCTGCTGTTGACGACTGCAGTTTTTCGCTGCAGTTTTTCGCTGATTCTGGCCAATTCAGGCAAGTTCCGATGTTAAATTATTTATCAAAAAACGCAGACTATCTGAGCTACCTTGTGGTCGGTAGTTGAGCCCAAGTAGGCCAGTAGTTTGTGCAGAAGAATTTTGACAACCTGGACAGATAAATACAGAAAAGGCGGTATATATGTATTATTAAACGGTGGGTTTTAAGAGTGTCAAAGCTAATGTACCATGCACTCTGCTGGATCATCAGAATTGTGCAGTCACACACTGGTGACACAGATCTAGTATGGCAAAATGCAAAATGTCACAAATTTTAAAAAATGAGCCACTTTGATTCAGCTGTGTATTTACTACTCTCAGGGATAAATTATGAACAGACGACTAACCTTTTCAAACTGTGTCCACTTTGCATTTCTAGCAAAAGGTATGTGTGGAAAGTGCAAGGTTTTCTTTTTAGCTCGCTACATTACGCACGACAGTCCAACCAAAATTTACGAAGCAATTTTTGAAACTTTAGTTTGCAGGGTGTTCCAGCTAAGCACATGTGCTCACTTGGCAACACCACGACACGAGTCCTTATGGTTACTTCAAAACAACTAAAGAAGTCGCAAACTTTCACAACAACTGGTCATAAAATCTCAACACCAAGTACAGTTTCATACTAAAAATACTAGAGGGACATTTAGCAAGGCTGTCTGCAGAAGCTACCAACACGCTGGCTAAGTTATCGCGGGAATGCTGGAAAGTACACAGATCTTAAATACAGTTCACTTGAATGTCCTTATAACATTGCGGTTTACTGATAGTTGATTTCGTACTCTGTCCACACATTTCATTCCTATCTGCAAAGCAGCTTGAAAGAGAACTTCCAGATAAGAAGCAAAGAAATCAAAACCACGGCACTTTAAGAAGTATATTGCCTAAACGTCGCAACGTATGTAATTCATGGTTCATTGCCATTTAAGCAAATCAGTAAATCTGTGTAATAAGTTAGGTTACTTATGCGCAACACCAACTGTGCCAACAGTCTGCATGTCCACCAAAGCTGCATGTGAATGAATGATGAAACTTTGATTACAGAGAAGTCAGACGCCACAAGGCCGTTCCAAGTCAACTCTCTCGAAATCCATGCACTTATCATCACATTGTTGGTGATGGAGCAGTTGCAGTGGCAAACTGCCCCTTATTTGGTATGTTAGTATGCAACTCTATGGCTATGAAATTAAATGTTAGAACCTCCTTTGCGTACAGTGACGAGCTAAGACACAGCACTTGCAGGACAACCGGTTATTTATGAGGCTCTCATTATTCAACCGCACTTTTGCCGTGTTTTGGTTATTTATGACAACAAGGCTGTTTCTTGGGCTAGTTGGCTGCTCATGATTTTGACGAAAACGTGAGCGCACAAGAAGATGGGGACATGGGAGAGACACAGGACAGGATACAGAAGACTGAAAATTCGGACGCTTGATTTTTCGGACATGCTTGATTGATTATTCGGACTTATTCACGGCACTGCGACATGGCCCATAGAGCCTATGTATAAGAGCGCCTGAAATTTCTGACGCACCACAACAGAACGCTCGATTTTTGGACCTCGTTCGCACTCAACGCTAATACCGAAGCCGCCACATAATGTGTACAGTGGAACCTCATTAATTCAAACTGCATGAGAGATCGAAAACTTGATCAAACAAAACAAAATTCAAGCTTAAAGGGTGCCTCCTAAAAAACGAGGCTGAAATTCAGAGCGAGTCGGCACATTGCGCCCGCATGGTTTTGAATTCATACTGTTCTTGAATGTCGTCCACCGCACAAACTTGAACAGTAGTCAGAGTTCGCGGAATTCATCTGTGCAGAGTCTTTCGTCCTAATACAGGAAGAAGTAGCAGTGAAGCGCGTTCCAACAGCAGTGTGTTCATCGGCGACATGCCGAGGGCAGCACAGCCAGATCAGAGCTTGTAAAAGCAGTCGCCGCGCGGCATCTGTGCACATGACGCACGGCGAAATTTAGTCGCGAGGAGCTTCAGAATGCGAAAACTCCTTCCCCCCTTTCCTCCGTCATAATGGCAATAAGTTCGTGATTTTTTCGGTCGTTTTCGTGGCCCCTAGAGGGTCCGAAAAATCAGTCCTCGACTGTATATGTTTCCGTGCCGTCAATAAAATTCACTAGCAAGTCGGTGCTTTGTCCTGGGTGTCTCATTATGCGTTTACGTTTTCGTCAAAATTTATGCCAAATTAGAGTTGAGCTGCACTCGTCTCTGCACGCGCCAATTATAATGCTATCTATTCTCTTACATAAGATGGAGCAGTTTCTATGGGCAACCGTGCTTTGCTATATTGCAAACATTACCCACCTGCTGACATCCACTTTGAGCTTGCCAAACAACGAACCACCAGGATTGTTTTTGGTCAGTTCAGACATTCAGACTGGGGTCATTAGCTAGATTTGAGAGTTTTGCTGATCATGGTAGTGATGTGATCCTAAAGTCATGCAAAGTATCACCTCTGCCATCAGAGCCCAGCTTTGGCTTTCGCTTCCCGTTTTTGTAGTTGTTCAGCACAAGCCTTCACACAAGTGAAATTTCTGTGGAGATAACCTACATTGACTGGAAGCTGAAACTAGATGAAGAACCTGAAAGGACTAAAGGCTGTTTTGAGGCTAGGACACTGCATTGGAAGAAAAGATGAAACTCTTGAAACAACAGGGGAAGCGGTTAACAATGAAGTAACTCTGTACAGACCCTTTCTATCCTTGTACAACAAACTATACAAGTTGCAACTATACATATATATAATATATATATATATATATATATTTGTGTACATAACAAGACTGAACTTGTGTCCATATGGCTCACATCAACAGGCATTAAGAGAACGGCAACTTGAAGTTCCAGAAACACGAAATTACATTACAAAGACCTACACTGACATTCCGCAACTATTCATAAACCTCCCTATACTTGCAATCCAAATTCGCAAGTGAAATCTGGCTGTAATCAGTACTAGTGCTGCACAATACTGCGCGCAGCCTAAGTGTCATTTCAGCAGGAGTACAGACATTTCTGAATGTTAGTAATAACATCACAGTAGTTCAGTTTTCCAAACCTCGTTCATACAACAAAAACAGCCTTTCGCACAGCTGGTTGCTGTGTACCACAACAGAGTAAGTGGTAGACACCACTGAGCGATTAGCTCTAAAATATCGCATTTACTCGCGCAATGAACCCACTTTTTTTTCGAGAAAAGTTGACATCAATTTGGGGGAGGGATCATTACGTGGGAGGGGGGGGAGCTTCAAGAGAGTTTTTTGCGACAGTCGAAATTTTACCTAATACCTTCGTCCATTCGGTTTTGTCATCAACAAAAAACGCGCTTAGTCGCTTTCGTGCCACAGGCATTTAGCATCGTTTGCGTTGAAAGGAGATGTATGCTGTGTCATGGTGCGATCTGACAATTTGTGATAGTCTACGGCACTGGCCAATCGCAGCCAATAAAGCGAACATGCTTAATATCGGCACTGAAGGACAGGTGCACATTTTTTACGCGAGGTTAAGAAAACCCACCTGATGGTTGCGAGTGTGTAATGCGAATGCTTAAGCGTTCGCTGTGGTGTGAGAAGCGTTAGGCATTTTTGCTCCCGATCTCAAAGCTTGCCAAATTGCTTGGGGGTCTGCAGGTGCCGATTCCTCCATAGCATTTCAGTGTAGAGGATGTTTTATAGCATTCTGATTTCATCCGCTATGCTCCTCTCCAATGCTCAAGTGCTCGCCGGCTTTCTAAGCATATGCTGGCGCAGCTGGGTGTGCAGCAGCATGCCAAGCAAGCCACTGCCGCCAGTGCTCTGCGAAGTTTGCCAAATGCACCACTATCCCGCAGGAGCTCTTGTCAAAAGGTAAACGGCGCGCAGCATCTTGGCACGCTGCCAAGGAGGAATGTGCTAAGAAAAACAAAAGCTTAAAAACGAACGAAAATTCTCAACAACAAAAGTGGGGGTGGGTTCATTATGCAGGTAAATGCGGTAATTGGGGATCCTGCATGCAATCTGCCTTTTTCGAGCAGAGTAGCAGGAACACCCTTGGAAAACATGACGAAATCGATGGCAAAAAGTAAACAGCGGTGCATGTGACACTCTACTGGAGAAAACATGTCCAGCAAACATGCCAACAAGGTTAACAGCTAGCAGATAGCCTGTCCTGACAATGAAAGAGGCATCTGAGAAGTGCTCACTAGTCAAACAGCCACTGGTGAGCAATGCCATTCGGACATCCCAGAGCTTGCACGAGGCACCAGCACTTATTCCAACTAAAGTCAGCCACTCATGTGGAGCCGTGGGGATCTTCCTCAATCAGTGGCCGTGTGTCATCACAGCTGACCACACTGTCTGCCGCCGCCACAGGCAGAGGCGTCCGGCTAGTCCCTTCTGACTGCACCGAAGTTGTAGAGACTTTTCGCCTGGATGTCGTGGCAGTGTGGACACCCAAGACAAGGCTGCTGTCACCATGCACTGCTGTGGCAAGTGCTTCCTCCGATGACCCTGTCTCATGAGATGTGATCGACGGTGTTGGAGGAGATGGCGGCCGGCGGCGATGACGTCGCAGGCGGCGCGTGCGACGCTGGGTGCCTCGTCCACAGAAAGTGCCCAGGTCGTTTTGTGTTCCTCCTGGGCCATACACTATCACGCCATCAGCTGGCACATGATACCTGCAATAAAAATGACACAGTGCTGTGCCTCAATTCCGGCTAAGAAGGGTCAGGAAGATGACAGCATGTCCGAGAAATGACTGTGCACATTTCTAAAATTTTGCTGCCTTTGTCACATAGCTGTAATAGACAGGAGCTCAAAATGCCTCCGGAGAGGGGTTCTGGGCCATGATGGCACTTCAAAATGAACAAATTGCATAAAACTCACTATTACAGAACTTGACCACGTTAGAATCGGGTGTGCAAATACAGCACATTCTCGTTAATTCAAACTTCAAGGGACCAGAGATTTCTGTTTGAATTATCAGAAGTGCACTTAATATAATCTAAGACTGAATGCTATTTGCTGTATCGATATCTATGCACACAAATAGTATTTTGAAACTATTTCTCTATGCAAATGTAGCTAAATGCTTTAGTACAACATAAAATATGGGTGAAAGGCAGTGATAAGTTGGTTTACTCAAGTGTGGCCGAAAAAAGGTATCAATAATGCTCTGGTTTCTCAACAGCCCTCCAGGGGCAAAAAAAGGTCCAAATCATTCAAAGGTTGAAAAGTCGAATAGGCTACAAAGAAAACTCCCTGAAACTGTTTTGCACTGCAGCAAATTTAACTGATAAAAAAATGGGCAGCGGTCGTCTCCTTTTAAGTGAAAAACTATGCAGCAATGACGGTTTTTCACAATTCAGTCATTTTTAAGTGTACGCCTACTGTTGGGAATACTGCTCCAAAACAGTAAGGCCTTCCGCGGCCTCCTTCACAGGTGTGACGCAATAGCGGTCAGGGTTCTACCCAGAAAATTTTGAGAAGTGGACATTTGACGAAAAGGGGAGGGGGGAGGGGTTCACACCAAATAATGACAACACAGCAGACGTTTCAGCGCAATCAAGCAATGCAAACTAGACTTTATTTCTAACTTTATTTCTAACTTTATTTCTAGACTTTATTGTCATAAAATGTCCCACAGGACATGCAATGTTGGTGGCATTCAGAGGTAATGCACTTTCACCGTTGAGATGCGGTACAAGGTTGCCCAGCACATCAATCATGGACAGGAATTTCACTCTTAAAGGTGCAGTGAAGAGGAATCTGAACTAGTATTTTTGCAGCGGGAACTCGATCTACACATTCCCAGCATTCTTAGAAACTTCGACTTATTGCCCTGTGTGGCAGATTTCCCCAATTAAATCGGATTAACGTCTGGCTCCCGCCTTTATATTTTTAACTCTCCCCGTACGGTGGGCGGAGTCGACCAACGCGTGGAGTGCCTTTAAGCCAGCTCCGTGGAGACGTTGCTTTCGCTTTATTCTGTTTTTTAGGTTTCCGTGAATAAATAGTTTCATTCGCAGATAATATAGCCACAAAATAAGCCCGCAGAAATAAAAATATGCTCAGACTATTTGCTTCTACGGATTACTACGTATTACTCCGCCGATGGCAGAGCGGCAAGCTGCCACGGGACTGGGTGAAAGGCACTCCACGCGTTGCTTGACTCTGCCCACCGTACGGAGAGAATTAAAAAAAAAAAAAGGTGGGAGCCGGACGTTAATTCGATTTAATTAAGGAAATCGGCCACACAGGGCAATAAGTCACAGTTTCTAAGAATGCTCGGAACGTGTAGACTGAGTTCCCGCGGCAAAAAGACGAGTTCAGATTCCTCTTCACTGCACCTTTAATTCCCCACTGAAAATGTATCTGCAGTGGATGAACAGCTGCTCCACTGTTATGCAGTCAGTTGTTTCGTTGAACATAAGAGCATGATGCTCACTCTGCCAAAGTTCATGTGGATTTCATCTTCAATAACACCCGACAAGCACGTGACCACCTCCTGAATAGATCTCTGGCTACAGTACGTAGCGTTCTTTCCGGCTGTTATCTGTGTTTTCACACCAGGTCCAAGCAGGGAGAGCAGACCGAGAAGCGGCTCGAAGTTCGTTGTGTGCGGTATCTTGTGTTTGCACAGGCAATACATAGATGCAAATGCGTGCCTCATGGTGCTACGAGAGATCGAGCACTGCGCTTTTTCAAGTGGTGACACGGCTACCTTGCCGTGCGCTTCAAGGGCAACAGCGTCACGGTGGGACTGGCAGGCTTCATGTTCGCGAACACTTTCGAGCCGGATCCTTTTGCATGGCTCTTCGTTCCACACAGGTTTCTCGAAAGGCCTCTTATTGTATTTTATGCACACCTTGCAAAACATCCCACCTTCGATGTTGTCGTAGAAAAGCCAAGGGCAGTTAAGAATCCAAGATGCACTGAAGACTGATGCACGCTTGCTGTCTTTGCCAGTATTTTGAGCACTGCATGTTTGAGCACTTCAAGGCTTGAGGTCGAACCGTCTTCATCATGTGTACTCAATTTCAGTCTCTTCGACACGGGAGATGTCCGGGGCTCAACAGCGTCCACATCGGGTGCCGCAGGCTGCGTATGTTGTTCTTTGGCATCACCGATAACTTTTTCGGTTACTTTCTTAGAAAAAAAGATGACAGAACGGATGGCTGCGCAGCTTTTCTTTTCGGACCCATCTCCAGCGCATGGCATGACTCCAAATCACTTGTTGGCTTTGCCTACACCCCAACACCTCACTAGCGCTAGAGTGCATGAGGTTTACCTTGGCTCCTGGCCTCTACCGAATGCGGGATGTTCAGTGGCGCCACAACATGGTGAAAAACGGAATGCTCTGAAAGCGTAAATGCATGTAAATGCGACAGCGCCTAATTATAATACCCCTGTCACATTAGCAAATTTAATGTCATTCTAAATGAATGACATTAGCACCTAATGTCGCCAATCGACTGCTACACGGGAACATGTAATGTCATTAGGTTGGAATGACATTCGCCATCGAATGAGTTAGGGGAACTCATACGCATTCGATCTCAAACCGAACGCATACTCTGCACACCAGACACGCAGCAGAAACAAGCGACGCGAAAAGATAATGAGCACACTGCCAAACTTCGCAAGTGTACTTATTTAGTTATGCTAAAAAAAGTTAATGCTCATGTGATTCTGTTCACACTAGAGGATGTCATGGATAGCTATTACTCTCGGTCTCAGCAGCAGCCGAGCGTGAAACAGAGTCTTTCCCGTAACTGTCGGTCATTTTGGTTGCGTGTTTCTTGCTGGTTGGCGTGCCGTGTTCGTTAAGCTCGAAAGTACTTCAAGACATAACTGAGCAGTTCACCTTTTAGAAGTCATTTCCATGCTCCGCGCATGTCAGCCATTTTGTTCATTTACATTTATTGAATTTGTGGTTGACTTTGTACTTGGCTTGGCTTTTGATGGCTAAAGTGGTGCCAAATGGCCGGAAATAATATTTTAAGCTTATAATACTGCACACAAATGTTCTCACCCGCGTTTGAAACACTGCACAACAATTTCAAACATATTTTATACACGCTGATGCCTTTCAGTTGTGCTATTTTTTTTTTCACTGATCATTATTTTCGAATGACATTATTTTTTTCCGTGTAGCGCCGAAAGAGACCAAATGACATTCGATGCATCGAATGCCATTAGCTTCGAATGTCATTAAATTTGCTAGTGTGACAGGGGTATAAAAGAGTAATATTAAATTTTAATATAACATTACATATATTTTTTTGAGTGCTAATATTGCACGAAAAGAAAAATGCAGCTTTCCAGAAACATAATGATGAAATCAAGTAAAAGACAGCGGCGGCCACACTGGCCACATTGAGAATAGATGACGACAACAGGAGCTCTGCGAGCAGCACGATCGGTATCAGCATGCTGAAAGCGCAGGTCACATATTGCGATCGTCCACGACTCCGCCTTTACCACCAACTATCTGGCCTGCGTTTCTGGTTCATGAGCATGTACGAACAGCGCACTTGTGTGAACTAGAATGCGCCTGTGGAAGCCGGTGCCTTGCGCTCGTAGCTTCCCCTGCATAGTCACCGAAAATTGTGGCTGAGTTTAGCAAGCTTGAAGCCCGAGATGAGGGCGGTGGTGGGCGGGTGGCCGGAGATTCCACGGAACCTAGTTTGAGAACACCTGTGCTATGTGAATGTTGAAAATAGTGCAATCGAACTTTTATTGCCCAGTGATGACAGCAACCAGTAGAACTTCACCCGTGCTCACGGTCTAAGAGCAGTCGCTCAATGATTAAACTGAGTGCAGGTTTGTTAAATGCAATCAATGATGTGCATAGTAGACTTATTTCCCAGGTGCTGCAAAACTACAAAGTAGGGAAGTCCAGCAGCAATGACTATTTTAGGATATTGTTTATAACAGCTGATTTTTAAATTTTTATTTCCTTTAGCAGAAATCAAAAACATGGCTCACTAATATTTCTCATGGTCCCCACAGCAACCAAGATGATGGTGGTATGTTTTCTTCTTTGTAGTGATGCACAAGACATTACTATACACAGGTCACCATGCGGTGTTTGCCTACGACCGTAATAATTTATAATCTCATTTTTCTCTAATGCTGTTTCAGTTTAAATAGCTCTATGACATCAAAGTTGCATTTAGGTCACATGAGGCATGCAAAAATTGCAATATAATCACTGCTTCTTCATTCGTTGTCATTCCAGATACTGAAGCAGCTGCCTTTAGCACCTCAGTAAATTAAAACAACAAAGCAGCGATTCCATCGCAGCTTTTTCACGCCTTGCGTGACCTATGCCCAACTTTGATGTCACAGCCATCATTACGCTGTTGAAATCAAAACAGCATAAGAGAAATTTGATTATAAATTATTCAGGGGTCGTAAGCAATGTATGGTAATCAATGTATACTAATGCCTTACACATCATTACAAAGAAGAAAACATGACCCAACAATTAAGTGCCTATACTCCCTTAACCGCTTGAGCTACATTTTTTTTAAACTTCTGTAGTGGTATGGCACTATACAATGGGTACTTTCTGGCAAGAATTTTCTGCAAAGCTGCTAAGTTACAGGTATTTTCAGTAATTCAACTTGAGTTCCTGCTCACCACCATACCTCCCATTAAACACTTTACACCATTTCATTTACAGGCTCTGCAGCACTCGGGAAACACTGGAAGGTTACAACAGATACCTTGTACTGCCGCAATGCTTTGCAATTCCCTGAGTAGCAGACAATACTGGTCAAAGGAAATTCATGCAAAAGACCAAGCCCATTAATTAGATTCGGGCAGACGACAACTTACAAAGCAAAACAGTAGGCAATCAATACTGGCATATGGGGGTAAACGATATATCACATTGTTATAAAAAAATAGAATGCTCCACACCTGTGGTCACCAACGGCAACGGCATACGGTGGCGGAGGCTCTCGAAACCAGAAGTCCGGTGGGGCGCTGTCCACAAACAGTGGAGGTGAGTCCATGGGACCTTCAGCAGCAGCAGCCTGTTGCTGTGCCAACCGCAATGCGTACAGCCGGCACGAGCAGCTGACAGCCACCACAACAAGCAAACCACAGAACAGCGATCCAATGATGGCAGCTGTTATCATGCTGTTCCTCAAGCCTGAAAAAGTCCAAATAACCCACACCATTAATAGACCTACCACAGCAGTTTAAAAAGGTGACAAAATGTCAACATTTCACTTCTGTGCATGCTAGCCAAAAAGTAAAACATCAAAATAAATAAATGTATAACATTAGCACTGTTTATTCACAAAACTTCACAAAGAGCAGACATTAGTGATAGCAACAACCCTAAAACTATGGCTGGGGAAACCTGAATAGTAGGCAGACATTTATTTAACAGGAGGATGTCTAAATCCCCCAAACCACTTAACATATTAGAAGCCTGGTTTTTTTAGCACAATCTCCAACTATATACTATTATTCAAAAGGAGGCCTTAACAAAGTAATCCATTATGGATCCATGAGAAAAAAAATTCCATGTTTACCGGACATCCCAGCTAACTGAAACAAAGTGTTTAAAAAAGCCTGACTGTCCTAGACGAGCAAAACCAACCCAGTGCTGTTGAGAGTCATGTGGCCTAGTCTGTGGAATTTTTTTTTAATTCCATGAAGTTAGTGAAGGCTGTAACTAGCCAACTTTTTAAACATTGGCTTTTGGAGAAAAGTGGAAATATGAATATGAAAATTGTAGATCACCTTGAAAAACAGCCAAGCGAAACGTTTGCAACAAGGTACCATTTACACACTTTTTTTACTGGCTCTAGAGAAGGTGCGTGAAATTCAAAATCTGCCATTTTTCAAAGATGCGCAAGAAGAAAATCGACAGTGGTTGTGACGCTCGCCCGAGCCAGACAGCAAGCGTGACTGTGCAACTTGCACCGTCGCGCTTGCAGACTGGCTCGCGCGGGCGCCGCAACCACCGTCACCACATCGGCCTGCCGGAGCAATGAGGTCGTCGCGCCACACCAGCAGCTGATTTCGTTCACTCAAGCCACGGTTGAGAGCAGCACAATCGTGGTGCACGAATGCGCTGGGCACGTGATTTTTTTTGTATTCCGCGGGTTTTCTTCGAAGCTCGAAAAAAAGATACACATGAGGCTTTCTTTGTAACAAATAAATGAAATGGGGGTTTCTGAAGGTGCTTTCCAACTTTGCTATTCACATCTGCCGTCTAAAGTCAATATTTACACATTTAGAAATATTATCGTAATTGCTAATTAATTAACTGCGAAACAAAAAATTGCCTATGATGCGCAAGCCGGTTGGTAGATGTATGTAAGTGGTTTCCCTGGCCTACCTCAAATATCTCATTTTTTAACCATTGGCTAAAGTTAGCCTGGACACCCTGTATATACCATATATTGCCATCTAAATGTACACTCCCAAACTTGCACACCTTGCTAGCTGGAAAAAAAAGAAAAGTTGACAATAAAAATGTTTTTGCAGGCCTGTGTGGTGGCGTCTCCTCGCCCCTCACACTTTTCGCAGCTGCACACGGCGACACAGCAGCCGTACCGATCTTCCCACACCTGCCTAGCGCGCACCCGCGTACATTCTAGTGGTCTGGCGCAGAAGGGAGTGCAAAACATGCAGGTTTTTTTTTATATAAAATCCCAAGTAATAAATTAGGGATATGCAAATACGGTAGCATGTGCCCAATGACAGATGCAGTGCTATCATCTACTGATAAAGTGACGAAATTTACCGCTTGAAATAGAATGAAACTGCCAACCTCACAATTCAACATGGCATGCATACAGCGAACAAGTTATATATCCCACTCGAACCGATATATCCCCACTGGGCTAGTCACCATCATCCCATATGCACCACACATCAATGCTTTGCTTTACTTTACTGTGTTTAACGTCCCAAAGCAACTCAGGCTATGAGGGACGCCGTAGTGAAGGGCTCCGGAAACTTCGACCACCTGGGGTTTTTTTAACGTGCACTGACATCGTACAGTACACGGGCCTCTAGCATTTCGCCTCCATTGGAATGCAATGGCCGCGGCCAGGATCAAACTCGTGTCTTTAAGGTTGACAGCCGAGAACTGTGGTGGCTCACACATCAATGCAGTTATGAAAGAAATATACTAGACAGTAGATCTGAAAAACTCGCAGTGAATGGTACCCTAGCACAACGCAACAGTAGTTCCAAGCAGGCAACACTAATACACAGGTTCTCCAGGCCAGCATGAGTGAAAAGATCACTATCATAGAAGTTCTCCAAGACACACCTGCCATCATGACCAGCACTTACTCAACATGCGGCATGTGTGACTCCAGGCATTGCACCATTATCAAACCAAAGAATCACAGCACAGCTAGAAGTGGTGAATTGCAATGACACAGGCCACAAGTTAAGCTAACCAAGACAACTGACAGGAGTGGACAGCTCAATACAAGTTATTCATTGAAAAGACAACCATAATTAATATGTTGGTGACGAATGGGCAAAGAAATCAGAACACAAGTGCAGTGCAGATAATCCCGACCCAGTAGCTCACTGGCTGTGGAAATGCAGAGAACTCCTGCAGAGGTTGGAACTGGATACACTATCCTCAGGAACCTGCCACGCAATGTTAACACCATTATACTAGGCATAATTAACGAAACGCGAGACACTGAAGTATGTCCACAATAATGGCAACACTCATTTGTTATACCGATACATGAAGATGGCACACAAACTGACCATATTAGCAATATATGGTCACCAGCCACAGAAGAGATGATCATGGAATGCATGGTACTCAACTGTGTAATACAGATCACATCATTCCAGCCAAACCAGCTACAGTCTCAACGAAAGCATTAAGGACAGCATTCAGCTCAGCCCGAGGCACGATGACAATTTCGCCTTTCCATCGACACCACAAAATAAGAACTGTGGTCACTGTTGATATGAAAAGGGTATTCTACATGCTCCTGCACAACACTATTGTTATATTCAGAAACTGGATACTATAACAAAATGGAGTAAGGTCCGCAATCTGATAAATCCAGGTTTTTGCATGAAGCCTCGAAAGGAATATGCAGAATGGAAACCAAAATAAGAAATAACTGCAGGTGAAATCACCTTAAAAATGTTTACAGTAAAACCCCGGTTACTCGAAGCCATAAATCAGAGAAATGTTTTGTGACGGTGCTATCTACCGCCTCCGCCGAAGCTTGCACAACACCACTGCTATGAGTGGGATGGGAACAGTGGGGGTGGCAAGGGGGGGAATTGTAGACACCACGGCCGGGCTAGAGGAGATCAAGTGCGGTCGCATCGCTGCCGCTAGACCGGCTGTGGATGCATCTGCTTCATCCCGTACGTTACCGCGCTCGGTCTGCCTGCGATCCTAGGAAACAGACTCTTTGCCTTGATTCACCAGTGCTCTCCACCACCATCGCTACTAATGCGTGGCAACTATCAGTGCTGGCACCATGCAAGCAACCGTGCATGACAGGGATGGGCACACACCACTGCTCGTCTTGTGTCTTTTTTGCTATGTCCTAAACCTTACCTCTGAGTATGACCTGCTGTAGTGCCAAGTGGTGTGACGTTTCAAAAGCAAAAGCAGCAGAGACTTCTACATTAGCTGTGTAGATGCATTGATGGCACTGGAGCACGTTGCATTTTGTCAAATGTGGTCACGCATTGCAACTGTGTTTAATTTTGACGAAACTGCCAAGCGGTTCTATGAAATTTAAAGCATTCAGCACTAGCTAACAGATTAGTTTGGGCAGAAAAAAAATGAAAAATAAAGTGTCCTGCCCGCACCACCAGTTCACACAACGGTAAGCTAACAGACAATCAGCACAGCGAGTTAGTTATACTGAGAAAAACTGAGAAATTCATAATATTGAAGAAATCACTACATGGAGATTCGTTACATCCAGAGTTAATTGTATGCGGGAGCATGCTTAACAACATCAAGGCTTTTTTTGTCCTGCAAACTTTCTTTTTACACCTTGGCTTTACTATATTTATGCAGATGGTGTGACCATCAGAACAAGAGGTTCACTGAGACACTAGGAGGAGACAGAGCAATGTGCTCTAGATACGTTGAAAGTGCAGCTTAGAGCTCACAAGTATGTAGGTCACTACAGGAAATACAAAAGTTAAAAAGGCAGCCGACAACTCAGGAGTCATTTGGCTTACAGTAGTTGGGCAAGCAATCCATAAACTTTTGCTCTAAACATACCTGGCTTGCACCTCTATGAAAAAGAAGACGCATCTACTTGGATGACAAACAAAGTGCCTCTGGAGATTACCACTGGGAGTCAAACGCTGAATTTCACAATGAACAAGAGGAGCAGCCGAGAATGTCACATGGAAGCTGGTCGCATCTCTTTTCTTATGCGTCGGATATGCTGGGCCATGCCGCAGACTTGGAATGAAAGCCCCCCCCAACTTACTCAAGATGCTAAAAAGAATCAGAGCTATCACTGGCCTTTTCGAAGACATGGTACTTCAAGAGCTATGCTGGCATGCTACAATGAAATTATATTACTACAAACAGGAGTTATACAGACACCAAAAATGCTTACATCCATATTCATCACTGCCATCTGGGCAGTCTGTCACCCGGTCACAGACTGAATCTTCAGCAACACACCGTCCATCACCACAGAGATAGGCTCCTCTTTCTGAGCGGCACTTTTCTGGTCCTGTACACATGAAAAAGAAGGGAAGGATAACACACACACAAAAAAAATATCAATTCACCACTCACATAATCACAGTCACATAATCAGATCATGAAAATCAACAGCTAGAACACCACGAAAATGGAAGGCAGTTTTTGCTGGCTACGGATTCTGTCAATGCATTAGCAATATAATTCAGTAATGTAAAAAAAATGTTGTGTCTTTTCCTGCAACAGGAAAAAAAAAATTATATCCTCTAGCTAGCAAGGCCCATCCATATCATTCCAGAGTTCAATCCTATGTAAAAACTGATCACTTGCAGCGTACATTCCAGCGACTACAATACAAGATATAATAAAGTCTGAAAGATGTCTGTTCATCTAGACTAAGATGCCAGATATGCAAATATGCCCCAAATCTGTATGAAAAGAAATACAACAGAAACAGTTGATGACAATTTTGGGGCAAACAAGTTGATTTACTAAGCCTCATAAACTGTTTGTTAGAAACAGGAGTACCCAATGCATGACAAAGCAAGGTAATTTTAGATTTGGAGCAGGTTATTTAAAAAAAATAAATCCTGAGTCTGAATTACAGAATGCAAAGCACTAAAGCATGAAAGCAACAAAAAAAAAAAAGTTTTCACAATGTTGCCACAGTATACCGCCAACCACCCCAAGGCCACAGTCTACTAAGTGTTGCATAACATTGGAGCACAGTCGCCTCGTCTCAGTTCCTTGCAACGAGGTGCAACTTGTAAGCCTCTGTGCAAATACTGCTGCATGCTCTGCACTCTTTACAGCCACTCTGTGTACAAGTGCACACTCTCGCAGCACAATGTTGACCAAACTGATCGTGAACTGCAGCTATGTGAGTGAATATGCCATTTGCATGTCACCACAATCCTTAGATTATGCAAATGAACTTGAGAAACACGATTTGTGCAGAGGGAGGGGAAACGGGAGTTTCCCTGGCATAAATGGTCATTTGCAGAAGCCCTAATTGCCTCTTAAAGGGATACTGAACCAAACTTTTGGAGCTGCTCTTTTACATGTAAACAAGAGCTTGACTGCTAAAATTGATAAATGCGACAAGCATTTTAGTGAACAAACGCGGATAGCACGTTTTCTTCGCGATTTATTGCTGTATCGTTGCACCTGGCGGTCGCCTGTGGAAGCTGAGACTAGACGTTATAACACCCGTGCCCACTGTTCCCGCAGGAGCACGATTTCCATCGCTACTCGCAGGTTTTGCAAGTTTTGCTTCGGCAGCGTTGGAGGTTGGGAGCCTTATCGCTTGGTCTACCCAAACTGCAGTGCAACATCGCGCGTGACGCGACTGGTTGCCTGTCGGATGAGGGTGTCATGAAGTCATGCTCTTCACCTCGCGCCGGCCGGGAGGGCTTGGCACACGCTCATAAAACATCAAAAATAAAACCATCTGCTGAAAAATATGCAAAGTCACGACTAGATTTTGGTGTAATCACATTCCGAGATTCTATCTCCAGTGTTTTTGTTAAATTTTAAGATTTTTCTTCAGTATCCCTCTAAGGTGTGTCGCAAAGTCAGTGCAGCCCAGTTGCCACTTCACAACGGTCGAGGAGAAATGCATCACGTTTCCTTACAGCCATCCCCTTGTAATGATTGACCTCAGCCTCTGCAGTTCTTAAAGGAGTACCCTCTGATATCACCAGAAAGAATATGATGTTTACGCTCATGCTTTCTCCATGAACAATCAATGCTTGCTAGCATTCTCATTCAACTCTCGTAAAACAGCCTGCAGAGCAGCTGCACCAACACTTACCACAACCAGTTTCATCTGAGCGATCGGCACAATGAGGCACACCATCACAGCGATCCTTGGCCTGATAGCAACCCACTCCAGATGCACACATGATCTTCTGCTCACAACCAGACACGCAGCCTTGTTCATCCTCTCCATTTTCACAGTGAAATATGCTGAAGAGCAAAAATAGACAGCGATGTGGAAAAAGGCAGCACAATAAATACAATCTAACAACACAATAGAGGTGCTAGGGTTGACCAAAGTTATATAAAACTCAATTCTAATAATCAAAGGCTAGTTTTGCAACCCATGAAGGACTAGCTTGAAATGGTGAAACAAATACAGTAGAACCCGTCTACAGTAAAGCGACTCGAACCAGCAAAAATCTTGCCTATATCAGTTGTTGGTGATGGCATGGCTCTGAGGATGCTCTCTGGTAATTCACTGGCTATGAAAGAAACACTCACAAATACCTTCCATCCGGCTCTTATTGTCCCTTTATGTGATAATTATTTATCAGAGTTATCACATTTCATGTTACCATGTTTTTGATTTTGTTTATATCTTGAGGAAGTACCACATTTGCACAAATAAAATGTGGCTACAATATAACGAGAGTTTAATTTCATGAGAAAACAAAAGTTTAGCATGAACACAGAGTCATTTTCCGCAGCCATAGAGTTGTTTAAGAGGTGATAGTTCATTGCGCGACACAGTCGAGGCGCAGTCGAGGCGCAGCAGTACAGCTCATGCAGTGCCACCGTGTGTCCGTTTCTTGCCGCCTCTTTCCTGGGCTTCGTGCTGCCGTGCTGCGAATGTTTGCCCTTTTCTTCCCTTCACTACAATTTTACTATCTTCCCTTTTTCAGCGACCCACGCCTTCTTTCTGCCTTCATAGCCCGCTTTAGTTTCTTTTTTTTTTTCCCCCGTGCGCGGCGCGTGCTTTCCCTCACGGCCCCAAGGATTTTAAAAAGTTGGCTTCTCACAGCTTCCCAGCTTCGTGGAGAAGCTATCTCAAGAAAAAAAAAAAAAGCACTGTTTTATCGTTTTTAGTATGCATTTACCTCCGAACATTGGCCTCGTGCGTGCCGCGTTGTTGTCATTCCGCGGGTGGTACGTTGCCACGGCCAGACCCTCTTTACTATAGCAGTTTTACTTGAAAAAAATCTCTACTATAACAAAAAAAAAATGTAGTCATCTATGGGAGGTGAAATGGGATTGCAGTTTCACTTTAATATATCAGAGCTTTTACTATATTCCGAGTTTACTGCAGCGGGGCTCTACTGTATATCCTGTGTCCTTCAGTTCAACACCTTTTCCTTTAAGTTTACATGCTAAAGTAAACACGAGTTGCCAGGTCCATGCCATAAATTAGCAGCACAGCTGAAATCAGAGACAAATAAGTAAGCAAGGGTAATAGAAAGAAGAATACAAAGCTTTAAACATGGCCTCTCACAGAGACTTGCTGCACTCTACCGTACAAGGGTCACACTGTACTTGAATAATTTCACCACATACACAGCCAATTTTTTTCCCAAAATAGCGCACAGTTGCATTTTGTCTAGGCTCTTGTAGGAAGGATACGGAGCAGAAGAAACTATACCGAAGCAACCCCCTTTCAACTACACCAACCACCGAATTCACAAACGGACCCCGACCATCCCTTAAATGAAAGAGGGGCTGTGTCCCCCGAGGAGTGAAGGAAACAGCCACTCCCCCATTTAAGGGATGGTCGGGATCCAAGAATGCCACCCAGTGTTTCTTTCAACAAGGAGCTCCTCAAGAAACCTTCCTCCACCGTGGCTCCCCCGAGCAAGCACAAATGGCATATGGGGACGAGATTACGGCAAAAATTTTCCCCTAAAACGGTATGTCACTGCCTATTACATGCGTATTTTGTCACATTATGCCATCTGAAGAGCCTTCACAAAGAACCTCAACGTTCACAGCCAAGTAAACCATCTTCTGCAAGCTGTACGAACAAAGCAGCATTGTAAAACGGCCAGAAACGCTTTTGTCTGACACCTATCGCTGCCGGCGACGTGGAGTCTACGTAGTCACTTCGTTTACGGGTATACAAAATTCCCACAGCAAGGAAATGATGTGGCGTCAGCCATGTTTACAACCAAACAGGCGGTCGAGGAGCCCTCAATGTAGCGTCTGCGCTACCTCGAGATTCTCTACAAAAACTTCACTTTTTCCTCCACTCAAGGAGTGGAGGTTGGTTTCTGAAGCTGTTTCTGAAGTCTCTCTGAGTAGGCTCATTACAGCACCTGTGAAGAGGTTGCTAAGCGCTTTGTGCATTAAACTGGGTCAAGACATACACTTACTAAAAAATTTCAAATTAATTTTGCCAAGATCACTAACTGAACAAAAAGCTTTGGTCTAGTATCACATGGAACAAAGAAATATTTGATAAACTGGCTTTGCTTTAATTTCCGAATGCAGCCAACGAAAATTCAGACCCCCGATTTTTCAGGCGCACTTTATTATTAGGCACCACAACATGCCCCATAGAGCCAATGTATACGAGCACCTGAAATTTCGTACACATCACAAGTAATTGCTCGTTTTTTTTAACTTTATTCACACTTGCTGTGGCACTGCTACCAATTGTCAAGCAACCATATAATTCGTATTGTGGAACTTTGTTAATTCAGGCTTCAAGGGGGATTGAAAGCTTGACCTAATAAATTGGAATTCAATCTAAGAGAGCCTCTGCAATGGCGGGGCTGATCACGCATACATGGCTGTGAGCTGGCAGTGCTTTCGGATGTCATCCACTGCTAAACTCTGAATACTAGTCAAAGTTTGCAGAACCTATCCGCACAGAGTTCTTTGGTCCTGAATTGCAAATATGTAGCAGCCGAGCGCATGGGAGGCATACAGCTTCGTGAAGACGGCGAGTGGAAGAAAATGACAGCGCCTTTCAAAGCAAGCAGCTTATACCTGCGACAAAACACACATCCCCAACTTTTCTATCGCAACACAATCCAAATTTATGCTTTGATGACAAGCAAAACACCTTTTATTATATGCAAGCCACAGCAGAGTGCATACAATAATGTATATACTGCCAGTTTTGAGATTGGTTTTCAACTTAGTCTCTAGGCCTAATTACAAAAGCCAATGCCGACTGGAGGGCTTGCTTTGGCCATTGTTGGTTCTTTATTATCTTCATCGCCATCTTCACCTATTCGTCTAGAGTCTTCCATATAGTGGGCGCAGCGCAATTCCCATAGCGGCAGGTTCGATTTCGCATCTGAACTTTTACCCAGCCCACACCTTTGTCCATGACATGCCAACAGCAAACAGCCATAGAAAGCTGATCTTGCAAAAGCGGTCATCGCCAGTCATCTGTGCGCACAACACGTGGCGAAATCTAGAGTCATATGAAGCACCCGAATGTGCACAAAACTGCTGACCCCTTTCTCTACCGTACTGGCAATTAGATTTTGGTGAAATTAGATTTTTCAGACCGCCCGATTTTTTGGATGTTTTCATGGTCTGTACAGAATCCGAAAAATTAATCGTCGACTGTAAAACAGAATATTTTAGTATATTTACATGTTAAACAAATTACAAAATCCTCCAAATGCCACAGCTTTTTTGTTTTTCCAAGGAACAGCACTGAAAACATGTCGCCGAAATTCATGCATAAATCTTCCGAAAACAATGCTTGCAGCCCTACCAGAACTCAAATGCTAGTGACAAAAACTATTTAGTGTATAAACAGAATCGATATGAATTCCTCTCAAATCAATGGGTAAAAAGAAAAACCTTATGACTGTTATATGGATTTCAGCAGTTTGCAAGGAAAAAAAAACAAACATTAGTGTAGACTCCCAGGTCCGTGTGTTCAGCACATATAATGCCCATATTGCAAATAAAATGCAAAACATTTGTCAGAAGAGACCTTGAACTTTACCTGGATGCAGCTGTGCTCCAAATACACATAAAAATGTTTTTAGAATATTAAAAAAAAAACCTAAAGAAAAGAGAATAAAAATAAAACTTAAATGCTTTATACTGTTTTCTCCTCCTTATCACCCCAAAAACTACAAGTACAGAACTTGCACTCAAAATCAATAGAGACAGAGAGGACCATGAATGAGAAAAGCCCGAAAAGCCCACGGCCAAAGACCATTAACCACCAATTTGTAGGCTACGAAATTGCAGCTCTGTTTCCTTTCGCAGAAAATTTTGGAGAAGGACTGCACACAGGCCACACTGTGGGTGCAAGTAAATGTCCCTGCAGTAATTTTTAGTCGCATGACAAGACGCAATGTAGCCATGCGAAGAATTTTCAGCAGACCTGTCGCAGCGTTCGCTGAGTGGGTCATAGCAGGTTGTAGACGTGGGGCTACACAAGGTGCGATTTGGCCCGCAGAATGCACAGTCCAACTCGTCGCTCAGGTCAGAGCAGTCTGGCTGCCCGTTGCAGCGGGCCTTCCGATTGTAGCAGCCGCTGCCTGTGGCACAGCGCAGCATCCCAGGTGGGCAGGGACCTGCCGGCAAATCCATCTCTGCTCTTCCAAATGCATTACACCCACAGCGTTAACACACAGAGAGCAGGAAAGCCTGCTATACACACACAGGAGTATAAACACCAATGTGCTTCTAATTCTGTGAAGAAGCAAGTTCCTGACAAAAGATGAAAAATCAGTATGCTCAGCTAAATTAATTTCGTTGCAGCAGGCATAAAAGTGAGAATGGCACTCTTCACATGCTTACTGCGGTGGACTGTCACACTGGCAAGGCTGCAACAGAAAAATAAACGTGCCAAGGATGGAAACAAAGAATTAGAAGGGAGAACAAAGCTGCAGGTATGTGCTGTATGTTTCTACACAGAACCATATTACCAAAATAAAGACACAAGAGTGCAGTGTATGCACTCTTGCATCTTTCGACAGCAAGTCAGAATAATAGTAGAGCCAAACATCTCATATGATTTTCAAGCAAAGATGATGTCATAGCCTTGAAAGATAATGTACTGATCAAGACTCACTTTGCAGAGGGGCTAATAGCCCCATTAATGCCAGAATCATTTTGCACCAGTTGTGAGTTCATCATTAATTGGTCACAAAATTGTGTTAAAAGCAATAGCCAACTTACAGAAGAGCTCGTCTGACTTGTCTTCACACTCAGCATGACCATTACAAGCCCAGTGTTGAAAGATGCACATCCCATTCGAGCACTGAAACTCATCTGGTCTGCATGATAAGGGCTGCTTGTATGTGCCTGCAAAAGAAAGGGCAAACAGTATGTTAGTATGAGACAAGTGACACAGCGCCCACTTATTAGTGGTTCAGTTTCCTCTAGGGCACTAGAGGCGCAGGTGAACTATGTACTTCAGCACTGGACTACTACTCTGAGCACTATGCTCATTTCAAAAGTCAGTGGAGCATCTCACCTACAGTATAAGACAACTGGAAGCCTCGGCCCTGGGGCACCTGTATTGGGGAGGTGTGGAACTTGATCCACACTTTGTTGCTTCGTGAGACAAATGGCTCAGGAGCCTTACGGCCGCAGTGCACCCGCTCGCCCCCACTTGGTGTTGGGCCCAGCTTGATCCAAGTGCCTCCACAACAAGGGTTCTTCTCACAGTCTTCAAGGCCTCCAAGATCTAAGTCATCAAAACTACAAAAGGAATGCAGATACAGTCACACCAGAAGTCTCCACAAGTGATGGGCCATTTGAATAAGCTCAAATTTTACATGTGGTAGATTTATATGTATTGGCCAACTGCAGCTGTAATCAATATGCAGAGCCAAAAAATTTGCAAAGGCAAATGGTCTTCACTGCTACTAAGCACCACTACCACCATTAGAACCACAGCAAATCTGCATGCGCACTGTGAAAGGTAGCTTAGCATGACCAAGTAACCTTGGAGGTAACTTGGTCAAGCTACCTCCCACAGTGGTCACACCTCACAGCAAAATACTGGTCACCGGACTGTAAACCAACTGCTCACATAGCAAACTCATAAAATGTAAAATGTGTAGGTATCACAAGTACAGAATGCTTGATCAAAAACAAAGTTGCCTTACACAAAATCTGTCCACCAAAATATCTCACACAGCGGAACTATCAAAACTGCAAAAGAAGCCATGCATAGATGTGGAGAAGGTAGTAAACTAGAGGCTACGGACATGACCCCCACTTTTGCCTTGTGGTTTACTTTTGTGGCCACAGCTCCCACTGTAGGTCAGGCTAGTGTAGAATTAAACACAACAAGGCTCAAGTTTAGGTAAAGTTTACCTTATTGTGATGATCTGGTCATGGCGGCCAATGATGAACCAGCTGCATGACGTGTGGTTTGAGTAGAAAGCTGGATATCCTGGGCTGCTGATCTTGCCCTTTGGACCAAGACGCCTCTGTTGCTGGCATGATCCTGCACAACACAATGGCAATGCGAGCATGGTTTGTACTGCAGCTCTGCAACTGCCCACACTTAAGACAAAATAACACTGTTCCAGAGTAAAGCTGGCAAAACTTCCTTATTTGCACACAGCCACCAGTTTTTGTAACCCATGCACATGCATTCTGGCTGTACAAATCTGACATACTCACCACAGAATAAAAGCCCAATCACAGGTCAGCACAACTTGTCATTGCCAGCAATGTGCAAACAGGGTTACAATGACCTTGCTATTGCTTTTTTCAAGCAACCAAATACGATCAAACTTCCATTAGAAGCTTGTTCCAGCTATTATTATTTATTACTTATTAATACTGTCAACCCTCATTTGAGGGTCATTACAGGGAGGGTAAAATGAAAATCACAATAAACATCACACTTCCAATACATAATACAGGATAACAAAAGAAAGTATGACAATTCTCACTACTGTTGAGCTACCCTATATATAAAAGAAATTTGTGACACATTCAAATACACGCACATCCACTTATTTTTTGATATATCCATTAATGACACTTACAAATGTTGTAACACTTTAAGACTGAGTGGCATGACCAGGCAGTTTGTTTCACAGTTCTATAGCATCGGGAAAAAATGATCGAGCAACGGAAGACGTTAGTTCCGGTCATGTATGGTTGGACTGCTCTATGATGATTCGGGCGAGAGCTCCATATACCTGAAGGTTGCAAATATATATCCTTATCAATCTTAATTGCACCATTAATTTGGTTGGCCAGAATTTGGGGACAGACAGCTAAAACGGTTGTAAAGAATAAAACTGTCTGTGTGCACAACAAGGAGACTCCCTCAAGCCATGACTCGCATGCCCTGCCCCTGGTACGGGTCTAGCCCCAAGTGGCTTCCACAAGTTACGCTGTGCAAAAAGATTGTTTCAACAAGGAGTTCATTTGGCAGCTGAGTGTAATGCAGTCACACATAAAAATTAGTTCGATGCGGTTACTTCCAACAGCATAAAAATGTCAAGTCGACACAGCAACCACTCAAGATCCTTTCTCTTCAACATAATAGGGAGATCTTGATAAGATGACTACATTCGCAACAAGCTGTCTCCAGAGTTATGGTGACCAATACAGTGACAGACACAGCTGTAACAACTGCAGTGGCCAGTTGCTGGCAAGGTGATGCACTATCCACAATTCCATGCATCACCTGCACATACCTTTCCTTTGTTTAGCCTTCTTGAACACTTCAAAAGGGTGCGAACACTCGCTTCATTCAGTGCACCTAGAGCATCCAAGGATACCTACTTGGCTACTGCTGCTTGAAAAATGAGGTTTACCAATGCAATACCCCTTGAACAACAATAGTGCCACGCATCTTTGTACAGTTTGTTTCTTCACTCTTCAAAGCTGCCAGTCCAAGGTTTTATCGCTTTGTTTGTGATATCACATCCAGGCGGAGCTAATTCCACATTGTACCCGATTGTTGTGGTAACTTTGCATGCCGTATCACGAAAGTTCGTCATCAGCTTTAAATCCAGCACGGCCAAGAGCGGGGGGCATTCTGTTCGATGACTGCAGAGCATGCTTGTTGCTTCTGCCGCCGCCGAGTCACCACTATGTGACACTAGTATCCAGTTTTTTCCAAATAGACCGATGAGTGTGCTTATTTTCAGCACACAATTATGCACGCTTTCAGAGGTGCAATAATCATGAACACTTGGTGCAGTAGCTAGCTTAATGCTTATGGCATTCAGCCACTGTGCTACAATGGACACTGTTCCTTACCGCTATGCCCCTGAAAGCATTACACACTGAAAATAAGTGCACGTGTTACGTCACTGAGCTACTGAGCAGGGTCACCGTGGCTGCATTGTGACAGAGATGAAATGCAAAAACACCTACTTTGATTTTGGTTCCTATTAAAGACTTCTTAGTGGTTGAATTTAACCTGGAGTCCTCCACTGGTCTAGTTTTTGGCAGGCAGAAATCCTTTAATTTACGAAGAGGAGGATTAATACATTAGGGTCATCCACCAAATGTTGTTAGCATTCTAAAAAGCATGGCTTTCATTGCATGGAAGGTGCCAGGATATTCGTAGAGGGGCAGCGTGGAGAGGCAAAAAAGGAAGGGGGGCATCCAAATTTAGGTGAGGCACAATGCCTCTGTGACCTCCTCCTCATAGAGACCCAATTGTAAAAAGTAAATAAATAAAATTAACAAAATAAAAAGGTGAGAGATTCACAAACTCACCTACCAGCTAGGGTGGTTAATATGGGATGCATTATGAGAAAATGTCCTCTCCATCAGGGTCTGAAGGAAACACGTGGAATTTTTGGGGTGGCGACTGCCACCCGTTGCCTCCTCTTAGAACCATCACTGTATTACAGGAGCTGAACATGTCAGCCCCTTCAATGTTTTTGGCTGCCCCACTGCATGCGCTCAATACTGGAAGCACATGCCAAAGTTGTGCCTCAAACATTCCGGCCTGATACTTAGCAATCTGTCCACAGTTATTAGGTCAAAGAAAACCAGGCATGTATTACAATGCTGCCATACACAGCACATCAAATCTAATATATACTGCAATCAATATGCCACTCCCGACAATTTATGAAAAGCACACATACCAGGTTTCAAGTTTTACTCTTCGGAACTACAAGAAATGTTCACACGACTGCATAAGACTACCACTGAAAACACTGAAAAAAGCTGGAAAGAGGCTTTAAAGGGTCCGTGCAACAGTTTCAAGACGCATATAGAATGCGTGCATTAGTTAGTACAGGTGACTGAGCTTTCATGTGGCATATGCGTTCTCAAAAGTAAGCAAAAACTTATAATTTTTTTAAATTCTCATACCCATACCTCGTAGCAACATATAGTGCCAGTTTCTTGTGCAATTTCTCTCTTTCAACTTTGTAAGGCACACGTAATGAGGTAGTTAGAGGCTCTGATTGGCTTGCCAAAAACTGCAACGATGTTCATAGACAACGCAGGCGAAGGCGGCAGCATGCACGGCCAGCTGAAAACCTTGCTCCCTACCACTCTTCCCCACTGTCGTACCGCAACGAGCAAGCAAGTGGCAAAAGAAAAAAAAAAGTAAACAACTGCGCCAGGTTGGCCAGGTGATGCTTTCATGGGCACAGCAAGGTCCCAGCCTGTCAGCTTCATTTTTTTTTTCTCGCTCTGGAAAATGAGTTGATTTAGGAAAAGGTAGAGGGCCACTTTTAATCGCCTCTCTGGTGTTACATAAGCTAGGCAGAAAATTTGTGCAGACGGATGACAGGAGATTCAATACCAATCGGTATTTTGGCTTTTGTTAACCATGGCGAAAACTGTTACAGAGACCTTTTAAATTTTCCACGAAAAACCAGAACAAATGCTGTCCAGTTTCTTTGCTGCAACTGGGACCACAGGAGGCTTACTTCCCACCATTAAGAAGGAATGCGGTTTTCAAATCTAAAAAAAAAAAGCAATCTAATTAGGTCTCTTTAATCACATATCGGGAGATTTTTCCTGAAGATAGCCCAGAAGCGACTTCAAAAAATATTTTTGTGACCATAGGTAGCAAAAAACCTGGCTGAAATCTCTGTGAAACTGGCCGATTTTCACCAATAACTCAGCTTTTGCACTGCCATTTGCAGAAAGATAGGTGTAACCGAAAGGCTGGTTTCACCACAATTCTCCCGTAGGAATCATCCATCTACAAAGCCCCCATAGCCAAAGACATAAGACCATTACAATCCTGGGGCAGTTTGATGAACACGAACTGCTTGTACAACTTCAGTGCCAGCTTTCTCAAAATTGTTTTCTGACCTGACTGCTCTGCTTGCAGAAAGTATACCACTACAATGACATCACAGATTTTAATGCAGTTTGTCACACTGTGTTCCTTTAGAAATTTTTTTATGCAGCGAGATTCCCATATTTTTGAACTATTTTCTCATTTTTTAAAATCCATCACTAGTTTGTTGTGATGCCAATGAGGGCATTATGCAAGCGTGGATCACTGTGTGTGGAAAAACATCAGGCCGCTAAAAATATTTCGCGAATGTCACTGCATCAACAATTCCTTTGGGTAAAACTTAAGAGTGGTTTGCAAGGCCCCTATCATGTTCCGTTGTCACACCAGGCTTCCAACAAATTTGGTAGTGCAATGAAACACAGAGATTTGTCAAACCTAGGCAAAATATTTCAATGAAATTTTGTATTGAAGCATTCAGTGCACTTTCCAATAGGCATTCCAAATTTCAGTGCTCTATGCAAAGAAAAAAACATTTCACCTCTGAAACCCGTGTCTCCCATTAAGGGGAGATGCGGATCTCGAAGTAGTCAAAAAAGCAAAAATTTTGATCTTTCAAAAATGGTGTATTCTGGTTCAATATACTCTAATGTACCTACCTACAAATTTCAAAGGTCTAACTCAATCTCCAGCTACTAAATAAATCAATATATTTGGTGCCTCCAAAGCTCCAAAAAGGCGATTTTGGAGCAAAATATGTGAGAACTTCGCGCCCGTTGCTTAGTGCAACCACATCCCCGAAGACTGCCACCTTGGTCATGTTCGAAAGCTGGTGCTCTTCACTGCATTCTGATGTAAATAGATGAAGGTGAAAATAATGATGATGATCACTATTGTGAAATCCTCTCAATTTCCACACTTCCGTTTTCTAGGGCTTCTACAACGACCTCTGAATGGCTGCTGCGCACACTTCAAATGAGATTTTCTCCACTTCGTATTTTTTGCCAGGATGAATAGCCTGAAGTTTTCCTTATGCTTTTATGGTGCAATTTCAGTCAATCTTATCCCACTTAATTCCGAAAGAACTAAAGTATGAAGCTATGCTATTTTTTTATGGCCGAGTCGAACATATTAAATTTCGCAAAACAATGATTGTCACCTAATTATATTTTATAATTATGGTTTGGTTTATGGGGGTTTAACATCCCAAAGTGACTAAGGCTATGAGGGACGCCGTAATGAAGGGCTCTGGAAATTTCGACCATCTGGGGTTTTTTAATATGCACTGACATCGTACAGTACACAGGCCTCTAGAATTTCACCTCCATCGAAATTCAACCGCCGCAGTCGGGATCAAACCTGCGTCTTTCGGGTCAGCAGCCGAGCGCCATAACCACTGAGCCACAACGGCGGCCATTTTATAACTGTGGTGCTTCGAAATAACTGAACATTTTTATATCATGATGTACCATAATAACAATATAAATAGCAAAGCTCCGCATGGTAGGTCTTTGGCTATAGCTCCATTTTAGTCGGAACCAAAGAATATTTAGAGAAAAAGTCTTAACGACCTGTAAGAAACTACCTAATTAGGCCTCAGTTATTTTCCCATAATGTGGGAACTGAGATATGCTAAAACTAATTACATTTTTGAAAACAGGATGAAAAAATACATACACATACCTAATTTCATTACAATATCTCTAATAATAAAATTTTCATTTTTAAGACCCTCGTCTCCCCTTAAAGGGGCCCAGAAACACAATCTTAGTTAACTGTTTTGCCTGTTGATTGCATACAGTGAGTTATAATGGTGCTATTAGCGTCGGCAATACCGCGTACATTCTGTTTTTTAATATTTTAATGTCCTCCCAAAAACAACTTCATGGCTCTGATGGTGCCGCCACACAGTGGCGGGTTTTTAGCAGCGGATATGACATCACCGTGCGCGAGCTTGAAGACCGGACAAACAGTAAATATACTGCAAATTGTGTGAATAAATAGAGACACATTTTGTCACCTGTCTGCGTTTTATATTAGATCAACAAAAACAATTTGTTTGTCTTAGATAAAAGCCCTGCAAAGCAAGTAAAATAAAAACACACCACCAGGGGCGCTCTGGCATGGAAACAACGCTGCCAGTCTCACAGAGAGCAGGCAACCATGGAGTACAAACTTCCGCGACGTGCTCTGGCTGGCTGTTTTGATTGGTTGCGCCAGGTGCCGTCATTGGGAGAGCGAAATAGGAGTGGGAAGCCCCGCCAAAATCGAGTTGAGGGCAGCGTTTTGTTTGCTTGTATTTTGAAATTTCTTCACTGAATAACTCCCGTTCCTGTGCATCGATTCCTGTAATTCTTTTTAAGTCAGCATATGTGTGACATAAAGAACCCACCTGAAGTATAGCCGGTATTCCCCCAGGCAGTGTTTCGCAGCCCCTTTAAAAGTATTGGTATTTAACAGGAAGTGTTCAAAACTAGAAAAAAGTTAAATAAAAGTGCAGCTATGCTATCCAGCAGGGAAAAATTATGTTTCATGTACAGAGAATTTCCCACATAATACCACTGCTTCAGTGGTGTGACAGCAATGCAGAGCAGGGCACTTTCAGTTTCATTTCTTTATCGGCACCCCTACCTAACATATGCTACTAAGCTTATCCCATTATAGTTACATTGTTTTACGGCAGTCCCACTGTATTACTTGCTACCAAGCTTGAAAAGATGTGTAACAATTTTGGAGCTTTCTGTTCAACAACCTCAAGAAATTGCTTAGTTGTAATCACTTTAAACAAAGCACAGCTTGATTGTTAATCAATGCTTTAGGATTAAGGGGTGTGTAACTTGCTTTCTTTTAGTGTTCTATTAACTGCACAATCGTGGCAAAGATTTGCAGGTGCATTTGTATATAAATTGCTTGGAATAAAAACTTTGTTACTTTTTCAACCACCTACCGGGCCAAGGGAAACATTCTACCTAGTCATTTACTTCTTTAACAATATTAGCTTCTCACACAGGTGTAGTCGAAATATTTCTGAACAGGATAGTGAGAAACTGATTCTCCACCTCTACTCAAAAATGTTACCTGAGAAAGGGTTTGCACATTTTTAATAGATGGGTCAACAGATCATTGACCAATAATGCAATGCAATCAAAATGTTGTATGAGTGCCCACTATATGGAAGAAATAGACGAACTGATTGACGATTTTTTTACATGCCAGAGTAACACTGTAGACTATGAGGCATGCTGTAGTGGAAAGTTCCAGATTAATTTCAACCACACAGAGTTCTTGAATATGGAATAAAATCTCAGTACACAGATGTGTTTTCATTTCGTTGCCATTGAAACGGCTGCAATTTGGGCCAACAACCCCTGGCCTCAGTAGCCAAACACCACAGCTACTAAGCAACCACAGCACATGGGAAAAAATAATCACTATCACTGTAGTGTCTAATCTGGAAAGGTTTCGAAAAAGGGCAGACTGAGTAAACTGACCAGGCAGTGTTCCACAGAACAGAAGAAAAGGTTTCACCCCACAGCCTTTTTCCCTTAATCTTGTACCACAAGTTATATAACCTTTGGTGCCAATGCATGTCCTGCAAAGGAAACCACCATTAATACATTTTTTTTAACAACTTTAAAGAGCACTTATCTCATTCCACCCAGCACTTTTAACTGGCAATGAGCAATTCATTTCAAACGAATACAAATTTTTAATTTCTGAACACTGCCATTCGACATGCACTTCATCTATATACTTTACACAACAGTCAATAGTGGCCTGTAACCTCACACCAAAACTCATGTTATATTATTTTTTTAACCTTCAATTTCAGGCCCTAGGACTTATTAGCCGGGCACCACCTTGTGTTTGGAGCATTGTGGCTTCAGTTTTCACTACACTACTAAACCCAAACTAATACTACTTAGTACTTGCCAGTAATAATCACAATGTTGGACAACAGCTCCAGGAAGAGCAGCAACTGAAGCTGACAGCTCCTTTATAAGCTAGTGGAACCAGCCCATACTAGTGGGGGCGATAGCTGGACTCTTGTGCTCTCATCTATAGCATTCAAATGAGGTGACTGTTGGCAGACATGGCACCTGTGCGCCTTCATAGCTTTTCACATGTCCCGGAAACTTATGTCCCCGGTAGTACATTATGACCAGTGAATATGTCATCCTTACCTTTTCATT
This sequence comes from Amblyomma mixtum, assembly GCF_055824585.1. NCBI lineage: Eukaryota > Metazoa > Arthropoda > Arachnida > Ixodida > Ixodidae > Amblyomma > Amblyomma mixtum. Next base: position 95,631,561 of record NC_143014.1, on the reverse strand, counting down.
GTCACAAATTGTCATCACCTTTTAAAGCGCACAACTACACTCATTATGCATACGGTTTTCCGACCGCGTTTTCAGTTCATAACACCAATCGTTACCACACCACCAGGAGTCCAATGCACCTCGCTCGTTATCGCCGGCTACTGCAAAGCCGAAAGCTTGGAACAGTTCCATGCAAGCAAAAACACTAAATGATTGCATTTTATTTCTACATGTACAAGTACCTAAACATGCGAAATCGCAAGTTTCACTGCTAACACGTTTCGCGACTAAACGTGGCTTACTCGACAAAACACATACAAGTCCAGATGCGCTCAAAAAAAGAAGTAAAACATCAGAACAGTACCCATATCGGCTCCTCCGCTAGACTGCAGCAGGCCCCGGATAGATGTGCTTCCAGAGCAAACCACCGCTGGAAGAGTTGGTTTGGAGGCGTTACAGGAGCACAGCCAATTCACTAGAGTATGTCATATGCAGTACTAACCACTGAACCAACACCTATTCAACGAGACTGTTCGAATGCGTATGCTGCGATGACAACTAAGAAAACACACAAGGAATTAACATCAGATGCAAGCGCAATCAATTCATTCGGCCTTCAGCAGCCCCCACAATCAAGTGCGTTGAACAGCTGTAACATCGCTCCCGAGCCTCATAACCGATTGATGATGAGCTAGCAAATCAAACTTGCGAATTAGGATTAAGATCAACCCTACCAAAGCGTCAACTATACAGCGAACAGCTTACACACTGCCAAAGACTTTCTAAGGTCTAAAAACAACAAGATACACAAATTATTAAGCCTACGCGAAACCTGTGACTCACCTGCAAGCAGAAGAACTGCGAAAAGCTGTCTCATGTTTGCAAGGTGGAGATTTCCAGGACGCACAGATGCAGACAGACAAGACCGATGGTCCTAATCCTCACTACTGCGCTGCCTTCATGTCATAAAACTGCACACATACACTCAACGCGTAGTACATTAAAGTAGCCCATTTTAGACTTTCATCTCGCAGACTAACAATATATACTCTCAATTCCAGCGCTTTCTTCACTTGGACGCTGAAGGATGGAAAGATACGCAATGGAAGCGAGAGTAGTAAAAACATGGTCACGTGGCAGAAACGTCATTACACGTGGTAACCAATAGAAAAACCGAGAAAGCGCACATGAAATTTGCACGACAGTTTGGTTTGGGCGGGAACCGTTGTTTTTTTTTTGCACTGTTGCGATCGTATCTGTGGCGCATGCTAAACTTTTCAAATGAATTACAGCAGAGCACATATGAAGAACCACTTGGCAAATGACAGTTTGTTGACTCCAGGAAACTTTTATGTCCATGCGGATGCACTGAAGTCACGGCGCTGGTAAGCATATCGATACTGCCCCACGATGACACTGTTGAACTTGTAGCGCACTTAAACGAGGAGACGTAAACGAGAAGACATGCACAAAGGCTCAGCAGGTCGTGTGGGTGGGCTAGATGATTTGCGGTTTAGTAAGTGGAAAAGCGCACTGACTAGGCAAAAAGCAAGGCAGGAGGACAAGGGGCAGGAAGCGCACTGAAGACCAAAGCTGACCCTTCTGGTTCTGCCTTGGTGTTTGTCTCGTCAGTGCGCCTTTCCATTTTATAACACACGAAGGCGGTTTTTAGGTGCGTCTCCGTCCTCTTTCTATGCGCAGTATTCATGCAAGCGTATCGAACTAGCCGTTTAGGCTCGGTACGATGACACCGGTAGCAGGAGCACTACGGACGTCAGTGTCAGAATTCTCCTGATTTAGCTCATTTTAATTGCCAAATAAGGATTCTGAGCAAGTGTATGTGGATTCGCACGCATAATTCTGGCTTCTCGAGCGTTTGAAATCCCGCAAGACAGATAGCCGGGTGCAACATTTCGCGTACTGTAGTGTGTAGCCCCAGTTAGAAAGAAAAAAAAGGTAGAAAGAAAATAATTTTACTCTGTGGAAACACGAATTAATCCAAGTGGTCTTCTGTTGTTCCTAAATGTGCTTTCCAAACTTCCTTTCATATCGCTTTTTGGCAGGAATGCATCCAACATTCCATTGGTCGTTCAAACCTCCCACTGGTGTCGCGTTTTTAAGATCGCGACAAGTGAAAGGAGTAAGTCGCTGGAGCGGAAAGTGGAAGCCACGAAGCTGGTGGAATATGGAAATTAAGGAGGCCATCGAACAACGACAGGCGGCTTCAAGGGAACACAGAGAAGCAAAGAGGGCGCAGTTATCTGAGAGGAAATAGGCAAAAAATGGGAATCTTATCGACAAAAGAAACAGCAATTTCAGGTCCTCGTCCAGACTAAAATAAAGCAGTCCTCTGATCAATGGCTGGCTGAAGTTCGTGATGCAAATAAAGGGGGGCCAAGAAAATTCTGGAACCATATAAGCTGGTTGGGAAAAACAAATTAAAGAAAGCAGGAACAGATTAAAGATGCTGAGGGAAAATGTTTAGAGGGAGGCGATGCTGTGAACTACATTACGTCAGTTATAGCTGTGCCATTTAGCAGCGACAATAGGGTAATCTCCCCAAGTGAGGGAGTAACACAGGACAGCACAATAGAGAACAGCTTAGAACTGACTAGTCTTAACTAGAAAAAGGCGGAAGCAAATATTCTTAAAACCACATTCGCAGGGATAGACGAAATCCCAGTTAAGCTGATTAATGACCGTGGCCCAAGAAGCAAGGAAACGCTGATAAAAGCATTGGAGACAGTCATAACAATTAAGCGAATTCCGCACAGCTGAAGACAGAGTAAAATGAATTTAATTTATAAATGGAAAAGAGATCAGATGAACAAAATCCTTTCGTCCGGTTACGATAACATCTGTTATATACAGGCTGGCAATGCAGGTGGTGAAATTAAAAATGCAGTCATGGGTACAAGATAATAGGATACTCGGAGAACTTCAGAATGGGTTCAGAAGGGGTAGAGGCTGAGATGATAGCCTGTTCGTGCTTACCCAATGCATAGAAATATCTAGGTGGAAAACAGACCTCTGTATTTAGCCTTTCTGGACATAAGCAGTGCATACGATAACGTGAACAGGGAACTCCTGTGGAACATATTAAAAGATGTAGGTATCGGTCATGAGGTAATTGATTTTCTACAGGAAATCTACCGAGATAATAAAGTTGAAATTGCATAGGAAGGGATAAAAAGTACCGCAACTGTGGGGGTACACAAAGGATTAAGGCAAGGTTGTCCTCTATCACCCCTGCTGTTCATGCTTTATGTGATAATATATGGAAAGAAGGCTACAAGAAAGTAATCTAGGTTATAATCTGTCGTACAAATTAGGCGGAAATGTAGTTGAGCAGTGGCTCCCGGGTTTAATGTATGCGGACGATATTTTGCTGTTAGCAGATAGCCAGGAAGATTTACAAACTTTAGTTAATTGTTGTGGAGATGAAGGAGACGCTCTAGGTTTCAGTTTTAGCGCAGTTAAGTCAGGTGTGATGATTTTCAACGATACAACTGATCAGGTGCTTACAATACAAGGCCACGAAATACCCAGAGTGGCCGAATACAAATACCTCTGGATATGACTAAACGAAGGGCAGATATACACAGAAAAGCATGATCAGTCTCTTAGGGCAAAAAGACGAAGATTGGGGTACAACAAATATGAAGTACTGAGAGGTATTTGGAAAGGAATAATGGTGCTGGGACTTACTTTAGGGAATGCGGTTCTGTGCTTAAGGGTAGAAGTTCAGTCATAATTAGGCGTAAATCAGAGAGCTGTTGGAAGATTAGCACTAGGTGCCCACGGAAAAACCACAAACGAGGCAGTACAACGGGATATAGGCTGGGCATCATTCGAAACATGGGAAGCTAAAAGTAAAATACTATATGAAGAACGCCTGAGGAAATTGGACGATAACAGGTGGGCAGCTAAGGTATTTAAATACTTATACATAAAGAGCGTTGACTCACAATGGCGCAAAAGAACTAGGAAATTAACCATTAAGTATGCCGGTCATGAGGACGAGGAAAGAAAGAGCATTAACCGGCATGTTAAAAACGCAGAAGTTAAAAATTGGATTAATTCAATGGAAAAGAAGCACAGTGTAGAACTATATCGATACTAGAAAAGGCAGATCAGGACAGAATTTTTCTATGATAACTCAAGAGGCAGTGCCCTACTCTTTGAAGCTAGGACAGGGTGTCTTAGAACGCGCAGCTCAAAAAAAAATCCAACGAAGATGATTACACATGTGCTGTGTGTGGTAGATCTGTGGAAACAATTGAACACCTCTTACTCAAATGTGATGGTATCCATCCGGATGTCGATGCAGGCACAGTCACTCTTCCTGAGGTCCTAGGGTTTAAAGACAACAATGGTCATGTAGATAAATCTGCAGTGGAAGTTAGCAAAAAGCGATTGGAGGATTGGTGGCTGAAAAGCAGAGATGTGACATAAGGTTAGAAGCATAGGAAACCGTAGTGAAAGAAGATGGCGAATCTTTATTAGAATTAACAACACAGTTGAACTAAAATAAAGAAAAAAAAGCTGAGCATGGTGGCAATTGCCACCACCTCGTTTCAAAGGGGGCGCTCCTATCCATCCATCCATCGAACGTGAGTGAACTGATCATGTGAACAGCGGAGTCTGAAGAGGCAAACAACAGCGGAGTGAACTAGGCTACAGCCGTGGTACAGTTCATTCCACTATTCACAAGTTCTGGAAGGACGCCCTGCTAGGGGAGCCGGTCACGCTGTTTTTGTACCGTGAGCTACACTGGCCAAGGTTAAGCAGTTTCGCGTGGCTCCTGGAGAGCCGATGGACTATGGCTTCAGCGCCGCGTTTCTGGCACAGCCTTGTCAATGCCTGCAGCCCACATCTCTCGCTCATCACCCCACGTACCTATAAGCACGTTTCAGGCGTCCACTGACCCAGGGAGCCATTATGCGCACTTCCTTTCCTTAAAATGATCGGAGGGTAAAACGTTGTCAACGGCTACGGCAATGAACACAACGAACGCCGACGGCCTGTGGCTTCAGCGCCGCGTTTCTGGCACAATGTTGTCAATGCCAACGCATGCAGCGCACACCTGTCACTACCGCCACTTAGCTTAAAGCACTGTTGAGGTGTCCGCTGTTCCATGAGGGTAGTTATGCGCCTTCCCTCTGGTTCAGGTGTTCACTGAGATGTGGACACTTCGCCCTCACCTCATGCTCAGGATATCCTGGCATAGCAGAGCTGCGCCACTGCCAATTTTTTATTATTATTTTCTCCGCCCATCATTTTCTTTGTCGTTCTAAGTTCTGGTTATGTTGAAAATCGGTTTTTTGTGTCCGTAAGGGAAGAGAGGAAGGTGGCAGTGAAAGAAGAGAGAAAGGTGCTATAGTGGAATGGAGGGCTTCGGATTAATTTCGACCACCTGGGGATCCTTCAACGTGCACTGACATTGCATAGCACATGGGCGCCTTTTGCGTTTCGCCTCCATCGAAACGCAGCCGCCTCGGCCGGATTCGAACCCGGGTAATACGGCTCAGCCTTTATTCGAATAGGGATGACTCAATGACCTGGTCATTGGGAGGGGGAGGAAAGATCATGTGCGGCGGTCGACGCCGATAGCGCGCTCAAAAGCCCACAATGATAGAAGCAATAGAAGCACGTCACTGGCACGAGCGGAGCTTCGGGGCAATATCCAGTCTTGTAAGTTGCGAACATCTGGGGCAGGGTGGAATATCCATACACCGTGATCCAGTGTGAGGTACCAGGCGCGAATTTGCTGCAGCCCAACACTCCCAGAGAAGGTGATGAACCGTCAGGCTGGTGCCTGTGTCGCGTTTGTTGACAGGCCACCATCATGTTAAAGGCTGCGACGCACAAAACTGCGGACAATGACAAAAAAAAAATGCCTCGTGATCCTGAACAAGCGCCTTGTTTTTCATATCACTTAGGCCGCTGTCATAATTAAAGAAGCACCAAAATCGTTTTTTGCACTTTTTATGAAATAAAATGAATGCCATCTTATCTTCCACAACTTTCCATCCTAGTATTGTGATGCTGCAGTATATCATTTGGCATCCTCAGCTCCACTGAAGATCTAGATATATATCTGTCATCAGTTGGTGCTACAGCTGATATTAGATGCATGCAAGGAGAATGCTGCTGAGAGGCTTTTTGTTGGGTCATATAATTGGCCTTTCCATTTGCAAAAGTGTCTCCTCCTCTGCCAATGTTCTTAAAATTCCATCAGGGCATCCACCCTATCCAATGGGGGATGATGAGTTGTGTATTTTCTGTTTGCTAGTAGGGACATGCAAAGGCCCTGGTGTGTAACTTCAGAGGTTGTGTGTCTCTGTACACACATTCCACATTGTGTTTGCACACAGTTTACTTTGAGCCATTGGCTGCGCTATTTTCATGTGCAGATGACCACAGACTGGCAGTGGAGGTGCAAAAACTTGACATTGAATTGTTTAGTGCATGAATTAGTCCCCCCAAGAGAAGCAGAGAATCTCAGTGACAGTGTTCGCAACAAGCACAGTCTGTCAAAAATGGAGCAAAGCTTTTAGCAGCAGAAAGCCTCGTGCTAAAGATTAAGCAGGTCAGAGAAACTGAAACCAAGCCTGAAGCAAAGACAAATGACAAGAATTTTGCGGTTATTCCATACGTTCATGGACTGGCCCACAGCTTTATGAAAATTGGCAAGGGACACGGTATCTAGATGATTTGCATGGCACCTAGTAAGGTCAGAAGCGTGTGTGTGCGAGTCAGTGGGCGAGATAAAAAAAAAAATCAAGATGCCAGATTGTACACCAAACTAGGTACTCTGAATGCATTCAAGTAGTTGTGTATCACATTTCTCTGCATTTTGGAAAGCACTACATAGGACAGACAGGCAGGTGCCTCAGTGATCGGACAAGAGAGAATCACCACCACTTGCGAGGACCCCGGGCACCAACCTAGCAATTGACTGCAAAAAATGCAGTGAATACAAAAAATGCATGTGCCTAGTAAATTTTCATAATGTTAAAAGAAGAATGGAGACAGGCTAACTCATGAGATATTAGCATGAGCCATCCAAGAATCTAGTGAGCAGTGTGTCAGCATGTCACTTGTGGGACTGTTGAAAAGAGAAGTTGGGTTTTTTTGCTCGATGCAGCAGGAAGATGAAAAAAAAAATGTAGATAAAAAGATCCAGATAGTCTGCGATTCTTTGTATAAAGGCGTGGGAGTTTCAAATAAAAATTGTTGTTGTCAGTGCAGCACATTGGTGCCTTCTTTGTCTCTGTTTCTTCTCTGCTGCAGTATACAAAAAAAAAAAGTTTTCCGAGAACTGAGTATATTATGGCAATCTCATACCTGAAGCTCAAACTACAGGTATGAGATCGCCATAATTTATGTGCTTTGTACAAGGAAGCACAGAACACAACACTGGTGGAGGCAATGGACGGAAAGAGAAAGCTTTGTAGTGTGCAGCCACTTCTTAATGTGTGGCCTGTTCAAAGGCAAAAAAAAAAATGGCTCATAGTGTTTAGGTCTGGCGTTGATACAAAGGCCAACAAAAAGAAGCACTATAATAAGCCTGTAGGAAATCAGTTCAGTTGTTTAACTTTATGAAACATTTTCCTGGAAAATACCCTCAGGCATCTGTTATTTGGATTTAATAGACATTTGCCTGAGGACTTAGGTTGTTTTCTAAACTTTGCATAGGTTATAATGAGGTATGTGCAGATTCCACGTTTAAATTTGTGAAACGTTGTGCCAATATTGCTGAAACAACTGTCAACCTCTGCCGGGGATGATTGCCAAAGAACTTTACATGGGACATGCAAGGAACAAGTGTCCTTCTTTCTGTTTATTTCTGTTAAAAGTATGAGTACAGGTGCAAACATTATGAGAGAGAACATATGTGCTTGTGCCAATGCAAGCCTGTTGTGAGCCTATTGGTGTTTTATAATTTGGAGGCATGCCCTGTTGCACTTCCACAATGTGTGCTATGGAAAATGGGACAACAGTTCACACTGAAGTGCTTGTTTGGCACATGTGCTGTTTTCATATTTGGACGCATTGTTATTTATGGCCACATCACAGGGTTGTGATGGCAGGCCTTCAGTATTTCAAACAGCCACAGGAGCATGGCTGGCCTGCATCAGCACATGCCGACGTGTTTCCTTTCATATAATTTGCACCTGTAATTTGAATATGACAGTTCTGTTCCTACTCTATGCTGCTATTAAGTAGAATCTTTTTTCATGGTTGTGTACTTAACTCAGTGTGGTGCACTTCTTTTTTTCTTTCAGCACCCTTGCGGAGAACGTGATCATCACTCATGTTGAAGCACTGGTGCGGCAAAGGGGATACCCACATGTTTTGACAAATTTTGCTGGGACCCCTCTAGCAGGTCAAGTGGACAAAGTAGTAACTGAGTATGACAAAGATAAAGTGGTGAGTGATTACACTACAGTAGTGGCATTCTTTTATTCTTGTTTTATCTGTAGTGCCCTCTGGTTTTCAGAATTTAATCATGGCTCTTTGAGTTATTTTCTCATTCATTGGCACTTTGCAGCGCCTTCTATGATTTCATGCATGATTAACTAACTTGCTGATGTTGCTTGCACCAACAGTGTCTGCAACACAGAATGTTATCATGCAGGCATAACCCTTTGCTGTTTTGTGCTCAATGGCATGACATGCAAACCTTGCTTGCACTAGGGAGGCTTATACACAGCTAGAGCCAACGTACATACCTGCCATATATATCGTTGCATTGCAGGGCACATATAATGTTTAGCAATGAATGTATCGAAACATTTGTAGTGGACAGTTTTGCATTTCTACAAACTAACTTTCTCATGAAAAGTGCAACAAATTATGTTAAGTCCCCTGTTCTTTGTAGTACAACAGAGAACTTATCGTCTTAAGTACCTGATTCTGTAGATTCTGTAGGTAGTTTGATGCTGGTGACACCTAATTTGTAGTGGTAGTGTGAGCTGTTAAAAGTAGAAGCTGAAAAAGAATGCAGTCCCAGCTGCAGGGCATAACTTTTTGTTTAATTAGTGTGACTGTTATCATTACCAATATCTTCACAATGTAATAGAGTAACCATTGCATTATTTCTGCAATAGTATGACATCTTTTTTACTAACTCTTGCAGAGCACATATGAGTTTAAAGCAGAGATGGATAGCTGATGGATAGCATCTTACCATTACCTTTTACTCCTTGACATTATCTGGTGGCTAGTTATAGGACGTGGCAACAGTGCTCTTACAATGGTGCTCACACTCCTTTGTGGCAGAACATGTCACTGGCACTCAAGCCCAACATGGGTGCTGGCACCTGATGAAACAGGATTGGATTTAAAGGGGAGGGTAACCCTCCTCCCTTAAGCAAGAATTTTCTTTTGAAGAAGCACTGCCAAAAAATGCATAGTGAATATGGGACCACCTCCTCCCAACCATCGCCCACAAAAGTTGCCCATAAATTCACCCCTGTGATGAAAACCACTGATGCAGGATGTTATGTAATAAGGACTTCTGGTGTTCTACCAGTCTATTGTTGGAACAGTTCTCATGCCTTAAAAGTGATTGAAATGGGTGCTGATACTGATAAATAATGCTAATTAATAATGTTTTGTCTCCCACACCCAAAAAAAAAAAGAAAGGACATCTTACACATCTTGCAGCAGTCATGTGAAGGAAGCTGCGGTGCATGCGTGAGGTGGCAGTGTACTGTACATGCTTTTGGATGCATACAGAACAGCTTAATGCAGTTAAGTTTTATTTATGCAATGAAAAATTAGTCTAATGAGATACTGTTATTTATTAATAAGTGATTTATTTTGCTTTTGGCTCTGCTTTGCCTCATTAATTTTTTTTTTTATCTTAGGAAGGACTGGACAACGTCACTCTGGTGGTGCATGTCTACGATGTTAGCTATGATGATACTGGCTTAGAGGAACTTGAAGATGGTATGGCAGCAGCAAATCATTGGGTTCTTCCATCAGTGCACCTTGAAGGGCTATGGGAGAACCTTATCTATGAAAGCCCTGTTAAAAATGAGGTATGAAGTGGTGGGGGGAACTACATGTTTGCATGCCTATGTTTGTGAATGGCAGCATGCACAGCATTGGCCAATCTGTGTGTTTTGTCTGACATGAGTCCCTCTGCTCCTGTCCTTATGGGCAATGCCCCTTGTCTTATTGTGTTCATCTTTAAAGTAGTGCAAAAAGCACTTACTGCATGAGATGACTTCTTTTGCAGTGATCGTTGCGCGAGGAACTTTTTCCGAGTTCAGAGACCACAATGTTGTCATTGGTCGTGACTGAAAACTCCCGTGTTTGCCTACTGCCCAAAGCCAGTGCTGGCCAGGTGTGCCTGGGCTACTAGAGACCGGGCTGATAGCGCCCACAAGAATGTGCCATCTTTGACCATATTGGCCTGGCTGGCATGTGAGTGGGCGTAGTCGTGGGAGTTTGGTGTGGTGTATTTTGCCTTGTGGACATAACATTGCAGCTAAAGGGGCGCGTGTTCCAGCTGATAGTATGTCATGTCAACAACACACATGTTCAAAACGTGCATAGCTTTCCTGAAAGGCAACTGTGGACAAGATGAAGGCTTTCCTCACTGTAATGCCCTCTTCTATCAAGCTTCACGAAGTGCTTAAGTAAAGGTGAGCGCAGAACTCAGCACATCTTAGTTCTCAGCTTGCGTGGGGCACAATGCACCTTGCTTGTGCCCTTTTTCAAACCAGCTGTTCACTATAGAAGAAATTATAAACTGGAAGATAATCTGTCGTGCCTGCATCTTGACCGAATGCTGTTCCATACAGGCAGCAAGAAATTCTCTCTCATCCATAGACCTATGCGGCACGGATATCTCTCGGCTGGGGAGAAAGCAGAAGCTGTTTATGAGCATACCAAATACGCGTTCTCAAGAAAAAGTAGCCAAACATGCTGTATTGCTGCCAGTGCCACATGTGCTACATGGGCGGCGGTGCCCGAGTTTCAGTTGCTCGCTTCTCGCAGCTCACTGCTGTTGTTCACAGAATGGAGAGAGCAGTAGAAAAAAAAGGAATAAAAGTGCAAGGTCAGGCATCCATTTACTCTCATTGTTCCTTTTCTCAAGTTGCGATTCGCTGACATCCGCATTGTCATTTCCAGACTTGATCTCATCATTCACCTTCCACGATAGTGAAAATTTCCATTTTACAGTGTATCAAAAAGCTAATTTTAAGATTTCTTCTATTTGCCACGAGGAATATTCATGTCAGCAGTCCAACAAACTCATCAGTATAGGTGCATCCGCAAGAAGGGTAGGAGAACTTCCTCTGAAAAGATTACCTATCATCACTGAATGGCCACCGCTGGCAACCACTGAGCCCTGGTGGTGTCAAAATCACACGTCAAAAACTTGATGCAACGCAACCCCTGCGCTTTCAGTAATGTCTACGATGCGAATATGAGCTTGGATAGGCGTTTCACAAAACATTTAACAGTCTGAGCATAAAAGAGGGAATGGTTAGTGCGATATAAATCTAAAAATTTGCTATATCTCGGCTTCTTCACCCCTTGCCTACCATGCTGCTGCTGCTGCTTCTTCCTTAGACTGCACAGCTCGACGAAAACGCATGAGCAGCAATGCCGATAACAACAGGGATCCTGGAGGAACTATCCTATTAAAAATTAACAGTATTTTTCTCTGTTGCTGAAACTTGCGTGGAATATTTATGTTGTGGTGTCAATTGATGCCACCAGGGCTGAAAGGGATTGTGAGCTATAGAAGTACCATGAACTGTCCTTACACTTTCGTAAAAGTTGGCACCAGTTTATGATTTTCTTTTTTCCTGTGATTTAACTGTGATTAGTAAAGTCTTGTGTGCCGTCTACAGTACACCATGCATATGATAGCTGAAGTGCCTGCAGCGAGATCAGGAATTGCTGTTGTCAGTCAAAATGCAGAGTGCCATTGCAGTAACAGTGCTGGTACACCCAAGTGACCACAGGTTAAAATCGTGGTTATGGCACTTCAAAAATAACTGCAATAGACTCACATTTATTGCATGTCACGTATGAGTTTTTTTTTTTTTTTCCTTGGCTTTAGATGCCTACACGTTATACAGTAAAACCTCGTTGATGCGTTCCTGGTTCATATGCTCAAAAAAAATCGTGCCCAATAAAAAAGTCCCATAGAATTATACTATTTCCCTTCCAGTTAATATGTTCCCGCATAGCAGGATTTTCTTGTTACTTCATTCAACATTTTGAGAAACCCTGATCTTATAATACATTTAGCGGCCAACTGCAGGTGTGCAAACATATGAGTGGTTCGAACCTGGGAGCTCATGACATGAGCTGGAATGCAGTGGCTATCATTAACTATGGTTACTTCTCTACAATGCCTTGGTGCAAATGCCGCCGCGGTGGCTCAGTGGTTATGGTGCTCAGCTGCTGACCCGAAAGACGCGAGTTCGATCCTGGCCGTGGCGGTTGAATTTCTTTGGAGGAGAAATTCTAGAGGCCTGTGTACTGTGCGATGTCAGTGCACGTTAAAGAACTCCAGGCGGTCGAAATTTCCGGAGCCCTCCTCTACGGCGTCTCTCATAGCCTGAGTCGCTTTGGGACGTTGAACCCCATAAACCAAACCAAATCAAGCCTTGGTGCAAATGGGGGAAGCCCAAAAAGAAATACCTTTACATGCGAGCGGGCTGTTCCCGCGAGGACACGATGTGAAGAGGAGAAACGCAGCGGCTTCTTCGGAGAGCATTTGGGCATGGAGGCAAAGCAACTGAGAACTATGCGGGTGCACTTACATACGAGTGGGCCGGGTCTTGGGAACGCAGAGCAAGAATGCTACAACAGTCAGCTATGCGGCGGCTTCCCCGCAGTGCATGTGCAAAGGGCCAAAGCATTCTTAAATGAGAAGGAGTGGTAATTTTGCCATTGCCGTAAATGGACCAGGTGTGTTCCGAAGTTTCTTCCTCGCCAAGAACAACAAATGCCTATAGGAATGCTAATTGAGATTTTTATAAAGGGAAAATAAATGCCAAATGTTCTTGCTTCAACAATTACATTTTTCAAAATTGGGCATTTTGAATCATACCTTTTCTGGGATAATATGTTTTTTTTTCCTGCATTGTTTAAGAACCATATTAACGCGGTTTTACTGTGTTTGTTTTTTACTTATTTTATCTGTGAAGTTAATTCTGCTTTTATGATCACTGAGATAAAGAAAAAAAAGTTTAACAAATGTGTTTGAAAGTGTTGCCTTGCATAGTTTAAACGTATTTGCCCAAACAGCTGCTGAGTTATTCTTCCACGGCCCTGTTGTTTGCTGACAAGAAAGTGGACCCTAACATCATATCATGGAACAAGGTTGTGCTTTTACATGGTGAGACAGGTTCTGCATGCCATTAAATGTATTGTTGCCTTCAGTCCTGTTATTGGAAGCGACTTGTGCATTTTGTTGGTTGCATGCTTTTCGAGAGGAAATGAATGTAACCACTGCCTTTCAGTAGGGCTCATATGTATTAAAGGATGGGAACAAAGTTCTCTTTGGCAGAGTGACATGCTGCATTTAAATTGCAAGATTTGTGCAGATTGAAATTATGACTGCTGATGAACTCGGTCATGTCTTCTGCAGATCATATGCTGCAGGATGTAGCAGTTGTTTCTGAGTGCACTGCTGTGTTTCTTCAAGCAGCTGAATTTTCAGTTCATTCTGCGTACCTTAAAAAGTGCTGTTCTGCTTACCTGAAAAAGTTCTCTTGTTCCATGCTGTGCCATGTTCTTTCTTATTAGGCTTGACATTTTTTGTTGTATGAGTGGGTAGTTCTCAATGACTGTTTTATTTATTTTTTGGTTTGATTTATCTGTTTCTGAGGCACAAAAATATAATTCCATTAGGAGCTGAGTGAGCTTTCTGTGCAGTTTTAATTCTTGAAAGCTGCCACATCTATAATGCAGTGCTGTAACATCTTGGAATGTGAACATTTCAAGAGGGGTCTATCATAATGAGAGGCAAACTGAAAAGAAAAGCATGTGACACTCCGACCAAAGGAACTGTGGTGCATTATGGCGGTGGGGTTGCTTGTCTAGCAGTGTGGATGTTTGTGTATAAGGGTATCATGTAACTTTTTCTATTCCTCTTTTTGATTGCAGGACCTCCTGGCACAGGCAAAACATCCTTGTGCAAGGCTCTTGCACAGAAGCTCACCATTAGGCTACGCTCTCGTTTTGCCCAAGGTCAACTCTTGGAGATCAACAGCCACAGTCTCTTCTCCAAGTGGTTTTCAGAGGTGTTTACAGTGTTTACAGTTTGCAGAGGTGTAGCAATAGCGGGCTTGGTGCCGTCATGATTGAGAGAAATGAGCAGCTATTGCAGAGGATTTCCAGTTATCTACAGCTGCTGATGAATCGCCCCTATTGGCCACTGTGTGTTTAGTGGGCTGCATGCATGAAAAGCTAGTTAATAAAACCAAATACCTTTATGGTATCTTAATCATTGTGTAGCAGTAGCTACCTATATTTCTATCTTTGGTGCTGTTATGCTGTTATACTAGTTGAAAAATTGTGAATTGTGCTGCAAGGGATACTAGAGATGGAGGCATAAGCAGATGCATATGTGGTGTATGTGTCTGTCTTGTATTCTTTCAGTGCGATTCACAATCTTTGCTACTTTCTAGCCCAGGCCTTTGCCTTGCCAGTTGTGCTGCATTGTCTCACTGTGGTGTATACAACTCCCTCCCTTCTTTATTTTTCAGAGTGGAAAATTAGTTATGAAAATGTTCCAGAAGATACAGACCCTAATTGATGACGGCACTACACTTGTGTTTGTTCTCATTGATGAGGTAGGTACCCGTAGCATGCTTGCAAAAATTTTCATGAACTTCATGTGTAGTAAATACTAAAAATGAAAATCCCTTTTTTTTTTTAAGGCCATTTCTTTTTTTTTCCCTGCTACTGCTGTATGCTGAGAGCTGAAAATAAGTTAAATTCCAGTAATGCTTGCAACTCCAGAGTCATAGAAGAGCTTTATAGGGGTCTAAATGGTTGCACTAAAGGATAGTTTAATATATTTTTCAAAATTAAATCTGTCAGGCCTATAATGTGCCAGCAATCTACAGGGCAGTATGTTGCTGGCACAGATAGAATTTTCTGAATTCCTTAGAACTGTTCTCACCTGTCTTTGTTCATACTGCCTCAGCATGGGTACTTCTGCATACGCCTTGGACAAAACTAACTGAAGGCTGGAGGTAACTTTATCAAAAAATTCCTGACACTATTTGGTCTTCTTCTGGTAATATAGTAACATGAAGGCAGTCAGTTTTTACAGTGATGCCATATTTGTACATTACGGCTAGAAACCTTGCAGTTCATGACTGCAATGATGGGAAAGTTTACTAATCTCTAGAGTGTTAATTTCAGCTCACTGTTTGCTGCTGCTCCTGAATACATGTGGTATGTGGGGAGACATGGCAATGTTTTGCTTATGTGGTACCTAGATTATATTTGCAACCAGGAATGGCGAAGGTGCATATTAATATCATGCACCTTTAGCTCTTTTTGCACCGAAGTTTTAATTGCACTTTCATGTTTGCTCATCTTTACTGAAGCATTATCTTCACAGGCTGCCATTGAATATGCTAGTTATGACTGAGAATTATTGCAGTTCTACAGTTTGGAGTGCATTTAATGTGCGTAAAAAGCTTCCTGCCTCCTCCTTCTTTTTTTTTTTTTGTTTGTCCGAGTATTAACCTTTACTGATTGGACTTGTATAGGTTATAAAATCTATTTTTATAGGTTGAAAGCTTGGCCCACTGCCGTAGCGCCGCCATTGGTGGCAATGAGCCATCTGATGCCATTCGTGTTGTCAATGCTCTGCTGACACAAATTGACATCATGAAGAGGTAAGGAAATTTAAATGCTAATTGCAGTTTTTTTTTTCCTTTGTCGCAGGATTGCAGCTTGTAATGCATCACAGGAAAGCCATTGCGCACCATTCGCACTTTTGCTTGTGTTTATGGCCATAGCTTTCCTCATTATGTCTGCTTGTTTTTGGAGTTAGGAGTAGGTGTAGTTGGGTCTGAGCCTGTTGTTTCATTTTTTATGCTTTGTATGCTAAATTGCTTAAATATTTTTGTGCATACAACTATTCTGTTGAAGTTTAAAACAAATAGATAAGCTAACTGTTCAGAAGTTTCAAGTCCTTTGGCCTGTCCAAGCAGTTGTTCTTGTGACATACCCAGAAATTCTGGACAAGTGGATGTTTTCATTAGGAAGTCGTTTTCAACCGAATGGAATTTTTTTGCATCTTGTAAGATTGCGCTATAACAATCACTTGATATACAGATCTCTCCTCGAGGTGCTTGTTGTTTCTGCTATTTACTGCCAAAATGAACCCCATTGGTTTACTATGGCAGTCTTAGCTACTCGGTGCGAGCACAGGACAAATTTTAAAAGCAAGATTTTGCTAAGCATCAGAAGGTTAATCCATTCCCTTCAGTATGTTCATAACGGCCCAGGCCAAAAAAAAACCATTGGAACCAGTTGGAAGCTCCAAATGGAATGCCTGGAGCACTGCAATTAAATGTCTCAATTCGACCGTCCAATTGGTTGCAAAACACAATTGGAACCATTTGGTTCCATTTTGAGCCTATAAGAACTGTTGAATAACTGTTGGCTCCCAAATGAAGTGGAAGCTTGAAGTGGGCCACAGGCTGGCACGCATGACACATAAGCCATAGGAACACTAAAAGCCTGAAGAGGTGATTCAAAACCAGAGTGTTCAGTCTATGTCCACTGAAATAACTTCAGGCTTATACTATCTACCATTCATTGGAACCCCCCCCCCCCCCCCCCCCCGAAGCCAGTGGTGCTGGTCCATTGAGTGGAGTTACTCTATATAATCGCGACCGCAGAGATGGTGGTTTGGTTTGGCTTATAGGGGTTTAACGTCCCAAAGCGACAAAAGACTATGAGGGACGCCGTGGTGAAAGGCTGCAGAAATTTTGACCGCCTGGGGTTCCACGTTAAGGAACTCCGTTAAGGAACTCCATGGAAATGATGAAAACAATTCAACAGATTAAGCCGCTAATACCTAGGGTTCTTTGTTTCTTAGTTTTTTATTTTTCAAATTCGGGGGGTTAAAAATCGTGCACTATTTTTCAACTTGATAAAAGCGAAGTAATCGGATTTTCCATGAAAACATTCCAAAATTCAGGTTTTTTTGGAGGGTTAAGTTTACTAGCTGTAGTAATTTATTCGATTTTTTTTAATGGGAGGTTCCAATTAGGGCTTTGTTTTAGTCTGGTAAGGATGGAAAAATCTGAGTTCAAGAAAATATTCTGCATTTCGACGTTTCTTTGGTAATTCAAAGTTAGGCAGTAAAGAGCTTGGATTGGTTTTGGGACATGAAACATTTTATTCACACAAGCTGGTCATCGACTTTTTATGCATCCTTGTTTACATACATAATGATCTGCATGCACAGCATTTCGGTTTCCATATGAGACCTGTCTGGTCTTTGGAGGTATCTCAGCTGAGAGAATGTTCTCTTAACATCTCTGCCGCCATTAGCTAGGCACAACAATGTCAATGCGGCATTTGCTAGCCTGGGGTAGCGGACAGTTACGTCGTGCCAATAGTCCATGACTTCACACCTGTATTAAGGGGGCTTGCTTCCAGCAAGTACTGGTTAAACTCCTCGCGAAGCAAGTCTACACGTCACTCGCGGAAATCAAGAAAGGTCGGTAGTCATCAAGCGGCTGACTTGGCAGCCGCTTCTGGAATGGATCCAGTAGGGCTCCCAATTTCTATAACGTGAACTGGTTTTTGTCTTTGTCTGGGACGTTTTGTTTCAGAGTGCAGTGCCATTTTGTGGAGATTTTTGCGCAAGATGGCGCCACAGGACCTGCAGTCTAGTATTCTCTGTCTGTTGGCCGCCTCTCGCCCATGCGCCAACAGGGGGCAGAGTAGTTATGCGAGCACAGTTATTCCGAAAATCGGGGAGGAACATGTTCGGGTGCAAAAATTGGGTAAAATCGGGTTTTACTTGAAAATGAAGAACCCTACTAATACCGTACTTGCACAATTGTAAGTCGACTTATTTTTTAAATTTGAGAATCCGAAATGGGTGGGGGTCGCTTTACAATCGAAACCAAAGCATAGCACCATAAATAAAGCCGAGACAAACGAGATACCGGGGATGTTACAGTGTGGTTGCAATTTTCTTTGCTCTACAGCTCTTTTGCAGTAGCATTCGGCTACTCTGCGTGCTTTTTCACAGCATTTTTTTTAAGGTGAAAGCCTTTCTTGGCTTATGAGTGACATGGACGGAAGTTGTAGACAGGCTGTCCGCAAGTGTCCACACGAACGGTCAATCAAAAGTTATATGGTAATTAAAATAATAACAGAAAATTGGGGTCTAGGTGGGAATCAGACCTGGGCTGCCGGCTCCGCTCCATCTTCTTAAACATCGACGTTTGAAACTGAATAAAGGCACGTCTAGTGAATGCACAGTTCCTAAATACGTATCTTGGAGATATGTACTGAGGCCTACATGAGTAATTATGAGCATACTGATTAGATGTCACAATCAAGCGAGTAGCAAGTTTCTTCCGTTTCCGGTAAATGTCCTCCATGCTTGGCGTGCAGTCGTAGCGCCATCATGCGGCACCCACTGAAAAAAACATTTTTTATTGCGAAAGCAATACTGCTAGCACTTTTCTGCCGTCGGTGGAGGTCGTTCCGGCGCAGCTGTGGTGCACGACCACGTGACAGCGTGACGTCACGACAAGAGGAGAGCAGGGGCCCCAACTCGTCTCTTCGGCCGTAGTCGTTCCTTCGCTCGGCGCGGCGGCTACCACGTGACGGCCTCCTCGGCCCGCCGCGTGAGGGCGCTCGCTAGGAGAGGATAAACGGGGCGCCGCAGGCGCGCTCCGCTTAGTCATGTCTGAGGAGTTGTACAAGGCGTCGCTGGAGCGACGTGCTGCGCGCAAACGCCGGCGCCGTGCCGAGGAGACAGATGAAGAAAGGCAAACAAACAGTAGAAACCATGTTGTGTCCAGAGTAAATCCTTTAGTTGCACAAAAGGCGAAGCCATGCCAAACCACCAGCAGAGCCAAGCGCAGCCAGGGAGCTATTGCTTTCGCAATCACTCAGGCTTAACCAGAGCTAAGCCACAGCTAATTTTTTTCTTCCTCCATGGAAAAAACCCCTCTCAATGTACGGCGCTGGCCCAGCAAAGGCTCAAGTGGCGGACCGCGCGCGGTTTTCGCATTTCTGCACGTAAGGAGACTTAAGTGCACCTCATAATTTTTTGCTTTCAACTGCGCCATGAACTGCGCACTCGGCGCTCTAGGGAGTGTCGATAGTTGATGGAAGGGCCGCTGTTCCAATCGCGCACCGCCACTCGGAACGGCAGCGCTTCCGGGGAATGTGGGTAGCTGATGGAAGAGCCGACGGCGCCCCCGCATCTCCTTTGCCCTGACGCGTTGGACAGCTGCCGGCCCAGTCTTACCAGTTTTATTGCGAAAGCAATACTACGCTCATGAACGGCCTTTCGCGTAGCGGCAGCCGGTAACCACGTTTGACCTTTAGAATGACCTCTGACGTCATACCAGGGTGAGAGATGGGCTACCAAGTCGAGTCGTCGCTCAGCGGCGGCCGGTAGCCACGCGTTACCTGTAGACGCAGCGCACTGCGTTCCTTCTGTTGGAGGCGCTGCGCTTTTGCTTTCGCAACCTACCAGGCTTAACCAAAGCTAAGCCCCCGCTAAGTTTTTAAAGGTAGTACATCCATCAATCGTCATTTGTGCTCCGGGTCCGGTAAGCGTCTGGCGCTTGTTCAAGGCAACATTCAAGATGGCTGTCATTCTTTGCGCCGAAGAAACGAACAACTGCGCGCCGGGCTGAAGTCCGACATCTTTGGAACGCGTGATACAGGTATGGCGGCTGCAGCGAGGCGAAATTTTCAGCTGCTCTGCGCGATGGCATGATGTGGTTGTTAGTGAAGTGCGGGATTTCGTGGGACGACGACGTGCTGTGACCCCGCAGCAGTGATGGCGACGGCAGCGCTAGTGAGAACAAGTAGTCGAGTGACTAATGCATTTTAAGGCGAGAGCGTTTAGGAGCTCGTCAGGCAGAAAAATTGGCTGGGGTTCAACCCGGCTGAACCTAGTTTACAGAGCGGAAGCTCGATTAAGCATGGTTAGACGCGTTTTGCTGTTGTTTAACATTATTGCATATCAGTGACCAATCAGCCGTCTACGATGGTTCCAGCACGCGACTTCGTCGTAATCTGCGAACGTCAAGCAACGCTTCGCGCTTTTTTATCTTATCAGATGAACGGCGAGTCACTTGGTTCAACGCAGCTGCGAGGTGAGCGGTGAATCACGTTCAACGCAGTTGCGAAGGCGAGCGTACTTCGCCGCTTGAAGGTCATTATTCGGAGTGACATGACGTTGAGGTTTTGTATGGGAGGAGTAGAACTTCCGCTCTAAAAAGCCGGCGTTGCCAGGCTGCCGCGGCTCCGTCGCGTCGCTCTTCATGCTGGCCTTGAGCAGCTGCTCCTTGCGCTCAGAACCGACTCCCCCGCGCGCGGCTGCTGATAAGCGGCGGGGGCCCTATGACGGTATCTCATTCTACTTGTAAAGGTGAAGCTTAAGTGACCTCCAAGTTTTTAGCTTTGGGATGTGCCCATGGGCACGCCCTTTTTTTTTTTTTTTTTTGACGGGATAGGGGGGTCCACTCGACCGCCGACTTACAATCGCGTAAATGCGATCTTTTTTCCTGAGAAACTCTTTACTTCGCTGTTGTGTGTTTGTACAGAGAAATATGAAGATCTCAGTAATGAAAATCATTGGCTTCCAATTGGGTCACCCAACTGGGAGGTCCAAGCTGCAATTGTAGTGTCCAGTCGTGTGCTTCAATTGGATCTCCCGTTTGGATGATTCATTTGAAACCAATTGGGCTACCCAATTGGATTCATGAGTCCTGTTGCTTTACCGATTGAGTCCATTTGATTCCAGTTTGAATGCCTAATCGTACCCAAGCTACTAATACCCAGTCGCACGGGCTGTCTAACTGCGGTTATCTCGAACCACAGTTCGCCGTTGTCACACGACTCGCCACCGTTCTGGGTTACGGGGCAATGAACGAAGTGACACTGTGATCTGGAGCAAAGCGAGAGTTGCAGATATCTTGCAACGCAGTGTCTAAAGTGCCATCCAACGGCGCCGTCAGGTGGCATCACTGCCTACGCCGCTGTATACATCGCCGCGCCTCCCGCAAGCAGTCCGTGCCAGGGCAACATCTCTACGGCATATCCCATGGCGCCAGCATCAGAAAACCATGCAAAACTTTTTTGTTCTTGTCAATAAGCCCTAGGATAAGGGAATGTCAAAAATGAATCCTCCTTGAGGATTGCTGACCTGTACCAAGTTGCTGGTAGGAGTAATAACTACAATACAAGCTAGTTTTATCTTCACAGCCGCGTAGCAGCTGCCGCCGTTGCAGCGCGGCTGACCCGATTCGCTTCCACGCCAGCTTCGCTGCTAAGGCGTCGCTGAAATCGATCCTACATCTTTCGTTCAGTATGAGGCAATGAGGCTGTCAGTAAGGCAGTGCCATGAGTAAACCATTTACTATAGCGCTGGCCACTGCAAAAGCACAGTCCGCTATGGCTTCGATGCGAAACAAATTAGGCCTAGCGACGACTTAGGAGTGGCACATCAGAGCACCGTCGTCTGCCGCGCTCGCGGGCGGCACTGTTGGAGTAAGCTCGCGGAGTCCGGTGCTGCGAGCATTGCAAACTTTAACGATGTAGCAGGGACCGGACCTTTTTCGACGTAACGGCAGTAGAATACGTAGCTTGAGCACCATGGACATTGTTGCAGTACGCTGTTGCTTCGCCGTCGGACGATTCTCGAAGGCTGCATAAAAGCGCCGTTGGACAACACTATACACTCTGCCTATTTTAATGCGCTGCTCTTTAAACATGATTTAGTGTGAAAAAAGTGCGTTCTTGAAGCGGGCCAGCTCGTGCACTTTTCGCATTCGGAAGCGTACGAACACTTTCCATCAACAGACGCCGCCATCTTCTCGGTTAACGACACAAACTGAGGTTGCCAAGCTAGGTTAGCGATGTAACCTTGGTCAGGTCCGCTGTGTGAGCAGCAGTAACCACAGTTAGCGACAACCATGGTTACCTTAACTGAGGTTAAGCGTGCCCGTGTGACAAGGTTATAAGACGTCGCAAATGCACTCGTATTTTTTTCTGGTCCCAGCAATCGCACGTAGCTGCAAGACATTCTGCCAGCAAGCACAAGTGTGCGGATCCGTTCCCAGCTTTGAAGGCAGTATTTGTGATGTAGGCTAAAGTCGGAAACACCCTTGATATTTCTGTGCCCGTCGAAGAACCCAGGTTGCCAAAGTGAACCCTGTTTTCTGCACGGTAGGCTTTATCGCGTCACAAAGTCTGCATATTACACTACTGAAGCAATGTTTGGATGTACTCATAGGCTCTATGGGTGAAATGTGGTAGTGTGCTTGTTAAGGCCGGCCGTTTGTCTTTAAAGGCCGAAGCACAAGGCAGCGCTTCTTCGGCGTCATGGCATTGTCTCGCCTACCGGCGTTGTTGCTCAGAGCCCACAGGAGAGGGTGATCAAACACACAAAGGCGTACGAACTGGCATCTCCAGACGGCGATACGAAGAGATCGTGGATAAAGCCTCTCAATTTTTTCCTGACCGTAGCTATTCATCCTATTCAGCAGTATCATCCCCCTGCGGCAGCAAGGGAGATGATAGCACGGGGACAGAAGAGGCACCACTACTTTCGCAGAAACGGGCCGCGCCTATGGTGGGTACAAAAGTGGCATGGGTTAACCAGGAAGTCGCTGCAATTTGTGGCTAGTCATTGGTCCCCACCAGTCCCCACCTACAAAGTATTTCCGGCTCTTGACACTGAGATTAGCCTCGCCGCTGAGGCTTGACACTAAGATATTTGCATCTCCCTACATCGCCTTGCTCCAAGTGGCGGAATTTCACCCCCGGTGACGCCAGTAGCTGAGGCACTGATGTGATGCCGAAGAAACTCTGACTTATGTTCTGACCTTAAGAGGCGATATAGTTAACCATGCTCTCAACAAAAAAACTTGCAGTGAATCGATTTTGATAAGTTCTGAAAGACCACGGGGCCACGTCCTCACTCCTGTTCAGCCCATTCATGTAGTCTCAGCGAGTAGAACAAGAAGTAGCGTAAAATGGCCCAGTGTGGACAGCTTTTTCCATCCTTCTGTGGCTTGTCTCACTTAAACGAGCACACACACACGCTGCAGCACCAAACGATCTCACAACACCTGCACTACGGCCACCATAGCTCGGCAACTTGACAAGCCCACATCACATGGCACCATCTGTCCGTGTTAAAAAGAAGTGTAAGGAGTGGCGAACAAGATTTGGTCACGCCGTCAGGCGGAGTGTCACCAGCTAAATGTATTCTTGCATTGTGGTCTGGCCTCACCATAGATGCCTTACCCAGGTTTACATTGTGAAAAAAAAATTAAATAATAATGCAAATACTGCTCTCAAGTGTGGCAGTAAAAACCCACTGCCTGTTGTTTACCCAAGAGAAGCCTTTATACATGCTTGCCTTTGTGGTGCAATGTTAGGTACTGGGAGTTGGTCAAGGAACGGGATTTTAATGTCTGTGCAATAGTTACAAAACTGAAGTACTTCATAAGAGTTTGCTTTACAATCAGATCAGAAGTATTCATGAAGGCTTCCATGTTGTTGTGACGT
Organism: Amblyomma mixtum; assembly: GCF_055824585.1. Lineage (NCBI taxonomy): Eukaryota > Metazoa > Arthropoda > Arachnida > Ixodida > Ixodidae > Amblyomma > Amblyomma mixtum. The sequence goes on along the minus strand of NC_143014.1, from coordinate 95,607,795 downwards.
GCTTCTAAAATATCATATTTTATGGTATAATGAGAGCACTTGAAAAATACGTAAAGGAGGGGGGTGCTTTTGTTGAGTGTGAGAGTATTTGGGATGTTTTGGTAACCAAAATAGTGGGTGCATTTATTATGTGAGTGCATCCATTATGCAAAGAGGCACGGGAACTAATTTTTTTTTTTTTTTTTCAGGAGCTGAATAATGGCATTCTTGTGCCTGTCTCATTATGCTCTGATGTGGCTCTACTTGCGCAGGTACCCAAATGTTTTCATTCTGACAACTTCCAACATCAGTGGTGTCATCGACCTGGCTTTCGTAGACAGGGCAGACTTCAAGTATCACCTTGGCTATCCTAGCCAGACATGCATATCAAAGATATTCATGTCCTGCATCGAAGAACTGAGGAGGGTATGTCATGCTATTGTTCATGTGCTTTTTTTTCTGCTGGCTAGACTGAAGTATATCGTGGGCTTAATGTTCAACAGAGCCACAGAGTGCAGTTGAGAAAATTTCTCGTGGAATTTTGTCTGCTCACAAGCTCAAACATGGAACCAGTACTGCTGTCTTGACCTGCTGTTGTAATGTGTCCACGCAGTGGGTGCACCGACTGATTACAGTCGCTGTGGTTGTGAGGTTTCCATGTGCAGCATGCAAACACAGTAGACTCGTGATAATTCAAGCAGATAATTCATACTTTCAGTTAATTCAAACAAATTTATTGATGGCTGGCTATATTTTCAATGCATTTTAAAGGTGCTTAATTCGTACCTCAATTTCTCATAAATTTGGTTAAGTCAAACTTTTCGTCTTCCTCTAACGCTCCTGTTGGGTGAAAGAGTGGCAACCGAGGTCAGATAAGTCAGGTTTGTGGCGCCGTGTGAACTGCAGCCCCTCCAGCTAGTCAACTCGAATGTGGCCCGAAGGGGGCAGTGTCAATTGGAGTTGCCCCGTCGCTGTGTAGTTTCGTTTTCTGAGCTTCGCTACCAGCCATGATGATTGCGGGTGCTGGCCACACCTCAGCGAGGCAAGCCCAGCTGCGTGCCATTTCGGACGCTGATTGGCGTGTCGCTGGTGTTTTTTAGCGCGAAAGCGCTACTTCACTAGCAAAGCTGAAAAACCAGAAGTTATGTGTGAAGCCTCAACCTTTGACGGAGCGCGAGCAGTGGAGGTCTTGCGCAGCTGCTCCGTCCCGAGTGGAAGGATGGAACGCAGCTGCTTCATCCATCTTGATTGTGAGAATGAGATGTTCAGCTTTATTCTGTTTGGACGCCACACAAGCATTTCGATTGCACATAGCACTGGCCATTCTGTACTGAAATGTCCCACTTAGGGCATTTCCATTTCAAAGATGTCTGTGCTGCTCTTTAGGCCATCTTGATGGCAGTGGAGAGCGTATCGTTATCTTGAGTGGCAACAATGAAAAACAAATAGGCAAGCCTATCCAAGCCAGTACATCCAATTCACATGGTCAGCACCCGCTGACTCTGTTTAAATCCAAGATGATGCCTTTCTTGGTGGCGGAGAACCGGTTGGTTGCAACAGCAATGCCTGCTGATGCCTTTATTCTATATTGGGCCAAAAAAACAAACTTCCGCTTGAAAACGATCACCACAGTATTGTTGGTCTTTAACTTAGTCCGAAAAACCAACCTTTTGGACACCAGTGTCCAAAAAATTGGTTAGCTACTGTAAACGAGAAACAATGAAATTGCTGTCTGTCATTTGAAAATGGCCACCGTGAAGGGGGAGCATTGGACTGTGAGATTTGAAGAGAATCTAAAATTCATCACATCGACAAAGAATTTCGCACAGCGAGTGAATGGCAAAACCAGATGACCTGGCGATTGTCAGTTTGCCATCTTGCTTCGCACAAAACAAGATCGAAAAATATGGTAGTCATTGTCAATTGAGTTTTCACAGATGAAGCTGCACCCTTTTGTATTTTGTCATGCTCGTGAATTTTCTTAATCGTGCTACATTAAATGAATAGATTTTTCGTTGTATGTATACTAGTGGAAAGCGAGACCAATGAGGTTACCTGTTTCTGTGTGCCGCCTTCTCGGAGCAATTAGCCGTGTATTGTGCCCTCAGTTTGTTAGCATGCAGTGAGTGGAAGACATGTAATGAATGTAAAGCCACTATGATAGTTATTTTCATTTAATTCCATTTGATTCTTGTCATGCATCTGTCTGTTTGGCTGATTCCAGAGAAAGCGAGTGCATTGAGCAATCAAAGTGCAAAAATGAGCAGAATCATGTGCAACTAGAAGGATCGTGAAATCCCCCCACCCCCCTTCGTGTACAAGAAGCACTATTTCATCATATATGCACGCTGTGCCCCGCCGCTGTGGCTCAGTGGTTATGGCGCTCGGCTGCTGGCCCGAAAGACGCGGGTTCAATCCCAGCCGCATTGGCTGAATTTCAATGGAGCCGAAATTCTAGAGGCCCGTGTACTGTGCGATGTCAGTGCACGTCAAGAACCCTAGGTGGCTGAAATTTCCGGAGCCCTTCACTACGGCGTCCCTCATAGTCTGAGTTGCTTCGGGGCGTTAAACCCTAATAAACCAAACCATATATGCATGCTGTAATAAATCCTGCAATTACAGAGACAGTCTCTGAAAACTCTTTGTGCTTGCTATGTGACTGTTAGTCATGTGGGCTTGGCGATGTTTTTTTTTATATATAGCGCCTCATGTGTATACATAGGCCCCTCTAATCCAGGCGAATCATTAGGTTGGGTGACTGATAACAACTGTACTGTCATGGTCCTGCAGGCATGTTGCTGAGGCATGGAATTTCGTTTGCATGCTCTCTCTCTACTCTTGGCACCAAAAAAGTCACACAGTGACGTTAGCAGCTCTTCTATCTTGTTAACTTGCAGACATCCGTGTAACGGTGCTCCCGAGAAATATTCTACAGTAAACCTCTGACTACAGTGTTGGAATAAAGAGCGAACCACTCGGGCAACAGAGCAAACAATGCGGTTCCACTCGCTGATTCTTCTTAGATCAGTTCACACCTGCCACCACAGCGTTGTGCCTATTTTGTGAAAATCGTCCACTGTCAGGCATCAGTGGAACAACTTGGAGGGAGCCTCATGATTGAGCCACCATAAAATGTTTGCGAACATACCATCTGCATTACATTTTTACTGATATGTCTGAGTGTGTCTTTTCCAGGTGTCCATCATAAATGACATCTCTAGTTTTCTTGAAAGCAGCAGTGACGAGAAGGATGATGAACTGAAGACACTGTTCCGCTCCTTGTGCACCAATGCTGTTGGCCTGAGTGGTAGGCAGTTACGAAAACTGCCCTTCATTGCACACTCCATTTGTTTTGTGGTGAGAGCTTTTTTGAATTCGCATGAAAAAATGCAAAGCCGTGATGTGATGAGCAACGTCTAGGATGTTTGGTGTGGAATGACCCTGTTGTATTTTATGAAGGTTAGAGAGGTATATCCATATTGACTCAAGGATCCTCGAGGTGTATAGCGTTTTCCGCAGTTAAACACGTGCAGTAGAATGCTTTTCTCAGCTAAACTATAGTTCAAGCTCAAATTTCGCACAGAATTGGCATTTGGTTGCATTTGGTTGGCAGAATTGTTTTATACCGCATTCGTTTGGGATACCTACCTGAATTGATTAGAAGAAGTGTGATATTCGCATTTTCTACGGCGACGACGAAACAAAACGAGACTATCTCAGCGATTGCACCGGTGTTGCCATCTCATTTGTTGGCCATGCAGATTCAGGATGGGAGGGGGCTTGCAGCATGTTTGAAGACACTTTTTCGCAAGTCTTAAGACTTAGTGCCATTTTGGCCATGCAAAGTTTTTGTGGTCATTGATAAAGCAGCTGAAAAAGCATCTTCAAACCTCCTGCTAAACACACTCCCTGCTTTGCCGAATCTCCACGGCCGACAAACAAGATGGTGCCACTGGTGCAACAGATGTATCGTAAAATAGTATCGAAGATATATGTATATCTTCAGTGCTGCCCATGCCTGATCCTTGTGCTATGCTTTCACTAGTGCATGACTGTTTAACTCTTATGGGAGGTGCGGGGTTCAGTCTCTAGTGCTCCCAGGTACCCACCGGTGATACAGGGGGTACAGGCAGTTTTCCACTGCCTGGTGCTCTGCTTGTTTTGGGTGACATGCTTGGGAAATTGTTCGTTGACCCCACCTTGAGTTGAAGAAACCTCTTTCCATGGCACTCTTTGGCCACAGATGCCTTTTGCGCCTTAAAAATTCATCATCATCATCATTGTTTAACTCTGCTTATCGATGGCTCAGCTTTTTGAGTTCTTACATTATTCTCTAATTCTGTTAAAGGTGCAGTGAAGAGGAATCTGAACTCGTCTTTTTGCCACGGGAACTCAATCTACACGTTCCGAGCATTCTTAGAAACTTCGACTTATTGCCCTGTGCGGCCGATTTCCGTAATTAAATCGAATTAACGTCCGGCTCCCGCCTTTATTTTTTTAATTCTCCCCCGTACGGTGGGCAGAGTCGACCAGCGCATGGAATGCCTTTCAGCCAGCTCTGTGGAGGCTTTGCTTTCACTTTATTCTGTTTTTTAGGTTTTCGTGAATAAATAGTTTCATTCGCAGATAATATAGCCGCAAAATAAGCCCGCAGAAATAAAAGTATGCGCGCACTATTTGCTACTACGGATTACTACTACTACGTATTACTCTGCTGATGGCAGAGCGGCAAGCCGCCACGGGACTGGGTGAAAGGCACTCCACGCGTTGGTCGACTCCGCCCACCGTACGGGGAGAATTAAAATTAAAAAAAAGGCGAGAGCCGGATGTTAATTCGATTTAATTAGGGAAATCTGCCACACAGGGCAATAAGTCGAAGTTTCTAAGAATGTTTGGAACGTGTAGATTGAGTTCCCGCGGCAAAAAGACGAGTTCAGGTTCCTCTGGGTATTAAAGGGACTTTTTGAACACTATGAGGCCGTGGGACCGCTCAGATTTTTAAAAGAGCGTGCGAAAAACACACATGTGAGTTTGCTATTGCAGTCTGTTGTCGGTTCCAGTAAGTTTACTTCGCTGGAGGCTCACTGGTGGGTCATCCTTCACCCCTGAAAATCTTAGGGCAGCTCACTGGTGGGCTGCCCTTAGAAGTGTAGACAAAATTTTTCATGTTTTTTTTTTACTGTAATTATGTGCACAACTGTAGTAAGCAGGGACTACCACATGGATTTTAGCAGCGCTGAATAAATAATTTCTAATTGAAAAATTTTTTCCTCTGTAATTTCAGGTTCGGTTGCCAGACGATTGGTGTGACGCCACTAGAGAGTATGAGACCACAGGAGGCATACAGAAACTGCAATATAACCACTGCTATGTCATTTTAATTCATTTAAACTCTTTCGCTAAACTGCTCCAGAAGCCAGAGTGGCAGCAAGTTAACAAAGAACTATTATATTGCAGCCGCCGCGGTGGCTCAGTGGTTATGGGTCTCAGCTGCTGAGCCGAAAAATGCAGGTTCGGTCCGAGCCGCGGCGGTTGATTTTCGATGGAGATGAAATATTAGAGTCCCGCATGCTGTGCGATGTCAGTGTACATTCAAGAACCCCAGGCGGTTGAAATTTCCGGAGCCCTTTACTACGGCGTCCCTCATAGCCTGAGTCGCTTTGGGACATTAAAATGCCATAAAACCAAGCTGTTATATTGCAGTTTTTGTATGCTTCACATGATCTGGTGCTCACTTGTGACATTACAACCATCTTATGACTGTTGAAACCGAAACCAAAACGACATGGAAGAGTAAATTCACTTGTAAGTTAGGTACTGAGTGTAGGCGAATTGCACGTGGTGATTCATGTTTACCAATGCCTTATACATCATTCAAAAGCCAAAATACACTACAAGAATTTTGGTCTCTCTACCGCTTTCAAGGGGCTTGAAACACCTACTAAGGAGAGCACATCAACTCTCACAATCACTGCATTGTGTTCCCATGAACATATGAGCCAAATAATACACTTCTGTGCTCCGCAGAGAACCGACAATAACGTGTGAAAGCTGGCGAGCCTTTCCTGACGACTTTTTATACACGCACCCTCCTCCGTCGCTCGCACCTGCATATACAAGCTGAAAGATGGCTAGTGGTTAGCTTCTTTCAGACGTCAGGTGGCTACCATGGCCGCAACCAATAGTACGCCTAACTCCGGCGGGTCAGGAGGCTCCGTTTCTGGGGAGCACGGACCTTCCAGCGTGCAAAAAGTGATGAAAGAAAAGGGAAAGGAGGTGCGAAGACTCTGAAATTCAAATTTACTGATAACTCAGCCTCTAGAAAGCGCATTTTAAAAATTCTTGCTGGACAGTATTCCTGAAGCAGAGTGCTTTAACATTTAACAGAGAGATTGTGAACTTTATTAGAAACTGATTTTTATTTTGGTCAGTGATTGTGATCACATCTGTAACATCATCGTGTCTGTAGCATGTGGTTAAAACATTGGTATGTAGAGCCACCACATTTTCTGGTTTGCTTTTGCAGGATTCCAGATCCAGTTGTCAGATTAGACTGTGATTGCCGTAAAAACCAGAATGTGGGTCGGAATATAGGTCGACCCCCCAACTAACCAATTTTTAAAAATGAAAAAAATCTTTTTCAGCGGCAAAAGTACCGAAAGACACCCTTACCTTGAAACAAATGCGACTCAACTGGCTGCAAAATCTATTTATTTATTTTAATTTAGATGCTGCTTGTATGTACACCCGGTCAATTCTTTAACACTATCGCGCGACCGTTGACCTGCGTGCTTGTCAGTGTCTTATTAACGGTGCTGAGCGGTGAAATAAGCGAGATACGCATATGTGTACACATGCGCTTACTCTCGCTTCTTTCGCCGTGCTGTGTTAAGGTGCTGACAAACACGTGAGGGAATGGTCAAGCATTACTGTTAAAGAATTGGCTGGGTGTGCAGTACAGAGAAGGGCACGAAGTGCACAAGCGTTATTCCGAGTTATTTGAATCGTGCGAACTCCATTCGGATGACAATTGCTTATGCTGCATTTTCTAAAAGTCTTGCGCACCATCTCTGCGGGGAGAGATCTCCATTCCGACAACACCCAGCCCCAAACCAAAGTAACTTTGTTACAACAGAAACACATGTTACAACAGAAACGCAAATTGATGGTGCCACAACGTCGCCATACCGCACTGCTGCTGATGGCGATGGTGACTTCAGCCGCCCATTGTTGCAAGACTTCCGTAGTTTTTCTGCCAATGACCGGTGTATAAGACGGGGGTCGATTGTTTGCCATGGTTTTTTTTGAAAAAGTTTGACCTATATTCCAGTTTTTACGGTACTTTTACTGCACGTCACATGCTACTGTTGCCCTAAGAGCCTGGCTTCTGTAGGAAGCCTCTATTCTTGGCGTTTCCAGTGTTATATTTTGAATTTTGAAGTTAAGCATCCGTTATATTTCTTGGTACTGTACTCATACTTTAGTGACCATGGTCTCACAATTGAATTTAATAAGCTGCATTAATTTTTCAGGACAATGTACTGACACCAAGGGCATTTCTACTTGCCTTAGCAGAAGCTATTCATCGTCAGTGGCAAGAAAATGAAAAAATCATCGGTTCTAAAGGATCACTGTAATATCTATTTCAAGCATGTTATGCCTCCTTGTTTTGTTTCTATATCAGTACGTTCTCAGTGCAGTCTAAAAGCATGGCTGTGTGGTGTAAATTGTGTAGCTATAAGCCGTAATACATTGCCAATGTTGCTGTCACAAAGGATCGCTGTAATATCTATTTCAAGCATGTTATGCCTCCTTGTTTTATTTCTAAATCAGTGCATTCTCAGTGCAGTCTAAAAGCATGGCTGTGTGGTGTAAATTATGTATTTATAAGCTGTACTACATTGCCACTGTTGCTACCACAAAGGATCACTGTAATATCTATTTCAAGCATTTAATGCCTCCTTGTTTTACCGTATTTACTCCCATAATAGGCGCACCCCCAGTTTGGTCGCGAAAAACCAGATTTTTTTATTTCCGTGCATATAAGGCACACCCTGAACTTGGCACTGTGATCAGTACTGTATTTACACATTGCAAAGCGACGCCTCAGCCCCATCCCCAATCTTTATTTTAACAAAGTTTTAACTGAACTGACTACCAGTCCTCACTAGTGCTGCTGCGGACCCACAGCACGTACAACAACATGTGGAACACACGTCGTGTGGAACAGCCGCACAGAGTTTTAAGGGATGCTCACTTTTAACGTCTGTTTAGAAGCCTTCATCTCCAGCCAGAAACCTTCCAGACAAAAACACAAAAACCTCACAGAAACCTCGGCAATAGGAGTCTCATACGAAAATTTTGTCGCGCCCCAGTCACAACTGCCACACTTCTTGCCCACGTCGAATTTCCGGCCTGCCGCATGCTTGCTGTGTAGCTATTAAGGTGCTTGCCCGTCGTGCTAAAATAGCAACGCTTGGCGGCAGCACACGAAAGCCACAACTACGATGGAGTAACAACCTACCACAGATCCCGGGCCTTTGACAGCCACAAAAGCTGGAGCTGATGATGCTCATGCCAATATTTATAGCAAAAGCTCGCGGCGGAGAAAAAAAAGTTGATGATGATGATGGCCTCGGTCTCTGGTGCCATCCGTGGGCAGCACCTGGAAGCTCTTGTGCACGCGTGAGGCCTCCGCGATCAAGCGCCGTTGCTCGCAGCCGGAGCCGATCGCGGAGGCCGCGCCGCGTGCATTTTGAAGGCTATTCCCGCGTGGGTCGTGGGAAGTTTGGGTGGGGCCCTTATGCTGATTGATCTTTTTTTTTTTTTTAATGAACCCCAGGTGGTCGAAATTTCCGGAGCCCTTCACTACGGCGTCTCTCATAGCCTGAGTTGCTTTGGGACGTTAAACCCCATAAACCAAACCAACCATACTTAATATTTCCTTCGGGAAAACAGGGTGCAGCCTGTACACGGGTGCATTTATGCGATATGTTCAATTTTGCGAGTCTAAAAATTTCTGGAAATTTTACCCCGCGTAATGGCGCACCCTGAACCTTTAGCCGGATTTTTTTTTTTAAGTGCACCTCTTATGCGAGTAAATACGGTATTTCTAAATCAGTACATTCTCAGTGCAGTCTAAAAGCATGGCTGTGTGGTGTAAGTTGTGTGGTTATAAGCTGTACTACAATGCCACTGTTGCTGCCACAAAGAATCTCTGTGATGTCTATTTCAAGTGTGTTATGCCTCGTTTTATTTCTCAATCAATACGTTCTTAGTCCAGTCTAAAAGCATGGCTGCATGGTGTAAATTCTGTAGTTAAAAGCTGTACTACATTGCCAGTGTTGCTGCCACAAAGGATCGCTGTAATGTCTATTTCAAGCATGTTATGCCTCGTTGTTTTATTTCTAAATCAGTACGTTCTCAGTGCAGTCTAAAAGCATGGCTGTGTGGTGTAAGTTGTGTGGTTATAAGCTGTACTACAATGCCACTGTTGCTGCCACAAAGGATCACTGTAATATCTATTTCAAGCATGTTATGCCTCGTTGTTTTATTTCTAAATCAGTACGTTCTCAGTGCAGTCTAAAAGCATGGCTGTGTGGTGTAAGTTGTGTGGTTATAAGCTGTACTACAATGCCACTGTTGCTGCCACAAAGGATTGCTGTAATGTCTTTTCCAAGCATGTTATGCCTCGTTGTTTTATTTCTAAATCAGTCCGTTCTCAGTGCAGTCTAAAAGCATGGCTGCGTGGTGTAAATTGTGTAGTTATAAGCTGTACTACATTGCCACTGTTGTTGCCCCAAAGGATCGCTATAATCTATTTCAAGCATGTTATGCCTCTTTGTTTTATTTCTAAACCAGTACGTTCTCAGTGCAGTCTAAAAGCATGGTTGTGTGGTGTAAATTGTGTAGTTCTAAGCCGTACTACATTGCCACTGTTGCTACCACAATAAAACATGTTACATTTTGATGCTTTCTGTTTTTTCTCAATACTCATGCTGACGCATTTGTCATAGAAGTGGGATGAAGTGTTGTCTAATGCACTGTTTCATATAGTTTGGACATAACATGTTGCAGAACTGTTAGTTGTCAGCACTGAATAGTGACCCTGAATGACGCCGAAGAACTATGCTACTTGTGTGTCCACAGAGCTTCATAGAACCTGTCTCGTAACCTGTAGACACTGTGATGTCTACAAGTAATACACAGATGTATGAGAGGAGATGGAGAAATGGGCATCTCTGGGTAGCGCACCACCAATGCATTGATTGTTGTGACAAGCACCTTGGCACCATAATGAGCTTGAGCTATGTATGTTGGGGATATCTGTGTGGCATCTTGTATCGGAACTGTCACATGCAATGATTTCTTTACTTGGCGCATTTGTTATATTAATATTTTATGGCGACATTAAGAAGCTAAAGCTTCCTGCCCATATGAAAATTGGAGGAGCATAGTATGCTCGGGTTTGCACTGTTGCACAGGATTTTGCATTATTTGCACAGGCCTTGAATCCATCTGTTTAAATGCACTGGATGTAATGCTACTGTAACTATTGTATGTTTTACTAATTCTGTTTCATTGTTCGTGCCTGGCGCTAAAGGCCATAAATTAGAAGTCAATTCAGACTGGGACAGTATAATTAAAAAAGTGGTAACCTTTTGTATCTGCTTGTTTTGTTGCGAGACAAAATACTACAGTTCTGTAAACAGGCTACAAAAGACAGGTTGTACTGATGAATTGTTTACTTTTGAAATTTTTTTTTTTTTCATGAATGTTGCTATCCACTATCATACCATTTTCATGTTAATCATAGGCCTCCTGGACCCCTGTGTGGACTCTGGCCATGAAATGGTTCTACTGATTTTGCAGTTGCTTCTGTAATATGCGCAATGGCACTGCAGTATGGGGTGGCGTTCAGTATACAATGGTGCCACTAAGACATGAAGCCAATAATTTATAGTTATAACAGGCACTGCTTGAACTCATCTTGAAGTAAGCTATATGTTGGGTTGCGTGTGGCTTGGGAGATTACAATCGACAGAAATGGACTAAGGTGCACATTCCCGAATGGGTTTCTCATTGGTAACTACCATGCAGTTTCTACAGCTGACTGCTGCTATGCTAAACGCACACAAAAACTGCCGTTATGGGGGTCACCAATGCTGCAGATGTGGATTTATAATTAACTTGACTAAATCAGGAAAGTACATCACCCAAACTTGTTATTCAAAAAGCAAGACCGTCGTACACCATCTCTGTGTCAAATTCCAGTGTGAATAAACGACCAGTTTAACAGAGAGGAGCATTTTACAGTGCGTTTACCGTTGCAACTCTATAGGTACCTTAAAGGGGCCATGGCACCATTTTTCAGACTCAAGCAGTTTATTGCATGTTGTTCGTTAACCATCTTGGAGCAACTGGACAAAATTTGAGCGCATTTGGTGCAGTGAATAATTTGTAATTGAATTTTTGAAAGTTCTGAACTGTGTGGGAGTCGGGCAACACTGGCACACCCGCTGCTCGTGACGACATAAACTGACAGTCACGTGCTTGCGAGTGAACTGCGGGAGTTCGTTGTTCAGGCTTGGGGTAGGGTGGGGTGAAGGGGGAAGTTGGAGGGGGACAAAAAGGTCTGTGCCCTCCCTTTTCTGTGTAGCTTCTGCCCGGTCTCGGCGTCTTCACCCTCAATGTGCCGCGACCGGGCTCGAGTAAAGTCACTGGAACTCCGACTTTAGGCTCGAGTAGACGCGCCCTCTGCTCCGCGCTGGCCGTGCGCGCGCGCACGCTCGTAGCAGACGACGCTGCCAGTCCATGCCAGTCTGCGACGTCACTCAGGCTGGTCAACTGCTAGCGAGAGGGGCTTACAGCCACTGATCTGCACTAGGGGGCTGGATGGCGCATTGAGCGCCCGAGAATTGTAGGAAACCGTAGGTAAAGATGATGGCGATTCTTAATAAAAATTGCCAACACAATAAACAAAAAAATAAGAAAGAAAAGCTGAGCATGGTGGCAATTGCCACCACCCCGTTTCAAAGGGGGCGCTCCTATCCATCCATCCATCCATCGTAAAGCCACCGGAAGTAAGTCAAGGTGTCCACTGTCCCATGGGGCCAGTTATGCGCATTTCCTTTGCTTTCGAAGCTCATGGTCATTTGAAGGTGGGGCGTCTGCAGAACTATATCGAAGACAGCAACCTCTTCCCTCCTTCCATGATAGGCTTCCGACCCGGGCTATCTACTCAAGACGCTTTCCTTCTAATCAAGGGGGAGGTACTGGCGCACGTTCCCAGCGGAGGGGAGTACCTTGTGATGGCCCTTGATCTCAAAGGTGCCTTCGACAACGTGTCTCACGATGCCATCCTCACAGAACTGAACAACCTAAATTGTGGGGAACGTGTCTTTCACTACGTCCAAAATTTCCTATCCAACAGAACAGCTACGATCGGCATAGGAGGCACACGCTCGGAACCCCAGGACATGCCGCACAAAGGCACGCCTCAGGGTTCGATCATCTCCCCTCTCCTTTTCAATATCGCCATGGTTGGAGTGGCTCGCAGCCTTCAAACCGTATCGAACATCGGATTTACACTGTACGCCGACGACATAACAATCTGGACTACCAAAGGCTCTCTGGCGGCCAAAGAAGAAACTCTGCAGAAAGTTGCCACCTGTGTCGAGAACGCAGCCGCCCAGTGCGGACTATGCTGTGCGCCGGAAAAGTCAGAGATCATCCGCATAGAAGGACGCAACTACAAGTATCCAGGAGACATTCAGGTCCTCCTACACGGCGTCCCCGTCCAGGAGACCCGTCAGATCCGCATCCTCGGCTTATGGCTCCAGAGTAATAGGAAATCCACCCACGCTATCAAGCTGTTATCCACCACAACACAGCAAGTCGCCAAAATGATCAGGAGGGTGGCACGCAACCGGACAGGCATACGGGAGGAGGACACGCTGCGCCTCGTCCAAGCACTTGTGGTGAGCCGCATTTCCTACGGCCTACCGTACCTACAATTAACTCGACAAGAACTCACCAAGGTCAATTCCATGTTGCGTACTGCATACAAACATGCGCTGGGCCTTCCTATCTACACTTCAAACGCCAAGCTAGAGGCCCTCGGCCTATGCAACTCGTTCGAGGAGATCCAGGAGGCTGTTCTCCTCTCGCAACGTGCACGCCTCCTTCGCACGGACACCGGTAGGCAGACTCTGGAGCGGGTGGGCTACCCGGCAGACGTCCAGATAATACAGAGCACGACCAACCTCCCAACAACATATCGCTCGCGGGTGCACGTCGCCCCGATTCCCAAAAACATGTCGAGCGAAGCCGGCTCGGGCAGACGCTCAGCCAGAATCGACTACGTGAAGCGGACGGCGGCACGCAGCCCCCACACGGTGTACGTCGACGCAGCAACACACAGCGAGGCCATGCGGGCGACGGCAGTTGCTGTGAACTCCTCCCACAACGAGGTTGTCAGCGCCTCTTTGAAACACACGACGATCATGGAAGCAGAAGTGGCAGCAATCCTACTGGCGATCCAGTACGGCGACGCCCGTAACCAGGGTGTGCACGTCATGACAGACTCCCAAGCAGCCTGTCGGCTCCTACTTGCAGGCAGAATACCTAAAAAGCTGTTGGGCATAGTAACCAACTCTATGAGCGCTAATTCCTCCCTCAAGCATCAGATAACGTGGGTGCCTGGTCACGCGGGATTAGAGGGCAACGAGGTCGCGGACGCACTAGCTCGAGGACATACCAACCGAGCGGGCTCCAACCCCGACCCAAGCTCTCTTACCGAAGTTCCCGTCACCTACAACACGCGACTCCACTTTCTAAGATCACAACGACAGCACTTTCCCCCTCCGCATAAAAAGCTTAACCATACCGCTCAAGAATCTCGGGACTGGAGGCAACTCCAGACCGATACATTCCCCAATCTTCACAAATACAACATCATTTTCCCCGAGCGCTATAAAGGAGAATGCCCGTGGTGCGAAGACCGGCCCGATGCATACCACATTACATGGGGATGTAAGGGCCCGAAACCCCCGGACATCACAACACATAGAACGAAGGACCTCTCTGCTCAGCTCGGAGCTTGATCAGCAGCGCTCACTCGTTGCGCAGGCTAGAGCGGCAGCCAAGGCCAGTGGAGTCTTGAAATGAAGACACCACCCATTGTACATTTCTCCTCGAGCATTTTGTTTTGCTTGTCAATAAAGTTTTCTACTACTACTACCCCGAAACAGGCTTTACCTATCGTAGTGTAGCTTTCGCTTCAAAGTGTTGGCAGCGCTGGCTACCACCCCAAAAGCGATTGCCGCACTGAGATTTGTATCATCCACATGGCTATGTATGGCTAGTATGGCTGGTATGGCCAAACGTTAAGTATGGCGGCATATATGTTTGGTAGGGCCATGCACGCTGCCGTTCGCGGCTGGATTTCGTTGCGTTCTGGTTATAATTCTTGAAGATCATTTAAAGCTGTGAAATCTTGGAGACATGGCCTGCGTGTGTATATGGGTGTGTGTGTGACGTGAGAAAATATACCCTACTTTTAAGTTAGTTCGCTTGCTATGGATGACATAACTGGTTTGAACGAACATTTGCATGAGATACGTAAGGCTTTCAGGCTTGCATTTTGCTCGCTGAAAGAACAAAAACAGGTGTGGGAGAAATGTATGGACAGTGCCCGGCTTCAGCTGACGGCAATCGCCACGCTGAGGGAAATACAGGTCAACTGCCGGACAGCGAAACTCGCCGGCAGCGAGCTCGTGACAAAGTACCCGGACATCCGGCAACGTGTAGTGCGCTGCGTTGAGAACGAGCTGTTCCTGGAAAAGACGAAGTTGGAGTCCGTTATGTAAGTAGCTGTGCACTTCCACTACGGTTAAGGACCCAGAAAAAGGTTACAGTAGTGAGGAGTTAGCCGTTCAGCTGCTGAGCCCAAGGATTCGAGGTTGAATCCCAGCCGCGGCGGCCGCATTTTGATGAAAGCGAAATGCAAAAACTCCCTTGTTCTGTGCGATGTGAGTGCTCGTCAGCAAACTCCAGGGGGTCGAAATGAATCCGGAGGCCAACACTACGGCGTCTCTCATAGCCCGCTTCGGGACGTTAAACTATGGTCCGTAGAAACCACCACACCATACCAGTGTGAGAGGTTCTCAGGGAGGCTCGGCGTTTTTCCGCTTAAGTAAGCGTGTACAACGAGTTTTTAGTGTGCAGTTTTTAAATTTCCCGGCCGCGGCGGTTGAATTTCGTTGGTGGCGAAATTCTAGAGGCCCGTGACCTGTGCGATGTCAGTGCACGTTAAAGAACCGCAGGTGGTCGAAATTTCCGAAGCCCTTCACTACGGCGTCGTCGCTTTGGGGCGTTAAACCGTATAAACTAAACCAAACTTTTTTTTTTTTTTCAGGAAAAGTTTGAAGAAGTCTCAAAATATCTTCAGCGGTGCTTGTCAGCAAGCTATTAAAGCCTATGAGAAGATGTCTCAGGATCTAAGCATTGAAGACATTTGTTACAGGAGTGAGACCTATCCGTCGCTTGCCGACATGCTGGAGTGGATAACATGTATCGAGCAGCAGTTTAGCAGCCAGTATCCTTCGGCTACTTTTCTTTGCAGTGCAGTGCTTTAGTTTGGGTTCCGGCTACTGTTTTAAGGCCTGAACCTGTTTTTATGCCTCTTGCAGTAATAAGGTGGTCTCTGTGAGGAATCTGATACAATTCCTCTTTGGTGGCATGTCGTTTTGTCTGTGATCCAAAAAATTTTTCTTTGCTGTTTGCCAATAATGCCCCTTTCAAAAACCTGGTCAGAGCCAGAATACAGAAGCTGCTTCAAAATAAAACAGTAACCAGGGTACCATGAGAGATCATTGTTCTGTAGCTTGAATGCAGTGAGTGGTTACAAGGACGAAAGGAGACAAGTACTGTACATGGTGCAACTATCTACTGAAATTTTATTGAACAAGGAAGGACATAATAGAGGAAATCGGTTCCGTCACTGAGCATGTGTGTAACTTTTTTCCATTATCAACTGTTCGAGCTGTTTACCTATGAATCCCATCTCATGAGGCTTTAGGGCTTCTGAAGGTGTGTTGGCACTATCTTCATGTATGTTGGCGATAAAGAACGCCTCCTCATTCTTTGCACTTGGCCAGAACACGAATTTTTTTCTAAAATTGGTTGTCTTTTTTTTTTTTTTGCAAGGATTGCAATTTTTGCAATAATCTGCAAGTGTACCTGATGCGCTGATGTATTTCAGGTTTCTTCAATTCTCCTGCAACCTAACATTTAAACAGTAGCCAGCATATTCAAGCTACTGAGCAATGCAATACCAACTAGCCTCTTTTGTTGTCTTACCAGAACCCATCTCATCCAGCTTTTTTTTTATACCTGTGTGCATGTGTATATGCATGAAACATCTGTACTAATCATGCCTTGAAGGCCTCATAAAATGTGATGCATTCCAAGAAAAGGCAATCGTAGCAGGGGGTGGTGGAAAGTTAAGTGGCCGGATGAGATTAAAAAGTTTGCAGAAATATGGTGGCCACAGCTGGCAAAGGACAGGGTTAATTGGAGAGACATGGGAGGGGCCTTTGCCCTGCAGTCTGGCTGATGATAATGAATGGGATGTGTGTATTTTCTCTGCAGAGCACAATGAAAGGAACATAAAAAGTGGTGTGCATCTATACTCCATCTTGCAAGTTATTTGCAGCGCTGTGAACGCTGTGGCAGCCCAAGCCTATTGGAACGCCGTGCGCTGCAAAATATTAGGCTCCGCGCCTCTCACCTCGTGACTGGTGGCTCCATCCCTGAGCAGGAGAGAGCACCAGTGTCCAGCTTCTGCGCACACGAGACTCTGCCAACTTGGCAGATGCCTTGTTTATGAATGGTGGTGCACCACTTTGCAGCAAGCCTCCACAGTGCTGTGTTAATAAGGACTTTCTCTGCTAATTTAACCAATGAATGAAATGCCTGCTGTACCTTTAAAACATCATCCTGAAATACCTTTTCAATTACTACAACAATTGTTCGAAAAATAGTCACAACACTACTCAAATATTGGAAAGACTATTTGTTGTCTTCCTTGGCCTTAATTTGACGAGAGCTCTACCATTCACAGTGCTGCAAACTACTTGTGAGATGAAGTATATGTGCATAGGAATATAGCTGTGAGCCGAATTGCTGTTGCACACAGAGTTGCTACTTTAGACCCAAGATGATTGTTAATTCTGATACAGCATCAGTCGAGCAGAAGCAGTTGGTTTTTTTGGAGGATGAGCAAGCTTTGCATTTGCTATGTCTTTTTTTGCTTGAAAAAAACTTTCTTATTGTAGCCTTAGTGTAATTTCCCTTTATGAAGTGATCCATGCACAAAGAAAAGTGATTGATCTTTATTCATTTGTCCTGCATTTTGCCTGCCAGTGATGATCGTTTGGGGCGTAGATGTTTAGGCATTATAAAAGTATTTAAGTGGCTGAAATGAGCCTGTTCTATTCAGAAATTCTGCGGAGACAAAAACAACGAAGGAAGTAAACTAGTGCAGAGACAGAAGCAATGAACTTACTTTTCAGAACAACATTCGTATGAAGACAAGCTCTTATGTTGGAAAAGTGGGTATGCCTGCTCGTTATTACAAGCCACATTTTGTTTTGTTGTGGTAACTATATGAAAATCCCAGATGTTGTGAGCATTATAGGTAGGGGTTGTACGTCCTTGGTTTTCATTTCTTGATTGTGAACTTTTTTGGTGTTTATTTCAAAATGCAATTTTCGTTTTCCTTTTTTTTCATTGAATGTGATTTTATTTTCTATGTATGTATGAATTACTGACTTTTTTTTGGTGATATAACATGGTACTTTTGTGTGGTCAGAGTCCACTTAGGGTGTATCTTTATCTTTTCGTCAGCTGTCGCAGTTGATTTTCTAGCAATTAATTTACAGATAGTCACACTTAGAGCTTTTCTTCTATTTTTATTTATTATATATTGATACTTCCAAGTTCCCGATGTGGGACATTACATGAGGGGTGAGCATGTGTGCGGCAATTATTTGTGACTGGCTTGTGGTAAACGCGGCGATGGTGAGACAGCTTCTTCAGTGGCAGTCTTGAAGCGAGCAGGATCATGGATTAGTGCCATATGGCTGGGAAGGTCATTCCAGTCCTTAGCGGTACGCACAAAGAATGACTCGTGGATTGCAGTTATGCAGGCACGGGGTGGGTAACACTGTAAATTTGCAGGTGGTCAATGAACTGGTTGGGTGAGCTGACTGTGATCGAGTGATATGTGAAAAAACTTGCAGTAGAGGCCGAGGAGTGAAACTCGGTGGTGAGAAGTGAGAGGAAGTTGTAACCGGGATTTCAGGGGGGGGGGGGGGGGGGGGGGGTAGTGCGAATCGTTTGAGACAATTAACCTGAGTGGCACAATTCTGAACACTATTCGAGATCTCTGGTAAGGTTGGATTGGTCTGTATCAAAAGTGTATTAAAAATGGCACTGGCATATTAAAGTTTAGGTCGCAGAAGAGTTTTGTAAGCTGGTAGTTGTACAGAAGAATGTGCCTTGGCCAGGTTGTGGTAGAGGTATCAACAGTTCGGTTGGAAGGATTATATCGTTTACGTGGCAAGACCTTGATAAATCAGTAGTGAGGTGAATACATACCAAGTTACTTAGATGGGTTGGTGTGAACAGCAGTACTATTGTTAATTTTGTAAGTTGAGGGTGCATAGTTTTGGCATCGATAAAATGTCAGTACAGTCTTATTGGCATTCAGAGACATAAGCCACATAGTGCACCATTGCTGTATACAAACCAGCTCATTTTGGAGGGCAGAAACATTGAACGGGTTATTTATAGGGCAAAATGTGGCAAAATGTGGATGGCAGAGGTTACTGGAGAAGGCAGGTCATCAATATAAACTACAAAGAGTAAGGGGCCAGTGACAGTGCCTTGAGGTGTACACCTAAAAGAATGCTTGAAAAAAAAAGAAAAAATGACTGTTAGCACAAACAAGCTGCATGTTGTCGATTATACTGCTGTTCCCGGCTGAACTCCTTTCTGCTCCTTTCAACCAAAGTAGTCTTTTATCTCAAGGGAGGTGCACCCCGTGTCATATGGCTGTCCTTAAAGGGGCATCGCGACGTTTTCCCCAGTGCCAATTGATCGGGTTAAATGTATTTCTTATGCATTTAAGAGACCAGTGCGTGAAGAATTTTTAAAATCAAAGCATGCAAACGAAAGCTAATCCACTTAGAAAATTCAAAATAAAAAAAGCAGACGAAAACTCGTTTCGCTTGCCCTTTTCACTGGCCCACTGCTGTGGTTGGGTGCTGCAAATCAAAACTGCGCCTTGCAGACATGCAGTGGGAAGCTTCTGTGCAGTTGTTGCCTAGCCGGGGCAGCCTACAGCCATGCATTTTGAGGGAGTTTTCCCTTCACGTACAAGCTATAGACAGGGCAGGGGTAACTAACTGAACGAAGGAGGCTCCCATGTTTCTTTGTTGGTAGGATTGGATGTCTAGTGCACCCCCCAATCTTACTTGCTGTCCAGCATTTCTGTTCACATCTCTTGGGAAGGTATGTCGACCGGCTTTTTTTTTTTTGGTGCCTTCTCAGTGTGTTTTGAACAGTTCTCGCCTTATGGAAGTTTGAAGCGATCCGGAAGGTGTCACCCCTAGTGTTATCCTTATTAGCTTTCGCTTTCACTGCTTCTTTTCAGTTTTTGTGGCATGCAAAAAGCTTATAGCACTCAGGGACATAATACTTTGGATCCATTTCCCGAGTATAAAGGAATTAGGTACAAGCTGAACGCCCAACCAGTTGGAAAGGCAGTGCCCAGTCTGGCTGCCACCTTATTTTCGCTGCCAAAAATCGCTGTGTTTCGACCCAATCAGCTCAAAACCACCATTTCTGGAGAAGATTATAATATTAGGTATTACAATTTCGGCTATCACTTTGAGCGTTCGGGCATCATATTGTCCCATACTTTGCATACAAAGGAAAAATATGTTAGGCTTGATTGAAGTTGCAGGGTCCCTTTAAGGATAGAAAGTTTAAAGAAGTTCTTAGCAAAAGGAGATCGGTCGTCTCCCTTGAAGCGTGAAGGGAGTACGCTCGTTTCCAGTGTGCTTCCGAGTAAGTAAATAACCTTTTTCTGCAATAATTTTATCTTTTCTAGAAATTATGTCAGTTTTTATTGCATAAAATGAATATTCCAGCATGGTTAAAGTTCTGTTCAATTCTAGCGACTGCACCATACTCTCAAACCAGCGCTTGACGGCTTGCCTTGATGACGCCATTTTTGTTTTTTGATCTGTCTCGCACATTCTCTCGCCTCACACATGTAGCCATGTAGTGCTATGATGGACGACGCATTCTTGTAACTTGCACAGCCCCTGCTAATGTAGCGTCAGAGCCATGTTCACAGCGGAGATTTCGCAGAGTCTCTGTCCATTGCAGAGGCATTGCACACAGCCACAGATGGTGTCCAGCAGAGAGGATAGAAGCACTTTGCTGAGAACATGTTCATTGTTTTCTGCAAAAATATTAGTTATTATTATTACATTCTTATATTTCTTGTGAAAAAAGAAGGATAAAAAATATTTCAGATTTTTTGAACTTTATTGTTTTGTGTTTGTACCAAAAAGCGTTACAACCATTATAGGCCATTTGACACGGTGACAACTACTTCTAGGTGAAACTTCTTTGTGCTCCTTTAGGTCAAGGAAGCTCAAAGCAGTTCTGAGTCGGCCGTATGACAGAGGTGTATTAAAGCCTTGAATCCAGTTAAGAACTTATGGGTTGAGGTTTAATCGAGAAAGCTTGACTAAAAGTCGGGGATGAGGTACTTTGAAAAATGCTTTCTCAGTCTAGAAATATAGCACCGATTGAGATGTTGTGACCAGGATTGGAATGAATGTTATGAAGGAACAGAACTAGTTAGGTTTTATGAATTTCGCTTATGAAAGCCATGCTGGTTTGGATGACAGAAGTTGACAGATGATAGAAGGGTAGCGGCATAAGGGTAAGTGATGTGTTCCATGATTTTAGAGCATGCACTGGTTAGTGGAATGGGTTGGTAATTACCTGGGGATGATCGGTAGCCATTTTTGAAGACTGGAATGACCTTTCCCATACATCAGTCAATTGGAACTGAACTAGTATCAAGTTAGTGCTGGAAAATGATGGCTAGGATAAGGCTGTAAACATGTTTAGTGGTTTTTGAAACTCTGGAGTTAATTCCATCAGTACCAGAGAAGGATGAACACTTTAACCAGTTGATTATTGTAACAATGCCGTGTTCATTAAAGGGGCTCTGAAAGAGGCTCTAATAAAGTTGTGGTATGCCTGGGTTGTTAAAGCACTTCGCTTCACAAATATTGTCCAGCAAGAATTTTTTTAATGCGCTTTGTAGAAGCTGAGTTATCTTTAGTCAAAATTTGAATTTCAGTGTCCTTGCGCTTTTCCCTCTCCTCTTGTCACATTTTGCATGCTGGAAGGTCCATGCTCCTCCATTGGCCCCACCTCCGGGAGCAGAGCTTCCTGACCTGCCGGAGCTACGTGGCTTATTGGCCGCGGCCATGGTAGCTGCCTGATGTCTGAACAGCCACCTCTTAACGTGTACAGCAGGTCCGAGCGACAGAGGAGGGTGCGAGCATAAAAAAAGGCTCCGGGGAGGGCTCGCCAACTTTCGCGCGTGATTGTGGGTCCCCTGCTACATGTAGAAGTGTATTATTTGGCTCAGGTTTTCATGACAACACTATGCAGTGATTGAGCGAGTTGATGTGCTCTCCTCGGAAGGTGTTTCAGAGCTCCTTTAAGTAATGCCACATTGGTAGGTGTGGGAAGGGCGAGAAAGCTGAAAGGTAATGAGTGTATTCGAGTGTATTCGTAAAAACTGAAAAAAAAAAAAAACTGGTGTTCAAGACATTGGCTACTGGGATACGGCTGCTGGTGAGCTGGAGTTATAAAGAGCGTAGTATTACGTTAGGGTTAATTGTCTTCCAGAAGCGTTTTGGGTTGATTTGCTGCATGGGAGGGCGAGTTGTAGAAAAGAGCCAGCATTTAGTTAACTGTGAAGGAAGTGTGCCCACTATTAAAAAAAGTGAACTGAAATTGAATGATGGAATTGTTAGACAAAAATGCAAGTGCCACATTACTGGTTGTCATCTTATTGTTGAGTTGTTGCACTGGTGGTTTGAGTGATGGGGTGAGGCATCACATGGTCTGCGTGCTGACAGCGGTGATTAAACTGCTGCTGAACCATCACGGTAGCAAGAATATCCCACTTTTCATGACGTTTATGTGTCTTTACATACACTGGAAAAACCTAACCAAGGAACTCCCCAAAGCAACTGATGACAGTCAATAGACAGCGCTTCACTAAGAGATTGCGAGGAAGTGGAGCATTCCCATCTACACAGACATGTAAAATAGTGTGGCAATGCTTCAAAACACACGGCGCCACTTAATCCAATAGTACAACTGTCTCATTATATTCCTGGCTTCCATATTTTGTTAGTGTCCTCCTTTGACTGAGTGTACTTCCGATTCAATATCCTGCTAGTTGTTGCGCGTTTGGCAATGATACCGACATTTTTAGATTAAAACCAAATTTTAAAAATTGAATTTGACCTACTTTTATCGGTTCTTTTTGTGTAAAACTAATATGTCCGGCCCCTAATTATATTTGATGTACTTTTTTGTGTAATGCTTTGTCTTCCTGTTTCCTGAGCTGCTTGTGTAGTATTTATGCAAGAGAACTACTCCTGGAAGAAACAAATTTTGGTGACGATTACAAGGTTGACGTCTTTGTCAGGGAGTGGAAAAATGATGCAGCTTTGATGGAGTCGCTGAATGGTGAGTTCTCACTAATTTAGTAATTTCGGATAACTAAGAAGCAACTTTCCAGTCGAAAGTGCACTCCTGTCTTTCCAGTGCCTTGTAGACTGCTTCGAACTTCTCATAGTGAAACTCTCCTTGTTATTGCCCATCCACCGAACATTGTAGAGCATTGTGAGGGCATAATTTCTCAGATGTATGCGCAGAAAGAAAAGTGTGAGACATGGGGTAAAAAGGCGTAAACAAAAATGTGGGAGATGTGGAGGAAGAATGCAGATTCATCCTTCCTGCAGATAACGGCTGCACCAAATCAATGTTGTGCTGTGTTGCTGAGCCTGCAACTCATAAGTAGAGTCTCGCTTTCATGTGCTGTGGAGGTGAATGATTTGACCTAGTTATAGCTGTTCCTCACCTTAGAAGTTTACTACATCATAAGGACCTACCTTGTGTAGAACTCTGTGTGTCACTGATTGTCATGTGCCATAGCCCTGGTGCAGCCTTGTTGTGAATTGTTCTTTGAAAATGGAAATTTTTCAGAACATGTAAGTTGTGCAAAAATAAGGAAATGCTTTTGCTATGAACAGTAATACTGTGCTGGTGAAGAGTTTTGTTTGCAGTTGTAAACATAAGATCCGACGACATTAGTTTCTTCTTATTGCATGTTTTTTTCCTTTCTCTGACATTTGGTACCGTCGTGCATATAAACTTTGTTTTTTCTCAGGCTGCAGAACTTATCAGCACTATCCGTCAGTATCTGCCAAGACTGATTTGTATATCATGGCACACTTTCTCGCTCAAGGTGCACTCCGTCACACTTCGACCTGCGAGATTTAGGTTTCACAAATTATTTGGAAACTAAAGCCTTGAAAAAAATTTAGCAAAATATGGAAAAAAAAGCATAGTAATTCACAGCATATGAATATCATTAATTGCACACATTTCTTTTTCTGTTAAAGGGACCATGAAAAGAATTAAAAGCCGCTTGTAAATGTTAGAAGTGATGCTCAGAAGCATTGACACCAAGTATGAGTCTTCGGAACTGAGCCGGCAATTTATTATGAATTTTTAAAAATCGTGTTTTTTAAAATTCGCGCGCCGCTTGGTGTCTTCGTAGGGAGCAATTCTGAAACCAAAATCGGGAAAACAGACGTCACTAGTCCCATGACGTCGGCAGGCCACCACACGCTGTCATTCGCTAGAGCCGCGGCAGCTTCGACGTCACGGGAACACTTCCGGTACCGGTGAAAATCGTCTGCTCGAGCTGCCGCGCGACCCCCTCGGGCAAGCGCGAGCGAGGGCATTGCCTTCGCGCATATGGTTTTAATTTACCTCTGCCGCCTCTTTCTGTCGCGAGTTCGGGAGCCACTCGCAGTGCCTTTTTCGACCGCCCAAGATGAATACGCCTTGCTGTGTCGTCGGCTGCAAACCCAGTTACTGGCGAGCGTCTCTAGGCATGTTATTCCTAGAGACGTGCGTGAGCGAGCAGCCTGGATGGAGCGCATCGGACTGCCAGCGTCGCACGCCCGCCGAAGACTCCGCGTTTGCGGTCGACACTTCGCACCTGACGCTTACTACTATAACCCAGCGCTCGTTCGACAGTCAGGCATGAATGTCAAGCACCTGAAGCTTCGACCGAAGTCGCTGCCGACACAGTTTCTTCCCGCCGGGAAGCTGAGTTTCCAGCTTACAGCGACCGGTATGAACGTTTACACGATATGATCTGCGATGGAAGACAATTTTGTCTACGATAACTTAAAAAAAGGTGCCGCATTTACTTAGGGCACAGGACGAATTCGAAGCGTTAGCTGTCGCGGAGGGCCTTGGCCTGACGGCTACGTACTGCTGCGGTTCACATTCGGCTGCTGCTTCGACATGCAGACTCGGTCCCGACCTTGTTTCACTCTCCCGTCCGTTTTACGACCGTAATACCGTACGTTCCTTGTGTTCTAAGTCGGGCGGCGCGATTTTGCGATCCCGCAGCCGGGTGTTCAACATCATTCGACAGCTAGGCTCAGTATATGCACGGTGTTTCACGCCAAGACTTGGCAGCGTCGGTGTGACGGCCGAACCAGCGCACAAAAAAAATAAAACATTGTGTGAGCCGGGAACAGGTACGGGTCCATTCTGCCAACTAGCAAAGAAACCCGACGCGCGCCGCAATCCAAGAAAGCGCCGAGACCGGAGAGACGCTGCCGACGCACGCTGCTCCTCGGGAGTGCGACAACCGGAAGTTGTAAACCGAACGTCAGCGAATGACGTTTTCATGGGCGGAGCCCAGTCCCGGAGCTGTTTTCTTTATTTTTTTATGGTGCCCCGCGCGTACGAGTTGAGGGGGGAGAGGAGGAGGGTGATTTTTAATCGCCTATAACTTCGTTGTTATTGATGCTAGCTCAAAAATTCTTGCGCTGGAGTGACGAGTGATGGATTGCCTATCTTTACATAATCTCAATAAATTTGTTTCATAGTCCCTTTAACATTATGAGCTGTGTTCATTATTCCAGCTTGCTTCACAGCATTGTAAATTCGCTATGAGTGCTAAAGTAGCGTATTTGTTGAAAGCTTTGTCCTCGTTTTAGACTAAAATGGAACCGTCTGA
This sequence comes from Amblyomma mixtum, assembly GCF_055824585.1. NCBI lineage: Eukaryota > Metazoa > Arthropoda > Arachnida > Ixodida > Ixodidae > Amblyomma > Amblyomma mixtum. Next base: position 95,582,378 of record NC_143014.1, on the reverse strand, counting down.
AATGAACAGTGTTTTTGAACTTGGATATTTTTCTCTTTTCAGAGGTGTTGGCAACAGTAAAATTTATAATTGAAATGACATAGGGAGGGTTGCAAAATAAATCATGTGGCATCTGCTGGATCAATTTCTGCTGTAGTTCTTTCTGTACCTCGTGGTGTGAAAGGCATTGAGATGTTAAGGTCGCCCCTCTTTAAACTGTTTTCGTGAAACCATGAGCTCAACCTTTAGGAGCTTACCCTCGGAGTGACCGGTTTTTTGGACTGAAGCGAGAACGTGGGGAAGCTTTGCCAAAAAGGAATGAAATCGTCTTTTTACCTCGGGACCTTGATCTACACTCTCCGAGCATTCTTAGAAACTTTGAATTATTGTCCCGTGCGGCTGATTTCCCAAATCGAATTAAACGTCCCGGCTTCCGCGTTTTTTTTTTCAACTCCTCCGTAAAGAGGAGCCAGCCAACGCGTGTATTTCCTTTCAGCCACCCGCGTGGCGGCTTTGCTTTCGCTTTTACTATTTTTTTGGTTTCCGTGAATAAATAGTAAATAGTTTCAGTCGCAGACTACACAGCCGCAAATTAGGCCCGCGGAAATAAAAATATGCGTGGACTCTTCGCTGATCGCTACGTATTGGCTCCCAAAGCATCGCCGGGTGGCGCTGCTGGATGGATGGATGGATGGATGCTGCGCCTAATGTGCAGCGCCATCTATGGGAGAAAAGTAAAAACTGAGGCGCTGCTCGCGCTGCTTTCACCACGCTTCTTTGCACGCGCGCTTTCCTGCACGTGCGCGCGCCCGCGCTGTCGCGATGTGTCGCCTGCATGAGCCACAATAAGATCGTTCAGACTGGCGCGCAGTATTGCAATGCAAACTTAATTAAAGGGGGGAAACTGATTAGTCGCGTCTACTGTGTGGAGCAGACGATCGACAATGAGGAGGCCCATTTGACTGTAAAATGCGTTTCTCGAGTGAGTATTAACGTCGTACTGTATGACATGTAACTAGAGGTAAGTCCACTGTATAATTATATGCTCGAAATATGCGAAGTACTATCAGCTCTGCAAAATAAAGCGAGACACTTGTTGATCGTAGTTGTCAGTTGTTGCATGCGATGCGCACGGCGATCCACTTACGTGCGAGTCGAAAGGACATGCGACCAGGCAACAGTTCGTCAACATTCTACTCCACCTTGGGGGAACCCCCTAAACATTTGACCACCATTGTTCACACTTGCAAGTGCGACCTGCGGGTCACCTTCTCGCTTGAAACGAAAACTCTCCGGAATAACATTGCTTGCGCGCTTTCGAGAATTTCGTCTGCTTTGACCGCGTCTCCTGCGCTCGGTGCGATTCGCAATGCACTACGGCGACCAGGAGGATGTCGTGACGGTATTGATGTGCACCGCAGTCGTACAAGCGTCGTGATGACAGCGACAGCGGCGCGCTTCTCAGGGCCGGCCTGCCGACCTGTTTGCCTGCCGCCGCCGTCAGAAAAATACGCTAATATTGTTTGTTCGCGTTCATACCAAACCCTGGAGTAGAGCAACGTCAAAAATGAATAATTTTTGAGGATCGTTGGCCAATACCGAGCTGCTGGTAGAAGTGATAACTGCGATACAAGCATATTTCTTTTCCAAAGCCGCTTTGCTGATGCCCAGTGCTGCTCGCCTGTTGTCACCTGGCTCCGCAGTTAAAGGCATCACGGAAATCGATCACGTCATTGTTTTATTATGTGACGGTGAACATAGTAAAACGGTGACGCGAGTAGCGCCTTTATTACAGCGCTGGCCAGTTCCGAAGTGCCCTCAGCTGCAGCATCGATGCGAAATGGTTAGGCTTAGCGACGACTACGGCAGCGCAGCTCGTCGCCCGGCGTGGCCGCGGACAGCGTCATTGCCAAAAGCTCGACTGTCTCGCCGATTAGTTCAGCGGCTTGCGACTCGCAGTCGCAAGGCTGGAAAATCGAGCAGCGAGCGACTTGCCTGGGCGTCGTCTGCCACTTTTTTCGTGCATGGTAGGGACAGACTCATTGGCTCTCCGAAGAGCGCGGCCGCATACTCGCGTGTTCACGGTAAGAGTGGATCACCGTGTACATACGCTTTGGTTTTTACATTACGGCCTTCGTACTACCTCTTTTTTGCTTCGCCGAGACCGCGTCTGTCAGCGCGAAGATTGCGCCTCGCGCGACTCTCCTGTCGCACGTGCACACAAAGGTAGCAGGGCGTCTGCTACGGCGCCGCCCCGAGTTTCCGCTGCTCGCCGCTGCGGTGCTGGCGTCGCGCTCCCAAACTTGAGCTTGGGAAGCTTGGGTTCCCTATGGTATGGCACAGCGGCAAGCCGCCATGCGGCCGGTTGAAAGGCACTCCACGCGTTGGCTGACTTTTCGAAGGTGAGTTAAAAAAAAAAAAAAGGCGGGGGCCGGGACGTTTATTTCGATTTGAAAGGGAAATCGGCCACACGGGACAATATTCGAGATTCTAGTAATGCTCCGAGAGTGCAGATCGAGGTCCCGCAGTAAAAAGACGAGCTCAGAATCCTCTTTCGTGCACCCTTACGCTTCAGCTCTTTCCTGTTCCACGAGCACAGTGCACCTGTACTTGTGCATAATTCCATCATGGTTTTGCTATTAACACCTGGTTCACGGCCGCTCTATAGAAGCGCCGTGGTTGGTATTCGGTGCCGCCAGAAAGCTGCGACGCTCACACTGCATGCCAATTGGGCTATTTGGCACAGGTAGCGCAGGTCTAAGCGCATGATGCGCGCCCATGCTGCCGGCGCGACCGCGGTAACTGCCCACGTGGTCGCACTGGTTGTGTTTGTACCTACAAGACATTGACGGTGTTGACAGATGATGATGATGAAGAAACTTTATTTCCGCCAGAAGAAGACGCGTGCCCCTCCGGGTCCGCACGCAGGCGTCCGGGGAGGGGCAGCGTCGCAGCTGGAAGACTAGCAACGATATAGTCGCGCAGCTTCTGCTGCCAGGCGGGTAGCGTATCGTCGTATGCTAAGGTCGGCACTTCTGAGTATGGTCTCCCATTCCACTGCATTATTAATTCTGCCATATCCTGGGGCACTGGGGCATCTCCATAATATGTGTTCGAGTGTAGCGGTATGCCCGCAGAACTCGCACACCTCCGCATCCTCCCTCGTGTCACCTCCTGTCCAGCTCCTCTAGAGCGGGGATGCGAAGTTTCTAGCTTGGAGTCTTCTCCAGTCATAGGCCTCAGCCGAGCTAAGTGATCTATCCGGAGGAGGATAGATCCTTTTGTTCTTTTTCTGATTGTCTGTGATGCTATTAAAGGTATTGGTTTCATGGTGAAAACAGCGCGGGAAAAACGAACGGACGACGAAAGACACAACACAAGCGCTGACTCGCAACTGATTTTTATTGGAAGAAAACGTCCTTTAAAAGCTTTCCTAATCAGGAAAACATCAAAAGTGAAAGAACACAACCAAAAATCCTGATCATACATGACGGTGACAAGACGCACACACCATCTCCATGGCGCATGCGCGTGAGACAGTTAGATATCTCTTCCGGATAAATAGGAGAGCTCTTTATCATTGAGAGCGATGGAAGGATCGCTGATGCACCCGCCACTGTTATCGTGAATATGAAATGCGTCTATAATTTCACGTGTTAAACGATCTTTATGCCTGGCGAGGATGACGGTGTTAGAGAAAAGAGGAGTGCATGTGCCTTCCTTCCAATGACGGGCAAGATTGCATGAAGAATCATTGGACCGGGAATTGTAATGTTCACTCAAACGAACATTTATGTATCGCCCCGTCTGGCCTATGTGAACAGCTCCGCAAGTACAAGGGATCCTGTACACCACCCCCACCCTGCATGGGACAAAGCGACTCTGATGGTTGATCTGGCAACCGTCCATCGTTTTCTTTTTTGTGCTTGCCCTCTTCGCCTTTATCTCCACTTGCCTGCACACGCGGTGAAGTTTGCTCGGAGCCGAAAACACAACGTCAACATCGTATCTACCTGCGACATTCTTTAACCCGTGCGCTGCACCATGAGTGTACGGCACTACCACAAACTTCTTTCTTTCCCGTTTAGGCTTATCACCCTTCTTCACCCAAGCAAGAAGTTTATCACATGCCCGAGAGATCAAATGGGAGGGGTAACCGCTTGACCTTAATCGGGCAGCCTGACACATCGCACTCTCATTGATTCTATGTTCACAAGACTTGGAAATGGCGGATTTAAGGCACGAGAGAATAATGCCATTTTTTACTAGTTTTGTGTGACCCGACTTGTAGTTCAAGAAAGACTTGGTAGACCGAAGAGCGTACAACCAGCACACATGGTGCATTTCTTAGTGTAGCCTTAGGTCGAGAAATTGGAGTGCCCCATCCTTTGGAAGTTCTGCCGTAAACGTCGGTTTCCTCTTTAGTGCTGAATTCGTATGAGGTGTCCACGGCTCCCCGGGGTAAAGAGGAGCGGGCGAGCCTGTGGGCAGCCTCGTTTCCAACCAGACCCGAGTGGGCTGGGGTCCAGATGATTAGAATATTGTGGGCTGGGATAAAGTCTGAGATATTTAGCCGCCATTTCGTGGATGCGTCCCTTGCTGTAATTTCTAATTGCGGCTTTGCAGTCGCTTACTGCGTATTTGGTACCTGGCTGAGTTAGAGCGATCGCTATTGAAACCTCCTCCGCCACAAGGGGTTTTAACTCAAGGTGGCTTACAACGCCTAACGTTCTGCCTGTGTCCCCGACGGCTACGGAGACGGTGTCTCCTAGCGTGCCTACCGCGGTATCAGTGTAGGCCACGGTTCCCAGTGGCATCTTGCCTAGCTTAGCAGCCAGCTGTGCGACCCTGCTTTTACTTCTGCCTTTGTCGTGGATGGGATGCATTTCTGGGTATGGGAGTGATAATAAGATGCTCTCTTATTTCTCTTCCCAGATCTGTTCTGGTGTTCACTGTGCTATCTACGGTTACCCATTTCGCTAGCTCTAGGTATTTCCTTCCTGCGGGTGTGGATGTTAGCCTTTCGATTTGCGATGTTCTAACCGCTTCAGTCAGTTCTCTCCAATTGTTATGCAGGCCCACCCTGTTCCAGCCGTGGAGAGTGAGGGTATTCATTATTTGACAAGATATTGCGAAAGAATTTGTTGTTTCCAGCTACCTCCCTACCTCCTTCCGTTGTCTTCTACGTGCAGCAACTCGGCAGCCGCAAAGCCCCGCTAAAGACCTCGCCTCAGGCATGGGGAATGAGGGCAGTCGTTATATGACAAGATATAGTGAAAACACTGAACAAGGCTGGGGGAAGCCTCAGGGAGCTTGGCAATGTTTCGCCAAGAGGACTTGTCTTCGTCTGGGCAAAGCGATCGCTATTGGCTTTCATCATGATTTTTCCAGACGAATACAAGTCCTCTTGTCGAACCCTTGGCATGTTCTCTGAGGCCTCCTTCTTCATTGTTCACTTTGTGTTTGCAAGAAACCTATCTACCTGCCCTCTCCCTGACAAAGATATAGTGAAAAAAAAAACATGTTGATCGAGTGCGCCCCTTCCTTCTGCCCCATACTACATGTGCCCCCTGAGCAACTGCAAACCGCAAAGCCTGGCTGGACACACTGCCCCAGCTGTGGGGAATGAGGGCAGTCGCTATGTGACAAAATATAGTCAATGGGCAAGCTGTGCACAGCCCCAACCTTCTGTCTACTAAGCGCAGCACCTGAGCAGCCGCAAAGCCACGCTAGACATCCGGCCCGAGTCGTGGGGAATGAGGGCAGTTGCAATGTGACACGATATAGTGAAGCAACATGCTGTCGAGTAAATAAAATTGGTAAATTGGCTTTTGAGGAAAGGAAATGGCGCAGTATCTGTCACACATATCTCGGCGGACACCTGAACCGCGCCGTAAGGGGAGGGAGGAAGGTGGGAGTGAAAGAAGAGAGAAAGAAAGAGTAGTGGAGGTCTCCGGAATAATTTCGACCATCTGGGGATCTTAACGTGCACTGACATCGCACAGCACACGGGCGCCTCTTGCGTTTCGCCTCCATCGAGACGCGGTGTGGTGGTGGAAAACATTTATGTACAGATACACTTCAGGAGGTTATGCATGAGCTGACCCAGAGGGGGCCAGCCCTTACAAGTACTAGGTGGAGGTCCCTAGTTCGGGACCCCAGTGGCGTCGGCCGCCGCCCGGATCGGAAAGTAAGGCCGTTCGCTGTTTTGGATTGGTGGACGACTGCGGCCGTGTACCATCCCCCATGGTGCGGGCCGGAGGCATCCACGTAGAATACGCCGGGTTTCGATCTATAGTGGCGGGCCAGGGCTTCCGCCCGCGCCAGGCGCCGGCCATTATGGTCATCACGGTTCATGTTCGCGGGAAGAGGGCGCACGTGGAGGGCGCATCGCTGCGGTCGGGTTCGAACCCGGGTAGTGCAGCCCCCTTTTTCTGCCGCCTACTACGTGCAGCTCCTGAGCAGCCGCAAAGCCCCGCTGGAGAATCTTCCCCAGCTGTGAAGAGTGAGGATAGTCGTTAAGAGACAAGATGGTGTAAAGGAACATGCTGATCGAGTGCAGCACCCTTGTGCCGCTTACTACGTGCAGCACCTGATCAACCGCAAAGCATCGCTGTATACCCCAGCCGTGGAGAGTAAAGGCAAACATGTGACAAGTTATAGAGAAAGATTCTGCCTTCTAGTTGCAGAAGTTGAGTAGCTGCAAAGCCACGCTACACTCGGCTCAAGCGTGGGGAATGAGGGCAGTCACTATGTGACAAGATATGGTAATGGAACATGCTGAGTGTGGCCCCCCGCTACTGCCGCTTGCAACGTGCAGCACCTAAGCTGCTGCAAAGCCCTGCTGACACCCTGCCCAAACCGTGGAGATTTAGGGTAGTAACTATGAGACAAGGTATACTAAAGAGCTTGCTTTTTTGCCTCCTACCGCTGATTGCGTGTATCACCTCAGTATCTGCGAAGCCTCGCTGAACACCCTGCCCCAGGTGTGGAGAGTGAAAATAGTCATGTGACAAGAGATCGTGAAGCAACATGCTGGCCGAGCAGGTGGTCGACGCTCCACGGATATTATTAAAAATTTGGAGGACTGTACTTGACGAAGCGAAAACTGTTTTCGTTCACTACTTTTAAACGTAAGTTTGGCTCGGCGTCCATTTTATCGTAAGTGTCGAGCGCGCTGACTACTCTAGACCTTGCATGTGATGCGCTGACATATAGGTTCGGGACTTGAAAAGCTCCGCGCTGTGATTACCCGCGCCCGGCAGAGTTCCAAGAGGAGGGCGCAGTGTCGCATATTATAGAAGTGCATGCCCGTCGCCACAGAAACTGCACGCAATGTATCCCAGAATAAGCGCGCTGTCCAGAGATACGTGCTCGGAGGACTTCCGCTTTCCGCAAAGCAAGGGATTGCCCCTCGAAAGAAAGAGAGAACCCCGGATGTACTTTTGCGGGCAGAACACCTGAATGGAAGAATACATCTTTCGAACTTGCTTCTCAGCTGAATTATAGTTGTACATGCGTCATGCGCGCTGAGAAAGGGAAGAGGAAAGTGTCTCTGAAGGTTTAGCCTTCGTACACGCTCTCTCATTCCTTTCGTAGACACTCCCCTTCCACTCTCCCCGGAGGTCTGAAGCCTTACGATGCCTGAAGAGAGCGCGGTCAGCGGAATGCAGCACCAACCGCTGCTCTGCAAGCCTTGGTAAACCACCTTTCTGACGAACTGTTGAGCGCTTGGTCAACATTTCTTCAAAAGCAATTGGGACAAACAGAATCTGAAGGATGGATTTATTCTTGTCAGCTTTTCGTTCACATCCATGCACCTAGAACACGTAAACGCATTTTTTTATTGGCACTTGTGATCGGCAGTCATGTTCTGCCTTCATTGTAAGCTACGTACCGTTGTCATCGTACTCTCCCAGTCTTGTACTGAGGGTGGCATGCGACTTCTCACACCCTAAGGAAGAATAAGTTATGCAGAGGTGACATTGTGAATGTATTACAGGAATAGAATATTTGAGGCCGTTTCCGGACATCGGGGGAAGTAGCTAAATGTACTTACGTTCGGTGCTGCAGCTGTTTGGGTCAACAGCTGCGAAATTTCGTGACATGTTAGTGTCTGTTGTCATTGTGTTAAGACGAAATATCTGACGTGCGGCTTTTGTACTTACTCATTGTGAAGCTGTCTATATCTGGAAATAAAATACACCTGAAATTAGTGAAGCGGTTCTGAACTCATATTGACCGATAGATGGCTTGCATGTGACATCACTGGCACCATATTGATGCACTACGCGCACCCTTCACGGTGCATTGTCGTCTTTTGGGTTATCTTCCGCCGATCTCTTCATATCCTTCGCAGTTCATGAGAAAGTAGCGCTGGGGAAGGTATAAATGAAACCACGCTCGAAAAAGTCCGACCTATGAGGCTCAAGCTTACAAAGAAGGCTCTCGCGAGCAGATTTGGCTCATTTTGATCCGTACGTCAGAAGGATCTGGTTCATATTTTATCTGACACAGGATTTGCGCGCAGGTCTTCCATAGGCTTTACAGGGTACCTTTCGTTCTCACAGCTTTTGCAGAAGTAAGATGGATGGATGAGCATTCTATTACAACAAAATATGGCTTAGTTTCGGTTTCTAGATTTTGCTTGTTTCTAAAAAAAAAAAACATACTGCGCAGTTACTACCTAATTACAAATCTACTCCGCCTTGGGGGATTCCCATAAATATTTAGACCATAGCAGCTTTTTCTCCGAGTGTGCTCTTGCTAGCACTGATTTCTTCCTTTCTGGCGAATCTAGCACCCTTCGCCTTGTAAACAGGGGGCTTTTGCTAGCCAAGTAGTGAATGCAGCAAAAAATATTTCACAGAACAGTGACCATGGTCGCAAGTTTTCCACCATCTTCCTGCTGACAAACTTTGCCACCAGTACTAATGTTTTTTCTTTTTCTGGATTTCTTGCATCGTATGGATTTTCGAAACATAAAATGATTCCACGATCCCTAGGGAGTTTAGTTCATAAATTGCGATGTTTTCATTTAATGTTTTCACCTGTTCTGCGAGTTTGTAAGAAATTTGTAAGAAATTGTAAGAAATTGTAAGAAATGTGAGCCTGGAAATCAGGCTCACAGTATTGTCAAATAAATTTTCTAAGCGTGCTCGAAATTAACCATTCGTGATTTGCGTTGTAAAGCTAACGAATTGGCTTTCTTGAGGACTTAATTAGTGTTTAAACCAAAAACAGATGTTTTCAATTGAAATGATAAATGTCGCTTGAAAAGGTTAATGACCTCTCAGCTGAAATTAAGAGGAAAAAGTGGGCGGAGGTGTGTAATGCACAGAACAGATAACCGATGGCTTGCAACTAGTCAGTTGTTTGTATGTGGGGGGGGATATCAGTGATAGCGGCCTTTGTCCTACCCTGGGAATAATCTGGCTAATGATGGCGAATAGACCGCGGCCGCCATTCATATCTTCAGGGGTTATGTACAGCGTCTTGTCACCGGCTTTTGATCCGTGTTAAAGTACTTGGTTTGCAAAAGATGAGCGGCGAGATTTGATCAGATCCTTTCGAGTCACTTAGACTCCACTTACCATTGTCTGGATTGTTCAGCGACGGCGCTGTTGGGCGAAGATAGCCACTCTCCGGTTGAGACATCGTGTCAGGTTCGTAGAGCGAAGGCAGCCTCTCCGATGCGCCTGGAGGAACATAATGTGGCAGCCGTGGCCTACTGACGTCTGGCTTTACTGTGTATGGTTCAGCTTGTTGGCGTGATGTAGCGGATATTGTCCAAGAAATTTCGCCAGTTAGTGGGGATTGCGGTCTAACGTACGGGCGGCTGTCTTTCGAGGTTCGCTTGTGAAAAGCAGGCTCTTTTGTTAGCCGCCATGGCGTTGTGTATTGAGGGAACTGCGGTTCAGTTAACTGTCTTGTGATATCTGGTTGCACTGGTCTGATGTAAGGAGGGACCCCACCAGGTGCGGTCTGGGCCAGTGACGTGTAGAGAGGCGGAGTCGTTGGATAGAGGGTTACTAGTTTTGTAGAAAAGCTGTGTGGCAACAGAAGCCTCGGCTGCGAATACGACTGGGCCGTCGTACTTGGCTGTTGCCCAAGGGGGCCAAGAAGGCTAGTACTGATTTTATTTTCGGGCACTGATGGTCGCTGTGGCTCCACATAAGGAGGGTAGTCTTGTTGGCGCGGCTTGAAAGTACTTGCCTCAGTGACTTGCATTCTGGGTGTGCTGCTGTACGATGGAAAGTTCTCAGACGTTCCTAGGTGCGTCAGCTTGGGGTCCCTCGGCCTGACATAAGGAGGGTTCCAGGAAGGCGCTGGGTCGAGTCCTTGTATTGTTGGCGGCATTGTGAAGCTGGGAAAAGTTGTTCGAGGCATAGTTGGTGCAAGGAATGCGGTTGATGAGAACGTCTGGGTTCGCATTTCTGGTCTGAGATAAGGAGGGAGGTGGTTGTCTGTGGTCACAGCTGGTTTCGGCCAAGGTGTAGCATAAGCACTTTTTGAGCTGTGAGCTGGTGCACCAGCATGGAGCAGTGGAGGAAGTTCAGGCGTAATATATACTGGGAGGTCAGTTCCCGCTTTACGTGTTGCGTAAGAAGTTAAATGTGGGGTACGAACTGTCACAGACGGCGTAGAGCCTACTTGTGGTAATCGTGGGAGCTGTGGCCTAACGTAAGGGGGATTTGTTTTCTTCCCGAGTGGAGGCTGCGGAGTTAACGATTCCGATGTGGTCGTTACTCTTTTAGTCGGATATGGTGGAGGAAATAGTGTTGCAAAGCTGTAAATTCCAATGTTTGTTGATTCTGTGCCAGGTAAAGGCGCGACAGCCGCAGTTGTAGCGCTGCGAATTTGCTTCGTTGTAATTTTAGCTTCATCATTGGGAGATGTCCTGATATCTAATATAGTGAATTTTGTATCCGATGGCATAAAGTAAGTCGGCAGCACTTCCACGTTCGGCTGAGTAACAGGCGCGGTTGCATGTGATGCTTTGAGTGTGGTAGAGGGCACGAATTCTTTTTCGGTTGCCAAATACTGTGTTTTCGCAGTGGTACGTGGAAATGGCACGGTGACTTCGGGAGGTGTTCCGCTTGTCTGCATTTTTGCGCCTTCGGTCGTTTTGGGATAAATAGTGTTGGTTGGGATATTGCTAGATATTGTAGAAAGGGTGAAATTCGTTGGGGCATCTGTAGATGTGTATGTCATAAAAGGAGTTGAAATGGTAGTAGTGGCCCTCTTTTCGGTCATCGATTGTGTTGTGGAGGGAATTTTAGGAGTTGAGGAGGATTCAACAGTTGTGTATGCGGTTGAAGTACTCCTGAGGACCGTAGCGCTGGTACTTCCAGTAGTCATCATCTCGGTAACCGTCGCGGGAAAGGTGATAAATGTGAAAGAATGAGAGGTTATGGGCACTACAGAAGTGTTTGGGCTGGCTATGGTGCTGGACCTGTCGGTAGTTTCTGTTGTCTCTACGCTGAAGGAAATTGCATGCGTTGGTCTAACTTCGGAGGACATACTTGTAGATGGCAGTGCAGTACCTGTGCTTACGACGTTCTCAGTAGTTGTAGCGGCGGTCGTTGCAGTTACAGGAAATGATGGGGCCGTGGTTTCCTTAGTCGTAGCTTTAGGTGCGCTCGTGACGAGAGTGCTTGGGATATGTGCAGTTGTGGTCTCTGTAGTTATAGCGAGACCTGTGAAAAATATTGGAATCCCAGTGGTTGTAGACTCTGTGGGGATCGTCGTGCTATCTGCTGAGCTGGGAATCTTGTTCGTAGTTGTAGTTGCCACCGTAGTGAGAGCAATGGTCGGCATTGACGGGGCCTCGGTGGTTGTAGGCACAGCGGAGGTTGTGCTTTCTGTGGTGCTGGGAATCTCGCTCCACGTGGTGGTTGCCACCGTGCTGAGAGTAACAGTTGGTATTGACGGGATTTCGGTGGTTGTTGACACAGCGGAGTTTGTCGTGCTGTTGGGCGTTTCTCTCGTTGTGATAGTAGTAACCGTGCCGAGAGTAATGGTCGGTGTTGACGGGACTTCCATAGTTGTAGACACTGCGGGGGTCGTCGTGCTTTCTGTGGTGCTAAGAGTGATCGTTGTTGGCGGGGCTTCGGTGGTTGTAGACACTGCGGGGGTCATCGTGCTGCCTGCTGTTGTGCTAGGCGTCTCGCTCATAGTGGTAGTTGTCACCGTGCTGAGAGCAATGGTCGGCGTTGACGGGACTTCGGTGGCTGTAGACAAAGTGGTGGCCGTCATGCTTTCTGTGGTGCTAAGAGTGATCGTTGTTGGCGGGGCTTGGGTGGTTGTAGACACTGCGGGGGTCGTCGTGCTTTCTGTGGTGCTAAGAGTTATCGTTGTTGGCGGGACTTCAGTGGTTGTAGACACTGCGGGGGCCATCGGGCTTTCTGTGGTGCTAAGAGTGATCGTTGTTGGCGGGGCTTCGGTGGTTGTAGACACTGCGGGGGTCGTCGTGCTTTCTGTGGTGCTAAGAGTGATCGTTGTTGGCGGGGCTTCGGTGGTTGTAGACACTGCGGGCGTCGTCGTGCTTTCTGTGGTGCTAAGAGTGATCGTTGTTGGCGGGGTTTCGGTGGTTGTAGACACTGCGGGGGTCATCGTACTTTCTGTGGTGCTAAGAGTGATCGTTGTTGGCGGGGCCTCGGTGGTTGTAGACACTGCGGGGGTCGTCGTGCTTTCTGTGCTGCTAAGAGTGATCGTTGTTGGCAGGGCTTCAGTGGTTGTAGACACTGCGGGGGTCGTCGTGCTTTCTGTGGTGCTGAAAGTGATCGTTGTTGGCGGGCCTTCAGTGGCTGTAGACACTGCGGAGGTCGTCGTGCTTTCTGTGGTGCTAAGAGTGGTCGTTGTTGGCGGGGCTTCGGTGGTTGTCGACAATGCGGGGGTCGTCATGCTTTCCGTGGTGCTAAGAGTGATCGTTGCTGGCGGGGCTTCGGTGGTTGTAGGCACTGCAGTTGTCGTCGTGCTTTCTGTGGTGCTAAGAGTGATCGTCGCTGGCTGGGCTTCGGTGGTTGTAGACACTGCGGGGGTCGTCGTGCTGCCTGCTGGTGTGCTAGGCGTCTCGCTCATAGTGATAGTTGTCACCGTGCTGAGAGTAACGGTTTTTGTTGACGGGACTTCAGTGGTCACCCTTGCAGGTATCACTGCAGTGGTGTCGGCGGGATTCGCTGCTGTTGAGAGGACAGTCGTAGGAAAAAGTGTTGAATGGGTTGTAATCTCTGTAACTTCGGGAGTTGCCGTGACAGTGATGCTAGAAGTGTCTGTAGTTGTGGGTTCCATAGTGGGAAATGTGTAAAATGTGGGAATTCCAATTGTTGTAGACACCATGGGAATGGTCGTGCTCTCTGTGTTACTGGGAGGGTCACTCACTGTGGTAATTACCACCGTGCTAACTGCAGGTGTTGTTATGACTTCAGTATTTGTCAGCGCTTTAGATGCTGCGTCATGTGTGGTGCTGGTAATTTCAGCAATTGTAGATTCTCTGGTTGTGGTCGAAACAGTTTCAGGCCTTGCAGTTTCGCTAGCTGCGGGAACTTCAGTCGTCACTGCGGTAGTTGTGCTAGGGCATGCAGTTGTATGTGTCAAACTATGTAATGTTGAAGGAGTTGAAGGCAGTCTGGGTATTGTAGTGGTTGTAGTTGTCAACTTTTCCGTGCTTGTAGTCTCTTCGACAGTCGTTAAGTACGTTGGAAAATCTGGCTGCAGTGTTGCGGTGGGTAACGGTGTTGCGGTTGCAGAAGTTGGACGTTCAGTTACCGATGCATCTGTCACTATTGCAGTAGGCTCCACAGTTGTAACAAGCTCCCTACTAGTAGGAACTGCCCAAGTGGTTACACTGGTAGTAGGATCTGCACTTGACGTGACTGTTGAGGACCAATTATATGTCGTTGGTGACACCTCCGCGGTAGTAAAACTTGGATACTCAGTTGGCTTCGTTGCGGGTATGTTTGTTGACTTAACAGTAGATGAATATGGTGGCTTCGTGACAGGCCATGATATTTGTTTGGTTGCAGTTGTCATACGTGCCGTAGACTGAGTTAGTATTGTTGGCTGCCCTGTAGTGGAAACCGGGGGAACAAGTCCCGACATGGTTGTTGCAGGCAGTGTTGACTGAGTAGGAGCTCCTGTCAGTGCTGGAGGCGCTGTCACAGGCAAGCCGCCGTCACCACCTAGAACGAATAGCATTGTTAGAATTGTTCACTTGTTTTATTCATTTAAGCAGTGTTAAAAAAAGCGTTGATGCTTGCCTGTGTAGGTTATGCCCCTTACAGCGACAAACACTCGCTCAAAGGCGACGATTGTTTCAAAACCTAACTGCATAAAAGAAAGGAAAAACAAATGTAAGCCTCTGTCGCAGAAATCATTTTGGCGAACACCATAGCTTTGAAGTTTGTGATAGCCAATGAACACTTGGCATTTTCTGCAAAGTGGAATCTGCACATCCATATCCACTAAGGTGGAATAATCTTGCTCTTATAAATGTTGGTTATTTTCATGGAATATACTCCACACTCTGCAGCCGCACCGCGATTCCGTCCACAGAGCACTCGCCCGACAGATCAGCAAGATGGAAAAGCCAGGAGGTATCATTCCATTCCTTAACCACTGCTAGCAGTCCGAAGAGAATGCAGCTGGAGAAACTGCGGATTGGCAAGTCACTCACAGCGTCGATCGTAGGCGTCCGACGGAGAGGGGGCATCCCTAATTATCAAAGGGGACTCCAAGTCTGCCCCATATCTTTACTCTGTCGGACCTGTCCCGTCATTGTTTATAGTGCAGTGTTATGACCGTGCAGGTTTTTTGACGATACTGGCGGCTGAGGACCCGTGATGTTGCGTTCGTTCCAAGAATTGTTTACTTGCCGGGTCACTTTGGGTAGTAGTAGTAGTAGTAGTAGCAGTAATAATAATAATAATAATAATAATAATAATAATAATAATAATAATAATAATAATAATAATAATAATAATAATAATAATAAATTCTTTTCAGGTTTTTTTTCTGCACTTAACAAAATACAGATCTATCATATTTTCTGCGGTTTAGAGAGAATGTAAATTGCTTTGGAAGCGTGCTGTTACACTGATGCCTCAGCAGCGCAGGGATTGCCTTCCTCTGCCGATGTTACACATGAAAGTAAAAACTGCTGCTCAATAATATTTTGTATATTTTGCGATTCCATCGCATTGTAACCATTCCTCATCTTTGCGCGTCGCTTTGTCCGTAGGGAAAAAGCTTGGGGGTGGGGTGGGGCGTTGCGGTGAAACTTGGCTCCCCCTAACGAAGAACCGTGCAAAAAGTACCTTTGAAAAAGTATGAGCCAGCAGACAAGAAAAAAAAAATAATAAGGCGGCGAAGCAGGTCGAGTTAAGTCGCCTGCAAGGGGTAGGTTTACACGCTAGACCCGATCTGTAAATTGCACTGCATCCGTTTCAAGCCCGGCAATTGTACGAACGGCAAGTGAAAACAAGAATAGGTGCCTGCGTTTAGTAACCGCGCCTTCGCGCCTCCCATGGCCGCGATCTGATTCGATGGTATCGAGTACATGACGCAGCGTACAAACGTGAGCAGGCTTGTACCGGAGCGCTGGAGCGTTTTTCTGCGGAGCAAATGAAATTAACTTTTGGAGCAAGTGCTGCTATTCACGGTCGGTGCTTGCGCTGGAGCAAATGAGCACACTCCCCTTAACAAAACACTTGTGCGCTATGGTTTGTTCAGCAGCACACCGCTCCAGCGCTTTTCGCAAGTCTGCTCATGAATGTACTACATACCACCGTCTACATACAGCGACGTTGCTTGTTCGGCTGAAGTAATGACCGCATGGAAATGGTACTGGGGTTCAGCTAGCTGAATTGAAATCCAAGCACACGACAGTCGAAAGCGAAACCGTCGCGAACCGTTTTAGCTTTCAGCATTATGCTATCATTTCGTGAAGACTTGCATATCTATAAGAATGGAGCTGTAAACCTTAGACGTGCTTTCATTTTTCTGACTTCCCCGCAACTCAACGCCGACGGTCTTGACATCGCTAAAAACGTCGCGGAGGCGGGCGACGATCGTGAGCGGTTCCGCGCTTGCACGGCGGATGTTTGCAGACACAGGTCGGCGATCTCCAGTTTGTCATCGGTTCTGAGCTTTACGCCGAATAATACAAAGTGTTTAGCTAAAACTAGGCGCTCATATTCAATGAAAAAGCGTAACTTAATCGCGCAGTCGAGGAAAATAATTAATGCGCCTAAGCTGATCATACACGGAGTCCTCTTTACGGCTGCCATCTTGGCCCGACTGCGGCGTGGCCTATCGTGAAAATCGCCACTACCAAGTGCAGTAGATTTCCTGTGATTACCGTGAGGGAATTTTTCACGGTAAATACATTTCTTCTTTGCTTCAGTTAAACCGACTGAAACGAACTTCGCCGAGTGCGATGACCACGAAGTGTGATCGCGGTAATCGCGGAAGCGAAAGATAGGGGGCCGCATCTTGTAACGTTTTATTTCGTTTTTTTTTCTTTTTGGGGTCCTCTGCCATTGGTCGCGGCTTCTTGATGACGTAGGCCGCGGCGGACGACATCAACGACACAGGACAAAACAAAGGAAGACGAAACGTCACAAGATGCGGCCCCAGAAAGCGCAACGTTTCAACGACCGTCGAATCCGTCGATCACCCGGAACGCTGTAACCTTCGAGGGAAAAAAATAAAAATAAAAACGAAGTTGACAGCACGCCACCAGACACCGAGTCTTCGGCAGCCAGAACCTACAACTCAACCGAACTTTCCGCGCATGTTCGCCGCGAGCGAGATTTCAATGGAGAGCCGCGCACTTTTGCGTCTGCCGAAAGCTGATAGAGAGTTTTAGCTCCACCGTACAGTAAACACGTTAACTACGGCAACTGCTACTGCTGCCGAACGACAAATGTGGCTAGGCAAGCCTGGAAACGGTAGCAACGGCAACGCGTTACCGTATTTACCGTACGTCTGCTACGCTAAAACTATATCGTGCTGGACCGAGTTTTTCCGCCCTTTTTTTTTTACTGCATTAAGTCTCAAGCAAAACGCTTTGGATGCGAAGAATTTAAATTTCTTTGAGATAGTCAGTGGGCTGGCGACGAAATTAAAAATCACGCGAAAGCTCGACAGTGTTGTTCCGAAAATGGATTTTTTTGCAGACGAGCACCTGTTGTCTGAAATTTAGCTCATTTTCAGGAATCAAGAAGATGATGAGGGCATGAATAAGAACAACCTTCACACATAGAATACATCAAGATGGCTGTGTGATGCCCTCTATTTTCTTTTTCTTTTTGTATGAAGTGCCAGAAATATGGCCGCGGCAAATTCGATGGAAACAGGTACCCTTGCTCTGCGATTTCGCGAGGGATGACTGTCGTCGTTCGAGCATGGTGGTGACTGCACGGCCGGTCCGTGCACTTACGCCTTAGGGGCTTGGTTATTATTATTATTGGCCTTTCTTCACACCATGACCCCTCGGTCGCTTTCGGACAGGGCGAGGGCTGGGCGATGCTCGCCGACACTGGGGGCTGACCCTGAAGGTGCTGCCCTGGGAGCTTGGGATGGCGACCACGGCGCGGATCCACTGTGTGGGGAATGGGTTCCTCCACGTGGCCCACGCTTCCCAGAGCTGGACGGCCTGGCCGGCGGCGCGCATCAGCAGCCGCAGGTAGACGCGGTTGTCGCCGAACAGCTTGTAGGCGAAGCGCAGCGCCCGGCCGCCCCCGGAGAGCGACGCAGGCACTGGGGGGCTCCACATGCGCGCCACCGCTCCGCAGCTGGAGGCGGTCGCCCGGCACTGCTCGGCGCGCACCAGCGCTTCGCCGTCGGCCTCGGCTGCAGGTAGGTGCAGAACACCCGGTAGGTAGGTGTAAGGGACGCCTTAGTGAAGGCCTCCGGATTAATTTCGATCACCCGATGTCATTGAAAGTGCACTGACATCGCACAGCACACGGCAGTTTTCGCATTTCGCCTCCATCGAAATGCGGCTGCTGCGGCTGGGATTGAATGCCATTACTCCTCACTACTGCATCATTTTTCCCGGGTCCTTAACCGTAGTGAAAGTGCACATCTGCTTACATAACGGACTCCAACTTCGTCTTTTCGTGGAACAGCTCGTTCTCTACGCAGCGCACTACACGTTGCGGGCGGGTTTCGCTGTCCGGGAGTTGATCTGCATTTCCCTCAGCGTGCTGACTGCCATAAAATGAAGCCATGCTTTGTTCGTGCATTTTTCCCACCCCTGTTTTTGTTCTCTTAGGGTGCAAAACAAAAGCTTGAAGGCTTTACGTATGTCATGCAAATGTTCATTCAAACCAGTTATGTCATCCGTGGTAAGTGAAGGAACTTTAAAATTCAGGTGCATTATCTCCCGTCGAACACCCACTAAAAACACACACGCACAAAAAGCTTCGTGCAGCTCGCGTCTCCAAGATACCATAGCTTAGTATGGCCTTCAAGAACTATAACGGCAATGGAAGTCAACCGCGAACCGCAGCAAGCACGCTCCTCTACAAACCGCCATACAAAGCCATGCACTAAAATTTTTCACGCAGAGCAGGCATAATTGTCGATAATTTTTTGCACGCTTGTTTTAAGCGCGGTGCGCTTTCGCGTCTAAAAGTCGCGCTTCTCAGGCATGAGCGGCGCGACGCTACATGCTTGCCAAGCGTGAGTGATA
This sequence comes from Amblyomma mixtum, assembly GCF_055824585.1. Lineage (NCBI taxonomy): Eukaryota > Metazoa > Arthropoda > Arachnida > Ixodida > Ixodidae > Amblyomma > Amblyomma mixtum. The sequence goes on along the minus strand of NC_143014.1, from coordinate 95,563,699 downwards.
GTATTTTTTTCACGCTTGTTTTAGGCGTGGTGCGCTTTCAAGCTCAAAGATAAGCTTTGTAGCCGTTATCACCGACTCTGCTTCACGCTTGGCAGGTGTGCCAGTTCTTTTCACCCTCCACCCTCCCCTTTTGAGATTATTTCGTTCGGGGGTCAGAAATGGGCGATGACATATGGGCACCTCCGAGCGCGAGTGTTGGGATGCCTCGATCCAGACAGGTTGTGGGATGCAAATATATCTACAGAATTAAACACGATGTTTCCAGGGAAGTTGATCGCCGCCAATCTGAAAACGAGCGTGATAAAAGATTTTCAATAGCTGCACCATTCGTGGGCGTCTAACCAATACGGTTGATTACGGAAGTCATCCTGAGAAAGAGCTATGGAAAAACACCGCACACACTCCCAATGTTGTGCACACAAGGTTTTCACACTCAAGATAATACAACGGGCGAGAGGGACCAGAGAAAGGAGCAAACGCAGCCTGTTCTGGGCAGTATACCAGCTGCGCTAAAATTTTAGAAAAGTTATTCAATGTGCAAAAGCCTCGCAAGCGAGCTTTAGTGTGTGCTCTTTATAAGGCTTTCTTACTAATGCGATGGTCGGGAACCACCATGATAAAAAGTCCGCAGCAAAACGAAGCAGTCTCCCAGTGTTTAGGCCTCCCCGCGCCCGCCTCGGTCGTCTTATACCAGCAAACTTCGTATTCTCAGCACTCCATTCTCTGTAGCCACCGAGTATGTCTTCGAGCTCCCCCCCCTCTCCCCTCCCCATACAACACACATTGAGATGTATTGAGGTTGCGTTAGGATATCCTATCTTCCACAAAAAACACGTCATCGTATATGACGGTCGAAAAGCCCCAAAAGGGCAGCGAACACATGTTGCACCTTCGAATCGTGCTCAGTCACAGCCAAGAAAAATTAATCGCCGTAAAATGGGCCCGTACACCTGCAAGAGACAAGCGCCATACTACAATGGCCGCGGATCTACAGTCGGATACAACGCATGAACAAAGCGACAAATGTCCCTCAAACGAAGCTCTTCAACCATTGGCGTTGCGACCGATTTTCATTACGTTATGGTTGATCCGTGGTCAATCCCTATCACGCATTCGTTTCGTTCTTGAGTTCTATCCGACTATAGACAAGCCAGAATTACTGCACAAACTAACTAGGTAGTTAACTAGAAACGAAAAGTGCTTTTCTTACCTTAATGTCCTCAAACGATCATAGTAGTAGTAGTAATAAAAGACTTTTATTCGACCAAAATTTATAGGCCGAGCATTTATAGGCATATGCATTTGTCGTAATGCACAGTGGCGATGCAGCAACCGTGACTGCAAATCTAGGCAAGAAGACAACCCCTTCTAACTTGTCATGTATGCGATTTTGAGTGCATTTTGAAATTGTGCCTACCATTGTCGAAGATCTGTTCTGTATATCCTTTTGCTATGGCCAATTCACTTTTCCCTACCTCTGCTTTTATGCCATGTTTGCTGCCTTTGAATAATATGTTTATATTTGTTTTTTGCACTGTACTAATTGCCCCTGCTATGGTCTTGCAATAAGACCAGCAGTATTGTAAATAAAATAAATAAATATGTCTTGGGAATAGCCTGGTGCAGGCGTCATCCAGGCGTGAAGCATTGCCTCGGCTGGCGCAGGGTGCTTTTGTGCAGAAGCAATCGATTGGGCATAACGCAAACACCGAGCAAGTGCATCGCTGTACTTGCAGGAGGCGCCAAACGTGCTTGAGCTACGTCAACCTAGTTCGCACAGCTAACGCTCACCACCACTGCGAAGTTATCGCAAGGATCACCGTTACATGCCGTCAACAGCTTCAACAAAGCTCGCACAAGGTCGTCGCAATTCGAACCTTCTAAAAGTGCTTCGCCGCGAAAAGTGACGCGAGCACTCACTGTACAACTGAGAATGCAACTTACGAGAAAAAGTAAAAGTCCCCACCGCGCATATACATATCCGAATACTAAAGAATGCGGTCGGTGGCAGGGCCAGCATATTTTCGTATTCGGATACGTACGTGCGTGATGGAGAGAAGCATTGCACGTGTTCGCAACGATCTAAGCGTGAGGTTTGCGTTCCCACGTTTATCTTGTCTCACGACGAGGGCAAGACAGTGGGACGGGCTGTGCTCACGCTTGGATAGCAAAAAATCACGCCTATTCTCGGCCACGTGGCGCTTAAATGTCAACTAGACCTTATTTACATGCGCATCACGCCTACAACTTGGCATAGTGAACGTGACTTTTACTTTAAGAAAAAAAAAAGGAAGTCGGTACGTAGGTATTGTACATAAACAACGCCACCACCACCCCGTACACTCTAAACACAAATTACCCCATAAGGGAATAAAAAGAAGCAAACGGTACTCTATAGCGCACTTCCTAACTGGGGCAGGGTATATTGCCAGGGCCGTGGGGTAGTTCTCATCACTGAAAATACGGAATACTTACGGTTGGCAACGGAAAAAGATTCTTCTTTAACGCATGCGAAGTTCTAGCAGTTGCTGCAGGATTTTAATCGCGGCTTCAGTCTCCTCTATTTGCCAACCTCAGGATCTACCGCGTTTAAAAGTGCCGTTCTGCTGCTAACTGCAACAAGTTGCAATGCTCTGAGGTGAGAAAAAAATTGAGGGACACTTAAGCTCCGCCTTCAGCGGTATGACGCGACAGCGGCTCCTCTTGCCCACGCAGACATGGTTTCCTCTTTCACAATCATTACGCGAAAGACCGCACGACGTGCATACAAAAATAAGTCTTCGGAGTCACAGCCGCCGCGGTGGCTCAGTGGTTATGGTGCTCGGCTGCTGACCCGAAAGACGCGGGTTCGATCCCGGCCGCGGCGGTTGAATTTCTTTGGAGGAGAAATTCTAGAGGCCCGTGTACTGTGCGATGTCAGTGCACGTTAAAGAACCCCAGGTGGTCGAAATTTCGGGAGCCCTTCACTACGGCGTCTCTCATAGCCTGAGTCGCTTTGGGACGTTAAACCCCATAAACTAACCAACCAACCAACCTTCGGAGTCACACCTGACGCCTCCAAAAAGGCTTGGTTTTGCATACCAGTGTTCTAGGCAAAAGCCCTTTGAGTTATCAAGGTTAAGAGCGCCGCACTCGAACTCTCATCAAACTGTACAGTTATATGCAAAACCTCGAGCACGCCATTTTTATCAGAACCGAAACTAGCAACATCATCAGTATAAGCCAAAATTTTAATTTCATATTTCGAAAGCGAGAAGCCGCGAACTGCTGTTTCTGATGATACCAAGGCATATGGGCTACAGATATATAGCGAGTAACAAAGGTGATAGCGGGCAGCCCTGTCGAACCAATGATTTAGGTGCAATAGGTATGCTATAAGCTTTTGATTAACGATCAGTCTTGTAGTAGACCTTTTATAACATGCATACAAAGTGAACAAGGAAGGGGAAAGGCTCGGGGTGCTTGGCAATCTTCCGACAAGAGGACTTGTCTGGCCAAAGTGTTCGTCATTTAGGGCGGGGTGTTAAATAGGGGCGTCACTTTGAGGAGGGACATGCGGTCAGGGGGAGGAGGGCGTGAAGCGGAAAGGATGTTAGGATGGGGAGCGTGAATCTTGCCCGGGCATGGTGGCTGCTAAAGAGGATTAATCGGTTGTCCTGCAAAACTGTGAAAATAAGTAGGCCAGCTGAACAGAAAAGAATCCGGAGATATGCAGCGTATAGAGATAGCGAACATGGGCTTGAAAGGCTGTGTGTGCAGCTGCGACAGGTGGCTTGGTGTGACTGACTGCTTTGACCGGATAAATGAATTAAGCAGCATGGGAGAACGAAGCACCTGTGGACAGGAAAAAAGGGAGTTGCAGAAAGAAGGAGAAAATGAGGGCGGGTTAAGAGAAGACGCGAAAGGAAGAGGGGGGGGGGGGGGGGGGGAGTGTGGAAGCCAAGGGTTCCTGAGAAATGATAGCAGGAAGTGCGAGGCGTAAGGTAAAAGTAGAACGATGAGTTAAACAAAGAGAAAAAAAAAAGAAAGGAAACGAGGGGAAAAGGGGATTGAAAAGAGGGGGGGAGGGGGTACGGGTTGGGGCCAAAGAGTAGGGTGAAAGAAACGATAAAGCGCCGATATGAAGTTTACTGGGAAACCAAAGGCAATTTTTTTCTCTCTTCCATTTTTCCATTTTTATACTCTGACCATGTGCAAGACCTGTGTGTATCAAGAAACCATCTACCGGCCCACTCTCTACCAGGGCTTTATAACGTAGTTCTATGCCTTTAAGCAAGACAGACTGCAAACAAAAATCCATGACGCACCATATCAAAAGTTTTTGCCAGGTCAATCTGAATGAGCTCATCTGACACACTCTGACCTCATTTTACACTCGCTCCAGCACCGAACTTGCAGTATGGAGGTTGGTGTGACTATGCATGACTGGTTCGCGTGATGCGGCCTGGTTAAGTAAGGCTAGAAGCCTGTCAGTGTTGTACGTCCATGCAATAAAGAAAAAGGTGTCTGCGTGGCCTACCAATGACCTACCAATAACGCCGTCTGGAACACGCTTCCTGCCATGCGCCGAAACAGGTGGGGTGCCGAGCGATTGATTAATGTTCTCGCGCACGCCCAACGCGAATAGATGTTCGGCATGGGCACATTGTTGTACTCCCCCCTTGTCAGTACTTTGTTGAATGTGTGATGTAGTACACGCGTGGTGCTTTCGGAGGACGAAGTGGCTACCTCTTTTAAACAAGCTGATATCACTCAATCCATTTCATCAGAAGACACTTGTCAAAAGGTGCCATGCGACTCTCATTGTTTTCCTGTTTTGTTGTCAAGCCGGTATTTAAGAAGAAAAAAAAAGCCTGCGTGGCTTAACGGTAACGTGTCTCGCTCGCAATCCTATAGGGTCCGGAGTTTGATTCACAAATAATTTACTTTACTTAAATGTACTAATGACGTTTGAGCCGTGCCGCAATCTTTAAATCTGTCGCCCCACGTGTGACGCAGCCTTCTTTTCGACCACTGCAACGACGACGACGCCCGATTTTCAGTAGAACGGGAATCTTACGCTAACGCGTAATATGCCTCCGTTGCCAACAATAGGCATTCCGTATATTTAAGGATCGAAATCTACCCCGGGGCATCCTTGCCTGCCTCCAAAAGGAGTGCGCTAGAGGAGAACTCTCTCCTTTTTCACTCTCCCACAGAGTAATTAACGTGTACAGTGCAGTTAGGTATCCGAGGGACGCCGTAGCAGAGGGCTCCGGATTAATTTCGACCAACATGGGGTTCTTTCACGGGCAGTGACATGGCTCAGCACACGGGAGTTTCTGCATTTCGCCTCCATCGAAACGCGGCCGCCGCGGCTGGTAAGTCGGCTCTAGGTCAGTGCGCCCGATGAATACTGCACCAGGAGCGGAACAGCCGGCAGGCTATCGTTGTGCCCTCCCCTCCTTAAAGCAATGAATGAAAAACACATTTGTCAAACACATTTCATGGGTCATCCAGGTAGGCGATGTGTGGGCGCGTCGATGTGTTGAATATGAGTGGCAAAATACCCTTATGACTATGCTTTGGATTTGATGTTTGTTTTGGTTTCTGCTGCCTTGAATAATTGTTATCTGACCACGGAAATACTTTTCAGCCACAGGCTTCGCCAGTACCCCATTTGCACATAAAAAAAGCCTGTTTTGTGGAATAAACCTCAGTTGAAGTCCGGCGTCCGTGGTGTCTATATACTCTCTTCTTCGGTGTGTTTTCGTGCGCTGCAGTGATGTCTCATAGCTATACGAGTCCATCGTATGTATGACACAAATAACAACGCATATAAGGTAGCATATATGCTTGTGTACTATAGTCCGCGTATGTGAGCTGTACACAAAGGCTAGAACAATGGAAAAATATCGAGGCGGTGCTCCTATCGCTCTCACTTATTTAATTTGTCCGAGGATCGAAACCAAAAAAAAAAATGGCCGCTTTTTTAACGTAGTTAAACCGAGTAGGATGTGCGAAAGCGCTTCAGGTAACACCGCCTCAAAGGCAACCGCATGCAAGTCCTTATCGTCAGCCGCTATCGGCAGCGGCGCGTGGGGAGGGGGTTCTGGTTTCGCGCGTTGACGGTGCAGCTGCGCAAGGCAAAGGTTGAGGCTTCCAGATAGCACGGGTTTTTCAGCTTTGCTAGTTAGGTTTGGTTTAGTTTATGGGGTTTAACGTCCCAAAGCGACTAAGACTATGAGAGACGCCGTAGTGGAGGGCTCCGGAAATTTCCACCACCTGGGGTTCTTTAACGTGCACTGACATCGCACAGTACACGGGCCTCTAGAATTTCTCCTCCAAAGAAATTCCAGCCGCCGCGGCCGGTATCGAACCCGCGTCTTTCGGGTAAGCAGCCGAGCACCATAACCACTGAGCCACCGCGGCGGCCTGCTAGTTAAGTAGTGCTTTCCGCACTAATAAGTACCAAGTTTTTTGTTTAATTTTTCGAGCGGTGCGTTGGTGCAGCACTCAACAAATAGCTTATCAATACACCTACCTGCCTGTTGCCTCCAGCCGAGCGTGGTGTTCGCGTCGCTGGTCCAACCACACGTGTACGGCTCCAGCGTGCAACTTTCACCTGCGTCGTAATGTCGTAATAACAGTCCTTTCGCATAAGCCCCCAGAGCTGCACGTACTGCAAATGTCATGTGCACGCAGTTCAGCAGACAAGGGAAGGGACGTCAGGGGCTCGTTACAGCATACATATGGAGAAAGCCACCAGCCACCGAGACCAGGCAGCATATGGGAATGCTTTTATTAATTTTAATTTGTGGTGTTGATAAATGGGCTATTAATAGTGTCATTATTTTATCGTTTAAACATAACTGATATGAAACCAGAAGAAAAAAAAACAACCACATGCCGCCGGTGGGTTCCGAACCCACTCAATAGCTTAACGAGGGCCTCGGTTCTAGCAGTCTTGATGCCATAGGTAGCATAAAAGGGTTCTCGCACAACTTCCGCCTTCACCGTTTAATGACGTTCGACGCCACACTAGCGGTAATGCAGGACGTACTGCTACGTCCGCCGCTATGGACGAGGATAGCGCTTGTGAACGCTCTCAGTGTTAGGCTACACACAGCATAAATACCCCCGAAAGTCGAAGACTGGACAGCCTCCGCCTTAGCTCAGTTGGTAGAGCACCGAACGCGAAATTCGGAGGTCGTGGGTTCTGATCCCACCGGCAGCAAGTGGTTGCTTTTCTTCTCGTTTCTAATAAATTACCTTTAAGCGATAAAATAATTACACTATTAATCTTCCAATCATGAATATCACAAATAAAAAAAGATACATTCCCCTATGCTTCTTGCTTTCAGTGGCTGTTGCCTACCTCCATGTGCACGCAGATCGACGACTTCATGCCAGCGGTAGGCGCGATTCTCTCCAAGAAAAATGGTCCTTTTGCATGGTTTTCTAAAGAAAGGTTGCTGCCTTTCACTCATAATTTGCTTGATACCATGGCTCCGAGTTTGCGTATTTACACTGCACATACTGCCCATGCATGGTTACGCCCCAACATCCCACTCCGTATAGTGTAGAAGAACGGCAGATTGGGCGAGTTGGTGTCCCATGGCGACAAGTACATATAAACAGCGCTAAACAACAGGCCGTGTTTGTCTACTCCTCTATCTCGTCCTGTTGTTTAGCGCTGTTTATATGTACTTGCCGTATAGTGTAGCGGCTGCGGTCAGACACAGTCCTTGCAGTCAGACACGAGAAGTTGCGGTCAGACACATGAAGTCGCGCTTGCTGAAGCGCGACCTCTTCAACATCAGGGGGAGTTTAGGGCGTCCTCGTTCACTATAACTATCTGAGAGGAATTTTTATTGCCCCATTGCATATTTTGACGGTACACCGCACTCGTTCGTAATAAGCGAGCGGTCGTTATAAGCGGGCTCAACTATATTTTACAAACATACGTACTAGGGCATTGTGTAGTCGCATCCAGTGCACGACAAATGTGCGCAACAACAAAAAAAAAGATAGGTGGGGGGGGGGGGGGGGGTGTGGAAGCAGCGTGAGGAACGCGCTTGACGCTGCTTGATATATAGTCGGGGTTAGAGTCTTGACCCCGAACGTACAACGCTGGAGTGCGCAAGGAAAACACCCATGCACTTTCTTGCGGAGCCCTTGAACTCTTTCCGCACCATAGGAAAAATGGGAATTTTGTGTAGCTTCATTTCATAATTTTTTACTGAAAAAATTGTCAGTTACATTGACAGCAGCGTATAAAAATTCAGCGAAACAGATGTACTATTTAAGAGCATGCATTTCAAATAGAAATATTTGGCAGTAATGTTAAACTGTATTTGTCTAATACAAATTTTGGCAAAAGTTGTGGCAAATATTTATGACGTTATAGGCCTATCACGTGGAAAGAAAAATATTTCAGAAGTTCTGAAGTACATAGAACGTTGCTTGTTTTATTGGTTGGTTTATTGGGGTTTAACGTCCCAAAGCAACTCAGGCTATGAGAGACGCCGTAGTGAAGGGCTCCGGAAATTTCGACCACCTGGGGTTCTTTAACGTGCGCTGACATCGCACAGCACACGGGCCTCTAGAATTCCGCCTTCATCGAAATTCAGCCGCCGCGGCCGGGATCGAACCCGCGTCTTTGGGGCCAGCAGCCGAGCGCCGTAACCACTGAGCCACCGCGGCGCGGCCCTTGCTTTATTGCTCAAAGCACCTGGAACTTTCGATGCTTTAACTGACAAATACTTCTAGCAACAAAAAAAATGTTTGCTGTCTCATATAAAGCAGCTACTTTTGGAGGTGTTAAAAAGCTGCTTTTTCTCTAAATATATTGATTGGAAAATGCTGGGAAGTACTAACACGTAAGTTCATCTCTAATATCAATGGTCTTCTGAGTGACAGGCTTTAAAAGAGTGAAGGCACAACTGTAATCCACAAGAGAAATTGTAAAATGAAAAAAAAACCTATTGAAGATGACAGTGAAAATTAGACAAACGCGAATATCATGGATGAAAAAAGTGGCTGTTATGTATTATGGGCATAAAAATGTTTCGAGCTAAAGTGACTTAATGTTACGCATAAAAATAGATTTGCACCCCGATAATATTTTCAGCTCCAAAAGGAGACCTTCACTAGCCAAGGCTCACGTGTCACTGCGCAAAACAGCTCCTCAGTGTTGAAAGACGCGTATACAGGCATGCAAAAAACACAGAAGAGCAGTAAAATGTCTTGCGGACATTATAACCTGGGAAGAAAAAGACTAGAAAACAAGCTGACATGACTCCAGTAGAGATGCAGTCATAGGAACTCGATGTTCTTGGAAACTAATAAGGTGGTGTGCCTCTGCACTTTCGGCCCTTTTAAATGTGATCGGACTTATTTCGAGGCTGTTTGCTCAGGATTAGCATCCAGCTTATTCGCGTGGACTGGTATCTTACTGCCGCTGTAAACGTACAGGGGTTCAATGCTGCCGAACCGAATGTCGAGCGATAGATATGATACAGACAATGCGCCACCTTATACAGGGTGTTTCACCTAAGACTTTCTGCAATTTTTAAAAATAAGCTATTTGAATTAGATGCGCGCTTTTTCTGGCATAGCACTGTCTGTGGTGTAGTACATCATAATGCAGCTGAGACGTGCTAACTAGCAGGCTTGTTAACCAATATTTAATAGTTAACTTTTAAACTATTACCGTTGGGCTCCTTAATTATTGAGAGGCATGCAGCCCACCGTAAGTAATGTCCATATCCGTTTTTAGAATTTCGAGAACGCCATTATCCTCGGCGCTGTGGCCCAACAAATTTTGGCTATTTCGATGAGTTACGTTCACTGGAGAGGTTGCTTTGCCTGCAAGCTTCTCAAACCGCATGTATTTTGGCGCGATGTAGGCGAAATTTGTTGGGCCACAGCGCCGAGGATAATCGCGTTCTCGAAATTCTAAAAACGGATATGGACATTACTTACGGTGGGCTGCATGCCTCTCAATAATTAAGGAGCCCAACGGTAATAGTTTAAAAGTTAACTATTAAATATTGGTTAACAAGCCTGCTAGTTAGCACGTCTCAGCTGCATTATGATGTACTACACCACAGACAGTGCTATGCCAGAAAAATCGCGCATCTAATTCAAATAGCTTATTTTTAAAAATTGCAGAAAGTCTTAGGTGAAACACCCTGTATATACGCGCGTGCCCATCAACTGATGTCACGTCATGAAGCGCAGCTGGTGCGGCAGCGCGCGCATGCACGGGGGCTGCCATTACCCTCCTCCTTAGAGTGTACTGTCGAGAGACGGCAAATAGCGGCCATAGCACTGCGAACATCCCCATTACATCTTATGTGGCACAGAAAATTAGTACAGCGGTAGCAGGTAGAAACCAGTGCTTGCCGGTGGACAGCAGTTGATGGTTTCCACTGGTTTGTTGAAGTATTCGTTGTCAGAACTAAAACCACTTTACCTAAAATCGTCCTGAGGCTCACTATTACTACTTGCATTTAAAGGAAGTTATCGCAACGGCCAAAAAAAGCGACCAAACCGAGGTGAAGACGGTCCGGATGTCGGAGAGTTTTCCAAGCCAAGACTGGTTCCGCACTGCGCTCTTCAGTCCCGCACCAAATATCTCCGCTCGTAGCAGAGTTACAAATTACTTAAATCCTGAAAGTTGACTTCTTGGACTACATACCTGATTGTGCAAAAAGTCGAAAAATTAATTGGTAGCATTGAAATAGTGCGCAATATCTGTGGCTCAAAATCTGTTTTCATTTTTTGAGGAAAAGAAAAGGTGCAGTAACTGTCTCATTTCATTTCATTTTCATTTATTTACCCTAAGGGCCCTTTCGGGCATTACATAGGGGGGGGGGGGGAATACAATTCAAAATTGGTTATATAAGCACATAAGCAAAAACGCACTTATAAGATAACCATAGAAATATAAAAGAAAAATGTAGGAAGAAATAAAATAATTTGGAGCCTGTATTTATACAATATATATATATATATATTTGAATGATTACACAAGGCTAACAGAATTAGCTATAAGCACGCGCAATACCGGGCAGGGAGCGCAATACAACAATGAATACAACCCAGTACATGAAGGGGAAAAAATGGGATAAGTAGTCTAAAACAATCAATAACAACAAAGCAATCAAAACAGCCTAACATAAGATACTTTCTAAAGCCTTGAGGAAAGATGCATGATTAGATATGGAGGCGACATCTGCAGGCAAACTGTTCCATTGTGAGATGCCAAGTAAAAGAGGTGAATTTTGAACGAATTTGTGCGCGCGAATATGGGGCTGATTTTAAATGGGTGGTCTAAACGAGAAGATATGTGGGCAGCAGGACGCAGAAACAATTCTCGAAATTCTGATGAACCATGATATAGATGGGGCATGAACGATAGGCGGGCATTTCTTCTTCTAATTTGGAGGGGCAATAAGTTTAATTCTTGCTTAAGGCTACTTACGCTGGACCGACATGAATAACCGTGGGCAATAAACCTGGCTGCTTTATTTTGAAGTGGTTCAATGGAATTTACTAAATAAGTTTGATGAGGGTGCCAGCTGATGGAAGCGTATTCGAGTTGAGACCTGACAAGGGATGTATAGGCTAGAAGTTTGGTTTGTTGGTTTGCTTTTGATGCAAGTTACGCTTCAGGAAGCCTAATGTTTTAGCGGCCTTGTTAATAATGTACTCAATATGAACATTCCAAGTGAGATCAGAAGATAAATTAACTCCTAGATATTTAGTGGATGATACATGTTCAATGACATCACCTCTAATGAAGTACGTATGAAGTGCAACCTGCCTCTATTTAGTAAACGTGAGTGCTTTCGTTTTGTCAATATTTATTTGCATTTGCCACCTTGTGCACCAATCAGAAATAGCATTTAAGTCATCCTGCAAAATATTGTGATCACGAGGATTTTTAATGGGATGGTAAATGACGCAGTCGTCGGCGAATAAACGAATACTAGAGGTGATGTTGTAATGCAAGTCATTTATGTACATGAGGAAAAGAACCGGTCCTAAGACGGAGCCCTGAGGAACTCCCGATTTCACCGAGACAGATGCAGAGACATTTTTATTAATGATAACCGACTGAGAACGATTGGTTAAAAAATCTTCGATCCATTTGATGACCTGAGGTGACAAATTCAAAATGCGAAGTTTATAGATTAATCGATAGTGAGGAACACGGTCGAAGGCCTTAGCGAAATCAATGAAAATGGCGTCGATAGGATGACACGAATGAACAGATTGGTGAAGATCAGTGATCAATTCAAAAAGCTGTGATTCGCACGAACGCCGACGTTGAAACCCGTGTTGGTTAGAAAAGATAAGCTTGGAATTCACCTGATACTGCATGATTTGGGAAGATATAATGTGTTCCAGGAGTTTACACGAAACGCAAGTGAGCGAGATGGGCTTGTAATTGTTAAGCGAATTTTTATCTCCAGATTTAAACAAGGGAATGACATCAGCCGTTTTCCAATCATCAGGAAGTTTTCCAGTTGCAAGAGATTGCTGGAACAGTTTGCACAGCAGTGGTCCCGATATGTGTTTAGTTAGCTTCAGTAGCTTTGTGGAGATGCCATCCGGTCCAGGGCTACAGTTCGAAGGCAAACGATCAATGGCGCACTCTACACCAGGACAGGAAACAGTGAAATCTTCCATGGCGTACCCGACAGTTTCAAGAAGACCCATTTCAGAAATCGACTCTTCATCAGTAGCCGCCGCGGTGGCTCAGTGGCTATGGTGCTCGGCTGCTGTCCCGAAAGACGCGGGTTCGATCCCGGCCGCGGCGGCTGAATTTCTTTGGAGGAGAAATTCGAGGCCCGTGTGCTGTGCGATGTCAGTGCACGTTAAAGAACCCCAGGTGGTCGAAATTTCCGGAGCCCTTCACTACGGCGTCTCTCATAGCCTGTGTTGCTTTGGGACGTTAAACCCCAATAAACCAACCAACCAATCTTCATCAGTAAAAGCAGTGCTAAAGAACATATTGAACTGGTTCGCCAAAAGGGTTTCATCGATCGGCATGTCATCCACGGCCAATCTCGGGAGAACATTAGAAGAACGTGGATTTACAACCTTCCAAAATTTTTTAGGATTGTTCATGATCATGTTAGAAATATCAGTATTAAAGAAGGTATCTTTAGCTTTTTTTATTTGTTTTTTCACGAGAACAGACTGTGCATGATAAGCCTTCCAACGCTCCTCCGAGTCCGAGTTGGCTGCATGGCGGTATAAGCGTTTCTTTTTGCGTATACTTCGCATAATTGTTCTGGTGAACCAGGCATTACGGTGACAAGGGGCAATTTTTAACACCGGTACACATGCAGTTTGGCATTCAAGTAATTTGTCTCGAAGCAATATCCAGTTATCGTTTACTGACCGATTCTCAAAACCATCGAGATAAAAAGGCATGAAATCGACTAGCATTGACGTCAGGTGTTCCACGTCTGTCCTTCTGTAATCATATATTTGTTTCTTTGCGCGAACACATTTCTCGACTTCGAGAGAAAGAGTAACATGAACGGCAAAGTGGTCACTTATTTTGTCAGTTATCGAAGCTGTAGAATGTTTAGGGTGGGTGGTAAAAAACAGGTCCAAGAGAGCGTTGTCACGGGTTGGGAACGTGGCAAGTTGCTTTAGACAAAAAATTTCGGCTATATCAAGCATTTTCATGCATTCACTTTTATTTGTGCACTCGCTGAGCACACTGTTTTTAGTCCAGTTGATGCCTGGATAATTGAAATCGCCTGCTAGAATTAAAACCGCGTTTGGAAACAGCGACTGAACTTTAGCTACAGTATCGTGAAGAATAACACCGAAGTCCGAACGACAGTTAGGTGGCCTGTAGCAGACACCAGTTAAGATTTTTTGAAAGCCCAGTCCGATGTTCACCCATAACATTTCCAGCTCTGAATCAACCTCAACTAATGAAGACGGAACAGAATTGGTCACAGCAATCATAACACCGCCTCCCTTAGCTCCAATACGGTCTTTTCTGTAAATTGTGAATGTGTTTGAAAAAGAAAGTTCCGAGTCCAAGACGCTTGAATATCTCGGTGGACACCACAATCGTGCCGTGGGAAAGGGTTGAAGGAAAAGAAGGTATATAGAAAGAGGTGCCGTAGTGAAGGGCTCCGGAATAATTTCTAACTCTTGGGGATAGTATTTAACGTGCACTGACATGGATGGATGGATAGATGGATAGGAGCGCCCCCTTTGAAACGGGGTGGTGGCAATTGCCACCATGCTCAGCTTTTCTTTCTTTATTATTTTTTTTGTTTACTGTGTTGGCAATTCTCATTAAGATACGCCATCACCTTTACCTACGGTTTCCTACAATTCTAACCTTATGCCACATCTCTGCTTTTCAGCCACCAATCCTCCAATCGCTTTTTGCTGACTTCCATGACATCGCACAGCACATGGGCGCCTTCTCCGTTTCGCCTTCATCGAAACGCGGCCGCCGCGGCCGGTTGTGAATCCGGCTACAGTAATGCCAGCTTAGTTAACGGGGCGAGGCTAAGCACAGCCAATACTCGGGGGGGGGGGGGGGGGGGGGGGTGCGGTAGCGCACTTACCACGCACACGTGCCTCGCGCTCCCATCTTCGTCTGGGCCACGCCCTCGTCCGCGATCAAGTGACCCACGTAGCCCATGCCTCGTACAACCTTCGTTGTTATCGAGCGGGACGCGCGGTCGTAACACACCGCTAAACGATTCGAACGCAACACCTATCGGACGCTGCACGTAGGCGGGAGGCCAGAGCTCGCAAGCGAGCAGCGGGTTGAACACAGGAAGCACGTGCTCGGCTCGGTACGCTGCACGCAAATGCGCTGATCGATAACATACGCAAATAGTCCGTTCCCACACTTTTCACAGCTAGACAATGACTGCGTTTACGCTATGTTGCGCAATGTGGGAAACTTATAGCGATAGCAGTACTGCCTGTACGCGCTGGTGATGCTTCACACTTGGAACATCTAGCACAGCTCGAGGCACGAGCGTCCTTGTTTTGCCGGAGTCCCAGGCCTTGTTCATCTGCTTACTACAAGCACTTACAAGTTAAGGCGCGGGAGCAGCCTCACACATGGGGGACGCCTGGACCGTGCATTGAAGGAAGGGAATAAAGAAGGGATAAAACCGTAAAAGCGGCAGAGATTAAAAAAAATTGATAACATTTAGGTGAGCTATGCCTGAATTTTGCAATTTACCTAACGAGTGTTAATGTAATTTTTTTTTTATGCGCTGACAGCATTTTCTTGGGCTCTTGTGAACGACTATAGCCTGCACTTATCTTCCAACATTAAACGTGAAGTGATTAATAGCTTTCGCGCAAGCTTCGTTGGTATAGACCATAAGGAGGCCAGCTCGACTAGACGTGCGTGACAATACTGCATAACGTTTCACAGTGGCGAGCCTGCACGGACCGCTGCATCGGCATTCGCATCAGTATCGTTCGCATGTTTAGCTAGACAGCCTCTCACATCAGACGACAGTTCCATTTTTAGTGCAGTTGTATTTATTCAATCCTCTTCGAGTAACAGTATTACAAGGGAAAACAATGGGTGGGTGGGAGTGAGCAGTTTTGTTCAACATGCGTTAACGTAAGAAGTTTGGGTGGTTGGTACGCATTCATGGTAAACGAGCGCAAAAAGCGCAAACGAGCGCTCGTTTACCATGAATGATTGTTCAACCTAACGAAAGCTTCTGGAAAGAAATAACCTGCCGTTGATGTTTCAGTGGTTACTGATCTTCAAATAACCCCAGTTGAAAGAGACTTGGGAAATAAAAGTTCATACTTCGGAACGAGCGCTTTTATTAACCATCCAGAAGAAGAGCTTCCGAAGCGTTTTTGTGGTGTTTGGATGTGCTTGCTTTGTGCGACGAGAGTGCTGCGGCGATGAGATGGCACCGATTCTTGACTGCAGCACCCGGGCTGTCCAACCACAAGGCGTGGTTGTTCTTTTTTATGCCCGAACCGCTGGAGTTATGAGATAGAACAGATCCTCCGAGCGATTAAGGTAAAAAACGTCTGGACCTTCTCGGCCGGCTAAGGAGTTACCGCGTCCTTTTCAGCGATGATTTGCGCCGTCTCTATAAAGAACGTCTCGACGGCTGCGACGAGAGGCCGTCCAACCGCTTCGGCCCTTTCGGCATGTGGACCCAGCCGAACCATGATTAGACAACCGCATGCGCTTGCGAATGAGACTGGCGGTCGGAGGAAATGTTGGCACAGGAGCGAAGTGAGTCCCACCTGAAATGCAGCATGAGTGCCCTCCATTGTTGCCATGAGGCGCTTGCCCTGAGCACCTTATCGAACGCGTCTGTAACTGTAGTCGCCCCGCTTACAAGTGGTTAAAAGAGTGCGTGCAGGTCGCGCTCTGTATACTTACCTTCGACAGCCCCCAAAACCGACGCCGTGAATACCAGCACGCTCCTCACCAACATGACGAGAGTGGTCATGGCGCGAACCGACCCACAGTCGACTCCGCCGGCCGCGGCTGGCTGTCTCCGAGCGCTGAGGCGTAGCGTGTGAACTTTCCGCGTCAAAGACCGGAGCAGTTCGTTGCTAATGCATGCACGCCGCGCTCAAGGTGATCAAAGTGAATTCGATCGCATGCCGCCGCGGTGGGGCGTACGGGCCAGCACTGGGGCTGTGCCGCTGCTGACCGAGTATCGCGTGTGAAAAGGCCGAGGGACAGTGCGCCGATCGAAGCCGGACGTAGACGTCTGTCTGATCCAGCGCTTCGATCGGCCCTTAAGGCGCAGCTGCGAAAGGCACTGTCATGAGCCATGGGCAAACTTTTGGGCCCAGTTTCACACATGCTTTCTTGCAGAACCTGCACATGGCGCTTTGTGTTGCGTTTCACCTTCGAAGCAAACGAAAACGTGTCTAAGTTCGCCCCGTCTTCGGTCATCCCCTCGCTGCCGCGATGCTCTCGCGTCGTCCTGGCGCTTGCAATCCAGAGTATTTAGCCCTGTCATCCTTTCTACACGCGTGAGAGAGAAAAAGAACGCTCTTGTGCCACTAATGGTCACGATCAATTTATTTTAGTGCAACTTTTGTAACAAAGGGCGAACGCGCACTGCACACAGTCATTGCATGGCTTTCGGGACGGCGCTTTAGTACAAGCTCAAAGTGTGAGGCAAAAATTGTAAACTTGTGTACTATTGAGCACAGCTCTTGTCCCTGACTAAATATTTGAAGAGTCAGCTAAAGTACCGTCTTATTTGATACCTTTATTTTGACACAGAGAACAGCTATTGAGGCTCGTCCAGATTCACAGCTTGTGCAAGGCTTTTTCGAAACTAATAGCTATGCACCGCTTACATCCAATCCCAAACATACGCTTCTACGTCTTGTTTTCGTTTCGCTTTTTTTTTTTTGCCTCAGCGTATATGCTAACATGCGCACTGTGGCAGTTGCTAACTCGAAGACATAAAACGAACTAAACGGGGGTCGAGAGGTTAGTCCTTTTATGGACGAACTCGTTTGCCACAACCATTTGTCCATTTCGCGACTCACTCCAAAGGTTTAACTTTTAGTCCCCAGCAAAGGGGTGCTTACAGTAAGCCCCCAGAAGCAGCCGTGTAAACAAAAAAACGCGCATGAAGCGTGTTTTTCGGGGTAACTTTGAGCGGCATTGCATCTCACAGCATTAATCACACCTATGAGAATATAAAGAAAAGATAAACACATACAAAAATACCGGGATTTGAGCCGCCGCGGTGGCTCAGTGGTTACGGTGCTCGGTTGCTGACCCAAAAGACGCGGGTTCGATCCCGGCCGCGGCGGCTAGAATTTCTTTGGAGGAGAAATTCCAGAGGCCCGTGTGCTGTGCGATGTCAGTGCACGTTAAAGAACCCCAGGTGGTCGAAATTTCCGGAGCCCT
The DNA here is from genome assembly GCF_055824585.1 of Amblyomma mixtum. Lineage (NCBI taxonomy): Eukaryota > Metazoa > Arthropoda > Arachnida > Ixodida > Ixodidae > Amblyomma > Amblyomma mixtum. The sequence continues at coordinate 95,545,788 of NC_143014.1, read as the reverse complement.
CCACTACGGCGTCTCTCATAGCCTCAGTCGCTTTGGGACGTTATCGCTATGTTCACTGCACGATCCTCCTTATTGAATTCCCTTTTTCTAGATGGCTCATCATATACATATCCGCAGTAAGTCGTCGAATTTTTGCATAGCGTCAAAGAGTAGGCAGAAATATGCAGTGCTCATATTGTGCCCATATTTCTATTGCAATGTACAAACCCAGTCTGCGTTTGCGGACCTGCTCAGAATGGTTCCCTGGGGTGAGTGGACACCTCATTCGCGCTTATAGGTACAGTATTTGCCAAAAATAACCCGGCAACTATGGTTTGTTTCTTAGCCACGTAGCGGGGCACTTACGGCAGCCCTTAATCTCCGAATCTCAGAAAAGTAAGGTGAACCCTTGTCCTGACGTTCTGACACCTTTCGGTCTTTATGGGTGCCGTAGAGGCTCCGTAATACGGCTGAGAAGCAAAAACCTGTTGCTCGGTTACTTTTGGCGAAGGGGGTACGTGGCGATGGTGTCCACCTAACGCGTTACACGGCTGCCGTAATACACTCCATTAATTGCTTGTACTAAATCGCTGTGCAAAGAGTGCCGAATATATGTACTTAGAAGAAGAAGAAGAAGTTTCTTTATTTTGCTTGAGCAAGAAAGGTGACGGAAGAAAAAGCTGCTTAGTTGCAGCTTGACAAAGCTCCCGCCACCCAGACAGCAAGCACTTGCACAGCACATAGTTTTCCAAAAATTGATAAAGCAGTCCTCTGAAAAGAGCAGTCAATTGGCAATCGTCACGTGCAGAACAACAAAATAGACACTTGAAACAAGATTAAAAAAAAAAGAAATTTGCGGTACAGGTTAAACAAAAATTTTAAAAATTCCCTTGTGCGACATTTGCAGAATGTCTATTTGTTTTTCATCCAGTTCGTTGAGCGCATGCGGTATGGCGTGTTTTAGTCGTTGTTTTCCGTACATTGTACGGGAAAATGGAATGAGCCATGGTGAGTGACAGCGAAATGAATAGGTATTTGTTGTTTTTTGTAGTCTAGCTAAGGTCATAAATGTCTCAGATTTTCCTTGTATTGCATTCTTGTACTTACTTAACAGGTTATAAGAGTACATATCTTCCACTTTTAGAATGCAATGTTTGAGAAAAAGGGGTCCTTTGTGTTCTAAAAATGATGTGTTTTCAATAATGCGGATGACCCCTTTTTGTATTAAGGCAATTTTATTGATGTTTGACTTGGTGGTATTTCCCCAAAGCAGTATACAGTAGCGGAGTTGTGGATAGAAAAGGGCATTATATAAGAGCTTTCTTGTAGCTAGTGGGAGGGCGTGACGGTGTTTGTTTATGGTACCTACAATCTTACTTAGCTTTGTCGACAGATGTTGAACATGCTCGTTCCAGGACATGTCCTCGTAAAAGAACACGCCAAGCGTTTTCACACACGTTTCCAGCCCAAATGTATACGGACCGAAAGTAACGGTAGGAGATATTCCAGGTAGGACTCCGGGTGCACGAAAAAGAATACATTTTGTTTTCGATTCATTTAGTATCAGGCTATTTTTTCGGCACCATTCCTGTAGATTGTTACAGAATAAACTGGCATCTGTTTTTATTTCTTCTACGTTTTGTCTAGATATCAATACTGTGCAATCGTCTGCATATATGACAATTGTGCAATCTCTGTAAATGTCTACAATATCGTTGGTGTAGAAAAGAAAAAGAATGGGCCCTAAAATGCTTCCCTGTGGGACACCGGATTCAATTTCTTGTAAGTGCGATTTATTTCGGTTTATCTCAACATATTGATGCCGGCCAGTCAAGTATGACCGAATGAGCTTAAGTGAAATACCCCGAAATCCATAGTGCTCTAATTTTTCTAGTAATATTGGATGATTTACACGGTCAAATGCCTTGCTGAAATCTAAGTTAATACCTAAAGCTGTAAGTTTTTTCTCGAAATTTTCCAAAATTACCTCTTTTTGTCTTAAAAGAGCGTCTTCTGTGGAGCGGTGTTTTCTGAAACCGAACTGGTGATCCGTTATGAGGTTATGTTTTCTTGAAAAGCTTTCAATGCGTATATTAACAACTTTTTCGAGTCCTTTAGAAAAAATCGGAAGGATGGATACTGGTCGGTAATTGCTTAAATTATTTTTGTCTCCCCCTTTGTGTAGGACCTTGACACGGGCGACTTGCATATTCGTGGGAAAAACGCCAGTAGATAGGGAAGAATTAAATATGTGTGTTAACGTGGGCGCAATTATATCCAGAACATATTTTATCGGTCTTACTTCCATATCGTTCGCATCAACGCTGTGGCTGTTCTTGAGTCCTTGAAAAACAAATATTACTTCTGACTGACAAGTAGGGTGAAAAAATAAGCTTTGCGATACTGAACGCACAGAAGAGGAGGCCTCGGAACAGTAAGCCGTGCTTCCTATTTCTACGAAAAATTTGTTGAAGCGGTCCGCAAGCACTGTTCCGCTTACTTCTTGATTATCAATTACGCGGTTTGGTATTGAACTTGCCTGTGCGTTCCTCTTTAGTAGTCTATTTAGATTTTTCCAAACTAGGTCGCTATTTTGCAGACAATAACTATCAAAAAGGCGAGCGTAATACTCGCGCTTAGATTTTTTGATAGCTTTATTTAATTTATTTCGAAAACGTTTGAATTCCCTCAGTTTGCTGACGTCACGAGAGTCTACAAAAGATTGATAGAGCTTGTGTTTTTCAGCTATAAGTTTGACTATGTTGCGGGTAATCCATGGCTTACGGGAGCGCTTGAAACTACGACGTGTTTTTAGTTTGAAGCAAGCGAACTATTTTTGCTTGAAAGTTTCTATAAACTTGTTGTATGACGCATTAGAATCTTCAATTGCAAAAATTTCACTCCAGTTAGTCTGAATAATTGCATGCCGAAACTCTTCCAAAGTATGCGGTGTTATTTCGCGGTACGTGACTGTATGGCATTTTTGGTTCAAGTTATTGTGTCGCTTTATCAATAAAAAAATTGGCATATGATCACTGATGTCAGAGCTTATGACACCTGACCTAATATTAAACGATGAATTTGTCACGAACAAATCTAACAGTGATGATGATAAAGGAGTGACTCTTGTTGGAGTGGCAATGACATTCTGAAAGGCATTGCACTGTAAAACAAGTAAAAAGTCTGTAGTGGGTTCTGTGTTCTTCAGAATGTAAATATTTAAATCACCGCCTATTGTTAGTAAGCAACCACTACAGTTTGCGTGAGAGAGTAACCCATAAAAAAATTGCAGGAACGCGGAAATAGTTCTATTTGGAGGTCTGTAAATAACAGAGAACATATTTGTGCCTTTCCTAATACAAAGAGTTTCATAGTCGCCGGTAATACAGCTGTACTCCGGTACGATTTCAAAACCGGTTAGACAAGTTTGAATAGACACACCACCTCCTCTGGTATTTTTTCGATTTAAGAAATAATGATTGTAGCCCTCTAGCACAAAACAGTCGCTGTCGTCAGTGTACCACGTCTCGGTCAGCATCAATACATCGAATGGTATAGCACATGCCTCTAGTAGCAACAACAAATCATCATGCTTTTGGTTAACAGATCTCGCGTTCAAATGAATCAGCTTTATCCATTTCTTTATCTATGTCGCACTTAAAAGACCAGCAATAGCCTCAGGGCAAATGCTATCCGTACCCATCATTTATACAAAAGAAAAAGGTAGTATCCCAAATCCACGTATACGATCATTTCAACTGCTGTCGCAAATATTTTGCAGATCACTTTCGTATTGAATCGATACAACCGAGGATGACTCTGTCTGGCGCGCGAAAATGCTGCCATTCTTAATTCATACGAACCGCCAGCCGAAGTCGCGCTTGCGCACAACTGCCTTTCCTAGGAGCTTTTTCACGAACGGACAAAGATGTTCATTTATATAAATTGGTTTGTGGTCTTCTTCGGAATTTTCCTCTGATTCTGTCGCTATGATAGACGTCGTGAGCCTTTTCTTGCGCGACTTATCAAGGACCTTATCGCGTTTCTCTCGTCGCTGAAACTGGACTACTATGTTTTTCTGATTTTTTTCCTTCGTTGGCACACGATGACATACGTCCACATCACTCGATGATATAGGCTCACCGATAGCGTTTCCAATCTTTTCCAAGATACCAAGAAGGTTTTCGTTTGGTTCTTCGGTGATACCTTTGATTTAAATATTTCTGTTTCGTGTATATTGCTCAGACTTAACAAGGTTCTGGCAATCTTCAAGATCTTTTTCAACTTGCTGCTTCAATTTTTCGTTTTCTTTTTGTAGCAAGCTTTTTTCGTTCAGAGTGGTTTCGAGGCGTTTATTTGCCTCGTCTAAGCTTTTGCTAATGAACTCTACGCTCTGTTTCATGTCTTCTAGTTCTGTGCGAAAGCCACGCTCTTCTGTTCGTAGGCTTCGTTCTATTCCCTCTTTGAAGGCTTTAAGTTCTAATTTGAGTTCCTCTTTCAGCTCTCTGATCGCCTGCACAACTTCCTTTGACATTTCACACAGCAGTCTAAGGCACGCACACTCAAAAAGTCACCGAAGGCAGCAGTGACAGCAAAAAGGAAAAAACCTAATTATTGTGCACAAAAAGTGTACTAACCTGCAATATGCAGAAAACAGTTACTCCGTCCGGTACTTCGCAACCTGCGAATCATTGTGTATTCTTCGTTTTTTTTTCGTCCTATTTGCACTAACGCTGACTCCTGCGGTCAGGGCATCCAGGACATCATAGGCTCCTCTTCTGAACTGCCCTGTTCCTGCTACCGAGGCGGCGGAAGATCACGTCTTGATAACTTGCCCCGGACTTCGGGCGGCACGCAAGCTACACCTCGGCAGCCATGAACGATTACCACCCTAGCCGACCATACGACGCGCGAATCTGAGCCCATCGGCATCAACACCGGGCCTTGCTGGCATTTATAGCCGACACAGGTCTGCATATGTACATGCAACTCTCTTATGCCGAAGGGAATATTTGCGCAATAAAAGAAAAAGTGTCGTTGGCCGAAATCGACGAAAATTTAATGATGGGTTCCTGAGAGCTGGTATGGCACGTCCCCAACGTGGCCCACCCTTCGTCTGTCGTCCTAGAAGTGTGTCTTGTTTAAGTACAGCGCGGTTTCCACACGATGCCCAAATATGGCTTGGACCACCCGCCATTTGCCCTTCGAATGACCTTGGCCGAATTTGACGGCCGGTGAATCTGGGTGTTTCGGGGGGAAGACAGGCTTGACCTAGTCTCAAATAAAATTGGCCCACCTCCAAAAATGGGTTTGGCCCATCCCCGAAGTTTGGGTGGCCCACTCTCGAAAGTTTGAAAATATTAAGTTGACCCGCGTTCGAAACCGACCTGGGACACCCCAAAATGGGCTTGTCCCACCCACGAAATTTGGGTTGCCCACCCCCGAAAATTTGAACACTGAGTTGGCCCATGTTCGAAACCGACCTGGGAGACCCCCAGAATGGGCTTGGCCTACCCCTAAAAACTGGGTTGCCCACCGTGATTTCGCACGAAATTTCGTTCTTAGCAATGCTAAACCAGCAGCCAATTTTTTTTCTCTTTTAAACCACGTCAATCATGGTTCAAATTTTTCTACTAGAATACGCCTTTATTATAAGACTTCCGCGCGCTCGATTGTAAATGGCTTTCTCTCACAACCAGTCCCCATTCAGTCTTCTGTGAAACAGGGTCGCCCACTACCCCTGCTCCTGTTCGCACTGTACTTGGAGCCACTTTGCGTAAGTGTTATAAACAGCACAGCTGTCAGTGGTTTTTCTTATTATAGGTCACGAACTGAAGGTGTTAGCTCGTAAGTCAAGCAATGATAAGGTTATTCGTTCAGTGTCGGGGGCTCAGATTAATCGTTCTGAGAATTGCGGTCGGTGGTTTGGTATGTGGGGATCCACACCTGCTGAATACGCTGATGTGGCATGAACACGTAGGCCACCCAAGTACTTTGGCATCCTTTTGAGTCCCTGTGAACATAGTGCACGTTATGGAAAGATCGCCGGCGAAACCCTTCAGCAATATGCTCAGACTTTTGTTCCCCATGGTCTCTCGATTTTTGGCAGGGCGACCGCATGCAATCTCTTTCTCACCGCTAAAATTTATAATGTACTCCAAATTATCCACTGCGTAAGACTTTCAGTGTTTTCACATAGTTCTCGCTACTTTTGTGTGGGATTCATCTTTTGAATCTATGAGGCGTGATTACCTTGTCCGGCCTGTAAGTGCTGGCAGCCTTGGTTTAGTGAACCTGTAGGTGCGACAGATATTTTTTCAGTTTCGCGTTTCGCGCTTTTCCGTGACACTACACACCGAATAGTGCGTGCATCCTTGCAAGTCAATTTAGTTCATGTTTTACCGAGCCTCATTGAGTCTTCTAATGTTTCTGATGGTCTGTGTTTGTGGGGATTCATGCATGAGGTGTATATGCCTGTTCGTTTCCTCCTACTTGTTCGTTTCTCCCCTGAGTTCCTTTTTTTGGTGTCGAGGAAACGGTTGTACAATAAATTAATTTGTGTGCTTTTCCCTCCGCCGTTGTATCGCTCTGCGTATTTTGGTTTACCGGGACATATACTCAAGAGAGTACGTAAAATGACCCTCTCGCCATGTATACAACATTTTTCTTTAAGCTACACACTGATATATTACGGGTTAAAACATGCCTACAGAAAAAACGGTATTTTCGTGTCATGGTTAACTATCTCCTTCCAGAAACGATTCAGCAAGCTCATCAATTGTAAAGATGCAATACCCTTCTGGGGCATCATGCAACGGACATTAAAAAAACTTAATTTGACGCCGTATTCTGTACGATATGTCACTGCACTGCCATTTGTTGATGAATGTTATTTTTAACTGGATTACACAGCCTCTGGAAAACATGCATGATGGACCAACATTGCGAATCTGATGTTTCTGCTAAAGACCATTTCAGTAGAATGATTGCACACCTAAAAGAATTGTATGCCCAGATCCAGTTTGAACCGGAGTGGCACTCACTCTGCTGTGCTGTTCACTGCCTTTTTTATAGTTCTTTGTTGCTTAGATGTGTCGTGTTATGATGTATTAGCTATGTGACTCTCGGACATGTCGCGGCTTGCAGCATGATTCACCCTGGCTCGCCCGGCGCAGCCCCTTCCCGCACTCCTCGCTAGCGTCGTCTCGAGACTCAACCGACGCTTCGCCGGCTGCCCTTTTTAGGCTGCAAACTTTCAACGGCTGAACACCTCTCGTCCATTCGTCCATTTCAAACGGTGACCAGTGGAGTGACCTGATTGGAGGGTTCAATCGGCTGGCTGCTGCAACCGTCACCGGAGGCTATAAAAACGAAGACGCGCTGAGCCGGAGCAGCAGACGGGTAGCAGACGAGACATCACGCCAAAGAGACGCTCTTCCGGGGCATCGCCCTGCTCCTTTGTGCTAGCCCGTTGTGCTCTCGGCCCTTGTGGCGATCATGTAAAGCTCTAGTACCTACTGTACATAAACGTTCGTTGACTCACCGTCTCCTCGACCGTCAACTCTGCGGAACAGTGGCAGCAGGCTGAGATGCTACAGTCCCAACAGTGAGGCAGCGTGGGATGCCAGGTCTTCACATGGGAACATTCTCCCGCCAGCTCGTCCCATTCGACCTCGGAGTTTCTCTCTTGCCCTGGCGTGGGCGAACGTTCGCTCGTCACCTTGCTGGCGAGTCGGACGAGTGCGATTCCTTAGCATATTTTGTTGCTAGCTGGCGTAATTGTTGTTTTAGCAATAAACGTCTTGTTTGTGTCAGCCAGAGTGACCTTCCTTTGTTCCTCCTCAGAGCAAGGCCCGTCGTGGTTGGCGTGGGCACGGCAGCGCCTCGCGATCACGGGGTGGGCTGCGGCCGGTTTTGAACTGTGTCAGCCGCGATTAAGCGGGGAGAACATATTTATCACCCCTAGCACAATCCCACAAGTGACACTCTGAAGTGCTGTACACAGAGCTTTCTCCAGATCCGACGGAGCTGATGGCAGACAGTCGTTGAGTGCCGTCGTGAATAAGTCCCACTCTACGACCCGGCAACAGCGTTTCCAGCACCGCTGGGAATCTGGATCCAAACCGATAAGCAATGGATGGTGATCGCTGTTCCAACAGTCTTGCTCTCGATCTGAGGAGACAGGACGTTCGCCACACAATCATGTCAGGTCTGGAGAAGAAGGAGGAGAATGACGATAATTCCACCGTCGGGTTGCGGTGCCAGGGAAGTTGAGAAGCACAAACTCTTCCACATTAAATGCCTCTTCCCATGTCGCTCCTGTGATGAAAATTCTTCAAATGTCCTACAATAGTCCTATCGCAAGATAGTACTGTGAAACCTAACTGAGATCAAGCCAGTTTTCGCTCGCACTCGGCTCTCATTAATTAAAAACTGCACGGTTATTAAACGATATGTGTACAATAGTGGTCTAATGAAGGAAACCACTGTGACCCCAAAAATTATGTCTTGAGGAGATATCTTAGATATTTTCGCTTTTACACCTGTTCTCATGCATCGCATGCTTCTCATGGGGTTGGGCTGTTTACATGTTTTGGGCCACTCATATTTTCCGCTCCGGCAGGAGAATTAAACTCCAGAGAGCTTCCCTGCGGCCCTTGGTAGACCCTTCTTTTTGCTTATTCTGATTACCTTCGCTTACATTAGCTTTCAATACGAGACTCCCATTAAGAACAGTTCTTGATACAAATCCTGTAGTAGTACTGAAAACGTCAACAAACATGATCCTCAAGACATCCTGAGTATGTGCAACAGATGGACAAATGGATCCCAGTTGGATTGCTTGAGGACCAGTAGACAACCTGAGGACGTCTGAACATCCTGACGCGGACATTCTGAGGTCCTACTCAGGACTGCTCTGCGTTGTCTGTGCAGTAGCCCGCGACAACCATGACGTGACCGCACTCGTGGATACCGGCGCTGATTTTTGGGTAATGAGCAGCCGGTTAACCAAGACGCTCAGCAATGATCTTATCTCTGTATACCGTAGATAGCAGAGCCGGTGGCCATGTGGTGACACCGACTGGCGCCTGCACCTCGAGAAAACAGATCCGCGGTGTTGCTTTCCCTGGCTACTTTGCTGTGTTAACCAAGTGCTCCAAAGACCTGATACTCGGCTTGGATTTCCTTCGGGAATATGGAGCAATCATCGACCGTCAGGAACTAATCGTGTCGTTTTCCACTCAGCGTCTGTGACGATCACGTATTGATCCCGTCAAGCGCCGGCATGTTTGCTACCGACGAGTGCGATAACAGCTCCGGCCCTAGTGGCATCGCTGAAGCCAACACGTCGCTGCTCCTGGGTCGGCAAGTCTATGTAGCTCGCGGACTTAGTGAACTGAATAGGCGAACCCAACTTTCGGTAACGCATTTTGGGTGTGAACCTCAACGTTTGACGAGCAACACAGCACTTTCGTGCTTCGAAGAACTCGGCGAATGCGCGGACCAGCACGCGTTGTTCGAAACCACGGAACTAATAGATGAACCGAGGCGTCCCATGAAAACCGACGGGAATCCGAACCTCCCTTCTAATCAAAAACGGCGCTTGGAGAGCATTAACGACTCTTTCCACGACTGTTTTGTCTTGACCTCCGAGGTTAGACAGACACCGTTCACAATTAGCACTGAATTATAGTCGAATAAAGCCAGGGACCGTTATATCAGCCGCCTTATCATGCCTTTTCGAAGGACCGTGATGTAATTCGTCGGCAAGATCGAGAAATGCTCCACGACGACGTGATATAGCCGTCGACGAGCCCATGGGCGCCTCCTGTTGTTCTAATAGCAGAGAAAAATGGGACCCTGTAGTATACGGATCTCTTTTTATTACAGACATCTGAATAAAGTCACCAAAAAAGACGCTTATCCTCTGCCGCGCATTCATGACTCCCTGGACCAGCTGCGGCACGCCACGTAATTCTCATCGCTGAATTTGCGCATTGGTTACTGGCAATAGAGGTGGACGAACACGGCCTGGAGAACACCGCATTTATTTCCCCGGGCGGTTTGCACGAATTTCGTTTGCACCCTTACGGCCCGTGCTAGGCTCCTGCAATTTTCCAGCGGATGATGGACACCGTGGCAGAGTTGCAAATGGCAGCCCTGCGTCGTGCACCTGGGTGATGTGATTTTCTCCGACACGTTCGAAGAGCACCCGAACGCGAAGGCGCCTCGGGTGCTCTTCGAACGTATTGAAGCAATCCATTCAGCCGGTCTTTCCCTCAGAACCGAAACATACCACTTGGCTTTCCAAGAGCTTAAGTAGCTGGGCCACAACGTGAGCACTAAGGAGGCTAGCCTACACCCAAATAAGACAGTCGCCGTCACTGCTTTCCTCTTTCCAACCAATAAACGAAGAGTGCGCCACTTTTAGGTCTCTGCGCCTATTATCGGCGTTTTGTTCAGATATTCTCCCAGATAGCTGAGCCCCTCACTCGCCTCACGAAATATGCAGAACCATTCTTTTTGGGCCAGGAGCAACAACAGGCCTTCGAAGACCTCCGAAGTCGACTCCAACGAATGCCTATACTAGGACCCTTATAGACAAGTCAGGCGACACAGAACTGGACACCGACGCAAGCAATGTCGGCCTCGGTGCGGTCCTTGTGCACTGGCAGGATGCATGGTCTCGAACGCGTAATCGCTTACGCAAGCCGCCCCTTGTCACGATCCAAGGCGGACTATTCCACCACTGAAAAAGAATGCCGAACAGTTGTGTGGGCAGTGATAGAATTTCGTCCGTATTTGTATGGCCGCCATTTACGAGCCGTTAGCGACCACCACTCTTTGTGTTGGCTGGCGAACCTCAAAGAGCCCTGGGGGCGGCTTGCACGCTGGAACCTTCGACTGCAAGAATTCAATGTCACCATCGTCTGTAAGTTAGGGAAGAAACACAGTGATGCTAACTGTCTGTCCCGTGCTATATGACAACCGAGCTGAGTTGTTTTTCTTGGTGCTATCTACAAGTCCGTTCTCAATGAACCATAAAGAAACGGCAGTGAGCTCACTGAAGGGCTCAGTGAGCCCTTCACTGAGTGTCTTGAAGGAATCGCTCCGTCTTTCCCTCTAATTTTGGCCCTCGGACTGTCGTCGTTCTGTTTACGAGACGGCTTTCGGTATAAGAAAAAAATACGACCCATCGGTGTACCTACGGGCTTTCGCGACGAAGTCCTGCAGGCGGTCACGATGGCCCCTCTTCTTGTCACCTGGGTTTTTCCCCTAACGTTGGCACGGATACGTCAAAAGTACTACTGGCCCAGGGCTTTTTCTCGAGGACAATAAAATTTGTTTCATTAAAAAAAAGTAGCGCCCTAATGTGTGCAGTCCTTATATATTACACTTTGTGGTTGAAGCAAACATTTTCTCGGCGCAAGCGCGTTTCGCCAGCTGTTGCTTCGCCTCATTGTCGAGCACACCGTTCGGCGCAAGCCGAGGGAACGCAGAACGCAGCCACCTTTGAAGAGAGAAAACGCTACGCTTCCAAGGTGCCGAAGAAAGGGCTTGGCTGTCGTCGACGGTGCGTTGCGCCAGAGAGCGCTTTTGGAGACGACGCTGAGCCGAGCGAGGAAACACAAAACAACCAGATAAGCCCTGCTCGGGGGCGTCGCCTATCCGTAAACACTCCGTGAACGCGAATAGCTGACACGGTGGAAAGCGTCGCTTGTCGGCCTAACCGCGGAGAGCAGCGAAACAGGCAAGGGGCCTTCAAGTTGTCAATGTGCTAAGAAACACCCCTGCTCGCTTTGTGGGCGACCGCCAAGAATACTGATTCAGTTTCGTTCGCGCGACGTGCACTAGTTCTTTTAGCGTGCTTGGCCCATGTTATACGAGACACTCGGAAAGCACCAGATTTTGTGCGCTGTACGCGCTTCTTGCCTCTAAAATCCAATTGTAGCTGACACAGACCAATCAGAACGCATCAGTGTGCTTAGCTCCATGCGGTTGTGTCCACGCAACATCGTCTTAGCCTTGAGGCGTAAGCCACTTTAACGGTGCGCTGTTAACCGCGTGATGCCCAAAGAGTGAAAATGTCGAAGTTGTGCACCTTCAGTATTCCGTCGTTACTTCCCCCTATATTACCGAAATGTAAAGAAAAAAAAAACGTAACAGGTAGATTTAGTGAGAAAGATGCTGCCGGAATGAGATTAGCATAGAATATTTCACAACTTCTCAGAGCAATAAAACAGCGCACAGACATTCTGGCGCAAACAATAAATTAATAACAAATTACAAACTAATTTCGCCGTCAGCTTATATGTATGCAATACGACTGTTTGAATTTGTGAAAGCTTGTTGAGGGCCGACATTTGATGCTACACGTGTATTTGACGGGGGATGGACGCAGTTAGAACATGAAACTTTCACGCTGTAACTGCGTAAGGAAGGTACAGTTGTGTCAGCACGCCAACTATTGCTTTGTTACAAAAGGAACTGAAATATTTTAGAGGCAGTCTGCCACGTGTGGAAAAGCGATAGTTTTTGTGTTATTACGCACGTGTTCCACTGAACTGTATTTATGTGCCTTTCGTGGAAGCAAAAATTCAGTTGTTTAGCGCGCATCCCACCTTCTTACTTGGTGGGAAGACAGCGCAAAAAACCACCCACCAAGTATGAATTACCAACTAGCCCAGCACCATATTTTATTGAAGTTCACCTTCTTACAATTCTTGGACTCCGTCTGAAGTGCTGGTCTCTTTATAATGTAATGAATAACCAACTAGTCCAGTCTTCAGCCCTGACTGAAATTTTAGGTCGTTTTGTCAGCGGGGTTATAGCCTTTACAGTTAATGACCTTTCACCATTCCTTCTGCTCCTCTGACAGCAGCCACTTTGACTTCGCTTTGACACGTTGTGAAATGCGGTTTGTGCAATACCCAGGGGATCTGGTATAATCTCCACAGCATAAACGAAAAATATTGTAATTTACAAATCCCGTATCATATTTATTTATGCACCCTAAGGGCCATGGACATTAGAGAGGGGAGTGGGTACAGGCGTACATGGAAAAGCAACAAGAACAAAACGGAACGGGGTTGGTGTTAACAAAACGGCTGCAGATGTGTCTACTCATACAATGCTATAGCTATGGCGTTCTTGAAAAGCTTGTAATCTTTGATTGTTGCTGTCGGCTTGGATTATGAGATTTAACGTCCCAAAGGTACTCAGGCTATGAAAGAAGCCGTAGAGAAGGGCTCCGGAAATTTGGACCACCTGGGTTTTGTTTAATGTGTACTGACATCGCACAGCAGACGGGCCTCTAGAATTTTGCCTCCATCGAAATTCAACCGCCGCGGTCGGGATCGAACCCGTGTCTTTCGGGCCAGCAGCCGAACACCATAACCTCCGAACCACCGCGACGGACGATTGTTGCCGTCGGTGCGGGAAGGTGATTCCACTGTTCTGCAGCGCGAGGTAAAAACGACTGAAAGAAAGCGTTAGTTCCGAAAAAAAAGGACACCGACTTTGTAGAATGGATCTAATCGCGATGACAGGTGATGTGGAGGAGATATGAATTCACTACGCAAGTGTGGGTGATGAAAAAGTTTTTCATCATACGTGATTCTAAGGGCAGTACATAGCTTGTCAAAACCTTTTGCTTCGCCCCGCCGCGGTGGCTCAGTGGTTACGGCGCTCGGCTGCTGACCCGAAAGACGCGGGTTCGACCCCAGCCGCGGCGGCTGAATTTCGATGAAGGCGAAATTCAAGAGGCCCGTGTGCTGTGCGATGTCAGCGCACGTTAAAGAACCCCAGGTGGTCGAAATTTCCGGAGTCCTTCACTACGGCGTCTCTCATAGCCTGAGTCGCTTTGGGACGTTAAACCCCAATAAACCTAAACCTAAAACTTTTGCTTCGACAAGGAAGTTTCGCAAGGCCAGGAAATGTGGACAAACGCTTATAGTTTGCACGGCTGCCACCACGGGCTGAGTGGCCCTGCACGCCCTAAATGGCCGCGGGAACTTCGAATCTTCTGTACATCTTTTTTTATGGCCGTCGGAAACAGTTGGTGCGAACGCAGGAAGTATTTTATGGGTCAGATTTTGCATCGAAGAGGAAGAGTCGGCCGTGATAATCACGGGACTCTCTCGTTTTCTCAAAGTTACTCGCGGCAAGCAGATGGCGCTATTTGCTGATGTCCTGGAAAGCAGAGCATGGAATTTATGACAGTACATTTTCCGTCTATCAGATAAAGGCGTCAGTTAGAGGGACACCGAGGCCAAATAGCCAAATAGCAGTTGGCCTGCATCGGCAGTGTAACGCGTTCCTGTCGCACCGAGATCACTCCCACAGAGAACAGAGCTTGCAGTTTATAAGCGGGAAACGACCCAGAAACGCAGCACAGGTGTCGGCATCATCGGCCGATTTTGCGAGTAAAATGCATGCGTCGGCTCCGAGGCTTTCGCACGTATCCCAAAGGTACGCTACATCGCCATTCACTTGAGAACAGTGGAAACCCGTCCTCTTCAGTTAAAAGGACGTCACGAGTTTCAGTGGACTGGCAGGAAGATTTTAAAATCCACTTTTATCGCCGATAAATGCGCCTTTCGCTGCGCACAAGCGGCACCATAGCCAGAAAGAGCCACATAATCAATTTTTACTGGGAACAATATTTGCACGGAGTTGCCCCCGGTGTTCCATTAAGGCTTCTTTGTAAATTTTCAACCTCCGGAGGTAAGTAGAATTTCAATAAGAAAGCTCCAAGGTATCAGCAGACAACTGAAGGCCAAAATCTTCCGCCAAGATACTTTGGCGATTTTCTTGAAGTTAGAGAATTTTAGAGGTTCGACCAATACGCAAGGTGTGCGTCAGATCTTGACCGCCTGTCTCATGAAAGGGATGTTTATCATCATAATCATCACCATCATCATTTATTTGACCCTTAAAGGCCCCTGGTGGGATATTACATAATGGGGGGTGGGGGGGGGGGGAGTGTACGTTCAACATGACTCAAACTGGTGGGGAGAAAAAGGAAAAAAAAGAATCAACCAATTAAAAAAACACAGAGAACAAAAGCATAAATAGAAATAATGTCCCGGAAGGGTAAATGAAACAATTTATACAGCAAGATAAGACATCAGACGTTCTTTAAACCTAACTGGATCGCATTCAATGACAACAGAGTCTGGAAGCTGATTTCATTCTTGAATAGCGGCTGGCAAAAAAGATTTGTTAAAGGCATTAGTTGATCCGTGTAAACGTTGGATGCTCATGGAGTTGAATAAACGGGATGACGTGCGCACAGGGGGGTCTAGAAGGGACTAGAAGGGACTCGCGTAGATTGAAATTTGTGGTATAATTTGTGCAGTAAACATAAGCGAGAAACTTTGCGTCTAAGGGCTAGTGGGCTGATAGCGATGGATGACTTGATAGTGGTAATGCTGTGGTGAAAATCATAATCTGAAGTAATAAAGCGTGCCGCACGATTCTGGATGGATTCAGTGGTGTTAAGTAAGTCTGGTGAGGAGACCAAATTGCTGATGCGTACTCAAGTTTAGTGCGAATGAAAGTCTCGTATGCAAGCTTACAGATTAATTGCAGAGACAATGAAAGTGATCTTCTAAAAAAGCCCAGTGTTTTTGATGTATCAGCAACGAGTTGAGTGATGTGTTTATCCCACGTCAGTTTGCTGCTGATTATGACACCTAAGTACTTGTATGATTCAACCTGTGATAGGATAGTTGACTGAAGAGAATAAGGAGATGTAATATCAGAATGCTTGCGTGAAATTTGCATGAATTTGCACTTAGTGATGTTAAGCTCCATGAACCATTCGGAACACCAATTACCTATTTTTTGTAAGTCATTTTGTAGGATAACCTGGCCATCGTGAGAGGAAATGCGACGATATAGCACCCAGTCGTCCGCGAAGAGACGAATGGACGAAAATATGCCGGATGGGAGATCATTGATAAATATGAGAAAGAGCAGGGGCCCAAGCACAGAACCCTGCGGCACGCCTGAAATCACTTCATGAGTGGCTGGATGATAACCGCCGATGGCCATGGGCGTCCGGAAGGGGGGGCAAGGGGGGGCGGTTGCACCCCCTTGGAATTACGGATATTATTTATGCACTAGTAGAAAACAACTACACAGCTGCCGCCTCCCTCATAACCGGCCATCGGGTGCACCCCCCTGGGAAAAGTTCTGCGGACGCCCTTGCCGATGGCGGTATATTGAAACCAGTTAGTGAGGAAACAGTTAATCCAGGATAATGTGAGGGGATCAGTATTGAGGCATGGAAGTTTAGACATAAGACTTCGGTGCGGGACGCGATCAAACGCTTTTGAAAAGTCCAAAAATATGACATCTGTTTGAAATAGTGATTCCAAATGCAATTCCAAAAAGTTGTGTCTCGCATGAGAGACCGGGGTGGAAGCCATGCTGCTTGGAAAAGAAAAATGAGTTATTGTGAAGGTGGCTGGCGACTTGGGAGTATATAATGTGTTCCATGAGCTTACATGCAATGCACGTTATGAAATTGGGCGATAGTTGGACGAATTTGAGCGGTCTCCTGATTTGAATACTGGCACTACCTTGCTTAGTTTCCAGTCTTCCGGAAGCGAGCTGTCAGTTAAGGATTGGGATAATATAA
Organism: Amblyomma mixtum; assembly: GCF_055824585.1. Lineage (NCBI taxonomy): Eukaryota > Metazoa > Arthropoda > Arachnida > Ixodida > Ixodidae > Amblyomma > Amblyomma mixtum. Next base: position 95,529,161 of record NC_143014.1, on the reverse strand, counting down.
TTTGCAAGATCAGGCTAGAAATTATTTTATGGTTGGTTTATGGTTTATGGGGTTTAACGTCCCAAAGCGACTAAGGCTATGAGAGACGCCGTAGTGAAGGGCTCCGGAAATTTCGACCACCTGGGGTTCTTTAACGTGCACTGACATCGCACAGTACACGGGCCTCCAGAATTTCTCCTCCAAAGAAATGGACTTCAGAATATTCGCGGGGAGGTTGTCAGGGCCGGGGCTGCTTGAGAACTTAAGGCTGTCAATAAGTTTCTCGATTCCTTCTGCAGAAATATGAATGGGCGGCATCTGGATGAAGCGTGAGCGAAGGTAAGACCGGCGTGTTTTGAGCAGGTTCGTGAGTGAAAAAGGATTAGAAGTATGAATTCATTACATTGGAGCGCTGCTCTACCGGTACCAGAGAGCCGTCTGCGTTAAGCAAGGAAATATGGTTTTTACTACGCGGAGGAGTAAGAACGTTCCAGAATTTTGGGGGGTTGGTGCGGAGGATGCTCAGTAGGTCTTGGTGATGAAACGTTTTCTTAGAACTTTTCAAAAGCTTAGTGTAACCTCTCTGAGCAGTAAAATATTTTTCCGATTTAAGAGCAGAATTCGATTTTGGCAGCGCGGAAAAGGCTAGTTGGTTTATGTTAGTTTATTGGGGTTTAACGACCCAAAGCGACTAAGGCTATGAGAGAAGCCGTAGTGGAGGGCTCCGGAAATTTCGACCACCTGGGGTTCTTTAACGTGCACTGACATCGCACAGTACACGGGCCTCTAGAATTTCTCCTCCAAAGAAATTCCAGCCGCCGCGGCCGGGATCGAACCCGCGTCTTTTGGGTAAGCATCCGAGCACCTTAACCACTGAGCCACCGCGGCGGCAGCGCGGAAAAGACATTTTTTCTTTTGCGATATAGTTTTCTCAAAGCTTTGGAATACCAACGTTTGCCTGCATCACCACGAATGGAAACAAGAGGTACATAAGTATGAATTTGAGATAACAGTGTGTGTTTGCAAGCCATCCAGTTTTCGTTCACTGATCTTTTGTTGGCAGATTCGCGAAAGGAAAGGTAAAACAGTTCCAACTCTTCATTGATGCGAGTGAAATCAGCACTGTTATAGTCGCGTATGTGTTTGATGGATGGTTGTTGAGTAGGTGCTTGAATGAATAGGTTGAATAATAGCATTTTATGATCGCTCAGACCATCGACACACGACATAGAATGTATTAATTCTGCATCCGTGACAAAAACTAGATCAAGTGTGTTGAAATTACGAGTAGGTGCACTGATTGTTTGCATAAAGTTAAACTGAAGAATTAGGTCAACAAATGCTTTACCCAGTTAATATCGGGCAAATTGAAACCGCCACGAAGTATACAATTAGCGCGGGAAAAGCTACAATTCAATTCGAGCAGGATTGAATTCAGTTCGTTCGTGAAAGAAATGTCACAATTAGGCGCGCTATAACACGCAATCAGTATGTATGTGATCCCAGAAAACGAAAAGTTAACGCAGAGAATTTCTTCGCGACCCTATCGCGCCTATGGTGCAGGCAGACACATTCGTTTGAGATGTCACTCTCTTTAGAGCGCTGTAAAATGCATGTGACCACGCTGTATCGTGAAGACTTATGACTACACAAGGCTCCTGAGAGCAGCAGTGAATTGATTCCAAACCACGAAACCGCAGTAAGAAAGAAAAAAAAAGGGGAGGGGGACACACCCTTACAATGACAGGGAATCCTTTCTTTAAAAAAAAAAAAGAAAAGAAAAAAATCCGGTGCTTTCGCAAACGCCTCACCAAAGACACATGCGGGCCTGTCAGAGAGTCGGGCATTGGGAAGGCGTTTCGCTATGATTAAGGGTTCGCTTTTCGGGGGAAGGGGGTGGGGGGGAGTTGGAGGGAGGAGGCCGCATGGGGCGAAGCGCCATGCGGCCCGCAGGCAAAGTGCGTGGTAGGGCGTTCGTGCAGAAGGCATATGATGATGCATGGAAGCGATGGCGTTGCACCTGCGGGTACTCGATGCACACAGCGAGCATGCCCCGTCGCGACGCCGCCGCGCTCATTATACTTTTCATCCCCAGCACATACCGCGCGCGCGAAAGAAGAGATGTGCTGAGTCGTTACTTATACAGGGTGTTTCAAATTATTCAATAGAGATTTTTCTTGCAAAAGCCGTGAAATATACGTCTGTGCTGTCTGTACAGGTGGATACGGCATGGAGGACATTATTTACTTAATGGAGTACAACAAAAAGACGAGTAATAACTAAAACAAACTGGTCAACCTTTGTTTTAGGGCACAATATTATGCTGAGAAATTGAAGGCATTCGACATAGAAGGCGAATCCGGTTTAAGAAATTTCTGAATTAGCATCGTGCTTCGAGATATGGAGCATGGAAAATACGCGTTTGGGAGCTCGTTAGGTTGGCTTTCCCACTTGATATGTTGACAAAATGGCGTCGGTCTACGTGGTGTCGTCACGGAAATCACATCAACATCATCTACGTTCTAAAGGACGTAAACTGCGTCTGCATTTGATTCAAAGAACGCGTAGGAAAGCCAACTTGAAGAGATCTCAAAAGCGTTTGACGTTCGACATCTCGAAGCATGATGTCGATTCTGGAATTTCAAAAACTGTGCTCGCCTTCAGTTTTGACGGCCTTCGATTTCGCAGTACAACCTTGCGCTCTAAAACTAGAAAATAAAAATGTGAATGAGGCGATTTTAGTTAATTATTAGTATTTTCATTGCACGCTATTATAATGTCCGTCTTGGCGTAAAGTCAAACTACAGACAACGCACTCAAGTATATCTGCGAAAATCTGCATTGCATAATTTGAGACACCCTGTACATACGCGAACGCAGCGAACCTGGATGCTTGCAACCGTGCATTATCGAAAACCCAAACTTGAGGCTCGTTTCGCTATGCGTAATTTGCTTTTTTTCCTATGCTTTCATGCGGCGCTGCTGAAAACAATACGGGGGATGATACCTTATTTATTTATTTATTTATTTATTTATTTATTTATTTATTTATTTATTTTTCTCTCTGGGTATATATGCATATACATTTCAGACGGTAATTTCTGTTTCGTACAAAATCCTGGATTTCTCCGGTACAGATATTTTGTGTAATCCGCTTGCAGAGCCAGATCCCGCTGTAACGCGTGGTGCACGACTGCCGAGGGCGAAAGCAATTTCTTTCGAATAAGCTCGGATACCTGCGGTAGAGCTCAGGTTATGTATTTGTGCTGTACAAGAAATGCGAGTTTACTCCAATCATTGTTTTTTTTTTTTGTGTCTCTGTGTGAGTGTGTAGTGATGGGTTTTATTGATTATTGATAGAATCCGTTCGTATACGTCCGAATTTTATTTACGTTTTCAAGTTCTTACTTACTCATTTGAATTCTACGTTTCAGCGCACGTCGCGAACCTTCTCCGCGATGCCGCTGTGCATTGAAAAATAACGCGATTCACCTCACTACTCATTCTCCGCAAGAAACGAGCTTTTAGTAAAAAAAAAGGAAAAAAGAAAAGAAGGTCGAATTGTGTGTATGCGACGTAACTGTGGTCGCAGGTGCGCTAGCAGAAAACAAGGATCCCGTCCATCCTCCCCTCGGTCCGGTCGATGACCAGAACGGAAAGCGCGGGTCTTGTCTTTTCCTCCGACATCAGGGTATGTGGCAGTTTTCGTCAGTGTGAAAAAGATAGTTGTTTAGAAAATGCTTGCATGCGCCGTCATAAGAATAAATTTAGTAAAAAGCAAAAAGTTCCCATAAATATGCACAATTTGGCAAGTGCCGCTCGGAAACTGCAGCATTTTTAATAGTTGAAAACTTCGGGGTTCGAAACAAAACGACCCAAGGGCATTCCAGAAACGTGCAAAACTCCCAACCTCCCGCGCAGGACCACCAGTGCATGGGAGTAGTTCTCCCGAGATTTTCCCGGGAGACGTTCTCCCGAGAACCCCTCCCGCGACTGGGGATTTTTAGTGACCACAGTGTAGAAGGTTTCACAATATTTCGTCCGCATTGATATCTCAGGCACACCTCTCGCATCCTTGGCTTACAGGGTTATAATGCTGACATCCCCCGTGAAATGCAGTTTTTATCGGCATCCACTTTTTTTTTTTTTTTTGGTCACACTGAACAGTACTACAAGGCCTCGGTCAAACGCCGTGCCTTTTGCTTGCAGCAGGCGCTCTCGGCGTCGATCCTGGGGCGCGTCCCTCCCCAGTTTCAAATATCTCACTACGCCGGGCGGTGGCGCCACGACCGCCAGCGATGGAGGAAGAAAGAGAGGGACAAGCAGGACGCGAGTAACGGGAAAGGAGAAACGGCGAGTGGAGCCGTCGGAGCAACGGGAGGCGGCGAGCAGGCAGGTTGTGCTGTTGTGTTCACGCGCCGTCGGAGTCGGTGTGTTGTCGCCGTTGGCCGTGCCCTGTCACTTTGCGAGGCTAGGCATGCGGTAGCTCGCGCGGGAGAGCTCGGCTGACCCCCGCGGTCGCGAAGGGAGAGGCTGCTCGCGCAAGCCAGACCAGCACCAGCGGGCGGCCCGCACATGGGACAGGCGAGCCGATGGTCTCCTCCGCGCACGGTCGTCTGCTATCTCTCCGCGGCTGGGCGCCTGACGGAGAGGCCGATGTCCCACCCTGCACGATCGTCGCCGTCGAGCATCGGTCGCCACCTCCGACCGGAGAGAAGCCGGCGTACGATCGGAACTGGCTGCTCAAGGCCCTGACCGCGGTCGCCGTGCTGGCGGCTCTCATGGTCACTTTGCTGTGGGGCAAGCAGTACGTTCGCGAATGTCTCGTTTGGCTGGACAGCCAAGACCGCGAGACAGTGTGCCTCTTCTTCGTGCTCATGTACACACTGGTGGCGTTCCCGCTCACCTGGGGCTACATCCTGCTCAACTTTGCCTGCGGCTACCACTTCGGCCTCGTGCTGGGCGTCGCGGTCACGGCCGGCGCCGCGTCTGTCGGCATCTCGGTGGCGCACACGGTCATGAAGCGCTTCTTCCTCGGCTTCATCATGGCCCGCCTGCTGTCCAGCGAAGTAGTCCGCTCCACGCTGGCGCTGCTCGACACCGGCCACGCCTTCAAGGTGGTCATCATCTCTAGGCTCACGCCCATCCCGTTCGGCCTGCAGAACGCGATGTTCGCGGTGAGTGAGTTGGAAACCCGGGCGTGTCTTGCGAGTGACGCTCGGCTGTGTTGAACGAGTCGCGCGCATTGCTTGGTGCAGGCACACTACTGCGGACTGCAGACCTCAAGAGTGTGCTTGCACCGAATTCGCGCTTTCGCTTCTTGTGCGAACTATCCGTTCTCCTGCTTACACAGGCGTCGCAGCACCTGTTACTTTCGGTTCGAAATCGTCTGCTGTGTCTCGCCCCCTAGAATACCAACGTGCTTATTTATCAGCTTCTGTTTTTGGTAAATAAAAACGCCTGAGCACTTGAGAAACTACCCCAAAATCGCATTTCGGCGTCGAGGTCTCGCGATAGCTGTTTGCTCCGAGCACCAAGTAGCAGTCCCAGTTTCCTTAGGTAGCGGTTCTTACAACCCACCGCCCAGTTATATGTTCTTCGGAACATGGGCACTGGCCAGTTGATTACCCATGTCTTATCTTAAGCTCATACATACACGGTACGACACAAGGAAATAGACACACTATACAGCGCCGGTAGTGTATATATGTCGTCCCGTGGGTGCCTGCGCTGTAGAAGCGCCGTAAGCAAGAACAGGCTGCGTGAAGTCCGCACGTAACTATCATGAGGAATGGGGACAACAAATGACAACAAGGTAAAAAAGGGGTCTTCGTTTAGCGGACCTCGTTCCCCTGGACTTCCAGCAGAACGGGCAGGGGGACAGACAAGCGCATGGACAAGGCACAGTGTATGGTGCGCAGCATCCGGCGTCTTATTCTCACGCACAGTGCTCACTGTTAGAGAGTTTTAAGATAGCGTTACCGCTACCGCCATCCGTCAACAATGCATGCGCAGATAACCCCGAGGGAGCATCTGCGCTGTCGGGGGCTGGCTCTAGCGCGGTATGTTTAGGTAGCACTGTGCTAAAACCCCTTAAGCGTGGCCTTCAGCCGCGTGTCCTGGACAGAGTGGCGTTGCTCACATGGCTTGCCGAGCACACCTTATAGCGTCGAGCGCTGCAGGAAGCAAATCATTGTCCCTCGGCCTTTCCGTGAAGCAGCCAGATCGTCGATCGTAAGATCTGACAAGGCCGTGGTCACCTGAGCTGGCCGGGGCAAACGCCGTGCGCCGTTCTGGATGTGTGCTGCGGCGAACATATCCAGAATGCGGCCGCTGCGTTTCCTCTGGCGATTTCTCACGCACGCTCGTATGAAAGCACAGAGTCGGCCGCCGCACGAAAACTCGTGCTCGCTGCTCTTTCTGCGTCTTTCGCGCATGCGGGGCAACCTGTATAAAGCGATCTGAGCGTCCCCATTTTTCTGCGTTAACGTCGAAGATTCGCATCGTGTGCTGTTTTTCAGTTCTTTAACGCGTGACCCATATTTATGTTCTGGAAGCTGCGGGAGAGACGAGCACGCCGTTACCTTACGCTGGCTTTGCAGCGCGCAAGGACGTTTTTCACTGCGCAGCCCTTCTGATCGCCTCTGCTGAGAATAGCGGGCCTCAGCTGCTCTTTATCGCAGCTGGCCCGTGCGACAGCTGTGTTTGCTGCTTCCAAGCAAAAAGAACACAAAACATATTGCAAAGATAGTTTATGAATGAGGACCAAATTGATGGACAGTAACTCCACTCGGGGACAAATTTGTGCGGAGCTGAAGTTGAGGGTACGAGCCCCGAGGCGACAGCTTCCACAAGCGCATTGTTCTCTCTCGCTGTCAAGCCTCACGCGCTTGCAAGATGACGTCTCGCACTCGTATAGCGCCTACTGCGCTGGTACAGAAAGCTCTCCCCGAGCATATTGCATTCTCACTGAGGCAGCGTGACTGGAATGCAACCGTCGCAGAAGGCACTATCCTTCGTCGTAATGGTCGGCGAGTCTTGGGGCCACGGGCAGAGACTTCAGCAAAGAAGCTTCAAATGGCTCCTGGGTCGTTCTAATTGCGTACTTACGTATAGTGACCTCGATAGTACCTTTGGTCCGAACGCGATAGCTTCAGTAAAAATGCCTTTGGCTACGGCCCTTCTGGGTCCTGTGCGATGCACGTTAAAGTACCCCAGGTGGTCGAAATTTCCGGCGCCCTTCACTACGGCGTCCCTCTTAGCCAGAGTCGCTTGGGACGTTAAACTCCCATGAACCAGCCAAACCAACCTTCTGGGTCCTGTTTTTGCCTCCTCCATTGTATTCTTGATCGAACCACGTGCTAGCTAGGGGTGCAGTCACGAAGCGCGAAGACCGCGCAAGTAGCAGGGGCGCACTGTCCACACGCAGACACCCGAATAAGGTGGCCCAAATTTCCTTGCCTTTGTGTGAGGCATGCGAAGAAAAAGCAGACATATTTCCTCTGCGCCCTCTGTACACTTCCGTAAAGCTCAGATGGACCCTTCGCAGCTTGTTTATTTTGCCGCAAGCACGGGTATTGACAACTGTTGGGAGAAAAAGCTGTATGAGCGGGAGACGTCGTCGTGCGCCGTCCGAAACGAGGGACCTGCAGCCAGTGCATGCCGCTCGATGTGTCGGGAGCCCCATATGGCGCGCGGGAGAGAGAAAGCCGCGGAAGCACGCTGCCTTCGTTAATTATCCGCGGAGTGCATATTGTGGGAACGAATGCGAACGGCGCCCGACGTCTAGCTCCGAAGCTTCACCGTCGAATGATGGTCGGTCACGTCAGCTCCCATCCCAAACACGGCGCAGCTCGCACTGGTTTGGTCTTTCCACACAATGCCGGGAACAAACGCACCTTACCCGGTCCAGGCGCCTGCGGTACGCTCCGTTGACGCGTCGTCGTATCCGAGCTCGCGTAGAGGAATCCGCGTATACTGGTTGTGAGCTACATAGGATGCAAAGCGTTCAGCGCATACAAGAGTGCCACGCTGCGCCGACGGTAAGGCGCGTGCTGGCGATTTTCTCGCTGTTCCCGCAGGAGCGTGATCTCCTCCGCGTGCATTCTGCGCAGTTATGCCGAGAGCGGCTGAAATCGGGACGCCCACGCAGTAAGCCGCTCTCGAGCGCCTGACATCAATGACTGGTATATCTCATCGATAACCTGCAACTGCAATGTTTTTTTTTTTAATTTTTCGACCCACATTTCTGTCTTTCTTCTTCGTTGCCCCAATGTGACGTGAGATGAAAAATGCGCCCGGGCTAACGCTGCGTGTCACCATCGCGTGTGCAAGCAGAGCGTGCTTAATAATATATGCTATGCCGATAGGAGGGCGGAGAAGCTCGGCTTCGTGGTGCGTATATATTGGCGAGCAGCTAGCATTTTGTCTTGCGGAAGTTGTTTATTTTTTCTCGCGAACCGCCAGTTGTTGGCGTCGCACCTTGCGTGCCACGCATGTGCGTATACATATACACCCGCGCGCATTTGCGGGCTGGCGTGCGGCGGCCTGCAGCGTCAGCTCGGATGAAAAATGCGCGCGCGAAGCCGTTGCACGCCACTGAGCGTTGCTCAACCGAAAGCTGGCAAGGGAGGAAGAGCCCATGGCGGCGCCAGTGCGTAGATGGAGTCAGTCCGGCCTGCAGCTGCTGGGGCCCAGAGAGCGCGCGAAAAAAAAAAAATGACACCAGAACACTAATTGACTGCCGCCGACTTCGGAAGTCGTAATGCTCGTTTCGTGTTGCAGCCGGGCGAACCCGTGCCGACTTTGACGGACACGTGTAGCGGCTGAGCGCAAAAGGAGAGATGGCGCTTCTAAAACTAGGGCACGAGGACGGTTATTTTTTTTTTTCTTTCTCTCTGCCTCTCTTTGCCCTGCAGGCCCCCTCAGTCCGCGGAGAGCACTTCCGTCCGCTTGGTTACCGGTGCGCCCCGACCTGTTTGCCAGTGTGAGCAGGATCAAGCCTCGAGTCGAGTAGGCGAGCCGCGATGCTCCCATTGGCCCGCAGTCACTTGCCGGTTTACGGGAGCCCATAGAGTGGGTGGTGACCATTAGCAAACGATAGTTAGGTCACGCTTGCTTGGTTTCAGCTGCGGAGGTAGTGGTGCTTCGCAACATATTCTTGTTGTTGCTACGTTTAACCCAAAAGGTGTTGTCAGACTCAGTGTTTTGGGGGAATGGTGTTGCCAGCATAGCATGCGACCTCTGCGACTGCTGGGCACTATCTACCTGACAAACACTGGGTGACTTTGGCTTTGTGCGACGCAAATAACGAGTAGGCACTAAAAAAAAAAAAAAAAAGGAGAGAACACGTAGGCGGCAACCACAAGCACCGCGGTCGTCGTCCCTTACGTGTTCTGTTTTTTTTTTTTTTGTTGGCTCTAACCCTTTTGAAGTTAAGATGTACCAACTAGCCCGAAACGAAGTTGCGCTGACGGAAATAAAGACTTAAGATCATTATTTATTATTATTATTATTTCATGCGAACGTCGAGTCAGCTGCGATTCGCAGCCAGGTTGCACTTTTATCGACTTGATACTTTACCCTCCTCGGAACCACTGCACCAAACAACGCAAAAACAATGTCGCTGCGCGTCTCACACACACAGCGCTAGGCAACGGAAATTGAGAGATATCGTTAATCTTCGTTGAGGCAACGAGGCCGTGTCGGATTGCAAGCTGGACATAAAGCAGGACAGGGAGAATAGTAGTAGTATAGTTGTGGTTTATTGCAGTAATAATTGAAAGGAAGGAAAAGATTTTTGCTAGCCCCGGCATCTGCTATCCCTCTATTTCCCCTGAGCTGCGGCAGCGGAAATGGAAGGATAGCAGACAGACTGGAGTAATGAAAGGGGTGAGGGGACAGCCAGAAAGGATAGGGAGGTACCATATACAAGTATTCTATTTGCACAATAACGTAAGTACAGGAGGGAGAGTGCCGCTGGTGGTGGAGTCTGCTGGCTCAGCGCACGAGTAGCGTTCCGCTCCAGAGTTCTCCTGCGGGGCACCGTATACGCGTCAGCATTGGGCGAGTGCGGGGTACTTCGCGCATTACCGCCAGCTAATGCGAAGGGTGAGCAGCGTATTTCGCGCGAGGGAGAAGTGAACTGGCGGCCCGACTGCTGCGCGAGTTGCGCCAACGAACCGACTCGAGGGAGAGGCCCTGCGCTACTGGATCGGTCCCGGACGACGCGACTTTTCCGTACACATGTTTCGCCGCGGCGTCCGTCCGTGGGCCGCATGCGGGAGCGCGCGACCCCATTTCCGTGGCCTGCTCTTCCGCGAGACTGGCGGTGGTTGGGCTCTCGCTTGTTTTCCTTTCCTCCGAGTGCTGAACGCGCTCTGGCGGTTGAGTCAGTGCAGGCGCACCGCCTCGTGCATGAACCGCCGCCATTCGATGGAGCAACGCACGAGCGCCAGCAAAGCGGGTGTACGGCAGCCCTTGCTGTCTGTCCGGCATGCGCCACGGCTCAGTGAGGAGGAAGCGCAAACAGCAGACCCGACAGCGTCCGTCTCGTCGGCTGTCCCTCTGCGCTGCCTCACTCTGCAGTGTATGACCGACGAGCAGTAATAATCATGCCTGTATTTCCCACCGCAAGGATGTGAGAGGTAGAGAGAAGAAGCTGGGACTCTAGCTTGACAAGCCCTCGCTTCCCCGGAACAAATATACCGGATACATTGGAAAAAAAAAAAAAGGCAAACAGCATAAGCACATCCCAAACACTCAGTAGCAGGTAATAAAACTTGTAATCCATGTACCTCAGACTGGGCTGCGTAGTAGAGGTATGCCTGGAATGGCGCAATCCCCTGCCGTGATCCGCTTCCGCGAGGACCCATGGCAGCTGGCGCCTCGAGGAACCACTGCGCGCCATAGCGGATCTCGCTGTATACGCTCACCGCTGAACATCTCTGATATATCTTTTAAGGCAGACAGCTGGGCTAGTTGGTGTTTAGATTGAGAGGACATAGTAGTAGCGCTTAAAAAACAAGGACGACAGGGTAGAGAAAGGCAGCACAGGCGCTAGACATCAACTGACTTTATTCCCGAGAACAACAACGAATTTGTAGGCGACAATCAGGAGCATAAAAAATCAACTTTAGAATCGCATGCGTGATGGCACTTCCCGATACAAGAACCTCAAATCTTTAGTGCACAGATAAACATTCGGTTTGCTCACGCAGGTTTGCCGTTCCGAGTGAATGAGAAAGGCTTCCAATACTTCCCGCTCTTTCTGATCTGCACTGACATAAATCACACGTGTCTGCTCAAGCAAAGGGGTACATTTTTTGTCATCATGTTTACAACGTTTGCAATGTGCCGCCAAGTGTCCCGGACCTGATATCGCAGCTGCCAAATTCTTATGCTCCATGAGGCGAACATTGATGCAACGGCCGGTTTGGCCGATGTAGCACTTTCCGCAAGATAGCGGAATCCGGTAGACCACATTGGTCCTGCAGGCCATAAACGGCTTCCCATGCTTGATGGGGCATGACAGCTTTCTGTTGCAGTCATCATTCACCACTCTGCAAAGTTTGCCGAGTTTGTTAGGTGCAGTAAGCACTACCCTGATACTGCCTTTCGAGGCCACCTTTTTAAGACGGTGAGTAAACTGGTGAACATAGGGCAGTGCAACGCATCTTGCCCGTTCGTGAGCTTGTCGCTCAGTCGTCAGTTTATGGTCCCCAGCTTTTATCTTGTGTATCAGACACTCGGCGACCGATGCAACCAGTTCCACAGGAAAACCTGCATTAGTCAGGCGACCCGCCTGCTTTTCAACGCCCTCAAGCAACTTGTGCGAGCAAGACTTATCTAAAGCAGCAAGAAGGCATGTCTTAGCAATGCCTCTTTTAACCAATTTGGAGTGGGCCGAATCAAAATTCAAAATTGATTTCTTGGACCTTGGCTGGTACATGTGGCAAACGTGTGAATCACCAAAGAAAAAAAGAAAAAAAAAATGACGTAGGAGTCTCTCTGGAAAATTTTTTATCGCTTTTAGAATTTTATCTTTCTAGTACCTTTGTTAATTTTGAGGGCGGGAAATTTGTTCAGCGCGAGGGCGTCTGCATAGGCTCGTGCATCGCCCCGGTGCTTAGTGAACTGTTTTTAGCAAGTTTGGACAAACGCATTGAAGCGCGCCTTAACGACAACAAGATTTTACGCATTTTTAGATATGTAGACGATTTTCTTGTGGTAGCAAAACGTGAAGACCACAGAAATGAGGATCTAATCCAGCATACTCTAGATCTTTTTAAGTCCTGTGCCGGAGCTCTGAGTTTTACCCATGAGCTTCAACATAATGGTAGCCTACAGTTTCTTGATGTTCTTTTTTTCTTTGGTGATTCACACGTTTGCCACATGTACCAGCCAAGGTCCAAGAAATCAATTTTGAATTTTGATTCGGCCCACTCCAAATTGGTTAAAAGAGGCATTGCTAAGACATGCCTTCTTGCTGCTTTAGATAAGTCTTGCTCGCACAAGTTGCTTGAGGGCGTTGAAAAGCAGGCGGGTCGCCTGACTAATGCAGGTTTTCCTGTGGAACTGGTTGCATCGGTCGCCGAGTGTCTGATACACAAGATAAAAGCTGGGGACCATAAACTGACGACTGAGCGACAAGCTCACGAACGGGCAAGATGCGTTGCACTGCCCTATGTTCACCAGTTTACTCACCGTCTTAAAAAGGTGGCCTCGAAAGGCAGTATCAGGGTAGTGCTTACTGCACCTAACAAACTCGGCAAACTTTGCAGAGTGGTGAATGATGACTGCAACAGAAAGCTGTCATGCCCCATCAAGCATGGGAAGCCGTTTATGGCCTGCAGGACCAATGTGGTCTACCGGATTCCGCTATCTTGCGGAAAGTGCTACATCGGCCAAACCGGCCGTTGCATCAATGTTCGCCTCATGGAGCATAAGAATTTGGCAGCTGCGATATCAGGTCCGGGACACTTGGCGGCACATTGCAAACGTTGTAAACATGATGACAAAAAATGTACCCCTTTGCTTGAGCAGACACGTGTGATTTATGTCAGTGCAGATCAGAAAGAGCGGGAAGTATTGGAAGCCTTTCTCATTCACTCGGAACGGCAAACCTGCGTGAGCAAACCGAATGTTTATCTGTGCACTAAAGATTTGAGGTTCTTGTATCGGGAAGTGCCATCACGCATGCGATTCTAAAGTTGATTTTTTATGCTCCTGATTGTCGCCTACAAATTCGTTGTTGTTCTCGGGAATAAAGTCAGTTGATGTCTAGCGCCTGTGCTGTCTTTCTCTACCCTGTCGTCCTTGTTTTTTAAGCGCTACTACTATGTCCTCTCAATCTGATATATCGCGGGCTGCGCTTTGGGCGTAAACTGCGTGCACTTGAGCGCCGTGTGAAAGGCGAACAGAATCGAGCGTGAACTCGCGGTCCAGTTTGGGGTAAAGGTGTAATCTTTATTTCTTTTTTCTTAGAACACGTCTGGCAAAGGGGGGGGGGGGAGGCGAAGCTGTAGGCGTAGGAATGCCTGACGGAGCCCCGCCTCCCCCCCCCCCCCCCCCCCCCGCATACATATGTAGCATTAAAGATCAATGAACACAATTCGGCAAGCGGCACTACACTTGAGAAGCCAAATAAATGCACATCGGGTAAAAAAAAAAATAAGCAAGCGCAATACCATGCCAAGCGCAAAAGTACTGGAATTCATACTTACAGAAGACATACTTGTTACTGAGCAAACAGATAAGACAGAAAATCAACGACTGCGGCAGAGATATTTCATCAGGCTTGGTACAAATACGTCGGTAAAACAAACCTTTGGGACGGATTGACGGACGAAAAACAAAGAATAAAACATACTAACATTTTTCTCTTTCGCCCGTTTTTGTTTTAGCGCAAACAGATCACGCGCACAAGAACAAGAGTGACGTTTCTTTCACTGTATTCCACGAAACTGTATTCCATGAAAAAAAAAATACTGCATGAAACGAAGAAATTTTCACATTCTTTTTTAAACGCAGCAAAGCCTTTTTTTTTTTTAATCGACTTTTAGCGTTTAGGTCTGTTCTGTTCAATATCTTGGCTGTTTGAAAATGTAATGGTGGTATTTCGATCCGACCCTGTGGCGCTGCATACCTAACGTCGCGGGGACGTGTCGCGGTGTCCCAGATATGTCGTCCTGTGCGTTGTCGATCACAGCGCGCACTGCACCCGGAGCGTGCAGGCTACAAAGTTCCATACTTGCTTTTTGGGAGTCGATCTGCGTCCCGGTAACAGCATGCGCGGAGCGCTTTTGTCTACGTCGCTCCGACACGGCTGGCTAATTGTGGCGGCGTTCCACACAACTCCACTGATATTGGTTGCATACCAGTCTCGCGCGCACAAGCTATTGTTATTTTTCTAAAAACAGTTTCCAAATAACGGTGAGCTAGAGCTGCTTCCACCGCTGTAGCAGAAAAAAAAAACACCAGGAATGACTGCTGGCATTGTTCCGCCGCCTTTGACTATTGTGTTCTTTCGTGCAGATAACGGAAGGCAGTATATAGATATGGCGGCAGATAACATGCGGCAGCAGTCGCTTATTCCGTCACTTTCCCTATCTTGTCTCGTTGTTTCATGCTGCAAGTGACGAACACTTCTCGAGAAAATGTACGCTTTCGTACCGAGTGCGCCGTTGTTAGCATTTCACTCATACAAAATAAATAGTGACGAAAGAACAGGCGGGTGCCTGTTGACCTGCGTCGCCCTTTCCCCGTTTATTATTTCCGCGTTCGTTGGCGATAGTTTCCATTTGCGGACGGTTGCGTTGGCCGCTACGATTTTCGCCAGCCAAATCGAGGTCGCTGCAGGCAGGCTGAGGGTGCGGTTTTCTGGCTCACTCCCACCTCCAGTGGTGCGTGCAACGAGGCCCATTTGGAAAGGCGACGCCACTGCGGTCGGGCCTATCGCCGCTTGCGCCGAAATCACGGTGCGCTCGCACTTCCTTCCCGCGCCGGCGCATTGCAGGCATACATTTAAACTTAAAATCGTCACTTTACGCTCGCTCGTGCGTCAGCTTTTCTGCTTTCCGAATGCTCTGCTCCGAGCACCTCTCCGCTCGTCGGGGCCAACGACGCCATGCGCCTCTTCTTCCGGGTGTCCTCGGATAGTTCATAGGGTCAGCGGAGACCGGTTCCCGGCCGACCGGGCTGAGGGCAGCGCGCACACCCAAACAGGCCCGACCCTCCAAGGCCGCCCGTCGCTCCAGTAACCTTTGGGGGCCGCCCCTCGCCCGCTTATCCGTCGGCAGGAAGCCGCGGCTCCGTCTTCCGGGCGCCTCGTCTCCCAAGGTCAGCGCCGTGCACTGCGATAACCGTCATTGCGATTATGCAAGAGGCGCGGCGAATAACGACGTGGATGCTGCTCCGCACTGGCAGGACTACTGCGCTGCAGCCGCGTTACGCATTCGTCAATCGGAGAAACAACGCCAGTCTCGAGGCACAAGTGTCACGGTTCCAACGACAGCACCGGTGGCCTCGGAAATGGCCGGCGCGTATACGTGAGCGGAATATCGCCAGCTGGTGTCCGCACGGGGCTGACGAACGTCATTAAAATGATTGGGCTGGGCAGCTGCCGCGCGACGGCTGTGCGGCGGTCTTTTGCGGTTTGTAGCTCCCACGACGTTCAGCCCGTACGCCAGTGCTGCGCGAACTGTCGCCGGACTGAAAAGGCACCGCTCCCCCTTTCTCCCGAATCGAAACGCAGAAAGGAAATTATGTTGCCGCAAGAAAAAGAATGAAAAGGTGTTTCTTGCTGGCGTACGTGCGGATCTCTCCCGAATAACGTTCCATTTGAGCGACCCCTCGCGACAGCTTCGTTGACGCAAAACACGTCTTTTCACCGCACTGTTTGTGGCCTCCAGTGAGACTGAACTTGCAGCGAGGTCCGATGCTCTGCGTGCTAGTCGAGACAAAATGTCTAATGGGACGGAAGATCCGAGTGGATCTATCGAACGCGACGAAAAATCCAACCGTGTCAGAATGTCCAACGAGTCTGAATATCTGAATATCCTACGAGACAGGATATAGGCCTTGAAACTTTTTAATGCCATAGCTTTAGGCGATTCATCACGGAAGAAACCCGCTGTTGCGGTATGTCATAAAATTCATTTATTTTCCGAGACAGCTCTGACGTCATTAGTTCAGGTGACGTGTCACCTGCCATCTCTCCCCCGCTCCTTTTCCACCTGCATCACCGCAGGTGGAAAAATCCCGGCATGATGTTCTGTCATAAAATTCGCTGATTCTAATGTAATCGCAATCCACACACGTTGTATAATTAAGTGGCCCCATAGGACATGATTAATTACAGGACAGGAATTACAGGACAGTATTAGAAATATATGAAAGAAGCCTTTGTCCTGCAGTGGGCACAATCGGGATGATGATCATGATGGTGATGATGCTGATAGTGTTTGGACATCAGAAATAAACCCGCTCGTGCCTTAGGTCACGTAATAGCGAATAATCCAGCCGAATATCTCCTCCATGCAATCTGGCACCGAATATTAGTTTCGTTTCAGGCGCGTGTTTGAAACCCGGGTCACTGATCATGCGAAAGTTTCTAAAGGCCGTTTCTTCTTTCACATGTCATACGAGGGTTGTTACTGGCCAGATTCCTTCCGTGTCACGAAGGGCAGGTTTCAGAAGGAGAGCTGCGCGGCAGAGAGATCAGGCCGACAGTGACTTCCCGTGGGTCTGCCTTGCACTGCGACTAACCACGGTCCAATGCAGCAATTGGTCTGTCGCTGTACTCGGAAGTATCTTACGTTGCGTGCATATGGGCACAGGGACCCCATCATAGCTCGCACGAGTATACACGTGCTTCAATCACCTGACGAAGGCATTCTCAATAACATGATTCCGTTCTTTTTTTTCCCTGAAGAGAGGTTTATATGAAATGGCTCATGATTAAATTTTCTGTAATTGTCTTTATGTTTTATGCGAAGCATATTACTAGAGGTACACTCAGCCCTTCGCCGTGGTTACGCGCCGTGCACACCACGTGGTACAGTGACGTCACACCACGTGACATACCACGTGACACATGACGTCACGACAGAGGAAGATGGGGGTCCACCTCGCGCCGTCGCTGTGGTTGCACGCCGTGCAGACCACGTGGTACAGTGACGTCACACCACGTGACATACCACGTGACACGTGACGTCAAGACAGAGGAAGACGGGGGGTCCACCTCGCGCCGTCGCTGTGGTTGCACGCCGTGCAGACCACGTGGTGCAGTGACGTCACACCACGTGACATACCACGTGACACATGACGTCACGACAGAGGAAGACGGGGGTCCACCTCGCGCCGTCGGTGTGGTTGCACGCCGTGCAGACCACGTGGTACAGTGACGTCACACCACGTGACATACCACGTGACACATGACGTCACGACAGAGCGCCGTCACGCGCTGGGAGAGGGAGAACGATGCCATCGCACAGACGCCGGAATGTCCTCGAGCGGCATTCCCGCGCATTTCGAACGCGCGTTCACACTCGGTGTAAGTGAAACGCTCTCTCCACCGGGCAGGCAGACGCGGCTTCCGTGGCAATCCAGGCGCTCACCCAACGCGCGTCTCGGGGTTAGTCGGCGTTCCGCTGTAGCCATGCCGTTGTCTTCCCCCACGACGAAGGCTTCTAGTGGTTGTATTAAAATGACCAAGTATTCAACCAAGGAAAGCCATGTATTACCAAGCCTAGCCACCAATATGCTTCGCATCTGACTAGGCTTAACCTTAGCTAAGCCTCGGCCATTTTTTTTAATTATGACAGTAGAGAAACAAAATACAAAGGGTAGCTTGAATTTGTGTTACCGGGCAGAACATTGCGAGTATCCAGCGCAGTGGGAATGATGAGAGGAGAGGGAAAGCTTCGCAGGTACTGGCAGGCAGCTTTCTTTCATTTATAGATAATGTTTATACAGAACGCCGTCAAAAAAAAAGGAAAAAACGAAATGACGCGTTGGTGGTCCCGCCAGCGGTGCCTCTTCACCACCCAGGAGATGTTGCAGCTTTATTAAAAGATGCGCTCGGACCTCCGTCATTGTCCAATGAGACGAAATCGCCAGCCGCGTTTGAAGTAGACCAACTTTTTTGTGCCACGCAATGGACACTGAATCCGACACACTTCACCGCGTCTCATCCGGGGTAGGAAGTGATGAGGAAGAGATTTGAAAAAGAAATGAACCTGCATATAACCCACTTGACTGCTTCCTCGCCTCACTCACCAAAGCAATGGAAAGTGTATTCTTTCATGACCACGGACACTCGCAGTCGTGCCATTTTTCGCGCATTGAATCTCCGCTAGAACACTGCTTGCGACACTGTGGAACAGCGAGAAAACTTACTGCCCAGCGCACATTTATTTTCGCATTTCGTAAATCACGTTAAACAATGTCTACGCCATATGTTTTCTTTTTCGGAGCAAACCTTTTTTTTTATATAGTATAATAGGGATTCAGAAGAACCCTAGCTGGAACAGGTCGGTCATAATGCATAGAAAACTGGCGCCGTAGTATAGCAGAGGGAAGGCCTACGATTTGCTCAAAGCGTTAGATGGCCCCCGTTCTATAGCTGGGCAGGGTTGTGTAAATTCCGTCATAATTATGCATGCGGGTGGTGGGGTTTTTATTATTTTTAAAGTTTTGGCACCGCTTGATCTGGAAATAAAAACATATGCGTGGCCTGAGCCCTTATTCCAACCGCGACATGCCAGACGAAGTGTCCAGCGAGACGAAGACGAGACGAAAATCCGACTGGCCCTCAATGTCAGACGAGGGCGACCGCGCATGAATGCCCAGCGTGTCTTCACGGTACTCGGAGAGTTTATGAGTGTCCGATATTGGCTGTTCCGTCCCGTTGGATAATCGGGCTCGTCGGAAATTCAGACACGGAGTTCTGCCACACCCACAGGGTCGATCGCGGCGCACTCTGGATGCAGCTATAGAATGTAGTATATCGTCCTTGGGGCGGGCAAAGTGCGCTGCGATGTTAGCGCCGTCGGCTGGGTTTAACTGTAAGAGGAGAGTATATGAAGCTATAGCGGACTGGGTCGGAAAGGTCGCCCTCCGTTAGGGAGCCATTCATCCCACCCCATTGATCTTTTAGATCAATAAAGTTCCTCCAATCTAATCCAATCCAGAGTAGTCCGATCAGAACAGGTTACCTTGTGCATTGAACAAAAGATGACTTTTCCGACTAGAAAACGCAATTCATTCAATTCAAATAAGAATCAGTATAATTTATGAGAGAGTGAAAGACGCGGTGAGAAGGGTTCAACTTGCCTGGCTGTGCGCACGCTTACCACCGCCGCTCCTTGGCTGGCAGAGTTTATACACGGAGCTAAGGCGCAGTTAGCGCCCGTGGTTTGGTGCCAGCAATCCGATTTTTGTGAAAATATTCGCCAACTGCGTGCATGCGTGTGCTCATTCTAGTCGGCGTTGCACGTAATCGTCAGACAGACAGCGTTCACGTCTCCTTCCAAGTGTTGGCGGTCCCCCGAGGCAGGCGCACACATTTTCGTCGGACGCTGCTATTTCTTCCCTGTGGCCCAAATACTCGCCGGCATTATTCCAAGCCCTGTTCATCCGTCAGCACAACGCGTTCTTCTTCTCCTTACCACCCAATGACAGTCTGCTGCGTAGGTCCGCGCGAGCATCACGATTTGACAAGTTTGTGTTAACTGTTTCCAGTATGCGGTGCCGACGGAACGCGATCAAGTACCGTATACGCGATGTGCTCATTTTGTCCCTGTTTTATTTTGCGTATTCTTTCCGTTGGGTTCTTTTTCTCATTGGCACCACGATATTTTACACGTCGGTACTCGGACGTTTATCGAGATTTGCAACTTATAGGCATGCATTTTGGTCGGCGCCTTTACATATGTAAGCGCAGAGAATACATAGCAGGCGACAGCGTGCTGTCTGAGGCCGAATTCATTCACGGTCCTTATCTATCTACAGATTTCTCATCGGCGAACTGCATAACTGTAAACCGTCTATAAACCCATCTATAAAACTGCCTTCCCTGCCCCTGCATGTCCAGCATTCTCGGACAAACATTTCGAAAATTGGAAAATTGTAGGACACTGTTATGGAAATATTGAAGGTAATGGCCCATTCTTCTCATATAGTCCTTCTTTTAAAGCGTTTCCGTCGATCGTATCGAACAGTTAAGACTGCCATAGAAAACCAGTGGGGAACGCTTTTGATGATAGCAAAATTGTCAATAGAACAAAAAATGCAAGACTGCCGTCGCGTGGTCTGTGGATATACAGATTGTTATAGTGAAATCTTACATTAGATGCAAAACTTGCGTTCGTAAACGGTTTCCCGTTCAAAAATGATTTTGTCCAGAATTGTTGAATACTTCTGTCTCCATTTGATAAACATGTGTCGGGAACGCAAGGGCAAAGGCATTCAGTCGAAAGTATTGCCATACTTAAAGACCTCGTGCTTAACCCTTTCAGACGCCACTTATTATTTCGAATAAAAATATATATTCTTCTACCTTTCTTCAGCCTTGACAGTCGAATTTTTTAAAACTTATCTGAGGCAAAACTAGAGCAAATAATTTTTCAAAGCCACCAAGAAAATTTTGTGCCAAGTGTCAAAATGGTTCGAAATTGTAACATTGAATTACCAGGATTTGTCGGAAAAATAACCGAGGGATATTGTGGGATCATGTCCCTTTTGGAAGTGTGCATGAAGACAGAAATATTGAAAAATAAAAATTTGCAAAAACCTGTGTGAAAATGGCGGAGGACGTGAAACCGAGCTGATTTTTTTAGTTTTAGAAATATTATTAACTGCATTCGCCAGTTGGAGTGAAAAGGCGCCTTATTTGCGCTATGAAGAGTGCTAAAGTTGTCTGAAAATAATAAAAAAAGAAGCCAATGCTGGGTGTAGCAAAAGCTGCGACTTCACTATGTACACAAGTGAAGGCACGTGGTGTGCCGGGTTTTTCTCAGACGGCGGTCATTTAGTGCTTTGGATGCATTTGTTCTTTAAAATACATAGTAGTATTCATTACGAAGTTCGTCAGGCATTCTTGTGTTCAAAGTTCATATCTGCCCGAACGAATGGTAACACCCGCGAGTTATTCCCAATTTGCGCAGACTTATGAAGGTCACCGATTAGGGGCCTGTCGAGGTTTCTCGAGCGCAGCCGATGAAGCTTCAGCTGCCCAACGTTTGCGCCATCATGCAGGCATCTCCCCTCGCGCTCATTCATCCAAATCAAAATCGCCATCAACGAGTTTAATTGACCTGCGAGACAGTGCATTTGAATCGAGCGGCATCACCAGACCATGGGTGGCGATGACGGTCATCCTCGCCGCCATCACATGTGCATGTACAGGCGGGAATTGCGCGCGCCCGAGAGCAAATTGGCAGGACACTGTTCAAACGTGATGGCGGAACAATAAGACAGCGGCGGCAGACGAGCGCAGACTTCGTGCCCAGCGCTGAATGACAACTGAGAGACTTGATTGAAGGCTCTTCCGCCTTGGCCATCAGCCACAGCTGACGTACCCGGCGCAAAACAACGGGGCCAAACAAAGCAGGCCAAATAAATAAATACAGATTTTAAGATCTGATAGAAACGCAGCCCTATAAAGCACAGGCGGAGGCAAGCACTAGCGAAATGGATTCTGTGGCTGGTGACGCCAGTACACGGTGGTGTGGGTAGTTGTTTAGCGCGCATTCGCCAAGCCGACGGTGTGCGCGTACCCGCTCCGCATTTCGCCATGAGCCAAACAGTAAAGACATACTGAACCGCGTAAACAACAAAGAGCGCAGGCGACAAGCCTCGTCCTGTAGTGCATCAATACCTTCGAAGCAGTTCGCGCCCACTTCGGTTCCGTTGCTTACAAACCACGAAGAAAATTTCGTTGCAGGAACATTTCGCTGCTTGTTCTTCGGGGAACTGTTATTTCTTCAAGGCCAGTGCGCGCGACGACGGGTGCTCGATTTAGCGCTTCACGTTGGTTTGTAGAAGAAATGGCCCAGCCTGACTCAGATCACGTGGCGGCGGTTTTCGTTGCCAAAGATAGAAGTCCTTCTGGGCGGTACTTTGGACACCCATCTCGTGGAGGCCACGAGTACACCTTTACCAGCCGAGGAAACAATAACTGACGTTTACCCGCTCTTAGCGGTGAACTGAATACGAGCAGCGCTTCTGTTCCATAACATCCCTACCCCTTCTTTGTTACACAAAAACCCAATTATAACCATCACAGATCCCGTGCACGGCGGCAGCCAGAGAGTATAGCGACCTCGAAGGGGCCGAAGCGCAAATTCCTCGCTCCAAAAATTTCGTCGACGTCCTACATGTCGTGCTTTTAATCCAAGCGACTCTGCGTATTCAGAGCGTCTTCCAACGACCTCACCCTCTCTTTCCATCTGCGCACCAGAGTGGCAGGTGACCTTGACAAGGTCGGGGTCGCGCTGCCTGCCCTGACCGTGACCGCCAGGCCCCGAGCAGCTGCCTCCCTCGGCGACGAGACGAGGCCGGGACACGCAAACGCGGCCAGTCTTCCCGCGCCTGGATGCACCGGCAGGCAGAAAGCTCCGCGTCACGCGCGAATGAACGAGCCGCCAGCTTTTCTGCGACGCAAGGCGCCGGCTGGCGACGCCGGGTATGCGCGACGCGTGCAGAGTGTGCCGACGGGCTGGTTCGCGGCGCACTTCACGATGATGCGGCGAAACACGGGCAGAGCTAGAGACGAATGACTGACAGCTGCATTTCTATTCACGACTGCGTCAATTAACGCGGCCTTTTACAGAGAAAGTTCACTCTTTCCATCCTCCCGTCGAATTGAAGGAGTGAAAGAGCACGGGCGCATTTCGCCTCCACCGAAACGCGGCCGCCGCGGTCAGTTTCGAACCCAGGTACTCCAGCTCAGTAGCCGAGCGCTCCAACCACTGAACTACCGTGCAGGGCGTAGGCCAATGGTACTGCCGATGGTACTGCCAGACTAACACATCATTTGCAGGCGCATTCCACAGAGCTGCGGGCTTCCAAAGCGTCGGGTCTTTCCTCTCGGAACCGCTATATGCCTGAAATGTTGCATAAAAGAGTTTCAAAAAAGATTAAGCAGACAACGGAATGTAAAGAGGTGCTCTTTATGACATATATGACGGAAGCCAACAGTCACGGAAAGCAAGGAGCGCAAGCCTCGGCAAGCCGCGGCACCTCTTTCTTTTTTCACTCCCACCTTCCTGTCTGCTCCCACCGGCGCTGTCCTGCGTGTTTCCTTTCGCAGCTGTGGCTGCGGTTAAGGTGCGCAGATTGGAGGATCCTACACGCAGGCTGATGCTATTCGAATAGTACAGGCGTGGCCCCACTTGGATAGCAAAGGCTGCGAAAATATTCCAATCGTGCCTCGGTACCGTGAGAGGCGGTTCGCGCACGCTCAATCACGAATATTTTTTCCTCTCCCTACCCACTCACGCTCACACTCTCAAGTTTCGTTCATGACTCAAATATCTGAGTGTGAGGGCACTTATGAGTACACCTACCGGCCATTTTACCTAAAAAAAAAAAAAACGCAGCGTCCACAAGTTTCTGGGTTGCCCTGTATTACCTCGTTGTAACTATAGACGTATGCTGAGAAATAATGGGTATAACAAAACAAGCAGCTAATACTAGCAGAAAGAGGTTATCAGGGGTGGTTTTAAGGGGAGGGGGGGACGGCAGGTTTCTCATTATCTTACGTGGAAAAATCATGCTGAATCCCATTTTTTTTTCGACGGAAAAAAGTCCCCAGAGAGAGAGAGAGAGAAATGGACGGCAAGGCAGGGAGGTTAACCAGGCGATGCCCAGTTGGCTACCCTACACTTGGGGAGGGGAACAAAGGGGAAAAAAGGAAAAAGAGCGGCAATGAAACGAGTTTTCTAAGTGTCCAGCGACCACTATGTCATGGGGACAGAGGGCGCGCACTGAAAACTTAAAGATTATAGACGGGAATACAACCCCGAGTCCATCTCAGGAGCGCTTTCACCGCTTTCCTTTGTGAGGAAGGTTGTGTCCAAGGCCCCAGAACGTTGGATTCTGTTAAAGGACGCTAGTCCAAGCGGTACAGAGTAGCAATTAGGAAACCGCGCTCTCGCTCAAAATGAGGGCAGTCACAGAGGAGGTGTCCGATCGTTTCATCACAACCGCACTGGTCACACGCTGGAGAGTCTTCCATTGCGATGAGATGGGAATAAGCGTTTGTGAACGTCACTCCCAGCCACTCAGGCGGCACAACAGCGTAGTATCACCGCGGGGGAGGCCGAATGGTATTTGATGTTGAAGCAAGAGGTTGAAGTGGTGCGAGCGGGGTGTCCAACCTCCAGGGGCAGACCACGACGTTACAGTCAGGTTTCGAGCGAGCAGTTGAAGGTGCCTTGCTGCGTCAGCTCTTGTCAGTGGTATGCGGACAGTGTTAGTTGTATCGTGAGCCGATCGAGCAGCATCGTCAGCTAAGGCGTTACCAACAATGCCGCTATTGCCTGGTACCCTTTGGAAGATGATTTCATGATCTTGTTCGATTGCCTGGTGGTGCAGGTATCGTAAATCCGCTACAAGTTGCTCATGGTCGCTATGTCTCAAGGCGGATTGAAGACATTGTAGGGCAGCTTTTGAATCACAGAAAACAGCCCATTTTTGAGGTGATTGTTGTGAGATATACTGTACCGCCGCAAGAAGTGCGGCCAATTCTGCTCCAGTAGAGGTAGTCCGATGCGAAATTTGTTGGTGAATTTGAGTCTGTCGCGCAGGAACGACCACAGCGCAAGCAGAACTAGTAGAGGTTACTGATCCATCCGTATAGACGTGAGTACGATCCCAATATTCGAGGAGCATGGACAGTGTCAGTTGCTTGTCGATAAATTTGATTTCTTCGCTATCCCCGGAATAGCAAGGTGCACACATGGGAGCCGCATACACCACAGGGGAGAGGGAGGTAGTGCTGCCGGGGTGAACTGTTGTGGGATCGACGACTGTTGCGTTGTTATGTTATCACCTTTGCAAATGCAGAACGTGGTCTCTGCAGTGGCACAGGCGCAAGGTGATGCTGTGGAATCCTTGAAATATGACGTATGTGCATTCGCAAGCAGTCTAGGACAACATAAGTAGAGATCGGGTGGTCTTTGGCGAGTGCAATGCTACCCAGTGTTGATGCGCTGCGAGGGAGACCTAGGCATGCGCGAAGGGCCTGACCGTGCACTGTCTGGAGGGCACGCATGTTAGTCTTGCACGTGTTATAGAGTACAGGTGTACTGTACCGCAAGCATCCCACAAATAGAGCTCTGCACAACTCCAGCATTGACTGGACCGACGAGCCCCATGATTTTCTACCCAGAAATTGGAGTAAATGAGCGATAGATGCTAGCTTTTTTTTCAGTAGAGTGCAATGCGGGCTCCATGATAAGTTGCGGTCGATTAGGATCCCTAGGAAACGATAAGATTTGCAGTAAGAGTGCTCCAGCCTGCCAGTGAGGGCTTTTTTGCTCGTCTCCTCCATATGTTTTCGAAATACCGTCCAGTCGATTCGCGCGAGTTGTGCTGGGGTGGACGCACCAAGGCCGTTTATTTTGAGGTAGGTAGGAATGTGGTCACTTCCATGGGTCTCCACATCACAAAACCAGCGAACACTCCGATGCAACGACCTTGAAACTAATGTCAGGTCCAGGCAGCTGCTGTAGTAACAGCCGCGCAGGTATGTCGGACTGCCGTCATTCATAACATAGAGATCATTGTCGGAAGCAAATAACGCCAGATGCCTTCCTTTGGCGTTAATTTTGGAGCTTCCCCATAGCAAATGGTGGGAGTTAAAATCGCCAGTAATGATCCAAGGAGCACACATTTCTTCCATGATGGCCTTCAGCCTTTCGCAGTCTAATTGAGAGGAGGGTGACACATATGCTGCAATCAGTGTGAATTCTAGCGTTTTTGTCTTGATTAAGAAACACGCGTATTGATTGTCATTGCGAGGTGGAAATGGGCAGCAAACATACGTCATGTCAGTGCGGAGGTATACCAAGACTTGGCTGCGCTCCCCGCATGTAGGGGCGAAGAAAGATTCGTACCCGGAGAGCCTGATTGCTTCTCATAATTTGGGCTCGCAGATTATCTCTTGCGTTCCATTGGAATATCGTGGCGCCTCTGACTTCCTCACGAAAGGTGGGAAGGTGGCCAGCCATTATGGTTTAAAGTCCCTGAAGTGCTGGACCCCTAGTAAAACGCTTCGAGCAGTTGGGGATTGCAGAGCCTGTAGGAGAGGCCGAATTGCGTTGACCACGGTCTTTAAAATCACGAGGGTTTGGCGGTCCTGCTTCGGGAGTCCGTCCGCAGCGGCCGACGTGCTCAGCGATGGGAGCTTTCGTGGAGGGGCCTCAGGAGGACATAATGGCGGAAGCGCTGGCCAAGGATCGGAACCTGATGACATCTGGCCACCCTTGTCCACAGAGGGCGGACGGAGCACACTGGGGCGAGGTGGAACAAGAGGTGGAGGAGGGTGAGGCGCCAACAGAGCGTCGTTGCGGCTGTCATTGGCAGCAGCATGTCTGGATTTCCTCCTGCGTCGGGCACGTCTCTTGTGAACGATCGCGGCGGCTTCGCGGTGCGTCGAGTTGTCTAGGACCATTTGTCTTAGGACAGTACGCACTTCTTTTAGCCGCGGGCAGTCTCTAGATGAGGCGTCATGGGGACCGTTGCAGTTTGAACACCTGAGAATTTGTACTGTTCATGTCTCAGTATCATGAGGTTCAGCACAACTGGAACACACACTCGCGTTGCCGCAGACTCCGCTGACATGGCCCAGTTTCATACAATTAGTGCATTGTAGGGGCTTTGGTATGAATGGCCGTACTGCGTGACGAAAATGGCCTACCTTCACATGTGACGGAAGGCTGTCGCCTTTGAAGACAATCTTCACACAGCGAGATTTCCCAAGACGTGAAACTCGGAGAATCACGGTGCCTTCGTTTCCTGGCTTCACAAGTATGGGCAGATCTTCTTGCGTGATCGTCTCATCGACGTCATAGATGACGCCAGAAGAAACGTCCTCGTCGAGCGGGATAACTGTACGGACCGACATGCCTCCGAGTTCAGTGATGGCCCGCAGTGATTCGAGCGCTGGCGCATGATGGACGTCAACAGCAACAACGTTTTTGCGCGAGTTCACGCGAACGTCTTTAATTTCGTTCGGCACAAGAGCCTCATGTTGAACTGAGGCAGCTTGCCTCTTAAGCCGCCTCATGTTGTGGGATCGATGGGCAGGCAGAATGAGAATAGTATGCTTCGATAATTGGCCAGGACTGGCTCGATGAAGAGCTGGCTCTTAATAGTTTTCTTTTGGTCCCGCGGCTGAGGTATGTCTCAAATTCGCCTTCACTACTGTCCTCGCTGAAGTACTCTATGGTATCCTCGCTGTCGGAATCACTCGGAAGGCTGCAACGCTTCCTCGAAGAACTCGAGGAAGGAGCCGGCAGTCTGGTCGGATGCCTAGGAGGATCCACATCCATCGCCGTATGACGGGGCGGCGTCCCTGCTCATTTTCTGCTACATCCGCGCGTTGTATTCCTAACGCACTTCGCGACGCGCGAGCAAATTCAACTGAGACGCCTTGAATTACTACTACAGCGATCCAAGCAGTTGTCTCGCGAGGAATGCCGCTGCTCGCGCGACTCGGCGCCTTCCCGCGGCGGGAGAGAGCGAGAGAACGTCACTCACGTCGCGGAGGCGTTGGCGACTCCATTTCCCAGAGCTTTTGCATAAAAAGCGCATTCGGCGGTGTATCCACTTGCGCCGCAGACACCGTTCCGCAATTGTTTCTGCAGATCTTGATATTGGGAAAGTTTCACCAATCCCACAAAAGGGCAACCGCTGTGACGGAGTTGTTATGCTGTGATGTCAAGGAAGAAGACAGTCGGGCTAGTTGGTGCTTTTGATTGACTGCTTGCGACATGGTAACTAGCGCTACAAAACACAAGGAACAACGAAAAGGTACTGACGTGACACACGCTAGCGTGTGTCCCATCGGTATATTTTCGTTCTCCCTTGTGTGAGCACTATACCGTGTCTTAGCCAGTTGTCAGGTGACGGCGCCGCCGAGACGGTTGGCTGCCACAAAATTTCCCCTTCAAGGAGTTTTTTAAGACTGGGCGCCAGCTCCAGTGACCCTCCCACTTTGCACTCCGCATTTGTAAGTGCGTCCGTGGTTGAGTTTACTGTAAGTGCAGCGCGTTGTTTTCACATTTCGAGTGGAGGGCGCTTGAAGCCTGCAAATATGCCTAACCCGCAGTGGTTGGCCTGAATGCTCTCTGGCCCGAAACATGTTTGGAGGACGAACAGGGACGCGGCAAGTGGAGTCGTCATTAAGAAACGATGGGCAGCCACTCAATCTGCACATCGTCCGAACACTCTCGTGCCCGCTTGTCGGTATGTGGCCTCCTTTCCTGGATCCGCTCGACGCCGCTGTCCAGGACGAGATCTGACGCGCGCGCCTCTGCCAACACCGTGGGATGCCGTATACTTGAGGAACGCCCGAATCCTCGCAACGATTTCGACTGCACGAACTGTACGTCAAAAGCACATAGACTGCAAGATCGAGGATTGCTTCCAACGTGCAAAAGAAAAAGCACTTCGACAACGAAAGCAGTGTAAAATGTGTGCAAACGTGGGAGGCGAGTTCGGTGGGCGCTGCAGGCGACATCGTTCGACATGGCTGTCACCAGTACGCTTCGCGTTGCGTGTTTGCCCACTTCATGGCTGCATCGATGGCTGGTACGCCGTGCTCCAAAAGCCTCTCGGTAAACATATGTTAGCGCGTGTTACCCGCAGATGGTTCGCGCTATATTGAATGCCGTAATCACTGGTGCACCGCGTGGAGTTCACTCGTTTCCAAAAGTACTGCTTCGGGACAGGAGCTCAAAGAAGCGAGATTTTCCCTCGCCAACGGGAAGGGTCTCATCTCCGGCTGGGCGTCGCGGGCGGCGCTGCAGAATCGCCGTGTATGGGGTGCCTTGATGTCCGCGCGCCTCCGCTGGCCATAGAGGCACCCTAGCCGCATATATGTAAGAACGACAGCGCCTTTGTCATTCGCCTTCATCGCCTTGTGGCCGCGCTGTTCTTTTTTTATGTGTGTATTGTGCGTCGATGTTCAGGCGCTGGCATAAAGGCACCCTATAACCGCGCATGGTCGCGCAGTATGCGGGCAACGCGTGGGCCATCCCGATGTGTAGCCCTTGCGAGGCGCGTCAGCCGTGCGCATCAGCCCATTGATGCTGCAGTCACGCTCTTTAACAACCGCGCATCCTTGCTCACATATGCATGCCGCCGGATCTCGGCCAGCTGTTGGCGCTCTTGCGCCGCGTTACGGCGCCCATACGTGCTTCCGGCGGCTCCTTCGCTTTTGCCGGCGCCGTCACTCGGCATCGAGGCGGCCCACATAAACAGAGCCGCATCCGCTGCGCAGCTGGACCGCGGCGCGCGCGGAGCAGGGCTCCTGCGTAGCTGCGGTTCGCAAGGGCGAAAAAAGGCCGACAGCGGGCGTAACGAAACCGCACCGCAGTATACATGCCAGTATCTCATGGCGACGCCTCCTTCTGTCACTTTCGTGCTTCAGGTCGGCACTCAGCTACTCCATCCCACTGTTAACTGTGCACGTATACAGAGAGAGAAATAAGAGAAAAGAAGGGCAGCGAGGTTACCCAGATTGGGCTTACAACCCTGCGCTGGGACTGGACGGAACAAGGAAGAAGCGCAGTGCACAGCCGAAGGCGGTGGGTCAGGCAACCCGCCTTGAGAAGCCGCACGAATGCGTGCGTATCTATCCACGTGACCGGACATGCAATGGTCAAGATGTCAGAGTATACTGACCGGCCATCGAGACATGCCGATGTTGTGGAGAGTGACTGCCTTTACGAGCACTGTCGTGGCCGGTGTTGAAAAAACACTCTTCTCTTTTTTCGCCATTCTTCTTGAGTTAGGATGCATTGTGATGCGGTGAGACGCAGGCAAGGTGCCGAACGTAGTCGTAATGATTTGCGCATATTTCTGAATGTAGATTGCTGGCTGCTCCCATCCCAAATTGATACACGTTCGTTTCGGTACAACCGGAATATCGCAGCAAGTACTGCGCCGCGTTTAAAATTTGAGCATTCGCACCATCAGCGGTGCACAGGCATGCAACCTGTACGCAGACTGCTTGCTTATTGGAGTTCATGCGAAATCCCCTCGGCGGAGATTTCAACCTCCAAACGTACAATGGAGTGACTTACAGTCGACTTTTAGCATCACATCTCTCTTCAACGCTGCCTTTCGTGAATTCATTCACGCCCATTCACTGTCTCAGTTTGTAAACACGCCAGCAAGACTTGGATCCAGGAGTGCAAATATATTAGGTCTACGTTCTTCGAGTGATCGTGATCTTGTGTCTTCAGTTATAGTCCCCGGCATAAGTCACCACTAATTGGGTATAGCAAAATTATCCTGCGCTGCAACGCGTCGCCTGATTTCTCAAACGGCGAAAGTTCTCTATTACGAACAATGTGTCTTTTACTCTATTTCGCATGAATGATGTCTTTTCCCAGAAATCCAATCGATTGCTCATCCCTTCATATAAACTCAGCTTAGTATCTTTTCAGAGCAAAATTATTATCCTTAACCCATGGGCGTTCATACTGTCATGTCATTTCGGCAAAGGTTTGATAAACAAATAACGTCTATTCCATTAGCCTCTAATTATTCTTATCGCGTTGTTTTGTTACCAAAGCATTAGGTACATCTTGGTTCGTCCTTTTATTTCTGTTTTCAGGTGATTTCTTATGTACTGCTGCGCTTGAGCCTTAAATGTGCGCAATGTTCCTTTTTTTTGAGCTGCTGGAAAACGAGCATTATTGAACTGCCAGTGTGTGTGGGCCGCCGCGGTGGCTCAGTGGCTATGGTGCTCGGCTGCTGGCCCGAAAGACGCGGGTTCGATCCCGGCCGCGGCGGCTGAATTTCTTTGGAGGAGAAATTCGAGGCCCGTGTACTGTGCGATGTCAGTGCACGTTAAAGAACACCAGGTGGTCGAAATTTCCGGAGCCCTCCACTACGGCGTCTCTCATAGCCTTAGTCGCTTTGGGACGTTAAACCCCATAAACCAACCAACCAACCAGCCAGTGTGTGTGTGTGTGTGTGTGTGTGTGTGTGTGTGTGTGTGTGTGTGTGTGTGTGTGTGTGTGTGTGTGTGTGTGTGTGTGTGTGTGTGTGTGTGTGTGTGTGTGTGTGTGTGTGTGTGTGTGTGTGTGTGTGTGTGTGTGTGTGTGTGTGTGTGTGTGTGTGTGTGTGTGTGTGTGTGTGTGTGTGTGTGTGTGTGTGTGTGTGTGTGTGTGTGTGTGTGTGTGTGTGTGTGTGTGTGTGTGTGTGTGTGTGTGTGTGTGTGTGTGTGTGTGTGTGTGTGTGTGTGTGTGTGTGTGTGTGTGTGTGTGTGTGTGTGTGTGTGTGTGTGTGTGTGTGTGTGTGTGTGTGTGTGTGTGTGTGTGTGTGTGTGTGTGTGTGTGTGTGTGTGTGTGTGTGTGTGTGTGTGTGTGTGTGTGTGTGTGTGTGTGTGTGTGTGTGTGTGTGTGTGTGTGTGTGTGTGTGTGTGTGTGTGTGTGTGTGTGTGTGTGTGTGTGTGTGTGTGTGTGTGTGTGTGTGTGTGTGTGTGTGTGTGTGTGTGTGTGTGTGTGTGTGTGTGTGTGTGTGTGTGTGTGTGTGCGCGCGCGCGCGCGCGTGCGTGCGTGCGTGCGTGCGTGCGTGCGTGCGTGCGTGCGTGCGTGCGTGTGGGGGGGTGTTTTCTACTTCAATCCCTCCGCGCACGGTGTCAGATAGCGGCCCAAGAGTGGGCTCGAGCGAAGAGAGAGACCCACTGCGTGGTTCTAGCACCGAGCCGAAAGGGATTAGGTCTGCTCTTGCCGCGCTCGTGCACTCTCCCTCCGAGAGAATGAGCGACAGTCGTAGTACACGTATTCATTACAGAGACAACTAATGGTGTCTTCGACTGGTCGCTCCCACGATCCGGTTCGGATTTGGCAACGTGAGAGCCGCTCTAGCTCCGAGCGCACAGCGAGACCGGTCAAGCCGAATGGTCAGCAAGTTTTCAGAGCGAAAGCGCAAGGAGGAGGGAAAGGACCTAACTTCCGGAATCGCCACACCGCAGTGGCGCTGCCGCTGCGGCTGGTCTCAACGACAGCAATCACACAGTCTGCACCGCCCACGCCGCCGTCGCCGCTGAACCTGTATCGCTGCCCCAGCAGTTCTTCGTCTCCGGCTCGCGTCGAAAAAAATAAAATAAAAAATTAGTGTCCCGTTGTACCACTCTGGATATGCCGCGGCAGCCCCCAGATGTGACAGCAACACAGACGGCGTACCCAGCTTAATCATTTGTCTGCTTTTCGACATTTCCCCTCACAGAGCCACACAGCAGGGACGTTTTAACTGCGTCTAATACCTAAAACGCCAAAACTTGCTTCTACGGATGCGTAAGAATGCCTCGCCAGACCGGTCGTGATGTGCCCTGGCTATGGTGGCCACCATACCCTGGCTTCGCATCCGTCTCCGCGAAACGGCGGAAGTGGCTCTGTCACGTGAGCACATTTCGGGGCCGCTCCGACTTTTTTCTCGGAGCGCCTCAGAGCGCTCTGAGCTGGAGGCGGGCGCTCTGAAAGAACCAGCCGAATGTAGTCAGAGCGCTTGATTTCGACCAGCCGAACGTGCGGCTGCATCTCAGAGCGCTCTAGAGTGATCTGAAACGACCAGTCGAAGACACCATAAGATGCAAGCACAAGCGCCGTATTACACTCCTTCAGCTAATACGCACCTGTTGTCAACCGCAAGCCCACAGCGGGCGGCAGCAGATGCGTACGCGGATAACGGTTGGCGGGCGCAGACCAGTGTGGCTGGAACACTCTAGAGCGAACCGCTGCTGATTCGGGTCAGCGGCGGCGGTTGGTTACTCGGCGCGTTTCGCTGTGCGCTGTTCCACAAGGGAAGGGCGCGAGGCTCGTGATGTCAGAGACCTGTACGCGAATGCCCGTCGACAAAGGCCTCGAGGACAGCGAATCACGGTCGCTCACGTGCCTTGCCGCTTCATTCGCCTGTCTCGAACTCCTCGCGACCGGGGCCGGAGCCTGCACAGCTTTGTGGCTACGTCACGCCCCCGCGGCCCAATGTGGGGACCACGTAGCGTGACACCACTAAGCGCGGCCCAGCGCATGTATGTATGTATGTATGTATGTATGTATGTATGTATGTATGTATGTATGTATGTATGTATGTATGTATGCATGTATGTATGTATGTATGTATGTATGTATGTATGTATGTATGTATGCATGCATGCATGCATGCATGTATGTATGTATGTATGTATGTATGTATGTATGTATGTATGTATATGTATGTATGTATGTATGTATGTATGTAATGAATGCATGCATGTATGTATGTAATGGATGGTTGGATATATGCTGATTCTTGTCTTTCTATATTCCCCTCCCCCATACAACACACCCCTCCGGGCGCTGTAGGTATTGTAAATAAATAAATAAATAAATAAATAAATGTGACGGTCGACCACAGATTGCGTATACCGCCATTTGACTTGCAAACAGCAGCGAAACAGACGCCGGCGATTTCGCTTTCGCATGTCGGCATGCCACATAAGGGACTCTGCTGCAGCATATGCAGTCCAGTCGTATCGTTTGGTCAGTGCCGTGACTGACGTGCACGTATTGGGGCGCAGGTGAGCCAGATGAGCCTGGGCCGGTACGTGACGGCGTCTGCGCTGGGCCTGGTGCCGACGCAGGTCATCAATGTGTACCTGGGAACCACGGTGCGCTCCATGGAGGAAGTGCTCGACGACGACGCCACTGCCGCTGCCGGATACGCAGTGCTGCTCGCACAGGTATGCGCCGACTTCCCTGTCGGCCCGAGGCTGACTGCCGCTGTGTGCAGGTGGTGCTCAGCGTGGTGCTTATGAGCCTGATCGTGCGCAAGGCCCGCCAGGAGCTTCGTGAAGCCGTCCTGTCGTCGGGCTGTTCATCGCGGGCCTCCCTGGACACCGCCTTCTGCCCGCATTTTCCGTGGGTTCCCGTCGCGCCGCAGCCCGCGTGGCCGCACCGGCCGCCCGCCGTCTGACCGCGCAGCCGCCGCTGTGCTGCGCTTTCGAGTGGCATCGAGAACGCTGGCCATTCGGGGCAGGGGTCGACCGCCACAGGGGTTACACGTGTCGCGGTTCCACGTCTATAGCAAGCACGGAAGGCGGTGTTGCGCGGACAGTGCGTGAGGTACGCTGTCCCTCCTTCCCCGACCCTTGTGACGGCTGACGAAGACAGCTGAAAAAGATAACACACATAAAAGGTCGCGATGCTGATACACCCTGAGGCCACTTCTCGCCGGCGTTTTATAAGGTACGGACAAGCGGCTGGGCTGTACACCTAAAACTGAAATCGCTGCTTGAAATCGTGCCCGTAAACGGTCTGTGGACGAGTGGTTGTAGTTGAAGGAAGATTTGAAGAACGCAATGTGGCGCGGATATAGGCGGTAGCGTAGCGTAGCGTGAAAAATCTCTGTCCGGGAGGGGGCGTCCTGCGCTTGAAGTTGGGTTAACGGCGGACCACAGTAAGGCCGATCACATATATGGGGATAGGAGGGCCTCAGCACTGTTAGCCAATCCCGGATAGCCACACCTGGCTACGCTCCTGGTAATCTGATGTCCCCTTTCCAGGGGCCCGCTGAGGCGCCCAGCTGTAGATGCTCTCCCTTTTCATTCGTCCAGCTGGCGGAAACACTGCTGAAGATTTGTTTCGAAAAAGAGAGTATTCAGGGCGGCCACCTTGTCGTGACCACATTTCCACCAAAAATGGAATGGCACACCCCTCCGTCTTCTGCTCGCATAGCGGAGCAGCTTATTTCTTTGAGCACACAGCCGCCACGGTGGCTCAGTGGTTATGGTGCTCGGCTGCTGACCCGAAAGACGCGGGTTCGATCCCGGCCGCGGCGGTTGAATTTCTTTGGAGGAGAAATTCTAGAGGCCCGTGTGCTGTGCGATGTCAGTGCACGTTAAAGAACCCCAGGTGGTCGAAATTTCCGGAGCCCTCCACTACGGCGTCTCTCATAGCCTTAGTCGCTTTGGGACGTTAAACCCCATAAACCATAAATCATAAACCATCTTTGAGCACAGGCTGTGGTTGCTTGGCGTGGCCACTCCCATAGGGAAGCTGCTGCAGCCCTGGCTGCTACGCACTTTTCCAACAAGGGCTGCCTGGGCGTCGCCATATTGCCTCTTGGGCGCCTGACGTAAGCACAGTGAAAGCGGCAGCGCAACGGATTTGCAACAGCCCAGAGAGGAAGCATTGCGGCTTTCTCCTCGCCCGATGGAAACGCGGTCCGAGCCGGAGAACTCCGCTTGTGCCTTGCACGTGGCGCCAAGATCGACGTATCGTAAGCCGTGACATGTACGGGGCTAAGCAGATTACATGAGTGTGAAGCTTCTTCATCCGTACAACAGAGCTGCGCTGGTCAAGGCGGTCCGAACAGTATACATTCGTGTCGACGTATCCAACTTACAGGAGGGGCGATACTAGGGTTTTTCGTCGGCGTGGGGTTTAACTCTCATGTGTACAACGAACTGCGCACACCTGCTTTTTCCACAAGCTTCACAGGCGGTCTGTATCGTCGGCACCTAAAGCCTCCTTCTGCACGCGTGTTCTCGGAGCGCGAATGATCCGACTGGACGTCGTCTTTGGCCTGCAGAGTGCGCATCTACTGTAAGGGGCAGTCTTTTAGTGATGCCAGTCTCGTATAGGTTCTTTTTTTTTTTACGAGAAGTGGACCGATGACGAGAGTATGGCGAATTACTTTTCCGCCCGTGAATGAATGTTTTGCTGTCCAAGTGTGATGGAATGTCGCATTGTGGGAGCCGCTCCTCGAGACACGGCTCTTTTGTTTTGTTCAACACTGCAATAAATATTTGTACATTTTTTCCATGGTACAGTTTCTCACGCTTATTTGCGTCCGCTTCTTTCTTTCTCTCTTTTGTCGGACGCACGCAGCGCGAGAGCACAGTCCTTGCATGCTGGAGCGCTGAGCGACCGCATGAATTAATTAATTTTTTTTATTTATTTATTACAAATACCTCAAGGGCCCTCGGGTGAGGGCTTTACATGAGGGGTGGGCTAGCAACCTGGTGTTAATAACAGATTTTTTTCGATGGCTTTCTTGAAATGGTCCGGATTTGTATGAAGGATGGTACTTGTGGGAAGACTGTTCCAGTCACGCGCTGTTTGGATGAAGAAGGAATGAAGATGGGTCACGGTGCGAGCAGGAGGTGGGTAAACGGCATTTTGGTGGCTTGTGTGGGCTGAAGAACGATGAGCAGGCTAGATAGGACAGTTGTAAGAAAAGTTATGATACATTTTGTGGTACAAGCACAGCCTTGCAACTGTGCGACGTTGCTTGAGGTTAGGTAGGCATTCATTATTTTTGATGGAAGTAACACTGGTGGAGTATGAGTAGTTTGAGTAGATGAATCGAACGGCGCGATTTTGGGCAAGTTCAATACAGTTAGTTAGGTTAAGTTGAGCGGGGTCCCAGATTGCAGGTGCGTATTCTAACTTTGGCCGAATTAATGTTTAATAAGCTAGACGTAAATTACGACGAAGGTAGCTGAGAGTTTTGTGAGCATTGTTAATTAATTATTCCACCGCTGTCACCTGTGCATCAGTATAGCGGATTCAACCGTTGTGCTGTCTGGTGTAGACGCGGTGCGGGATATTTTACGATCCCGAGGCGTAGACTCCCCTTCTATACAAAGGGAAACACCACTGCAGCCGCGGTGGCTCAGTGGTGTTCGGCTGGTGGTGCTCGGTCCGCGGTGGTGCTCGGCTGCTGACCCGAAAGACGCGGGTTCGATCCCGGCCGCGGCGGTTGAATTTCTTTGGAGGAGAAATTTAGAGGCCCGTGTACTGTGCGATGTCAGTGCACGTTAAAGAACCCCAGGTGGTCGAAATTTCCGGAGCCCTCCACTATGGCGTCTCTCATAGCCTTAGTCGCTTTGGGACGTTAACCCCCATAAAACCAAACCAAACAAAGGGAAACACCAAATCCAAGGTGGAAACGGAGGGTGTTGTTATATTCCGGCGTGACCGAAGGAGGCTCAATATCGCCAGCCAATGGAAGGATCTTGACATTGGATCGTATGATTTTCTCGCCAGCGGGAAAATAATTTGATCCGGTCGAATTGTTTTTTTTTTTTTGTAGTGCGAGCTATTCCGCTGAGTCTGAAGGAGGGAATACCGAAACGCAGATCGTGGCAAGGTCCGGAAAAGTAATGAGGAAACCAGTTAGGTTTGGCATCGATGAGTGAAAAGTTCCTGTTATATTCTATGGTCGACAGCGCTGTGATGCGAGATGCTTGAGCTGTTTTCTCGCAAAAGCGATTATCGTTAGATGTTGGAAGTGTTGTCGCCATATAAATTCAGGAAATGCTGGAAGCGCCTTCGTACGTGCGGCGTGCCACCGTAGGCAGAAGCCGATCGGCGGCCATAGGAGTCGTGTGGCCATCTCTTGTCTGCGCGCGTCGTGTATACCTGGCAGGGCATAAGAGGAGTCTTCTATCCTCACCGCCGCGAGCATGGTCTTCTCTCTCCACTGAGCATGTACGGTGTAGGGCGGCGCCGCGACTGCTGCGGTATTCGCCACCGTGAAGAAGACACTAAGCTCTTGGCTCCCTTGTCCTCTTCTGGCTCTCTGCCTGCGGTACGGTCTTATGTGCGAAACTACTTTCTCGTTACGTGGGTCCTTGCCGCGTCTTGGGGCTAACTGAGCAACGTGACCTATCGGAATCACGCTCCTGCACCACAAGTATCCGGCTGGTGCACCATCCACAGAAGCCGTGCACGTCGCCTATCTTAAACCCTATCATTCGAGTTGGCCATGCAGTTTAGCACGCATTTGGCTGTGATTCTGCCGCGGGGGAAGGTGGGGGGTGAGGGTTCGGTACGCAGTCGCAAGACGACGAGGAGGTTCCGACGACGAAGACGTTGCAGCTAGTTCTGGTGCAGGTTTTTCACTGACCTAGGTTGCGGGATGTTGCGCCTGCCGCATATAGATAACTCCCTGTAATATTATTATAAGGTCAGGAGGTAGCCTCCGATGCATATTTTAAGCACGAAAGGCTTTTGGCTCCCGTTCATGGCAAACTCAGGCGAACATGGTTTGGGAACCGCGGTGATTAGTGGGCCAGCACGATGCCTAATCGCAGAGCGACCATTAAGTGACCTTTCCGAAACTTGCTTCCCGCATGTGATATGCAGCTTGGTGACCTAAGAGCGCATATACCATTCTGTTTTCCTTAAGCTCATTTGCTCGCTTTGCAAACCTCTCTGATTCTGAAGCACTGAAAGTGTTATCGACACGGTGCTTTTGCTTGCCACCATCTTAGCTTTGCAAGAAACGTTATGCATGTCAATATAGAGGCATAAGTACGACGTCCGCACACAAAATGACGCAGCATTTTGCTTTAATCATTTGAATATAGCAGGGGTCTCAAACACATGGGCCGCATGCACTCCAAGTTTCATCTTTTATTCCGAACGCTCGTGCCAGCTTCACGAGTCAGCTTCACCGCCAGATTTGTTTCCAACTGAAATCGGCCTAAATGTTAGTCCGCAGACAGCACTCATTCGTCAGCTGCGTTCAAGAGCGCACTAGCAGCGGCGCGCCAGACAACCCCCCCTCTCTCTCTCTTTCAGCCCTCCACGACCCTAAACCGAACAATGAACCCACTCACCACGACAATTAAGGGACCACCTCCTTCCCTCTTCTGCGTAGCCTTCGCTACAGAGCCGCAGAAAATTGCTCAGGAGCGGACAATTTACACACCAGAGTGTAAATATATATGGTGTGCAAACTGAGGCAGTAACTTCTACTTTTGCCTTTATTTCTGTGTCACTCACACTTCGCGCACTTTTACGTGGGAAGCTCCCAGACACCCTTAGAGCGTGTGGGGGTAGCGGTCTCGGACTCAAAGGAGATGTCCTCGACTCAGCGTGGCAAACTCAGCGGAGACCAGCTACCAAGTGACAAGAGGTTTTTTTGGGCGTTCGGTGCCCAGCTTTCGCTGGTCGCAAGCCAGAGAATGGGTCGGAGCCAAAGGTTCACAAACAAAACAAAGTTTATACAGCAATTGAGACGATACAGAGGGGTTCACAATCACTAGTACAGACACATACAAAGTGATTAACAGAACAATGCAACTCGTGCAAAGTTAAACTCGAGAGAGAATGCAATACAAGGCAATATTACACCTAAAGTGCACTAACACAAGATAGAGAGGTAAACAAACAAAACACAATTTGTTCACCGGGCACTGCGGCAGTCCGACGACCAGAGTTCCACGACGATGCCGTCCCGCAGACTGGCGAACGTTGCCTCGTTGGTCCGATGCTGGCCGAGTGGTGTTTTCCCGGGAGTCGAACGGGCGCGCTTCGATGAAGCTTAAACGGCGGTCCGGACTGACTTGACAGCGGTCAACGTCCTTCTTTTTGTGGGTTTCTACGTGGACACAGGCCACCACCCACCGCGGGTTCGAGCTTCGCGCGAGCCAAGGGCCCCGATCAGCCGTCACCACACACACACTGGGACACCGATGCGGTGCACTCAACCTCCGCTGGGAGGAGAGCGATTCGCCGCAAAGAAATAGGCCTCCCAGTTCACAAAGGAGACGTTTATTCACGTCGTCCTTCAGCAGGTACACACGCACTCGATAGTCACCCCGTCCCGGGGGCGCGCGAGGAGCAAGGCTCCGCTGCGCGCACGAAGCGACTCGAGCAATGTGCGCCGCTAGCACGCCGCTGCAGGAGAATGTCCCCGCGGCAGTGCTGTGATCTCTCTCTCGTGTCGACCGTTGGGCCGGTTGCGAGAGAGAGTGGGCATTCAACGCAAGGTACGCCTGTCAGAGGTCGCTGGACCCCGCTGGACAGGCTCGAGCCGCTGCAGATCAGAGGACACGTGCGGGCGAGCTCGAGTATATGCTGGTCCGAACGGCAAAGGCCGGCACGGACAAACAGTAACGTACGCACCTTACGCTGTCTCGGAGGGATCCCTCTCTCTGGGCCCCGCTCGGACGGTCGCGCGGCGCGCGGCCGCCCAAAGCGGGGTCCCGAATTCCCGCCAAAAGGCGCCAATGGCAAAGGCCCTTGGGGAGCCGGGGCGGAGCTGTGGCTAAATGACAGTGATTAGTCACCCAGCCGCCTCTCCACCGCCTGAGGCGGGAGCAAGGGAAAGAGGAGAAACAACGCGGGCGGCCGGCACAGCCGCGCAAAGGCGACGGCGCAAAGCCAGGATTCCCACATTTTATAGGCTCGCTCTCCCGTCTGTTTGTTGTTCGCGCCAAAGTAGGCGCGTACATACACGCAGTATTGGCAGTGCTGTCTCCCTTCCCTCTTCTCACTGGCCGCGCGTCCCCATTGGTCATAGGTCGGGGGTCGCATCTCGAAGTTTCGAGCGTATTCTGGCGTGGCGCCATCGTGGCGGCGTCGCCGACGTCCGAGTGCAGAGGAGGGGGACATGTCTTAGCGCACGCAAGGCTTCCCCCTCTTCCCCCGGTTAACAGTAGAAACGACTCGCACGTTCCAGAGAAATCGGCGTGGATGACTCATTCCTGCGGCGCACGCCGTGGCGGTGAGCGGTGGTGGAGGGGAGAGAGGCACGCGCTCGGCGGGGCTTTCCCTCTCTCCCGTTGGGCTCGCGCCGGCGAGACGCCGTGCGCGCAGCGGTTTTTCTTTGTTTGTTTCTAAAATGCGCCGAATTTTGTGATATTCTGACTGTAAGTCATTCTTGTACGAGGCGAAAGTATTGAGGTGATAATAAAAGGCATGGACGCGCATACACAAACGGCCTATAGATTCTATATAGACTTTTTGCAGGCTCTATTGCCATCCTTTCGACCTTTCCTTTTGTCGATTGAGTATAAAGTTCATACCACTTAATTTTCTTTTGTCAATAGACCATCTGTATACTAAAGTCCATAACAGCCTTGATTTCCTTTTGTCTATAGGCCGTGTATAGACTTCATTTAGGCTAAAGTCTATAACATTTTCAGTTTTTTTTTGTCTATAATCTATCGACTTCCTTTAGACACAAAATCTTACTAATTTGATTTCTTTTATCTATAGACAATCTACAGACTACTTTTAGGCCACAGTCAATAAAAATTTCAATTTCATTTTGTCTATAGACGCTAGACTTCCTTTAGACTGAAGACTAATAATTTCAATTATCTCTATACACGATCTATAGACTACCTTAGATCACTGTCTATAACAATTCCAGTTTTCTTTTGTCTATAGACAATATATAGACTGCCTTTAGGCTAAAGTCTATAAAAATTTCAATTTCTTTTAGTACAAAAGCGCAACTTCACAAGGTCAATTCAGCTCACCAAGTTTGTGTAAAGCTCGACTTTGGGGGTGACCTCGGCCAAACCAAAAATACAATAAATACTGCCGCGACTGGGAATCCAACCCGCGGCGGCGCGAACTGATCAGCTTCGCCGGCCACTGCACGAGAGCACTATATGCTATCACCGCAGCCGATCACGCCTCGTGTTTTTTTTGTTTTTTTTTAATGCGATGTTGATTGCCTCAGGGCATAAAACTGTACGTGATGATAGATGAGGATGCTTAAATAAATGAGAAAAGGTTCCCTGATCTAATGTAATCGAGCAGTGAACGATGATGAGGTCCTTGTGTCCAAGCGTTGTATGAAGCACTATTGTTCGGCGAAAGACCCGCTGCCGCCAGGTGCCGAATTCTTGTCGGCTTCACCGCCGGGCAAACCCACAGCAGGTGGTGAATGTTAGCCTGAAGATTTCGGTTCTTGCAAACCGGACACCCGGGGCGGGGATATAAACCTTTGAATTGCGGCCACTTTCGTGTCACGGCCGGAGTTAGGGCAACCCCGACCCGGATCCTCCGAAGCGCAACCTCCTCTGCATGGGTAAGACCACGG
This sequence comes from Amblyomma mixtum, assembly GCF_055824585.1. Classification (NCBI taxonomy): domain Eukaryota; kingdom Metazoa; phylum Arthropoda; class Arachnida; order Ixodida; family Ixodidae; genus Amblyomma; species Amblyomma mixtum. The sequence goes on along the minus strand of NC_143014.1, from coordinate 95,487,110 downwards.
GGGAGGGTTACCGCACACGGAGGGATCAGACTATATAGCCATCCTTTCGACCCTCCTTTTAACGCCTCGGGTTAAACTGCAACACACTCTCGTGCTGTGCATTGCACATCGTCGTCTTCATCAACCAATGCTACTGGAATAAAGAATGATCATGCGCCAACGCCAACGAAGATCTTGGTGCGGCCGGCTGACGCTCGTGCTGGAGAACAGCTCACTGTGACCCTGCCTCTCGCCCCGCTGCTTCATCGATTACTTATGCAACAGTCTTCGTCATCGACACTTCCCACGTCCCAATAAACCACCCTTCACTGCTATCGAACTAATATCGTCGCCAGACGTGCCGACGACACAACAAAGCAGTGGCTCAGTGGTTATGGCGCTCGGCTGCTGATCTGAAAGACGCGGGTTCGATCCCGGCCGCGGCGGCTGAATTTCGATAAAGGGGAAATTCTAGAGGCTCGTGTGCTGTGCGATGTCGGTGACCGTTGAAGATCCCCAGGTGGTCGAAATTTCCGGAGCCCTTCACTGCGGCGTCCCTCAGAGCCTGAGTTGCTTTGGGATGGTAAACCCCAATAAACCGACACAACAGAGCAAAACCGTGAGCCAACTAGTCTAAACACATACTTTCGCACGTCTACTCGGTTTAACTATACGTTAAAACTCTGCCACGCTTTTTTTTTCCCATTCGAGATCTATATATATATAGTACATAATGCAGACTCAAGTGAAATAAGGCCAGTTCACTGATCTCCACTAGGTGGCTGGATGCCGCATTCCCGCTTTCCGAGACGAGCGCGAGTGAAGCCACCGGAAGTTGGAAGGCTTAATTTGTCCCGGAAGTCGGGTGTCTGCTGTGTATTTCAATGCAAAAAGTCGCGTCTTTCGCCCTTTCGTTCTCAGTTTTTTGCGTTGTTCTCGTGTAATGTCTGCTGTTATATGAAAGAAACAAGCAAGGTGAACACGAGAAATGTGAGCATTGTGTGCAGAACTCTCTAATTTCTGCGAAAGCAAAGAAAACAGGCATGCAGGTCTCACCCTGCATCGGCAAAGGGGTACGTGCATTAAACACTATGTTCTTGCCTGGTTCTTGTCTTCCGAGCGTAAATGAGAAGTCGTGGAATGACGATGAGGCTAGGTCATCTTAAAACAGAATTTTCGTGCAGCAAAGAAAAGGCACAGCGCGAGAGGAACGACTGACAAGAAAGACGAATGCTGCAGTGCGCGTGAGAAGCGCTGTTAGAAGTCAACTGCACCGAGCACCACGAATAAAAGCCCATTCAGGCTTAACTTGCTCCAGTACGGAACAGTACATGACACGCTCCGTCGGAAAAGCAGTACCATACCTTTTGGAGGCGCTAATGTGAACCAACCGAACACCGTCGACACCTCACCAGATAGGCCCTCGCTCCGGTTCGGTCTAAACATAATTCGGTAAAATGGTAGCTGCAAAGTAAGCTGCCTGGTGAATGTTTCAACCTATTCTTTCTTATATTTATCCCCCATTGATAGCATAACTAGGGCTTGAGAGAGGGAACAAGCATCACAGTAAAGAGCAGAGTAGGCGAAGGCGAGCCGAGTAGACGAGGCTCCATACTTGCTGCGTGTAGCGACGTCCTGTCGTCTGCTAGTGTCGTCCCATTGCGATGCAATGGACCCTTATTTTTGAAACGTCTTTCCCGAAGACTTCGCTGGTCTCCTCACTCAGTTGACGGAGCAACAAGTAGGCATTGCAATGGAAAAAGACGAGAACGGCGAAAAGACGAAATGCTAAGTGGGAAAACAAAACTGGAACTGAAAAACCGTGCTGAAGTCCGATTTTATGCACTGCCAAAGGCTGACTTCCGGGACAAGGCCGCTTACTTCCGGTGGCTTCACTTTCGGGCGCCCGATGCGGCATCCAGCTCCCCTATAGTGGAAATCAGAGGACCGGGCGCTTGACCGCTCAGCGACAGCTTTCTTCTTTTTTTATATATATAAATAACCTGGATTGATTGTTCCCGAGACATACGTGTGCCCCGTACGCACGTGTGCGGAAAGGAAACATAGAAGAAGGCAGAGGTTCGGAATGTAGCGACGGAAACTTGATTTTCCTTTCCATAACCATCGATTGGTGAGAAGTGTCGCCTGATTTACGATTGGTTGCTTTCCCCGCCGAGGGCGGAGGCAGAGTGCTTAAATCTGAGCGCCCTCGGTTAAGCGGGGGCTGATTTCGTCTATTAAACGGTTCAGTCATGTTGTAAATAGTTTTCTCCTTGCTCGTTTCTTCTTTTTTATTTTTGTGTAAATAAATAGTTATCCTTTTTTTCCTGCCGTTGAGTAATGTGAATGTTTGCGAGTCCGAACCATCAATCTATCAAGAAACCCAATTTCGTCATCAACAAGTGTTTCCTCACGTCGCCACGTAAGGGGAAACTCAATTGGCGCAGTCGACAGGATCACAACTGGCGCAGTCAAGACAGGATCCCAACAGGCGCGAAAAAGACACTCAACTCCTCCAACGAGTTAAAGTGCTTATTCAGGCGCCCATTGAAACACCTGCCTGTCTGCCCATAGTAGCTACTTCCACAAGGCAACGGAATGTGATAAGCCACGCTCTTCTTGCAAGTGGTGAACCTACATTTATGAGACAGTCTAGTTCCCCCGGTTTTTTCTAGGCTCCTTTTAACGGCGGCGATAAGGCTTTAAATTTTGTTCTTAGCTGTGAAAACATCAGAAACATTTAACTTCGCAGCTACTTTCTTTAGTCAGAGCGAAATACCGTGAAGGTAAGGTATATATATATCAGAAACCGTTCGGCGACTCGAAACCACTTCATTCTCTTCTGATCGTTTCTCCCCTTAAGTAAATCGAGTCAAACGCTCTCCGACAGGCGGGCGAGATGGACAGTTGGAAACCCAGCTGCCATAAGCTTGGAAATCTGCTCCCGAGAAGGCCTCCTCAACACGGTAATGGCATGACTGATGGCATGATGGCATGACGTGATGCAAGCGATTGCCAACCCGTCATTCACCAGCCTCGAGTGGTCCGACTCATAGCTAAGGTTGTAGTCCCAACAAACATGGTCTTCCCCAATGCACAAGTGCAAATCAAGGAACTGCAAACGAAGATGCTAAACATCTTGTGTCAACTCATTTGAGCCCTCCTTGTCCATGAAATTAAAATAGTCATCAACGTAGCGAAGTGCTAACTACGCCGAAGGCTTCCAGTGGAAACGAGGCTGTATGGGCCGTATATACTTTGGACACAAAAATTCATACGACTATGCATACACCGACTTCTGGACGTAAATAACGCCCTGTCAACTGACAAAGGTAGAACTGAACTTCATAGAACTGAGTTCCATGAAGTTAGCATAGGTAATGCCCCACGCATCTGCAAAGGCCAGCTCATCGTTATCCACCGTGATACCGAATTGCACGCACTTCAAAAGTCTGTCCTGCGGCAGGGAGTACAGCAGGTCCTCCACGTTCCGCAAGATGAAAAGAGCCAGTTTATGAGTGAAGCCGCGGACGTAGTAGCGGCACAGAAATGTGGGCGGTGGTCAAGAAACAGACTAAAAATCCGTGAGTTACTACTTGGTTGACAATGAACGGCGGCTCTTAGTATCCGACAAAGGAGGGCTTCGTTGTCCAATGGAATTTTCTCAGAGAAGGTCTCACAGAAGGCTTCGGCGGCGATTGCAAAGAATCTCAAAAAGGTAAAAGCAAACCCTACTTCGTATACAGCAAGCAGGCTATTGTGTGGCTGAAGTAATTGAGTTCAAGGGAAAAGGCAGCCCAAGAAAACCACTTGAATGTATTCTTCACAGCGAAAACGCACAAGCCAGGCATCCCGTTTCGGAAGATTGTGTCCGAGCGTCGCACGTGGCAGTACGATATTTCCGCGTTTCTGCAGAAATACCTGAAGAAGCGGAAGGTTCAGGATCCGTTTTTGATCCCAAGTTCTACAACAGTGACCCAGTTCCTCATAGACATCAACCCGGGCTGATGTTCTGCAATGAGCATTGACGTGGAGGGCCTGTTCTACTCCCTGCCGCAGGATAGACTTTTGAAGTGCGTGCATGCCTGTATCACGCACTCTTAGAAAAAAGGGTGTGAGAAAGGGGTAAAAAGGGCATAGCATGGACTTTTACACCCTTTAGAGGGCCCTAGGAATAACTTTACACCCGTTAAAAACACGCTCCCGATCACTTACCCCCTTTTAGAAAACTTGCACCCTACTTACACTCACTACCAGTGTTGATAACTACGCGTCCGTTCATGCCCCTAAAACAGCGAGAAGGCTATAGTTTGCTCGTGTGCCACGACGGGGCGCTCGTGCAGCATTTTGTGCGGAGTGCGTCTTCATAGAGTTGTCGTTTGTGTTCCTCGTTCTCCTGTCTTGTCTCATTCGTGCTTTTCTGCAATGAACCAACTAGGCCACAAGAACGTTCTACTTCATAGAGGGACGGCGAAGAACGTATATAATGGTCGATTTTTATTGTGTGGCAAATACATCAAGTAAAAAGATTAAGCTGAGCAGTCTATGCTGAAAACGGAATGCAAATCCTTAGAGCTCTTTTCCTTATAGGCTATTTCTAGTACGACAAAAAATATTCGATGCTCTAATATGACATGATGCGACGATAAACTCCTACGTTCACGTTCTATGCGCATTTAATCTGTGTCCATTATCAAGAAAATGCAATATTTACACCTCGCGCTCAGCTCCACGTAACAACAAGATCGGCGGGTCTTGATTTAGTGTGATAATTACACTTACATAATAAGCTCACGTTTGTCTGTAGGACATTCGTGGTTTACGTATTGCATCAGTCGATGTTGCGAGTGCTTAAATAACCTAAACGCAGTTTGCACTTGACAACTTTGCTGTTAGGAGGACGGGGGCGGGGGTGAGCCTACGGTAATATTTTACATAGGAACAGAAGAAAAACTAATGATTTTTGGGAAGCAAGTTGAGTCCTCGGCCACTTTATCCTCCTCCCTAGCAGTGCAAGTTTTTTGTTTATTTCTCCACTAAATCTGAAAAGTTCTTTTGAATACTATGTGCCAGGAGAAAGACAGAGAGCAGAAATACTGCTTGTCATTAATTATTGTGTGATCAATGAATGAATGCTCAAACTTTGTTACATGTCATATTTCTCATGGCACACTCGCAAACAAATTTCCGTAGAAAGGGCTGTGTACGCAAGAGGGAAAGGAAGGCGCCTTCGGCCACGTATGACTGCAGCAAGTAGTCCGAATAGTTTTTTGTCGCGAGTCCACTACTCCGCATTTATAAACGACCAAAAGGGGCAAGAGCGCTTCGCTCGAAAACCGATGAAGCTCGCGGAAGGGCGCGCATTCGTTACTTAACCTGGTTTCCGTGTCTGCTGAATATATCATGATAAGAGCCTTCTGAATGGGCGTGGCTCGCTGTCCAGTGCAATAGTTCCCTCGAAGTCAATGTTGTGGTCACAAACCTCACTCACAGTGTCCGCCACTGCGCTTCATTCCCTGTTCATTTGTTTGACATCCTTTTGTTCAGCGAAGTTTTTGGTCTCGCCATGACTGTAATCTTGTCGATGTACGATGCCGATCGCGCCGCCGCAGAAGGCTCTTACTTGAGTCATCAGCCACACGCGGCGCAATGTAAACCACTCCCAAGAAACTCCCCCCCCCCCCCCCCCCCCCCCCTGTTACATCCACGGTTTACGTTCAGTGACCCGGCGGATGACTAGCAGAATGCTTAAAAATGCAAGCTACAACTCGCCCACAGTCGCACGTGGTGAAAAAACCGAGTAGGTTCCGAAACGCGTTTTTTTTTATTTTTTGGTTGGCGTTCTCTCCAACTTAATTACGAACAAAGGGTCTAGACCACAAGCTCTTTTAAGATCACTTCGTTCATCTCCCATTGCCTAAACCACTATCGAAGAGGCTGCTTGCTTCTTTGGTCTCGTTTTTTTTTTTTTTTTTTTTACTCATAGAGTGTCCTGGAGGTTTGAAATGCTGCATCATGTCCGCCCTCGCCCCCTACTCTTCCTCCCCTCTCCAAGCCCTCTAGATATTCGCGTGAGGGTTCTCTTGCGTTCCCCGACGCGGAAGCACTTGCACAAAAGATCAGTCAGGCGCGGCCAGGTGTCGACCAGCGCCGCCGGCACCATGCCGTCCGCCACGCTTCCAAAGAAATGTGTCGGGAATAGAAAAAAAAGCACGAAATGAAGCGGGAAGTGAAAAGAAAAAAAAAACACCCCAGCAACGAAGGATATCTACCCTGAGCGGACGGCGTAGCTTTCTGCTGCCCCGGCCGAAAACTGCGACATCTTAATGACCTCAACTATCAAACATAGGATGAGCTCTCCCCAAAAACATGGAAACGAAGGCTTAGCGGCGCCACTCCAGAGGCCAATGCCTTGCCGGACGTCTAAACGCGAAGACCGACCTTCCAATTCTCTGTGTACAGTTTTATTGTAATTTTTCTGTGACCCCAATGAGGAACGAACGAATATTTCAAAGCACGCTGTCGTTAGAGAATAGTACAGGAGCGAAAGAGACGCGGACGCTCAGCTTTCTAGAGCTTTTTAGTTTCGCAGCCCTGATAACGCCGTGCTCTCCAGTCTCCGTGCGATTGCCTTGCTGTGTGTGCAAAATGCTGACTCCCTGTTCGCACGAGTACAGTCAACGGTTTGAAGTTATCCCGCATTACGAGCTTTCCGACTGACTTGATACTGCAAGCGCAAGTGAGTGCGAATGCTAGCTACATGTGTAAAAGCTGCAATAAATAAACGTTGTAAAACTTATCTTTATTAAGTATGTTCTTAATAAAAAATTTCAATACGTTCAGATAAGCGCACATATCCATGTTTGTCCCGTAGCCTGTGGATCATCCTTTGTACCATCTCTTCATGCACCTTTTTTCGATTATGTATGTATGTTTACAAAAAGCTTCATAAACTAGTACCTACATGTTTAACACAGATTGGCTTGATTTGCTCTCCTGCGATAATTACAATGTGACATTTGCATTGTTTTGGTAACTGGGACACCCTCTTGGCCGTTATTTAATAATGGCGCTTGGAGGAAGTACACCAATGAATATCTGAAATTCATGAAATTTCAAATTTCATGAATTTCAGATGCTTTATGAAATTTGAAACCATGAAATTTCCCCAGGAGTGCGCCGATGAGGACGACTGCCCTTATACTCTTGTTTACATCGCTGCGTACGAACAGCTACTGCTCATTTACATGAAATAAAACGCAACCTGCGCTTTAGTTCTATTAAACAATCTCTTCTCTTTTGTACTAGTTGTACCCGTGCTTGTTTAGGGAGTGCGAGAATCTGTGGGGAGCGCCGATGTGATCGCTCGCCTGAAAAACACATGACAGCCGGGTTGTTGCCATCGCGTAGGATCGGCACTTCTCGCTAATTGCCCCTGCTTGTTCCGAAGTGAGCAGTACTCTGTTTTAAACTACTTTATCCAGAAGGATGTTTGGTGATCGTTCGCGTTAACTGAAATGGCCTAACTAGGTATCCACAAGCTAGCGTCGGCGACGACTGCTCCTGCTCGGCCGTCTGGGTCACATCGGCGCTTCCCGTTCATGAGATGTGCGCCCTGCGATGTAAGCAGTGGTGGACTTCAGGTCACTGCTGTCATAACTACACTCGCGGACCATTTGCATTTGGTTGTGAATTCGCTATTCACAACCGCCGCAGTCACAGACCGAACCCTGCGGACTAGCTAGGCCTAGTTGTCGCTAAAGGGAAGAGAGTCGTCGACTGAAATTTCGCCAGCGCTTATCGTTGGTGAGTGTTCACTTGTGCAAATTTGAAATATAGCCGTTCATTTCGCTCATTTCTAACACGGATAATGTAGAAGCGCGAATATATTTCACACCGTCGCCTCATCAGGGTTCGCTCAGCCGCCGACCTGCCGAGAACACGAAGGCTGACTGTCCGCCGATCGAATTCGTCGGTGTCATTGGCCTAAGGAACTTTTCCCACCACAATCGTATTACAGTGCATTAGATAGTTCACTATAATCACACGCTGCTGTTGACCATGACAGTGTCGTTGTCCGACTAGTGTGACTGCCGCCGTCGTCTTCGTTGTGCTTTTAAAACAAGCTGAGGATTATTCGAATGCGTTTGGAAAGTGTCATACAGCACCGTGGGGGTCCGTCGAGTCCGAATGCCATTCCAAGTCACGAATGCCATTCGACTAGGATCTCATTCTAACGTATCCGTGTAGCACAGGTAAAATTCACCACGATAATCAATTATATTTCAGTTGGAACCATTTTAATTGTAATCGGTTTGCTATTTTCTGTAAGGTGTACAAGACTGATTTATAACCGAGCTGTGTCAGCTGTGTCCTCGTTTTCTGAGTAAGGAATGCGGTTTGTATCACTGTTCACAGTTTTCCTATGTACGAAAGAGGTGGGGGAAAAGGGTAAAAAAAAATATTTTTTGTATTCATCTGTCTTTCCTCGTCTGTTCTGGGGGGAAACGGAAACGGTAGAGGTGAAATACCAAGAAAGCAGACACGAGGGACACGCGGAAACCGGTTCAGGGAAGGAAAAGAAGAGAAGAAGCAAGAATGTGCCTGCAGGAGGAGGAAATAGTGAAGGGCATGAAGAAAGGTTGCAAGGGACACGTGGGTTCGCTCATTTGTCCTTCCGCGAATAGAGCGCGACCCGTCATTGTACTGCGTGTTACTGGCAGCTGCTGCCGGATGTGGTTTGCACTTGGCGCCTCTGGACCATGCTTCTCATGTTGTCTGCTATGCGAACTCTGTGGTGTGCAGTCACCGAGGGAATAACGCGTTTCGATAGCCTGCCAACAGGCTTACTTCGCGACGACGTCATCAATCCTGGTAAGTACTGTCGAACGTTTATCTGCTTGTATTCTGTAGAAGGGTCAGGAATTACTTATGCTCATGTACACTTTCACTAAAATAATTCAATTTCGTCACCGTCTTTCCATGCATCTTAGAATAAATAGAATGCGAAAGAATGCGAGACTGTTCTCTGTGAACGAGTGCTTTTGGTCGGAAACCATCCTTCTTGAGGAGCTGACTTATATAATTTTGCAAGTTGTTGCAGAAAGAAACGCAAGATCTCAGTGCGCATGCGCTTTTGTGGAGGCTCTGTGGAGGCTTTGCTTTCGCTTTATTTTGTTTTTTAGGTTTCCGTGAATAAATAGTTTCATTCGCAGATGATACATCCGCAAAATAAGCCCGCAGAAATAAAAATACGGGCGGACTGTTTGCTTCTACGGATTACTACGTATTACTCCGCCGATGGCAGAGCGGCAAGCCGCCACGGGACTGGGTTAAAGGCACTCCACGCGTTGGTCGACTCCGCCCACCGTACGAGGGAGAATTAAAAAAAAAGGCGGGAGCCGGACGTTAATTCGATTTAATTAGGGAAATCGGCCACAAAGGGCAATAAATCGAAGTTTCTTAGAATGCTCGGAACGTGTAGATTGAGTTCCCGTGGCAAAAAGACGAGTTCAGATTCCTCTTCACTGCAACTTTAAATATGTGTACTTACCGTCATATTTCAACGATCTTTTTTTTTTCTCACACAGGTTCGCTTGGAGAATGGATGACATCACGACGTTGACAGAAGACTGCTGAGAATTATTTTGTTATTTTAAACTCAATACGAAATAAACCCTGTCGTGCGTACTGGTGTACTGTCACTGGAGTGCAAAACTGCCCTGTGATGTTGCACGGCACGCCACAAACTTATCGCACTAGCACCAACATAACCAGGATTGTGGAAGAGAAAAACGTCTGTGAACTGCGCGTAAATGAGGTAGTTATCATGTCTTTTCAGCAAGCAGCTTTGCTCTGTAGGTGTATGATAACATACACACTTGCAGGGCAATGATATGCCCACTGATACGGTGCAAAGTTGCGCTTCGGGAGCGTCGTTATGAACTCATTAGGTAGGTTTAACTATAACCCTTGTGAGGGTAAGTTTACACTCTAAGAAAAAAACCGGCCCAGAGGGGAATAAACACAATTTTAGTCCTCAAAAGGGCCCGCTAGTCCCTAAATTTGCACACGACACTCTTCTTGCCACAAATGCGCGCCGTGCGCAAACTTAACAGGCTAACTGCCGAGAAAGAGACTAACGGGGGGCGAACCGCAGCATAGCAACACGCGAAAATCGCGCGAGAAGACTCCGACTGCAATAATACTCGATTTTTGAAGCGCAGGGCGTAGTCTAAGGCCAGTGAGTGCACCGCCGCTGCCTGTGACGAAGCGGATAGCCTTTCGCGTGAGAAAAAGGCTTCGTGCAACCGAAACGGCTGGCAGCTGTGCAAGTGCATAAACAAATACTACGAGCTTCAATACGTGTCGAATGTGAGTAGTAAAGGTTAGGGTTGGGCAAGTACACGTAGTTTCATATCGTTGCCGTTTGTTTACGAGCTTATGTGATACTGTGCAAGTATCGGCGACACTTAGCGAACCGGAGAGTGGCAAGCAGTGAATTCCCTGTTACCGCTGTCCGCCAGTAACAAAAAACGAGGTGAACCATCGCCTTCTATATTTGTTTTCAACAGGCTGTAATGTGCAGCTGCCAATTGCTAGAAGTAAGACCACCTTATAAGCAAAAAAGAAACTGTTGTGGTTGTGAAGTACCGGCCGTAATGTACACACAGTTCAGCACCTCTTCTTTGGCCAAAACACGATTTAGACAGTTGTGCGTGCGCATTAAAGCTTACCGCAGGTTGTTCCAAAAGCATATGACACAAAAATCACTATACTGTGCTCTAAACAACAATATATTTGATAACAGTTTGAGCGGTAAAGACAGACAATGTGTGTGTTTCGCATAAAAGGCTTTTATTTTCTGCCTCAGACCGTCTGTTGTGGTGGTGTAGTCGTATCCGCGTTCGGCTCGTAATCCAAAGGTTGTCGGTTCGAATCCTGGTGTTTTCATGTATGTTTATTTCTGTGTCCTTTATCGTTGTTATGTGTGTTAAGCTCTGTCGGAAAATCTCCCCTTCTTAATTACGCTGGAAATCATGTGTAGTTTCCTTTTTTTTCATTAAATACGCTTAACAATTACCCTTTCTAACACGGTGTAAATGTGCACCTGAAAAGATCAAAACCATATGCTCTTGCAGAGCAATGTTACGCCCATTGATAAGGTGTAAAGTTGCACTTCAGGAGCGTTGTAGTAAGCTCATTTGATAGGTTTAATTGTAGCCCTTGCGAGGATAAGTTTACGCTTTGGGATAGAGCATAAGCTTATTCCGAGTGGGTGCAAACATGCACCAGAAAGTAAAGCATATGTTTGCACTTTCATGGCCTAAGCGTTAGTCTTTCTTAGGAAGGGTAACGTTAGTCATCAAGGGCTTATACTTACACTTGTCCAAACGGAATAACATTAGTCCTATTGCAGCCTAAACATTACACCGTACGCACTTAGTCCCCCGACGAGGGTGCAAATTTGCACCAAAAGGGGCTCGCCACAGCGTCAGTGGATTTACCCCCTTAAAGGACTAAGATCACACCTTTTTTTCTTAGAGTGCGGTGGAAAATAATGAACTGGCCTTTTCAGATGCCTGCGGCATTTCCGCTCAGCAAGATGAGTTGTTGGGCAATTTGGTTCATTGTAAGCGTAAAGATAGGTTGCGCAAAAGGGACAATCACATGAAAAAAGACGGGGCAAGCGGATTTCCCTTGCTAGCTTCATGGAAATCAGATGCATGGGCTCAGGACCCTTTTCCATGGACCCTTTTCAGTTGTCAGGGCGGTATTTGCGTCCAGAAATCAGTCGTATGCATAGGGTCTCAGGTCGCACCCTTCCTGAGCGACATTGTTCTGTTCAAAGTAGATACGGCAATACAGCCTTGTTTCCACTGGAAGCCTTCGGCATAGTAGCACTTCGCTGCGTTGATGTCAATTAATTTTCATGGACAAGGAGGGCTCAAATGAGTTGGCTGCAGGATCGTCTGCAGTTGCTTGATTCGGACTTGTGCTTTGGGGAAGACCATGTTTGTTGGGGCTACAGCCCCGGCCCCCAGGTCAAAATCCATCTTCTTATTTATGAGTCGGATCAATCGAGGTTGGTGAAGGACGGGTAGGCAATCGCTTTCATCACGTCAGCTCTGAGTCATGCCATCGCTGTGTTGAGGAGGCCGTCTCGGGAGCAGATTTCCAAGCTTATGGCAGCTGGGTTTTCAATTGTACATCTCGCCCGCCTGTCGGGGCGCGTTTTCACTCGGTCTAGGCAAGGGAAGAAACGATCGGAAGAGAATGAAGCGATTGTGAGGCGTCGAAAGGTAGCTGCTATATCTTACCTTCGCGGTATTATGCACCGACTAAAGAAAGTCGCGGCAAAGTTTAATGTTGCTGTTGTTTTCACAGCTAAGAAGAAGGTTGGAGGCCTTTTCGCCGCCGTGAAAAGGAGGCTGGAAAAAAACAAACAAAAAAAAAACCCGGGGGAACTAGACTACAGTGCACAGTATCCCATACATGTAGGTTCACCACTTGCAAGAAGAATGTGGCTTATCACATTCCACTGCTTTGTGGAAGTTACTACTACGGGCAGAGAGGCAGGTGTTTGTGCGCCCGAACTTTAATCTGAGGAGGAGTGGAGAGGGTAGTCACGTACGCCGCGCGCGTTGCAAATAGGAGGAGGAGGGTAGTTGCCGCACTGCGCATGCGCGGGCCGCCGCGAAGAGCTCCGGCAGATGGCACTCCCTCGATACTGGAAAAGGCTGATCAGGAAGGAATTGTTCTATAATAACTAAATATGAAACATAGATCATTATGGGGGTACAACAAATATGAAGTACTGAGAGGTATTTAGAAATGAATTATGGTACCGGCGCTTACTTAAGAGATTGCGGTTCTGTGCTTAAGGGCAGAAGTTCAGCCGAGATTAGAAGTAAATCACAGAGCTGTTGGAAGATTAGCACTAGGTGCCCACGGCAGAACCACAAACTAGGCAGTATAGGGGGATATGTGCTGGGCATCCTTCGAAGCATGGGAAGCTAAGAGTAAAATACTCTGTGAAGAACGCCTGAGGAAACTGGACGATAACAGATGGACAGCTAAGGTATTTAAGTACTTATACATAAAGAGCGTTGACTCACAATGGCGCAAAAGAACTAGGAAACTAACCAGTAAGTATGCCGAACACGAGGACGGAGAAGGAAAGAGCATGAAACGTGGTTTAGAAGAACTTTTTGTTGGGCTAGATGGTGCATGTTGTAAGAAGAGCGCTAGTCCTGTGTGGTCCTCTCTTGTGTACGTCTTGGTTGCGCTACAGTTCTTTTCTTATAGCATGAAGCGACAGGTTAAAAACGCGGAAGGTAAAAATTGGATTAATTCAATGGAAAATAAGCATAGTGTAGAACTATATCGATACTGAAAACGGCAAATCAGGAAGGAATTGTTCTATGATAACTCAAGAGGCAGTGCCCTGCTCTTTGAAGCTAGGTCAGGGAGTCTTAGAACGCGTAGCTACAAAAAGAAATTTAACGAAGATGATGACACATGTGCTTTGTGTGGTAGATCTGTAGAAACAATTGAACACCGCATACCTAAATGTGATGGTATCCATCCGGATGTCGATGCAGGCACAGTCACTATTCCCGAGGCCCTGGAATTTAGAGATGACAATGGTCACGTCAATAAATCTGCGGTGGAAATTAGCAAAAAGCCATTGGAAGATTGGTGGCTCGAAAACAGAGAGGTGACATAAAGTTAGAAGAGTAGGAAACCGTATTGAAAGAAAATGGCGAATTTTAATAACAACTGACAACACAGTTAAACAAAAAAAAAAAAGCCGAGCATGGTGGCAACTGCTACCACCCGTTTCAAAGGGCCCGCTCCTATCTTCCATCCACCTATCCGCGTTGCGGAGAGGAGGAAAGGAGGCATTCCAGGAGTGCTGCGTACTCCCTCCGTGGCTTCACACACATTGATTATGTGGAGCGGGAAAGCGACTGCCAGCATCGCATGCGCAGGGCATGAAAGTGGGTTCTGCACTGAACGCCGGTGCACTTTGATGCGTTCAACGGAACGCTGGTTGTGTTCGATGTAACACCCGGTCGGCCACAGCCAAAGCTCCCGGCCGGGCAAGGTTATAATAAAACATTGAAACCAGCGTTGTGTCTTATATCACCGGAGCTATCGCTCGACATTCGATTTAGCAGCGTTGAGCCCTTCTAAGTATTTTCAGGAGTCGCACTTTCGCAACGCTGTCTGCCCTTTCACTGCTTTGGGTTATGTGCGCGCGCATCTTTGTGCGATGTTTCTTTTGCCTCTTCCCTTCATTAACATTTCAGTTGCTAGCCCGGCCTTGTCTTGCGTTGTTCTTTCCTCCTGTGTTGCGCCTTTCGCTGGTTTTAAGATGATTCAACTCATGAGTCATCAGCGCTGTTGTAACACGGCGCCTGGACAGCAAATACAAGAATATATTAGACGAATACAAGCATGTATTAGAATTTGTCGCTAAGGCTTGCCGCCGCGATGGCTCAATGGTTGTGGCGCTCGGCTGCTGACCCGAAAGGTACGGGGGTTCGATCCCAGCCGCGGAGGACGAATTGCGATGGAGGCGAAATTCTAGGGGACAGTGTACTGTGCGATGTCAGTGCACGCTCAACCCCAGGTGGTCGAAATTTCCGGAGATCTTCACTACGGCGTCCCTCATAGCCTGAATCGCTTTGGAACGTTAACCCCCCCCCCCCCCCCCCCCCAAAAAAAAAAAAAAACACTTCGCTAAGGCTTTCCTTTGTCCCTTATCCCTGTTTACTTTTTTCTTTCTGTCTAACAGCTAGGGCGAAAAACTGTCGCCCACCCGATGCAAAGGGAATAGCCACATAATGGTCAGCATGAGCGCAACTCCAACATCCGATAGCCAGCGAGTTATGGCGTGCATGCGCACCGAATTTAGAGAATTTAATTCGACGAGCGTTTATCGGCATTTCTAGTTTAAACGGCACATCCATCGCTAGGCTGGAGAAACCGAAGCAGCGCGAGGTAATAAATTGACTTCTGAATTAATTAGGCGGTCCTAGGCAAATACAATGTAGTGATCCATATTGTATGTCTTACGCATCATTGCAGACAAGAAAACACGCAATCCACGCCGCCTACCGCCGACGCCATCCTGGGCCAATGATTGCAGCCCGCGGGTTGCAGACGGAGCTAGCGTGTGATATCTGGAAGTGCCATCCGCTCGTTTTATTCCTGCCAAACTTAGAAATTGTGCATGGGGGTTCGCTCACTCTTAATCCTCGTGTGTGCTGTGCCATTAGCGCCTGCAATAACCAACAATGAATAGGTTGGGGCAACCGAAAAGGAAATAAAAATAATAAGCCCCTGCCTGCACCACATACGTACAACAGGCTTAATCCAATTGTAAAATAAAAGAATAGGCCCATAGGCAAGTTGTAATTTCACCACCCGTGGGTGGAAAAGTAAAATAAAAGGGAAAAGCTACTATAGCGACCCACAGCCGAGAGAGCGGGCCCGGGGAGGCTCCCCTGACCTCCCCTGGGAAGTAGCGGAAAGGGAAATGGGACGTGGGAAGGGAATGGGGACAGCGAGTTTTTTGCTCTGATCCTTCAATTATCTCGACTCCATTACTGGCCTGCCTGGCCAGGGCAAGGAGAGCATCGAGATTGCCCAATGGTGCGGCGCCACTCACGGGATGCCCGACCACCCATATAGGGAGCAGGCGACCATGCTTCTACAGAGCGAACGATCAACATCGGCGAGTGCCATGCTCGCAGTCCTCGTGTGTAGTTTTTGTCGCCGCTTGCCTGTAGGGTAAATGTTACACTCTGTCGCATGATGGAAACATGAAATCTAAACGTGTTGAAACCCAAAATCGGCAAGTGCGATAGGACATCTGTGGTTTCGAGGAACATAGTTTCTCATGAACGCTCTCGTTGCCTGCTTGATCACGGCGAGTGATATTTTAGACTGCAGAGTTTACGACGGAGTCACCGCGTTCGCAAACATTCGAAAGACAGCGAGCTACGTGACCAAACGAATCCGCATTTGATCATTGCAAGGCTTGTTTGAGCCGAAACGTGCGGTGAAATTGAAAATAAATTAGGTCCCTCCTACCGTTCGCGTATAGGGCTGTTCATACGAGCGATACAAGCCAATTCACTGAAAGCAATACGCATTCTCGATTACGCAGCTCCTGCCAGCACTCACTGGTTCACAAATACAGAAAAATGTGTAATTATAAGGTCTGATAGGTGACGCTATACCGCTTACTGATAGGCTGAATTGACCTTCCTGTGTTGAGAATTTCAATCTCAGTTGGGAGGGGCACTGCTCAAGTAACGTCCCTTGTATTCTGGTCCGGTTATGCATCGTTTAATTGACTGGACTTATTTACTATGCACTCAGTCGAACGAAGTGTTGGCGACACAATCTGCGCATATATCCGCGCAGCCTCTGCCTTGTTATCATCCGGCCCAGCGTAACACGGCCACACGCTGGACTGCGTTACCGATAAAACACAGCGCCACCGCTGCGTCACCCGAGGCATCCGTCGCCGACGGTGGGTACAAAAATTAGGCAGTGGCTTAGCTCTGGTTAAGCCTGGATATACAAGCGAAAAGCTGCAGTTGTGCTTGGTTTGACGTCATGGCTGTCGCAGTTGGCGCACAATGCACTGGGAGCACCACGATAACGGTGGAGGCATTCGGCCGTCCACACACTGCCTGTACGGAGGCGGAGGAGGAGACGCGCGTGTAGTGATTCGAAGGTTGCTTTAGAGACATGTACTGTGGTGTCCATTCCTTTCGGGTGTACAGTCGCGAGCAAAAAATATTAGCACAGATCATTGGTGATCAGAATTTGTATATCTCACTGCGCGGCGCTGCGGTACGCAGACGTGCCTAACGGGCCGTTTCCATGTTTGCAGCGTAAAGGGGGGGGGGGGGGGGACGGCTTGAAGTAAGCTTTATCAAGCGTGCACCGCCCGAGCGTTGAAGTGCCGACCCTACGTGACTATGCTTGCGGCATTTATTTTGGCTCGGTTATCATGAGCAAAGATGGCCTCTTTTTATTACTGTTTTTTTTATGTCCGCGATGGTTTGTCAAAAGGAACTCGCAGGAACAATAGACGATAGCACTGCTTTTAGCCAGTAATTTTGCTGTCCGTGGCAGTCCGCGGAACCCCCATAATACTGTAGAATGGGAACGGCCCGGCACTCTCGTTATCAGCCTCTTCGCCACCCGCAGCGCCACGCGTTGTCATTCCGGTGCTCTGGTGTTCCGTCATGTGTGCTAATCTTATTTACCCGTGACTGTGCACCAAGATATGAGAGACAGGCATTTCCTTTCCTTAAAACCAATTTTCACTTGATTTCATTTTCTTTAAGGCCCTTACGGCGCGGTTGGGGTGCCCATCGAGATATGAGAGTTTCCTGGAGCACTGTTTGTCTTTTATTTATTTTTTATTCGTGCCGCGTGTGACGTCACTGTTTCGCGCATGCGCAGCTGCGGCAAATCTTGGCTCCGACGGCTCACGCGAAGCGCGGCTGTGGTGCGGGTAGTGAAGCTTTTCGCTACAAAACAGGCTGCCCAGGGGCGTCTTTTTCCTTCCGCTATACCGAGACGAGCGTAGCTTTGGTATGCTCGTCCGCTGCCACCGCTAATCGAATAAACAGTTGTTACGTTCATGTTGGGATTCGTCCTTCAGCAGAAACGACATCCCACACCTGGTGACCCGGATAACGGACAATAACGCATCGCCATGGACGAGCAAGAGCAACAGCTTCAGGAACGACACGGCCAACTCGACGCTTCCGTGCAGCAGCATCCCGCCGGCTCCGCCGAGGACGTCAAAATCCCGGCAGACGGCATCCTGCACGCTGCCCCGCACGACGTCTGGCGTGTCGCTGTGAAGCTTCCACCGTTTTGGGCCGACTCGCCCGAGGTATGGTTCGCTTAAGTCGAGGCCCAGTTCTCCCTCGCACACATCACGCAAGACCGGACCCGCTACGATCATGTCGTCGCCCACCTCGATGCCGGCTACGCCAACGAGGTCCGGGATATCCTTGCCAACCCACCAACGGCCAACCTTTACGAACACCTCAAGACTGATCTCATCCGCCGCCTGTCACTCTCGGAATTTCAGAAGGTGCGACAGCTACAGTGCGCAGAACTTGCCGAGCGCAAGCCTTCGCAGCTTCTCCGCCCCATGTGTGCTCTCGCGGGCAACATGGGAGTCCTGGATTCCTTACTGCGAGCACTTTGGCTTCAACGACTTTCACCGCACGTCCAGGCAATTCTGCAGGCTCAGCTTACGCTATACCTCTCGACAAACTTGCCGGGATCGCTGATCGCGTCATCGAGGTCTCTTTGCCGCAATTGTCACCCACTGTTCAGGCTGTCGCCGCACCGCTGAACACCACAGAGCTTGCGCGCCGTATCGACGACATCAATCGACAGGTCAGCTCCCTTCAACGACGCCTGGATCAACACTTGCCGACGCGTCACCCGCAAAGCCGTGACCGCAACATCACCCCGTCGCAGCAGCCTGGTGACGACGACCGGTGCTACTACCATCGACGCTTCGGGGACAGAGCACGACAATGTCGACCACCCTGGTCCGCTGGACGTAAGGGAAACGCCAACGGCAGCATGTAGACCCGGCTGCGAGCTGCCAACCTGGAGGCCGTCGCGTCTTCGTCACCGACCAAATTGCTAAGCAGCGGTTCCTTGTCGACAGCGGTTCCGACATCTGCTGCTACCCACGAGCCCACCTTCAAGGTACCCGTCCCCCTACGTCTTTCGAGCTCAGTGCGGCAAACCGGTCCACAATCAAGACTTACGGCTCGCTCCGCCTGCACGTCCAGCTTAAAAACCTACGCCGTGGCCTTCATTGGAATTTTGTCATCGCCGACGTCATCGAGCCAAGCATCGGCTCACAGTTTTTGGCGCACTACAACCTTCCGGACTGCCGCCACGACCGTCTCATCGACGCGACAACGGTGTTGAAAATCATTCACCGTACCACGCCATCCTCGCCGAATTTCCCGGTTTGACGCGCCCTGCGGGTTGCCACGTGATGCGCAGCACACCACTGTGCACTACATCCGGACCACCCCAGGCCCCCCGGTTTTCTGCCGCGCCCGTCGCCTTGCCCCGGACCGCATGCGCATAGCCAAAGCAGAGTTCGAAGCTATGCTCCGTGAGGGAATCGCCCGCTGCTCCGACGGCCCATGGGCCTCACCACTTCACCTTGTCCTGAAGAAGACCGAAGGCTGGCTGCCCTGTGGGGACTACCGTGCCCTCAACGCTCGTACCATTCCGGACAGGTACCCCGTTCACCACATACAGGACTTCGCCCATCGCATTTATGGCTGCCATGTTTTTCTGTGCTAGTCTTGGTGAAGGCCTACCCGCAGATATCCAACCCGGACGACGTCCAGAAAACTGCAGTCATTACCCCTTTCGGCTTGTTCGAGTTTCCCTTCATGAGCTTTGGCCTGAGGAACGCTGGACAAACCTTTCAACGCTTCATCGACGAAGTCGTCCGCGGTCTTGATTTCTGCTTCATCTATCTTGACGACATATTGGTCTTTTCCTGTAACGCTGACGAACACCGCACGCTCCTTCGCCTACTTTTCCAACGTCTTTATGACCATGGCCTACTCGTCAATGTTCCAAAGAGCACGCTCGGCGCTTCAGTCGTCAAATTCCTCGGCCATGAAGTTTCATCAGAGGGAACTCGACCTTTGCATCAACGCATCTCAGAACTTCAAAATTACCCGCAACCCACCACCGTTAAAGACCTTCGCCGTTTCCTCGGCATGCTGCTACAGGCGTTTCTTGCCACACGCAGCCGACTACCAGGCTCCCGTCCATGATGCCTTAGCTGGAAGGAATTGGTGAGCGCTAAAAACCACGGAAAAAGGACGAACACACAGGACGAAGCGCCCTTTTTCCTTGGTTTTTAGCGCTCACCAATTCCTTCAAGTATGTACTTCCAACTAGCCCCAGTAGTAGCTCTTTTGCCTTAGCTGGACTACGAGGAAATCAACCCGTCACGTGGACACCGGCTTTAACGCAACTTTTCGAAGAATGCAAAGCTGCTCTCTGCACCACCACATTTCTCTCCCATCCAGTGCCAGACGCTCCCCTGGGGCACTTCACGAACGCCTCTAACTTCGCCGTCGGCGCCGCCCTTATGCAACTTGTAGGCAACATCTGGCATCCCTTGGCGTTCTTCTCCAAGAAACTCCCAGCTCGGAGAAAGATCCCTTCTGCGGCCAGTCCCACCTACGAAACCACGACCCCCGCCCAGCAGAGTTCGCCAGCTTACTACAGAGAAGTTCTGGCGTTATACGAAGCAGTTCAACACTTTCGCCACATTCTCGAAGCACACCACTGCAATATCTACACCGACCATAAACCTCTGACCTACGCCTTCTCTCAACGCCGCAACAAACTCCCGCCGGTCCAGCAGAATCAGCTCTCGTTCATTGCACAGTTTACCACCGACATCCAACATGTCAGCGGGAAGAACAACGTGGTCGCCGACGCGCTTTCACGTGTGGCAGCTTTAAGCTCTTCGCAGATAACAGCTGACGTCCTCACCGAGGCTCAGGCTACGGACGTCGAACTGCAAGAACTTCTTAAGGGCGGGTCCTCACTACAGCTGCAACAAGTCTCCATACCTGGATCGACAACGACTATCTACTGCGCATGCCAACAGCACGAATCAGGCCTTACGTGCTCGTTTCCCATCGCCATGGCCTCTTCAACCAGCTGCATAATTTCAGCCATCCCGGCATACACGCCTCGTGGCCGACCGCTACGTCTGGCCCTCCATGCAGCTGGGCGCGCTCCTGCATTCAATGCAAGCGCGCTAAAGTCACCAGGCATGTCGCTTCACCGCTCGAACACCGCTCGGGCTCGGACGGCGACGAGGATGAACACTGCCCATGCAGTGAAAGTCGACACTGAACAGGAACCCACACAGAACCGAGAAACCAAGGCCAGCATGGCTCACCACCTTCCGGACTTCGAAGAAGGCAAAGATAAGTGGCAACCGTACCTTGTTAAAGGGGAAGCATACTTCAAAGCGAATGCGATTGAAGACGGGTCTAAGAAAAGAACATTGCTGGTTGCCGCGTTAGATACGCATACGATTCAAGTGCTGGCAGGAAAGGTTGCCCCGCGCAAACCAAATGCGTTGACGTATACAGAAGTCGTCGAAGTACTGGGTGAGCACTACAGTCCGAAGAGACACGAAATCACCGAAAGCTTCAAGTTCTTCAGTCGTTGTCAAGCGGAGGGAGATCCGATTAATGAATTCCTGGTAGAGATTCGCCGAATAGCTGACAATTGCAATTTTGGCAGTGCTTTGGATAGCATGCTACGAGATCGCATTGTGTGTGGTATACGGTCAAGTGCCCTACAGAAGCAGCTACTGGCAAAGCAGGACTTAACGCTACAAGACGCTGAGACGATGGTCCTTGCAGCTGAGGCTGCGGATAGTGGCGTGGAACGCATGTTTGGACCGACAACGACACCCGGTACAACGACACCCGTGTTAAAAGTACGGGCGTATCAGAAGGGAATTCGGCCGGATGAGAGGAGGGTTGCCGAGCATCAAGAATGCGCAAGGTGTGGTAGTACAAAACATAATGACGCAGGTTGCTCCTGGTCTAACGCCCGTTGTTACCGCTGTGGACGACGTGGTCACCTCGCAAGGAAATGTCGAAGCCACGGGGCTCGGGGACAATGCACGAAAAGGACGGCGCAAACTAACGCCCTTTCAGGAACGGAAACCTCAGTAGACGAGGAACACGATGCCGCCCACATTTGGACTTTGGTATCTCAACGAAAAAACTGTGTAGAACCACCGATCCGCCGAACATTTGCCTGGGGAGGCGTGCAGCTGAACATGGAAGTCGATACTGGGTCGCCCGTTTGTGTCATTCCACGTCAGCTGTACGATAAGCATCGCGAGCAATGGCCGAAACTCAAACCGTCCAGCCTGAATTTATCATCGTACACAGGACGCCTTCCAATAGTTGGGGAGCTTGCGCTCCAGGTTTGCCATAAAGGGGCGACAGTAAAGTGTGCGCTGAAGGTGTTGGACTGTGCGGGACCAAGCCTCTGTGGTCGCGATTTAATCCAGCAGCTGAACAGCGCAGGTGTTCCGGTGGTTCGGTTTGTCGAGGACTCCGTGCCAACAAAAGAAGCAAGCGAATCCAGCGTGAACAACATATTCCATGACTACCACGGCGTGTTCTCCGAGGAACTGGGGCTAATCAAGGGTCCTCCAGCCAGCTTGCACCTGAAGGAAGGCGCCGTACCCAAGTCTGTATAAGGCTAAACCCATTCCATACGCGCTACGCGAGCGAGTGTCACTTGAACTAGACCGTTTAGTTTCTCTGGGCGTACTGTCCCCGGTGGCTCATTCTGAATGGGCAACGCCCATAGTCACAGTGCTTAAGAAAGACGGTGCAGTAAGAATCTGCGGAGATTTCAAGGCCACGGTAAATCCAGCGTGTGAAAAAGAGCAATACCCATTGCCAATCATTGAGGATATGTTTGCCCAACTTCATGATGGGGACTATTTCAGCGCTCTGGATTTACGGGACGCATACAGTCAAGTGGCTTTAGACGATAACGCGAAGAAAGTTTGCGTCATTAATACGCCAAAAGGGCTATTTTGCTACTATAGGCTTCCTTTCGGGATAGCTTCTGCACCCGCAATATTCCAAAGAAAAATGGATGAGGTTTTGGCTGGCCTTCCAGGAGCGCAGGGGTTATCTTGACGATGTGCTCATTTCCGAGAGAGCGAGTGACAGCGGTGAGAGGCTCAAAAACGTCTTAGAGCGCTTCCGAGAGTGCGGTGTAAAGCTAAGGATCGATAAGTGCAAGTTGCGTAGCCTAGCGGTAACTTATCTTGGTCATCGCATCGATCGTGATGGGCTTCATCCGACAGAGAAAAACCTTGACGCTATCATGCAGGCACCGAGCCCCTGTAATGTCAGCGAGATACGTGCGTTTTTGGGTATGGTTACGTTTTACGCGAGGTTTCTGCCGAACATGTCAACCACACTTGGTCCATTGTAGCAGCTGCTTGAAAAAAATGCACGTTGGCAATGGAAACAGCCTCAAGAGCTCGCGTTTGAACGTGCCAAGGAAAGCCTTACAACAGCCAAGGTTCTCGTTCATTTCGACCCTTCGAAGGAACTTAAACTTGAATGTGATGCATCTCCGTACGGTATGGGACTGTCTTGTTTCACACGACTGGTAATGTTCACAGGCCAATCGGGTTCCGCTCGCGAACATTAACGCAGGCGGAGCGCCAGTATTCACAGCTCGCGTGAGAGGCACTGGCTCTGGTATTCGGCGTCACGAAATTCCGTGACTACCTTCTAGGTCGCGAATTTACCTTGGTGACTGACCATCAGCCACTGCTCGGCCTGCTGAGATCAGACAAGCAAACGCCCACAATGGCCGCCGGACGGATACAATGGTGGGCGCTTCACCTGGGGCCTACCAATATCGGCTACAGTACGCACCAGGACGACAGATGCTGAATGCGGACGCGGTGAGCCGCCCGAATATGTGCTGTCGCTGAACCAGCTGAACAATGGCGCCGTAACAACGCGTGAGCTGAAGGCATTAACGTCTTCTGACCCTGTCCTGGTCGAGGTCAAACGATACATATTACATGGGTGGCCCAGGAGCACAAACGAAATGACCCGGGCCGTACTGCCGTTTTTTGACCGTAAACTAGATCTATCCGTAGCACATGAACTGGTGTACTGGGGTAATAGGGTCATAATACCGACCGAAGCTACGGAGCGAGTGCTGCATATCCTACACGAAACGCACCAGGGTTCACCGGCAATGAAATCCGTCGCACGATCTCTGTTCTGGTGGCCAGGCCTTGACAGAAACATTGAAGAGGTGTCTGCTCAGTGCCAGCACTGTGTGCAAAATCTGCCGATGCCACCCGCGGCCCCCGTCGTTAACTGGCCTGAAACAGGCGAAAGGTGGTCCCGTATTCACATTGACTACGCGGGTCCGATCTGCGGAAAAATGATACTCGTAGTAGTCGACGCACATACCAAGTGGCTCGAAGCACTGCCTGTGGCGCATGCTTCAACGCAGACTACAATTAACGGTCTGCGTGACATTTTCAGCAGGTTTGGAATACCTCGCACAGTCGTTTCTGACAACGGTACCCAGTTTACCAGTGAAGACTTCGCGTCGTTCTTGGCAAACAACAACATTGTGCACCTTCGATGCGCTCCATACCATCCCCAGTCTAATGGTACGGCGGAAAGGGCCGTGGGAACTATAAAAAATGGCCTTCGAAAAATGAGTAAAGGGAACCTGGAAGAGAACCTAGTACGGTTGCTTTTTAACTACCGGAAGACTGCGCAAAAGTCGGGTACATCCCCAGCAGAGCTGGTTTTGGGCTATCAAACACGCTCACGCTTGGACACTTTTTCCTCCAGCCCTTCCGGGACCAAAAGAGAGCAACGATGACTGGCTGCCACTACCTGGAAGTGAGGTATATGCCCGCAATTACGGTGCGGGGAGCAAGTGGACGCCCGGCCATGTGAAGGCGACGTCTGGATCGAGGATGGTGACAGTGGAAACATCGGACGGAGTCGTCCAGCGGCACGTAGACCAGGTCCGGCCGCGGCAAGAAGCACCAGGGGTTACCCCGGCAGTAACTACAACCACCACACATCCCAGTGAGCCAGACGAAGCAACACAACTACAGCATCCAAAAACTGAGCCCGGATGAAGACACCAATGCGCGGCGCATCCCAAATGGCAACGATTCTCCAGATTTTCCAGCACCAGATATTCCGGTGGCCCCGTTGACTACGGGTGTCCCCAACAAGCTCTAAGACGCTCGACGAGAGAACGCAAGCCAGTGCAACGCTTTCATTTCTGAGGAGGAAGGAATGTGGCATCTTCACGTGTGTTTCCGATGTGCGCGCACCTTTTATCGCCTTATCTGGCGATCCTTCATAGCTTCGAGCTATCGCTATGTGCACGTGCTCCTTCCTGTCTTCCGGCCACTCGGCTGCTTATAAATACGTCCTACACTTTTGAAT
The DNA here is from genome assembly GCF_055824585.1 of Amblyomma mixtum. Taxonomy (NCBI): domain Eukaryota; kingdom Metazoa; phylum Arthropoda; class Arachnida; order Ixodida; family Ixodidae; genus Amblyomma; species Amblyomma mixtum. Next base: position 95,462,031 of record NC_143014.1, on the reverse strand, counting down.
AAACGTTCATTTTTCTGCTTCTACTGGCTGTGCGGCTGCTTCCCTGGTTCGGCGTTCTGCGGGCTCGCTATGGATATGCAACAGTTGGGTTCCGTCCTTCGACATCCCACAGTACTATGCCGCAAAAGCTATATTTTTACCCCAGAAATCCTATTCTTGAAAATTTTTCAGAGTTCGCCGAAACAGCCGAAATCCGATATATATATATATATATTATTGAAGCCAACAGCCACAAAAACCTAAGCACACAGGGGATTTTTTGATATTTATTTTGTGGTGTTGATCAAAATTACTGAATATGTTATCGCTTAAAGATTCGTATATTCGTGTTATATATATATATATTGGTGCCACTTAGTACTGACATTTGTGTAAAAGTTGTGTGCCAACCGTTTTCCGCAGTGTTACGGATGGTGACATACGACTCAGCGTTAAGTGCGAGATAAACTTACTGTTAGGTGCGAGCCTGGCTCGTGGCAGGGATTCGAACCGGCAAAATATTACCCTCAATTACACACCTCAACGAATGTTCATAAGAAAAAATTGAGGGGGCACTTTGACTGTCTAAAGTGCGTAGAGGCGAAAGCGTTTTCTGCACCACTTTGACTGACTCTGTGGCACTGGTGACGTCACCACTGGATGACTTCACACATAATTGATGACGAAGTAATGACAAATTACTAATTAGTTTCTAGTTACTGATTAATGACTAAATACTAATTAACTGCTAATTAATGACGCTTAAGCTTCGCCTTTAGGAGTGGAACGCGACAGCGTTTTGTAGCGCTGCCAGGCAGTCCACGGAACGCTACCACCCGTTCGGCGCGATGCCTTGCCCTTTGAACGCAACGCTTTTTGAGGATAGGAAATGGCGCAGTAATTTTCTGTCATTTCGGTGGACACCCGAACCGCACCGTACAGGAAGGGAGGAACGCCACCACCCGTTCGGAGCGATGCCTTGCCCTCTGAACGCAACGCTTTTTGAGGAAAGGAAATGGCGCAGTAATTCTCTGTCATCTCGGTGGACACCCGAACCGCACCGCACAGGATGGGAGGAAGTGGGAGTGAAAGAAGAAAGAGAAAGAGGGGCCGTAGTGAAGAAACTGAAAATTGTATTTGAGGAAAGGAAATTACGCAGTAACTCTCGCATATCTCGTGGACACCCGTCAAAACGCGGACACATCTGCCGACACATCTGCCGACACGGCTGTCGACACGGCTGTCGACACGGCTGCCGACACGGCTGCCGACATGGCTGCTAACGACAGTATGAGGCATTAAAGGCTTTCGCCTTTTAAGGCGAAAGCCTTTACTGCCTCATACTGTCGTTAGCAGACGCGTCGGCAGGAGTGTCGACAGACGCGTCGGCAGCCGTGTCGACAGACGCGCGGGCAGATTCGTCCGCCTTTCGGCAGGTTCCAGCATGAATAAAGGCTCATCTAGTGAATGCATGGGCTTCATAAATAAAAATAAAAGGAGTAAAGTCATGAAAAGGAAAATAAAAAATAAAAATAAGAAAATAAACAAAAATAAAAACAAAATAAAGATAAGATGTGGAAATAAAAATAAAAAAAACAATAAAATTAAGAAAAAGAGCAAAAATAAATAAAAAAACAAAATATGAAAAATAAAAAAGTTAATAAAAACAAACAGTGGCCAGGAAACGCTTTCGCCTTGCAGCACTTTAGAGAGCCAAAGTGCCCCCTGAATTTTTGCAGCTCAAGCGTTCGTTCCAAAGTGTCCGGGAGGGGGGGGGGGCACACGATTTCGCGTTTTGTGCAGTATAAACTTCCTAGTTAAGTTAGTCTAGCGCGCGGCAGGGATTCGAACCGATGACCTATCCTAGGTGTGTTAGCACTGGATATTCGATCGCTGCCTCAGCGAATGCTAATTTTTTGCCCCTCTTTTCATTAAACTTATCTTTCTCCTTCTGTTGGCAAAGGTTCACCGATCCCTGAACGCTTTGGACAGACGCCCGCTGTGCGCGCGAAAATTGTGGCACCTTGGCCAAACACAGCACTTCGTAACGACTGAGAATAAGCGATTTTGCTGCTTTCTGAGGCAAAAAATATTTTGAAAGATATCAACTGTTTGGTTGACCGAATATATATGTGAATATCGATCTTGGGTACTAATTTTTGTGCCTTTGCATACAGAATTCTTCAAGAATATGTTCACAATTGTGATATGCGTATCTGTGTATTAACAACAAAGTAGGCTTGAGTATGAGCTGATTTTGGATCGTGTTTACTAATAACAACCATGAACAAGCTAGTTTGAAACACGAATTAAGTACGATCTGTACATCTCGACTTGTCATGACGGCATATGCAATGAATGGTTTTGGGGGGTTTAACGTCCCAAAGCGACTCGCGCTATGCGGGACGCCGTAGTGAAGGGCTACGGAAATTTCGAAGATTCAACACTGTTAGCGGACGCTCAGTAGATGTTTGAAAACAGATTTATTGAGGTCACTTAAAGAAAATTTAGAAGGATATCAGTCCACGCTTTGAAAGCAGATCGCGCCTGTGCGAACTGAGCTGCACTCGCCGCGTCCACTCTGCGTCGATCTGCCTGCTTCTCCCGGGCGCTCGTCTATCCGTGTCCTTCGGCCCGCTGATTCCCCTCCGGTCGATTGAGGTTCCTCTTCTTCCCTTCGGAGTACGGGAGGCGTCGCGAGGTCCCATCTTTTCTGTGACGAGCCGGTGGCCCCGACATGTTTATCCCTTTTTGCAGGCGCGGTGCGCTAAATGTGGAGAAAGCGCTTTCTGTCCGAAGGTCGAAGGAGTTAGCGAATTACTGCTGGGCGAGAAATGTGCCTGTCGGCAGCACGCTGACAACACGTAGCCCGGGCGTGTTTGCATTTCGCTCGCAATAGAATATGATCCGCCGTTTCAGCTGAATACTGTTATCACAGTGCGGTCCCATGGTTTATTGTTCCAAGCTGTATTGATTACTGTTCGTAAACGCAGTGTTGAGACTGAGCCGAAGGTAGAGAGTTCCCAGAAGAGAAGGTAGTAGCGCGAAAGTCTTGATTTTAGGCACGAATAATAGAATGGAGTAACTCAAAATTACGCGATTTTAAGGGCGTCAAACCCACGACTTGATGCTGAGCAAAACAGCGCTATTGCTACCGGTCCATTATGGCGGATTAAGGGGCGATAAAGTACTGCGGTCAGCGCATAATGCTTTTACGGTTGTCCCATGAAAAAGTACCAAATAGGAAGTTGCACATTACACCGAGAAAAGACTACAGTTTGCTCAAAAACGACCACAGGGGCATTCTACTTAATCTTTAGTGCCCGCTGCTCGACCTTAGTGAACTACATATGGCTTTGATGTTTTATGTGAGTCATTCATGGGGAACCTTCGACGGATGCACAGCTGTGATTACAATGTCCGAAGGAACTCGAGTTATTTCGTAAGCCAAATTATAAATTATGAGTTAGAGATCGTTCAACTCGGCAAGAGCTCCTGTTCTTGAGCATGTAGCGGACTTCTTTTCTGCCCACACATCTTTTGCAAGAATACTTAATTAGATTCGCTTCCGCTCATTTGCTGATATTGTCACGTTTTAGTGACGGCAGTCCAGCGGTCAGGAAGACATCAGAAATACTTGCAAACGAAGCTCTTTATTAGGGCTGACTTGCGCCCGCAAAAGAACTGAATCACTCGGCGTAAGCAACAAGCGTGCTCGTCAATCGTCGATCTACGAATGCCCGCTGCTCGCGGCATCGTTCAATTTAAAGCCGGCAAGGAAACTTCGAGATAACAGGTCGAGATCATCTAGAGTAATCTAGAAACAAGTAGATGCAGCTGTTCATGGCTGTGAACAATCGAGATTAGTCCGGTCGCTTCTCGCGTCACGAACAAAAGTGATAACAACCCTTTCCTGCAGCCTTGACAGTGAACGAACAAACACTACAATGATACGTGGCATTACCCCCCTCGCAAAGAAGCATCGTCTCGATGCTTTAAAATGAAAATAAACGCGGAGAATGCGAACTTCGAGTCCTTTAGCGTTCGTAATAAAGTTTAAGGGCAGCGGTAAAAGCTTCAAGTCTGGCTGTGTCGTCGTCGTCGGCGTCGTAGTTGTCGTCGGCGTCGGCGTCGTAGTTGTCGTCGGCGTCGTAGTTGTCGTCGGCGTCGTAGGGGTCGTCGGCGTCGTAGGGGTCGTCGGCGTCGTAGGGGTCGTCGGCGTCGTAGGGGTCGTCGGCGTCGTAGGGGTCGTCGGCGTCGTAGGAGTCGTCGGCGTCGTAGGAGTCGTCGGCGTCGTAGGAGTCGTCGGCGTCGTAGGAGTCGTCGGCGTCGTAGGAGTCGTCGTCGTCGTAGGGGCCGTCGTCGTAGAGGCCGTCGTCGTAGAGGCCGTCGTCGTAGGTGTCGTCGCCGTAGTTGAGGCATAGTCTTGTGTTTTCGTCGATGGACGGTCTTAGTTCTTGCGCTCAGAAGCAACCTCACCTCCAGAGGCTGCTTTATTCAGTTTAACCTTCGGGGGGCCGGGGGAGCGTCCACGCACTGCGTAGCCTCGGCTAGGAGATACATAGCGCGGTGACGATGGCGACGGAGAACGAGATGGGCGGCTCGGCGATGAGTATTCTTCGACGCAAGAACTCTTCGATTGCGGCTGGTCGCAGGCCAGGTCGGGGTCGTGGGGCGTCGTAAGAAAATCCTCGGATGCCCATTCTCCTGTATGGACAGTACCGGAGAATGTCACCGGCTTCTCCACAGTGGAAGCATAGTTGGCGGCGCTGGTCGGGTGTTCTCCACTCGTCGCATTTCCTAGGCCGTGTGCGACGCTCGTAGGACGGGCAGGTTGGGGCGAGAGGGCGGCGCTCCAGCGCAGCTGGCTAATGGCGATAGGGGCTTAGGTGCCGTCGTCGAGGTGCAGGACGGCGCACTGCTGCGGCGTAAGTCATGGCTGGAGGCTCCAAGAGGCTGCGTGGTAGACTGGAGTCAAGTCCTCCGGTGAATGACTCGAAGGGATGGCGTCGCGACTTGCTGGGGGTGTCCGGTACATGGAAGGCTACCCAGCACCTCCACCAGATGTCACGTTTTAGTGACGGCAGTCCAGCGGTCAGGAAGACATCAGAAATACTTGCAAACGAAGCTCTTTATTAGGGCTGACTTGCGCCCGCAAAAGAACTGAATCACTCGGCGTAAGCAACAAGCGTGCTCGTCAATCGTCGATCTACGAATGCCCGCTGCTCGCGGCATCGTTCAATTTAAAGCCGGCAAGGAAACTTCGAGATAACAGGTCGAGATCATCTAGAGTAATCTAGAAACAAGTAGATGCAGCTGTTCATGGCTGTGAACAATCGAGATTAGTCCGGTCGCTTCTCGCGTCACGAACAAAAGTGATAACAACCCTTTCCTGCAGCCTTGACAGTGAACGAACAAACACTACAATGATACGTGGCAATATCTTACTGATAACTATACCATTGTTCCTATATTTCACCTTCGGAAAGCTCAGAAAACTGAGCTCATATCGAATAAAGATTATTCATTTCAGCTGCACCGTTCATTCGCTGTCAGCGCACAGCAGCAAAAGAAAACGAGAGCAGCAGGGTTCGCGTGCCACGTGCTGCCGCGCCACGACCCGGAGCTACGTTCGCCATTTCACGATGCCTTCTTCGCGTTCAGGAGCCTGAAGTCAGCTCATTGCAACGCGGTATCCCTGGACTGCTTCTACACAGAGCGCTCAGAGCGGTGGACGACGCTCAGCGGCATTGGAAAGAAACGACGACTCCCATCTCCAGTAACTTTCAGAGCAGCGTGTGCGCTCCGGGTCGTCGGTGTCTTCCAGGGAAAAACCTGAAACATTGAGACTGCAAGCCAGAGACCGTTCAAGAAGCGCTATGTCCTGGCCATCCAGACGCACCTCGACACGTAAGTCCATCTTAACGATGTCGCAAGCTCGGAACGCGACTGCGAAGCGTATGCGGACCTCCAGAAACTTGGCCCCTGGTGCGTGCACGGGGGAAGCGCCGAATACTTGTAGCAGTAGCAAAGGCAGTCAATCAGCAAGCCCATCGAAGGAAGAGAAGAAGCCTACACGTACCTCCAGGGGAGAGCTAAGGTTGCCACCACTGGTAAGGCACGACCGACGAAGGCGACCGCTGAGGCCAGAGGCAGAGATGAGCCGTCGACTAGTGGGGTCAAGAGGACGACTGTCTACCGCAATCTTCGCTCTCAGAGGAAGTCGGCTGGCGAAGACAACGTTGACATCACGGGAGATGAAATGACGCGTCCATCGGAGAGTCCTGTAGTCATTTATGTGTTCTCAGACAGCGCCGAAGAGTGGAGTGGCGACGACGGGCACGGCTTAAAGGACACCATGTGCTGGGCCTCTACCACAGTGTCCACAACGAGCTCTGATGACGGAGAAAGCCAAACCGCTTCACGAGGCAAACCTAACAGCGACGCAGAAGTGGAACGAAGCACAGAACGTCGTCGCAAGTCTAGCAGCACCATCAACGAAACATCCGGGATCAGCTCAACTAGCAGCACTGTGACTACCAAAGGAAACGCCCAGAAGTATGAGCACCAACCACCAGTGCTACCCACGAGCAGAGCTAGAGGCAAGAGTCTCACTGGCCGCCTCAGTCATGAAGCTGACCAGAAGACGGGAGTGAGCAGCTCTCAAAACCCGTATGCAGATAGCTCCTTGGATGCAGATAGTCGCTTCCGTTCAAGAACCAGAAGCGCGTTCCAAAAAGGACAACATTCTGAAAACAGCCCGAAAGACGGCAACTAAAATGGTAAAGAAGTTGGTTTCGATAGAGGCACCGGAAACATTGTTACACCCCGAACTTCAACCGCCAGTAACCCGACGGAAGCCAGTGAAACGAACCTTGAGGTAGAAACCGCCGGAACATGAACTGCTCAAAATGAGATGATCATGGAGGCCTCAGAAGAGATGGAAAGGTGTGGAAAACGAGACAGAACGCGAGAGAAACATTTGCCGAGACAGTTACCGCAGAGACCGACTGTTTGATCAGTCCTGATGTGTGCATAGCAGATTCAGAAAATGCCCAGGAAGACTTTCAGTACCGTTCCCGGCGTATCATACGAGCTTGATTGCTCTACAAGTGATGTGAACAAGGGGGCAAACCACCCTTGGCTCTAAGAATGGGTTTAAATTCTGGTCGCGGGCTCAGAATGAGACTCATGTAATTAAAGCCTTTTGGTCACTTTGACAACGACTTCCACCATGCTGATTTCTTCACATCGTAAGTTTATAGAATGCACCTGCAGAACTTACGCGATTCAGTGCACATCGAAAATACATTTCACCCCCCCCCCCCCCCCCGCCATTTTCTGCACTTTGTCTGCTGTGTTTCTAAAGTACTGCTCATCAAATTGGCGTGTTCATCGTAACCAATGCACCGCAGGCTCTATCTCAATGCCGAGAACGAATAATAATGGACTGCTTAGTTACGTTACACTGGATTAGGCATAACGCTAAGGTGAAACACTAGCAGTGATCTCCAATGTCGTAACCGAATATTCCATCAGACCCAAAAATCTCCTTTTAAAGCTATTTATCCCTGCAACAGCTCTAGAACTCCGTAAATTAGAGGGAAAAAAGACAATTTGGGCAGTCACAATTTCCTGAAACACCGTAAAAACATCCTTTTAGCCAAATTTTACAGCTCAAATTCTCCGAAAAAGAGGAAATTTCCCGTATTCAGAATTACTGAACATTGCCACGGGATAGACAGCATAGCCTAACGACAACAGTTCTAAGCACTAGAAAATTGTTTAAACGGTTTCTACTGTATTCCTTTCCGTTTCTTTTCGCGACCAAACGCTCATCAACCTCCACAGACTTCGTCTTTGTCTGGGGAGTATTTTTTCAGTTGCCCTCTCAGACCAAGGCAAGTTTTGCACCTTCGTTCAGAAGGTGGTGCTGCCGTCCAGTGGTGCTGCCATCGAGCTTTTCTGAAGCTTTCGCGCCAGTCGCTCCGCGCACCTGAGGCTGCCTCCTCGCGTTCGTTTTGGGAAACAAAGGGCGAAAGTTCTTTTATTGCGCATTTCCTCTAGCAGAACACGCCGATTTTAAGACCACAAATATATGCCCATGTCGCCCTTTAATAGCGCTAGACGCATGAAATCACAAAGAGAACGATCATCACTACCATCACCAGCGGCCTAACCGCGTCGACATCAACTTGCCTTTGTTCCCTCACGAACTTTTCCCTCTTCCTGGCTCTTAACGTTACACCTATCATTTTCCTTTCCATAGTTCCGTGTGCTGCCCTCAATTAAAGTGCAACCCCTTTTGTTAGCCTCCACATTTCTTCTCCACACGTGAGTACCGGTAAGATACAGTTCTTATACACTTTCTAGTTGAAAGATATTGGTAAACTGTTATTCATCACCTTATAGTTCCTTGTCTAATGTACTCCACTCCATCCTTAATCTCCTAATAATTTCACTCTCGTGGGCCGGACCTGTGGTCACTACCTGCCCTAAGTTGATGTATTCCCTTACCACTTCCGATGCTTCGCAAACTATCACAAACTATTTTCGCAAACTATCACAAATTATTGCTCCCTTCCGAGACTTTTGAACATTTATATTAATGCGAAAGCGTTGTACAGAACCTCCGGTGTCGACGTTTTCAGCGTGGGCGGGCGTGGTCGGGGTCGACGTCAGCGTGGTGAGCGATAAATCGCGAACATGGTTCTGGCAGGTGGTCCCCGCCGAGCAACCTAGTAGGCAGGTGGGCCACATAGGCCGTGCGACCTTGCGGCATCATCACAACCTGCCCGCCTTGGCAGGTGGCAGTTAAATTAATGATTGCACGCTCTGGAAGAGCAACCTGGGCCACACAAGGCCCATCGTTGGGAGCACCTGCCATGGCAGCGCTGTGGCGCATTGCTTTACTGCTGCACGACTGCGCCAGGAGGGGTATGAACACTCCCAGCAATCTATGAATGTAAAGTAGTGGATGACATCGTGCATATATGAGAATTAACCCATTACGCTATCGCGTCATGCCCTAAGGTGGAGCTTGTGTGTTCCTTCCAATTTTTTTTATTCATATTGACTTTTACATCCACCATTATGCTTTGTCTGTCTGAGCCCTCGATCATTCTTTGCAGTTCGGCCCCTGAGTCACTCAGCGAGGCAGTGTCGTCAGTAAATCAGATAATGTTTAGGTATTCTCCCTTAGCTTCCATCCCCAGCCCTTCCAAATCCAGTTCTCTGAATTCCTCCCGTAAAGACGCGGTGAATAGTGGTAGGAAAATCGTGTCGCCTTGCCTGGCACTCTTCCTGTTCGTTATTTTATCAGCCTCCCTGTGAAGGACTATGTTTGCTGTAAAACCGCTCTATTTCCAGTGTCTTTCTCTACGCCTCATGCGCACCTTGGTTAGGCGTGCCTGCATCATCGCGGAGATTTAAACTGAGTCAAAAGCATTCTCGTAAACTATGAAAGCTATTTATAGAGGTTGGTTTAATTCTGCGCATTTCTCTACCCTCATTGATGGTGTGAATATAATTTATTGTCGAAAACCCTTTCCGAAAGCCAGCCTTGTACTTTGGTTGACAGAATTCTAAGGTTGATCTAATTCGTTTACGAATTACTTTAGTAAATACATACTAAATAAAGGACAGTAAGCTGATCACTCTGTAACTTTTGAAGTCCTTGATGTTTCCCTTCTAAGATTAAGATGATGATAGCATTCTTCTAAGATTCCAGTACTTTTGAGGTTGCGAGGTATTGCTTACGGAAGGTATGAAGTTTTTCTAGTATTATGTACCCGCGGTACTTCAAGAAACCTTGAGGTACCTGATCGTCGTCAGCTGACTTCCCCTTTGCATTGCATGTAAGGATTTCTTTACTTCCTGTTTTGCTACCGACGGGATGTACAATTTGTCCTCACCGCTGGATTCATTATTAGCACCCTCTTTATTTCAGCAACCTTAGAGATCTGTGTCGAATTATTCAGCTATTTACCTATCTTTTGCTTATTGGTGATGACACTGCCTTGCTTGCCTTTTAAGGCGTGCATATGATTTCGCTTAATGACTAAATTAATCTCGACCGCTTTTAGGCTACTTCCCTTCTTTAGAGCTTGCTCGACCCTCTCAATGTTTTACTTCTTCAAGTCGTTTACCTTTACGCTTATTGATAACCTTTGACAGTTTTACCAGCTCTAGCCTCTCAATGGGGTTAGAGGCTTTCATACCCTAGCGATTCTTAATCAGGTCTTTCGTCCTGTGAGAGCGGTTGCTAGTGTCCTGTCTAGCTGCCCTTCTCCTCCTTCTAATGATCACTCCGTAACAATAATTGTTAGATTATCATTCCTCTTCTGAACAAAAAGGTCATCGTCCTCCCTCAAACCGGAATATAAATCATGCAGCCAGATTCAGAATTTCTGTACTTTCCCTCTTAGCGCTGACGCGTTGATGTGCTTTTCTTTAATAGTTTCCTCCATCTCCTGTTCAAATCCGCAGGGTAATTCAACAGCTCACCATCCAATTACCGCTAAATCTCGCTTATCAGAGCTCCTCTACATCCGTAATCTTGACCGCTTCTGGCTACTTCCCTTCTTTAGAGCCTGCTCGACCCTCTCGACGACACGAGACTATTCCAAATCAAGGCACAACTGACATTCAGGCACTTCAAACTCAATACCGTAAACGAGCCTCGCCGGACGAGCACGGCCAGGGCCCCTCGCAAATACGTAGTCGCACCAACTCAGCCAGCAGTGATGCGGGTCGCACCTCATTCCGACACGTCCAAGATGGCCACGCACCCAAAAAGCAGCCAAAATGCAGAGCACATAGGAATCTGGCAGTGGAATTGTAGAGGTTACAAGCGCATAGGGGGTCCTCAAACAGTTCATTGCCACCACTCCAATCCGTCCAGACTTTATCTGCCTGCAGGAAGTGGGAGCCGATAAGGCCCCAATGCTGGCAGGATACTACACGACTAGTCAGCCCCTGATGCCATCGGTTGCAATCCTAGTGGCTAAAGAGATAACTGTCGCCGAACATGCCCTACCAGTACCGGACGCCGAACGACGGTAGAGGTTGTGCCTAACAAGCGCGGCCGAGCAAGCACATTTGTCATAAACATCTACAAGCCCCCCAAGCATAGGAAATGGGACTTCACAGATCTGCTATTGGCTGCCTCTCACAAAGCGCAGCGTAATCAGCTCATGATCGTGGGAGGTTTCAACGCACCCCACAGAAAGTGGGGGTATCGTGTGTACACTCTTCTTGTCCGTCGTCTTGTGTGACTCGTTTTTTTTTTCGTTTACAGAAAGAGGCCAGCCTATAGTGAAAGCGAAACACACGATAGGACTGAACTCCTAACTAGCCCTGCCTTTCCTACACGAGAGGAGAACAGTGTCACTATAGACTCCTGTCCTGACATCACCCTGGTCAAGAACGTAAGTCACTCGAAGTGGACCAGCCTTACCGAAACTTTAGGGGGCGACCACTGCATCCTAAGCACCTCTGTCAGTTCGCCCAAAATCTGGAGAAGCATCGGACCAGCCCAGAATAACGGACTGGCCAAAATTTTGCAACTCCGAATTCCCCACGGGACTTATAGAATCTATCGAGGATTAGCGCGCGGCCCTTCGCCAGACTCACAGCACCGCCACCGAAGTTGTACAGCGCACAAACAAGACACCTGAGGTAGACAGGTACCTACTTAAATTATGGGATCATCGCGCGAAGCTCGTGCGCCGTTGAAAGACCCAAAAGTTGAACCGACAACTTCGAACCCATATAGTCGAGCTAACGGAAGAATCAAGGACGTACGTTCCGCAACTCTCGCACCTGAACTGCAACAGTTCTGCGAGTCTCTGCGAGGCACTTGGGCACGTCTCGGACCTGGGCAATTCTCAGCAACTTGATAGACCCAACCAAGTCTAAGTCCGAAGCGACCCGTACACTCACGTGGATTTCCCACCTGTTTCCGGACGACGACGCAGCTCTTCTCGCAGCGCTTTGCGACAGAGGAACTGCGACTACAACACCTAGAACGATTACCTACCAGGGTACCCCATTTCGAGCTTCGGACGCCCCCATAGCGACGGCAGAAGTATACGCCGCGGCGAGATCCTGCGTCCGTAACACAGCGGCAGGTGCGGGCAAAATCACTAACGCCATAATACGCAACCTCAGCAAGGATCCAATTCAGGATCTCACTAAATACATTAACGATGAGCTCTGGGAAAATAATATCATCCCTCAAGAAAGCCGGGAAGCTGCCCAAACTTGAGGCGCTCTGCTCCAACTCGCTCATGTTGCGCCTGATCCAGACCCGTGTGCAGAACTATACCGAAGACAACAACCTCTTCCCTCCTTTTATGATCGGCTTCCGATCCGGGCTATCTACCCAAGACGCCTTCCTTCTACTCAAGGAGGAGGTAATGGCGCACGTTCCCAGCAAAAGGGAGCGCCTTGTGATGGGTATTGATCTCAAAGGTGCCTTAGACAACGTGTCTCACGATGCCATCCTCACAGAATTGAACAACCTAAATTCTGGGGAACGCGTCTTCCACTATGTTCAAAATTTCCACGCTCGGACCCCAGGATATGCCGTACAAAGGCACGCCTCAGAGTTCGATAGCTCCCCTCTCCTTTTAGCATAGCCATGGTTGGCGTGGCGCGAAACCTTCAAACAGTACCGAACATTGGATTTACACTGTACGCCGACGACATAACTACCTCGACTACCAAAGGCTCTGCAGCGGTGAAAGAAGAAACTCAGCAGCAAGCTGCCACCTACGTCGAGGACGTGGCCATCCAGTGTGGACTACGCTGTGCGCCGGAAAATGTCAGAGATCATCCGCATAGAAGGACGTAACACAAGTCTCCAGGAGACATTCAGGTCCTCCTACACGGCGTCCCTGTCCGGGAGGCCCGACATATCCGCATCCTTGGCTTATGGCTCCACAGCAATCAAAAAGCCACCCACGCTATCAGGCTGCTAACCACCACAACACAGCAAGTGGCCAAAATGATCAGAAGAGTGGCACGTAGCCGGACAGGAATGCGGGAGGAGGACACGCTATGCCTCGTCCAAGCACTCGTGGTAAGCCGCGTTTCCTACGCCCTACCGTACCTGCAATTAACTCGACAAGAACACATGGCATACAGATATGCGCTGGGCCTTCCTACCTACACTTCAAACGCAAAACTAGAGGCCCTTGGCCTCTGCAACTCATTCGAGGAGATCCAGGAGGCTGTTCTCCTCTCGCAACGTGCATGCCTCGTTCGCACGGACGCCGGTAGGCAGACTCTGGGACGGGTGGGCTACCCGGCAGACGTACAGATCATACAGAACACGACCAACCTCCAAACAACATATCTCTCGAGGGTGCACGTCGCCCGGTTTCCCAAAAACATGTCCAGCGGAGCCGGGTCGGGCAGACGCTCAGCCAGAATAGACTACTTGAAGCGGACGACGGCACGCAGCTCCCACTCGGTGTACGTCGATGCAGCAACACACAGCGAGGTCACCCGGGCAACAGCAGTTGAGGTGAACTCCTTCCACAACGAGGCTGTCAGTGCTTCCTTGAAACACACGATGATCACGGAAGCACACAACTGGCAGCAATCCTGCTGGCGTTCCAGTACGACGACGCCCGTAACCAGGGTTACAAGTCATGACCGACTCTCAAGCAGCCTGTCGGCTCCTGCTTGCAGGCAGAATACCTAAAAAAACTGTTGAGCGTAGTAACCAACTCTATGAGCGTCAATTCCTCCCTAAAACATCAGATAACCTGGGTGCCTGGTCACGAGGAAGGAAGGAAACGAGGTCGCGTACGCACTAGCTCGATGACGTACCAACCGAGCGGGCTTTAACCCCGACTGAAGTTCTCTTCCCGAAGTTCCCGTCATCTACAGCACACGACTGCACTTCCTAAGATCACAACGACAGCACTTTCCCCCTCAACACAAGAAGATTAACAGGAAGCTCAGGACTGGAAGCAACTCCAGACCGATACATTCCCCAATCTTTATAAACACATCATTTTCCCCGAGCGCTATAAAGGCGAATGCCCGTGGTGAGGAGACAGGCCCGATACATACCACATTTCACGGGGATGTAAGAGCCCGAACCCCCCCCCCCCCCCCCCCCCCCGGACATCACAACACTCAGAACGAAGCAGCAATGGGAGACCTCTCTGCTCAGTTCGGAGCTTGGTCAGCAGCGCGCACTCGTTGCGCAGGCTACAGCGGCTGCCAAGGCCAGTGGAGTCTTGAAATGAAGACACCACCTATTGTATATTTCTCCTCGAGTCTTATTTTCCATGTCAATAAAAGTTTTCTACTACTTCCTCGTGCGACGTCGCCCTCTTGTTGCTTTCCACTCCCTCCTCGCACATCCTTTCCAGGAGCGAGGCAAGTGCCGCACCTCACAACTTCACCAGCACAAAGGAACCAGGCAGGCGACGGAACCGCGCCAGCCACGCCGATTAAATCGCAGAAGAGCGCCCCTAGCTATCCTAGTAACAGAGAAAATAAGCGAAAATGCCAGTAATTGAGGTTATTCAGGAAGCTCGCTCGGGTATGAGGCTTCACTCTCAATAGCTGTGCTTCTGAAAACGCAGCAGACTGCTGTTGCGACCTTCCGGCGCGACAGTCAAGGGCGACCTTCCGGCGCGACGGTCAGGGACGGGCTAACCCTACCGCCCATTAGTGTTCTTTTTTTGTGTGCTATCTCCCCCTTGTCGTTTTCAGCCACATGTCCTTCTGGCCCGGGGAGCGCCTGGGGGGGCGTTTGGAGGCTCGTGCTCTGGTCTTCCCAAGTAATCAGTTATGAGCCGTGCCGGCTCACCCAAAGCGGAAGCTCTTTGTGTGAGCGCGGGCGCCGATGCCCCCTCAAAGGTGCCGCGGTTGGAAGGGGCTTTTGGACAGCGTGGGGAGAGCGAGGGCCAGTTGTACTCCGGACGCCGAACGACGAGCAGCTAGCTTCGCTGACTGCTCGAGCGTTCCGGGAGATGTGCAGTTGCGTTGCATTTGATTCTTGTATTTAACTTATAAATAAATTCAACGAGTTAAGTTTCAACGACTGGATCAAGTCTGATCATTTGTGATTACGACAACGAATAGCGGCAGCTACGCATAGTTACAACAAAAGTTCTGGTGCCGAAACCCGGGAACGGATTTCTTACATCGACCGGACCCCAACGACAACGACAAGATGGAGGTGCTGAAGAAGAAGAGGAAGGCTGTCAGATCATCAGCGACGCGTCTTACTAAAGAAGCCGACGACATCTTGGCCGCCGAGACAGCACCCGACATCGAAAAGGTGAGCGTCCTTCTCGAGCGCTTACAATTGGTGCAACGGCAGCTCAACGATGTGGACTCCGCGATCGAGCCACATATCAAAGATGACGACGCAGACGCTGAGTTTGAACAGGTCCTTGAGTATACCGACAAGATTGCCATTAGCATCTGCAGATTAAAACTCAAGACAAATCCTGAAAGCCGGAAGGAATCAGCGACCACCTCTACGACTTCCGCACATCACAAGATAAAACTTCCGAAATTAGAACTATCGAAATTCGACGGAAGAAGAAAAAATTGGCAGCCGTTCTGGCAGCAGTTTGAGCCAGCTATTCATACGAATCCGGACCTCTCCCCTGTCGACCGCTTTAACTACCTAAAGTCGCTGCTTTCTGGAGAAGCTGAAGCCGCCATCGCCGGGCTTCAAGCTACAGCTGAATGCTATACCGATGCCATCGAAATCCTTAAGCAGCGATTCGGCGACCAAGCGGCCTTGATACAAGAACACATGCAGGGGCTTATCGATATCCGGGGTGTGATGTCTGCGGAAAAAGTACGTGACTTACGGCGGCTCTACGACGACGTGCAAGTGCGTATGCGAGGCTTGAGAGCGTTAGGTGTTGGCGACGACAGTTACAACGCGATGCTGTATCCCGTCCTGCTTCGTGCACTTCCAAGGGAGCTCGTCCTCGCCTATCACCGCGCGCACGCAGAGGACCAACATGCTCCGAGTGCAACGTCATCGACAACTTCAGAAGATTGTGCCCGGTCCACGACATCCTCAGCAACAGCGACGGACAGCCGGACACCACTCAAGTCTCTACTTCGGTTCTTCAGACTGGAGTTGGAGAGCCGCGAGAAAGCCTTCGAGCATCGACCTGACACTGCATCCGGTAAGCCAGCGTCTCATTTTCACGGGCCAAAGGAAGAATCAAGAGGGAGCATTCGACCTTCCTCGGCCGCAGTTTTGCATAGCTCAGCATCAAACATCTCCTGCCCAATCTGCGGATCAAGCAATCACGGAGGAGAAGATTGCAATTCAGGTCTGGATGTAAAGCAGAAGAAAGCAATTTTAACGTCCAAAGGCAGGTGCTTTCGCTGCACGAAACAAGGTCATAGATCCAAGAATTGCAGAGTGAGATTGATCTGTAAAAAATGCGCACTAAGGCATGCGACCTCCATGTGCGATCCCGCCTTCATTAAGAACTCATCGAAAGGAGAGAGAGCTACCGAAAGAGCTGGAGGAGTCATCCTGCATGCTTCTGAGGCCGAGGAGAATCGCCCCAAACAAAATGTGCTAATGCCGACGGTGACCGCTTGGAACAAAGGGGCTAGGGCAAAACGAATGTCTCGACTATTATTTGACAGCGGAAGCCAAAGAAGTTTCATTTCCGAAGATTGCTCGCGACAGCTCGGTTGCCGACTGCTGGGAACCGAAATACTCACTATTGGAGTTTTCGGAGGAGTACAGAAGCAGCGCACATACCGACGCGTCGAAGTGCGTCTATTCGGAAAAGGTGACCCCAAAACAGAATGTAAAATTGAGGCCTTGGAGGTACCGACTATATGCGACCAAGCCGTCCCTTGTCCCGACGAGCAGATCAGGAAGACTCTGCGCGAGCGCTCAATGCCACCGGGTGACGAATTTCAGCATCCCCACACTGCCCTGATCGATGTCCTGGTCGGTTCAGATCACTTCTGGGAATTTCTAACTGGCAGGATGGAGAAATTGGACGCTCGGCTAACGGCACTCGAAACAGTGTTTGGATGGGCAGTGCAGGGCAAAACTTCATTTTCCTGCCAGGAAGCGACTTGCGCTCATGCAGTCGTGTTAAGAGCGACGGTTTCGGATGAACAGGTAGAGCCTGTTTTGAACGGTTTCACTCCTGTCGAGCTTGAACAACAAACGGGAGTAAAAGCCACGAACCCCGTCTGCGGAGAAGAAAACGAACTCCTAGACTTTCATCGATTCAGCTCCGCAACTAAGGTAAACCGGGTGACAGGTTGGATTCTGCGGTTGGTAAATAACCTGCAAACAAAACAAAGGCATACGGGTCCCCTAACGGCTCTTGAATTGGAACGTGCACAACTTTATTGGCTGAAGCAGGCACATAAATCGACATTCGGTACCGAGCTGCAGCGCGTAGCCAAAGGAGACAGGACGCCGCGTGATTCAACCCTCAACGACTTCGTTTTACGGAGAGATGACAACGGGTTGCTACGGATACGCAATCACACCTGTTCAGCGGACAAGGACTACGACGAGCGGCACCCTGTCGTCCTACCGAAGCAGCACCGATACACTGTCTTGTTAGTGCATCAGGCTCACAAGAAGTTGTTGCATGCAGGAGTGCGGGACACGCACGTCCAACTACGCGAAAGGTTTTGGATAGTGCGCGGCCGCCAATTGGTGAAAAGTGTAGTGCGCTCCTGTGTTGTGTGCCGGCGGCTGAGTGCCTCCCGCGTCGAAGTGGACACGGGCCAACTCCCCCCCGACAGAACTTCTCAAGCAGAGCCTTTCGAGGTCGTCGGAGTGGACTTTGCTGGCCCACTCCTCGTGAAAGAGGGTTCAAGTGTAGCTAAATCCTACATTGTTCTCTTCACTTGTGCTGTGACGCGTGCTGTGCATTTAGAACTGGTGAAGGACATGAGCACTGAGACTTTTATCCAGGCCTTCCGCCGCTTTGTGTCTAGACGAGGGCTGTGTCGCATTATTTATTCTGACAATGCACTTACTTTCAAACGAGCATCGAAAGAATTGAATATGCTTTGGGATGTTCTGCGACACCCGGACACTCAAGACCACTTCGCTAACTCTAGCATACAGTGGAAATTCATAGTGGAGCGGGCGCCTTGGTGGGGTGGATTTTATGAGAGGCTAGTAAGAAGCGTGAAGACAGCTTTGAAGAAAATAATCGGGCGTCAGTGCTTAGCCTTTGTCGACTTGACTACAGTGCTTGCCGAGGTCGAAGCGGTAATTAATTCCAGACCCCTCACATATATGTCTATGACGACCCCAGGGATGGCTCTCCCCTCACGCCAGCTAATTTTCTTTCCGGAAAGCGCTTGACGGCCCTGCCCTCGCCCGAAAAGAGAGCGGTTAATAACACAGCAGCCTCCCTCCGAACGCTATGGAGGAAACGAAAACAGATGCTAGAATTGTTCTGGCAAGCATGGCAGAAAGAATACCTACGAGAGCTGCGCTCGGCTTACGCCTCTAGGGAGCAAAGGGGGCCGACACTGAAGCCTGGGGACATTGTTTTGGTCCGCGAAAGTCTTCCTCGCCTCCTGTGGAAAAGCGGAGTCGTTGTAACTGTGTTCCACGGACGCGACGGAAAGATAAGGTCTTGCGAAGTCCGGCTGCCGAAGGGCAAAGTGGTTAGACGACCTGTACAGCTTTTGTACCCGATTGGGCTGTCAGAAGCGTAGAATGAGTCGTTGACCCATTCGGCGGGGGAGTGTTGCGACCTTCCGGCGCGACGGTCAGGGACGGGCTAACCCTACCGCCCATTAGTGTTCTTTTTTTGTGTGCTATCTCCCCCTTGTCGTTTTCAGCCACATGTCCTTCTGGCCCGGGGAGCGCCTGGGGGGGCGTTTGGAGGCTCGTGCTCTGGTCTTCCCAAGTAATCAGTTATGAGCCGTGCCGGCTCACCCAAAGCGGAAGCTCTTTGTGTGAGCGCGGGCGCCGATGCCCCCTCAAAGGTGCCGCGGTTGGAAGGGGCTTTTGGACAGCGTGGGGAGAGCGAGGGCCAGTTGTACTCCGGACGCCGAACGACGAGCAGCTAGCTTCGCTGACTGCTCGAGCGTTCCGGGAGATGTGCAGTTGCGTTGCATTTGATTCTTGTATTTAACTTATAAATAAATTCAACGAGTTAAGTTTCAACGACTGGATCAAGTCTGATCATTTGTGATTACGACAACGAATAGCGGCAGCTACGCATAGTTACAACAACTGCAGCTACGGCAGCAGTGTGCAACCCGCGTGCCCATTTTTGGCTTGCGAAGCCCGCGCCGTCCGCTGACGAGACGGAGCCAGTGACGTCGGGTCACGTGGTGCTGTGTCCGCGCACGGATGAAACCGATTTGGTCCGTCGTGTGGATGGATCAAATTTATAGGCCATCCGCGGACGGATGGCGCAGGCGTCGTAAGGCAAAAAAAAGTGGCTGGTGGTTTACCATTGCTAAGCATGAAATATTGCGCGAAAGCACAGTTTTTTGCAGGTGAACACAACCCAATTTACCCATTGTACGCCGGCGGCCTATGCTCAAGTATATAGCTCAAGTGCCGCGTTTCTGCAGCAATGTTAAAGCCAGCGCGTATTGCTTTAGTGCCGTGTTTCTGCCACAATGTTGTCCATGCCAAAGCATGCAGCGCCCATCTCTCTGTCACTACCGCCACATAGCTCAAAACTCGAATATTAGTTTGGTAGCAGTATTAGTTGGTGAAGACGATGTGCAGTGCACAGCGCGAGAATATGTTGCCGTTTAATAGGAAGCGTGTTCGGCTGCGGCGATATCTTAGTGCTCTCGCGCCGCAGCCAGCGAAGCTGATCTGTTTGCACCGCTGAGGAAGCGAATCCCATGCCCGTGATATTTATTTTAGAGCGCAGCTCTTTGGCGCCCGTTCCTGCGTTTCGCGGAGTCGCCATTGTAACCAGAAGAGGGCACCTTAGTCGCGCTTTAAGCTGCGAAACCAATGGAGCGGGAGCTTGGAAAGCAGAGGGTAAAATTGATAAATTGGTTTTTGAGGAAAGGAAAAGGCGCAGTATCTGTCTCACACATCTCGGTGGACACCTGAACCAGAGGGAAGGCGCATAGCTGCCCTCTTGGAACAGTGGACACCTCAATCATGCTTTAAGCTACGTGGCGGTAGTGACAGATGTGTCACTACCATCTGTCACTATCTGTCGCCAACCATCTTTGGCGAGTGTATGTTTTATTTTGACATTATGCTTCCCCCTCGCCAGACGGGATTAATTCTGTCGAACCCTTGATTAGTGACAGATGTGCGCTGCATGCGTTGGCATCGACAACGTTGTGCCAGAAACGCGGCGCTGAAGCCATAGGGCGTCGGCGTTCGTTGTGCTAATTGGCGTTCGCGTTGACGTTTTACACTACGATCATTTTAAGGAAAGCAAGTGCGCATAACTAGCTCCCTTGGTCAGTGGACGCCTGAATCACGCTTATAGGTACGTGGGCGAATGAGAGTGTTGAAGATTTGCGGGGTCGCAGCGGAGCACCAGAGCAAGATGACCAGCGTGCCAGGCTTCTAGTTCCGAACAGCCCGTGCCGGGCGTGCGCTCCGAGCACGCGCTGTCCATCTTTATTTTTTTCTATCGCGGGAACGCCGATCTCAGCGCCTGCGCTTTATAGCGTCGCCGGGCGCTACAGGGCCCCCCGCCTAGACGGAACGTCGAAATGTACGCGCCGACGGGGCAGGGATGGAGTAGACACGGCAAGCAAGCAGGCAGCTAGAGGAGCAGAGTCCCCACGGGGTCGCTACAAGGTCCGGTAAGTTCATGTCAGGGGCCGGGAAAAGCCGTCGGGTGGAGTGCGCCGGCTCAGGTGGACGAGCCTGGCTGCTGCGCAATGGGCGAATGATGCAGAGTGCCGAGCTGACAATGGGCATGGGGGCAGGGGAGGCCATGGTCGGGCCGTCACCGACTGTAGTGCTGCCCGCGGACACAAGTGTCGTCGGTGTTGGAACATTGCAGCTGATGTCGATGGGGATCTGACACGCCGTGTACGCGGTCACAAGCACAGGAGAGGATGAAACGGCTCCATGGACTGACAGCAGCTGTGGTTGGACCGTCGACACAACGGTGAGAGCTGTGACGATGCCGGAGCAAGTTGCTGGGCTCAATGCCAGGTGCTTGGGTGAAGCGAGAGTGGCAGTCCGGAGCAACTGGCCAGTGCTGATGCGCGTGTGGGCATGGTCGGCTGTGGGTGGCTGCAAGAAGGTTGTGGCAGTGACAGGCCATGGAGCTGAGACGGCTACATCAGACGGCTGGCTGACAGCAAG
Source organism: Amblyomma mixtum (assembly GCF_055824585.1). Taxonomy (NCBI): domain Eukaryota; kingdom Metazoa; phylum Arthropoda; class Arachnida; order Ixodida; family Ixodidae; genus Amblyomma; species Amblyomma mixtum. The sequence continues at coordinate 95,440,745 of NC_143014.1, read as the reverse complement.
AGACACAGCTGGTGGATGGACAACTGCCGCACTACTCGGTGTGGGTAGGTCTACCATTCGTTGGTGAAGGTTGCTCAAGGCAGGCACCAAAGCAGGCGATTGCTGCGGCAGTGTCGAGCTGCCAGGGTCAGACTCCGACAAGCGGTTGACAGTACTGAGGGCTTGGGGTGTGGCCCCTTGGGCAGGCGATGTGGCCGCCTGGGTAATGGGGCTGGTATCTGACAGATACTGCGGTGCCGGCAATCTCACTTCGCCCTTAGCACGCTCACTCAGGTCAGTGACTGACGGCTTTGGCGGAATGAGCGATGAGGCGGCAGGTGAGCTTTCGGCTGGCAGCGATGCTACGCAGTAGGTTACAGAAGTTGGCGGAATGGGGCACCCGTCGAGGAAGAGCTCGACTGACGGCGGCACTATTGCAGATGAGAGAAGTTGCTCACCGGGCTGTGCCGAAGACGCTGTATCGTCATTATTGGAGGCGGTATGGCTGGAGGCGCGGAACAGGGTGGCGCGAGGCGCATCTGTCGCTGAGTTCGCTGACGTGGCAAACCGCGGTTGGCCAGGCACCTCACCGAGCTGCTGAGGGAATGACTGCGGACTTGGGGCCATGGAGTCGTCGCACAGTGCTGCTAGCGTGTCCGGAATAGCAGGATGTGCTGTCGGAAGCGATGCGGCAGCGTCTGGTGCGGTCGGTGCTAAAGAAGCCGGGCCGGAGACGCTGGACTGGAGTGGCGGCGAGGCGGCGAGGGGCTGCTGAGGCGGGCCGGGTTCTAATGAAGGCTAAGTGGGCGCGAGAGAGGATGGTGCAGGGCCAGTGGCTGGCGGCGGCGAAAACGGGTCCGCTGCGTCGTAGAGCGGCGGCGGAACATAGTAGGCGCCGAAGTAAGCCAAGACGGCCGTACGCAGCTCATCATATTGTCACGTTGTAGTGACGGCAGTCCAGCGGTCAGGAAGACACCGGAAAGACTTTCAAACGAAGCTCTTTATTTGGGCTGACTTGCGCCCGCAAAATAACTGAATCACTCGGTGGCGGCGTAAGCAACAAGCGTGCTTGTCAATCGTCTAACTACGAATGCCCGCCGCTCGCGGCATCGCTCAATTTAAAGGCGGCAAGGAAACTTCCAGATAACAGGACAAGATCATCTACAGTAATCTAGAAAAACCTAGATGCAGCCTTTCATGGCTGCGATCAATCGAGATTAGTCTGGTCGCTTCTCGCGTCGCGAACAAAAGTGATAACAACCCTTTCCTGCAGCCTTGAGCGTGAACGAACAAACACTACAATGATACGTGGCATTACCCCCCTTCCAAAGAAGCATCGTCTCGATGCTTTAAAATGAAAATAAACGCGTAGAATGCGAACTTCGAGTCCTTTAGCGTTCGTAATAAGGTTTAAGGGCAGCGGTAAAAGCTTCAAGTCTGGCTGTGTCGTCGTCGTCGTAGTTGTCGTCGGCGTCGTAGGGGTCGTCGTCGTAGGGGTCGTCGTCGTAGGGGTCGTCGTCGTAGGGGTCGTCGTCGTAGGGGTCGTCGTCGTAGGGGTCGTCGTCGTAGGGGTCGTCGTCGTAGGGGTCGTCGTCGTAGGGGTCGTCGTCGTAGGGGTCGTCGTCGTAGGAGTCGTCGTCGTAGGAGTCGTCGTCGTAGGAGTCGTCGTCGTAGGGGTCGTCGTCGTAGGGGTCGTCGTCGTAGGGGTCGTCGTCGTAGTTGAGGCATAGTCTTGTGTTTTCGTCGATGGACGGTCTTAGTTCTTGCGCTCAGAAGCAACCTCACCTCCAGAGGATGCTTTATTCAGTTTAACCTTCGGGGGCCGGCGGAGCGTCCGCGCACTGCGTAGCCTCGGCTAGGAGATACATAGCGCGGTGACGATGGCGACGGAGAACGAGATGGGCGGCTCGGCGATGAGTATTCTTCCCGACGCAAGAACTCTTCGATTGCGGCTGGTCGCAGGCCAGGTCGGGGTCGTGGGGCGTCGTAAGAAAATCCTCGGATGCCCATTCTCCTGTATGGGCACTACCGGAGAATGTCACCGGCTTCTCCGCAGTGGAAGCATAGTTGGCGGCGCTGGTCGGGTGTTCTCCACTCGTCGCATTTCCTAGGCCGTGTGCGACGCTCGTAGGACGGGCGAGTTGGGGCGAGAGGGCGGCGCTCCAGCGCAGCTGGCTAATGGCGATAGGGGCTTAGGTGCCGTCGTCGAGGTGCAGGACGGCGCACTGCTGCGGCGTAAGTCATGGCTGGAGGCTCCAAGAGGCTGCGTGGTAGACTGGAGTCAAGTCCTCCGGTGAATGACTCGAAGGGCTGGCGTCGCGACTTGCTGGGGCTGTCCGGTACATGGAAGGCTACCCAGCACCTCCACCAGATGTCACGTTGTAGTGACGGCAGTCCAGCGGTCAGGAAGACACCGGAAAGACTTTCAAACGAAGCTCTTTATTTGGGCTGACTTGCGCCCGCAAAATAACTGAATCACTCGGTGGCGGCGTAAGCAACAAGCGTGCTTGTCAATCGTCTAACTACGAATGCCCGCCGCTCGCGGCATCGCTCAATTTAAAGGCGGCAAGGAAACTTCCAGATAACAGGACAAGATCATCTACAGTAATCTAGAAAAACCTAGATGCAGCCTTTCATGGCTGCGATCAATCGAGATTAGTCTGGTCGCTTCTCGCGTCGCGAACAAAAGTGATAACAACCCTTTCCTGCAGCCTTGAGCGTGAACGAACAAACACTACAATGATACGTGGCAATATGGCCGGCAGCCGAAGGCAGAGTAGGTGAGCCGACGCAGGAGGCCGGCCGGGAGGATGTCGCAAAGGACTGCGTGTTTAAACGGCTGGATGGTAATGCTGTTCAGGTACATCGCAGCCTCCAGTTGGGCGAACCACCCGCCGACGCCTGCAGGCCGGAACGCTGGGAGCGGCGGGTCGAAACTTGGTTCCTGCCAGTATGCCATGCTAGGACGCCGCTGGGATAGAAGGAACGGTTCGCCGGGTCACCACTGTCAAAGATTTGCGGGGTCGCAGCGGAGCACCAGAGCAAGCTGACCAGCGTGGCAGGCTTCTAGTTCCGAACAGCCCGTGCCGGGCGTGCGCTCCGAGCACGCGCTGTCCATCTTTATTTTTTTTCTATCGTGGGAACGCCGATCTCAGCGCCTGCGCTTTATAGCGTCGCCGGGCGCTATAAGAGAAAGATGTGGGCTGTGGTGGTGGTGAAAAACTTTAATCAAAGAGAGCTTGAGGGTAAAAAAAAAAACCCTGCTGCATGGTCGGTATCCTTAGTCCGGGACACCGCATGACGAGACCCCGTCTCGCGCCCGCTTGACCAGAGCCCTTTGGGACTCCAGTGTGGAGCAGTTGAGGAGGGCAGTCTCCCATGCCTCTCGGGTGGGGGTGGGGGAGGGGGGAAGGTGAGGATTCTGAGTACATGCCCACACCATGTGAAAGATATCGCAGATCTCTCCACAGTGCGGGCAGCGCCCATCTGTGTTCGGATCGAAGTGTTTTGCTATTGCAGGACAGAGAAGGGTTCCTGTCTGCAGGCGCCGCAGAGTTCGCTCCTCCGCCTTACTCAGCCCCTTGGCAGGTGCCGGGTAGAGACGGTGGCTGTCGCAATAACAAATTAGGATTTCGCGGAACCGCAGAAGCGGTTTATGAGCTTCTGAGCCATGAGAGCTAGGATGAGGAGCCCGGTGTGTGAGCGCTCGGGCGGCCGCATCAGCGGCCTCATTGCCTCGTAGACCCTGGTGGCCAGGAGCCCAGATCACTTTTGTGCGAGTTGGATCGGCGAGAGCGCGTCTTAGAACTTGCGAGACAAGAGGTGATATTTCGCCTGCAAGATAATGTTCACAGGCCCGGCGAGAGTCTGTGATAACCGTTTTCGATTTTGGATCGGCGGCAGCGAGAGCTATTGCGACTTCCTCCGCTCGTGTTGAATTTGGGGCCCGAAAAGATAGCCCATCGACATTCATTCCCCGGTGGACTACGGCAGCCGTGAAGAATCCAGCGGGCGACGGCCCTGTGATGTCCACGTAATAGACGCCCTCTTTATAGCCATATTGCCTCTCAAGCGTGCGAACCCGCGCTTGTCGTCTGCCTTCATGTGAAACCATGTCCATGTTACGCGGGAGCGGAGCGACCAAGAGCATGTGGCGCCACAGCACCGGGATGTTCTCCGTCCCCTCTGGTATGCATGTGTGTTGGATGTGTAAGCGGTTTAGCAGGCGGCGCCCAGGCACCGTCTGCGATAGCCGCGTATATTGGTTCACGAGGTGGGCCTCCCGCAACTCCTGATAGGAGTTTACCACTCCCAACGCCTTCAGTTTGGCGTTGGAGGTAGCCACCGGGAGGTCCAGTGCTCGCTTTGTTGCCTTCCTGATGATGGCGTCAATGCGCTCGTCTTGTTGTTTGGTGGTGCGTAGGTACGGCACGGCGTAGAGGATCCGGCTGGTCACGAAGGCATAGGCGAGCCGTAGCGCGTCCCTGCCACGCAGACCACCCCGCTTGTTGGAAACACGGCGGATCATGCGCCCTACCTGTTCACCTATGCTCTTGAGTTTCACTATAGTAGAGTCCGGCCTAAGTTTGTTATTGATGAACAGACCCAGGATCCGGAGCTCCGCCACTTCTCTGATGGGACCGCCCGACAGAGATATGTGTAGAGACGTGTTGTCCTTGTGGTTTGTCCTGACGTGTAGAAGCTCTGATTTGGCGGGAGCACATTGGAGACCACAGTCGGCAGCATATGCTTCGACTATGGAGGCGGCCTGCTGAAGGCGGTCCTCCATCTCCCCAAGGCTCCCCTCGGTGGTCCAGATTGTAATGTCGTCTGCGTAGAGTGCGTTTTTTATGCCATCCACCTGAGCCAGTCGGCCGGGCAGGTGCATAATGGCGATGTTGAAAAGGAGCGGTGATAACACCGCCCCCTGTGGTGTACCTCGTGTACCCATAGAGTACGGGCTGTATTCCTCGTCCTCGATCCGGAGGAGTGCCTGACGCGCAGAGAGGAAGTCTCTGACATAGGCGAAGACCTTCGCCCCGCAGTTAGTGGTGTTCAAGTTAGAGAGTATGGCGCCATGTTTAACATTGTCAAACGCCCCCTTAAGATCGAGGGCGAGAATGGCCTTGTCGTTTTGTTGCATGGCTGTGGGTCGTATGAGGGTTCAGGACAGGAGTGCCGCTGAGCGAAGAAGTTCGTAGGGAGCGAAAGGAGAGTAGGTTTATTTACATTTTTACATCATGGTGATCAGAAGTGAGACTACTCTGCCGCATTCGTTGTCGACTTTTAATCCTTCTCGTTCCCTAAAATCCCTCGGTTGAGGACGCCCAAGCCGGAGTGGGAGGGGCCTAGAGCTTTCACTTGTGCGCACAAACACAACACCCCACTTAGGGTCACGCCCCCGTCACATGTTGAGTCTGAGGGAAAGAAGGTTGCCGCCGAGGTAGCGTCGACTGTGGTAGGTGATGGTTTCCGGCCCGCCGAAGGTTCCCGCGGGTCACCAACATCTGCTGTTCATCAAATGACACCCGCCGCTCGAGGCCGGAACGCGAGGTCCCGAAAAGGCCGGAAAGTGGTTATTTGTGCTTGGAGATGTTCGCGAGGGTTGGGGATGACGCCCGCCAGCTTGTCGCGGTGCTTGGCACGCCAAAGAGCCATAGGAAACGAGGCCCTTTGTTCCCCGGCACGGTCACGGCAATGGGGAAGATAACGTCCGTCTCCCCGCGACGGCGGGGAGACTTTTTTTTTCTCCACTACAAAGAAAAAAGGCTCGTTTCGTTGGCGTCACGCAGCCACGTCAGTAAAAAATTCAGGGGGCACTTTGGCTGTCTAAAGTGCATAGAGGCGAAAGCGTTTCCGCACCACCTTGCCTATGTGACACTGGTGATGTCACCACTGGATGACGTCACACATAATTGATGACGAAGTAATGACAAATTACTAATTCGTGGCTAATTTTGATAATTACTAAATATTAATTAATTGCTAATTAATGACGCTTAAGCTTCGCCTTTAGGAGTGGAACGCGACAGCATGTTGCAGCGCTGCCAGGCAGTCCACGGAACGCCACCACCCGTTCGGCGCGATGTCTTGCCCTTTGAAAGCAATGCTTTTTGAGGAAAGGAAATGGCATAGTAATTCTCTGTCATCTCGGTGGACACCCGAACCGTGGACACCCGAACCGCACCGTACAGAAAGGGAGGAACGCCACCACCCGTTCGGCGCGATGCCTTGCCCTTTGAACGCAATGCTTTTTGAGGAAAGGAAATGGCGTAGTAATTCTCTGTAATCTCGGTGGACACCCGAACCGTGGACACCCGAACCGCACCGTACAGAAAGGGAGGAACGCCACCACCCATTCGGCGCGATGCCTTGCCCTTTGAACGCAATGCTTTTTGAGGAAAGGAAATTGCGTAGTAATTCTCTGTCATCTCGGTGGACACCCGAACCGCACCGTATAGGAAGGGAGGAACGCCACCACCCGTTCGGCGCGATGCCTTGCCCTTTGAACGCAATGCTTTTTGAGGAAAGGAAATGGCGTAGGAATTCTCTGTCATCTCGGTGGACACCCGAACCGCACCGCACAGAAAGGGAGGAAAGCCACCACCCGTTCGGCGCGATGTCTTGCCCTTTGAACGTAATGCTTTTTGAGGAAAGGAAATGGCGTAGTAATTCTCTGTCATCTCGGTGGACACCCGAACCGTGGACACCCGAACCGCACCGTACAGGAAGGGAGGAACGCCACCCCCCGTTCGGCGCGATGCCTTGCCCTTTGAACGCAATGCTTTTTGAGGAAAGGAAATGGCGTAGTAATTCTCTGTAATCTCGGTGGACACCCGAACCGCACCGTACAGAAAGGGAGGAACGCCACCACCCGTTCGGCGCGATGCCTTGCCCTTTGAACGCAATGCTTTTTGAGGAAAGGAAATGGCGTAGGAATTCTCTGTCATCTCGGTGGACACCCGAACCGCACCGCACAGAAAGGGAGGAAAGCCACCACCCGTTCGGCGCGATGCCTTGCCCTTTGAACGCAAAGCTTTTTGAGGAAAGGAAATGGCGCAGTAATTCTCTGTCATCTCGGTGGACACCCGAACCGCACCGCACAGAAAGGGAGGAAAGCCACCACCCGTTCGGCGCGATGCCTTGCCCTTTGAACGCAAAGCTTTTTGAGGAAAGGAAATGGCGCAGTAATTCTCTGTCATCTCGGTGGACACCCGAACCGCACCGCACAGAAAGGGAGGAAAGCCACCACCCGTTCGGCGCGATGTCTTGCCCTTTGAACGTAATGCTTTTTGAGGAAAGGAAATGGCGTAGTAATTCTCTGTCATCTCGGTGGACACCCGAACCGTGGACACCCGAACCGCACCGTACAGGAAGGGAGGAACGCCACCACCCGTTCGGCGCGATGCCTTGCCCTTTGAACGCAATGCTTTTTGAGGAAAGGAAATGGCGTAGTAATTCTCTGTAATCTCGGTGGACACCCGAACCGTGGACACCCGAACCGCACCGTATAGGAAGGGAGGAACGCCACCACCCGTTCGGCGCGATGCCTTGCCCTTTGAACGCAATGCTTTTTGAGGAAAGGAAATGGCGTAGGAATTCTCTGTCATCTCGGTGGACACCCGAACCGCACCGCACAGAAAGGGAGGAAAGCCACCACCCGTTCGGCGCGATGCCTTGCCCTTTGAACGCAAAGCTTTTTGAGGAAAGGAAATGGCGCAGTAATTCTCTGTCATCTCGGTGGACACCCGAACCGCACCGTACAGGAAGGGAGGAACGCCACCACCCGTTCGGCGCGATGCCTTGCCCTCTGAACGCAACGCTTTTTGAGGAAAGGAAATGGCGCAGTAATTCTCTGTGGGGTGGACACCCGAAGCGCACCATACAGGAAGGGAGGAAGTGGAAGTGAAAGAAGAGAAAGAGGGGCCGTAACGAAGAAACTGAATATTGTATTTGAGGAAAGGAAATTACGCAGTAACTGTCTCGCATATCTCGGTGGACACCCGTCAAAACGCGGACACATCTGCCGACACGGCTGCTAACGACAGTATGAGGCATTAAAGGCTTTCACCTTAAAACTCGTCACGCGTGCTAGAGTTTACGTTTTTTTCCCCTCTCGTGACGAGTTGTGGGGATGAGAGTTTGTCAGTCCTGTTGACTCGTGCGCGTCTTTCTGCGTGCTTTACGTCAAACGCGGTTTTCAATCTAGCCCAGACCCATACCCTAATGAGAGATCTATTGTCTTGCTCAACTACTACTCAGTGGGGCGACAAGTCAACGTCTTTTGGAAACTGGAGCCGACGGTTCCGCGGAAGCGAGGAAGGCGGCCCGCGCTGCTCCGACTCCCCTGTTTTAGTTTAGCTTGGCAGAGATAATGGGAGTCAAATGAAGTGGTTATCAGAGGCTGATTTTGTGAGGTTACTTTGTGAATCGGTCGCTTTTATTTTTTTCTTCAAGTTTTGAAAAGAAAAAAAAAGTTGTCAGTTAAATTTGTCTTGGAATAAGGCTACTTAGCAACTACAAATCAGTAAAATGTCGTCTAATCGTATCATCAATCTACCGGGTGTTTTTTTTTAGAAGGTCCGAAATTTAAAAAAAAAGGTAAATTGCTTTAGATTTATTTTAGCACTCGGGCTATACTGGAGGCTACGGCGGGCGCCAGGCAAGAGGAAAACTGCTTTAATTCGTTCGCTGATTAACTAAATATGTTGATAAACTTTTCTAATTTTTATTTTAGGGGTTATGTTGTATTCGCAGAATTGCAGATCGTCCTCCAAACAGTCCAACCGAGAAAAAACAATTTGAATTAAATCTTTCACGCACGTTACGAGGCGCGAAAAAGTCACCCTGGTAGGCATCTTCACACCGTAACTCAGCGGCGGTGAGCGCCTCTGACGTAGTTCGCTCCGCTCTGCGGCTTGCGTCACACGGCTGATATCACCTGAAGCCTGGACGGGCGGCCTGCGCTATCGCTGCTTGTTTCGCTTCGCTCCGCGGCCTCACGGAATGCCGCGTTGGAACAAAAACGCATTGACACAAAGCGCAGGGCGGAGCGAGCTACGTCACAGGCGCTCACAGACGCTGTGCTGGTGTGAAGCTGCCTACCAGGGTGACTTTTTCTTGCTTCGTTACGCGCGCAAAAATTTTTTCCATGAAAATCTTTTTTCTTGGCTGGACTGTTTGGAAGACGATCTACAATTCTGCTAATACAACATATCCCCTAAAATAAAAATTATAAAAGTTAATTAACGTATTCAGTTAATCAGCGAACTAATTAAAGTAGTTTGCCTCTTACCTGGCGTGCGCCGTAGCCCTCAGTATAGCCTCAGGGTTAAAATAAATCTAAAGGAATTTACCTTTCTTTAAAAATTTTGGACCTTCTAAAAAAAACACCCGGTATATGTAGTCAACACCATTCAGACGGAAACTCAACCGTCTACATTATTCTTTTGCGGAACAAGCAGTTGAGAAAGTATGACCAATAGGTTTCAGACATGTCACAGCTGTACTCCTCAGAGCAGTGTGACGACGGACCGTTTGGAAGAGAAATTTGTGATCACTGCTGCATGGAATTCTCCTCATATATGGTGCAGTAATAAGACGAAGGGATCCCAAAGAATGTGAAAAAGCGAGTGTTAACTACGCAGAAATAGTTATATTTGGCAGGTCATCTTCCGCGCTGCTGGCATACCCGAGAAAATTCGGGCCCTGTGAACAGTCTTTACGTTCGAACAACAAATGCAGCATAATTCTAGTGAATTCGGCAACCATGACACTCTAAAATTACAACTGCGAAGGAACACCAAATAACCACTGTCCTTTTCCAGTGTAGCCAGTGAGTGGGGAACATAGCAGTCTATCATTACTTTTCGGTTGCCATGGGGTTAGAGCGACTGCACCATGCATAATACACGCTCAAACATGCCAGAATATTATTGCTACGAGCGGAAAAACTATGTACTGCATATTTCCAGTTCAGTCGCATTATTTCACTCGCCACACAACCGCATACAAACCACGCCACATGCATAGCGCACTGTACGCGACCGGCACATGGGACCCAACATGCCGCTGCGAGGGGGAAATGGTGGCGCGGGGTGGTACTAAGGGTGCCCTCACCCTGAAAGCGGAGGCGCACGGACATCAAAGCACCGGAGAACTCTTGAGAGTGCGCCCTCATCACCAAGCGAGGGGATCTAGGGGGAGAGTGAAAAGCAACGAGATGGTGTCAGCGCAGGAAGGAGAGGTTTACCACAAATGGTTTTCCCGTCCGTCTGCGCCATCACCGTTCTTCATGTGAATGCGAGAGCCATTGCCGCCCGCGGCAGAGCCGATGACATCTGGTGACGTGGTGCTCTGTTCGCGGTCGGAATCGGTTATTTCGTCCGTCGTGTGAATCAGCCTTACGAGACTCCACAGCGTAGCGCTCCAATTAAGGGGGGACGAGGGTCTTAAAACTAACTTTTTTATTTATGGCTAGAATCTCATGAAATTTTGCACACAGATGCATTTTTTCTCTTCAGATTCCAAATATATAATCATAATTGAGCTGGTGGTCTTAAATCTTACAAATTCTAGAATGTAATTTCTTACGCAGCTTTAATGAACTTCCTCATTGCATTTTGTTGCTTTTTTTACATGAACTGATAGTCCGAGAGTTCCTATACCCAATGACATTCTTCGTTTTTCTCAAAAGGCATGTCATCCTGATATACTGTTGAGAGTAAAGGGTTGCAGTATTTATATAATAAATAATAATAAATTGGTTTTTGAGGAAAGGAAATGGCGCAGCATCTGTCTCACATATCTCGGTGGACACCTGAACCGCGCCATAAGGGAAAGGAGGGAGGTAAGAGTGAAAGAAGAAAGAGAGAAAGAGGTGCTGTAGTGGAGGTCTCCGGGATAATTTCGACCACCTGGGGATCTTTTAACGTGCACTGACATCGCACAGCACACAGGCGCCTCTTGCGTTTCGCCTCCATCGAAACGCGGGCCGCCGTGGTACTCCGAACCCGGGTACTCCGGCTCGGTAGACGAGCGCCTTACCACTGAGCCACCGCGGCGGGGCCAGTATGTTACACTGCAACTCGTTAAGCTAATTGGAAATTGCTATCTATACGTGGCCTAAACAAAAAAATGTTAGAATGTCATCGGGTATGGGAATTCACTGGCTATCAATACATGTGATTAAAAACAACAAAATGCAATGAGAAAGTTCATTAAAGCTTCATAAGAAATTACCTAATTACACTCTAGAATTTAAGATAACTTTTGATCTAAGACCACCAGCTCAATTATGACTACATTTTGAAATGAAAAGAGAAAAATGCATCTGTGTGCAAAATTTCGTGAGATTCTAGCCACAAATAAAAAGGTCAGTTTTAAGACCCTCGTCCCCCCTTAATTTCACACATCTCGCGTCGAATTATAGAACAATCAGTCACAAAGCCCTGCTCTTATTGGTCGATATGTCCACCAGTGAGTGCCAATAGGAGTGGGGTTTTGTGACTGTTTGATAATGTGATTGTTCCTCTGGTGTTCTTGACCGTGCACTAACATCGCACAGTTCATGGGTGTTTTAAAACGACAGCCGTTTATCTAAAGTCAGAATGGAGCCACAGAGTTTTTCTATAACTAGAGGGAAAGCTGGTGCCATCATCAACGCCAGTTTGTTAAGACGAGGTTTCCCATTTGGCTTGGCTAATGCTGGGTCGAAAACGTGGATTCTGCCTCTGAATCTACCCACTGCGGTGAATGAGTAGTTACGGCACTCGGCTACTGAGCTGGAGTACCCAGGTTGGAACCCGATCGTGGTGACCGCATTTTGATGGAGGCAAAATGCAAAGGGTGCCCTTGTGCTGCGCGATGTCAGTGCATGTTAAAGATCCCCCGGTGGTCGAAATAATTCCGGAGCCCCCAACTATGGCACCTCTTTCCTTTCTTCTTGCACTCTCTCCTCTAGCCCTGCCCTTACGACGCGGTTGGGGTGTCCACCGAGATATGAGAGACAGTTACTGCGCCATTTCCTTTCCTAAAAAACCAATTTTCCGTAGCCAATGAGCCACCGTTGCAGATAAAAATCTCCCAAAACATAATTATGCAATAAATATGCAGTATTTTATTCAATGAAATGAAGATCAGTAGTGCCTCTGATAAACTCCCAATGGTACAATGCAATAACATCAGTTCCATTACACAAGGCCTTGTCTGCTCACTCATCTGACGGCTTCTGAAACTTGCGGCGCTTATGGACTTGTCTTTTGTTGGCCACTTCTTCAAAGGAGCGGGTGGGCTGTTTCCTTTTGTCAAACTTTTTAGCAATAGTGCCAACGAGCGTGGAATACCTGGATGGGTAGAACATGAAAACATTCAAGAACAAAAGGCACCTCATATAGCAAAAAGGCTCGACAGAAAGATGGGTGATGGCATAAGCTTTTGTACCATGACGTGGAGAACCTATAGTGGATTCCAAAGCCAGATTTGGTATACTTATAGCACAGCTTTTCCTGCTCTTTCCAGATCAACACATGTGACGATAGATAGGAATACTGGTACGCTCTGTGCCGGCTGTGCATGAGCACGCCTGCTTACTCTGGCTGGAATGCAGGTGTTCCAGGTAGACTGTGTAAGTGCTCTTAATTTGATTTAGGCACTCTGTTGCTAACTGAACCACTCTCCAATATTATGTTCTGGCCTCAGGTACTGTAAACTCACCAGCTTTCGGACACTTCCTGCAAAGTACTACATGCAACCAACCCAGGTGATCAGGTAAAGCTCCTAACAAAACATTTACAGTAAACTCCTAAAGGTCAATAGCAGAGCACAAATACTTTTCTGAAAATTTGTAGGTCTGTCAACAACTTTCTTGTCCCTGCAAATTTTAACGCTTATAGTTGGGCACAACGTAAGCGTGCAGTGAAGTTCGGCCCGCATTCATGACCGCTGCCTCAGAATTCCTCCACAACAAAAAAATAGCCCGTTGAAACTTTTACTCTTACCTAAACAAGAACCTAATCATCACAAAAAAATTAAAAGCTCTAGAGATACCTGGCTTGTTTAATGCGGTCAAACATTAAAAAGATGATTTCATTTACTGTTGTGATTGGCCAGAGGAGTAATAAAGAAAGCCGCGGCAGGTGGCCCAGTGTTACCAACTGCTGTTTTTTAAAAGTTGTCTTACTATAAATGGGGTAATCTGCTATTTATTCCACGGAAACTAGTACAGAATGACTGCAACTTTAGTGAAATCTAAAATTAAGGCTTTTATTTAGTGAAGACAAGACAAACAAGGGCAGAAGACATGTGACCTGTGGTGACAGGGCACCAGAGGCTCCTGCAAATGTCTGTAGAGTTCCAAGAAATTAGCTACAGTGGTGGCTGCTTCCACATTTAACATGATAATCGGAGCTGTTGATGGGAGGCCAAATGCGAGCGACCAAGTGTGTCGATGTACACATAGCTTCGCATCGCACCGAGGGGTGGCACTCCTGTGCTACATTTCTTTTTCGGTCAGGGCTTAATCCAATTACAGTTTGTTTCAAAGGGCTAGACCACCACCAATCATCACCACTGGAGATGGCAGCCGGCGGCGCGTGGATTACAGGTCCGTTCAATTTGCCTGCACTACATGAACTGGCTCTCGCAGTACTGCACCCTGCCACATGTTTCAGCAGTGCAACATGGCACCCTCTGCACGACACCATTCATTAAAACAAAAGTGCAGACATAGTTCAGCGAAACTCCGCACTTCCTCGACTGCCAGTGAAGACTTCATGTGGCAGCAAACTGCATCACGGCAGCAGACGACGGACTCCCTGAATGCAAGTATGCACGGACGGCACCAAATAATCGAAGTGGTCAGCCAGTGAATACATGCTGCACTGGGTCCCAAGGTAGAAGATAACGACAAAGCATGTCTTCTAATCCATCTATATTCTTTTGTATATTTTGTGTGGATTTCTGGGCACTCTATTCCGTAGTGACCACCAATAACTCCATTAATGTTTAGGGATTCTGTTCTGTTTTTTGTAACAATGCACTGAGTAGTATTTTGCCGCTAGTTTACTGTGATTCATTTTGATATTGTAAACCCCTTACGCAATGCCCTTCGGGGCACGTAAAGTTGAATAAATAAATCTGTGGATGGCCGTTCGTGGCATGTGGGAAGAATGGCGATACTTGAAGGGAAGCGACAAGAGAGTCAAACGTGCCACGTGACAAGTGCAAAAGACGCTTGAAATCAAAATTCCTCTTCGCCTCTATGACTACTGCCAGTAATCCACAGTTGGATCTTTTTTCCTTTCCTACACAGCAATGATAAAATATGTGTACAACGAATGACCGATGAAATGAAAACCATGATGGCGCACCAGACACAGAATGTTTGCATGACTTCTGTACAATGGCATTTGTTTCCGTTTGGCCGGCACCAGTGTCACTTTGTGCCTGCACTGCATAACTGGCACTGCATGAGTGCGGCACTTTTTTTCACACCACCGTGAACTATTAGGTCTCCTCGATTTAGCTGCACTTTCTGCACCAGTTCAGGCGGAGCAGCATTCTTGCACTCGATTTGTCAGTGCAGCTAGCGCCATCTACACTTCGGCACTTGATTTGACATTGTGCTGCACGAGTTCTGGATGCCAAAATCAAAGGTAGAGCCTACCACTAATTCACAACACTGTAGCCATGATTAAACTGGTTAATCACCCGAATTCTTCTTCCCCGGACTTACTGTAAGGAAAACACGCAAAAGCGTTTCAAGCATTTTTTTATGCTACTCTCCCTCACTTTTTCCCATAAGTTGGACATCATGTGCACCACGCGTGCCCTCACTTTCTTAGTGTTATGCATCACTACAGGGATTTTACAATGGCATCACTGTATGTATGGTGCTTGCCACAAAGAAACAAGTAAACATATGTGCTGCTAAGCCATTGGCAGACAAAATCGCCACTGTATTTTACATGCAATATAACCAAGATAATGTAGATATTGAATAAGAGAAATTTTTGTGCCCCATATTAAGTGCCAGGGTAGTAATGTTATACCTGTAACATCATTTGAACGTTTGCACCTTTTTAGCTGTAAACAATAGAAATTATCACACACCTATTGTCACTGCCTCCCTTTTGTGTTTAGAGAGTTCTCAACATTTCATCTCTTTAGTTAGTCTCAATATTTAATGATAAGATGTGCTGTACCATTGCTGTTTTTACCATTGTAGAACATTGCTTACATAAGCGTCAAAATCACATGCATGCTTCGGCTATGTAAGCACTGCCAAAATGTGAAAAGTACTGTTCTCAGTCAGATGTGTGTTCTTGGGGGGAAAAAACAATATTTTAGTGCTGCCTCGCGACCAAGTGGCCTGGTATGAAGTATGGAACATGCACGTCCCCTCAACCTTCAGACATTGCAGGCGATTTGCTTTCGCGACTGCGCCGAAATTTATCTATTTTTTTTTTTTTTGCAGACCCCCGCGCACTGCAAATTTTTGCTGCAAAGTACACCGCACTCCTTTAGGTCATGTAACCATGAAGTTTACAGGCTCTGCAGCACGCATGATTCAAGCCTGCTAAAAACGGAGGAAAAATTATACGCTGTGGTCATTTTAAGGTGCTTCTAATCAATGCATGTTCGGAAGGTATGTGTACACGTGTACATATGCCCAAAACACGCCACGGGTATGCAATGTGGATTGCGACCATTAAACAAAACACTTGTTGGCAGGGTAAATGATGTGAGCTTAGGAGACGTTCTTTTGTGCATAATACGGCAAGGAAAAAAAAAATGCTGTGATTCCCAAAATTAACCATTTTGCTCTCAGTAGGAGGGATGTGGTTGCAGCAGTGTGCTCATTCTGGCCCTACAGTTTACCACGCCACTACTGTCAGTGCACCATGCGGTATCAGCACACACTAAGGCCACATTTCCATAGCCACTTTCCACACTACCCATTCTAGCCACCCTAGCAGTGGTATAGTAGCAGTACTGATAGCGCCATCTGTGCACATTGGAGGCACAAGCACTCTGCCGTTGGCTACCGTTGAGGCTGCGGCGAAAAGGAAGAGGGAGAAAGCGGTTGCGCGGTTGGTTTGAAAGTACTTTCTCGACTACTGTATCAAAATTGGGCGCAAAAAAAACATTGTTTGCATGTGAGTGCCCCCCCCCCCCCCCCCCCCCTGCAACTTTCGCTTCTCCGCAGCCTTCCTGCACGGTAGAGTGCTCATTCGTCGGGCGTGTGATGGCCCTACTGAAATCACTATGGTGCAGTTCCTGCTGTTCGGATAGTGCCTGCTGTTTGTTCAATTTTTACTTAAATTGTTGTTTTTGGCTACTAAAATTTCTGTTGCAATGCTTAATTCGTTATTATATTTAAATGCCTAAAAGGCACATTTATTTAGCTTTGTTTTCGTGTATTGCATTAAGTTTTGAATGCAATAGTTTTTGCTGCACAAAAAAGGGACTGAAACCTCCAAAAATCATCACCACATTCATCATCACGCTCGCACTTGCGAGATTGGCCTGTGGTGGCAAAACCTGTACCGTATTTTCCGGTATATAAGATGCGGCTTTTTTTCAAAAATCTTGCTGGTGCGTCCTATACAAGGGTGCGTCTTATATGCGAGTTTTTCGTTTTTTTCCAGAGTTGAGAGATTACTCGGGTTCATGCTCAAGCTTTTTTCACCGAAAAAATATCACTACCAGTAACGCGGTTGTAACACGGCTAATGCTTCAATACCGGAACCGCCGGGCGCAACTTTCTTTAGGTGAACTTTATCATGAAACAGCAGGGATGACGTCTTCGGGAGCACAAACGTGCGGCCGTTTCGGAGGCCCCAAGCAAAAGTAATGAGAAATGCCAAAAGATGGCGACAATCGCGCTTCTCGCCTAGGGCGCCTCGATGCCAGCGCCGCCGTTCAGGGTGGTGCCATCCTTTGACCGCTCCAACGCCGCCTCTCTCTCTCTGCGGCGCCATTTTGAATCACAGTGGTCGGTCGGGCTGGTCTCAGTTGCTTGGTGCAAGCAGCTGAGCTCCCGTTTTTCGAGGCCCAGTGGCTGCGGACGATCGCTGGCGGCTTTATTTGTTTGACAGTTCTCTACCGCATGACTGAGGTGCTTGTCAAGTCCACCGAGGATTTGTCAAGTCACCAAGTCAAGACGTTGACGAGTCTTATTGAGCGATCAGTTTCTCTGCCACCGAGCGAGTGCACTGACCACCCAAGCGTTATGAGAAAACTGATGTGCCGTTTTGTTGTCATGCGACAGTGTATCTACCTCCGCTGGTTAAGCGAGCCTGACGATTCAGATGACGCTTATGGCAGCAAGACTGTGGCTGGCGTTAATTTGCCCTAGAGTACATTGCTTTAAAAGTTACACCTCACTGTGCTTTTTTACTATTGTATCTCGTTCTACTAATCGTGGTTTGCCCCTTTTTTTCATACTTTGTTTTTATGTTTGCAGCGAAGGTTACACCACACTGTGCACAACAACATTTTTTTCCCCTAAGTCTTGGTCACTCATTTCGTGGTTTGAACCTTTTTTCATGCTGCTTTTATGTTTTCCTTTAAGGTTACACCCCACGGCACATGCCCCACTTTTCTGTCCCAATGTTCTGTTCACGACCTGCAGTTACAGTTGGTATTAAATGAATAATTTGCATTGTCTGTTGTTTTGTTCTCTGTACCCTCTGTAAGAGGGGAGCCTGACAAGCTATGTTATATATTTGTCATCAGTAATAAAGATCAACTTTTAGGTAGGAGTTATTTTTAGAACAGGCTAAACCATCACCACACAATTTTGTAGACAGGCCTTAATGTGTTTGTTGATTGCCGGCCCTTCATACCTCCCAGCCTACCAGGTATTAATGTTTCTAAAGTGTTTCTTTAAATGTTCTTAACGATTTTTATGTTTTTAATGCCATCATTTCTGTTATTGTTTGTCTATAGCTTTTAGTCCCTTTAAGGCGACCTCATCTTTCATTATCGATCATCCGTTATTTCGCGCCTTGGCCCTATACACCCTCCGCTTCTCTTTATCGTCTTTCACCGCCACCACATTCACCAACATACTGTATCTACTGACGTGACTGTCTTCTGGATTCCGGTGACCGAGCAACCTTTTATCTATGTTCCACCCCCTCATGATCGCTATATATTCTCTGTATTTCGCAATAAAAATTCAGTTGATAGTCAGCGCCTGTGTACGTCTTTCCTTGTTTCTTGTGTCCCGTCCTTTGCGCTGCTCCACCACGATGCAACAGCACCAACTAGCCCAGCAACTTGCTCTTCTAAAGAATAGGAAACACACGCATAACCAACGTTAAAGACCGCGTTTTTTTTAACAAAACCCTCTGTGGTCAATTTTTGTCGAAAAACGTGACTTTTCAATGTCGATTAATTCGATTTTGAATTTAAAATTTTCAGAATCACTGCAGTTTTTAATGTCTAAAATCCACCCTTTTTTGACCTTGTTCACATGCATGGTTTATTAATGAATACCGATTGGCGTGAATAAAATAAATATGAAAAATATGTGTAGAATTGTGTTTCACAAACTGAGGAATCGCAGGAGAGCAACCGGTGCGTATGTCCATGGAGCAAGCGAAGTCTGCATGCGAGCGCACGAAATAATATTCGGTGGTTGTGCGCCCCTCATAAAGATGAAACGAGTGAGAAACTTCCAGTAATCCTTTATGCTATCGCCAACGAGGGGCGATTCGTTTTCTTTGGCCTCGAGAAAGGAAACACAGGAGCAGTGGCAACGTCAGTATACGGCGGCATCATTTGTATATACCAGCGCCCGCCCCATAGGCAGATGTAATTGCGCCCTTGTGAGCAATAAACGGGCGAGCAACTCGCAGTTTTTCCCTTTGAAAGATCAGAAAGCAGACAGACACCAGCTTTTGCGAGCAGAAGAAACGGAAACAGCCCGCGCGACGATAGCGAAACCAGCCGCAGCGCTCGGGCGGCTGACGGCACGCGGGCGTTAACAGAACATGGGAGTTAAAATCCAAAATATCGTGAAAGAGGAAGCAATTTCTTCTATCCGCATGGAGGAGCACCACTTGCCCGGCAACAGATCTTTACAATATCAGCGCGTTTTTCAAACCAACAGACGGAACAGTAAATGTTCAACCTCGACCACCTGAGGCTGTAAAATTAAGTCATTCAATTACGTCTTCGACCCTCGGATGTTAAAATGGCTATTATGAGTGAAAAGATACGCAGTGCGGTGTTGATGAAAAAGACTGTTCTAGTCAAAAGCACTCTCACGCCCACCGAGAGTAAGAGTGGCGCCGTTACACACGCTAGCGCAACTGATCCCGTGTGATTCAATATGGCGGCGCCCGCGATGTTGTCTCCACCCTGAACGGCGGCGCTGGCATCGAGGCACCCTATTCTCGCCATTGTCAAGACGAGCCAAGACAAGATGTACTCATGGGGAGCTCATTCGTTTTTTCTTTCTTTTTTGCTAAAACGGGGGCGGGTATGGCATGAGTGTTGCCTTTTTCAATCACTTAGTGTTGCTTAAGAATTTCTCACAGGTACGGTGCATATCGCGATGGTCGCGCAAGCAGGTTTATTAAGCCTCACTAGCCTAACTGGGTAAACTGGTGTGCGTCTTATACACTGGTGCGTCTTATATACGAACTTTTTCAATGACAGCTTGCATATATGGCGGGTGCGTCTTATACAAGGGTGCGTCTTATACACCAGAAAATACGGTATTTTAGTTTTTGCTGTGTTTTTAGAAAGAGTGGTGTTTTTGTGCTTAGCAGCCGGAATTCTATCGATACAAGCAAACTTCAATTTCTCATGAGTGCCCCTTTATTGTGTATATATTTTTAAACTTTAAACAAAAATGAAAATCTATAACTGATATACAACACGTCTGATACATGATAGGACATAGAGCAGCCTCTAACTGTATTAAATATATGCATCTAGTACAACAAACTGCGGTGAATGGTGTTTGGCTGCTGAGCTCAAGGTCGCGAGATTGAATCCCGGCATTGGCTGCATCTTGGTGGAGGTAAAATGCAAGAACTCCCATGTGCTGTGCAATGTCGGTGCACATTAAAGAACCCCAGGTGTTTAAATTTAATGCAGAGCCTTCAACTACAGTACCTTTCATAGCCCATGTGCAGCTTTAGGATGTTCAAACACCACAAACCAACCAATCAACCAACCAGCCTCTAGCACAACCACAGGGTCAAAATGCAACTCAGAGGAGAAAGGTGCTCAATATTCTGACATATTTACTCAAAGATGCTTTACCTTTTGGCCATTTCTTCGTCTGGAATGCCAGGCATACTGGCTGGTTTTTTCTCTGTTTCATCACCCTGTTGCATCAGCCTCTGAAACAACAATAGTGGCATAATGCATAACTCAATGTTCCATTTAAGAGAATGCAAAAGAGAGGTAACATTCCACAGCTCACTTCGATCTCGGGATTGCGGCCTTTGAAGGACATTCTAGGAGTGAGAAGACCCAAGCACAGTGCGTAGCTCTCCTTAATAACATAACGAGACCTGAAAGCAGGCATGCAAACAAAGAAAACAAGTACAAAACTGTGGACAGGTGTTTTGCCAACACAAAATTTCAATAAATGACAACCGCATAGACTTCTACCCGCAGCATAATCAGGCCTCATTAACGCGCAATAAGGTTCAGAATGAAAGCAGGTAACGCAGAGGCTCCGTTAAAGGATACTAAGAATGGACGGTCATCAATTAGTTTCAAAATCACTTACGATCACATAATTCTTTTGCAAAATCACAACAGTGTCACAAATTACACAAGCACAGTAGAAATATACAATAGCTAATTTTCTGCGCATAGCGCTTTACCATACCAACAGAAGAATGCACAACATAAGGTAAAACAACTAAACTTCGTTTGTAAGCAGCACCACGGGCAAATTTATCAAAGTAACTGTTACAACCCGCACGACCACTGCGAGCATGAACACTACATACACAGGTAAAGACATTTTACGCGAACATCCGCTGCAAAATCGCAAGAAGCGCTGTCCAAGTCCATGCTAATTCGGCATATCGGCTCAACGTACCCCTCTTTTTTTATAGAGTCCATTGCATTGCTGTTGAATAACGAACGATGTTCCGCATCCTCCTCGTCTTTTTGTGCCTTCTCCTTGCTTTTTTTCATAAACTGAAAGAAGTTTGATGATTAACAAAACGAATGTCGAAGTGAGGCGCGGCCTTGCATTCACTTACCTTCATGTCGAGAAGGTGTCTTGAAAGTTTCGTTTTAGATATGTCTCTTGCCATGTTTTTGCGCTGACTTCACGGCAGCCTAACTAGCCTAACTCACTCTGCTTATTGTTGCTTGTTCTGCAATTGCAAAGGGTCAAACGTGGACGTCAAAAGTGAAGAACCATTCCAAGAGTAGTTACGGGCTGGTAAGCATGGATGCTGGTAAGCAACGACGCTGCTGCACGAGCGGGGTTAATGGACTTTGGATTTGGCTCTTACTGACCATTACTGTTCCTTCCTTCGATTTGCGCACAGCGCACGGTTTACAGCAAACTGTGGAAGATTTACAGCAACTTTTGGAAGCTGCGTTTGGGAAAAGAATAGAAGTTATTCCCAGACAAGTGGAAGCGCGTGTGTCCGGGCTAGCCGGGCCGGGAGCATACACGGCATACGGCCCCACATAGACCGATGCAAGGGAATACATGCCTCTGGACCGACGGAATTTCATAAACCTCCTTTCCGAAACTTCTAAAATTTTAGCGCAAACATTTTATTGCTCTTATGGTTGAAGTAGAGACAAGTTTAATACCTATCATCATCATCGCTCATTGTTTACGCTATCCTCATCAAAAAAGTTGTAGCACGTGACCTAATAAAGATAAATAAAAAAAGACGCCATTTTGGGTTCTTTCAGTTTATTGTGTGATGCGCGCACGTGTGCGTGTGCCCACGTGAGATGAGCGGCGCGTTCGTGCGCTGTCAGATTGCTTAGCGCCGGAGAGTTACGGTAAGTCGTTTACAAAACTACTTATTCTTTTGAACTTTTTAGACTTGGAACTGACAAATATGTGGGTATTGACGTTTACGCGCCTAGTTTATGAGATTCGTTTTGTTTGAAGGCTTACTGCGTTGACTGCGTTCTAGTTCACTGCAAAGGCTTCGCGAAGAACCTCCGTCGCTTTGGTGCGCTTTCAACTTGCATATTACTAGTGAATTACGGTAAGCCGTTTCGCAAACTGTTCATTCACTCCCTTAAGCTCGTGCATCTTTTTGCAGTATTTACGCTGTTGGTTCCAAAAATGTTTGGTGTTGAGGTATCTTCAGGGTGCCTCGACGCAGCGTTCTTCGGGGCACACTTGGTATTTTGAGTTGGTTGCGTCCCCACTGGTGATTCCAGTGCTTGGTCACGAGAAAGGATTCTTTTATTTGCAGATAATTCCTTAAGTTCAGCTATTGAGAGACGTTACAACACGCGGGTCTGCTATGGAAGCGTTTGAGAGTGTGGAAGGATGGAAAGCAAGAGTGAATGTTGTCGTCTTGAAGGTAAGATCTCTTGATTATTCAGACTGTATGCAGCAGTTTTGGATTTTATTTTTTTGTTGTCCGAGGTTGATGCTACTAGTTCGAGTGATGTGTGCAGCATTCAGGATATAGCGTAATATGTTCGTTGTTGCTGAACGCTGCTTCTATGGAACGCTTCGTGCAATCCCTGCGTTCGCATTCGGCCATTGCAGGATATGCAGTGATGAATGCACAGGTTCTCGTCGCAAACTTCTGCAGGCAGAATTTCCTGGGCGAAATTCTCAAGATCCCTTGATTACTCAGACTGTATGCAACAGTTTTGGATTTTTTTTTTGTTGTCGGAGGTTGATGCTTCTAGTTCGAGTGATGTGTGCAGCATTCAGGATATAGCGTAATATGTTCGTTGTTGCTGAACGCTGCATCGATGGAACGCTTCGTGCAATCCCTGCGTTCGCATTCGGCCATTGCAGGATATGCAGTGAAGAATGGACAGGTTCTCGTCGCAAACTTGAAGGCAGAGTATATTCTGCAGGCAGAATTTCCTGGGCGAAATTCTCCCGGCAGTCGGCTCTGATTGGTTACAGAAGGTCTTGTGGCATTTTCACATGAAAACAGCAGGGACTGACTGATTTTTCTTACGCTCACACATATAGGGAGTTTGCACGAACGCTGGCGACGCTATGCATTCTGGGTAGTCCGCCATCTTGTCCTAGGCAGCAGTCGACGCAGCCTCCACCATAGCCTCCTCTTTTTTTCATGCCCGCGCAATCGCGGGAAACGCCGTTGTTAGGCGCCGTTCGTGCTAGTACGCGAAGCTGCCGACGAGTGGCACGCGCAGCCCAGGATGGAGCAGACGACGCGGCAGGAGTTGCACGCAGCGTAAAAGACGGCGCGCAATTCTGCTACTGTGTATAGACCAGATTTTTGAGCCTCTCCTGGGCGCGGCCATTTTGCACCGACTGGCGCGCCGCGGTGCGGGCGTTTCTTTGGGGACTGCGGGGCTGCGGCAGTTCCGCGGCCGCGCCTGCATATAGCCGCGCTTCGGGCGCTAAAAAAACATTGTCGAGCATACTTCCGCTGCGTGGCTGTGTTGCAGGAAGTATTTACGTTATCAAAGCGATAACATTGACGCGTTTTAATGACATTTAGTTTGACATTCAGGTTAATTGTGCCGGCGCTTAGAACGCGCTCGTGCTTATATCGAATTCCGTCTTGGTGCTCCACCGCAAAGAAAATTTTTATTCAATATCAAGAATTAGGTGTGCGGCTAGTATGCAGTTCCAATTCCCATGCACTCTTATTCCTTCCTGCCGGCCATAAAGCCCCCCCCCCCCCCCCCCCACTTCCACAAACGGCTTTCTTGTCGCCGCGCCAGTTTATCAACAAATTACCGCTGTGAGCTCAACTGAGTCGCAGCGCCAACAGAAAACAAATTTTGTCATGGTTTATGCAACCTTGTGCATAAAAACGTACTTTCGCTTCATTTATAAAAGCTTGAATAGATATGAGCAGCTAATCCAGCTTTCACTAATTCTGAGGTCCGAAGTCGCGTTATGTTATTCAGGAGCTCTCGCCGCGTGTGAGAGCGTTGCGTAGGCGTTTGGCTAAGTGTGGAAAATGTAATGAAATCGCGCATATTTTCCTATGAATAATGTAGATACCGCACCGCTGCGGTGGCTCAGTGGTTACAGCTCTCTGCTCTGGCCCAAAAGACGCGGGTTCGATCCCGGCCGCGGCGGCCGAATTTCGAAGGAGGCGAAATTCTAGAGGCCCGTGTACTGTGCGATGTCAGTGCACGTTAAAGAACCCCAGGTGGTCGAAATTTCCGGAGCCCTTCACTACGGCGTCCCTCATAGCCTGAGTCGCTTTGGAACGTAAAACCTTAATAAACCAAACCAAGCTAAGGTAGATACCAACAGCAGAAAGATACTATAGATAAACCTTTACCCCCCAGATACCTCTGACATGTGTGCGGAAAAAGCAGCTGGATTCGGTAGCGGTCGTGCTTACAATCCTGTGCATGAAATGTGTTTAATGGGAACAAGAGCAAGCTCAGCGCAAGGATGCCGAACACGTACTAGTGATCGAAAACACGCGCTCCGTCGGGACAACCTTCAGTCTGCAGCTCGCCTATCCAGTTACTATTCCACTGAGTCAAATCAATAGATCTATATTCTGATGCATAAAATTATCATAGATGATATCGCACATAAAAGGCGACAACAAACGACACGACAGCGCAGAAATCTGCTTCGAAGTGCCGGTTTCCAGTCGGTACACTACCTGGTCGACTACCCTCGGATGTCACGTTAACGAGTAACTGCGCACAAGATAACCGCAGCACTGTCTGGAAGAGGGCAAATGCGAGTAGTGACGCACAGCACACACCCTCATACGTTAGCTGATGGAGCACAAAACGGCAGAAGCGAACACGTAAACATGCGTTCTATGCGCGGCGCCGGCGCGACCCGCAGTCCCTCGGGCCGCGCGCGCCGACAGATGGCGACTGGCGTAGAGAGTAGGCGCGCGTCCGCAGCCTGCGTGCGAGGGTAAAAAAATCTGGTCTATACTACTCTCCGTTTAGTAAGATTGATGTGCGGACACGATCGTTAAAGTGCTAAATTGTTTTTGTTAAGCCATGTGCACATGTACTTTAGTAAAAGCTGCTCATCAAGGAAAATATGAAATCGGCGGCCGGGCATACATATCGAACGTTGCTCCAGTACCGAGATGAATGCCTAAGTTTACAGCTATATCGACGGTAATTGTTACTGTGCCTCTTTGTACAAAACACGTATTCTTAGCATAGGTCGTATCTGACCCAATATATAAGCAGAAACATTAAGGAAGCATTTTTGTGAGCGATGAGTGAATGGAAAAAATTTTACTGTCGTATATAGAATAAAACATACATGCAAAAATGTTTTCACAACTTCAAAATCTTTCTAGATAGAGGCTTTGATGTCAGCGGTTTCACTACATCGTTCCTGTCCATCACCGATAAGGCATAGTTCGCAAAAACAGGGCGGAAAAACTTTCCGCAGATGAGTTTCAGAAGCTGGCTGTGGTGGTCATTGGACGCAAGCTCACATTTCAGTGCTCCATGTTCTGCAAGAGCCTCAACTGCATTGTTGACTGCAGCTTGCAGGGGTTTTGATAAGAACCGTCTTTTGTTGAGCAACACCTCGACGTAGCTCTTGAGGACGTACAGAACATACAAAAACTGCGTTGAAGGATAAAGGAGGCCTCCTCTGTCCTGAAGACGGATCAAAACTGCCACTGGGCGCGGATGAGGCTGGTCGCGTGAGAAGAGCATTGCAGCTGCTGCAATCAATTTTTTCTTGAACGACGCGAGCCAAATAACCTCCTAACATCGCAAGTGCTGCAGTGTCTGGCGCTGGCAGCAACGTTTTCTATGTCCTGAGAAGGTCTTCAAGGAGACTTTTCGCCTCCGGTGGAAAGTCGTCCGCGCGCTGGGTGACTGCAAGTTTCGGTGCACTGTTCAGTGCTCCAAGTGCTTGCCTTTCCGTTTCTATTACGTTGCTGTGTTGGGAAGCAGACACTAACCCAGTTTTTAAGGCCTTCTCTACGCCAGCGAGTACCGCTCTAGCATCTGTCTGATCATTGCTTCCTGCAGACCGCCTTAACCAGCCAAAAAACGACTCTATGGGGTCCGAAGAAAACTTTCTGGTCAGAACAAACTTGAACCCCTCTTTAGCAATGAGGTATTTGACGCATTCAACGTTTGATTTTGTCGTCATCACAAGCGCTTGTGTTGTTGTTTTTCTTCGGCGCCTTGTGCAGGCCGTCTGCTTCTGTCGCCGGCCGGGCTTCATTCAGCTAATTCGAAATCTGTTTTTAGCGCCGCTTTATTCCGGGTTGCTGTGCATTTCAGTGCACAAGGATTAGGCGCGTTTTTGCTAACTTGTTCCGGCTCTGAGTGTGCTGCAGGGTTTCGTCGATGTTGATTGTGTGTCTTAGGAATGTTCGGTTAGAGGACTGCGCGCTTTCTTGCATAGTTGCGGACGTCGTTTTTGTGTTGCCGAATGTTTGCTTTTATATACTTTTGGTAATGGCTTAGGACGAGTTGGTCGTTTGTGGAGTAGGCAAAGGCCACATTTATTCCGCGGCCGCCGAAGCCCCTGCAGCCGGCCGCAACTACGCGCACGCCCATCCATCCTGGGCTGGCAGCGCCGCCCCGCGGAGAAACACGGCGGAGTCAGACGGCGCTTCAGCAGCCTTTGACCAGGCACAGAAAAAATAGAGGAGGCTATGCCTCCACACGTGCAACGCAGCCAAGTTTATATCGTCGTGTAGTGCGTGCAAACGGTGCTGGCATGATGGTGTACTGTTGTGTCATGAGCTTTAACAGCCGAATCCAAAGCAAAGCGCAGAAACTAAGAAAGGACGGGCAGACTGCGGGCTCTTCAGTATAGGTGGTATGCACTGGTGCCCAGCCGCGCCGCGGCGCTGCGGTACGCCGCCGCCGGCCGCCGTGATTGAGGTGCACGTAGCAGACGAACTCCTGCTCCGCAAGCATGTTTCCTTCGCGTGTCGCGTTCAGACTGCCGTTTGGAACCTGTGTGCATCGCAGATTCGGCTGGTAGTCGCTGGGCGCGACAGTCGCGCGTAACTACCTTGTAAGCGAACGCCCTTCGACTGGGCAGCTGTGCTTGTTATCGCGCTGCTCGAGCCTGTCGAGGAAACGGGCGTAGCGACGAAAGTTGGTCGCTGGTTTGGTTCCCCACGATTCTGGGATATAAGCTTGGATAGCAGTAAATGACAGCAGCGCTTCCGTGAAACTGGAGAGCGCATGTATTTCAGGCACATTCGAGAGGAAGAGATCGGGGACCCGGCACAACTGGACGGCTGCGGCGCGTCTGCGGTTCTTTTTGCATAACTGTGGACTGCGTATACCTGCGTAGAGCCGTTGATTTCCGAGATGCACTACATATTTGACCTTGATATAATGCTTCAGATTTTAATTTTAGGTTGACCTGAGAAATTGTTGCATGAAGCCCACCCTAAAAAAGCGCAAGACGGCCACAAAAGTTTGCCTAAATGTGGAATGAAATGATGTGACCTCGTGTGTTCTCTTAACTTGAAATAGATTCTTGGGACATGCGCTTCGTTTTTCGGTGGAACCGTGGCCACCCAGACGGCGTCTTTTTATCGTGGGCGATGTGAAATCTACGCTTGCGTCGGGGTGATACTGCAAGCTCGCGAGCTGGCGCGGCAACCTCGATCCTTACCAGAACGGCTCACATATTTTAGCACCGTGTGCTGTGCTGTCAGATGCTGACGAGAAAAAGAGACACGACACTGACGAAACGCGTACTATCAAGTGTAAGCTAGCAGGTACTCTCGGGTCGAATTTTGTCAACACGGCGCGCACAGTGCAAAAAGTGAACTACCTAGCCCAGCTGGCTGCTTTATGCATGAGCGGCCGTTGTGACAATCTGTGACTACTTTTATGCAGAAGAATGACTGCTCCAGAGCGGTAACAAGGATTCGGACTTGAGAGGACTCCCACACAGAGGGCTTCTCTGCTGCGGTAGAGGATTCCCACACAGGACATAATAGGCGACAGGCTCGAGCAGCGCGGTAACAAGCACAACTGCCCAGTCGAAGTGGCTTTAGTTTACAACGTAGTTACGCGCGACTATCGTGCCCAGCAACTACCGGCCGAATCTGCGATGCACGCGGGTTCCAACCGGCAGTCTGGACGTGACACGCAAAGAAAACATGCTCGCGGAGCAGGAGTTCGTCTGCTACATGCACCTCAATCATGGCAGCCGGCAGCGGCGCACCGCAGCGCCGCGGCGCGGCTGGGCGTCAGTGCATACCACCTATACCGAAGATACGTCTGCACGAGTGCAAGAAGGGAAAGCAGCTCTCAAGGCGACACCTACGCGAATGGCTCGCGCGGATTAACAGACGCAAGATCGACGCCAGCGTGGACAAGTGCAAAGTCTGTTCATGCCATTTCGTGTCATGTGTGTAAACGATTTGCGACATATGGAGAGTTTGATTGTCGATTTGTTTGCTGCAGCCCCTGCGTTCTACGCTTCACAAGGCAGGCACCTGGCGACGCGTCTACATACTTTTTGAGCTACTTGCACCTCGAATGTATACTTTAAAGTTGAGAATTGCTGCCCACACTCAACATCTTTGGTTACGCGCAGACATTTCCTAGATCAACCTTCGAAACTTTTCGACGATTGCAACCCCGACTGGGCCCCATCGCTGCAACTGCGCTATGACTCGAAATCCCCAAATCAGACGCGCTATCATTGTTGCAAAGCACGATCCCATCGCTGGCCAGTAGCCAGTGTTAGTGCTATCTATGAACGACTGTTTTTGACGTGTGTGCAAGCCGTACTCTACATAAAACAGCAAGGTAGCAACATGCAAGCAGGCTTCGCCGTTGCCGTCCATGCAGATACAGTGTGTAGAGGAAATGTCGCCGTCGCTTTCGCGAGGACCCATACGCACACGAGCTGCTTGTTCAGACTTTGCGAGTGGTTCGCCTTGGCTTAGATCACAAAGGCAACAAAAGGGATTTGTATCTCAGTCAATAGTATGCTTGCCTGTGTTTTGAGGATCACGGTCTCGGCTGTGACCGTTTTCATGCATGGCTTGCACACGCATCCACTGGTGAGAATCCTATGACCTTCCAAAGCTTCCTTGTCCTTATGTTGCTGCTGAGTAACAAAACTAGTTCTCCGAACTAGAAATTCATGACTGCGGACGACGTCGACGGGCGGCCACGTGTCTAAATCCATAGTGATCCATAGTGCAGTCGTCGGCGCGTAGTGTGAATGGGTCCACGCTGCATTGCTTTGCCTTTTCCTCGTAGCGCGCCCGATCTTTTGGGCACAGCTGCACACAACAATCGGGAACAGAAACTGCTGACATCTTCCATGTGCATCGGGGTGGCACACGAGCAACCCCGTGTTTGTTTGGTTGAATGTCGAAGACGACGCAGCTCTCGGTCAGTTCACTGCAGCCTGCCTGTGCGGCGTCGACTGCTGTCTAAGACGGCAAGATGGCGGATTACCGAGAGTGCATAGCGCCGCCGGCGTTCGTGCAAGCTCCCTATAGTTTATGCTGTCACGGCCGTCTTTAGGCAGAAAGTGTTCCTAACGGAAGGTCCTTTCTGCGTGCACCGCAGTGTTAGCTGCTAGGAAGGGACGTATGTGGGCAATATTTTTGAAGTAGTCTTCATGCTTGTGAGCCAGATGTCGCCCAGCTTTCTAGCGATGTCTAATTTCAGCCCGTTTAGCATGAGCTAAGCGCAGCCCACTGGGATACTCATGACAAATAATATTAGTAAAGCTTAAGACGACTGCACTATCGAATACTATGTTTTGGAGCACCGTAGAGTGGCCTGTGCACCACTACAGATCTGTCCAAGCAGAGCGTAGGCGATCCATTTTTTGTATGTGTCAGCAGAGCGTAGCTTATTCATTTTGTTATGCATGGCGCAAACTATCGCTCATTGCTTCCACTTTTGGCTGTGTCTAGCTACGTAGAATGTGATAATTTGCAGACTTCAAGTTTTTTGTAACTGAGAAGGGCCAGAAAAATAGCAAATAAACTACACTCAGCTTGCAGTGCTCAAGCTGTATCATTAGCAAGTATTTCATCCGGATGGGGCCAAATTGAACAGTGCCGGTAGAATCTGGGCCAAGAAAAAGTAGAAGAATTGATCTCCTTCACTCTAAATCGCCATTTAGAGGCGAATGCTGGTAGAATTTTGCCCAACAAGCTCTGCCGGTTGCCAGCAGAATAGGCACTGTCAGACTTTTGACTCTATTTGTTTTGAAACGGCTTGGACGCAATTTTTCTTCTGTGGAGCTTGCATGTAGCTTGCATGTGACGTCACGTCATCGAGATCACTACTATGGTCGCCATGTTTACGAACCACTTGGCTGCTGTGGGTGCTTTGCGACGCGGATAAACAGAGGTGTTTAGTGCTGTGACTGGCTTCTCCACACTTTTTGCGTGGACATGCATTCTGCAAATGTGCTGTCCTTTCGTGAGGGTTACAAATCGCTAGTGGTTGTAATCGGTGCGTGTTTGGTGCGAGGAAAAGGTTCTGCTGTGTGAGAGCATCGGTCCCTCATGACTAGAAGCAGAAAAGAGTGTGGGCGTTTCCTGTTTCCAGACATTACACGGCAACATTAACAGCTACTTTGTGACTCTCGATTGAATATGCAGAGTTTGCTATAATCTCGCATTTTCTTCATTAGTGCATAGGTGAGAGCTTGTCAGCAATCCAGAAGACTGCGGTGGGGCGCTAAAATCGGTACAACATTCTGTAAACTAAACACTGCGCACAAGACACAGAAAAGAAGCACACGGGATGAGTGTTCTTCTTTTCTGTGTTCCGTCTTAGATGCAGCTTTTGTGTTCACAGCTTGTCAGTAACGAGCTCGAAAAAGACAAAGTTCTATTCTAAATAAGGTTCAGTGCAAAACTTGTTTTATTTTTAAGCTCTTTGTGCTAGGTGAACTTATCTCTAGGTGTCAATGTATCATTGCCTGTATATATTGTTGTTTTTTTCTGCTAAAACACTGATATGATTTCTGCCGTCAACAGGTCGGCACATGGCTAAGGTGCCTTGGTATGGAACTATGCATCGAAGCACACTAAGCACGGCTCAGTTTGTGTCCCCGTCGCTTTGTCCTCGGGATGCCGTTTCTGAGCCTCAGCTCTCTGCTTTTCGCTGCGTAGTGTCTCACTACTTGCTGGGAAATCTTCATGCTTGTCATTTGGCGATGGAGCCCAGTCGGGATTTGTCTTCTTGAACTGCATGGGTAGCCGCCATTTCGACGCAGACAGTGAGGTTAATCAGTGATGCTTCCCTTGTTTCGTCATTATCCTATATTCGACAGTCGAAATTGCGAATTTATCTGTTATGAAGTTTACATCACATACTCGGTGGTAGCGGTTCTCATGGTCGAAGTTGACACATTTAATACACGCCGCTGGCAAGCACTGTCGCTGTGTTCAGCGTGGCTTTGTTCACTCGCACGGGTAGGAAGTTTGTGTTCATTGGGCGTTTCCTACTGTGGTTACCAGTGCGCTTTGGCAGCCCAGATATCGCGCACAATGCCATACTAAAACAATGTGGAATGCATACTGCGGGAGCAGGAAGTTCATAAATATGGTGGAAGCATATCCTAAGATTCTGTTCAGAAAAGTCGGTGCAAGCTATCTATAGCTCACCCTGAGGTTTTGCTTGTGTGTTGTGATAATTGTGGGAATGCAGCAAGTAACCGTGTGCATTTGTATTCTACAGTCTACATTGTGCACTTCTTGAATATTGGCCAGCTTGCACATGAGTTGGGTGTAGTTTTTTTTTTTTTTATTGTTCAAGGAAGAACCTTATTGGTGGGCTGGCATGTTGCTCCTAAACCACCAGGTGCATCGTTCAGACTGGTTCGAACTGAATGGAATGTTGCTCTAGAGCTGCACTTGTGAAACAATTCTGATTCAACACCCGTGGTTGCTGTTCTATGCTGCTGTTGCTTTTCCTGTCAGTGTTCTCTACAGGTGTCAAATTTCTCATTTCTGGGCAGAGTGTTCCCTCAACGATTGCCATCCTAGCTTGGTGGTGCTCAGTCCCCGGAGTTTGGCAACTTGAGCTGTCGAATGTGGTGGTAGATGATCTGGTCGCAAGAGATCAAATGACCACATTGCTGGTTGCTCTGGTTGATGAATTGTCTTCCTGTATTGGCAGTAGGGATCATTTTGATGCATACATCTTTCAGGGCCCATGTGAGTCCTTGAAAACACTTGAACTCCTAGCGTATTAATAAAGGAGCTATAATTTATTAATGATAGATTTAATGTTGAGAGAGGAATAGAGCAGGAGCGGGTCAGGAAACAAACACGAGTTCCTGATATCTGAGCTGAATTCGAGGGGAAAAACATGGGCATGGACAGGGCATGTAATGTGATGAGATGGCCAGTGCTCCCTTGGGGTAACGGAATGGATTCCAAGAGGCGGCAGTGAGTCAGGTGGCTGGGTAAGATTTAGATGGTTGCAGCGATAAGGTGGTCGCAGCTGGCACAGGGCAGGGTTAATGGGAGAGGCCTTAGTCCTGCATTTGACGTAGTTTTTCTTGTGGAAGTCGGTATGATTGGTGAAAGATTGGGGAAAAAAGCAGCTGTGAAAGAACATTTCCAGCCACCTTTTCTTTTTGTGTGTAAAAATACACTTGTAATAGAGAATTCACTGCTGGATCCAAGCAAGATGTCGATTGTGTGCCATAATGACTGAATCCACGACTGAGTGATTCAACACTGGGAATGAATGCACATGCGCGCATGTATTTTCACATGAATATCTGTGTTCGATTATCAATGTAGCTAGTGATTTTCGGCCATTTGCTAGACAATTCAGGAAACATGCCTTTAACCCTTTCACTCTCTGGTGTTTCTGGCCGTGCCGCAACCCCAGTGTCTGCATGGTTCCGGGAATATCGTGGAACGAGCATAGCGATTTGTTTTTATGATTCCGATGCAGATAACATAGTCAACGGAATATGCACATTTTAGTATTCTGCAGGTGTGGCTAATAAACAAAATGGAGATAAATGAGGAGTACTGGAGATAAATGAGGAACACACAAAAACCACTGCTATCAGTAGTTCTTCAGGGTTTGGTAGATCCTGAAGCATGGGTCCAGGCACAAGCCTTTGTTGCATTCGGGGCTGATAACACAGGTGTCTTTCCTTTTCTTTTCCCCTCAAACAGTGTTTGCACACATATAACAGTTCCGTTGGGTGCGGCTCCCTTTGGCTCTGCTTTGAGGAACCATCTGAGGAAAGTGTTGTGCCGTGAACCTTGTCAGGTCGTCACTACTCCGTTTTCCACCTCTCCTCCGTGGAGTATGGTACCCTTGTATCAATTGATACATGACTTTCAAGTGGAATTCACCAGATGTTTTGCACTGACCATTGCCTCGGGATGAACGCGTTTAGGAGTCACATGTCCATCATACGAAAAAAAAAAAATTGTACCACCTGAGGCTCTTCCTAATGCAAGCTTTGACTTGTTCTAGCCTGTGACCGTATCCACCTTGCCCATCAAGACGTGCATCATGCATAAACATTAGAACATGTACACCCCTCTTGTCATGCCATTTGAGTGCAAGAAGCGTCTTGGTATGAAATGATTCCATTTCCCCTTTTTTCATCTTTTTTGAGAAAATTGGAAGCCCCTTCCTGTTGGTCCGAAGAGTTCCACATGCATAGTTTTTTTTTTTATCTTGATGACAGTTGAACAGTGCTGGACTACTGTACCAATTATCTACAAATAGTGAATGTCCTTTTCCCTGGATGGTAGCCTTCAAGTAGTTCTAGAACGGTAGAGCCCGAAAATCCCAATTCTTTGATCATGGTCAAATTTGTCGGGGCTCTAGTGTACACAGTAAATTTCAGAATGTAGCCAGTTTTGTCGTCGCATAGAACAAACAACTTGATGCCAAAGCGGTGCCTCTTTGGAGGAATGTATTGCCGAAATGACAGCCGCCCTTTCCGTGGCATCATAGATTTGTCTGTGCACAGGTCTTGGTGCGAAATTAGTAGGCTACTAAGCTTGCTCTGAATTGCTTTCATAAATGGCCGCACCGTTCTCGGCCGATGTCTGTGGAGGTGCTCAGATGCAGGAGGCGCAAGAGGCGCAGGAAGCGGTTCAACCAAAAAAATGGTTGCAAAGAATGGTGTACGCAACGAAGGGTTCGTGCTTCAATAGTCTTGCAAGGCATTCTTTCTGACTGGACCCATCAGCAGAATGTCTGCAAGAACACAGTGCATTTCTGCCATGTCTGTCTCCACCCAAGCCTTCAGCCACGACATGTGTGCAACTCCTTGTGTGCTGGTCTTCAGTCGTGCGAAACTGTTAGTTTCGCTCATGATGTGCGAAATGATTGGCACATCAAAAAACGGTAGTTTCAGGTAGCTGAAACTGCGTGAAACTGAAACTTTCGGGATGACGGCCCCACCATTTCAACTTCAGAATGTGACGATTTGGAACTAACCCCTTCCTCGGATGAGAAGCTACACTTTGATCTTAGCCAAAAGGCCGAGAAGCTGTGAGAATTCGAATTTGAGCTTGGCTCATATTCTGAATCTGAAGAGCCATTGCTCCAGTCAGCAGTCGAAAGCGGCTCCAGCCGCTTGGTCCGCCATTCGAAAGTAACCGCGCGCATCGAGGGAGCACTTTCACTGGCCTGCACAACGCAGAGAAATGGTACGTTGTGAAATCAAGATGGCAGAGAGAGATGGAAAGGGGATGCTACGACCTCGCTTGCTGCTGATAGCGGCAAGCGAGCGAAAGAACAGTTGAGTTATGTTTTGGTCTATTGGAGTGGCAACGGCATGTGCCCCTGAACTTGATGTGCCGTAGCAGACACGCCAACAGAATAAAAAAAGAAAACTGCTAACGTGTGGCAGATGGCAGCACGCGTGCCGCATGGTCACTCAGTGCGAGAAAGTAGCGTGCGCAGAGCAACCACGTCCCCCAGCAAAAGAGGGCGGGTGCGGTCGGTCTGTACTCTTCAATATACATACCAGCACAGCGCGGGGCGAAAGTACAAGCTTCTAGAAAGATTCGACAGATTGCGTGACCAGTGCAAGCACGTGAGTTTTGTGCTCTGGTGCAAATTTTTGAATGCACACTGGAGAACTTACCGGTACATCAGTGACACTGTGGAGTGGAAACACGAAAACGTACAGTACATCTCTGGCAGCGAAAGGGTTAATATGTAGCTTGTAGGGCGCTTAGGTTTTGTCATCGTTATTGCTGCTGCCCTCTGAGCTACTTCAGCTGCTATCCAAATTGATCACATAGTATAGCTGCTCGATCTGGCATCACCCAATAAGCATCAATACTGTTGTGGCACTACAATACTGGAGACACAGACGAAGGAAGGAGAGAACAAGTTCGTCTGAGTCTCCTTTCTCGTGGTGCCACAACAGTAAGGGTACATACCAGCTCGCCCAAATTTGCACCCTAAGAGCAGTTATGTAAAGAAACTGCCAGGGTTATCGAGCGTTTTTTCAAACTGCGCTAAAAACTGCAAACTTGGCTTGGCCAGTCTGGAAGTGGTGGTGTCACATCCTTAGAGGTTCTGGCAAAATCCACCTCTGTTCTTCGATTATGAACTCCTGAAAGGAAGTTCTTCGTATTGAGAACTGTGGAGAGTTTAATTGTCGTTCATTCTGAGCCAGGGTCATGGTGGCGTGTTGCAGTGATTAAGCATGAATAAGCAATTTACTGTGGAAAATTATGAGGAATTTCTCTCATATCATAATAGATTGTGTGTGATGGTGTGGACAGAGCAGATGGCATCCTTTCTGCAGGT
The DNA here is from genome assembly GCF_055824585.1 of Amblyomma mixtum. Lineage (NCBI taxonomy): Eukaryota > Metazoa > Arthropoda > Arachnida > Ixodida > Ixodidae > Amblyomma > Amblyomma mixtum. Next base: position 95,404,865 of record NC_143014.1, on the reverse strand, counting down.
TACAAAGGAACTGTGGCCATCTGTAGCTTCTGCAAGGCATTATTACTGTGCTTTTTTGGAAGCTTGAAAGAAGCAAGAGGGTGAAAGTTCAAGAAGCAGATGTATAAAAAGCATTTTCTAGGTGAAGAAGTTGATTTGATGACCAAAAAAAATGTTGGAAGCAGCTTTTATGAGTTGAATAGCTTAGTGGCTTTTGTTTAAAAAAAAGGCTGCTAATGGCCTGACATGAGTGGTAAAGACCAATGACAAACACCATTAAAGGAAAAGCATAAGACATCCTCAGCGTTAATTTTGAGCTGGAAAAGAGGAAGCTGAGCTTTTGTGAAAGCTGTGACTGAAGAGCATGTTAGTTTGTATGGTTTCTTTGGCAGAAGTGCCTCGTGCAATAAGTTATTTGTGTTTTGTTAAAAATATTGTTTTGGTGAGCCACTGTGTTCATTCTTGAAAAAAAAAATCATTGGCAATTCCTTAAGTCTTTGAATACCCTTGAATTTTGGAGCGCGGAACAAGCATGAACCTTGCCTGATCTTTGCTAATAGTGCATTTCAGTTCCTGATGCCAGGGCTATCTTTTTTTGTTTTATTTTTCATCTGTGTTGGTGTTTCCGGCCGCCTTTCTGATCTCCAATTGTGCTCTCTGATTCACCGAACACTTGCATACACCCAAATTCGCTCTCTCACCCTCTCCTGTTTGCATGTCGGAGTAAATAGGGAGAAAATAGGTTTTATTTGTGGTTTCTGTAGCAACACCCACCTTTCCATGGAAAAATGTGCACTCATAGAGTTTGCGAAAGGTAATCTGCCAGTCTAGTGCATAGTGTTGTTTCATTGTGAAAATCATTTAAGATAAGTGCTGACAAATGTAGCGCCTATTGAAGTTTATTGTGCAGTGTGAAAAACTCATGGCACAGCTATTTTGAGACGGGAGTTCACAATAATCAAGGTTTACCTATCTATGCTTGAAATTGCTCTAACATGCTGGTATTACTACTACACAATGATTGTGTTTCTGGTCCACTACTTCTGCACTACACAATTTTCTGCTCCACAGCTGTTCCAGAAAGTAGTCTGCTCCAGAAGTTGCTCCAAAACCTGGTTTGGCTGACCTACCCCTGCTGTTGTTTTCTAGCTTATGAAAGTACCCTTTGTCATTAATATGGGTAACAGATGGATACAGGCAAACTTAGTTTGTCCTCAGTGTCCCTTTAACATGATTATTTTTAGCTACATGTTTTGTACTCAGCTATGAAGGTCTGTGAAATAAATTTTATTATTGCAGGTTGTGTCACCATCTTGCTTCTTGATAAGAGAAGCGCCGGGCCCTCATATGTCATCGTACACGAGAGCTTTTCTGAGATTGGAAGCAGAAATCAAGAACGACATGGAGAAATATGAAGTGCAACCTCCGAATCCATGGCTACCAGAGATTGACTCAGTAAGTGCCGCGGCTTCTTTTTGATAACATCCTTATAGAGTGTCTAAATTACCTGTTTATTAACATGACAGAAGCCAACAGCCACAGAAACCAAGGGGCACAGGGGATTTTTTTTTTTAAGTTATTTATTTTGTGGTGTTGATCAATTCAGAATATCACTGAACATGTTATCGTCTAAAGATAACAGATTAGAAAAGCAGAAGAAAAAACAACCGCCTGCCGCCGGTGGGATCCGAACCCACGACCTCCGAATTACGCGTCCGGTGCTCTACCTCTGAGCTATAGCGACGGCTGTCAATTCTTCTGCTTTCGGGGGTATTTATGTTTACAAGTAACCTAACCTTGAGAGTGTTCATCAGCGCCACCCACGTTCATAAGCGGCGGACGTAGAACGTCCTGAGTTACCGCAGGTGTGACGTAGAACGTCATCGAGAGGAGAGGGTGGAAGCTGCGTGAGAACCCTCTTATGCTTCCTAAGGCGTCAAGGCTGCCAGAATCGAGGCCCTCGCTAAGCAATTAAGCAAACAAGGGAAGGGGATGAGGGGCTCGTTATAAATATGACAGAAGCCAACAGCCACAGAAACCAAGGGGCACAGGGGATATATATCAACACCACAAAATAAATAACTTAAAAAAAAAATCCCCTGTGCCCCTTGGTTTCTGTGGCTGTTGGCTTCTGTCATATTTATAACGAGCCCCTCATCCCCTTCCCTTGTTTGCTTAACTGTTTATTAACAGTTCAGCTTTATATGTGCCTATTTTTTCACTAAACAACTTTCATGTGCAACTTGAGCAAACTGTTGGGGGAAAACGTGAAGTGTTCTGGTGCCCCACTGTGTGACATAGTAGGTTGCTGTGCTGCATGAGCAGTAGCTTGTAAAACATTGCATATCTCTTCATACGAAAAAAAAATCGAATGCTGCCAGTGTACTCCATTTGTAGCAGATTTTCATTACCTCTGGTAGCTATAATCACGCAACTATGGTAATTGGGTTGCTTCCTGGCTTTCTCCTCTCGGCTGTGTCTGATGTGCTGCCACCTAACATGACTAGCTCTTGGTGATGCCGACTGGGCATCATCATGAACGGTGGGCTCAGTGCCATACAGTCTCGCACTCATGCCATGCTCATGCTTTGCATTGTGCGTTCAGATGGTTATGGCATTGTTAGGCGTAACAGTGCATTTTAGAGCACAGCTCATAGGTGCCCTTTCCTGGCTTGTGCGATGGCGGCGTAACCAGCAAAGCTATTCGCAAGTTTCACGGACTATAGGGGACACCACTGATAATCCAGTGTGGCTGCCCGAAAGATGATTCAACAGCCATGCTAGCCTTTACTGCGTTGCATTGTTGGAGGCTGCATTAAAATGTTTGTGCGAGTTGCTGCTAAAGTACAGCTCTCAATGCAGGCCCTGTTTTGTGCTTTGGCTTTATGCATGATATTGTCTGTCAGCGTACAAGCCTTCTGTGTGCAGGCTTGGCAGGTATAGTATGCAAAACATTCGGCTGCTGACAGCATGGAGCGGCAGGTGCGACTTGCTCCTTGGCAGCTCTAATCGCGGCAAGAAATGCAGTGGGGGCACGTGCACTGAGCAACAGATACCGTGGAAATTTCCTTCTGATATTCTATTCATGATACTTAAGGATGCCAGAGTTTCAGGATGAATTGTGCATTCACATACATGTATATGTACACAGAGTTCGTAGTCAGTGACCCCATTTTTTTGCACTTTCACCACATAAGTCATCTGGCTATCTACAGACAAGCAAAACCCAAAAATGGCATGGTCTAGGCACAAAAAGTTGCAAAGAATACAAAGTAGCAATGACTGTCTGCAATATGAATTTAGGCCCCCGCTGATTTATTTTGGAGCCTTACCGGTAGGCAACGAAGTCATGAACAAGCCCCCGATGAAAGTATTTTTCGGCAGTGGTTACTTGACAAGCAAGGCTGCTTGCCTATAATGCTCCAAAATAAATCAGTGGTGCTACTACTAGGCACTGCTCCCAGAAATGCTACTAGGCATTGGTACCTGCTGCAGATATAGCAGCATATTGCCGCAAAGCTCAACAGACTCCGAATTTAGTGCGTATCCGGCAACTACTGATTGCAAGTGTTGCACATACTGAATCATGCAGGAGACATGTTCTTATAAAAGTACCTGTACGGTCAAGTGGTCGCTACTGATAAACGTTGCCTTGATATCAAGGGCAGCTCACATTGCATAGGGCAAGATTACTGCTCACCAGTGGTATGCTAGGAGAAATAACTGGGGCAGGAATGCGTACTGCAAAGTGTTGCAGTCTTGGTCATAAGTTTTGCAATATGAAGTGTGATTATGCTACAGATTTAAAGCAGTGCAAAAACAAGGATAATTAAAGAACACGACCAACAGGACAGCTATAGCTCTTGCTGTCGTTTGTGTGTTTCTTCTTCGTCCCCATTTCATTTCAATGCTTAAATTATCATGATGAGTAACCAACTTGCCCACACTGAGAGTTTAATTAACTTGATTACCCACTACTTCTTGACTTTGGAATTAGAGGAAACTTAAGCATATTTACCTTTCGATTGATCCGACAGTTTAAGCACTGCGGCAGATAGAAAGTGTGACTGCTTCTGTTTTCTTTTCTAACCTTGTGTTTGGTGTGTGATGGCCTTAGTTGCCTATGTCCCATAAGACTCAACACAGCGTTTCTGTTTTCTGCCCATATTGTGTGTTTCACAAGCCCACTTGGATGTTATGTTAATGTATTGCCTTGGCTGTATGAAAAGCACTACTCAAAACGCAGTTGCACGCTAGAAGCACTGTGCGAGAGAAATAACTACAGAAGTTGGTCAGAAGACACCGCCTAAGCCGGGCTCCTTCAACCGGTATCATCTCTCATGCGGTTCTGGAGGCGGCCGCATGGTGCAGCACTGCACATGAAACTTGTAAATAGCAAAGCGAAGAGCATGGTGAAGGCTGAAAGTAGGACGATAATGAAGGGCAGGCAAGAATGAAAATGTGGGGTGAGGGGGTTAACGGTCGAAGAAAAATCGAAAGCATTAAAAGGAAAGTGGAGGAGGAAGAGGATTCAGGGGGGGTAGGCAAGAATGGTCGCACTCAGTTCTCGTCGGCTGTTGTGTAATGACTTGCTAAACGCATTTACAGATAGCTGTCATGCTTAGAGTGTGCGCCGCAACCACCTGCGCTAAAGCGACTGCAGTGGACAGGGGTGGAAGTGCTGCGCCAATTGCGCCATGCTGTGCCAATTTGATCTCCTGCGCCAAGCTGCGCCCAAACTGCAATTTACTCCCATTGCAAGTATACAGAGCCAAAGTTAGCCGAGTGTTATTGTCGGGCAACACTGGGTGCTCGTGACGAAACGGACGCAACCGCATTCGCATCGACAGTTGGGTTCGCTCGTGGTGTGGTCCCTTCTCGTGGCGGTCGGCACGGCTGTCACCAAAGGCTTGTGCAAGCATGAGTAAAAGTACTGTTAACTATTATCTGTAATATAACACTAGTGCGGCCGGTATTGGGAAATGACCTCACATAGCAAGCTGTAATTATTGTGCGGACGAGGTACCAGGTTCACTCGCATAATTTGTGCACTTTTTTCAGTAATTTAGGGCTGCTAAAAGAGATGTGGAGATTTCGTGAAACACGTTATAAAAAAAAAAACTCTATAAAGGTCGTAACGCGCATATATGCCCTACATTATTGCGTGTACGTCGACCCCCCACTTGCACCCCTCACTGTCGACACAGCCTCCGTCCCCACGGGATGGCATGACGCCGCGTGCGCTGCTCTAAGCAATAAACGCGCAACGATACAATCACAGAGCCAGCAATCAGGAGCCAGAGGCGATAAACGACGCTAAAACGGCGTCCTCACGATGGACCCGGCTGACTAGCGGCAAACCGAATCGCTGTTGTTTAGGATTTCAGACACCTTGTCGTGGAAAACAGCCGCCAGCGCGAGTGGGCCGGGTCAGAGCCGTAATACACGGCTCTGGGCTGGGTAAACAGCGCGCAAATATAATTTTCTTTACCAGAGCTAATTTAACAAACGAATTACGAACACCTTATACGTGGAGCTGCCAGGGAATGGACACCGGGCTGTTGTGCTAGCACCTCGCACACAGTTGACATTGCTTTGGCTTGGCCTGGCCAGTTACGTGGTTACATCTTCACAGTGACGCGGCCGGTGTCCCCTCGCTACTCTCACCTTTCACAGCCGTGCACCGTAACATGCTTGTGCCAATCTTCCACAACCTGCCTTGCGTGCACCCGCGTGCACACTGGTGCATTTTTTTTCATATATGCTTGGGTAATAAATTCTGGGTGCAAATTTACCGAGGGTGCAAATTATGCGAGTACCTCCTTGTTGGTTTGGCTGTGGTAATATTCCGTATTTTCAAAATCCACCGGTTGGCGGGTATTGATTTTTTTTTCGGTCCTGACATAGTATATTCGAGATTCTGCTGCACTCTTTTGACAGTTTTGATGAACTGTCCCCATTATGTTGTTTTCTTTTTTTCTGAACTGAAATTAATAGCAGCTAATGTACTGCAACTACTGTTTGTAGTAGCTGCCACATGTCTATTTTTTTTATGAACTCTAGCAGACATCTTCAGAACAGTTGCAGTGCTTTTAATTAATTCTGGCCTGTGGGATCCGTGATCAATATTTATGCAGTTTTTGGACTAGTTGCAAACAAAATTGCTCTCGGTCGCATTTAAATGTCGCCAATCTGCGCCAAAACTGCTCTGAAATAGCCTACAAATTGCTCCAAACCTGCTCCAAAATGGGACCTTTGCTGCTCCAAAGCTGCTCCAAAATAAAACTTTTGCTGCTCCCATGCCTGCTCCAAAAAGCTGGAGCCTGCTTCCACCCCTGAGTGGATGCGGTCGCAGGCAGATACCCCAGCAACCCCTCCGTTTCAGGCTGTACACATTGGACGGTTTCTGAAAAACTCATTGCCTTGCCCAAGTTTTGCCGTGATGGCTCAGTGGTTATGGTGCTCGACTGCTGATCTGAAAGACGCTGATTCGATCCCGGCCGTGGCGGTGGAATGTCTGTGGAGGCGAAATTCTAGAAACCAGTGTACTGTGCGATGTCAGTGCACGTTAAAGAACCCCAGGTGGTCGAAATTTCCGGAGTCCTTCACTACGGCACCCCACATAGCCTGAGTCGCTTTGGGATTTTAAACCCCCATAAAGCAAAAGAAAGCCTTGCCCAAGTGAGTTGATTCCTTGTGAAAGAATTGTGGGGCCCCTTAATTGTTGCATTGCAGTGCAGGGCTGTGTAGTAGTTTTCACTACCTAAATAGCTTTGAAGTGCACTGATATCTCGCAGCACACGGGTGCCTTTTGCATTGCAATGAGACAAGCTCATTACAGTGTGTTCTCATGAGGAGCATCAAACACAGGAGAGGACACTGCAATCGGGCACGGTGTAAGAATATTGTAACGGGTAGAAATATATAGTATATTTACAAAAGGGGACTGCAGGTATATGCAGCAAGAGACAGCCAAAGAGCCCTACAAGAAGGGCCAGCGCCTGAAAACGCTTCGTCCTCCTCGCCCACCACCCACAAGCACCATACTTCATTACTGTCTTTGTCCAAGCTGATAGCCGTAACAATATATTTAGGTGTTGACACTGACTGCCCACCACGGTGGAGAGCATGGGCTGATAATGTTCACGCTGTAGTACATGCACCGAACGCAGTGGTGCAGAGGCACTGCGGCATGTGGGACAATCGGTTGCGGAACTGCAGGTGCAGCTAAGCGGTGTGCCTGGCTTTTGGTGTTGTTTCAAGCTATGTTTGTCTGTCTTGTGGAGAGTGCATCTCAGTGCATCAACATTAGGTTCTCTGCTTCTACATTGTGGTGGGCGCCATGTACAAACAAGTTCTGCTAAAACTAGGCTTTTGTGTTGCGGTTTGGTATGTACAAACAAGTTCTGCTAAAAGTAGGATTTTGTGTTGCGGTTTGGTATGTCCCACGGTGATTGATGCTCAAAAGCTCCCATGGTGGTGCATTCCTAATCTGTGGACGGTCGTGGGCTGTGTGCCTGGTGGCTGTGATGTGTTAGTTGTTGTGGCATACCAGCAAAGCCCGGCCGGGTCCAAAAGCCAACTCGCCGTGATTATAGATACAGTTACCGTATTTACTCGCATAATAAGCGCACTCACGTAATAGGCGCACCCCTAGTTTTTTATTTCCGCGCATGATAGGCGCACCCCGAACTTGGCACTGTGATCAATACTGTATTTACAAGATTGCAAGCCGATGCCTCGCCGCCCCCCACCCCCAATCTTTATTTTAACAAAGTTTTTGCTGAACTGACTACTGGTCCACACTAGTGCTGCTGCGGACCCGCAGCACGTACAACGACATCGTGTAGAACAGCCGCACACAGTTTTCAGGGATGCTCACTTTAAACATCTGTTTGGAAAGTTTCATCTCCAGCCGGAAACGTTCCCGACTTAGGCCCACGAAAACCTCGGCGCCTGGAGTCGCGTACGAAAATTTAGGCACGCCACAGACGCAACTGCCGCACTTCTCGGCCATGTCGAGTTTCCGACCTGCCGCAAGCTTGCCGTGCTCGAGAGCAAACTCCCAGCCGTGTAGCTGTTAAGGTGCTTGCCCGTCGAGCTAAAACAGCAACGCTCGGCGGCAAAGCCACAAACCACGATGAACTACGAGCTACCGCAGATCCCGGCACTTGATAGCAAAAAAAAAAAAACTGGAGCTGGTGATGCTGATGGCGATATGGATAGTGAACGCTCGCGGAGGAAAACATTGATGACGATGATAAGCTTGGCCTTGGGCGCCCTTCGTGGGCGGCGTCTGGAAGCTCCTTTGCGCGTGTGTGGCCTCCGCGATCAAGCGCCCGTTGCGCGCAGCCGGAGCTGATCGCGGAGGCCTCGACGCGTGCATTTCAAAGGCTATTCCCGCGTGGGTTGTGGAAGTTTTTTTTTTTAGATATTTTCTTCGGGAAAACGGGGTGCGGCCCGTACACAAGTGCGTTTATGCGGTATGTTCAATTTTGCGAGTCGAAAAATTTCCGGAAATTTTACCCCGCGTAATAGGCACACCCCGAACTTTGAGCCGGATTTTCTGGAAAAAAAGTGCGCCTATTATGCGAGTAAATACGGTAAACCTTGATTTAACAAATTCTATAAATTCTGCAGTTTACTTCGTAGTACTGAAATTTCGCTGCATCGAAATTCGTCTCCTAGCATGCTAAGAATCCTAGGGGCTTTACCCTGACCACACCGCCGACATGACGGCACACTCCGCCGCAACCGCTGCCACGACCTCGTGGTTGTCAGTGATGGCCTCGCAGTGGGCCCCATCTGTCTGCCTCCACCTCCACTTACTCTCCTTTCTTTCTCCATATCGGCAAGAAGAGCATCCTCCAATCAGCAACCTATGAAATGAAATGAGGCCCACTCCGTTCCTGGTGTCTTCTGCCAGATGGGAAGCACGTGACGGGCTTCACATCTGATGGGTGTGCCAATGATACTGACCTTTCCAGTCCTTCTTACCAAGCTTGCGCATCTGTAAACGTGATAAATGCAGTGCGCTGCCTTTGAGCACTGGCAGTACATCGCGTTCTGCGCCGATTTTGGCCGACGTAATGTGCAAGTGAAAGCCGGGCTGCGCCTGTATTGCGTATGCGCTCTGATGCATGGTTCGGCATGCGCTCTGCTGAACCACTCGTGCCCGCGATACACTTTTTTGTCAGATTCGTTTCCAGCCAGCAATGAAATTTCGTTGCATTAAAAGTGCACCGAAACCTACTTCGTTATATTAAAGCTGAAGATACATGGCATTCTATGGTCGAGAAGTTAGGAAATTAAAATACTTCTTTACATTGAAGCTCATTACATCAAGGTTTAACTGTAATGCGTGCTTTGTACCCAATTGCAGTTCTGACTAGCAGAATTGCGTTGACCGAATGTTAATTTTTTAAAGCTCCATCACCTGGACCTGTTAAATCTCGGCTGCGTTTCGATACAAGTGAACCGCCATAGGCGCCAGTGGGCTGTGTGATGTTAGCGCGCATTAAAGAACCTCAAGTGGCTGAAATCAAATCTGAAGCCCTCCACTATGGTGTCACTCATATGCATGTGTCGCTTCGAGAAGTTAAACTCAACAATTTACATTTTTGTTTGTTTGTCACCTGCATGAGTGTCTCTTGGAGTGGTGAATAAAAAGTCATTGCTGGCATGGCCACCAGCGTGAACATATGCTGTTGGCACGTGGTGACGGCAGTCCGGCAGATAGGAAGGCGGCATAAAGCTTCCAAATGAAACTGTTATTGGGCAATCTTGTGCTTGAAAACGGGAAACCACCTCGGTGGCATTAATAGTGGCAGGTGTGCTTGGAAATCGTCAAAGATCAGAATGATGGTCGCTCCTGGCCGTTCTCAATTAAAAAATGAATTTTGTAGATGATTCAGCCCACATTCCGCTGTTTTTTCAGACCTCTATGACTTCCGAATGGCTGACAGACGCACTTAAAATGTGATTTTATCAGCTTCTTGTTTTTTGCCAACATGTTTAGCCTTACGGAAGTTTTTATGGTGCAGTTCTAATTAATCTTGTAGCTGAATTCAGAAAGAGCAAAGCTGTGGAGCTATGCTATATTTTTTTGGCGGAGTCGAAAATTACAAATTTTGTGAACCATAATGTCACTTAACTATATTTCATAATTGCGGTGCTTGGACATAATTTAACATCTTTATGTAATGGTATATCTGAATAATAATATAAATAGCATAGCTCTCTATGGTTGGCCTTTGGCCACAGCTTCTTTTCAGTGAAAGCCAAAAAATGTTGACGGAAGGTGTCTTAATCGCCCTTAAGAAGTTATGTTGTTAGGCTTGAGTTATTTTTTGATACCATGGGAACTAATTGAGATATACTGAAACTAATCATGTTTTTGAAAACTAAGAAACACATATGCACACCCAATTTCATTACGATATCTTTTATAGCAAAAGCTTTTATTTCAAGACCCGTTTCTCCTCTTAAGGGTATGACACAATATTAGCTAATTAATGCTACCACCTCATACAGTTAAACCTGGACATAACGAACCTCTATATAGGAAATTCGTTGATATTACACAATTTCTCCATTTTCCCACGCCGCCCCCATTGAAGTGTGCATATTTGGGACCTCCATGTAAAAAAGCTGTTACAGCGGTTGACCTTGATTCAGTGCACTCGTTACGCCAGCTATCTGTCAGCTTGTGCTGAGTTACAAAATTTGGCAGAAATGTTTCATGGCAGGAAGTGGCTCGGCCACGGCGAGCATCTTTCTGTTCAAGCCACAGATAAAGCGCAGTGTGACGTGTCGAGCTGTGAGTGATATCAACACGGGGGCATGACTTCACGGCGCTCAGCTGCCATACGGAGCCTGTTGCGCGTCTGGAGAGCGGAGATTTTGAGCGCTGTAGTTTTGCGTTTTCGTAAATCTAGCGACTGACATTGGGTTCACTGATGATCCTCTACAATTCCCTAATTACAAACACATAATAACTAAAAAGCTAATTAAGAAGTTTTAGTTAAATGCTTTCTTAAATAGTACTTGGAACCTGTTTTGTAGCGCCCGCTACAACGCTTGATCACTTTGCACAAGAAAAGCAATTTTACCTCCAGAAGCCCCCCCTTTTTTTTAAATAGCTTAGTCTTCCGTGTGACACCCTGTATACTCCAATGAAGCATGGACGGACCAAGTCGTGGAGTTTGAACTAATGAAGCTCAAATTAACGAGCTTTCATTGTAGGGCTTCAGGTACATGGCATGCACCACTTCTGGGCATGTGCAGCGTCACTAGGATGTTGTCGCTTTGTAGGGAACCACTTCATGGTCCAGTTTACCTAGTTGTCGAAGTATCTTGTACAGCCCAAATAACCTGAGTTTTTTGATGATAGGTTGCTGTCCACACACAGGCTTCGTCACCTGGCTTGTATTCAGTGCCTCATTATCATAGGTTGTAGCATCAGGCGTTGGTGCACTGCTGGTCTCCAATGGGCAGCCTGATGAGCCTTTTGGCCTCTTCTGTGTGCTGTAGATAAGTCTTCGTCAGGACTTCCTTTCGGTTAAGTTTCAGTAGCATAATATCAAGGGTAGTACAGTGGCAGCTTGATAATTCACACCTCGTTGAGATAGTCTGTATTGGAGTGCTTGCGTCCAGACTTGTAAACAAAGTTGACATCAAACTCCAGGGAGTGAGGCGATCAAATGGGTCTTCAAGATTGGCAGTCCAGCACAGTGTGATTGGCAGTCCAGCACAGTGTGATGGTCACTCACTACTTGGAATGGCTCAAGTAGGAGCAAAATTTTTATGTAACGCAGATAAGAAATAAGTTGTTTTACCTTATGAATTGTACTGGGCACGTAATGTGGTGGCTCAAGATTTTTATGCTTGCTGGAATTAACAGCGCTTTCAGAACTAATTGCAAAAGCAGACACACTGGGAGTGGGTGTGCTCCAAGTGCTACTCCTAGGTGAAGTGCACCTACTCCTAGGTGTTGTGCCATCATGGTAATAGGTTGGCACCATTGGTGTAGGGCTATAAAGTTATAGAGCCTCTGTGTCACACTAGTAAACACGTCTAAACTATGGATTGACCCCCTGCACCACAGTTTGCACAGTGGCAATGTTGCCAGGAAAATGGGCATTACATAATCCATATCTCATGACCCCGAAGAGATAGAAGTCTCAAAATAGATAATGTGGATTGTTTAGTATGTGCATGGGAACAGTCCAGCCAGTATTACTGATGTGGTGCTGGTTGGGGTTTGGGTTATAGACTGGCATTATCATGTTGCAAAAGAAATAAACCTTTGGCTCAACAAGGATTGTGTACTTTTATGATGGATGAAGAAATCTCCCAGAAAACACTCATAACTTGTCTTTCGCTTGCCACATGGAAAAAAGCCAAGCTCTATTGGCATTTTCATCGGCAGCAGTTTATGTTAACATTATTGCTGATATAACATCGTAAATGATAAGTACTTGCTAACACTGGATGCTCTTGGTGCATTTTTTTTTTCTTGCTTAGGTGGTTTTGGTGAAGAAACCGAAAGGCAGGGAATGGCACCGTGGGCGTGTCAATAAGCTCTTTGACACCATGGATGGCTGCAAAGCGCAGTGAGTTCACAAACTTTTTTTTTTGTAGAAAAATATAAGGGGGGGGGGGGGGGGGGTTAACGTCCCAAAGCAACTCAGGCTATGAGGGACTCCATAGTGCAGGACTCCGGAAATTTCGACCACTTGGGGTTCTTTTTAACTTGCACTGAGATCACACAGTACAGGGGCCTGTAGAATTGCGCCTCCATCGAAATTCGACCACTGGTGCCGGGAGGTAGTATGATGGATAGACGGTGTGATTGAAAAACTGGTGTTATGTTCTTAGTGCTGCTTGAACTAGTAAGTGACAATATGGTTATGTGATGCAGGGGTGGAAGTGCTGTGCCAATTGCGCCATGCTGCATCAGTTTGATCTCCTGCGCCAAGCTGTGCCTAAACGGCAATTTACGCCCATTGCAAGTATACAGAGCCAAATTTAGCCGAGTGTTATTGTTGGCTGGGCAACACTCGGCGCTCGCTATGAAACGGACGCAACCGCATTGGCATCGGCAGTTGGGTTCGCTCTTGGAGGAAGGAAAAGCTCTGGAGATAAATGGCGCTAAAACGGCGTCCTCGTGATAGGCCCTGCTGACTAGCGGCAGACCGAACCGCAATGGTTCGGTTGTTTAGGATTCCGAACACCTTGTCCTGGAAAGCGACTGCCAGCGCGAGTGGGACGAGTAAACGGCGCGCGAATACAATTTTATTTACCGGAGCTAATTTAACAAACGAATTATGAACTTCTTACACGTGGAGCTGCCGGGGAATGGACACCGGGCGTATTACTACCCGTCGTGTGAGGTACCGTCGTACTCGTACCTCGCATGCAGTTGACGTTGCTTTGGCTTGGCCTGGCCAGTTACGGGGTTACATCTTCAAGCGGCGCAGCCGGCGTCCCCTCGCTGCTCGCACCTTTCACAGCCGTACACAGGAACGCGTTCGTGCTGATTTTCCACAGCCTGTCTTGCGTGCACCCGCGTGCACGCTGGTGCATTTTTTTTTTTTTTTTTCATATACGCTTGGATAATAAATTCTTAGGACGTCTTTACGCGAGGGCGCAAATTATGTGAGTATTTTCTTGTTGGTTTGGCTGTGGCAATTTTCCAAATTTTAAAATCCATCAGTTGGCTGGTATTAATTCTTTTTTTTCGGTCCTGACATAGTATATTCGAGATTCTGCTGCACTCTTTTGGCGGTTTTGACGAACTGTTGCCATTATGTTTTTTTTTTTTTAACTGATATTGATAACAGGTAATTTACTGCAACTGCTGTTTGTAGAAGCTGCCACATGTCTATTTTTTTTTTTATGAATTCTAGCAAATATCTTTAGAACAATTGCAGTCCTATTAAAGAGTTCTGGCCTGTGGGATCCGTGATCAATATTTATGCAGTTTTTGGACTAGCCGCCGCGGTGGCTCAGCGGTTATGGTGCTCGGCTGCTGACCCAAAAGACGCGGGTTCGATCCCGGCCGCGGCGGCTAGAATTTCTTTGGAGGAGAAATTCTAGAGGCCCGTGTACTGTGTGATGTCAGTGCACGTTAAAGAACCCCAGGTGGTCAAAATTTCCGGAGCCCTCCACTACGGCGTCTCTCATAGCCTTAGTCGCTTTGGGACGTTAAACCCCATAAACCAAACCAAACCAGTTTTTGGACTAGTTGCAAACAAAATTGCTCTCAGTCGCATTGAAATGTCGCCAGTCTGCTCCAAAAGTGCTCTGAAATGGCCTACAAATTGCTCCAAACCGGCTCCAAAATAACACTTTTGCTTCTCCAAAGCTGCTCCAAAATAAGGCTTCTGCTGCTCCCGTGCCTGCTCCAAAAAGCTGGAGCCTGCTTCCACCCATGAAACTTTTATGAGAAAAAATTCTTGCCAATGTAGAATTGTTTTGATTTCATTCTACTAGTTTCACTTTCTTGCCAACGTAGAACTGTTTTGATTTCATTCTACTAGTTCTTTCTGCATTGAGCTCATTTTGTACAGGCAGCTGTACCGTGTCTAATGTTTAAGCAGTTACTTAGAGGCTTTTCAGCTGCTAAATGAAGTGCAGTCTAATACCCCTGTCACACGGCCAGTTTCAATGGCCATTGAGTCGAGGACCTTCGAGATTTTCGATCGCCATCAAACTCGAGGGAGTTGTGGTCCTGCTACACGGCAAATCTCAATGGCCATTGAAATGGTTCTCGCATCTTGCGCCAAGTTCGACTGGCGCACCAATCGATCCGAGTGGTCTCGCGCAAATAACAAAAATATTGCTATAAAATTTGACTAAATGTTGAAATACACTTTTTTGCAGTCATAAGGCGCATTCACACTTGTCCAAAAATCCGGCGAGCGAAGCGGAATCGCTTGCCGCAAAAACTAGGACCTGTTCTCGTCTGTTGACGCCCGGTTGAGGTGAAACTGCCGTGCCGCTGCTGTTTCTCGCTTTTGCACATCACGTCGCCGCTTGCGGCGTACACAGATACAGTGAGAGAAGGATATAAATTTATGCTGTCTACGTACCAGCGTATGCATGCTTACGTACGCTAAACGCAGACGCATTCCCACTTTTAGTTCAGCATATGCTTGCACAGACGCAAAAATAAACTCAGCCTATAGTGGCGCCATCTGGTTGCCAGGACGGGAACGATTACTTTCAACAAACAGTTTCCCCTCTTAAGCCTAGCAGCGGCAGAATCATCACTCTAAATAAAAATAAAGCAAATTTATCACTTACACGTTTTCCTATAGGCAAGGTGAGACGAAGCGAAAGACCAGTGCCCCATTTATGACCAGTGAACGGACTGAAAAAGGCAGCAACAACGAGAATTCAGTCCGAAGCGAGGGGTCCGGCTTTGAACGGGCGCCGTCATGTTTGTCGCAGTGCGGCGGAAATCGGTCTGGGCCGATCGGCTTCTGCGATGGAAAGCATAAAAATAATGCGCCTTAAACCGCACCGATACATTTTTTAAATTATTGTGCACACTAATAATTTACTGCTTGTATTATAGTTTGAGAGAATAATGTTTGTTCATGCTTATGTATCGTGCACGAAAGTGCACGTTGGTGCTGTTCGAAGCAATGCTAGCAACCTCTGGCAACGTTCGAAGGCCCTCGAAATCACTATAGAGTTACGGGCTGCTCCATTGACTCGATAGACTATTGACTCGATGGCTATTCAAACTGGCCGTGTAGCAGCGCTCGATCACCTTTGAGTCGATAGACTTATCGGTTCGAGGGCCTTCGAAATGCCCGTGTGACAGGGGTATAAAATAGCATAGGAGACACGTACCATGTGAATATACGACAACTTGACTGTCAAAAATTGTTGTTGATTGCTGTTGAGGCACATGAAGATGTCTATCTGCATTGTGCGTTTTGGAGCTGTTGCTTGTGTTCTGAAGCTTCAGAAATGCATTCATGTCTATAAGGCGGAGAATACTTGCAGTGCATTGGAGCTTAATGTAATTTCACCAAATTAGTGCAGTTAGTGAAATCAGATACAGAAATAATTTGTTTTTATGCCCTGCTTTTGCCACAGGGTTACCTTGGTTGACTATGGGGAAACACTCCTGGTTGGCCCGAAACAGTATGTAGCATTTCTTCAATTTTAACTTTAAAAGCATCTTGGAAGTGCACCAGTGTGCTTCAGCTGATATCTTTTTAGCATTATGTGAAGTTGAGGGGGAAGAGAGTTTAACAAAAAATTTTATTGATGAAGTCACGGTTATGAAATCTCCATAAAATGAATTTTTGCATGCTGATTCCAAGTATGCAATTACTTTTATGTAAAACAAGTCCTTGTGCAGTTATGTAATATGCTGTGTAACTTTTGCATAGAGATTATAAAGAAATTTTGGTCAAGGGGACTTGCTAAAACACGTGCTATTGGTTTCTCTTGACATCAAGGAATGCAATAAGGGTGATATTCATCATCCTGCCTATCGTAGTTGAGTTATACTTGATGGAAGCCAACAGTCACCGAAACCCAGAGAGCAAAGGGGATTTTTTTTATATTAGTGGTGTTCATGTATGTCATAACGAGTGCCCCTTTTCCCTTCCCTTGTCTGTTCATTAGGTATAGAGTTTTGAAGTTGTCACTTCAGAAACAGGAACACAAATTTTCTTCCCTCTTCCGAAGTGGCAACTTCAAAACCGTATAACTCAACTTCTGTGATAGGCAGGATGATAATTTTACCTTACTGCATTCCCTGATGTCAAGAGAAACTAATGGCATGCATTTTAACAAGTTGAAAGGTCTCTGCAAAAGTGACGTAACACATTACATACGTGCAAAAGGACTTGTTTTACTGAAATTAAATTGCATACGTAATCGGCATATTTGGAATTGGAAATGCAAGTTGCCGGCATATTTCATAATTGTCAATTCATGAATAAAATTTGTTTCTAAGACCCTCTTCCCCCCTTTGCCTTTTTTTGGAACTGCTGTTTAGAATGCAATTGTTTTTCTGTCGTTTCTTGCAGCCTGAATTCTGGTGAGGTTTTCTGCAAAATTTGATCCGTGTGACTATGTCTCTTACTTTTGCTTTCCCATGTAAATGCAGTATCTTGATGTTCACTCGTTGTCAGTAGAATAAAACAGATTTTTCTAATTATCCACATTTTACAAGTTCAAGTATGTTCTGTTCAGTATTCTTCTTATGCGTGTCATTTGGAGAGCATTATGTGCCAATTTTTAATAACTTTGTTGTGTGCTCTTGCACTGCAACTGAGTCCAGTGGGTAGCAAAAAAACTGAAGTTCTTGCCAAAGCCTTTAGGCTATGTACTTTTTACCATTTGTTTTTCATTGTTTCAGTCCAACTTCCTGTTAAAAACTCATAACTCTACCCTGTACTTCCTGACAGGTTGCGCAAGATCTACGATCAAAGGCTCCTTGAAGTGCCTTTTCAGTGTGTTACATTTTCTCTGCCAGAGCTACAACCTCTCCGATGGACAATTGACCAGGAAACCATTGTGACGAAGTAGTAAGAGCATTTATTGGTGACAAAAACACAATATTGAAACGTTGATAGAACTTGTTTAATGGTGGCAACACCACTTCCGTAACTTGCAGTTGCCTTCAATTTGTTAGGCTGAAGGCATTACAGTTGAGCATTACAAATTGCACTTACAAATTACACCACACTGGTGTAATTTGAGTGGTTAGTACAGCGATCCCCGATATATCAAACCCAAATATATCTAATTATTGTCTGTGTCAAACACTCGAAGCATTTTCATAGTCATTCAGTGTAGAAGTACGAGACTGTTGTATGCGTATATAGACCTACCGTTTGGTTGAAATTCAATATGTTGTATGACGTGCTACCCCTCTGCAATTGTTGTTTTAATGCCACTCATGTGATGACCTTTGCACGGGGAGCCACCTTTCTATACAGCCCCGGTGTGATGGAAGTGCAGTGGCATTGGCTGCACGGCCCAGGACAGAGAAGTTACGATAAATGGAGGACTTGTGTAAGCATGGAACGTGATTAATACCTCTGTCACATGGCCAGTTTCAATGGCCATCGAGTCGAGAGCCTTCGAGATTCTCGATCGCTATCGAACTCTAAGGAGTTGTGTCGTTGCTACACGGCAAATCTCGATGTTAATCGTTCCCTGGGGACTCTCCCCTCATCCTACGTCCATGGGCTGCGGCCATTGACCCGCAGGTCCTCCACACAGGGGCTTAAAAAGCCAAGCTGCGCTCGTCCGTAGTCACACCGTGAAGAAGGGGCCGAGCCGGTCCCGAAACGTCGTGTTTTTCCTGTATTTTACTTGGTTGGCGTCACTTACCTTCTCCTAACTTTAAATTTCCCAACCAGACAGACTTCTGTCGAATGCTTTCTTTTGAGACAAATAGTTTACTGCTTGCATTAAAGTTTGAGTGAATAATGTTCATTCATGCTTTTCTACCATGAACTTATGCACGAGAACGCGTTGGCACTGCTCGAAGGAGAGTTAGCAACCTTAGTCAACCCTCAAAGGCCCTTGAAATCTCTATAGAGTTGTGCATTGCTGCATTGACTGGATAGACTATGATTCGATGCCCTTTGAAATTGCCCGTGTAGCAGCGCTCAATAGCCTTTGAGTTGATAGACTATCGGTTCAAGGGCATTCGAAACACCCGTGTTACGGGGTATAAAGCTGGGCTGGGCTGACACGCATCGTGCCATTTGGTATTGTGCTAACTAAAATGCAACCACATGCCTCAGTTGCTCAGTTGGAAGTAGATTCATGACAGTTGCTCTTTTTAACAGCCAGTATCTAGTAATGGTAACTGAACGAAATATGGCCTTTGTTAGGCCTTTACCATATAAACGTGTGTAAGGGCTGCACTTTTTTTTTTCTTGGATTCAAGGACCAATTTCGGGGTGTGCCCATACACGCGATGTGCGAAAAATTATTTTTTTTTACGTAAAAACTCCAATCAAGTGATCAGCGGCATTCATTCTGCGTTCAGTGGTCACTTGCGGAGTCTTCAGACTCCGAGCTGGTGCTGTGCTCTGGTGCACGCTCATCCCACAAGAAGTTGCGCAGCATGCCCGCTGTCAACACACAGCCATTGTTCCGTACTTACATCATAGCAGAGCAGCTCTTCCAGTTTGGGAAACGTTCACGGCTTGCCTTGGAAAGCGCGCATTCTGCAGCTTGTGTTCCTCAATGCATCCTTTTGGTTGCACCATCGTCAGCCGCACTTCTCAGCCACGTCGAATTTCCTGCCTGCCGTACGCTTGCCATGTACGAGAACAAGCTCCCAGCTGTGTAGTTATTAAGGTGCTTACCCACTGTGCTAAAACGCTTGGAGGCAGCACACGAAAGCCACAACTACGGTGAACTCGCACACTACGACAACTCCAGTGCCTTTGACGACCACAAAAAATCTGGAGCTGGTGATACTGTTGCCAATATGGGCCATACTGAGCCATGGCCTCAGGCGCTATCCGTGAGTGGCACCTGAAAGCTCCTGTGCGCTTGCGTGGCCTCTGCGATTAAGCGCATCGTTGCTTGCAGCCGGAGCTGATTGCGGAAGCCATGGGACGTGCATTTAGAAAGCTATTCCCGCGTGGGCCGTGGAAAGTTTGGGTGCAGCCTTTACACAGATCTTTTTTTTTTTAATATTTCCTTTGGGAAAACAGGATCTCGTCCTTGCACGCGTTTATAAGGTAATTTTAGTTTAAAACAATATAATGTACACTTTTTTTCTTTATCTAGAATTTCCAGGTACTGAAGGTGTTACACCAAGGAAATTTTTTAGAAAATTCGACAGGGCGTCTTTTTTTTTTTTTAAATCTCCATCATAGTTCGCCGTTCTTCGAATTCCAGATGATTTCACTGACCAGTTAAAAGTAATCTGCTTGTTCAAGAAGTACTTGTCTGGCCATAGTAAAAAGAACCGATTATTATTGAGAAAAATTGCAGCCTCAGGATCTTATTCCTTGTGCTATTATTGTCCTAAAAACTGCCCTTATTGGAACGCCTTACTTTTTCAGTAATGTTTGGTATGTTTTTTTTTTGCTGCAAAATTATAGCAGCCAAAAATATTTTTGCATTGCTTCCAACAGGAAAGTTCGCATGCAAATACTAAAAAACTGTTTTGGTTCCTCAGAATTTTATTTTACTTTCTGCAGGGATCCAAACTAGCGATATTGCGAAATCGCAAAAACGACATTTTCTGCTTAGTGTGATATACACTTTTTTGCCAAAAAAAAAAAAATGCAGAATTTTTTGTAAAACTAAGTACGATTCCCTTGTGTCAACACTTCATTCAAAACAAAAAAATGGTAAGGGTATCTCGATTACCGTTCTTATCTGAACACCCCCAGTATGCTGCCTTCTATACATAGACCCCATCTGGCTCCCTTCACTGGCAAAAAACTAAATTAAAAATTGACTCCAAATATGAGGCTCATACCCCCTCTCATCCCACCCCACATTACGTAGTTGCTTGCGGGATGGTGCATGAGCAGCTTAAAGCAGTAAACACGCGACAATGCAGTCGTGAAGCCAGCAGTGGGAGGCACAGGAGATAACGAGTGATAAAATGGTACACATAGCACAGTGCACTTTTCGTGGCCTTTCAAGTTGCAGTATTAACAGCTGTGCCAGTAGAGAAAGCAGTCGTGCGAGGATGTGACGTGACGGGAAGTGGAGATAGATCTTGAATGGGTTCGCGAAAAAAGGGGTGTGGCCTTCCTTGGCATCATCATAATCAAAAATCTGCTGGTGCGCTTTGCAAAATATCTTCGCAGCATGTTGCGAAGATTCTAAAGTATCAAATAAAAGCATTCTCATCATTTACAAATCAAGTGAGCTGCATAAAATACAACGTGAACAGGAAAACGAAACACGTGCGAAAACATTCTGCTGAAATCCCATCATTCCACACCATTGTCCAACTCACCACTGCTGCTCTAAAAAAAAAAAAAAAAGTAAGACTGCATCAGATCAGACTGAAGTGCTTGGTGTAGCCTTTCGCCTTTGAGGTATGCACAGTGAAGCAGATGCCTTGATTGCAGACTGGTGGACTATGTCCGTTCAAAGTTTTCATTTGTCACGTCACCTCCTCTCGTTAGAAAACGAAAAAATATAATTGAAACCAAAGAATTCGTGTTTTTAGAAACATACTAGATGGCATAGCTTGTTCAGGAACACCGGATTAATTTTTTTAGCAGGTTCATGGCGACCTATGGCATGGTAGCAAAAGAGTTCAGCAGATATTGTGCTGATTAGAAACCTCTTTAATCTGGGAAGATTAAAGAGGTATAGGGAAGAGTATGTCTTTGTGGCATGATTGTGTCACCTGATTCTCCATGCTAGCAAAGTTTGCTTTAAAGGAAAGTGCTAATGGAAACTGCTTGATCTAATTGCAAACACTAAACTACAGTTTAGTGTTCTAGCAAATTATGCAATCTAAGCCATTTACAGGCCTGCACAACATAGGTAGTGATATACAATGTTCATGATGTGTAACCTTCCTAGCCTTAGGTGAATCGGAATAAATGAATGGAAATGAAACTGCTTGGCTTGCTTATCAGACAGGCCTCTGCCATAGCATTTGGTATCAGGTGGTGGCACCATACAGTTTTTACCCTCCTTCGTACTGTGAAGCTTCCCTCTCAAAATTTCCTTCCCTCTCAACATTTTAAGAAATGGTGAAAATCCAGAGTTAAACTGTGCAAGAAGGGTGACTAGCTGTAGCAGAAAAAATATTCACCTACACTCAGTATGGATTTATGCGGCAGAGTATGCGTTAGCATTAGTGTTTACCTGGATGGAGCAGCTGCTGCTGCTGGTGGGTTCAGACCTTGCAAGAGGGTGACGTGCTCCAGTACATTAATCACCATGTGACACGCCCTCCCTGTTTCACATGCCAAAGCCAGACACTTTTTGCGATAATGGGCGTTCTAGCTAATGCTCTCAAAGCTGAAGTACCTTCGAACAAAAACACCCTCTCTGTTGTGCTCAGTCCTATTCATAAAGTGTAGTGCATCCTTTTCAGGAGACGCAGTGTCACATCTACCAGAACCATGGTGTTTGAACTCTGGCGTCACCATTGGCTGCAGCCAGGTTTTCTTTGCCAATTGAAGGTATACAGTCGACGACCGATGTTTCGGACTCTGTAGGGACCGCGGAAACGACCGAAAAATCAGGCAGTCCGGAAAATCAAATTTCACCAAAAAAATCACGAACTTATTACCAGTATGCCAGAGGAAGCAGCCAGTTGTATTGCACACATTCTAAAGCTCCTTATGACTATATTTCGCTGCACAACATGTGCACGGATGATGGGCGGCAACTGCTTTCACGAGCTCGGCATGGCTGTGCTGCCCTCGGCATGTCGCCGATGAACGAACGGTTTGGAACACGCCACTGCAGGAACTGCGCTGCACCCGCAGTACGATGGGCCCGGAACAAGAATGCGAAGATGGCGAAACAATAAGAACCGAGAAATGGTCGAAGCAAGCTCTCTGTCTGTGTTGGCCTTCGACATTAGGCCTAGAGACTAGAGCCAAAATCGGCATCGTATCCGGTGATATGCACTCTGTGGTGGCTTGCATATAATGAGGTGTCTTGCCTCTCACAGGAACGCCAGTTGTTTACGGTTTTACAATAGAATAGTCGAGTTGCAGTGCATTTTGCCACGGGTACGCTGACCTTGCTCTGAAATGTACCACCGTTTCCTTCCGTGTTCACCGTCTCAGTGAGGCCGTACACCTCCCATGCGCTTCGCTGGGACGTATTCGGGGCGAAAGACTTGGCACAGCTGAGTTCCGTGAACTCAGACTACGGTTCAAGTTCGTGCGGCAGAAGACATTCAAGAACAGCACGAATTCGAAACCACGCCGGCATAATTTGCCACAGACTTGTGTAGAATTTCAGCATCGCAAGTTAAAAGGCTCCCTTTAAGCTTGAATTTCGTTTTGTTTGATCAAGTTTTCGATCTCTCCTGCAGTTTGAATTAATGAGGTTGCACTGTCACATTATATGGTGGCTTGGGAATTGGCGGCGAGTGCGAACGAGGTCCGAAAAATCGAGTGGTCAGTTGCGGTGCGTCCAAAATTTCAGGCGCTCTTATGCATTGGCTCTATGGGCCATGTCGCGATGCTGAGAAAAAGACCGAATAATCAAGCATGTCCGAAAAATCAGGCGAATAATCAAGCAGGTCCGAATTTTCGGTCGTCGACTGTATAAATTCCTACGAACACAGAGTTAATCTGTTACTATCATTGTAGTGAAAGATGTACAAGCGTGTACCAGTATTTTTATACTTACCTCTGCTAGTACTGTTGCTTTAATCTGAGATACATTTTGTGGCATGTTGAAGTGTGTAAAAAAAAAAAATGTAGTGCCATGTAAAGGTGGCTCGACCGAACATGGTATGAGAAAATAGGTCATACCGTTAGTCTCATGAATGCATGAGTCTTATAGTCTATCACACGAAAACAGCACAAACTTCACAAAGGACGCAAAAAGGGGAGACGAGACACAGGCGCTGACTAACAACTGAAATTTTATTGCTCTGACACATCAGTAAATATGCACAAGGCATCAAAAACAACAAGAAGGATAAGACATGAAACAGACAATCGCAGCAGGCTTGCGTAAGCCTAAAGACCGCGGTGTCAGCACCCCATCCTTAGCCCTTCTGGATAAGGAATTTCATTTCCTTGCGACAGCTCGGCATTCATGATTCCCTGCTCGTTTCCTGCTGCGATTGTCTGTTTCATGTCTTATTCTTCTTGTTGTTTTTGATGCCTTGTGTATATTTACCGTTGTCAGAGCAATAAAATTTCAGTTGTTAGTCAGCGCCTGTGTCTCGTCTCCCCTTTCTGCGTCCTTTGTGAAGTTTGCGCTGTTTTCGTGTGATGGAAAACCAACTAGCTCGTGATGTGTTTATAGTCTAGCCTGAGAAAGCATGAGAATTATGGCCCACCTTGTCTCCTGTGAGCCTGATCAGATGTTCCCTTAAAGGCCGGAAGGCATTACATAAGGGGGTGGTCTGAGCAACAGTGCAGCAACAAAAGGTGCATTTCTATGGGCACAGAACGTGTTTGTTGGATGTCTGCATTGTTTTTTGCCATTGATGGACCACCAATTTCTGCAGCTATTTCATTAAGGAAGCTTACTTGAATGAAGGGTTTCAAGAAAGTTCTTGAATATCTGTTGTACAAAAATCTTTCATCGTAGTTAGGCTTAACATTTTTTTTCATATAGAGCTTTCTCTGGAAGCAATTTGCGTTATTGAAATATATTTTCATTATCTTCAGAATCCCAAGAGATTTCTAAATGTCTAAGATATTTAATCAATTTTGGAGTGTTATTTCCATGTAAATGCCGCTTTTATTCTTGTCTTTACTTTCACTTGACGTTTACTGCTTGTGTGTTTACTGGCTTCACAATTGGATGCATTATCAGTGTTTTGTTGGTTTGAAGATAGTTTGTATACATGGCAGGGATTAATTGTAGTGGTGTTTTATTTGTTGTTCAAAGCATTACAAGCCAGCCCTGGGATACTGCTGCTGTTGAATATGTGAAGTTGGCCGTGAGAAGTAAGTTTCTTCGTGATCAGTGTGGCATTTCACGACTGTGTGTGCATGCTTGCATGTGTGTGTGTGTGTGTGCTTTCCTGCATATGTGTGAGAGAGAAAGAACAGTCTGATAGTAGAATCTCAATGATACAAACATAGCTGATACAAACATCGGGATGGCACATATTCGTAAAATTCTCGGCCTGTGTGCATTGTGTACATGTGCAGAGTTTCGGTTGTTCGATACGCTCTCCCACGACACTACAGATGATATGAACTCTCGAACCGCGACCGCACCCTTGAGCACTAAGTGCTGCCTGCACATACAAAACTTCGCCCAACTCCGCAGTGTGTTGTCGCTTGTGCACGCAGGGAGTGGTGAACAGCAGCACTCAGCGGCCTGCACATCGCCGACTACGCAATTGCCAGTCGCGCTGTATGTGCCACAAGTAAGCTGTGTCCGCGCTGCTGTAAATAAAACCAGTCAGCCATGAACAGGTTGCATGAATGTATCTACCATGCTTCTACATACAGGTTTTGTTTGTTGAATGGTACGAAATTTCTGGTACGAATTTTTTCACAACTCTAAGGTTCGTATAGTGATGCTGTGGTAGTTGCTTTGTTTGGGGAGGCCTGGCAAGTTTCAGTGATATGGCAAGTAATGTCAAATTATTGATATGCTCCTTGCATTTCCTTTTTTTTCTAGGCGAGGTTTTCAGCTTATGGCCTTGTGTCGTGTTCGCACATGGTTGGGGCATGTTTGTTATAGACCAACACTGATTTGAGTTGTAAGCAAGATGCGGTGGCGCTGCTGTCGTGGGGTGTGGCTAACAACTTTCTGTATGGCCAATTTGAGCGTATGTAAACAAGACTTTTCAAAATAATTTTTCATTTCTGGCCGCTCGAAGCAGATAACTTTAAAACGTTATTATAAAAATGTGTGTTGCAATGCCAGACTTGCCTCCCACGACATCCAGGCATTCAATCAACTGGGCATTTCTCCGGATTGGGCATGCTTTTCGTGTAGTCAGACATGCTGGCACATGTCTTACATTTGCCCACAGATACAGTTAACCTTGTTAATTCAACACCCCCATTAAATCAGGAATCCTTGTAATTCGGACTGAGGATAACAGTACTGACCAACACCCATGTCAGTGTATGGTGTCAGACACTTGTTGATGAGACGTAGCTGGGCTCACACCAGTTAATTTGGGCGTGCTCCTGACGGGGTATTGTGCGATGGTATGACTGGTACACAAGTGATCGTTTAAACATCCCTTCTCAAGTCTGAAATGCATGGTGCAGTTCTGCCCACACACCTCTGACGTGGCCACAGCGGCAGGCATGACGACACTCGGAGGGCACTGTTACTGGAAATAGTGCAGCCACGTAGTTTTGGTGCCGCTTTTTTAAGTTTGCTCCAGATGGCACGCCTGTGCGCCAGCCAGCCAGCCAGCTGAGTACAGTTTTGAACCCTTTGGGACGCTGATTGGCATGTCGCTGGTCCGCAGATTTTCTAGCCAGAAGGGTGTCTTGCTGTTCAAGTGCCGACGCTTTTCCCTCGCTTCCGTCTCTTTGATTCTTTTGTTGTTCCTTTGTGCCGAAACTGTACACTTGTCATGCGCTGTTCACAGTTTGTGTGGTGGAGTATTCACACCCGACACCACTGCTTGTGAGGAGCTTCCATAGCTACTGCATTGATTGCACTGTGAAAGAGGCCGTGCAGGCCTTTGGAAGTCCGAAACAGTTCTGTGTTGACATTCCCGACAGTGCGCATGCAGTAAAGCATCTGATGGAGCTGCAAAGATGATCTTTGCTGTGTATTTTTGGTTCTTAAAGCAGGTGACCGCCACCCCGGTTTTTACTAAATTTACCGTATTTACTCTCGTAATGAACCCTCTTTTCTTTTTTCTTTTTCTGAAAAAAAATTTGGGGCAAGGGTTCGTTATCGTTTTGGCAGATTTTTCTGTAAGAGTTGAAATTTCATACCGTAGTCTAGCTGTCTATCCATCAACAAAAGCGCACGGTTGACAGGTAGCGTCCCCCCATCACTCGAGTTCATGTGTCGCTGGTGTTTTGCATTGTTTGCCTCAAGAGGAGTTGCTGTATCATAGCGTGATGTGACAATTCTGTGATAGTCGACTGCAGCGACTAGTGACAGCGATGTAAAACGAACATGCTTAACACTGGCCCAGATGATCAGGTAAGCAATTTTTGCACGAGGTTATAAAAAAAAAGTAAATTTTCAACAACAAAATTGGGCGGTGGATTCATTATGCGAGAAAATGCGGTATTATGTAACGAACAGTTTTTGGGGGCAGTTCATTAATTCAGACCTTTGGGTAATTCAGGCATTTTTCCCAGCCCCTTTAAGTGCAAGTAACGTGTCAGGGGTAGAAGTGCTGCGCCAATTGCGCCATGCTGTGCCAATTTGATCTCCTGCGCCTAAACGGCAACTTACGCCCATTGCAAGTATACAGAGCCAAATTTAGCTGAGTGTTATTGTCGGCTGGGCAACAGTGGGCGCTCGAGACGAAACGGACGTAACCGCATTCGCATCGACAGTTGGGTTCGCTCATGGTATGGACCCTGCTCGTGGTGGTCGGCGAGGCTGTCCCGAAAGGCTTGTACAAGCATGAGTAAAAGTACTGTTAACTATTATCTGGTAATATAACTTGAGTGCAGCCGGTATTGTGAACTTACCTCACATAGCAAGCTGTAATTATTGTGCAGACGAGATGCCAGGTTCACTCGTGTAATTTTTGCACTTTTTTCAGTTATTTAGGGCTCCAAAAAGAGATACGGAGATTTCGCGAAACACGTCCTAAAAAAACTCCATAAAGGTCATAACGCGCTTAAGGGGGGACATGGCTCTTAAAGCTGTTTTTATTATTTCCTGGCCAAATTTGATGAAATTTACCTGTATTATTCAGTTTCTTCCACTGATTTCAAATATCTAATTTGTTTTTCAATAGGCCAATTAGTTACGAAGATAAATGAAATTAATGGTTCATAATTTGCAGAAACAATGAAAAAATAACCACACTACAGAAATTGATATTAACATATGGCTAGGTACTAGAAAGCATAAGGAATACAATGTTAGGAGTACTTTTTTGATGCAACAAATATTCGCGATGCTAGAGCAATCCAAAGTTCACTGTTCAAAACGTGGGCACCCTATTGTCTGATATAGAGCAGAACTGCTAAATTTTAAAACCCAAATTCCAAAATCTGCTCCTAACATTGTGTGCTCTGCACTCTTAGCTACATTCCACAACAAAAATTATGGTTCTACCTGCCTTGAAGGCCGAGATATTGTGTCCACAAATTTGAAAGAAGTCAAAAATAGGCATTTTGAGAAAATGATAAAAAAGAAATAAATTCACTTTTAACCAAAAATGCACAAAAAATAGTGCAATATTTTACATCCTGTGTGACTAAAAGCCACCAGGAATGTAGTCAGTCTGACTACAGCCCCCCAAATGGCGCTTTTTGAAGGCGTGCTGCATGTCCAAAGTGGTCTTGTGCTTCTTTGCAGATGCCACTGCTCGGCGGTGGTCTTTCTCCGCCATGCGCTTTGTGCTCAGTGCTCCAGGTTTGAGGTGCAGCTCTTTCAATATTGCTGTGGACGTCCTCTCATAGCCAGCATTGAATCGCATCACAGCCTCAGCCACTGCAGCTTGTACAGTGAAGAGTGAGGCATGCTGTTCCTTCGGAGCCAGTGCCCATATCAGGGAGTGAAGGGATTCATTGCTGTTCTGAGTGCTGCCCCTTTGGCACCGCTCAAGAAGTTTCTCGTCAGAAAGGCGCTCATAAATGGGCAGCAGGGCCTCACAGACGTATGGAGG
Source organism: Amblyomma mixtum (assembly GCF_055824585.1). Classification (NCBI taxonomy): domain Eukaryota; kingdom Metazoa; phylum Arthropoda; class Arachnida; order Ixodida; family Ixodidae; genus Amblyomma; species Amblyomma mixtum. The sequence continues at coordinate 95,376,427 of NC_143014.1, read as the reverse complement.
CAGATTGTAACGGTGCTTAGGAGCTGCCTCGCCCTTAGCGCTTGCTGCATTCTGGCGGCACCATGAGCCTGGTCCTGGTGGGCAATGGCTGTGGTCTGACACCAGGTCATTTGATGTCGTGTGGTGATAGGTGGCCATCACTGCTTCCTTCATTCCCTGCACATCACCCTTGTGAGTCTTCAGGGCCCAGCCATAGTACCGCGTTAGCTTTGAAACTAGGTCAGCAGTTAGTTTGCCTTTACCGCCAAGGCTCTCTAATCCAGGTCCTTTATGTTTTGTGATGAGGTTTCGCAAGCTTGTGCCCATCCGTTTCTGTACATGGTTGACACAGTCTTCTTTCTCCACCGAAATGTACCCATACACTTTGGCCTCCTGCAGCGCAAGGAAAGCACGGCTGTCACCATCTGAGAGTAGGGTGGTGTACCTCAGGTTATGTCGTTGTAGTGATCTCTCGAAAAGGATGAGGGCGGCTTCAACTTCCATTTCACCGGCTTTCTTAGTGGTGTTTTTCTGGCAGGCGTGGCTCTCCTTCCAAGCTTCGTAAGTCGGATCACCTTCCTTTGGCCCACGCTCACAACCAGCACAGAAGTTGCTGAGCACAACGAAATCGAGGACTAGCCCCGTGAAAAGCTCGATGACAGTGCCGACGCCAATGTGCGACGAGTGGCCGCGCGTCATCCAGGAACCATCGTATGACACAGCAATGTTTCCGGGATTCCCAAGCTTCAAGTCATCGTACAGCTCCCGAACCGATTGCGCGCACTGAGTCGTCTGCTTCTCGGCAGCAAGAGCCGCCGCGGGCGCCAACTTCGTCTTCACATACCTCTGCCATGTTTTGGTGTGAAGGCCGCGGTGGGAGATGTTCATCGCGGCAAAAATGTCGTTTAGCGCCGTTTGCCGATTCCCGGTGGCTTGCATCGCGCGCGTAGCAAGAACGTTCACCACGAAAGGGTTGGTCTTCTGATTGCCGTTCACGCGGGGCGAGCTCCACGCCGACGAAACATCACCGCAGCAAGCACACCTGATAACGATCTTTATGGCAAGGCCATATTCTCGTTCGCCTCTGCCTACAGAGACGCTACCGCCGCACACGTTGCACTTTACGCACGACATCATCGCGTTCACGGAGATCAAGCTGACGATAACAAAGCCTGTCTCAATGTCGACTGGCGCGTCGGCATCGTCGTCAGCGCGAGTGAAAAAATCCCGCTTTCGCGTCGTTGCTGGCGTTGAAGCAAGAACTCGAAGTTTTTCTTGCGTTTCTGCCTCCCTCTGCACCAAATCCGCACGCTGCAACATTGCAGTGTCATGCCGAATGCGGCCGCTGCCCGCAACGCTTTGACTCGTCGACGAGCTGGCTAGGCCTTCTTCAGCACTGTCCGCGGCTTCGGCATCGCTTGCCGGTGGCGGCGGACTGTTCTCGATGTCTTCCGAAGGAATGGCACGCTTCTGGAAGTTATAAAGCGATCGCTTCTTTCTTCTGCCGAACTTGTGCCTCGTGGCGAACTTCACCGTTGGATCGGACATCGTTGCACACTTGTCACAAAGAACGAAGAGACGCGTCGTCGCGTCGCCTGCGGAGTGAAGCAGACGATGGGAGCCTCGCGCAGCCAATCACAGCGCGCTTTTTGGTCACGTGCGCTAGCTTGACGAATAGGGCCGCGCGTTGGGGCTTTTCTTTGTGCGCGGATTTCGACGTCACCAGTGAGCGGTCGGAGCCATTTGTGGCGGGAAATTCAAGAAGAAAAGCCGCTCTTTTCAACGAGACCAAGATGGCTGCGATCGCGAGCGTGGAAAAAGAGCGACGCGCCGCGACAAAAAGCGTTGTTTTTGCGTGGAATTCAGCTCACAGGGATGTTATAAATTGATCGTGCGCCTAAAATACTGCACCAATGGGCTGGAAACCTGGTCAATTTAAGGATTATTAGCTGTAGATTTCGAAAATGTAAATTTCAGAAAATCGATTTTTTCGCGATTTTTTCGTCTCAAAGAGCCGTGTCCCCCCTTAAATGCCCTACATTGTCACGCATGCGTCGACCCCACACTTGAGCCCCTCGCTGTGGACGCAGCCCCCGTCCCCGCGGGATGTTATGACTCCGCGTGCGCAGCTCTAAGCAATAAACATGCAACGATACAATCGCAGAGCCAGCATTCAGGAGCCAGTGGAGATAAACGGCGCTAAAACGGCGTCCTCGCGATGGGCCCGGCTGGCTAGGTTCGGTTGTTTAGGATTCCAGACACCTTGTCCTGGAAAGCAACCGCCAGCGCGAGTGGGCCGGGTAATCGGCGCGCGAATATAATTTTCTTTACCAGAGCCAATTTAACAAACGAATTGCGAACTTCTTACACGTGGAGCTGCCAGGGAATGGGCACCGGCTGACTACCCGTCGTGCTCTCACCTCTCGCCCAGTTGACATTGCTTTGGCTTGGCCTGGACAGTTAATCTTTACAGCAGCGTGGCCGGCGTCACCTCGCTACTCGCCCCTTTCATAGCCGTATACTGCAAATGCGTTCGCGCCGATCTTCCACAGCCTGCCTTGCGTGCACGCTGGTGCATGTTTGTTTGTATATGCTTTGGTAATAAATTCTGGGTGCGCATTTACGCGAGGGTGAAAGTTATGCGAGTAAATAGAGTAAGTTAGCCCCCTCCTTGTTGGTTTGGCTGCGGCAATTTCACGGATTTTAAAATCCACCGGTTGGCGGGCATTGATTCTTTTTTTTTCCTATCCTGACATAGTATATTCGAGATTCTGCTGCACTCTTTTGGCGGTTTTGACGAACTGTCCCCATTATGTTGTTGCTTTCTTTTTTTTTTCTTAACTGAAATTAGTAACAGCTAATGCACTGCAACTAGTGCTTGTAGTAGCTGCCACATGTCTATTTTTGTTATGAACTTTAGCAAATATCTTTAGAAAAATTGCAGTCCTTTTAATTAATTCTGGCCTATGGGATCCGTGATCAATATTTATGCAGTTTTTGGACTGGTTGCAAACAAAATTGTTCTCACTCGCATTTAAATATCACCAGTCTGCTCCAAAAGTGCTCCGAAATAGCCTACAAATTGCTCCGAACCTGCTCCAAAATGGAACTTTTGCTGCTCTAAAGCTGCTCCAAAATAAGGCTTTTGCTGCTCCCGTGCCTGCTCCAAAAAGCTGGAGCTTGCTTCCACCCCTGTGTGTTTTTATTTTGCAGACACTCCTAATTAGACTACCTTGACAGTTCATATGGAATCCTTGACAGCTCACATACAGTTCTGAAGCCAATTCTATTCCATTTTTAATTTCCTGCCTTTTGCCATTGGTTAAAAGTAATGTCATGCCGAGTGTTCCCTCTTCATTACTGGCTCATGCTCTCGGTGTAGTGTTAAACCCAGCCAGTGGTGAAGGGCTGGAAATTGCATTAAGGGGAGAGGGTAAGCCCTATTCTTCCCATGTATTTCTGGGCATGTTTTGGTACAGTTTTCTCAACAGCCACTTTAGATAACGCTTACCTGTTTATTTCATTTTTATCATAGCTTTATGCTCTTTTGACTGAACCAAAACTATGTAACATAATTAAAACACTAATGTTTTAAGATTTTTTTTTTCTCAAGGACTAGATTTAAGGCTGCTTTTGGTATTGTTTCTGTATAAAATCGAAACAGATCATTGCACATGCCTAATTTTGGTTCAGTACATTCTCACATGGCCATATAAAGCACAGGCAAAGAGTTGGCCTTCTGCCTCGTATTGTTTTGAAGAAAATGGCGCCGTCGTAGCAAAAGAACTTGTTTTGAGATAAAAGAGTTTAAAGTAAAAAGTTACTTCGTTAGCAAGTTTTCGGCTTTACCAACATTTGCTGACCAATTTATTCCATAGGCACGACCTCCATAGTCGTTATTCAACTTATCTTAGTGTTTTTCTATCAGTCTTTTAATTTTTTTTTAGGCTTCTTGTTTTATTTGCTTTGCTGCTCAGCCAACAGAGGAAACTTGTCACCAGTCAACTTTTATCAGCCAGTGGAGAGTGTTACTCCTCCAGGTTAGCCGAAAGGGCTCCAGAACCTTTGCTCTTGCTATTTTACCGCCGTTGAATTTTATGAGAGCACCTGCTGCACACATCCTTAGTGCCTCTGGTACTAAAGTGTCACCAGATGATGCGAATGAAGAACTGAAATGCAAGCATGGAGCCTAAAAGCTCCAAAATTGTTCCTAAATATACTTCAACTGAACTAAGAAAAAGTTTGGGTTGTGGAATTGTGTTTGAAATGGCTGGTAAGGCATTGCATCTCCAAAAAATGTGGCCTGGCCTCTCTCTTCCTTATTTTAAAAGGTATTCTTTAAAGAGAAATATACAGCGCAGGAAGAAGTGAGATACTGGAAAAGATGCAGAAAGAATGCAGTAAAATCGAATTTTTAAAAATTTTTTGCTTACCCTGTTCACTTAAAAATATAATCAGTTTGGGAAAGAATAGTTTATTATGCCTACCCAGTTCTCAAATGGCATGATCAGTGATCTGCCCTTGGCATCTGCAAGCGCTCCCTACGTTTGTAAGCATGGTGTTGGTCTACCAAGTGTTTCAAGGAAGCCCTCCTCAAATTCTTAAAAGTGGGCTTTTTGAGCTATAAAGATCACTTTTGCGGCATATTCTTAAAAGTGGGTTTTTTGAGCTATAAAGATCACTTTTGCGGCATAGTTATATCAGTGTTGGCGGATGTCTGAAAAAAAAGAGAATCATGTGAACTAGTGAACTGGTTAACTAATTTCTGATAATTTTTTACTATTACAGTTAGGCACCTGGTTACTGCAGGCTTATAGGAGGCTGTTTATAATAGCCTTATCAATTTTTGGAATTTCGATAACACAATTACCCTTAGTACTCTGGCTCAACAAATTTTGGCGATCTCGCGCCAGAAGCGCGTCTTTGGCCAGCCCAAAACAGTGCCCTTGTGGCTCTTGTGTCATGTGATCTCTGCACCGCAGCGCAGGCGGCACAGATAAGGTCACATGGCGTGTGCACCTAGGAGTGATGCATGCCGCGCACTTTTCATAAGGTGTGCACACATGCACGCCTTACGAGCAGCATTTACTTCGGCTGCTGTCTTCGCAAAAAGCTTCATGCTGGGCACATAATTTTCCCTAATTTATATGCAGGTGTTGCATAAAGGCAAGCCTGTACACATCATCCTTCAGCATTTTGCTTCTTTGAAAAGCCATCTTAAAACTAGTGGAGTTTGAATGTTAACTGGAAACTTTTTCATATGCAGCCACCCTTCATGGTGCTTGATGGCTAACATCTGGCTGCTAAGCCCAAGGTTGCGGGTTGTGATTTTGGCAACAGCTTCCCCCTTTTTTTTTTTTAGCATCGAAATGGTGAGATATCTGCATACTAAGATTTTAATGCACAATGAAGAACTCAGGTAGTCAACATTGGTTGGAAGCCTTCCATTGCAGTGTTCCCCATAACCCACAGTGTTCCCCATAACCCACACAAATCCATCCATCAATTATTGAAGTGCCGTGTTCAAGTGTTTCAATTATTCAAGTATTTAGCACCATGTTTACTTCTTTTTCTGCCATTGCCCGAACCTATTTATGACTATTGTTTGCTTTTTTTCTTCTGTATGCATTTGCTTTTTCTGTTTGTTTTGTTGTTTTTTTTTCTCTCTGCCTGCGGTGCTGTATTATGATCAGTTTCAGTTTTCGGGGCTCAGAGTTTGCAGCTATAGGCAACCTGCACTGAAGTTCACTGTGGTGATCACAGCACCACACCATACAGCCTAGTGAGAGGAGAAAACATTTTTTGGTGCACCCGTGGTGCTCTTCGACGCCACTTGCCTGTGATTAAAGTATGAGCATCCGCTCTCTATTGAAGGCACACTGGCAAAAGTCAACTAACTGGGCTACGTTGAGAGCACCTATGATAGGAATGTTATGAGCCAGTCATGTGCCCCTACACCCCATTTCATACATCAGATGCAACGCTGTCAAAGGTACGAAGTAGTCTGCTTGTATTGTGACCAAGTGGTCTAAGATACGAGAAAGGGACAGCATGTCGTTGGCAGTGGGAGCACATTTAATCTTGCTCATGACAAATGTATCGCGTAATAAGCCTGCAGGCAAAACATTTATTATATTTTGCTCAGTGCAAGGGATGCACTACTTTTAGACTGGAGATGTTGGCAGCGCAAACAAGAGCTCTAGCTTTGACATCGTTGCACCTGATGTATGAATAGTATAGTCATTCAGAACGCAGTGTGGTTTTTGTAGTGGCCCAAGTGGCTAACGGTAGCAGTCCTTAGTTGCATAGTGCAGCAATTTGAGTGTCTTTTTCATTACAGGTTGTCTATTGCTCCTTTTACTGGTATATGCGAAAGCTAGATAAGGAATGTGTTCTTTGTGCAGGCGAACTCAAAAAACCTTAGGCAACATTTCAAGCAAAAATATGTAATTACAACCTTCTCTCACAAATATTGTCCACATTTTTACAGATGCTGATTCAGTGCAAGTCCAGGTGCTAGGAAGGACATCCTCTGATGAGGGCCTAGCAGGAAAGTTGTTTATTGACTGCAACAAAACTACCATGTGTCTAAATGAGGAGCTAGTCAGATTGAACTATGCCGTCCGGAATGAAGACCATGGAGGTATGTGCAACTCTATAAAGCATCCACTGCATGGAATGGGCTGTTCTTTTATTTTGTGCTCAGAGCTTTTGAGAAGTTTGATAGTACTCCTGGTATTATATGCATTGGCCTTCAGGTAGGATGAAGGTAGGACTAAGGTAATTTTCTCATGATATATCGATAATCCGATGTATAAAATATACTGATAAATGCTGCCCACGGGTGTGCATACAGTGCACAGCATTCTAGGTGTTGCTTTGTCTAACCTGTTTCACATTGAAGCCACAGCAGACTGTGCTTTAGAACTAGCCATTTCCTGTATATCTAATCGTGTTGTTTAGTACACTGTAAATAGGGTAGTCTTGTTAAAAATTGAGGTTCAGCCGCCGCGGTGGCTCAGCGGTTATGGTGCTCGGCTGCTGACCCGAAAGACGCGGGTTCGATCCCGGCCGCGGCGGCTGGAATTTCTTTGGAGGAGAAGTTCTAGAGGCCCGTGTACTGTGCGGTGTCAGTGCACGTTAAAGAACCCCAGGTGGTCGAAATTTCCGGAGCCCTTCACTACGGCGTCTCTCATAGCCTTAGTCGCTTTGGGACGTTAAACCCCATAAAACCAAACCAAATTGAGGTTCAGTTGGTTTCTGCTATGGCTTTGGCAGTGAAGCATACCAGACAGGGGCTGCCACTGTGCTTCATCTCATAAGCCGTTTGTAGCACTTTGAAGGCTGTGGTGATCTGAGCCGATCAGAACAGTATGCACTGCAAAGCATGTTCTTCTGTGTCGGTCATCCTGCGACTGGTGGTTCCATCCCTGAAAAAAAAAAAAAAGAGCATCAGCTGGACAGGAAACTCAGCGGGCGCCATGTTTACGAACTGTGGCCCACCATTTGCAGCAGGCCTCCTAAGTACTGTGTTCGTGCAGACTTTGTCTGGTAATTTAACCAACAAATGAAAAGCTCGCTGTGCTTTCAGAATGCCATCTTGAACTACGATTTCATTTACTGCAATAATTGTTAGAAAAATAGTCTCCACACTGCTCAGGTATTTCAGCAACCATTTGTTGTTTTTCTTGGCTTTAATTGGACGAGAGAACTAGACTCTTCATAATGCTGCACACAACTTTGGAGATAAAGTATAGGCTTTAGTTAGTTAGGTCAGCTGCATTGCATGGCAGCAGTATGGCGTGGAAAATAATTGGGAGTCGAAAAACCACTCTCAAACAAAAACCCATGTTCACCTTGTCATGCAGTTTCAAAGCAATAGCGCTGCCAGCAGGTGTCCAAGGCTGGGCAGCGAACCCTGCACAGGCAGTTAGAAGCGCCCCTGGCAGGGGCATGGTGCACCTTTTGATGTATCTAATGTTCCGCTGAAAGTGAATTCGATAAATGCAAACAGTAGTGCTATACTTTTGCATGGGGTTTTCGAGGGGATGTTCCGACTGTATTTGAACACTAATCGAACATATCCGGGCTAGTCTGTAGTCTCTTACGGAGGCAGTGGAAAAAAATAATCGCTTTGTATAGGTTAGTGTAGATCTTTACGGTGCCGCATCACTCTGCATTCTGCAGAATGTTGTGTTGCATTCTGATAGGCATGTTTGTTGTGCAAGGAAAGACACCCCAACCACGAGCCAAAGCACACAAAAAAAATACGGCAATTACACATTGTGGGTTTCTGAGTGGACACAGGCCACCAACCACCGCGGGTTCGAGCTTCGCGCGAGCCGAGGGCCCCGATCAGCCGTCACCACACACACACTGGGGCACCGCTGCGGCGCACTCAACATCCGCTGGGAGGAGAGCGATTCTCTGCAAAGAAATAGGCCTCCAAGTTCACAAAGGAGACGTTTATTCACGTCGTCCTTCAGCAGATACACAAACACTCAATCAATAGTCACCCCATCCCGGGGGCGTGCGAGAAGCAAGGCTCCGCTGCGCGCACGAAGCAACTAGAGTAATGCGCACCGCTAGCACGCCGCTGCAGGAGAATGTCCCCGCGGCAGTGCTTTGATCTCTCTCTCGTGTCAACCGTTGGGCCGGTTGCGAGAGAGAGTGGGCAATCAACGCAAGGTACGCCGGTCGGAGGTTGCTGGACCCCGCTGGACAGGCTCGAGCCGCTGCAGGTCAGAGGACAGGTGCGGGCGAGCTTGAGTATGCACTGGTCCGAACGGCTAAGGCCGGCTCGGACAAACAGTAGCGTGCGCACCTTACGCTGTCTCGGAGGGATCTCTCTCTCTCGGCTCCGCTCGGACGCTCGCGCGGCCACCCAAGCGGGTCCCGAATTCCCGCCAAAAGGCGCCAATGGCAAAGGCCCTTGGGGAGCCGGGGCGGAGCTGTGGCCAAATGACAGTGATTAGTCACTTAGCCGCCTCTCCACCGCCTGAGGCGGGAGCAAGGCAAAGAGGAGAAACAACGCGGGAAGCCGGCAACAGCCGCGCAAAGGCAACGGCGGGAAGCCAGGATTCCCACAACATTCATGGTAATAATACGGATGATGAGCGCTAGCTGGTTACCCTGTGTGCTTTTCCGATCAATGTTTTTGCGATATATAGTTTTCTATAAATCGCTAATTTGGTTTATGCAACTTTCATGAGGCTGGTTTCTGCCTTGTGAGCTAGAATTTGAGGATCCTGGCATTCTTCATGGGAGGCATATGCTTGCTGTGCTTATGTATTTATGGATCTTGCCATCTTTAATGGACAGTTTGGAGCTTGAGGGCCTGCACCTTGGTGGTTCGTATGCCCCTTAGGTTTGGCCGTAGCCAACACCTTCACACACGTTCATCTAGGTAGCGTCATCACACCTTGCACAGTTGTCAGTGCTATGCCATGAGTTAAGTCCACAAGGCTCAAGAAGTGATGGCTGTGAGGAGTGGACTCACCATTAGTGTCTTTTGAACTAGGTCATATGAACGCAGCGTCAACACAAAATTTCCTTTCTGTATGGCGCTGCATGCCAAAACTTCCTATCAGCGTTGTGATAGGCTGTCTTCGCTTCGTAGAATGTAAATTTTGCAAGAGTCGTCCGTATACAATACAGTGTAGGAGTTTATGTCAATGCCGCATTCGTTTAAGGAGCGTCAAATGTCCAGTGTGTTAAATACAAGAAACTAAAAGATAATTGGCCTTGTCAAGGAGAGGTTTTATTTTTAATTGCAGGAACCACCGTTCAGTTCTAAGCATGTTGCTGGCTCTAGGTTGTGAAGGTTTTGGTTTGGTTTATGGGGTTTAACATCCCAAAGCGACTAAGGCTATGAGAGACGCCGTAGTGGAGGGCTCCGGAAATTTCGACCACCTGGGGTTCTTTAACGTGCACTGACATCGCACAGTACAGGGGCCTCTAGAATTTCTCCTCCAAAGAAATTCGACCGCCGCGGCCGGGATCGAACCCGCGTCTTTCGGGTCAGCAGCCGAGCACCATAACCACTGAGCCACCGCGGCGGCGGTTGTGGAGGTTTTAATAGGGGGGGAAGATGGGGGAAGATAAATTACTTTTTTCCTTCTTAAGCGTGCGTGCTGACACAGATCAAGACCGCCAGACCCCACCCCGTGGTCGCGTACGCTACCGAGCGCACGCCGACTTCGGCAGGCCTTGCTCTGAGGGAACAAAGGAACGACTTTCTGACTGACACAAACAAGGCATTTATTGCTAAAACAACAATAACGCCAGCTAGCAACAAAATACGCTAAGGAATTTAGGTCGTCCGACTGACCAGCAAGGTTATCAGTGAATGTTCGCCCAGGCTAGGGCAGGGGATAGTCCGTGGCCGGACAGGATGAGATGCGGGAGAACGTTCCTCCCCACAAGGCTTCGCCCTGCCGGTGAAGAGCGGAGCCTCACACCGAACGTCGGCGCATGTCCAAGTTCTCGAGCGAGCCGAAGAGGGCCGTCTCCCCCCCCCCTCTTGTTAGTTAAGGGTAACTAACTTAGCATGGGAGGATGCATCGCAGGGAAGTTAGCCACAGGGGAGGAGCAAAGGCATGTCCTCACAAGGTTTGACAATGTTGAGCAGTGACAAGGGATGCAATATCTGGCTGTAGGTCTTGTGCAGAGACGATTGTCATGCTGGCTGAGGGGGTTGTCTGTCATCCTTCAGTGCGAAGCAGATTTGTTCACTTTCAATCAAGAGAAGAAGCACAAGCTCAAGTTAGTGCTCCCAAACATGGCAGTGATCCTTGTCGCTTGGTGCTGCAGAGTTGGAAAAATTGTCTTATCTAAAAAAATGTAAAACTCCGGGACACCTACGCCTTCAAACTTCTGTCGTAATGTGGTGTTTGCCTGAAGTTCATTAAGCGCCTTTTGCAGCTTATGATCAGCATTGTCGACTCGCACAGTGAAGGGTACTACACAGAAAATTTCTAGCTGTTTGCAGAGGCTGCGGATGTCTCAGAACCAAATTTTGAATTCTTCCTCAAGATTGCCGCCGCGGTGGCACAGTGGTTATGGTGCTCGGCTGCTGACCCGAAAGACGCGGGTTCGATCCCGGCCGCGGCGGTTGAATTTCTTTGGAGGAGAAATTCTAGAGGCCCGTGTACTGTGCGGTGTCAGTGCACGTTAAAGAACCCCAGGTGGTCGAAATTTCCGGAGCCCTCCACTACGGTGTCTCTCATAGCCTTAGTCGCTTTGGGACTTTAAACCCCATAAAACCAAAACCAATCTTCCTCAAGATTGTGGTGTGAATCTGTGAAAACATCAAAAGATTCTTGGGCAGCGTGTCCTAGTGACTTGAGAGTTTGAAAGTGGTCCAGCTTATTTGCTTTTTTCTGGGGCTGCCAGAGTTGTGATTTGGCTTAAAATGCACTATCGTCCTCGCTCATTTTCGTCAAGATTTTTTGTTTCCCCCGACGTTTTACACTCAAGATATTCAAGTGATTGCATATGTTTGTGAAAAATACAAGGGACCGAAGCCATTCTATTCTCATTTGGCAGCTCAGCAGTTGGCTTATTTATCTTCTTCAGTAAGCTGTCAATTTTCTCTGAGGTCAAAAAATCTCTTCTGTATTTTTCTGTGGCTCAACCAGCGCACTTCCGTGTGGTATAAGATCTTATGTTTGCATTCTTCGTCTTATAACAGAGAGGCTAAGTGACGATGGATGAGTGCTCCTGAATGAATGGAGTTCATTGCACCGAACACAATGTCCATGACAGATTTTCTGTGCACTGTCTTGCTGCATAGTGCTTCTTGGTGTAAGATGCTGTGCACCACCACAAACGGTTCAGTGACTCCAAGCCCTTCAAGATTCGTTCGCAAATGTCCTGTAAGACCACTCCTGCTTCTGACCACTCGTGGAGCACCGTTGGTTGCCACTCACACCATCCACTCCCACTGCAAGCCGGCGTGTTCAGCAACTCCTTCAAGCACCGAAATGATGTCCGCTTTTGTAGGGGTGCCTTTCATCGGGACAGTGTCCAGTGAATTTCTTCTGTCATGTTGGGATTTTGGTCTGCGTCCCTAATAAAAATGGCACACTTGGCATTATCTGTAATGTCGGCGTTTTCGTGCTGCATTTTCGTTTTCGTGCTGCGCTGCATTTAGGGATCCACCACCGATGTGCTCGTTTTGAAAGCACTGTGATTGGCACTGGTGCTAAACATAATATCCAAGAGTACTTAGCAATGCAGCTATGGCGTTTGTTTTCATTTGATTGTTGCACTAGCAAAATGGTGTAATAGAAAAAAAAATCATGGTAATCAGACATAACTTTTAAAATAGCCAGTTTTCGGTGGTAACTTCTCAAACTCCAGACTACTGCACTGCAGGTGTTATTGTTGGTGTAATATATGCTGTAATCTTTGTCACTCGGGGCTCCTTGGTTGAAAATGAAAGGAAAATGCTAGTAATTAACATAAATTCAATGAAGCAGAAATTTAAAAAATTAACGAGATCTTGCACGTTTCTAGTATACATCCAGGGACTAACATGATTTCTGAGGGGGCTAACAAACCTGCAAAAGTTCCCGCCTTGGTTGTTTGGCAGCTTTGGCGTTTCACCACCGATATCAGCACATTAAACAGAAAGAGTGACAAAATGGAGCCCTGCGCCATGCCCATTTCAACAGGACAAGACGTGGAGAGAACCCCTGAAATGTGAGCATGCACTGTGCGCCCGCTCAAAAAGTCCTGGCTGTAGTGCAACAGGCGCCAGGTCACCCGTGGCTGAGCCCAAAGCTGTGAAATCAAATGCCGACCATGGCGACCTCATTTTGACGGTGTGCAATGTCAGTGCATGTTAAAGAACCTGGGATGATCCAACTTAATCCGGATCCTTCCGCTACGCTATCCTTCACAGTCCACATGCGGTTTCGAGATGTTGCACCTCACATATATTAGACCACTTCTCCCTATCTAAAAAAATATTGAACAATTAACACTGAAGAAAAAGCAAACAAAACGAGATCACTATATTTTGGGAGTATTATTAGTCCTCTGCAACCAAAACTGTTGCAAGCAAATAGGTACACTAGGAAGTTTCGTGCTTCAGTAAATTTACTTTTTGACCTCTGGAGAAGCGTCAGGTACCATTCGCAAAATTGTGCACACGTATCCCTGTGAAGCCTATGTTAGTAAAATTGCAAGGACATCCACATGTTGTAAAAATAGTGTAGCCATTGAATAGAACGCACAGGAATGAGCCAGAAGCACAACATGCTACAGCACAGTACATGACAAAGGTGAATAGGCAGCATAAATAGCAGTCATCCCATGTCACCTTAGCAACCAATAAAGCTTGCTATAGAGAACCTGCGCTGCCCAGGTGGCACTGCAGTTATTCCACTAGGTGACTAAAAACTGCTGCCGTTAGTCGCTTGGGCCGCTACAAACGCAAGAGCACATTCTGAACGATTATAAGCCCGCGTTTGGTTGATAGCACTATTTGCCACGCTTCTGTAGACATATGCCAGATAACTGACACGAACCACGTGTAGCTTGGACAAAGCGCAGAAGCTCATGCCAATAAGCTCAGAAAGGTGGCGTGGAATAGCACTTCGAGTGCCCGAAAAACTGCTTGCTGCTCTCGCTATGCTGTGTGTTCCGGCGCTGCAATCGGCACGGCAAACTTCAGCGCAGGTTCCCTATACCAGTGCACGGTTGCACAGTTAGTTCTGAACAATGCTTAACAGCGTAACACTGTTCATGTGTAAAAGGAATCCGGGGCAGGGAAAGACTCAGATTGATCACATCCCCAGAACAGTTTCTTTTTTCGCGGTAGCCATGGATCGGTTGCAAGTCACGTCACAAACGACCGCGCGCGAATTGCGTAACAGTGAAAATCATGATTTCCAAAGCTAAGCCTGCCTCTTGAGATAAATAGCATGCTTGTCCGATTATCACTTGAATCTGTAAAGCCTGCGTATGGAAGCACATGCGTGTATGTAGAATTTCCGAGAGAGACACGTAAGCAAAGAGCCAGCAACAAGCCAGCAGCAAGCCAGCGGGAGCAGCCCCTTCCGTCGCTGCTTTGCAAGAGCGACGACAGGCGCAGCCAGCACTGGGCTCATGGCATATAGACAAAAGGAAACTGAAATTGTTAGACTTTAGTCTAATGGAAGTCTATAGATGGTCTGTAGACAAAAGAAAATTAAGGGTGTTAAAGACTTTAGTCTGTAGACAGAAGGAAAGGTGGAAAGGATGGCAATAGAGTCTCTAAAAAGTCTTATAGGTAATCGACCATTTTTGTAAGGGCATCCGTGCCTTTTATTACCACCTCAATACTTTCACCTCGTACAAGAGTGACTTGCTGTCAGGAATAAAGGCTAGATAAGGAAGTTAGTGCCTCAATTTCGGAACCTGAGATTTACACTCAGGTGTGTAAATTGTCCACTCCCGAACGATTTTCTTTGGCTATGCAGCGAAAGCTGCACAGAAAAGGGAAGGAGGTGGTCCTTTGTCCCCGTGCCGTGGGGAGTGGATTCATTGTTCAGTTTAGGGGTGCGGAAGGCTGAAAGAGAGAGAGAGAGAGGGTTGTCTGGCGACTCACACCTAGTGCATTCTTAAAGGCTGCTGACGTCTGTCTGCAGGTAACGCAGATTAAGGCGCCTCTGCCTCTTCTTTCCACAAAGAATGAGTGCCGTGTGCTGACGGTAACTTTTTTGGCCAATTTCAGTTGGAAAACAAGTCTGGTGGGGAAGCTGACTCGTGATACTGGCATGAGCTTTCAGAATAAAAGACGAAACTGTGGGCCGGCGGGCCATAGACCACAGCTCTTTGGGCTGCATGCGGCCCTGCCAGCCGCATGTTTGAGACCCCGAATTTATATAATGTGGTGAAAAATCGCAGGAATTCTTATCGCAGTTAACCACAAAGTGCGCTTGTTGTTAGCGCCAATGAATAGCTTTCCTTGCTTCATGGACACGGGTATGCCCCGTAAATACTAGTTCATTTCAGTTTTGCACCAACGCGCTTGTCTGTAGTCTACAAATAACTGACCTTGGCTGTGCGATGTCGGTGCACGTTAAAGAACCCCAGGTGGTCGAAATTTCCGGAGTCCTTCACTACGGCGTCCCTCATAGCCTCTGTTGCTTCGGGACGTTAAACCCCAATAAACTGAAACTCTGACCTTGACTGTCCTAACAACTGCGTGACATTATTTAATTCGTATTTTATGCTTTCAGATATTTGCTCACCCCTGGTTATCTAGTGTAACCGGGAATTTGAGCTGCATGCAGCCACACTTTGACAGCTCACGCATAAAAATTCGGTCTTCGACCTCTCTCGGAAATGCTTTCTTGAAAATGTTTTTTCTTGTTTCAGGGTACCTTTTGATTTCAGCTGTTTGGGTTTTGCAGAAAGCAACGTTTCTGGGGACTGAATTTTTTGTGTGAGCTATGAAATTAGGCAGTAGCCTAATAGACTGAATAAGGTGGTATCTAGCACTGTGTCCTGTGAGGTTCTTTTTATTGACTGTTGTTGCACATTAGTGCCATGGCTGAATCTGGTAGAGCCATTTCCGACTGTGGCAGTCTCTTAGGGGTAACTGGTGATTTATTTGTGCTTTTGATCCATGTCGCCGTGTTTCATGGGCTTTTCATCGGTATCTGTTGGTAACATGCCAATACCGGGTATGCACTGAAACCGCAGTGGCCACCATTTTGTCGTTTCCGCAGCACAGCAAAAGGCTACAGGTGATGTCTGGTCGGCTTATTTCCTCTGCTCTGGCCTGCACTGCTGTAGCTGCGCGTTCGATGTTAGAATGGTGACTGTGAGGTCGTGTGAATACCCCGTAGGGTATTAAGGGTTTGCAGTGTGTAATTTTGCCTAACTATTATTTGTTTGAAGTGATTTAACCTTTGCATAGTTGTAACTAGGATTTCTAAACCTAAGCAGTTCGAAATCCAGAGTGAGTAGAGCTTTGCGTTAGGATGCATCTGGGTGCAGTTCTGTGATGCTAACTCTTTCGGATTTTTTCTTTTTCTTCAGCGATCATGTTGCAAGAGGAGATATTGCTCAGAACTGGCAAAGGTGGACAGCCTTTGGTGAAGGAACCACCAGTTGAACGCAGTGCCCGCGAGATTTATTTTGAAATTCAGCGAAATGTGGCCATAGCAAGATTAAAAGATGTTCGTGATTGTATCCTTCAGCTTGCCTCCCGAGAACGTGGCATTCCTGTGGAAGTGGTAGAGGCAGAAGCAGAAGTGTCTCCACCTCTATCTACTCCTCAAGCCAGTCCTGCTAGCTCCCCCACGCAATGGTCAACCTCATCTACCAACATTTCCATTGGGACACTATCAACAGGCTCAGATACGCCCCCTACAATGCCGGGCCTTGGCAGGGGCCTTGCCTTAATGCTGCGGCTTCAGGAATGTAGAAGTCCAAGCCCATTGGAAGAGTCCAGCTTGGAAGACAGCACAAACGATCGGGCACAAGAATCAAGGAGTCCTGTGCTTGACCTAAGACAAGATGTTGAATCTTGCACTCCCACTCCAGTGGCCACTCCATCTGAAGATCTTAGTAGTAGTGAAATGGCTGGCATTACAGACAACACAAACTCTAAGACAAAGACATCAACACCTGTAACGCCAACACTTGTCCATAGGCCAGGACAGACACCAGTGTCCGAGGGCAGGCCAACGTTTACCGCTTCTAAGCCTTGTGTTCCTAGCACCAGCCATAATGGGGAGCCTAAAGCTCGTGGTCGTGCTCGAATGGCCAATTCATATCTCTTTTACAAGGCACAATATGATCCCACCGTTAAGGTCCGGCCACCCGGGACCGCTAATTCTGACTCCAGTCAAAAAGTGCAGGAAGCAGGTGCTACGGCTGAAGACAGTGACGCATCTGTACAGAGCAAGACGTCTCAATTTTGTGCATCTGACATTGGGAGCTCAGTCAAGACTAACTCATCATTGTGTCATCCTGCAGGGCGAGGCCTTGCGCTTGCGCAGTTAAAACCAACATCTAGCAGTGTACTTGGTCAACAAGCTTCTTCACTACCATTAGAACCAACGAATTCCCAGCAGAAGGACTCTGTGGAGCTACACAAGGGTGCTGAAAGTGACAGTAATCAGCGTAAGCCTTTGCCTACGTGTGTGGACTTCAGGGATAGCTCATCCTGTTCAGTGAGCAAGACCCAAAGGCTGAAGGATCTGTTGCAAAAGCAGAAGCGTGCAGTGAATCGAGCACCATTGCAAAGCACTTGCTCATTGAAGTCTCAAGCTGATGAGGTAAGTTGTGCCATGTCTGAAACAACTAAAAATGCATGTGGCAGACCTTAGCTCTTCTATTGTTGTACCTTCATAATTCATAGAAGGTTATTCAGCGAGGCTTGTTTACACTCCTTTTAACTTTCTCTCCCTTTCTCATTATGCCTAATGGCAAACATCTCGAATAAAAAAAAAAGTCACCTTTCTTCAGATTCTTCCAAAAGCATTTTTTAAAGCATCGGAAGCCTGCTTTGTAGTCATGGACACTGGGTGCTGGTACCCTAGTTAATACTTGTGCCATATGCACACAAGAAATATCCAGTGTTTAATGTCTTAAAGTAGCTCTTATAGGGGCTCTGAAAGGGTCTCTCAATAAAGGTGTGATATGCCTGGGATGTTAAAGGATGCCACCTCACGAATATCCTCCAGCAAGAATTTTGCAGAATCTGAGTTATCTCTAGCGAAAATATGAATCTCTGTGTCTTCACATCTTTTCATCTGTCATTGCATTTTGCACGATCAGAGGTCGGTGCTCCTTCGCCAGCCCTACCCACTCGAGCCCACCGGCAGCTGCCAATGCGCATGGGAATTCCTGACCTGATGAAGTGATGCGGCTGCCTGGCTGCTGCCATGGTAGCTGCGTGACGTCAGAGAGGGTCTAACCAGTAGCCATCTCTGAACAGAAATACGCAGGAGCATGATACGGAGGAGGGTGCAAGCATGAAAGTTGCCAGAAGTATGTCTCCAACCTTCGCGTGCAACTGCGGGTTCTGTGCTGCACGTAGAAGTGTTATTTGGCTCAGGTGTCCATGACAACAGAATGTAATGATTCACCTGTGTGAGCTTCTCAGGAGGCTTTTCAGAGCCCCTTTAAGCTACAGAATAATTCACTGAAGGTTTTTGCATCATTTACTTTTAAAATACTTGGTGCTAAACTGTTCATAGTTTGTTTCAAAGGTTTAAAAGTTGTTCACACATTACTGCCACGGGCACTCACCAGAACGACCACCTAACAGGGATTTTATTTTTCTGTGCCATGCTTTACAGAAGGAACGAAGCCCTGCTGTTCAGAAACCAGAATGGCATCTTCAATTTACCTCTCACCAGGCACCCATGAATGTCAGCCAAGGCCTGGAAGATACGCAGTAAGTGAACCTTGTGTGGAATATATGTGCTTTGATTGCCTGTGGGGCATCTGCTTTGTGGTAATAAAATTTGTACTGCAAAGAAAGGGTCTAATGTTCATTGCTGTTCTTGCCTGTCCTGAAGTCCTTTGAGATTGGACTGGTGTTTTTTTTTCTTCTTTTTCCTTGGAAGCTTGGGCACAGCTGTAAATGTCTAGCTCTGAATAGACTTCAGCAATACTAGCTTGTTCGCCTGCTGTTCGTCACGAACTTGATAAATCTAGAGACAGTTCTTGCATAAAGAGGTCCATTTTCTACACAACATTAAGTGGAAATTTTAATACAGAAGCGGCAGGATTACAGTTAGCATGATCAGTTTGGCTCTTTCCTTACCATGCCCATTGAGCATAGGCTGCTAGTGACTCGGATATGTGCTATTTCAAAGCTGCCAATGCACTTTCTGACCTGTTATATCATTTAAATAGTCCAAGAAGTCAAGTTTCAACTTGGAAGTAATTTGTGACTGCTGCGGAGCAGTGAATTTTGCCGAGGGACAGAACAGGGGTGCACAGCTTTTTTTGGCAAGCATGGTGAACTCCTGCTTTTCAGACCATCTTGCAGATGACATCCGTGTTCTCTTTTTTTTTTTTTTACTTTTTTGGACGTTTTTTTTTTTTTTTTTTAGTGCAAGCAGTAGCAGTGAACTGCAGGGTGATGTCTGATGTACTTCGGAGAGCATAAAGTTGGGCTAGTTGGTTGATATGCATACTGAAAAAATTGTGCAGAAACACGAGGACTAAGCAGAGACAAAGACAAGGACGAGTGAAAAATTGCGCAGAAACACGAGGACTAAGCAGAGACAAAGACAAGGACAAGTGAAAAAATTGCGCAGAAACACGAGGACTAAGCAGAGACAAAGACAAGGACGAGTGAAAAAATTGCGCAGAAACACGAGGACTAAGCAGAGACAAAGACAAGGACAAGTGAAAAAATTGCGCAGAAACACGAGGACTAAGCAGAGACAAAGACAAGGACGAGTGAAAAAATTGCGCACAAAAACACAAGGACTAAGCAGAGACAAAGACAAGGACGAGTGAAAAATTGCGCAGAAACACGAGGACTAAGCAGAGACAAAGACAAGGACGAGTGAAAAATTGCGCAGAAACACGAGGACTAAGCAGAGACAAAGACAAGGACAAGTGAAAAAATTGCGCAGAAACACGAGGACTAAGCAGAGACAAAGACAAGGACGAGTGAAAAATTGCGCAGAAACACGAGGACTAAGCAGAGACAAAGACAAGGACAAGTGAAAAAATTGCGCAGAAACACGAGGACTAAGCAGAGACAAAGACAAGGACGAGTGAAAAAATTGCGCAGAAACACGAGGACTAAGCAGAGACAAGGACAAGCACTCGTCCTTGTCTTTGTCTCTGCTTAGTCCTCGTGTTTCTGCGCAATTTTTTCAGTATGATGTCTGATAGTTTGGATTTACTCGGTTTCATACATCATGTGCAACACTTTGAAACGTACGGAAATCGTCCGTATGAAAAACTAAAGGTCCGTGCTTTGCTTTGTGGCCTAGTTGTCTAAGGCATAAGAAAGCGACAAGTGTGTCAGCAATAAGAGCGTATTTAATCAAGTTCATTACAAATGTATCATGTAATCGACATGCATGCGAAGAAGTCGTTGCTTTTCGCTCATCACAAGGAATGCACAACTTTTTGATCACACATGTAAGCAAGAGAGCGCTAGCTTTGACTGTGTTGCATCTGATGTACGAAACGGTACAGTTCTGACGATGAAGACTTCAAGAAACTGGCCCAAAGCATCAACTGCTGCCCACCAGGGGGCATATTTTTTTCACCCGATTCCAGTTTACCGATTTTTTTGTGCTGCCTGAGATGTAATGAGGATGTTGGCAGTACTGTGGTCATTAGCATTATCTAGCCAAGATTTGGTCTTGCCATGGCTACAGAGACTTCAGTTTTACCAAGAAAAAAAAACTGACTGTCGGTTTGTGTAGTTAGGCCAAATACGAATTGTGTGCACTAGCACTTCGGTTTTCACTTCAGTTCCGTTGCCCTGTGATCGCGGATGCTGCCATTGATGGGGCTTGTGAGACCCATGCTGCACTCCCCAAGCAACCTCTCGCGACCAATCATTAACCGAATTGCCGCCTGCCACAATGGGCAGTGGCAAGAGGACAACCTGCCAGGTTTATGTGTGTGCGTGCGTGCGTGTGCGTGTGTGTGCGCGCACGTGTGCATGTACACACACACACCTGGGCAGACTGCCCACAACTCAGTGGGAAGGTGGGGGGCCTGCCACACAAGGACTTCAAACGAGCACAACGGCTAAATGTGGGGAATGCCTACTGCAAGTGTTATCACACTAAAGAAGAAAAAAAACTGCCCTCTCTTTCTACATAGCACTGTGCACTGAAGCCAGTAACACCGTGCAAGCCGAACAGGCGACGAGATCAAGCAATGTCTTCTGGATATTTTTCTAAATACAGGCAAATATCAGTCAGCACGAATGTCTGGATGCCCATCCTGAGTGAACAACCTTGAGATAAAGCCATTGACCCAAAAAAAAAGTCTCAAGTGAAGAGTCCTATGAGGAAGCAGAGATTTCTTTTTTTGTAGCTTGAAATATTGGTCAGTCAAAGCACTGGAACTTGAAATAGTTTATTCAATAAAATGGTTTGTGTATTTCAGAATTACAGAAATTTTTTTCTTTTTTTATGTTATAAGCATTAACATTAAAATAACAACCATAATTTTATCAATTTGTATTGGACAAAATTTTACATTACTGCTTAATATTTTTATTTGAAATGCAAACTTAAATTTTTCATTTCTTAGCTTTATTTTGATGTGTTGCATGCTGATGTAGCTAACAATTTTTTTAGTCAAAAGTGATGAAGTGAACCTTCAAAAAACTTTCTTTTCTGTGGTAATGAAAGAGTTCAACATCCTGCACAGACTCCTGCAGTGTCGCACCAAGTGGTATTCGACAACATCTGGAGGCCAATTAGTTTGTGCTGCACTTGAAACTGGAAGTAAAGGCAATGCAATTGATTGGAACAACAAAATGCTAGAACCGTGATGGAACGGTGTTTTATACACCAGTGTTCCAACTTGGCAAGATTACTGATAAACTGCATGTGGCTATTTATGTGACATGCAGTGAGGACTCTTGCTCTTGAATGGACTTGTTTGGAAAAAAAAACATTGCCGCCGAAAACACCAAAGCCCACAACCACTGGGCATGTTTAGGTGTGGCCAAAATAATATGGAGCACACTTTGGCATTTTAACTTTTATTATGCGTTCCGTAGAAACAGTGTGAAGGTTTCTTGAGTGCACCAGTGGTATTTGCTAAGGTACGTATAAAGTACCTCTAAATTTTCTCTAGGTAAGGTGTTAGAGGAGCTTGATCACCGCAGCCTGCTCTGTATCAATTAGGCCGTGACTGTGCATGACAAAGCATTTTTGTTAAACTGAACACTTGATGATCGAAGCAGATTTACAATGGCTCTTCGTGCCTTTAAAGGTGCAGTTTTCTACAAAGCCATTGCCTTGCTTCTGGAATGTTCTAGTTTACGTTTTTCACGTGGCCTTGGTTCACTGTGTTGCAGGTTCCATGATTTCCAGAGCTGTTCTGAATTTGAACCAGATTTGGATCCCAGTGAATATTTCAGTGGTCCTGTGGATTTTATTACCAATTATGTAAGTGTGCACTTGTAAAGCTATAGAAATACAGAGAAGATAGTTAGCTTGCTTTTAATTGTCTTGAGTAATCTGCCTTGCAGGCATCAAAGTATAGTCATGGGGAAGCAGTGCCAAGAAAAGTGCCGAATACAGTGCAATCACTGCGAGGAAGTGCTTGCTCTGCGTTGGGCCCTTTTTCGGGTTTTGTTTCTGGTGCTTTTTGACCATGAATGCATAGTATTTCAATTATTCACTTTATACCAGAGTATAGGTTGTTGTGTAATGAATGATTTCAATATTTCAGTCTACTTCCCTGTAGGATGTGTACACTTGCGGCTGAAATTTTATTGTTGGTCAGACTTCTGGTTGCCTTATTAGTTTAAGCATGGTGGCCAAGTAGTATGCTAGTAATGATACTTGGCTAGGTCTTGTGTTCCTTTTTCTTGTTCACATTTTTAGAAAAAGCTGTGATGGTGATTGCACAAGCAGGCACAAGCAGTAGCTTGCTTAGTACTGTCCCTTCCAGTTAAGTTGTCATAAGCTTTCTTTTTTTTTTCAACCTGCAGAGTGGTTACCATGTTTAGATGATTGCTGTGTTAGGCTTTTTGGGGTGTTCTGCTTAAAGCTCAATTAAGCTTGCACTCAAACCAAGATTAAAGGTGCAGTGAAGAGGAATCTGAACTCGTCTTTTTGCCGCAGGAACTCAACCTACACGTTCCGAGCATCCTTAGAAACTTCGAATTATTGTCCTCTGTGGCCGACTTCCCTAATTAAATCGAATTAACGTCCGGCTCCCGCCTTTATTCTTTGAATTCTCCCCGTACAGTGGGCGGAGTCGACCAACGCATAGAGTGCCTTTCAGCCAGCTCCGTGGAGGCTTTGCTTTCGTTTGATTTTGTTTTTTAGGTTTCCGTGAATAAATAGTTTCATTCGCAGATAATATAGCCGCAAAATAATCCCGCAGAAATAAAAATACGCGTGGACTATTTGCTTCTACGGATTACTACGTACTACTCCGCCGATGGCAGAGCGGCAAGCCGCCACGGGACTGGGTGAAAGGCACTCCCAGCGTTGGTCGACTCCGCCCACCTTACGGGGGGAATTCAAAAAGTAAAGGCGGGAGCCGGATGTTAATTCGATTTAATTAGGGAAATCAGCCACACAGGGCAATAAATCAAGGTTTCTAAGCATGCTGGGAACGTGTAGATTGAGTTCCCACGGCAAAAAGACGAGTTCAGATTCCTCTTCACTGCACCTTTAAGATGTCCAGTTTTTGTTTCAAAGCTGTGTACATTGTGTTGTTCTGAGGAACTGTCTTGAAATCGAGCTGAAAAACAACTGCTTTGTCTGTTGTGCCTTAGCTAAGGTGCAATAGATCGAATAGTTTCTATTTGTCATTTTGAAGCTGCTCAAAAGAAAGGCCAGATGTTTAAACCTTTTTGCTTTCTTGGTTTGTGGCACCCTAAAAGTGTAGCATGCTGCGCCATAGGCTACCGAACAACCTTTGGGTGTTTGGTAGGGTTTGCCATTTAAAGAACCTTTGATCGCAACTAATTTTTCTTGTTGTGGAGACTTCTCCGGCATCGCCACCATGCTGGAATGCCCATTTGAGCATATGCGGTACCACCAATGTGCCACGTGCAACACTTGATGCTAGGGCAGTCTCATGGCAAAATGCTCTGTATGTATGAACGTATCCGTGTCGGAGTATGTTCACTATACGCTGGTAAATGTGTTCTCCCTTCCTTTTCATCAGTGACAGTGGCCCACGCTGGCACTTCATTTTTCAGGGAGTGGCATAAAGATAGGTGTGCGGATGAGTGTAAGAAGGTTGCTGGAATAGGGTGGCTGTAGCTGGGACAGGACATGTTCAATTGGAGAGATATGGGAGAGGCCTCTGTCCTGCAGTGGGCATAGACTAATGATGATGACGTTGATGCAGAGTAAAATGCTATTGAGATGAGTTTAAAATGGACGTGTAAAGAAATTGTGATGCTATATTGGGTGCCGTTTAATTGTCAGAAGTACTTCAGAGTCGTATACCATAGCAGCAGGTGAAAAGAAGACTTATTTTTATTGCTTAACTTTCGAAGGCTTATCTTTCCGTAGTATTTGAGTGTTTTTTTGCGTGGTAGTATTGTGAGACAGTCCAGGGCCTTTTTGACAACTGTTGTGTCTCTTTTCAGAATTCTTTCAAGCTGACCGAGTCTTCATATTCCAAAGTCCGCGTACTATGCCATGGCCTTAGGGTGCCTAAATCTCAGGAGCATCTGGACAGGACAATAATTTATGGTCCTGTGAAAACAGTAAGCACTTTGCAGCCTGCAAGTTACACTCTCCAGGGCTTCTCAGACTGGATTCCGTGGTATCCTTGGGCTCCTTTGAGTGCTTTTGGTTCCCCCGAGCACCAAAATCTATTAACCTCAATCTCCCCCCTCCTCTATCCACCTCATTCTGGGGCTATTTTCAGTAGTTTCTCATACTAGGCTCTTTTACTGTATAGCCAGTTATTGTTAATTGATGGTGGGCATTTTTTGACTGGCTGTGCATCTGCATGCTCGTTTCGCATGCATGCTAGGAAGGAAGCCAAGACACCTAGGGTTTTTCAGCACCTCCTGAATGTTGTGAGGATTCCCTGAGGCTAAAAGTAATGGGAAACCCTGCTCTGGCCTTAGTAAAACAGTGCAGCGTCTGTGGTATTATTATTGCTCCCAATTTTTGGTGTGTGAACAACAAAATAATTCCAAATGGGAAGGTATCATTGAGGTCACACCTAGGCGAAATTACAAAGGCTCATTCACCCTCACTCAAAAAAAATTTGGGCAACTTACGGGCTTACTCAAACTCATGATCTCAAACTCCTGTAGGCTCACAACTAACTTGGGCTCACTCAGACTCGAGCCTAATCCGGGGTGAGCCAGTCATTACAAGTCACGATACATTTCAACTCACTCACGCATCTCGATTCACAACTTTTTCGGGCTCACTCACTCCTTTTGACTCACGACTGGCTTGTGCTCACTCACTCATCGACTCATTTGGTTTCACTCACCCATTATGAGTCACGACTTGCATCAGCATGGGATTGCCCTGTGTAACGTGGGATCGAGGTGCGTAAGAGAAGCATGACAAGGGAGCCCCGCCTCCCGCGCCGACTCATGGTGAAATTGTCAAAGCGTCCGAGACATCCCCACACAGCTCATTACCGCATCTGCGTTAACTAAAAAGGCACAACGGCATCCTGCTCTCTTCCATGGAATGCTCTTGTTCGGTTACCCGCAGACATCGCCAAGCCGCCTTGCCCTCAAGTGTCCTTGGTCACGGCTGTAATCTTTCTTTCTTTCCGCTGTCAGAAAAAGAAGAAAAATCTAAGTGCACACGATCGTCAGATTACCCACAGGGCTGGAAGTGCTGCACCATTTGCGCCATGCTACACCGTAAGAATTTCTTGGCGCTGTCATGTGCCATAGGCAGGAAATTGGGTCTTAAATAACTACTGGAGCCATCCTTGCAGGAGATGTAACACTAAAAGCTTCCGCCTAGTGTCAGTTTCGGCTTTTGCTTGGCTACAGCTTGGCTGAAGCCAGTTCTTTGTTGTAGCATAGCTGCACAATACCAGTGGATGCGTAGCATCGTGGCCGCTGGCATGTAGTAATTTGCTTGTCTGGCAACAGCTGGCATTGCTCAAAAACATTTCGGGAATCACGAGAAAACGGTAAGCAATAGGCACCATTTTGTAAGTGGAATCAGTGCAGCTTACCATAGTGGCACATATGTCATTTTTTTTTTTTTTTTTCAAAAATAACTATCCGAAGTGGGGGGATCACGGAGCCGGTCTATTTGCAGAGTTTGAAGTGGTTTCAGCCAAGCCATGCCGCCTCGTGCTGATGCCCATTTCTTGCAGGTGCATGGAGCTCCATGCCCAGTGTTTTTTCATTCACAGATCGGCTCCGCTGACGAAAATTCGAGCTGTGCACAGTTTACTCGGCTCGCTTACACTGTCGATCTCTTTCCCGGCCGAGCAGTAGATAGCACGAGAGCAAACATCCAGTAACCTCCGATAGCGCGTCGTGCCGGAATCTGAAACTGTACTGTCGTGAGCAGTTCAGTTTTCCGCTTGCTAGTCAGCCAGGCTGCACATGAATATGGAAGGCAACAAGGTGTGTCATTTAATGGCCTTTGAATTCTGCTATCCTTGCGATTGCGTCACTGTGCATCTGTTGCATTGAGCTGCAGGAAATCACAAAATGAGGAGCACTCTAAAGACCTATGTATTCAGCCTTTGGCTAGCTAAGGCATTGGCAGCATTGACTTATATTGGGAAACCTGCTCCAAAATGCAGTTTTTCCTGCTCCTGAGGTTGCTCCAGGAGGCAGTTTGTCACTTCCATTCTTGTACTCAGTACTCTTGCTGGAAGATCTAGTCGACCATATCATTCAAGTGTGCCTTTTTGCTAGGACAGGCATTTGGTTTGTAATACAGAAAAATGCCATCTGGTTTTTTCATTCTGTTTAAGTTGTTACTCACTTATAGACAGAGCAACTACAACTAGCCATTAACTATCTTTGAGATGACAACTTGTCATGTCTTGGCATTTATTTAACTATTTATTTATTTATTTATTTTAGTGTAACTCACAATCCCAATATGAAATCATGTTGTATGACATATCATTTACCGTATTTACTCACATAATAAACATGACCTCGTAATCAACTCACCCCACGGACTTAGGTTGTCAAAAAGTACAATCTTTTTTTTCCCTCGTGTAATGAACTCACTCCATTCTTTTCGCATGCAGTCCACTGGTGATGATAGTGAATGCTGGCAGGTGCTCTTTGGTGACCGCTGGAACAACAGTGCTATACTTGAAGCGCTGTCTGTCAAATATCAAGACTACGATATGTCGCCCTTTGGGATGAGCTGCCAATAAAATTGTTGCACGAAGAATTCAGGAACGAATAGATACCACGGCTGGTCATAAAGAGTTTCTCTGTTTGATCTGCCACCATAAGGATTGTAGCAAAAATAACTTGTTGGAGTTGATCTGTGCTGTGAGTTTTGCTAGGGTGACTTCTAGTTTTGCTCTCTTTACACAGCCTCGTGGCCCACAGCTTGAGTTGTACATGTTGGTTCAAAGGGAGACACTGGTCTTGATATGGTAAAAAAAAAGAAAAAATAGAATTGCAATTCTTCAAAAATGGCATTTTCGACTTTAAAATACTCTAAAGTACCTACCTACAGAGTTTCGAGCTACTAAAAATTGCTATACAGCCAAGCCAACTTATAACAAACGTGACGGTCGTGCATGTTGCGTTTGTTATATCCATAGTTCGTAGTAAGTGGACTTCCCATGTCAGAGCCAAATGTATAAAATCAGACCGTGTAAGTCCGTTATGCGCGTCTTTTTATTCAATGTATACCTTATTACAGTGCTTTGCAAGCTCTCCAGAGCAGTTACATACCCCTGACCGATCACGCTGCCACCCACAAGCTGCTCTAGGGAGGAAAATTGAAAATTGGTTTTTGAGGAAAGGAAATGGTACTACTTTGTCTTGCATCTTGGTGGACAGCTGAACTGTGCCGTAAGGGAAGGGATAAAGGAGTGAGAGAAGAAAGGAAGATAGAGGTGCCGTAGTTGTGGGCTCCAGAATAATTTTGACCTCCTAGAGATCTTTAAGGGGGAAGCTGGTGTTAGAAAAAAAAAATTTTGTTAATGAAGTCACAATAATCGGAAGTGTACTTTGCTACTTGCTTAACTGCGACTTCTGTAATTTGAATGCTCATAATTACTAATATACACCACAGTACATGTCTCTAAAGCACCCTCCTAAGACAACACCGTATTCACTAGATGCATGTTTGTTCATTCCAGACCAGCGAGCTGGCGTGGCGGAGTGGTTAGCGTGCTCGTCTCGCACTCGGCCCAGGTACTTTCGTAAGAGCGGCTGCATGCAGAGCTTGTCCCTAATGCGATCTCTGGAGATTTCTGTCCAAAAGGCACGGGTGAACCATGACACAGTTCCTTCGATTTTCTCACGCATGAGAGGCATGTCACATTCCGAAGAAGTGCCTTTTCTAAAAGTAGAAACATGCTCACTTAGCCCCTGCAGAACCTTTATAGAGGCTCAAGCATGTGTCGCTCTCGTCAGCTTAGGTGCGGCCAGACCACCTGTGGTTTGCTCAGCAAGACTCAGTTCGACGTGTCCAAGCAAGCAAGCAAGCAAGCATCGAAGCTTTTCATATGCGGCATCTCGTTGCTTCCACCCATTGCTGTCTCGTCACTGTAATCGTAACTAAGCGATGAAAATGAAAGCGTTCGACAGAGGTCTGTCTGATTTCGGATGTAAATTTAAGAGAAATGAACGCCAACCAAGTTTTTGCTTAAAAACACGATGTTTCGCAACCTTACTCGGTTTCTTCATGAACTTGTGGCAGCTGGCGAGTTGCAGCTTGGCTTTAAAGCACACAGTAGTTGACCACCAGGTCATTGAACCTAAACTGCAGATCTAGGAACGGCGAACGTTTACGAGGCAGCGATTAATATTTTCTGGCATCTGCTGAACGTGCCATGAGTGAAGCAGCAGCCTTGTGCGCGTAATTAGCTTAGTTTCCAGCGCACAATGATTGCGTCACTATCCTGTGGTCACATGCCTCGCAGTGCTAGACCACTGCGCTTCGCTCATTTTGACATCAACTTTGTGCTGCTTTATCATTTCCTTGAAATACTTTCTTGCCCCAACCCACAACGCCGGGTACTGAGAACAGGATTTTTTGTACAAAACTCTTTGGGCCTTTTCTTTTGGGTGATGCTCTTTCAGGCAAGCCAGGATACGTCCAGTGGTGTTAACCCTTTCGCTGTCGGGTGTTTCTGCCCGTGACGCACCCCCAGTGTCGCACACTTCCGGGATGATGGTCCCGCGGTTTCAACGTCAGAATCTGATGATGCCGAACTCGCCTCTTTCTCGGATGAGACGCTGTCAGAGTCCGAATCCGAGCTCGGCTCGTATTTAGAATCTGAAGAGCCACCGCTCCAATGCGCAGAGGAAGGTCCCGCGCGATCAGCCATATCCGAAAGTAACCGCGCGCAGCGGGGGTGTGCTTTCAGTGGCCCGCAAAACGGAGAGAAATGGGACACTGTGCAATAAAGATGAGAGAGGGAGATGGAAAAAGGCTAAAAGAAAGTTGAGGGGCTTTGCTTTTGCTGCTGCCAGCCGCAAGCGAGGGTGCGACGAGAGAGCGAAAGCAGCAATCGAGTCATGTGTCAGTCTCTTTGACTCTCGGAGTGGCAACAGCGCGCGCCCTTGAACTTGAAGCGCCGTAGCTCACTCGCCGACAGAAGAACAATAAAAACCTGCAAAACAGCGGCAGATGGCAGAACAACCCTTGGACCTCCATGCTTGGACCCATAACCACACGCGCGCGTCATGATCCGGCGAACGCGGAGCGACCGTGCCACTCAGCAAAGAGAGAGGGGTGGGATGGCAGTCGCTCCGTACTCTTCAATGCACATACCAAAACAGTAAGGGGCGAAAATACGAACTTGTAGAAAGATTCAACAGATGGCGCAGCTAGTCCAAGAGCGTCAGCTTTGCACTCAAGCGCGAAATTTTGAACGCACGATAGAGAACGTACCGGTACGTCAGTGACACTGTGGGGGGGAAGCGCGAAAACGTACCGGTACGTCCGTGACAGTGAAAGGGTTAATTGAGTTGAGTATTGTTCGCACCCCTTCAATACGAGCCAAGGTTGTGCTGGCACTTTTTGTGCATGGACTGCATATGCGTCTTTCATGCTGGTGTATGCTTGTGCTAGGCGTAGTATTTTTTGGTTGCATCATTTTTGGTTTCAGGTGATACGTGGAATGAACAAACAGTACCTTTTCTTTGGAGGTCAGTGAAAAAATAGTCGCCATATTCGCTTTTGCAACACCACGGAGAGCTGCGATCTGCACTCAGCGCAGAGCCGGATCTGCATCGGCAGCTTCTCCAGTCCTCAAATTGTCGTCATGACCTCTTTGACCAATCACAGGCGGCGATGCACCCCACGGTGTGCCCCACGCCGCGGGCCGAATATTTCTGCTAAAAAAGGCAATTTGCATATGGTTTTGACTTTTTTGGGTTCGATTTTCGAGCATACAGCATGAAAAACTATAGGACACCGCTGCCAGCCTGATTTTCAAAAAAAGTGCTTCAGTCTCCCTTTACCCCGGGCTGTCGAAATATCCGGAGCCCTCCACTATGCCATCCTTCATAGCCTGAGTCGCCTTGGGGTATTAATCCCCATGAAACCAAACATAATTGAGATTACTAAAATTATATTGTAGAAAATAGGAAGAAATACATATACAAACCTAATATCATTACAATATCTCTAATAATAAAAATTTTTGTTTTAAGACCAGTGTCTCCCCTTAAAGGGGCTCTTGAAGGGGCTCTTTGCAGTATGCCTGGGATGTTAAAGGATGCCACTTCACGAAAATCCTCCACTGAGAATTTTTTAATGCGCTTTGTAGAAGCTTAATTATCTGTAGTCAGAACTTCAATTTCAGCGTCTTCGTGCCTTTCCCTCTCCTCTCATCACTTTTTGCATGCTGAAAGGTCAGCACTCCTCTGCCTGCCCCACCGCCTGGGGCAGAGCTTTCTGATCTGCCGAGCTCTGCGGCTTACTGGCTGTGGCCATGGTAGCTGCCTGACATCTGAAAGAATCTGACCATGAGCCATTTTGAACTGGTATACACAGGAGCATGCGACGGAGGAGGGTGGGAAAGTGAAAAAGTTGCCGGAAAGGTCTCGCCTACTTTTGCGTGTGATTGTGGGTTCTCTGCTGCGTGTAGAAGTGTATAATTTGGCTCAGTTGTTCATGACAACACAATTCAGGGATTGAGCAAGTTTATGTTCTCTCCTCGGAAGGTGTGTCAGAGTTTCTTTAAGATGAAAGTTGTAGACTGTGCTTTCAAGCACAGAAACCATGCTGGAGAGTGTTTTGTTTATTTCAAAGATGAATTGCACTAGATGAAGTATTTATTCAAGCAGCCTATTTTCTTTCCCGTTTTTGACAGTTAAATTTTTTGCTGAATATTCTACCCTGTTTTATGAATGTACCCCCAAATTTGGTGGGCTTTCGGGGAAAAAAAAGTGTTCATTATGCGAGTAAATATGGTGCTTATGGGTGCTTGTTCTCATGGTTCAGTTAACCTTTCCTTCTCTTCAGAACCTGCGGTCCCAAGGGTTTCGTGCTCCACAGGCTATTCAATCAGTAGTATGGCCTGCAGTGGAATCAGGTAGAAACGTTGTGGCAGTTGGACCTCCACATTCAGGCAAGACACTTGCCTACTTGATTCCACTTGTTTCAAGAATACTGACGGAGACTGACTACAGACTGCTGCCCAGGGGAGTCGGGGTGAGTGTAGTAAGGGCAATCTTTTAGGTGTGTGTCAGTTCACAATTGTGGTGCCTTGTTAGCAGAATATTTCTGTTTTTCTCTTTTAAGTTTGTCTAGGTAAGGGATTTGAAGGTCTCTTGACCGTATCCACTGCATTTCACGCGCATTTGGATGCTTGCTATTATTTTTTTGAAACAAGTACCTTTAATGAGGCTGTATATATTTTTTTGATTTTGAATTCTGCTTTAAGAGAATTTTCTTTTCACTTTATGTTTCAAGTGTCGAGATTTGAATTCACCATGGCGCTTTTTTTTTTTTTTTTTTCAATTCTTAGCATAGAGCAGGAGAAAATGGCATTAGGTTCTTTCCTTCCAAACACTTTCTATTTTGTCTTCACATTTTTTTTTTTTTTTTTTTTTTGAATGACGACTTCAGTACACCTTTTACAGGGCTCTGTAGAAGTTCTAAAGTCTCTGAAAATCTTTGAATGGAAATTAGTGCCATTTAGCAGTTTTAGGAGGTGACCACTCCTGAGAGAGATTCTAAGCAAAAGCCTAAAACTAGTGGAAGAAGGTGCAAAACTTGCATTCTTACCAGGGATGTGCGAATAGTAGTTGTTTTGTTCAAAGTGAATAGTAGTTTTGCCGCCGCGGTGGCTCAGCGGTTATGGTGCTCGGCTGCTGACCCAAAAGACGCGGGTTCGATCCCGGCCGCGGCGGCTAGAATTTCTTTGGAGGAGAAATTCTAGAGGCCCGTGTACTGTGCGATGTCAGTGCACGTTAAAGAACCCCAGGTGGTCGAAATTTCCGGAGCCCTCCACTACGGCGTCTCTCATAGCCTTAGTCGCTTTGGGTCGTTAAACCCCATAAACTAAACTAAACTGAATAGTAGTTTTCTTCGAATAATTTTGAAGCGAATATTTCGAATACTTCTGACTTCAAAAAAGGTTCAAGGCCATTACCTGAAAGAGAGAGAGAATGCATTGAAGCTTTGTCACACTCATTGAAGCTGTGTAGACTTTTTGCAAAAATGGCCGTCGGAAATTGGGGGCGCTACCCAGCATGAGATGCTAACGTATCTGTGGAGTGTGACACTTATATGTGGGGCCTCTAACTGCTGCTCTTAATTGGGATTGCGTCTTTGCGCTGGTGTTGCTTTTAAGCAGTGACTCTGTGACACCTGCTAGGCATACGCACTTTGCGCCCAGCGCCTACGTGCGTTAGGCGTCGGAAAAGGGCACCCATCTCCATACGTTTCATGCTAGCTTTCCTTTGCGTGCACACAGTCGCGCTTGTTTGGCTAATTTCAGACGGCTGCGGTAGCTGCAGTCAGCTCAGAGTCGTCCCGTGGGAGTCAAGGGAGCCAGATTTAGCATAGCACGATACGCCTCCACGGGGAGCCTCTGTGCATGCGCAGGTCGCCCTGAGGACAGCACAAGCACGGGCCAGATGTTTTGCATGTCTGCCCCGCCGGGAGCAATCAGGCTGTACACACAGTGGTGCATGTAAGCGGATCGCGCTGTGCAAACTCTCGATTGATGTGTGCCGCCGTTTGTATTTCGGCGCGTGTGCTTCGTGGATAGCACTGTCACAGACATCTGGCTTGTGCAGATCTGGGCGTTGCGCTTCCGCGTGCTCGTGTCTGTTGCCACAAACATGCCGAGACTGGCTCCAGCATAGGAGCGGGAGCGCAGTCACGTGGCTCGGAGTCATGGCTTTGGTTGCGTGCGCTGTGGTGCCATCCCAGAGGAGGTATGCTGAACCAAAACTACACGCAGCAAGCGATCCACAAACATTATTCGCCTGAGACTAATACTTTAGATTTCGAATACCAAACATTCGGATCAAATAAATTATGAAATGCTTTACTATTCGGCTGAATATTCTAACTTATAAAAAATTCGCGCACGCCTAATTCTGACCAAATGATTACCCAGGTATGCAGTCATTTTTGTTAACGTTTCTGAGTATTGGTTGTTTGGCATTTTATGAGTGAGTGCCAAGCACCCAACTTGCACTGGGCTGCATGCCGGCGGATATGATAAACACCTACCTGTAGCAGCACCACAGGCAAGTGGGCAGGCAGTAGTTAGCAGATGCTTTGTTACCTCATGTTGTGCTGTCCAAGTTCTGCATTATGTAAAGAGTGTCATGGCAGGAGGTCAGGAGTAGGATTTATGACTCAGGTCGTCAGCATCTGTCAGTTCAAGTGTGCACAATAGAGGCGTGCACAATAGAGGTGTGCATGTCCGGTGGTTTTGTGTCATCAAGCAAGAACGACGAGCAGCCGCAGTTACGTACTGTTAGTGCCCAGGCTGCCGGGACCAGCAATATGACAGGTGTTCATTAGGAATGTGTGAATATTCTAAATTTGGAATACGAATTGAATATGTTTGTTATTCGGTTCATATTCGAAATCGACATTTTGGAATATTCTAATACTTCCGAATATTCTGCAGTGATCGAATACCGCTCCAATTTTCATAAACCAGACAGTGTCAGAACCACATTATATGGGCGAATTATGTGCAGATCGAATTTAAAGTCTCGGAAAATACTGCAGAGGCATCCCCTTCACTTTCTTCATTTTTCCTGTTGACTAGTCACATTTGGATGCTGCTAGGCATGAACCTCGCACAAAATTCCGCAAGTGGGCTTTCCCACATATCACATGTGATGAGAGTAAGATGGCTGACTATCCGCTTCAAACAATCAACAGTGTGACAGTGACGAGTCGGTCTAGTTTTGTTTATTTTTGTGCAAACAAAATAGTACATTATTTTGCAAAAAATAAGCATCTTTTTTTGCAGTTTTTATTTTTTTACTGCGCCGATATTTGATATTATGGCTCATTCACGCTTGGTCATTTGGCAGCAAGAACAAGTGAAATATGCCGCCACCAAAATGCTCTTTCATTCACACTTCCCGGCCCCCATGTTGGCGCTTCGACCGTGAGCTCTCACGTTAAGCATGTTACTGCTAGTAAATGGTTCAGGCTAGTAAAAATGAAGTCGATAGCATGAATCATATTGTGCTCATGGAAATTCATCACTACACATGTAGCGTTGAACCACTACTTCCACAGCGGTCAGTTCAGCTAAGACAGTGTCATGACAAAGACACTGTCTTTGAAAAAAAAACACACAAAAGTAAAATGACCTAATTTTGATTTTATGACTAGCTGTAATTTGCAGTGGAATTGACACCACTGTCTCATGGCCAGTTTCAATGGCCATCAAGTCGAGAGCCTTTGAGATTCTCAATCACTACCAAACTCGAAGGAGTTGTGTTGCTGCTACATGGCAAATCTCAATGGCCGTTGAAATTGTTCTCATGTTTTACGCCGAGCTTCAGTGCTGCCAACCTCCAGAGCCGCTTCTCCCCCAAGTTGCAACCAAAAATTCCCTAGATTTCTCTATATACGAAAAATAGTGTTCAGTTTTTGTATATTGTAAAATTGTATATTTATGCGTAGTTCAATAGCAAGTTTTATCATGCAGCTACCCTATTACCAGACGTTGGTAAGCAAATTAGCAGTAAATTTGAAATTAAGGATGTAAAATGAAGAACTAAATGAAGCTACAAGGTAAACCGTAGTGCTCTTTGGAAATTACAAATTAAAGGCTTTATATCGTATATGTCTTTTTTTTTTCACTGTACGCAAGATATTAGTAAACATGCATTGGCATGTGGAATTAATTTTTTTCCCTCATGTTGTGTCGGTTTAAACTTCAGCCGAAGGATACCATGTACAAAATGCCTGGAGGTCGCTTGAGGAGTTACGGAAACTACGATATGAAAGCTGCTTGTTCATTTGCTGCGATTGCTTTAGAGGGTGGCTGACGTAACAGTTTGAGTTAATTAAAACAATGAAGCAGTGATTGGCTTTTGTATATGCCTCTTGTGACCTCAACTCACTTTGTTCGTTGTGGTGGAACTTGAAATTATGGTTTATGATTTTGGAGGGTCCAATGTCCCAAAGTGACCCAGGCTATGAGGGATGAAATAGTGAAGAGCTCCGGAAATTTCGACCACCTGAGGTTATTTAACCTGCACTCACATTGCTCAATACACAGGCTTCTAGAATTTCGCCTCTATCGAAATTCGACCGCCGAGCCAGGATCGAAGCCTCGTCTTTCGGGTCAGCAGCCGAGTGCCATAGCCACTGAGCCACCGTGGTGGGTGAACTGGGAATTGTTCCCTTAGTTAGACTAGCTCAGATTTCCAACACGGCGCTCCTTTATAAAAAAACTGGCGCCCTTGTTCTTTCCTAGTTATCAAAACAAACGTGCAGATATGCTTACTAAATAGGAATTTCACGTCGTGCAGCGAGCTCCAAATACAGCGTGAGGAAGGGGCGCACGTTGAGGGAAGACGGGGGCACGCCAGATCTCATCAGCGGGTGCCACTGGCCACGTCAGGGACCATACACGTCCGACTAAGTCCGTGTAAAGGCTGGTTCACGTGCATGCAAGCGACTGAAAATTGAGCAGCGCAACGCTGCGAAAAGTTTGTAACTTGTTGGATCATCGCCGCTTTGACTGCTGGAGCCGCCGCGATGGCTCTAAACAGCTAAACAATGAAAAGCTTGTACTGTCTTCACAATTTGAGGGAGAAAAAAATTAATTCTCCAAGCAAATGAAATTTCCCTTGA
This sequence comes from Amblyomma mixtum, assembly GCF_055824585.1. Lineage (NCBI taxonomy): Eukaryota > Metazoa > Arthropoda > Arachnida > Ixodida > Ixodidae > Amblyomma > Amblyomma mixtum. Next base: position 95,340,317 of record NC_143014.1, on the reverse strand, counting down.
TTATACAAAAAATCCCTTTTCTCCTAAACGACATCCAAATTCCCTGGATGTAGGGAAAAATCCCTAGGGTTGGCAGCACTGCCGAGCTTGTATGGTGCCACAGTCATTGCTTTCGATTTTGTGCAAATAAAAATAAATATTTTTATGAACCTAAACAAAATGTTGAAATACACTTTTTTGGAATCGCGGGAGGTTTTTAGTTATTATTGAAGGCCAGTTGCATAATCTTGAAAGACATTGCCTTTTGTACGATTTGGTGTTGCAGTTTTGTAGTGCTCTGACAACACTGATACCGCTGGCTCTTCCATCTTCTGCGGTGGAGAGTATAAAATTAATGCGTATTGAACCAGACTGGTATTTTAAATTATTGTACAGACTAATATTTTACTGCTTGCATTAAAGTTTAGGAGAATAATGTTTGCTCATGATTGTGTACCATGAATGTATCATGCACGAAAGTGCACGGCGCTGCTCGAAGTAATGCTAGCAGCCTTGGGCAGCGCTCAAAGCCCCTCGAAACCTCGATAGAGTTCCGCGTTGTTCCGTTCACTGAATAGACTTTTCACTTGATGGCCGTCGGAACCGGCCGTGTAGCAGCACTTAATCGCCTTTTAATAGACTGTAGGTTCGAGAGCCACGTGATGGGTATGAATGACCTTTAGTCACTTGCTTTAGGCTTAGCCTGAGCAATCCAGTGGGCGAGCACATTTGTTGACGGGTTGTTGACACATTTGTTGACACATTTGTTGACAAGCCCATTATCTCAAGATAATGGGCTTGTTGCTCTCTAAGCTCTCTACTGGTACAGTTTTCTTGCTAAAGCAGGCCATGCTAATTTCACTTACTGTGAACCCGCTTCAGTGACTTGATGGCTATGGTGTTTGGCCACTGAGTCCATTATAGCGGTATCGAATACTGGTCACGGTGGCTTCAATTTGATGGCTGCAGATTGTAAATCGCCATTGTGTTGTGACGTCAATGCAGATGAAAGAACCGCAGTGGTTGAAATTAATCCAGAGCCCTCCACTGGGGTGCCTTTCATAGCCCATTTGTTAAAACCCACATAACATACCAACCTCAGGATATCAAGAATGGGTGTCTTAAGACATTTACTGAGTATTTTTTTTTTTGTATACACACATTAAGCACAACATTCGGATTAAGTGGAACATTCGTTTTCTTCACAGTAATGTGTTCTTGCACGGTAGTGTTTGGCATTACTAATGCCAGCAGATAGTTTTTATGGTGTAGTCTAGATATTTTAATGCAAATTGGTGTGGAGATAACACAAATCATTGAAAACTAGGCTGAAGGCTCTATATTTTCAAAGGACAAAGTTAACAAACCATGGGCATTCTTGTGAGCCTTGTAGTTATTACCATTTACAAAATATTTTATAGGAGGACAGTCTTTTTCGTGGTTCCTTACAATTTTCAAGGCATTTCATGTGTGCGGTTATTTAGTGCAGTGTTTCTGTTCATTGACTGTTCTAACCATTTTTGCGCAGCCTCTAATGCTCATACTGGCATCCACTTGGAAAGGAGCCTGTCGCATCTATGAGCAAATCAACTGGCTGACCAGAGACATTGCTGGCCCCAGGTGTACAGTGCTTTATGCTGGTGGAACAGAAAAAGGAAGCGAGGTGATAACCCAATTAATCATTTTGCTGAGTGCACTATCCCCCGAGATATGAACAGCATGTGGTCAGATGCTGCATGACATTGCATTTTTCTTTTTTTTAGATTCATATTGTCAATGGCTGCGACATTATGGTGGCAACTCCTAACGCTTTCCTGCGGTGCCTGGAAAACTACAAGCGACTAATTGTGAACCTGTACCGATGCTGCCATTTGGTATTGGATGATGGCGAACGGCTCCTGGACAAGTATGCTCCAGAGGTATAGGCCACTTTTGATAACATTAAAAGAAACCATGTCATCCAGAGTAGACCAGTTATCATGAGCGTAAAAGTAATTCTGTAGGAAACACTACTTGACGGTATGCATAATGTTAACCATGTATTCTTAGTGCTGATGGGAAATTGTTAAAAATGTTAGTAGTTCGACAAATACTTTGAAAAGTAAAAGTGCAGTCCAAAATTATCTTATTACAAGCATTTAGCGAATTGTTCAAAACTTTTAGCATTCCAAAGCTTCCAAGGATGATTTCAGAAGTTTGCTATTCATCTGAAAGTACAGGGAAACAGGAAGTGTTCAGAATGACATTCACCAGCTCAGATTTGCGTGATCTTGCACTGTGATAGAGCAGTGTGTACCATATGTTTGCAACGGTTCACCTAATCGGCTAATTGCACCCACCAGAGCAAATGTAGTTTATAGTGGTCTCGAACGCTACTGATGAGCATGGCAGCTCTACGTTAAAAGGTAGCCCGTTAATTTGAACGTGAATGGGTTGTGTGATCGATAACTGAAACTATACACTGTAGTGCCTGGGTGGCCTAGGTGTGCAGCAGACCAAGCAATGCTCCCACGATGCTGCATCGCCTCTTAGGAGGAAATGTGGAGATGGTAAAATTCACGTGCGAGGTGGGAGGCCAGATGAAAGGGGTTGGGGGCTCTCTCTCTGTGTTAGCGGTGGCATGGTGACGATAGCTATGCATGACAGATTTGTACCTGGCTTGCTTGCTTGTACCTGGCTGACTGGCCTTGCTTGTAAATGCCGATCTCGAAGGCTTCAGTAGCTTGCTGTTTTAGCTTTTTAATGAGCAGTGGACGCTGCAACCAGCGGTGAGATACAGGAAATCAGGCGCGTCGCAGCATCTCCAGCCCTCCAATCCAAAACCACGCGGTCGTGCATTAAACTGCGACAGTCGTGAAATGAACAAATTGGAGCTTTCGGTGATGTTTGTTGCGCACCTATTTTTCCCAGTGCCCATGATGTCACGTTTTGTGCAATTGGTTGCAGCCTATGGTTACAGGCATACCGTCAACCTACGTCGGGTTCCACGACATTGCGGTGTAGAAGTGTTGTCTGTTTGCAGTAATTATTACGCCAAAATGCTTGAAAGGAAGGCTGAAACCATGTGTGAAGTCGACGCCAGTGCGTTATCGAAACAGAATGTCACCGAAAAGCACACTCATTGATTCGGCAGTTCACAATTCTGTGTTTGAAGGCTGGAAAATTGGGTAACGTAAGTGCAGCTGTCCCAGTGACTTTCGCTTTTCAACCAAAATGGTTGCACATCGTCCGCGCCTCATAAGTGTGAATTTGTGAGTCAGAGAGGTTCACGTGAAGGTTGCGTGTTCCTCGATTTTTCAGCATTGTAACCGTGCTCACCACCTGTCGCACGCCCTTCGCGCCTCCTGTGCAGCCCTCCACTGCTGAAGTTTGGCTGTGCTAATGCTGCCGACCTCTTCTTCAGTTTTGAAGGCGAAGTGGAGGCCTTCTGTTAAGTTTGGGCTTTAGAACAGTAGGTGTTGTGTATGTCTTCTGGGAAAAAGAGCAAAAGTCGATGACTGAATATTTTAGAACAATAAAATAGGGTGCCCTGCTCCCGTTTAAAAAATAAGAGAGAGAGAGAAAAAGTCCCCTGGTCTGGCCATCTGCCGTAGGCTGTGGAAACTGACTCTTCACCTCAGGTTGTCTATGCTCTCCGCTGTCCCCGCTAATGCCGCACGTCAGATGTCGGTGCACGAATTGCGCAAGCAACGGAGATGGGTGCATGCGGCCTATCCCGTGTGTTCTTTTCAGCATTCTGTCATTTTGTGCGGCTTTTGGACATGAGCTGTTGTAGTGCCACTTGGTGTGAGGTTGCAGAAGAAAAAGCTGTGGAGACTGCTGGATTTGGCACGGAGAGGCGCCGATCGGGCTGGTGCACAGCGCGTCATGTTAACTGCGATCACTCTTTGCAATCGGTAGCATTCCATTTATGGCAGTTCATGTTTTATTGGGGAATTAATGTGATTCGACCATATTTCAAGTTATGCAGCACTAGTTAATAGAGAGTCGGCGTGGCAAGTTTATTATATTGTCACGTTGTAGTGACGGCAGTCCAGCGGTCAGGAATACAGCAACAAGGCTTGCAAACGAAGCTCTTTATTTGGGCTGACTTGCGCCCTGCAAAAGAACTGAATCACTTGGCAGCGGCGTAAGCAACAAACGTGCTCGTCAGTCGTCGAACTACGAATGCCCACCGCTTGCGGCATCGCTCAATTTAAAGCCAGCAAGGAAACTTCGAGATAACTGGTCAAGATCATCTACAGTAATCTAGAAAAACGTAGATGCAGCTCTTCACGGCTGTGATCAATCCAGATTAGTCCAGTCGCTTCTCGCGTCACAAACAAAAATGATAACACCCCTTTCCTGCTGCCTTGAGCGCGAACGAACGGACACTACAATTATACGTGGCAATATCTAGGTTGACCGCTGCAACACCTTCTGTACATGGAGCTGAGTGGTTACGGCGCTCGGCTGCTGGCCCGAAAGACGCGGGTTCGATCCTGGCCGCGGCGGCTGAATTTCTTTGGAGGAGAAATTTAGAGGCCTGTGTACTGTGCGGTGTCAGTGCACGTTAAAGATCCCCAGGTGGTCGAAATTTCTGGAGCCCTCCACTACGGCGTCTCTCATAGCCTTGGTTGCTTTGGGACGTTAAACACCATAAACCAACCAACCAACCAGATACACGCGTGTCGGGGTTGGTGGCATGGGAAATAGAGAAACTTTGTAATGTCGAGGAATATGCTACATGTAAATTCGTTACGTCCAGGTTTGACTGTACTTTTTTGTGTAATTTTCTATTCTTTTTTCAAGTGCGATTCTTTATGCGTCAATAAGTTTGAAGTACAAATATGTACCAGATTAAAGGCCTTCTTTCAAAGCAATTGGTCCAGATGTACAGTTTCTTCGTACAAAACCAGTGGTTGAAATGTCTTGAAAGTGATGTCATTTAATTTCTAGACTCATTTTGAGTGCAGTTTTGCCATTTGTATGCATGTGAGACATGCATATAGTTTGCGCCTTGTATTGGGTTAAAGTTTCCTGTGGTCTCCTTCAAGTTCGAATTATTGAGAATTGATTGTAAAAGGTCACCCGACAAAACTGATTTGATGCTTTTAGGAGTATACTGTACGGTTAGATATTATGACTGCATTGTTTTGTTTGGTAACAGCACTGAATGTGCGGTTATGGCATCCAGACAGTCATAGCTGATGATGGTGTAGTTTAGCGAATTTCTAACATGGGAGCTAAATTCTAATGTGCCATGTGTAGTTTAGCGAATTTCTAACATGGGAGCTAAATTCTAATGTGCCATATCGGATACCCAGATGCCAAATGAAAGCCAATCAGTAGCTGCAGCAGAAGCTTACGAGTGCTGCCCTGTTCCTCGCTGTGTCCATCTTGCATTACTTCAGAAGTGCTGTATACCTGGCGTCCGCACTTCTTTGAATTGAAAAATATTTGGCGTTAGTTATCCTATACAGTCACAGAGGGTAAAGAGCAACGTTGTTGCAACATTTCCACTTGTCTTTCTATAGGTTGCAAAAGTGGTGATTGAATTCTGGAAGTCTCAGGCTTGTCGTTGCGTGAGCATCCGCATTGAGCAAATTATAGTTTGCTCAACTATGTGGACCAGAGGCCTGGATTTGTTTCTGCGCAAGTTACTCGTGGACAGAAGCCCCTTGGTCTTCTTCTCATCTTTTTTTGAGGCTGCCATATATGCACAGGTGAAGACAGTCACATGCTATGCTAAGCCTGACATGCACCACGCTACCTTGCTTGGTGAGTGCTGTCTTCTGAATTAGGTAGTGGCTCTTTTGAAAGCGTGTGGTGTTTAGATCATGAGATCAACCTTTCTTTTGCATTTGGAACAGGTGTTTTACAAGATAAACAGCACCAAAAGGTGGTTGTATGCACCTCTAACAGAGAAACTGCCATTGCTGTGAATCGCTCACTCTTAATGGCAGGTGTATACTCCCGGTTGCTTCATGATAAGCTTCCCATGGCAAAAATTTCAGGTAAGTCATAAGGCCCTTCTCTTGACAAGCTTTATGTGGCTTTTGAATTTCGAATTCAAGAAACTAAAACAATAACATGCGCTGGACAATGCATATTGCTTTATCAGATTTTTCTGCATGCACACTTGGTTTATTTCCTGCAAGTTTTGGATAAGGATAATTTTCATTTTGAAGTGCATTTGATGTCAATACTTTGGGCATTCATCCAGTACAAATATATAGTACAGTGGATCCGGAATATTGAATTATTGTTCACATCGAATAATCAAAGCACCTCCTTGAAAATCGCATGTAAAAGTATAGTACAGTCTAGCCCGGTTACAGCGAAGTCGGCGAGAATCTCAAGTTGCTGTGCTATATCGACTATTTCGTTATATATGGACTAGGAAAGAAAAAATACAAATATTGGCTGGTCTAGCATTTCCTGAACACGTTTCGCGAGTGCAGACTTAAGGATTGCGGCCTCTATGCCATCAAACTGCGAACCGAAGTTCTGGTCGAACTGCGAACTCCCGAGGAACATGCGCAGAATGGCAACTGCTGTGATGGCCGCTGCAGAGGTCACTGGCTTAGGGGCAGAACCAGCGTCATCGCAATCGCTTTCAGAGGCGCTGTCCATTGTGGTCCCGTCCATGACGCTCCTGGCAACTTCGGCAGTCGTGAAGTCCTTGGTAGCAAGAAGGTCGGCGGCGGCGAAAATGAAGTCCTTGTGGCTCAGACCCGAAGACACAAAGTCCAACCCGCTAGCGGACTCCCAGAGCTGCTCCGAGGAGGCGGCGCCATCAGCTGTTGCAGCTTCTGCCCCGGCAGGCACTGCACCAGCGCTGCTACTTTTCTCGACGCAGTGGCCAATGGTCATGTGCTTCACGTCCCCCCAAGGCTCCGCTTGCAAACAAAATCGCCTTCAGCAATGGGACCTTCATGTTGGCCACGTTGTCGGCAGTGCGAGCAGCAATGAGGAGGTGCTCGATAACTCGGCACCGCTAGTGGACCTTGAACCTGGTAATAATCCCCTGATCCATGGCGGTAATATTTGGGGGAAGGAACAAAACCTGGATAGCGCTCAAGTGTGTGTTGGCGTGATGCGCCTTACAGTTGTCAGGAAACATCAGCACCTTGCCGGACCATCTCGTTGTCGAAGTCAACGAGCCACTTGCCAAGAATGTCTCGCGTCATCCACGTCTTCTTATTGCTTACATTTGTCACTGGCATAGACAGCATCTTGGCGAAGCCGGGTGGTTTCATGGATTTGCCAACTACCAACAAGTCTCTTGTCCGAACCATCCATGTTTGCGCAGATCAGCACAGTGATTTGGTTTTTGCTGTCCTTTCCGCCCACACATTGGTTTGTCTTTGCCGCGAGTCTTCATCGCAGCAGTTGGAAAAACAGACCGGTTTCATCTGTTTTATAGATATCCTTGTCGGAAAACTAAAAGAATCCAATCGCGGTGCTTGGCCATCCACTGGTGGAGCGAACCCTCATCAACGGACGCAGCCTCCCCAACAATGTTTTTACACGTGATGCCGTGCCTCTCCTTGAACCGCTGGAGCCACCTATTTCCTGGCTGGAAGCCTTCGTTACCGAGAGCGAATCCGAAGTCCTTGGCCTTTGCAGCATGATCGGTCCACTGAAGGGAATGTTCTTCGATCGTATATCCAAGAACCACTTGTAAAGCGCAGCTCCTACATCGCCGTACGTGGCGCACCGGATCCTCTTTTGGTCCCCGCTGCCAAAGTTATCGATCTTGCTACTTTTCTTGATTGTGTTTGAAAGTGTGGACTGCGCAGTTTCATACTTCCGTGTGATATCGTTCTTCTTCACTTTTAGCGCGCTTTCTCTTCAAAGACAATACCTTTCTTGCCTTCCTCTTCTCCTTCGCGGTGCTGGGGTTCGCGAGACTCGACGCAACGAGGGAAATCGTGCCGGCCCTGGCAAAGGTGACAACTCAGTAGGCTCGTTGCCTTAACCAGAGAAGTCAGCGGGCACGGAATAGGGAAGAAGTGCAACAAGGCAGTAAGACGAGTAACTCGGAGTGCATACAAAGACCACGAAAGCAGCGCAAAGGAGTGCTTCCAACACACACAGCTCTCCGATCTCTGCTTCAAGCGCCGAAAACCCACTGGAGAGAAATTCAGGAACCGTGATTGGCCCAGTTGGTCGCTCTCCTTGATGTCACCAACGACCCGCTTCTTTTGTTTTTGTTCTTTGTTTTTTACTTTTTTTCTTCCACGCAGGATGGAGCGCCGCTAGGGCGTCATGCCGTAGCCTCCTGTATTTTTTTGTGCCTGCTCGAAGGCTGCTGAAGTGCTGTCTGACTCACCCGTGTTTCTCCGCGGGGCTGCGCTGCCAACAGTGGGTGGACGGGTGTGCACGGGTGTGTTGAAGTAGTTGCGGCCGGCTGCAGGTGTTTCGGCAGCCGCGGAATAAATGTGTGCCTTGCCTGTTGCTTAAAGGACCAACTCGTCCTAAGCCATTACCAATTCTTTGCAAACAACAAAGAGTAACGCTCTCTTCTATCATACCTCTTAGACTGTAAAATAAATCTGAGTTAATTTTGAGTCGACAGTGCTGAGCACTGCGACACCAAATTTTTGCTGGTGTGTTTTCTTCTTTCAAATTTTCACAACGGTTCTCTCGAAGTCAATCTTGAGCTCGCATACCTCGCAGTGTTCTGCACTGTTCATTAGCAGGGAACTGAGCGCAGTGGCAGAACAACACTAGCTGATTAACTTTGAGGGGACATGCAATGTGCTCACCGTTGAGAAATCAACGCATAACATTCAACGCCACCACAAAAATCGGCACTCTGCCTTATGTCTGAAGTGCCAGCGAAACCATCACCCGAATCCTGAGAAAAGGGGGTCTCCAGGTAGCGCACAAGCCTACAAACACGGCTGCGCGTTTGCCTACCTGTTCCCAAAATCGGCCACGGAGAGAAAGAGCCCAAGGCATTATCTACAAAAATTCCTTGCGCTGACTGCGCTGCAAGCTACATCGGCGAAACCAAAAATGTAAAGTAAAGGATTTGGTAACAAAAAAACGACGTCCGCAACTACACAAGAAAGCTCAATGCTCTAGCCGAACATTCCGAAAACTCACACACTCGGGGACCAGAATAAATTACCAAAAAAACTCTTACTCGAATCTCGAAAAGCATCAGCAACGACCTCGAACAACATCTACAGCACAAAGGGAAACCTCCCCACTGTGTACGAACAGGGACTTTGCTCTGCATGCATCTGCTCAAACAAGAAAAGTGGCCATTGACCGTCACCGCACAGTCCGACAACATGACTCACCGCCTTAACCTTAACCAAGAAATGTTTCAAGCACTTATGATGACAACGAAATCAAACATGGAATGCGTCATACATCGTGAGGGGTTAAAGTTTGTATGGACAAGAAAATTTTATTCAGACCCCCATAGAGTCATTTTTTGGGTGGTTAAGGCGGTCTGCTGGAAGCAAAGATCAGGTAGATGCTAGAGCGGTACTTGCTGGTGCGGAGAAGACCTTGAAAACTGACTTAGTGTCTGCTTCCCAAGACAGCATGCATAGAAATGGAAAGCCAAGCATACTTGGAGCCCTGAGCAGTATACGTAAACCTGCAGTCACCCAGCGAACTGCTTTCCACCGGAGGCAAGAAGGCTCCACGAAGACCTTCTCAGGACGAAGAAAACGTTGCTGCCAGCGCCAGACTCTGCAGCACTTGCGATGGTAGGAGGATACTTGACTCGCATTGTTCAAGAAAAAATGGACTGCAGCAGCTGCACTGCTCTTCTTAACGCGGCCAGCCTCATCTGCGCCCAGTAACAGTTTGATCCGCATTAGGACTGAGGAGGCCCCCTTTATCCTTCAATACAGTTTGTGTATGTTCTGTACGCCCTGAAGTACTACGTCGAGGTGTGGCTGAACAAGAGGAGATTTTTAGCAAAACCCCTACTAGCTGCAGTCAAAAATGCAGTTGATGTCTTGCATAAAATGGAACATGGAATGCGAGCCTGCTTGCAATGATCACCACGGCCAACTTCTGAAACTCGTGTGCACCAAGTTTTTCTGGCCTGTTTTTGCCAACTATTCATTATCAGTGACTAACAAAAACGGCGTAGTGAATCCGTTCACATCAAAGTCTCTCTCTAGAACGCTGTTAGAGTTGTAAAAACTTTTTTGTGCATGTGTGTTTTATTCTAATTGTGACAGTAAAATTTTTTCCATTCACTCATCGCTCAGAAAAATGCTTGCTTAATGTTTCTGCATATATTTGGTTCAGATAAGAGTTCTGGTGAGAATGAGTGTTTTCTACAAATCGGTACAGCAACAACATTATATGTGTATGCTCGGTAGCTGGTTTCAGAATTTGCTTGTTGACGAGCTTTTATTAAGGTACTTCTGCTTATGCATTAACTTAGCAGGTTATCGCGATCATGTCCATATATCATGCATGCTTTACTAAAAGAGGAGGAGTGGAGTATACACAGTAGCAGAACTGTGCGCCGCGTTTTATGCCACGTGCAGCTGCTCCTGCCGCTTCGTCTGCTCCACCCAGGGATGCGCGCGCCACAAATACTAGCGCGAATTGTGCCTAACAGCGGTTCGTTATATTCGGGTTTGACTGTAAGCTGACACTAGTTCCAAAGCACCGTCAGCTCCGGCTTCTATGCAGAACGAGCTAGGCCCAGCGACACCTAGGTGAGGTGACGCGCTGCCAGTTTGGTGATGCTGCTAGCATCAGTACACTGTGTTTGTCCTATGTTATAGTCAAGCTTATGCATTTGCATGTATTGTATTTCAGATTATTGAAACATTGAACTATTTTGCCATCCTCTTCGAGTTTGTTGTATCCAGTATAAACTGCAGTTGTTACCAAATCTGGCTGCTGAACAGCCCAGTCAGCCAAGTGAACTGATGGGCCATCAGGTGAAAGACTAAATATAACCCTGCCAGTGCTCTTTATGGCAATTACTCTGTATTTTGGCAGGTGGTGAGAGCAGTTGAGCGGGCTGGTTGAGCTTCTTTGTGATATCTGCTGCTCATGGTGTGGTGCGCACTGGTTATCGTTGGTCCAACACAGGTTTTCTATCTTAATGGTAAAGGGTCATGAGCACACCAGAAACGTGCCGAGCACAGCAAAGATCGTGCCGACACTGCGGTGATCTCAGCCTCATGAATCGCTATAGCGTTGTATACAGAATAATTGCAGTTGCTAGCCGATTTTTCTAACTTCATGCGATCTGAAAAAAATGGACTGAATAATCGAACAGTCTGAAAAATCTGAACTTCAAAAAAAAAAAAAAAAACACTTTGCTGCAAAAGACTGGCTTCAAAAATTGGGAACTTCACAATTTTCCCCATTTCATCTGCTAGCGGTAGTATTAGATTGTATGTGAGCCAAGTCATGCTTTTGTCATGTCTGCACTGTCTCGCGTCACCAATACCAGACTGTGCGATGTGGTCACGGGTGATGCCGCGAACACGCTGCAGTGCATACCCCACGTTGCTGTACGTACAAAGCAAGAACAGAGTGTATCTTGGGGAAACAATGGTCAGGAGGTCTGAGAGGGAACCCACGGAAACAAGCTGGCGGAAACTACAGGTTTTCCCACTGAATTTAATCCTAGTGCCAGTGGAAATAATCTGAGCGCCGACAGATATAATCAGCATGCCATGTAATTTAATCTTAGAGCCGTGCACCTAATCTAAGCGCCAACTCGAACAATGCCAGCGCCAACCAATTTAATCCCAGCGCCAACGCAAATAATACAAGCGCTGGCTGTTTAAATCCAGGTGCCAACCAATTTAATCCGCATGCAGAAAGCGAATGGGGTCGAAGATTCCAGAGCACAGAGCACAAATGCGAAAAATAAAGCGAAGTTAAGATAATTTCTGAGACCATGCGACGCCTGTGAGTCACATTCTTATGCACTATTTCGTTTTCTTCACATACCTTGCAACATCAGAGAGCCACTAGCAGCTGTTAAACCTCAGTATTTGATGCAACTCTTGCGGCTTGTGACTGTCGCGTATTAATTATTTGGGTAAGCACTGCTGATTATGGGTTGTCTTATGCGCTGAATATTCATGTTAGTTGCAATTACGGCCTTCATACTGTTGTCATACTGCCGGCGGTTATCATGCAACTGGTGCAAAATGTTTTCGGGAGGCTCTGATAAAGATTCAACACCACTAGCAGAAACAAAAAGGAAGTAGTGTAATACAGAGTTCTTCCAGGTGGGACGAGTCATAGAACCGGAGTAACGGTTCTTCACCTTACGGTTTGTTTAGTTTTAAAAGGGAAAGTGAGCGAAGCTACACCGGAGCTTACAGCCTAGGTCAAGAATAGCTACTGGCAGCTCCTTATAGCGGTGTTAACAATCTAGGTTTATACAAGCACAGAAGGAGCCGTCTTTGAAATGCAGTTTTATTTTCTGGAGGACATTAGGTGGCTCAAAGTGTGACCTCACACTTTTTACATGTCATCTTCACGCAAAGCTGCTGGTATAAAAGAAAAGTTGTGGCGGTCGAAAGCAGCGCACTCTACTCGCTGTATTTGCTGCATACAGTGTCGAGCAGTGTCGAGCAACAAACTGCGCCGATGCTCCCTTTTAGTCAGTGCGGGCGGAGTGGTGAGCACCAAGTCTCTCCGCTAGCTGAGGAAAGCTTTGACTTCAGACTTGAACTTCGAAAACAATTCTTCTATAGGGTTGAAAAACGGGCTCTAAGGAGGCAGCCTCTTGATTGAGTGCAGCTGACTGGCCAGGCTTGCCTGTTCCGCATGGCTGTGAGCGGGAACATTGTCAAAAATAAAAACGGCTTCTGAACCAGGCTCTTCACTTTCGACACGGGCTGATATATCGCTCAAAAATTCGTTAGACACGACCAAGTGAACCTTGTCGACAGACGTCCAATGTATGACACCATTTGCTGACATACAGGTGATAATGTTAAGGTTTGCGCCTCTGGTGCCAGTCGTCGTCTGCAACGCCGGTTGCCCCTTAACCGCATGGCCGAAGCTCCTTGAACACCATATGTTATAGTTAGCCTCATTAACGTAAAACCTACACAAGCGGGGAACTTCAAACTGCAGCCACTGTGCATATACTTTGCGGGTGCGTTTCACGTCATCTCTGTTGCGGTCTATCGGCCTCTGAGTCACCAACTTCATAGAGTAGCCATACGCATCCAGTAGGCGATCAATGCTGCTTGTGCTGATGGCAATTCCGAGCAATTCTTCTTCCACCGCCTGCTTTATTTGCTTTAGCTTGAAAGCAGGGTTGTTGTCCACAATATTTTTGAGAGCCGCTACAACCTCATTTCCGAATTTCTTCGACGTTCCGCCTTTCTTCAGCGCCTCTCTATAGGTAGCTGCAATGGATCTTGCTGTCTTTAAATTGATGCCCAGCATGTCTGCCATTTTTTTCACATCTCCTCCATGCCTTGACACATCGAGAATTCTGGCCCTGTCATGTTCAGAGACTTTGCTGTTCTTTCTTCTTGGTGCATCTGGGTGCTTGAATGGCGGTCCTCATTTTCGGTGTCCAATTAGGACGTAAGAGCACGGCTCATCGGCTTCCATGGTAGAAAATACTGCGCTTTAATGTCCATGCGAGATGAATGAAAAGTCGTACACTATCACCTGCTTATAGTATACGAGTACGTACCACCACTGTCCAGCTGTACTCCATTGTGCAAATGCAGCCACAATGCGGCACGCACAAAGCCGTCTGCTTTGAAACTTTCTTGTCTTCTGTGTTTTTAACAATGCTTTTTTACGTGCCTGAGAAATAAATCCTATTTCTTGCAAAAGAAAGTTCACTGATTTCTAATAATGAGTGCACATATCTGTGTCTTCCTCTGTTGTCCTAGCATATTTTGCAAAAGCAGATGACAATCCGGCAGCAAGGAAATGGAGGCGCATAACTTGCCTTCTGATTTGGAACTTTCCGTCATTGGCTGTGTACCTTTTTTTCACACGAAACTACGTAGGGCTAATCTAAGGTACGGTTTATTAACACTTTCTTTGACTGTCTGACAAAATAATCACATTTTTATTGAAGACAGTGAATTCAATGTTCCATTATAAACAGTGCGTGCATTTGTGCCTCCTCCGTTCTATGGTCATAATAAAGAGCTAGTAAGCCATAGCACTGAGCCCCTGTGCAGCTTTTTAATGCTGATATTATGCGCTTTAAACGGTGCTTTAAAACACTTCTATCAAAGCAGTGTTGGTTATAATATTGATGAAAGCTATGCAATATGTGGACACTTCGCTTAGGCATCGCATGGTTTGAAAAATTATCTCATCTTTATTCCTGGTATTCGTGTTCTATGCTTTGGAGTCTTCTACAGCATTCGTTTTTCGAGTGTGGATTAAATTGGTTGGCACCTGGATTAAAACAGCTGGCAGTCGTATTATTTGCATTAGCACTGGGATTAAATTGGTTGGCGCTTGGATTAAATACGCTGGTGCGTGGATTAAATGTTTTGCACTCGGATTAAATTACATGGCATGCAGATTATATCTGTCAGCGCATAGATTATTTCCACTGGCACTAGGATCAAAATCAGTGGGAAAACCTGTAGTGCCTCTGACTGCACCCCCGTTAAACCTGCCCCACACAACGGGCAGTGACGCCTCAGTTGTGGCGGATTTTCAGCTTGCTCTTCTTTGTAGACATTTTGCAGGGCACCTCGATGGCAACGAAGAGTGTGTCATTAACTCAAATGACAACAGTGATGAACAAGAAGCCAAGTCAGTCCATCTTATTGGCTCCGTTCATATCCACTATGGCGCCTTTCACGGTACTGAAGGGCCGGTTGGTTGTGACACTGATGCCCACTTGTGTCATGTTGGGTCAAGGAAGTTTTGTTCAAAAAAACTATCTCCATGGTATTGCTGGGATCTGTTTTAGTTTAAAAAAAAAAAATAACTTTTTGGCTCCACATAATATGAAATATTGGTCGTAAATATGTACACGCTCCCGTGCGGCATATGGCGATTCCTCAAAGTATGTAACTTTGTGCAAGTCCAAATCATTGGATTTGCAAAATATCTGTCAGCTTCTGTATTTAGCAATGATGCACGGTGGTGAAAAACATAGAGCATCTTGGGGGAGTTGCAGTGCTAGGCAATCTCCTCTTTTGGAACAGACTCGTGCTCTAGTATCTGGCATTACACTCAAAACGTACAGAATAACCATGGTTGCTTTTAATGCAAAGTTATCCATTCTTCTTGCTGAAGTGTGCTTGTATGTGTGCAAACTTTCTACAAAATGCCTTTGAAGAAACTGTAAAGTCATTTGGACTGCTGTAACACAGGACAGTGGCACAACAGTCACTTTATCACCGGCTTTTTTGTGCAGAGGTTTAACTGTGACAGCTTTTTTTGCATGGTGTTCTTGACAACAGTGGGGCATTTGAAGATGGGTCTGGAAATCTTGCTAGATTTGTGAAGTAAAGTAGAGTAACACAGGATGTAAAAATCTGTGCATTGTGGCTCATTGAACAGTCAGTAATGCACATTCATATGTCTCTGATCTGTACCACATTGTAATCAATACGCAGTGCATTATTGCTTGCTTTGAAACATTGCACTGGCACCCGTCCTTGAGCAACGGAAAGAACCTAAGTATTATTATGAATGAACTTGATATTGTGTTGCATTGTTAATATTTCATTGCATGTTTCATAGCAGAAAAAAATGTAGGGTAGAATCATTGATCTGATCACTTATAACAGTGTGGAAAGCAGTGTGGGTGAATGCTTTGTGAGACAAAATTTCATATTTAAATTTCTCCTTGGAGAGGATCATGAGGTTGTTTGACACCAGCAAGTAACAAATGGTCATCTTCAATCCGCAGAAGTGACGAGGGAGTGGATGGGTGAACACACCAGAACCCAGGCACCGGTCCTCGTGGTCCAAGACAATGTGCTGTGTTTTGCCAAAATCCGTGATGCTACTGTTCTTGTTCATTATGACATACCGACGGTATCCAAGTCAAGCTTTGGGTTTCGTTACTCTTGCTTGGCTAACAATATGAAGTCATTCAGAACCAAGGTAAGTTTTTCAAACTCTTCCTTTAATACTTTTAGCAGATCCTTGTTTTTATGTAGGTATGGCAGGTGAAAATTAATACAGGCTATACCTGTTTTGAGATATCCTTGTCCTATACCGTAAAAGCTCGATAATTTAACTCAATTAATTCAAACAGACGCCGGTGTCCTGCTGTAGCCCTGTCCATTTCATTGTGGGCGAATTCCTGATATTTTCAATATGTCAGTATCCACAATGGTTAATTCGAACTAGGACCCCCTGGCTAACACCATTCCTCGCAGATACAAGTCTGCCCATAGTGAGTACCAACACACTGCAAATTTACGAGAGACGCAAAAGAATGAAAAGAGAAAAACAAGCCACTCGCATAAGGCGAGGTGCACACTTGTCTGGCAGAGTCAGTGGAGCCAGCGCTGTGGTGCATGCCATAGGCAGTGTTTGCTGCTGGAGCACTGTATAGGTCAGTGCTGCCCATGCTCCGGTGCAAATTATTTTTTTTTCGAAATTGTTTGGGCGATTAAATTTCATATCACAACATCGATAAAAAATGCAATCGCAGCCTTACCTCTATAGAAAAACCACGGATGCGATGTGAATAAGAAAATTTATTTCACACACTGCTTGGCTCGGTCTCTCGCATTATCACTCGGCCTCGCTCTCCGAGTCGAGGCTTTCGCTCACGTCGCTCGCAACTTCTACGTCGTCGTCGTCTTCTGTGCCGTTCAAGCAGTATGAGATTCCAGTTTTCTTGAAGCTGCGGACGATCACCTCGGGGGTAGTTAAATTCCACGCTTCCAAAATCCATCGGCAAAGCATGTCGAAGGTTGGCCTTCGTATCTTGCCAGTCGGTGTCAGGTCGTGGTTGCCCGCTGCCATCCACTCAGCGTACAGCCGCCGCACGTTGTCCTTAAATGGTTTGTTGACAGAGATGTCAAGTGGCTGCAGCACTGAGGTTAGGCCACCCGGAATTACGGCGATGTCTGTTCGCAGCTCGCTCAGCTCTAGCAATATGGCGAGTGGCGACATCTTTACTTCGTTTTACTGCCGCTGCGCACAAACGGCGCTATGAGCAAGGTTTTGTTTTGCGTCTGACAGATGGCACTAAGCAACCAGATCCTTTAAGGTCATCATCATCCTCGGCAAAAGCGCGCGGTCGCCAAGTTTCGTTTCTGCATCACCTGCGCTCGTGTCTCTGGCATTTCTCTCGCATTAGACAATAATGATCATGCGGTTATGGGAAAGGGAAGATGCAGCAATTGCCACTCTCACTAAGAGGTCACCCGAGCTGCGCTGTGAGCGAAGGGTAGAAGAGCCGTAGTTAAGGGGTCCAGAATACTGAGCTACCCCGCCGGCGTATCTCGCATTAAAAGAAGCTGGCTGCATCACGTCGCATTCTGTTGACTTTGTTATCGTCAGCAGTGCCAGCCAATCGTGCTGAGATAACGCGAGCATGCTTTAATATGGCCCTGAAGATTGGCACGCAGCTTTTACGCGAGAAAAAAAGAAAAATCTCATTTTTCGAGGCGAAAAGTAGGGGGGGGGGGGGGGGGGGGATTCATTATGCGAGTGGGTTCATTACGCGGGTATATACGGTACCTCTTGCCACATTTTCATCCTCCAACTCAAGAGACTTTGGCGATCTGATACACGGGTGGTAGGGTGAATCGCCCTTACTATATCCACGCCTAAAATGTAGTTCACATTCAGTGAAAATTATAGCCACAGGGTCCGAGTACTGAGCGTCTCACAGCTTGGACCATAATTTTATGCCACTCTTTGTATTCATCCAAACACTCACCAGAGTTTCAAGAAGGATGGATGACACATGATAGAGTAATATGGTTTCTCAGGCTCACTACTTCCGCAGCCTCCTCAGCGTTGCCTGTTATGTATGAAACGGAGTATAGTGAGCTGTGGCCACACGGCCAATAAATAAATATCTCAGCCATAAACAGATCTCGCGAACTTGTGGGATTCGTATCAGTGGTTCTACTGTAGCGAAAGTTGTCAGTTGGGACTTCTTGTATATACTCATGCAAGAGCTGGTCACCTAAGTTGGCAGCCAGTAGTTTAAAAAAAAAAAGAAAGAAAGTCTGCCAAAAGAATTGCTTCATGTGTATAATGTTGCCCACGTGGTGTGTTACGCTGGGAGCTGATAGACGATAACTGCCTGCAACACACGGTAAAACTACGCACGTGTCATTCTATGTCTCCACCTAGAACTGTGAACATTTGGCAACACGCCTCCCGTCAGGCCCAGGCAATCAGCACCGTAGTAACGCGCCGGTTGCCTAGCATGCTAGCTCATTGACTTGCAACTCTTCTTTTCCACTGCTTCTAGTTTTGTGAAAATGATCAAATCTTAATAGACCTCTGCCGCCGCGATGGCTCAGTGGCTATGGTGCTCGGCTGCTGGCCCGAAAGACGCGGGTTCGATCCCGGCCACGGCGGTTGAATTTCTTTGGAGGAGAAATTCGAGGCCCGTGTACCGTGCGATGTCAGTGCACGTTAAAGAACCCCAGGTGGTCGAAATTTCCGGAGCCCTCCACTACGGCGTCTCTCATAGCCTCAGTCGCTTTGGGACTGAGGCTATGAGAGACGAAACCTAACGAAACCAACCAACCTAGCATGCTTTGCATCGAAGCCACAGCAAATATGTTTTGAATCTAGTCATGGTTTAGTATAAAAGGTCTAAGCTTGTTGCCTGTTTACCATCGCACATAACTTCATTAAACTGAACAAATAATTGATTTCCGCATTCCTTCGACAGTGCATGCTGGGACCGCGTGCGCATCCGCGTGGGTGCTTATATTGCACCAGATTATTCTTCAATGTCGTTCGCGACAGGTGGTTTTAAACCTTATGAAGAAAAAAAAATTTTTTTGGTGGGGGTGGCTCCAGGGAGAGCATGGGGGAGCCTTATTTTCAGCTCTTTCCTGTTCTACGAGCACAGTCCACTGTCGAACATGCCGGCACCCTTCGACCTGTTTATGAAAAGCTCCTGGCCCCCCTTCCGCCCACCACCCTCAGTTTTCTGTTCTCTTCTAGTCACATTTTTGGCTGTGGTGTCCGTCGAACATTTTTTTCTTTGCTGCCTTCTCGGTATTGGCAGTTTGAACAGCAGCGCTCACTTGCACGATAATTTTAGGCGAAACGAAAACTGTCGCCCGAGCTTGATTCTTATTAGCTTTCATTCGCTTGTACTGCTTTTCTTTTCTTTTGTAGTTTTTTTCTCGAGTGAAACGGTGACAGTACTCAGAGACATTATATTTTATATCCCTTTCCCGAGTACATGAAAATTAAGTTCAAATTGTACGTCCAACCAATGAAAAAAGGTGCTGCCAATTAGGTTGCCACCTCATATCCACTGCCGAAAATCGCCGCAACGTTTCATAACAATTGAGCTTCCCTCTCAGTATTGAAGAGGGAAATTCCGTTGTTGATTATTGAAGAATGCTTGACATCTTGCAGATTCGATATTGCTTAATCACGTTTATTTACATTTGACTGACTCGTAGTTTTACGTGACGAAACTAGCCCTCAGTCCCGCCGAAAGAGCTGGTTTTCAACCTTATTTCCCTGCCCTCGTTGGGGACAGTAACCAATCAGGTAACACCACAAACATCCACCCAATAAATCATTGAGGAAAGGAAAACATCACCATTCAACAATCGGGAAAGGGCAACATAGCCAATCAGTGATTTTGGAAAGAAGATAACACATCTCGGCAAACAGTGTACAAATATGTACACTTTCCACCATCAAGATTTCGGAGGATTCGCCCTTCCTCCTGCGAGCTCCGCGAACATTCTCGCTTTCCCACGGTGCAGGTTGTTTCAACCTTTGGTAAGTCCAGGTTCGAGGAAAGTCATCTCAAGGCCTATCTGTTCAGTACCGCCACTTACAAACTGTCTTCATGCCTGCAGCTAGCGTGGCAGTGTCCGGTTGACCACGCCTCAAGCTGTCAACACGCGCCGCCATAGACATGGGACAAAAGCCATTCGATGCGACGCGGATCCGCCTTGCCGCAACAACGTGCACAGTGGGATGCGACTGGAGGGGGTTTGACCTTTCCCGTAGTCTCGGAATCTTCCGCTGTCCAGCTCCCCTTATCCAGCTGGGTAGTGAGTGCGACTCACCCCCTTCTCTGCAGTTGTGTGGAGAGCAGAAAAAAAAGACTCAGTGGATATTCCTTTATTGCGAACTCGGACGCGGCAAACAGTGCACAGCACCGTGAACCTCACTATCACCATCGGCATGAAACAATAATTTCTGGCGTAAATTAAAACAAAATATTACCATTTTGGATATCTCTTTTTGAGCTTCAGTAGAAAATCCCATCATCCAGTCTTGTCTTGTGTTGTTCTTTTTTATACTCAGCGAATTTCTACTTCAGCTCAAGGAATGAAATACCAACTAGCCCCAGTTGTCGCATTGTTAGCTTGGATATCTCCTTGGGCGTCATAGGCATCACCATGTCTGATGCAGTGCATACAAAAAATAAAAACCACATGCTTGATTTGTGACGCTGGGCTCCTTCAAGTACATGATAGAAACGAGAATCCTCTGGCATTACTGAAAAGCGCATTTGTTTTTCGCGTTTTTTCTGGGCTTGAGTTGGGCTTGTGCAGCTCAAGAGCTGGGCCAAGTAGGTCAGGTTTTCACGTGGGTTCGACCTAATCACCAAATTACTGCCAGAGCAGAGCTCTGCAATGTGCACACCTGGGCACAGAAAAAACCTAAGAGTCCACTGCAGCACTCGAGATCCCATTTTACGGTAGTTATTGCCGAGAAGCGGACAGTCGTTTCAGCAGTAAGCATTGTAACTCTTGTGTATATGAGATCAAGCCTGGCGGGGAGCGTGGCAAGAGACATCTATCTATATTTTCAGGACTGGCATAGCGAAATGCGATAAAGGATCTCGCAAAACTCGTAGCAGCTCCTTGCATCCGTGAAGGGCCTGCACCCGTGCCAATGGTGAACTACAAAAGTAATGAAAGATTGCCTTCCCATGCCAGCGGATTCCTCTGCTTCAGTTGTCCAAAGAGACCGGCGTGATGCCTTATGACGCCTAGAACGTGAATATTTGCTTCCTACAGCTGTCAACAAGATGAAAACAGCTAAGCGGGTATCGTTGTCACAAAACATACGTGACCGACTTCGCTGTCACGTCCACCCAGCACTCACATCCACTCATTGCCACTCACGTCCACTCAACCACTCATTGCCGCTCATGTCCACTCACATCCACTCATCAATCATGTCCATTCACCACTCCTATTCACACTCACAACCATTCACTCGCACTCACAACCACTCACTCACACTCATGACTACCCACACTCACATCCACTCATTCGCACTCAGACGTCAGTGTCGGTGGCTCAGCGGTTATGGTGCTCGGCTGCTGACCCAAAAGACGCGGGTTCGATCCCGGCCGCGGCGGCTAGAATTTCTTTGGAGGAGAAATTCTCGAGGCCCGTGTACTGTGCGATGTCAGTGCACGTTAAAGAACCCCAGGTGGTCGAAATTTACGGAGCCCTCCACTACGGCGTCTCTCATAGCCTTAGTCGCTTTGGGACGTTAAACCCCATAAACTAACTAAACTAACTAACTCATAGACGTCAGTGTGAGTGAGGCGATATGAGTGCAGTCATGAGTGAGTGTGCTGACCTATGGTTTCACCAAACCTTTTCTCACCTGCGAAGCATGTCCGGCACTGGCACTGATATGCATCTCCATGTGTTGTCTTGCTTGCTCCAGACGCCCAAATTTGCCCTCTGGCAGCACTGGGAAAGTGCTGCTTAGTTGTTAGTCCTTTAGGCGGAACTGCGCTTTGAATTAATGAGCTTTAAAATGCATTGACATTGTATCAGGCCAACCAATATTTTGAACTTTGTTTCAGATAACAAAAGTTTGAATTATTGAGTGTACTGTATTTTATTGTCATATTAAGCATTTGGAAGGATTTGTCTTGCTTTTACAGGTTGCTGTTGCTTTTTGGCTTGCTATATTGCAGCATTAAAGGGTCATATCATTTTTGAGATTCGATCTGTTTATTGCATGTTGCTCACCATACATCTCAGAACAATTTGAGGGTGACATATGAGCTCATTTTGTTGCAGCAAGTAATTTAATTTAGTTTTAAAAATTTCTCCTGAACCATGTGGTAGTCGGGCGACACTGGTGCACTCACAATCCATGGCGACGTAAGCCGACAGTCACGTGTTTGCACGGGACTGAACGGCATAGTGAGCGTAGGGGAGTGGGTTGTTCATTGTTTGGACTACCAGTGTGGAGGGGTGAAGGGGGTAGTTGGAGAGATGATGCGAGGTTGCTATAGTGCTGAGGAGCCCAATCTTTACTACAGGGGTACAAAGAAAACAAAGCCTTGGGTCCTTCTATCTAGCTTCTGCCTGATCTCAGTGGCTTCACCATGACATGCCACAGCCGGACTCGAGTAGGTGCACGCTGTGATCTGCA
Organism: Amblyomma mixtum; assembly: GCF_055824585.1. NCBI lineage: Eukaryota > Metazoa > Arthropoda > Arachnida > Ixodida > Ixodidae > Amblyomma > Amblyomma mixtum. The sequence goes on along the minus strand of NC_143014.1, from coordinate 95,317,808 downwards.
CCAACCGTGCACACAACAGTTTTGTAGCAGACAACGGTGCTGTCGAGTTGTGACATCACTCAAGCTGCTTCATAATGGCTGGTGCTGCCAACGGTAGGGGCTTAGAGTTGATAACTTCAAATTGCAATTTCTAGTTCAAGTGTGCATATAGTCAAAGTTCCTTTTCAGGTACGCATAATTATGTCGTGGCTAGTAGCTGCATTGTAAAACCATGATTTGTTGGTAGCCATGTCATGGCCCCTTTAAGTTATACGCGAAATTGATTTCTTGTTTTTCTTGTTCCCTAGGATAACATTTCCCTGCCACCAGAAGGACCAGTTGCCTATATGATACTTTCAAGCAACAACAGAAAGCCTTCTGTGCAGCTTGTGGAGTTCCTCACAAAGTGTGGCAGCAGTGTTCCTGGTGAACTGATGGAGCTAGCTGCCCAAGAACAGGCAGTGAGTTGAATATGTGACATTGCTCGCATTGGAAAGGGTGAAGCTTTTTCGCGCTCTCATATTTTTTATGTACTTCGTTCACTCGTTTGGATGAAAAGGCACTTTTTCTTTCTTTGTAGTTTCCATACGCCTCTGTCATGTTAGCCACATTGCAGTTATTCGAAGTCTGTTCGACTGCTATTTTTAATAGCCGGCCTGAAGTTTTGATACAATAGCAAACATAGACGTGACTGTGAAATCCTTGGGGGTTGCAAACTTGTGACATGGAAAATCTAAGAAATAAGTCAAATTGATAAATAATTTATTCTGTAATGATGAAGTGTGTTACTTCTTTAAAGCAATGTAGAGGAGGGATGTAAGAAAAGGACAGCATTCATCGGTATATACGTAATCTCCCCTTTGTGCTTCCCACTTCAGGACTAGTTTTCTGAACATAACGTTAACGTTTTTTTTTTAAAAGTCTGGGTACTTGAACTATGCCGGATAAGCCCTGACAACCAGAAAGTGTATCTTTGTGGTCAATCTGGCCTTAAATGGCTGAAAATGATGTCACGTTGTAGTGACGGCAGTCCAGCGGTCAGGAAGACACCAACCAGTCTTGGAAATGAAGCTCTTTATTTGGGCTGACTTGCGCCCGCAAAAGAACTGAATCACTCGGCGGCGGCGTAAGCAACAAATGTGCTCGTCGGTCGTCGAACTACAAATGTCCGCTCAATTTAAAGCCGGCAAGGAAACTTGCAGATAGCAGGACAAGATCATCTACAGTAATCTGGAAAAACTTAGATGCTGCTTTTCATGGCTGCGATCAATCGAGATTAGACTGGTCACTTCTTGCGTCACGAACAAAAATGATAACAGCGCTTTCCTGCAGCCTTGAGCGTGAACGAACAAACACTACAATGATACGTGGCATTATGGCCTATTGGTTATTGGTTAAGTATGCTGGTAACACAAAAAAGGAACACAAGCAAAACAAAAATAAACCTCTGCACTGAGCCAGGAGTTGAGTATGAAAGAAATTGAAACTTGCAAAACGTTGCACTTACTCTCAGCTTCCATTCTTGTGATTTTCAGCTGCTTGCATAATACACTGCACTTTCATGGAAGCATGGAAGCACAGTAAACACGGAAACTGAAGGAATACCGTATAAATGCGTGTAAGGGCCGCACCCGTGTATGGGCCGCACCTCGTTTTCCCGAAGGAAATGTTTAAAAAAAAATAAATCCGTGTAAGGGCCGCACCCTAACTTTCCATGACCCAGGCGGGAATAGCCTTCTAAATGCACGCGCCGTGGCCTCCGCGATCGGCTCCGGCTGTGAACAACGGTGCGCTCGATCGCGGAGCGCTTGATCGCGAAGGCCAAGCACGCGCACAAGAGCTTCCAAAAACAGTCCATGGATGGCGCCCGAGGCCGCAGCCATCATCATCATCGTTAATTTTTTTCTCCCCCGCGACTTCCCGTTATCTACATCGGCATCAGTATTGCCAGCTCCAGCCTTTTATGGCATGTTAGCGCGTTCACCGTACTTGTGGCTTTCGCGTGCTGCCGCCGGGTAATGCAGTTTTAGCACGATGGGCAAGCACCTTATCAGCTACACGGCTGGGAGTTAGCTCTCGAATGCGGCAAGTGTGCGGCGGACAGGGAATTCGACGTGGTCGAAAAGTGCGTCCGATGATCGTGCAATCAAAAGGGTGCATTGAGAAAAACAAGCTGCAAAAAGCGCGCTTTCCGAGGCCAGCCGTGAGAGTTTCCTGAACTGGAAGAAGAGCTGCTCTGCTATGTGATGGAAATGCGGAACAACGGCTACGCGTTGACAGCGGACATGCTGCGCGGCTTCTTTGGGATGAGCGTGCACCAGAGCACAGCACCAGCTCAGAGTCGAAATACCCCGTGAGTGACGACTGAACGTAGAATAAATGCCGCTCATTCCCTGATTTGTGTGTTTTTGCTTTAAAAAAATAATTTTTTTTCGTACGTCGCGTGTATGGGCCGCACCCCGAAAATTGGCCCCCGAATCTGGAAAAAAAAGTGCGGCCCTTACACGCGTTTATACGGTATGACTGCTGTGCCACTAAAGAAAGCAGTTGCGTGAAGATATGGGACGGAGGTAGATATGGGATGTGCTGCACATTACATTTGTTCCGAATTCTATTCTTCTTTATTTTTTTATATATATATATAGCAGAGCTTGCAGTTCCTCCTTTACTCCATTCCCCCCCCCTCAATAGGTAAGCGAATAGGTTCTATGGGTGAAAAGGGGGTGTGGCCTTTCTTGACATCATCATAATCAAAAACTGGCTGGTGCATTTGGTAAAATATCTTGGCAGTATTTTGCTTAGGCTCTTACAGTTAAAACTCAATCTAACGAAACCCGATTTTACGAAGTTCCCGATCTAACAAATAAATTTTGATTCCCCAGCAAGAATTCATAGAGGTTGAAGTCATGATACCGAAATAACAAAACAAAACGACCACTAAATCCGATTTAAGGAAATTTTTCTGGAAGAAATGAGGTAAAAAAGAGGTTATTTCACTGATAGTTTGCCCGCGATGTCTCACAGCTTGTTGGCAGCATGCCAGCAGTAATATCAGGCAGGTTTTGTTTTGGTTGGGCAGCAAGCTGCGCCGCTGCTCGGAACGGCGGACTTGGCGGTCTGTGGCACCTCCCACCTTGGCTTCGAATCTGTTTTTTGAAATGGCACTTTCACGCACAAATGGTTCGGGTCGCCTTCATGAACTTTTCTTATCTGCAGGCATGGGTTATCGGCAAATGCCATGCCACAGCAGGTTTTGGGTGCCGCTATGTTACAAATTTTAGATTTTGAAGGGCGGAAAAACACTTTCCTTGATTTTACAAATTTCTCGATTTAATGCAATAATTCTTGGCTGCTGTTCACTTCGTTAAATCGACTTTTAACTGTAAAACCACTCTTATCATTTGAAAATCGAGCACACTACATAAAATACAACGTAAACAGTAAAATGAAGGACATGTGAGCACGCTTTGTTGTCCCTGGCCTCTGAGACGGTCTCGCAACCTGAACTGAAATCCGTCCTTTCCACATAGTTGTCTAATTCACCACTGCTGCTCTAAGAAAAAAAAAAAAAGACAGCATAAGAACCAACAAAAGTACTCGGTGTAGCCTTTCGGCTTGGAGGAGCACATGTTAAAACAGACAACATGATCGGCAGCATCCGGTCAAGGTTTCATATTTCACGTCGCCTCCTCGCTTTAGAAAATGAAAAAAAAAAAAACTGAAATCAAAGAAATGGTGTTATACAATCAAACTAGATGGCACAGCTTATCCAGGAGTTCCGTCTTGAATTTTTGGTAGGCATGTCCAAAATATGGGTCATATATGACTCATTGCCTGAGGCGCAGAAGCGAAAGAGGTAAAATTTTTGCATACTATTAAAAAAATTAACTGTCATTGAAATCACTTTCCTCTGTAGCACAGTGCTGCCGGAGTGAGTCTTCATGGGGCGAAGCGCATTCACTGGAAGTGATACTAAATTTCATTGTGCGAGAGGCGTATATGATTCATATTGCAAGAATGTTCTAAGAGCAATCAGTACTTCCACTTGGTGACTTGTCAAAACCAAAAGTATGTTTGACAGCAATACTTAATGGGCAGCATTTAAACAGCAGCATCTAAAGTATATATTTGTAGGCATTGTCAGTCTAGTGCTGAACTTACTCATTACCGCCAAATTAGTGGTTATACATGAAAAACAGCACAATGTTGAACTATGCAGATGCCAACTTATCTTTTTTTTCCTTATCTAGGCTCTGGTAGTGATGGTGCTGCATGTATGAGTAAACTGGGGCTAGTTGGTGTTTCAGCTTAAAACTGAAATAGCAATTTTGTCCTGTGGTGGTTGTGTTTATTTCCTCTGCCCCTAGTTCTTTGTGCAATATAACACTGTTTTGATTTTGAGATGTCTAAGTAGCCCTGCAGCTTTTAATTTTGTTACAATACAGTTGGAAAACCTAGAGAAGCATCATTAATACTACGTCTGATGCTGAATTCAGATGCATGTGCAGTATACAGGGTGTTTCACCTAAGACTTTCTGCAATTTTTAAAAATAAGCTATTTGAATTAGATGTGCGCTTTTTCTGGCATAGCATTGTCAGTGGTGTAGTACATCATAATTCAGCTAAGACGTGCTAACTAGCAGGCTTGTTAACCAATATTTAATAGTTAACTTTTAAACTATTACCGTTGGGCTCCTTAATTATTGAGAGGCATGCAGCCCACCGTAAGTAATGTCCATATACGTTTTTAGAATTTCGAGAACGCGATTATCCTCGGCGCTGTGGCCCAACAAATTTCGCCTACATCGCGCCAAAATACATGTGGTTTGAGAAGCTTGCAGGCAAAGCAATCTCTCCAGTGAACCTAACTCGTCGAAATAGCCAAAATTTGTCGGGCCACAGCGCCGAGGATAATCGCGTTCTCGAAATTCTAAAAACGGATATGGACATTACTTACGGTGGGCTATGTGCCTCTCAATAATTAAGGAGCCCAACGGTAATAGTTTAAAAGCTAACTATTAAATATTGGTTAACAAGCCTTCTTAATTAGCACATCTTAGCTGCATTATGATGCACTACACCACTGACAATGCTATGCCAGAAAAAGCGCGCATCTAATTCAAATAGCTTATTTTTAAAAATTGCAGAAAGTCTTAGGTGAAACACCCTGTATACTGTATATTGCTGCGTTTAAGTCGACCTTCTTTTAGTGGGATAGCACTATTTCGATGGGCAAACCCCAAGCAAGATCTTGCGATGTTTGCATGCTTGCAATGTTTGTGCGTTTGTGCCATATGAAATGAATAAATAAGAATAAATCAAATATCCGCAACTAGGATTCAAACCCAGAGTGGTGCGAACAGATCATCTTCGCTGGCCGTTGCACGAGAGCACTAGGCTATCGCCAGAGCCGAACATGCCTCATGTTAGACTGTAACACACTCTCGCACTGTGCATTGCACATTGTCTTCTTCATCTACTAATACTATAATCAAACTAATACTCGCACTTTGAGCTATGTGGCAGTAATGACAGAGCGAGATGTGTGCTGCATGCGTTGGCATTGACAACATTGCTGCAGAACGGCGGCACTGGAGCATAGGCCGCTGGCATACATTGGGTAAATTGGCATTGACGATGAAAATGTTGAAGATACTGATGAAGTAGTGTGATGATTAGGCAACATTTATTACATTTGGCATGTATGTACTTTACGATTTCCTGATTTTGTTGTCGTGATGTACTTTGCAAGCTAGTTGTGATGCCTGGGGTGTGGAAATTCGAAACATGTAGCAATTTATGGTTCTGTTGCTAACCTTTTGCTGTGGATCCTGGCATTTGCATAAAATTGTGTAAGTTGTACAAAAATCAATAACCAAGAGGAAGGAAGGTTAAAAAGAAAGCCTGCCGTTAAGGATATTGTTTGTCTTGTGATATTTCATTTGTGTTTGAAAAGAAATCACAAGTAGTAAATATCTGGAATGTAGACTGTAATATAAGCTCTAAAATATAAATACAACAGTTGTTACATGTTTTATTATGTTTGCTGTTTTGGAACTAAGGGGATATAGTGAATAATTAGGTTTTCTACGGCTTTTTAAGCCCACTGACTTGACCACGTTATGAATGCAGGAAAGGTCAACCAATGCTGAGGTAGCATTGTGTCCAAATCTCAAGGCCTTTGGTCACTGCGAACGGCCAGCATGGGAAAAAAGCTGCATTTACCGGCATCGGATACTGCCTCCAGTAGATCATTCGCCAGTCTGGTCCTACTTGCCATCTGAAGGCAACGTTCGCATAGTAGTTATCAAAGTGATAAGTGCTTCACACTTCTATGCCTGGATACTGCAGCAGTGGGACACGCCTTCTGAATCAACTACTGGTGAGAAAAGCCTGTGTTTTTTATACTGATTTCAACTCTAAATTACCTTTTTCATAAATTAGATAGTTCCTAAGTAATTAATTTTAATTACTCATTCATTATTTTCTCTGTACAAAAAAAATGCTCAATAAAAAGTAATTTTTAATCCATGGCTACATAGTATGGTGAGCAAAGAGTGCAATAATCAAAGCTTTTTTTCATATTACCCTCTTCAGTAATTTTTACAGCACCTGGAATATCAAGATTCAAGGTATGAATATACCGTATTTACTCGCATAATTTGCGCACTTTTTTTCCAAAAATTAAGGCTTCAAAAAGGGGGTGCGCAAATTACGCGAAAATTTCGCAAACATGCCTTAAAAACTCACCCGCAAAAAGGACATAACACGCAATATAATCTAAAAAAGTGAGGCATCATATACAAGCAAAACACTTTCCTTTATTCACATACTTTGTCTAGTCGGAGTCGTTGCTAGATAAATTGGATTCCGAGCCACAGCTGACATCGTCGCGGCCGTCGTCACCATCGTCGCTGGCGTCCCAAATCGCGTCGTCCTCTGTTCCGTCAAGCGCATTCGACAGGCCAGTTTTTTTGAAGCTGTGCTCCACAATGTTGAGAGAGACCCTGTCCCACGCTGCCAGAATCCATTCGCAGACCGTCTCCAAAGGAGGCCTCTTCATTCTCCCAGTCGGAGTGAGACCGTGTTCTCCGCTGGCCATCCACTCGACGTAGAACTTCCGCACGTTGTCTTTGAACGGCTTATTGATAGAAACATCCAACGGCTGCAGGACTGATGTTAGGCCGCCTGGGATGACAGCCAGGTTGGTCTTCATCTCCTTTAACTTTTCTTTCACACTGTCGACTAGATGGCCCTTGAAGCTATCAAGGACCAACATCGATGGCAGCCGCAAAAGAGCGCCTGGTCGCTTCCCCCACACAGTGTCCAGCCAGTCGAGCATTAATGCCTCATTCATCCACCCTTTTTCGTGGACACGAACATGGATGCGTCCTTTCACTTTCAATTTTGGCATCGTCTTTCGCTTGAATATCACGAAGGGTGGTAGTTTGCGACCGTCAGCAGTCACCGCCAGCATTACGGTGCACCGTTGCTTTTCGCTGCCGGTTGTTTTTATGGCAACAGACGAAACTCCCTTTTCGCTCACCGTGATGTTGGGTGGCATGTCGAATGTCAGCGGCGTCTCGTCAGCGTTCCCGATCTGGGACATTATGAAACATTCCGTCCTGCGAAGCGCTATCACGAAACGGTGAAATGCCACCACTTTTTCTTCGTAGTCAGCGGGCAAACGCTGGCAGAGAGTTGTCCTCCGTCTCAGAGACAGGTGGTGGCGTCTCATAAAACGGGTCACCCACCCCCTGCTTGCTTTGAACGTCGGAGCTGGGATCCCTTCCTCACGTGCGATTTTCCTTGCCTGGAACTGCAGCATCTCGCACGACACTGCTATCCCGGAAGCCCGATGCTCGCGAACGTAACGCACGAGCTCTTCTTCAACGGTGGGGAATTTACCTTTCTTAGGTCCCCGAAATGCTCTCCTTCCCGGGCTTGCATTTACTAGCTCTGCCTTCTGTTTCCGCCAGTACCGCACGTGGCTTTCATTAAGCTTGTACTGCCTGGCAGCGGCACGATTTCCATTTTCTTCGGCAAATTCAATCACCTGGAGTTTAAATTTCGCCGGATAGTTGTGGTAGCCCATTGCAACCGAAGAACCGTACGTCGAACCACTACGCACAAAGCCGAGCCACCAACCACAAAGAGATAGACGCGCCAGACGCACAACGAGCACTACTGCGTCGCGGCTTCGCGTTGGCTGGGATTGCTTTGGCTTGGCTTGCTTTGGCTTGACCTTGGCAGTGCGCCGCATCGATGCGGTCTGCTTGTGCGTTCCCGCGTGCATGGTGGCGTTTTCGCGCAATCGCGCAAAGAAGTGCGCAAAATATGCGGTTAAAAGTTTTTTTTTATAAATCCGGGTAATAAGTTACGGGTGCGCAAATTACGCGAGGGCGCAAATTATGCGAGTAAATACGGTAATGCATCGATAAACTTTGCAAAATTATAAATTTTTGAAGCATGGTTGAACTATTATGTTTAGGTTATTGCACACGCTGTGCCTTCTGTGTTTTTTAGCAAACAATATGACACCTCTGTCTGTCCTAGATGTTGAGATATTGAGACACAAAGACTGCCGTATGTCTAAAATTTTCATGCCACTAAATTATCTGCTCCAGAAGTTCAGCCCACACGACGATCTGAGTTTAATATTATGGTCAAAATACTAATTTCCTGGAGGAAAACAATTGTAGAGTTTGAGAATAATAGCTGTCGATTCCACAAATTTCATTTTTAAAAAATTGATTTTTTGGTCATTTTTTGAGGAGAAGGGAAACATGGCCCAAGGACAGAGATGGTAAGGTGGAGAGGTGAGGTCAAGAAAAAATTGGCAGCGGCTTAGCTCAGCTATGCCAGGATATACGTAGCGAGAGGTACCTTGTTATCTCCGCTTGGCGAGACGTTCTCTTTGCTCAGGCATCTCCGCTGCTCATGCATGCACGGCGGCGGCGGGCGTGGTTGGGCCGGTACGGCTCCCCGTGTGGCGGCGGCGGCGGCGAACTCTGACGTCATGCGCAGCGCATCTCTGGTTTCACGCCTGCGCACTATCAGCCTCCCAGGCTCGGGGCGAAATGCTCGGCTGGGTAGCTTAGTGCAGCTCTCGCTACCATCTTTTTTGGTGAAGTGGTCACAACTGTACAGTGCGTAGCGATCGCATTTTGATGCAGGCGAAATATTAGAGGTACTAGAGGTCCTTGTACTGTGCAATGTCAGTGCACATTAAAGCACCCCAGGTAATCGAAATTATTCCGAGCCCTTCACAACGGCTTCGCTCATAACCTGGCTTGCTTTGGGACATTAAACCGCATGCAACCAGCCAAAGATATCGCTCTTGCATTTCATGTTTTTTTTTTTCATACACTGTTATCCTAAATAAAAATTACTGTTTCCAGCTGAATCTTTCTTTACAATTTGCTCATTTGTTTTTGTTTTTTTTTTAGGGAAGAGCATTGTAATGACAGTGTTTGGGTTTAGGTTTTTTTTTTATTATTATTATTGTGATCACAGTGAATATTTGAGCTTGCTGGCTCCAAAAGCTGAAATTTTCATATGAAACTATTGTTTTCTACTACAAAGTCTGAAATTTCTGCTTCAGGTTTCAATTTCTTCTGCTACAAAAGCTGCTACAATCAGCCTGTTAGTTGCACTACTGTATGGGGGTGTGAAAAATAATTGTACCCAGAATGAGTTTCATCGCATCCAGAAGCATGGGGAGTACATTCACACAGATCTGTTTACGGCTGACATGATTTATTTACGGCCGCTCGCCACTGCTCGCAGTGCATTCTGCATGGCTGGCAGTCGCTGCATCTGTGATTTTTAGCCATGCCATTGCTTGGTACTTGTGGGCACAGTCGTGGCTTCTGCGTTTTTATCTTCCGCAGTTGTGCGAAAGCATATTCACAAAATTTGAAACTCTGTTCATTGTGCACAGTGCAGTTTGGTCAGGGAATTTTACAAATTTGTATCTTGCTGAAATCGTCCAGATTCTACTGTGTCTGTTCATATCCTTTTCATACCGTTTAAGAGGACGGCTTAGCTAAGCCTATAAAATGTTACATAAGTGCATATGCTTATAAATTTTTCTTTTGTCAGTGACCAAGCCAGAAGTCATAGAGCATGTGGAACTTCAGGAAGCCATGCTGTCATTGAATGAATACATGTCGCAGTCAAAAAATTGTGCCCGTCTTGAAGAGAAAGCCGTGCCCACCATTGGCCAAGTGTATGGCTTGGAGGTCAGCTTTAACAACTTCCGAAGAGTCTCGGTGAGAATTTTACATTGTATTGTACATCTCTTATCAGCAGGTTTTCTCATAGTTATGTGCTCTATTCCTAGGTGATTTCACTTGTGCCAGGGAAATCGGCACCAGCTTATGTGACTGTGAGCCACATTGACTATGGGGACCAGTCAACCGTGGCTGCAACCCGCTTGATTGAGCTGCCACAAAGGTTCGCACAACTACGGCCATTTGCCGTGGAAGTCTTTTGCTGCAGAATCCAGCCCCAGGATCGTGATATCAGTTGGACTTACCAAGCAGACCTCATGATATTCAACCGTTACTCAAGGAAAGAACTTTTTGGCAAGGTATAACATGCTTTTTTGCTCATTGTATACACTTGAACCTACTTATAACGACTGCAGTTGTAATGAATCCTTGCTTATTATGAAAAAGGTGGTACTACTTTCAAATTATTTCTTGGGGCAATGGCTCTGCATTTCGCACATAACAAACAACTATGGCTGCACCACACCACTCGGTCAGAGCAAGCGAGGAGCCATCGAAAAATGAATGCCCCCACCAGCACAGAGACTTGTGAGTTCTCCCATGAGCCCCCCTCCTCGAAAGTGTGTGGCACCCCAAAAATGAGCAATAAAAAAGGCAAGATTCAAACAGGCCTTTAATCAACCTTTAATCAATACAGGCGGTTGGGCAAGTTGAAGAACGTTAATGATGAAAAGTAGTGTGGGAGGAAAAAGGATGAACAGACAGAAACACAAGGACAGGCACTAACTTGCAACAGGTGGTCAGCGTGTTTTTTTGCTTTTTTGTAAAGCTGTCCCTTTGCACTCCTTTTCATCATGACTGGAGTTGACCACCAGGGAGTTGACCGCCAGCTAAGCCCATGCGCCGAGCTACAAGGTCATTTGCTATCTTGGTGCAGGCTGCTTTGTGTGCACTTTATGTAGCCCTTGCATTTTGAATTGCTGCATTCTACTTGCAGTATGGTACTTCTGATTGGCAGTGTTAATTTTTTCCCCTCTTCAATCACTTATGTAACATTTCATTTTTTTTTTTTTTTAAACCATGGAGGTGTGCTATGTACGGATTATACTGTTATTTCTGGCAACATAAGTGTTAGGCAGTTCGTTTTGGCCCATAGTGCTGGGGTGTAGCCGGGGGGAAGGGGGGGGGGGGGGGGTTCGGTGTCAAGACCTCCTTGAAATTTTCTGAGCGCTCTGCATCCCCATAGCTGTTGACATTATGTCAACACCTATGTTGAGATTCCCAAAGTGATAGCTGCTTGTGGGCAGAATTTGCATGTTGGAATGTACCTATCTGGGTATTCCGGAGAGTGGAAGCAGGTACGGGTAGGTGTTTGTCTGTAGCCGTCGCCATGTGTTTGCTTGAGCTTTGGTCACAGACTTGTGCTTGGGTGGATAGAAGGTCCGCGGCAGTTGTTATGCTGATGTAATTTCTTGGTAAGTTTCGCTCGCTGTATGTCAATTGCCACTTCTCCTAATGAAGATCCTGTGATCACTTTTCGCACTTGGAGGGCTCCTGCTTGCAACACTCTAAAACAGCTTAACAAAGTGAACGTCGGTAGCGCTTAAGGGTAACCTTCGGTTTCTCATACTCATTTTCCACAGGATTCTGCTGTCTCGCAGCAAAGGCAGCATTCAGTGCACAGCTTGTGATGTGGTGGAGCCAACCTAACTGACCGAAGCCTTCGAGTGCATGGTCTTCCCCTGGTGTGCTTCACTGTTTTTGTAGCAGAAACCAGTTGTGCCAAAATTTCACTGAGAGGTTATTTTATGTACAGTATACTAGTAACAGAATTAGAACTCTTATGATAGGCCGTACTTTCTTTTAGAACCATCTGCTGTAGCTTCATTGTGAAGCAGGCAGGCCTAGCTACACCTAGAGGGAGGTGCGCTGCCAGTGTTCCGGCTGGCAGCACATCACTGCAAGAAGCACATCATTAGTGTGGGTGCAGTGTATTCTTGCTTCAAGGATACTATCATTTTTTTATATAGAGCTATTTGGCAACCCCTTTTGAGCTAAAAATATCAGATCAACTGCAGTAGTATATTTCAATAGAAAGCATATTCACTTGTCACTGATAAAGTGTATGTGACCTTGTGATTCAGGTCATATGCAACGTGAGAGTATAAGCTACATCTGTATTTTTAAAAGTCAAACATGACATATGTCACCTGATAGTGGTGTTTGCCTTGAAACGCATTACCTGATAACTGAAATGCATTATCTGAGATCTGACAGGCATCTGAAGAAGCAGGTGAGACGTATGATGACATGGTAACCATTTTTTTATTACTTCTTTCATTACTGTTGAAAGTGGTATTTGCTTGTAAATGCATTATCTGACATCGCAGCACATGCATGTAGATGTGACAGGCATCTTAAGAAGCAGGTGAGACTTATGATGGCGTGGTAACCATTTTTTTTTTTTTTGTGACTTCTTTCATTACTCTCGAAACTGACTTTCCATCAAGACCTCTCGAACCCATGTACACAATATTACGTGCTGCTTTTTGAAGTCATTTGTGGGCCGCAGTAGCCTGTAAAGTGTGTATTCACAAGATTTGCTTGTTTCTTTTTAGGTGGTATTGCGGCTCGGCAACACTCTGTGGCTTGATCCTCTGGTCATGCGGGAAAAACTGCCTTTTGTCAATGCAGAGATGACTTTTGGAAATGTGCGCACCACCCTTATCAAGGAGGGTTTCGCTTGCACTAATGAAAACCACATGGAGAGCCTGCGTAAGATGGCTGCTGAGGCAGGAATAACAGTACCTCCTCTTCCAACAGGTCTGTATGCATGTAGCGTATTTGCCTAAATAAGAGCATATAAGGGCATACCTAAATAAGGGCACATCCAGATCATCTAAAATTAAGTCTCATTCCCAGATTTCTCTTTTAGCATCCATGTTTTGGCCTCATCGGCAAGTACTGGTGGGATACATCAGTTAGTATATACTTTCGAGCCCACTTATAATGGACACTTGCTTAGTAAAAGCAGAGACGAAGTGACCGTCGCAATTTAAATTAGGGCTATGGCATCGCATGCCGATAGAACGGACTTCTGCGGAGATAAAATTACGTTACAGCAAACATGCAGATGCCCTGAACTCCCATGCCAGCATATGCTGCACAGTCTTCGTCTTGGTTCTCCATGAACATCGATACTGCTTTCGCTTTTCCCGCGAAGCTCAAGGAAAGGGCACGGGTTATGCAAAAATATATATAAAAAAAGAGTCTGCCGCTGTTGCACATCATCTCTTATTTCGCACACTTAACTTTGGGGCCCGCCTGCTTTGGTAAACAACCTCATGACAGAAGAGGAGTGGCATATCTGTCACTTGGATTGCCAGCAGTACCTATGGTCCTCTTCATACATGGCACCACCCAAGAATCTTTTCTTGGCAGGTCATAAAAAGAGATCTGATTTCATTCTGTGTTGTAGAGTGTTCATCAGTTGTGCCAATCACCACCTATGCATGCACTAGTCACCTATTCCTTTGAAGCCGATTAAACATTACAAACTGGAAGAGCTTGCATGCCTACTTTGCTTCACAGACATCAGCGCTGCATACAAGCTTCCCAAAAAGGTCCTTTCTTTTGCACTGCATCCATGCTAAGCTCGCCAAATGCTTCTGTGCTCTATTTGGCCCCCAGAATTGACTCTAGCAAGGCTACAACTTCAACTGTATGGAACGTTTCCTGTGCATGAAAATCAGCCGTGCCTGCTTCATTGAGATGCAGTATCAGCGGGATCTTCAGCAAAAGGCTGTCACCAGTTAGCAATCAACAAAGACAAAGCGTAAACCCCGTAGATTCAGAAATGGCATTATTTGCGGGTACAGATTTCATGTCTGGCTGATATATGCCCAATGATTAAGAGTAGGTGTGTGTGAATACCGAATAGTAACAAAGTTATTGAAAGATGCGCTGAAGTGCTCATAAACTCTCATGCAAAAAAAGCAGCTGCTGCACATGACCCGGTAACAGCTTTTCTCTTCGGGCCATGGCAATGTTCCAGCCATAGAAAAGTTTTCACTTGGTACTTGTGTTGCCGTCATAGCCAAGTATTTCATAGCCATGCTGCACAGGTCAAAAATGCTCTGCTTCTCTATTTTTCTCTAGTATGCAAACGATCATCATCCCTCCTTTAAACTGGGTTTCGAAGATACCCTTGGAATTCAGTGTTGCCTAGTTGGCGGTTGTTTCTTCCAGGTGGCATTGCAAGTTTGTCAGCATTGTCCAATATACTGGCGTTGTGCTGCTTATCTGCTGTTGATGTTGGGGGCTCAGCACAGTCACTTAGTGGTGGTGTTGACTTGTGCAGCTCAGTCCATGCAAGCCCCTGAAGCCTTGTTTCCTTCAAACAAAAGCTTCAAACGGCGCCGAGCCTGCCACGAAATACTGTCTCCAACCGAAAATTCGGACCTGGGATTTTCCGGACATGCTTGATTAATCGGACTTTTCCGTGGCACCGCAACAAGATAAAAAAAACAAAGCTCCTGAAATTTTGGACATACCGCTACTAACCTCTTGATTTTTCAGACCTTGTTAGCACTCGCCGCCAATACCTAAGCGATTGTATAATGTGCACATTGGAACCTTGTTAATTCAGATTATAAGGGAGATCGAAAACTTAATCAACCAAACGAAATTCAATTTAAAAGGGAGCCTCTTAAATGGTGGGGCTGATATTCTCCGTGAGTAGGCATATTGCGCACTCTTTGTTTCGTATTCATGCTGTTCTTGGACGTCATCCACCGCACAAAATTGGAACAGTAGTCACGGTTTGCGGGACAAATCTGTGCCAAGTCTTTCATTCCAAATACAGGAATAGGTAGCAGCGGAGTGCATAGGAGGCATACAGCTTCACGGGGGCGGCAAACGGAAGGAAATGGTAGTGCTTTCAAAAGGAGCTAGGTGAGCGTACCTGAGGCAAAACTGTCAACAGCTGGCATTTTGATGGCAAGCGCCTCTGATTATACACAAGCCTCCGCAGAGTGCATATCGCAGGTTGCAGTGCCAATTTTGGCTCTAGCCGTTATGCCTAATCACGAAGGCCAGTGCAAACAAAGCACTTGCTTTGGCTGTTTGTCGGTTCTTATCCTTTCGCCTTTTCATTCCGGGCTCTTCATACTGTGGGCACAGCGCAGTTCCCGCTACAGTGCATTCACTTTGTACCAACCCATGTATTCGTTGGCGGCATGGCGACGGCGGTACAGCCATCGCATGCCGAGCTAATGAAAACGGTCTCCACGCGTCGTCTGTGTACACGACACGCGCCGAGGTTTAGTCATGGGGAGCTTCAGAATGTGCACAAAACATGACTTCTTCCTCCTGCGTATTGGCAATAAATTAGCTATTTTTTTCACTGAACTTGCAAATTTTTCTAACGTTTTCGCAGTTTTTCATATTCGGTCACACAGAATTGAATACTACGTATTCAATTCGCAAATCAAATAATTCAAGAGCTTGCTTTTTGATTCACATTCAAATTTCAGTGCACGTTAAAGAACCCCAGGTGGTCGAAATTTCCGGAGCCCTTCACTACGGTGTCTCATAGCCTGAGTCACTTTGGGACGATAAACCCCCATAAACCAACCATCATATTCTAGTATTCACACACCCCTAATTAAGAGTCCTTTCATTGCTTGTTGCACTATGCCTAAATGCATGGTTGCCAATCGCCCCATTGATCGTGACATGCAAAAACGTTCCAACTAGCATCCAAATTTGGCCAGGGTGTTGGTGACTTGTGGATACTGCTTACGCAATACACCATTAAAGTACACCTTACTGCTGTTGTCTAGATTATGACCAATCCACTTACTGTGAACATTCGCTTTTTTCTTCAGTGTTTCTTTCAAAAAGCATCCCAGCTTATTATTACCTGGCTAATGCTTTTGAAGGCTGCAGTTTTTTTTTTTTTTTTTTTTTTGTGCAGTCATGGGATAAAACAGTTAAATTATGCACAAATAGTAAGGTTTGTTGTCTTTGTTATGCTATTCGGTGGGACAGGAAATCTTTTTCTATATTGGAGGGCTGTGATCTTGCCATTTTTAAGGATGGTTTGCACAAACTGTGGCCCACCTATGTGTGCTTCAATGAAGCTCTACTGCTGTGTAGTGGTCTTGTGCAAATATTGGGCAGTCTTTAAGGTGGGGGTCCTGAAACTGAGTTCCATGGAACCGTTGAATTCCTCAAAGAAGTGTTTTTTGGTTTCCCCTAAGCACCCAAGTCCATGAATGCTTCAACCCTTTGTGGTCCTACCTACTTTGCGGCCATTCCAGTCCGAAACTATTTCGCCAGTTTTGGGTGCGGAGAAAACTCTATGCATTGTTTATTTTTGTGCTTCTCGCTCAAGTCCTTGAAAGGTACTTGGGCAGCATGTGGTACCACTCAGAGAATCCACCTGGGTGCAGTCCTGTATTCCGACTGGCAGAAAAAAGCTGTTTCTTCCTGCCTCTTTTTGTTTTTCAATCACTGCAAGCAACTCAAACCTTGCTGCTTTGCCCGGAGGTCTATGTACGAAATGAGCCCTCCCATCCCGCTGTTCTTCTTAGTCCAAACATGCAGATGGACCCCGCGCCGCGGTGGCTCAGTGGCTATGGTACTCGGCTGCTGTCCCGAAAGACGCGGGTTCGATCCCGGCCGCGGCGGTTGAATTTCTTTGGAGGAGAAATTCGAGGCCCGTGTACTGTGCGATGTCAGTGCACGTTAAAGAACCCCAGGTGGTCGAAATTTCCGGAGCCCTCCACTACGGCGTCTCTCTTAGCCTTAGTCGCTTTGGGACGTTAAACCCCATAAACCAACCAGCAGATGGACCCCACTTCCTAGCGCGGGCCCTCACGTCGCCCACCAGCTGCTCGAAAAGGTTCCGGTGGTACTGCACCGGAGCAGCCATTACTAGAGCAGTCTTCTTCATCGCTGCGACCGCTTGGTTCAGTAGAATCGCTTTCTCCGTCATTTGGTGGCAGCACATAGTTTTCTTCCTCACTAAAGCCATCTTTGCTTTTGCTAGAAGCTTGGAAATCCTTCACATAGAAAGTACTTGATGAGAACGTACCCATGCTCTTGCTGCCAGCGGCTAGGAAACAGAGCCACAGAGCACTCGAGTGTGCCAAGATTTTAAGCTACTAAGCACTGCTCCCTAGTGTAATAAATGCAAATATCGAGAAAAAATAAAAGTTTATTCACCCTTTAAGAGATGGCACATCATGCGTAGTGAGAAAGACAGGCAATATTCCACCGCGAAAAAGTTTATCAGGCGGTGCCCAACTGCAGACTGGTCCGGCTGTGTTATATTGTCAGGAGGGGCCAGACTAGGGACCGCAAAAAGTTAACTCTCACCATTCCTTTCACCCTCTTTATTTCGGGAAAAGCCGCATTGGTGTTGCCTATGGCAGACTTTTTCTACACTGCCAGGCATTATTAACTGAAAATGGATATTTTTTGATGGGTCGTGTATATGCTTGCTTTTTTTTATGCTAGGCAGGAAGTGAAAGACATGACAGTCTGGGTTTTTTAGCACCCTTTTGAAACGATCAATGTTCCCCAAGAGGTTGAGAGTTTTTGCTTTGGGTGCTGATACAGAAGGCATGTGTTAACTCGAACTCTTATATCTCTTAATATAATCTCTTTTAAACATAGTAACCTAGTGAGGACTGTTGCTTATCTCTGCTTGTCTCAAAACGTTTTGTGATGAAATTTGGATATCTCAATCTTGCCTCTGGTTATAACGAAAGTTCGCAGTCAGTAGTTTGCATGACTCGCAAGTCACGCTGCAAACCAGCAAGTAGGTTCGTGCTAGTGTGCTGCAGCGCGTGCCGCTCTCCACTACCACTCTGTTCTTACTTTGTGGGATTATGTCGGCGACAGTTGATGTGTGCTGCTTCTTTACGTGGCATTGAAGCTTGGAGAATTTATGTCATAGACGCATCTGAAGGACAGGGTCTGTTTCTTAGGGCTATTACAGACAGGCAAATCAAATGAAGAGACATGCGGGAAGGAGTGGGCACTGCTGACCCCTTGGGTAGCAACACAGTCTGAGCCATGATGCACACAGCAATGACTGCTGCCACATTGTATTACCAATACAAGCATGTGCTCTTTGGCAGCTGTTTCTTCTAGTGTCATTCTGCTGTATGGGACTGCTATTATTATAATTGAGCCCTTGGCTTGGAAATGGAGTTTGCTCGGCAAAATACAGCTAGATATAGACCGTTTACAGCACGCAGTTCTTTTGTTTGAGACCAGATGGCGCCACAGGGTCGTAAGTCTCAACCTCGTAAGTCGCCGGCATGTACGCAGTGGCGCAGCAGCGGAAATATCTCGAGTGGCTACCGAATGTGTTCTTTCTGCGAAGATGTGGAAAGGCAGAGGAAATAGTGCACTGCACGGTCTCGGGCCAGCCCGAAAGCCCGGGCCCGGCCCGGCCCGCGGGCCGGGTCGGGCCGGGACGTGATTTATATTGCCGGGCCTGGGCCGGGCCCGGGTCTGAAGTTGCGGGCCCGGGCCGGGCTCGGGCTTAAAGCTGCGGGCCCGAGTCGGGCTTGGGTCGTACAGAAACGGCTGGTGTCCGACTTTTCATTCGCTATTGCAGAGTGAAGTGCACAACTGCGGCATTGAAGCAGCGACACGGATGAGCTATGGGTTATAGTACGCGCCGAGAAAAAAAAACTTAGCTTTATTCATTGACTTATTTATTTCCTTATTTCCACGCCGCGCTGAAGAACGAGTAAAATTCAACCGGCTTTAATTGGCCATTGATCGTTCTTCATCCCAAAACATACCTATACACTACTAGAAATGCATTCGGGAAGAACATATCAGTTTAGGACGTTTATAATCTTTAAGCACATACCGTGAAATACTCAAGCCTTTTAGCTTTTCGTTTCTGCTGAAAGGCGACCAGTTCGGCTATGAGGTCAACATATGAGATCGCGTTCACTAAAAGAAATGTCATCCCACTGCTTCCTAGGCAGCTTTAACATTTATACTTCGCGGGCGGCAGAATATAACTGATTAAAATCAGGGGGGAACGCAAAGTAGACTCCTAAGAGTGTATGCGGCCCTTTTTATTTAGCTCTCGGTACTTCTGAGTTTATCTTTGCCCACCTACACGAGATCACTGTCCAAAAGACGGGCCTGGCGAGCACTACTCTTCATCACTTCCTTCTGGGTTAAAAAGAACAAACTTTCTGAAAGCCAAACTGCGGTTTCAGAACCTTTGTCGGCCAGTTTCTTATCGGTGTAGTAGCGGTCTATTTGCTCAGAGTGAGCAGTATACCTGAAGCGTTACTGTGAAACGGGCCGAGCCGGGCCCGGGCTGGGCTTCACTCCGGGATTCACGGGCCGGGCCGGGCCGGGCCGGGCTCGCTAGAGCGATAATTTAGCGGGCCCGGGCCGGGCCCGGGCCGGGCTCGGGCCTCAGATTGAGGCCCGTGCAGTGCTCTAAGAGGAAATACGTGCTGTGTTGAGGGTTGCAAGAATTGCAACAGTGTTAGAGGTGCAGGATGAGATCGTTTGTGAGCATCACGGAACCGAACTGCACAAGGATGTACTGCCCTTGTTCGTGCCCGTTCGCCATGCACCACCCTTTCCAAACGGGCAAACGCCACAAACACGTCGCCAGCGCTAGATAGCCAGTCTAGAAAGAAAGTTTTTGATTTTATTTTTTGTGCAAGGTTTAGCACAAATAAGTTCTGTAAGTCTCAGAGATGATGTAAGCTCCCCACAGCGTCTACTTTTAGTGTGGCATGAAATTTCAAACGTACAATCGCCACCGTACGGCAGTGACCACGTGAGACATGCCAGTGCTGCCATACATGTATGGCAGTGGCCCTCAAAAGTGTGAATCTGGTGCATTTTACTTCTATATTTCTAAACGATGATTGTCTTAATGTTGAAAGCTCCTTAAATGCTGCTTTGTGCTTTGCTCTTTGCAGGAAAAAAAGAAGGAAATGATACTGACTGTGCTGATGCCACTGTTCGCCGTCTTTGTTCATCATACCTTGACTCAAGGGATTTCTGTCATGTGTATCTTTGGAAAGTTGTTTCCCCATCGCAGTTTTATGTTCAAACATTGAAATTCAACTCATGGTAGGTGGGACATAGCTTTCATAGTGTATTATTGCAGGTGATAAATGTAGTGCTTGAAAGTACAATTTAGATACTTACAATGAATGTAACCGTCATGTGACATTCATTTGTTGTATCCCAGTGAAGAAAGTTGACAAGCATTCCTTGTTGGATTTGTGTGGCACAGACTTCTGTGTTGCACTTTTTTTTGCGATGCACACAAATCGCCATCAGTCCAGTGAAGTTCTCACAATAGTTGGGGCATTTCCATATCACTGCTTCTTTTTGGCTCAGCTAGAAAACTCCACCAGACCACACTCATGGAACAAGATGGCCCATCAGTGTCATGATGCATGTGTCATGATGCATGTGTTTGAAATCTGTCATGTGAAGGTGTTTTGCCTGTGGGCTGTTTCAACCGAGCAGTTTCAAGGGATTAAAGATCACTTTTTATTCATTATGAATAAAAATCAGTACTACTGCCGAACAACTAGCCCAACTTTCCATTCTTTTTCATGACTTTTTATTATGGCAAATGACAGTTAGGCATGAAATTTTGGCGAGCAAGCATTTTTGACATTTTTACATGCACTGAAATCAGCCCAGTGATGTGCGATTTGAGAAAAGCGAAGTCATGATGTCTCTCTGTTGGCAGTTGGTGATGCAGAACTTAAGAGGCTGCTTGTTGGTGTGTGACGGAGGCGCGAGCCAACTAACTTCTGCTATCAGATATTTAAGCCCACATGATCACAGATGCTGCAGCAGGTTGAATGTAATGTTATGTAGATGCTGTTGCTGGCTGAACCAGAATAAATGGTAAACAGTGGCCTTGAATTAATTAATCATGCTACAAACTGGTTTTCTTAGTTCCTTTTCATGATTACTATGCCTGTAGGGACCTTTCAAAGCAAGAGCACTAATATGCTGAAACTTCTGAGCCTCTATCCTGTTAAGGAGTTTTATTTAAATTTGACTCATCCTTGCAGTGTGTCGTTACCTTTTTTCTAGCTTCTGGGAGGAAAGCTGTTGTATGTTTTGAGTATGCACAATATTGTACTATTAGAGCGTGGTTCTGTTAATGTGGTCTGTGAAGGGAAATAAGTTGAAAGCACAGTGCATGGCCTAACTTTAGGTTTCAAATACAGTGGAACCCTGCTGTTATGCTTTTCACAGAACTGTGGGTAAAGTACCAGCCAAGAAACAGTAGCCGAATACAGCATGTAAAAAATTTTACATCATTGTGTACTGCATTTTTTTTTTCTCTCTCTTCCAAGCGCAGCATGCTTCTCTGGAATTCGCTAGGCTTTAGGCTCTCATGATCGTTCTGCATGTGCAGAACATCCCGAGCACCTCTTGATGGCTCTCAGTCTGCCTGACCAGCTGTCAGTGGAAGGGAAGCAGCTGTGTGGAGGGAGCATGTGCACTATTGTTGCCGTGGCCGCTGTAATTTTGCACACTCTTAGTCTTCTGAAGAAATCTACATACAGTGACAGGAAAAAAAGCTAATGGCAAAAACAAAAGCCTCAGAGCCAACCTGCACACTCTCATTGTCTTAGTGCCTTCAGTCATATTCACTCACGTCACAACAGTGATGGAACTGCACCAACAACTGCAACTAAATACGCACTGGATGTACTACAGAGGGCATTATGACTACTTATATGCTTCAAAGGCAAGCACATAAATTTTTAATTGATATTTTTCCCTTCCTAAGCGGCTGCGGTGGCTCAGTGGTTATCATGATCGGCTGCTGATCCGAAAGACGTGGGTTCGATTCCAGCCGCAGCGGTCTCATTTTGATGGAGGCGAAATGCAAGAGGCCCATGTACTGTGCGATCCACATAAAGAACGCCAGGTGGTCGAACTTATCTAGAGCCCTCTACTATGGCATCCCTTATAGCCAGTGTCGCTTTGGGACGTTAAACCCCTTAAATGTTTTCCTTCCTTCTCATGACACACCTAATCAATGAGTAGCATTCAGTTTTAAGGCAATGCATACTCAAGGTCCACTTTTATTTGGCAAGAAGCATCGCAGTTCTGTGGCCTACTGGTTGTGTGCTTGCCTTGCTGTCTGAAGGTCCTTGGTTCAATTCCCCGCACCTTCGGCAGGAATTTTTCTCTTTGCTAATGACATGATTGGGTGTTTTCTGGACAACTTTTCGTGGCTGCAGACAACGACACTTGGTTTAGCAACTGCGAAAACGCAGCACCTGGGGACGTAACAGCAGGGTTCTAGTGTTCTATTAATCGCAATGATCCCAACTGTTGCACGTTGCTGTCTTGTATTTTGCTACACTTGCCATGTTTGCATGCAGTCCCTTGTGGTGTGTTTTACAGCTTGGATCAACTCGAGGACGACATTCAGAAAGCTGTGGAACGACAGCAAGTTGGGCAGCTAAGAGGTGTGCACGTTGGAGTGTGTTGCCTTGCTCGCTACAGCAATGATGGGTGAGCAGCCAAACTTTGATATCTTTTTCAGATAGGTACTTCTTCCAGTCAACATTTTTAATTTAGCGTACATAAACACTACAATTTTAAAGCTGCCGTAGCACCGTCCAGTGTTTTCAAGTTTAAGAATAGCTGAATTGTTAAATTAAATGGCTAATAGTTTAAATCTGTCACTCATTCTTGAGCCTCGTGCTCCATTTATAGGCATTAAGTTTAAAAAAAGTGCAACATTCGGGACAAATTAACCTTAAAGATAGTGGCTTTCTCAAACTCCAAAAATGGGATTCGCAACTCATACATGTGCAATATGTTGGTCTTGGTGTTCGGCACATGGCCACTGCAAAGCATGATTCTGTACCTTATGTAGACGCCTATATGTGCATATACGAGGGGGTACCCAAAAGAAACCGGACTTATTTTTGTTTGAACTTATTTGTTCACATTTTCAGCACAGACCTTCAATATCCTTCAAAGTACTCTCCACTTACAATGATACGTTTGTCCATTCTTTCATTCCATTTTTCAAAACATTGTTTAAATTCTTCTTTTGTGATGCTTGACAGTCCCTCCGTCGTTTTTTTCTTCACCTCAGCAACATCAGCGAAACGCTTTCCATTCACCTGTCTTTTCATTCTACGAAACAAAGAAAGTAGCACGTGGCAAGGTCGAGTGAGTATGAAGGTTGAGGAACAGAGGTCATGCCATTTTTGGTCCGAATTTCTCGTAGAGACAGGGCTGTGTGAGCAGGGGCATTGCCATGGTGGAAAAACCAGTCACCCGTCTGCCACAAATCAGGCCGCTTCCACCAAACACTGTTGCCCAATCTTTTCAAAACATCCAAACAGAAAGCCTGGTTAACTGTCTGACCCTGCGGAACAAATTCTGAATGGACGACTCCTCTCAAGTCGAAAAAATAAACCAGCATTGTTTTGAGGTTTGGTTTCCCCTGACGAGCTTTCTTGAGGCGAGCTGAATTTGAAGTTTTCCATTGGCATGACTGTTGCTTTGATTCAGGATTTAATTCAGGAACACTTGAGTTGTCCCCATAGCATCGTCCTTGAACGTCTTCCTGAATATTTCAAGAGTTTCCGTTCCACTTTTTCCGAGAAAAAATCAGAATTTCACCGGCCCACGCTGTTCACGAAAATCAGCCATTGCAAAAACGACACTCACACAAAACAGTCGTCACTCTAAAACTCTGCCTAAACTAGTCTGACCTCATACAGCGACGGCACTCGGCTTACTGACTCTGAAATGTTCGTTCTATGCGCTCCTAGCGGCAAAACGCGGTACCACAGAAGCTGCGCCGATTCAAAAATTAGTCCGGTTTCTTTTGGGTACCCCCTCGTATACTGGTCTAAAACTGGCTATTCTGAGCTGTCATTAAGCCAAACTTAACATGCTGAAGGCGAGAAGAGGATGATGCAGTTGTGACTTGTAATATATATCTGGTGGACCCTCATGACATTGAGACCATGTTATCTAGCCAGTCAAGATGTTGGGACACTTAGCATGTGGACTTACGCGTGGAAACTGGGGCTAAATATATGGATGATATGAATTGTCTCAATGATGTTTAATATTTGGGTCTGTTTTTTGTGGTTGCCAAGGTGAGCTCATTGTATTGAGCAGGGCAACCTGAAAACGTATTTAATTTTCTTTATTCAGTACCGTATTTACACGATTGTAAGTCGACTCGAATGTAAATCGACCTGCCCACATCACAATTCCAAAAAAAAAAAAACTACTTGGAGGTCATTTAAACTTGGCCTTTAATAGTAGAACGCGAGAGTACTATCCTGTGGCCTCCGCTTATCACCAGCCGCTATCGGCTGCCACACGTGGGAGTGCCTGTGAGCACATTCCAGAACAAAAATGTATTAGTCATTGGACTACTCGTCCACACTTGCACCATAACCCTCGCTAGCGCTGCCGTCGTGAGCGCTGCTGCGGTCCCACAGCTCGTCGTTCTAACATCGTCATGCAGCGAAATCCTGCACTTCGCAAACAGCCACATCATGACATCGCGTGGAACAGCTGAAAATTTTGCCTCGTTGTAGCTGCCGCTCCTGAATTTTTTTAGTGCGAAAGTCGAACTTGCGGCCCAGCGCGCAGTTCGTTTCTTCGGCATAAAAAATGACAGACATCTTGAATGTAGCCGTGAACAAGCGCCGGTCGCTTACGAGACCTGGAGCACAAATGACGAATGATGAAGCACTACATTAAAAACTTGTGAAACGCGGCTGGCAGTAGTCGAATGCGTCAGAGCCAGAGAAACTAAGCGTGAGCGGCGTCGGCTCTTCCGTCGACTACCGACACTCCCTGGCGCCGCTGCGGTTCCGAGTGGGGGTGCCGCCATGATTGGAACAGCAGCCCTTCCATCAACTACCGACGCTCCCTTGGGCGCCGAGTGCATGGTTGAAAGTAAACACAAAAAAAAACACTTGGATGACGCCTTTAAGAGTGGAATGCGAATGCGTTATCGGTCCGCCGCCGCTTATCAGCCTACGCAATCTGCGGCCACGTGTGAGGAGTGGATTGGTGCTGGTTTGCTGCTTATCGACAGCAACCATCGACTGGCCGCCTCACGCGGGGCGGGGATGTCGTTTCTGCGCGTTGACATAGCAGCTGCTCAAGGCCAGCACCAAGAGCCATGCGACGGAGCCGCCCAGCAAAAAATGCAACCACGCTTATCTCGTTTGTCTCGCCTTTATAGTGCGATGCTTTGGTTTCGATTGTAAGTCGACCCCCCCACTTCGGATTTTCAAATTTTGAAAAATAGGTCGACTTAAAATAGTGTAAATACGGTATATCTGTGATACTGTGATGCCACGCAAGTCTTCTTTGTCTGAATACAGGAGAGAGTAACACATTATTTGCACATTGAAACCTTGAAGATTAGCTGTTGACACTTTGAGGGGCTTAACTGCAAATTTTGATACTTGGTAAATCTGGTAGTGAAAGTGTAAGTTTTAGTTCAGTTTTTATTTAAGAAAAATTTTTCATATTTTTCAGATGGTACCGTGGAGAAGTTCTCAAAATTCATGATGATGAAACAGTTGACATATTTTTCCCCGACTATGGCGACACGGAAACCTGTAGCAAAGATCAGCTGTTAGAACCAGCTACTTGGATGATGCTGCTGCCATACCAGGGCATCTCATGCAGTTTGGCGGGCATTGGCCCACTAACTGAGGAGTGGGACCCTACAGCTCAGTCCTTGCTCGAAGACTTTGGTTATGATGAGAGGGACATAAATCGTGTACTCTGCCTCAGGGTAAGTAGCCATATCTCAGTTCGAAGCTTGGAATGCCTTTAGTGAAACAGGCTGCTGCTTCTGACTACCTTTATGGTTAGGTGCTAAATTACTAGTTTGATGTGTGCTCCTTTTGTGTTGCCTGCTTTCAAAAGAGCCACACTGTCTCCAAGGGCGTCCGCAGAATTTTTTGCAGGGGGGGGCCCCGTTGGTGCCCCGGGGGGGGGGTATGTTCGTAGCAGAAAGGCGCTATTTGCGGAGTAAATTTATTTATTTATATATAAATAAAAATTAAACAAAATGCACACATGAAAGAAAAATTACAAACAGCAAATTAAAGCGCGGCTAGGAGAGGTACATTGGAGTTTATCAACGAAGAAACAACTAAAATTAATAAAAATGCAAAAAGATGCTATATCACTTCGTGGAGAAGAGTGCTCAGTCTTGCTGCATACGGGTTCTCGACTCACCCGGATTGATGACCAGCACACAGCACAATATGTTCACAAACACGCAACTGCAGTCACTCAGTCAGTCTTCCTTGAACAGCAACTGTAGGCGCCTCGGATTTTTCTGGGCGAATTGCGTAATTACACGTGTGATAAATTCACTTCTGTGCTTCATTACACGCTCTCGGTGCACACTCATCATACACATTGATTGGAAAAACTGTTGAACGCGTACGTTGAAAACAAAAGATGACTATATATACAACGAAAACTTATTTACAAGATAAATGCACGCTCGCAGCTTCATACACCTCGCTCCATCTTGCTTGCGCATCCGCACAGTCGAGCAACCGCACACACACTGCTCTCCGCTCGTCGTTTTCTCGTCCGCTGTCTTGGTTGTTCTCAGCTTCGCTGACAACCGGCCACTAAAAACACCCAAGCACAAACACAGAGGCGCGCACACGTGCAAGGGCTTACTTGCCGCAGTATCCCCGAATGCGCACTTTGGGGGTGAAAGGAACGCCGCGCAACTTCCGAGGGGAAGGGACACTCGCCACTCCAGTCGGAAAATTTGTTTTTGTGTTTTTATGGGGTTCAGAGCCCCAAAACGACTCAGGCTATGAGGGATGGAGTAGTACAGAGTTCCGGGTAATGTCGACCACCTGGGTCTCTTTACCATGCACTGACACACACAGTACATGGGCGCTGTTGTGATTTGAGGCCCAGCCAGAGGTGACAGGCGAGCCAGGCAGGCGCCATCGGGCTGCGTTGACCAAAGGCGCTGGTTTTCGCAGAAGACGCAAAGAACGCTGGTGTGGGGGCGCCTCGGGAGACTGCGTCGCCGTGAACAAAAGCAGCTAATCCCCTTTGCCGGAGATTCTGAAAGCGGCGCTTCTACCGAACTGCGCTACCCGTGGATCGGAGGAGACAGCGAGCGGCGGCGGCGCCAACTCATCGCCCGCTTGCCCCTGAGCAGCCCGACAAAGCGGGGGTGGACACGGCTGATTTTACCTTCCCTCCTTAAGAATTCATCGGTGACCGGCGTAACGATAGGCGAAAACAAGATGCCCCGTGCACTGTCTGCCTCCGTGTCGCTATCTCTCTAGAGATCAAAGAAACAGACACCCATCTCAAGGCGGCTCGAAACACATGCTCGCCGGTGCCGCTGTATGTCTGGAACAGGTCGCCCTTCAGTAGAGCTAACGATGGCGTGGTTTGAAAACGGCGGAACGACGCACGCCCGGACGCGGCATTTCGCAGATGTGACCATGCGGGGCTGCTTTTACCCTTTTGACTGAGCGCACCACCGCCCCTGGCGTGCGGCCATCACTCACGGTTCGAGTGAGTGATTTTCCAGGGGGGTGCAGCCGCCCCCCCTTGCCCCCCCCTCCGGACGCCCATGACTGTCTCTGGAAGCCATACACAACTAGGTTGTACACTTGCACCTCAACACTAGTGTGGGTAGCTTTTGCCTTTAATTATATGGCTCCTTGCTACTATATACCTGCCGCCGCGGTGGCTCAGCGGTTATGGTGCTCGGCTGCTGACCCAAAAGACGCGGGTTCGATCCCGGCCGCGGCGGCTAGAATTTCTTTGGAGGAGAAATTCTAGAGGCCCGTGTACTGTGCGATGTCAGTGCACGTTAAAGAACCCCAGGTGGTCGAAATTTCCGGAGCCCTCCACTACGGCGTCTCTCATAGCCTTAGTCGCTTTGGGACGTTAAACCCCATAAACCAAACCAAACTATATACCTGTTTATGCGGGGCAGAAAGTTGTGTATTAGCCAAGAAACCCTTAATTGAACAAAAGGAAATGTATTCTTTGCCAGGGAGGTTGAATTCAAGGTGCCAGGTGTTGCAGTGTGAGATGTCGCAATTCAAAGTGATGTCTGCCAATTCTACGAAACTGAGCCAAAAGGCTTAACCTGCTACACGTTGCTACAGTATAATAAAATACAAGTAGTGTGGGCAAAACCTTCAAATAAGCGTACAATTAAACCCAGATATAAGGAAATGAAAAAAGTGTGATTTTTCGTTACATGCAGTTTTTGCGAAAAGACTCGAAAGGACAAGGCAGAATGGTAACTAGATTAAGAAATAAACGTGGGGGAAGTTACCTTGAATATGTTTACAGAAAACAGCATTACTTCAAGTCATAAACGTAGAGAAGCGTTTCATGATCACGCTGATAGCGCAACTGTGGCAGCAGCCGCCACCACCTCTGCTGCGTAGGGTGCCTGGTTGCCCGTTCGCCTCTCTTTGTACACTCTTTGGACACCCTTTGTACCACCCCGCGCCGCCATTTCCCTCTCACGGGGGCATGTTGGGTCCCATGTGCCGGTCGCATACTGTGTGCTGTGCGGGAGTGAAGGAAAAGAGGAAGTGGGAATGAAAGAAGACAGAGAAAGAGGGGCCGTAATGAAGAAAATGAAAATTCTATTTGAGGAAAGGAAATTACGCAGTAACTGTCTCGCATATCTCGGTGGACACCCGTCATCCATTTGAAAACGTCAGCTGCGCTCGTCGATGAGTCACCCCGGGTGCTGGATGTTATGCCGGCAGACGGACGGGAGAATGAGCCATTTAAGGCTTTCGCCTTAAGGGGGGACACCAGTCTTGAAAAGAAAATTTTATTAATTTAGTCGTAGCTATGAAATTTTCAGGGCACATGTATTTTTGTGTGCTGATTCTAAATGTGTCATTGAATTTCATGTAAAACAATTCCTTGAGCACTTATGCACTTTTTATGCAAGTATTTTGCTGAGAGTTTTGAAGAAAATTTTCTGCAGGAAACTCGCTGAAATGTATGCCATTGGGTTCTCTTGACACCAAGGAATACAATAAGGGTAAAATTATCATCCTGGCTCTCATAGAACTTGAGTAATAGGGTACTGAAGCTGCCACTTCAGAAACAGGAATACACACTTTCCTTCTCATTTCTGAAGCGATAACTACTAAACTCTATAACTTAAGTTCTATGATGGGCAGGAAGACAATTTCACCCTTATTGTATTCCTTGGTGTCAAGAGAACCCAATGGCACACATTTCAGCGAGTTTCCCGCAGCAAATTTTCTTCAAAGCTCTCCGCAAAATACTAGCATAAAAAGTGCATAAGTGCTCAAGGAATTGTTTTACATGAAATTAAATGACGTATTTAGAATCAGCACACAAAAATACTCCCTGAAGATTTTGTAACTGTGACTTCATTAATATTTTTTTTTTTTTTTTCAAGACCAGTGTCTCCCCTTAAAATGTTTATTGAGAGGTCTTCTCTATCGTATGGGTGGAGCCTCTAGCCTAGGGCCTCTATAGAGACTGCAGCAGCTCTCATCCGGTCCACCACACATTGCTTTTGTTCCAGGTTTGAGCTGGACAAAGCCTCCTCCTATTTCTCCTGTGATTGGT
Source organism: Amblyomma mixtum (assembly GCF_055824585.1). Classification (NCBI taxonomy): domain Eukaryota; kingdom Metazoa; phylum Arthropoda; class Arachnida; order Ixodida; family Ixodidae; genus Amblyomma; species Amblyomma mixtum. The sequence continues at coordinate 95,287,920 of NC_143014.1, read as the reverse complement.
TTTGTTTATTCACTGCTCCGTGATTGATTTTGTATATATTAGGGACTGCCATGTTGCTTTGGCAGCTCCATGAGGTGGGATATAGTGCGACCACCTCCCCGCAGAGTGGCCATGCGGCCCTGTATGCTGTTGGATGAATTTTGCTGAGGGTGTGTAAATAAGGTCAAGTGTTTGTCTTGTGCTGCCTCCAAGCGGTTGCCTGTTCCTTTGTGAGCTGGCTGTGAGGTAGAAGTAGGGTCATCCTCCACCCTCAGTGTTGTTCCGAAATGTCGCTATGTACCGGAACCGCTGGTCTGGGCTCTAGCAGGTCCTCAGCAGCTCAGTTAGTGTATCCTTGAGCTACAGTATTCACCACACAGTTCCCAGCCAGGCCGTTGTGTCCTGGTGTCCGTATAGCTTGGTGCTTACCGATGTCGGCTGCCGGCCCCTGCCATAGGATTTGGAGGGCTGCTTTGCAGATCTTACCCCTAAGATAGTTCCAGCAGGCTGCCTGTGAGTCCATTGGGAGTTCATTGGGCGACTATTGTGTAAGGAGTGGCCCTCCTGAAGTCGTTAACCATCACAAGCACAATGGTGACTCCCTCCGCTTCCAATGGGTTGTCGTAGTTGACGGTGATGCTGGTGATCTCTCGATAAATGTGTTCGACCACCGAGGCTACTGCTTCTCCAATTCCCGGGTAGCTAGAGGCATCTACGTAGACCATGTGTGCCCTTCTGACTAGGTGTTTCCCCAGGGCCCTGGCTCTTGCCTCCCTGCGCGCCTTGTGTAGTTCGGGTTGGATGTTCCCAGGCAGTGGCTGGGAAAATTAGAAATTTATATCATCAAGATTCTACTGTATTTGGCGGCTTCATGTATAGTTATAGTGTAAATTGTATAACGTATAATTGCTTCATACAGCTGCACAAGTATTCAGTATTATTGCAATTAGTCACAGCTGACTGAGCTTGGCATCAGTGTTCATTCCACAATAGTACTTTATAGTAATGACACCAAAACAATGTCACACAGCCATTTCGCCGCTTGCCACTGCCGACTGGTCTGTTTTATGTCACTGCCATGCCGGCACCATGTTGGCACCATGCTGGAATTGTTGGGAAGTACTGACGTGACCCAGAGCACCCCAATCACTCTTGAGAAAAAAGTTGAGTGCCTCAAGAGTCTTGAACAGAACGCAAAGCTCAGAAAGAGCCAGCTAAATGTGCTGTCGCCTGTGACCAGCCGAAGATACTATTAGAAATGCCCTCTTGGTATACAAACAAGTACTATATTTTTCAGCATACAAGTTGCATCACACTGCAGATTGCTGTTTGTGAAATGTGCATAAATTTTGCCTGCCGTGATAGTTTATAGTTGGCATGATGAAACGCCAGTGATAAATCTGTGTATGTCAACAGGGGAAGGCTATTAATTCGAACTTTTTTGCCTTCATAATTAGCAGTATTTCAGTTCCTCTCATTTTATGTTCCAGCGTGATAGTATATCTGTGTCACAGTAACATATTTCCGAGTGTATGGTTGGTTCATAGCTCTAAACATTCAGAAGCATTACTTGGCTCTCAAAGCACATGGTGGCTGAGGCCTTTCTGTGCAGGCACATTGGTTATTCTGGATCTTAGTTTCATAAGAAGCATTAAAGGCTCTTTCAAAGCTTGCAGAAGGGAAAAAATGTGTTGATGTCATAATCTCGCACAGTTTTCGGTTACGGCAAAAAATAAAATGTGTTAGTGTTGCATCATCTGAGTTTTGTAGAAAAAAAAAACTTGACCTAACACTGAAAAATGTGGTTATATGCAGTCATGCCCTGCATTCCACTGGTATTTGTAGCCTGTGTGTATATTCCTCTATTTGTTAACACCATTGTGGGGTAGCAAACCATTACCCTACCTTTCCTTCTCTCATTCTCTCTCACCTACGAAGAGCAAAGCTCAGTGGGGTGATCAAGCAGAGTGTGAGAGCTGCAGTGGCAGAGGCACGCATGTGTAAACAGAAGGCAGCATGCAGAAGTGCAAATGATAACACTTCTTGGAGTGTCTGTTATATGTGTGTGAGGCAACAAGAAGCCAGATGTTGTGGCCTTCAGACCTAATCACCTGAATCTGGGTGTATTATGGTCTCGTTTTGTGGTTGCAAGCTGTGCAGTCATGGACAAAAGTTTTCGGGATGCGGTTTTGCAGGGGGAAAAAAAAAAAACCTGTTTCTGTGCGGTCGGCCAAAGCAAGTCATTGAAAAGTACGGAATCGCAAGGGTACATGCGTACTCCATTTACAGAAAAAGTGTCAGCTGACTGATTAGTGAGGCAACACAGACATAAATTTTTTTCCACAAATGTGCATCCTGCAGACTTTTATCACGAACAAAAGTTTGGAGAATGCAGATTCGTGGAGAAAAAAATTGCAGCACGGTCAAGCACAGGAGGTCATTGAAATGCATAGAAGCCTGAGGAAACATGCATGCTCCATTTGCTGCAAGAATACTATCTGCCTGGCTAGCGAGACAACAGGGAAATAAATTTCTTTATGCAAATCTGCATCCGGCAAGCTTGTCCATGACTGTAAATGACATACTTGCAGTTATTTTGCTTTTTTCATGTTTATGTTAGACCATTTAATTGCAGTGCAGGCGCCCAAGCATGTTAACATGTTGTGTGTGTGCATGTTTTATTAGTATAGCTGGTTTTATGTGTTACCTCTTGCATTTGCTTTCCAGGTCGCAAGCAGAAGTGCTGGAAGTCACCCTGGAAATAATCATTATGAGGTGTTTTTGTTTGATGGATGTCATGATGGGAGGATCAGCATAGGTGATCTGCTTGTTGAGAAGGGGATTGCCGTCCGCACAAAGCTGCCTGAGCTGGATTTTGATGTTGACCGTCCCCATGCATCATTTTTTGAGGTAGGAAATCATTCCCTACAAACAGTGCATTGTTGTTTGAATTCAAGTCTCTCTTGCTTTGACCCATAGTTGAATTTCAAAAGAAATACTTCCTGTGGTTGCTGTCTAGTCTTATATACATGCTACAAGGTAGTCAAAATGAAGAATTTCATATTGTGTAGGTTATACTACAGTCGACGACCGATTTTTTGGACTCTCTAGGGACCGCAAAAATGACCGAAAAATCAGGCAGTCTGGAAAATCAAATTTCACCGAAAAAAATCACCAACTTATTACAAGTATGCCGGAGAAAGCGGCCAATTGTATTGCACACATTCTAAAGCTCCTCATGACTATATTTCGCCGCCCGACATACCGTATACACGCGTCCTAGGGCCGCACTTTTTTCCAGATTCGAGGGCCAATTTTTGCGATGTGTAAAAATTTTTTTTTAAGTAAAAACACGTTATCCAGGGAATGAGTGACATTTATTCTACGTTCAATTGTCACTCGCGGAGTATTTCGATTCTTGAGCTGGTGCTGTGCTCTGGTGCACGCTCATCCCAAAAGAAGCCGCGCAGCATGTCCGCTGTCGACGCGTAGCCGTTGTTCCGAAATTCCATCTCATAGAGGAGCAGCTCTTCGTCCAGTTCGGGTAACTCGCAAGGCTTGCCTCGGAAAGCGCACTTTTTGCAGCTTGTGTTTCTCTTTTGGTTGCACCATCATCGGACGCACTTCTCGGCCACGTCGAATTTCCTGCCCGCCGCACTCTTACCGTGTTCAAGAGCTAACTCCCAGCCGTGTAGCTTAAGGTGCTTGCCCATCGCGCTAAAACTGCGAAGCTCGGCTCGGCGGCAGCACGCGAAAGCCACAATCACTACTATTACTGAGCGCGCTAACACGCCACAAAAGGCTAGAGATGGCGATACCAATGCCGATGTAAATAGCGCAAAATCGCGGCGAAGAAAAAAGTTGATGATGATCATGGCCTCGGGCGCCATCCATAGACGGCACTTATAAGCTCCTGTGCGCGCGCCGTGGCCGCCGCGATCTGCTCCGGCGGCGCACCCAAGCGCGCTTCAATCGCGATCAAGCACTCCGCAATCGTATTCGCGTTCCGTATTGGGGACGAAAGACTCAGCACAGATGAGTTCCGTGAACTCAGACTACGGTTCAATTTCGTGCGGTGGAAGACATTCAAGAACAGTACGAATTCAAAAACACGCGAGCGCAATGTGCTGACTCGCGCAGAATTTCAGCGTTGCAAGTTAAGAGGTTCCCTTTAAGCTTGCATTTTCGTTTTGTTTCATCAAGTTTTCAATCTTTCCTGCAGTTTGAGTTAATGAGTTTCCACTGTACACATTATATGGCGGCTTGGGTAGTGGCGGCGAGTGCGAACGAGGTCCAAAAAATCGAGTGGTCAGTTGCGGTGCGTTCGAAATTTCAAGCGCTCTTACACATTGGCTCTGTGGGCGATGTCGTGGTGCCGCGAAAAAGTCCGAATAATCAAGCAGGTCCGAAAAATCAGGCGTCCGAATTTTCGGTTGTCGACTGTATGTGTTTTTCAAAGTATTTTAAACCATAAGGGGTATAGACATGTGCAGCTGCTGAAATTTTATTTTACAGGAGACGCCCATCAAAGGAGAACATAACAGGACATTAAGTTAGGTTGGCTTAGCTTAGCTTAGCTGTTTAGCTTAGGAGTTAACCTACTATGTTTGCACAAATACCATATAAATGCGTGCGAGGGCTGCACTTTTTTTTTTTCTCTGATTTGAGGGTTAATTTTCGGGGTGCGGCCCATACACTCAATATGCTATTTTTTATTTATTTTTTATTTATTTTTTATTTTAGTAAAAGCTCACCAGTCTGGGAACGAGTGGCATTTATTCTACGTTCAGTCGTCACTCACGGAGTCTTCCGACTCTGAGCTGGTGCTGTGCTCTGGTGCACGCTCATCTCACAAGAAGTCGCACAGCGTGTCCGCTGTCAACACGTAGCTGTTGTTCTGCAGTTCCATCACATAGCAGGGGAAGCTCTTATTCCGGTTCGGGAAACTTGCACGGCTTGCCTCGGAAACTGCGCTTTTTCAAGCTTGTGTTCCTCAATGCACCCTTTTGGTTGCACTATCGCCGGACGCACTTCTTGGCCTCGTCGAATTTCCTGCGTGCTGCATGCTTGCTGTGTGTGAGAGCAAATTCCCAGCAATGTAGCTATTAAGGTGCTTGCCCATCCTGCTAAAATTGCAACACTCGGCTGCAGCACACAAAAGCCACAGCTACGATGAACTAACACGCTACCAAAACTCCCGTGCTTTTGACAGCCACAGAAAACTAGAGCTGGTGATACTGATGCCGATATCAATAGTGGGAGCTCACAGCAGTTGTGACAGAGAACAAAGATGATGATGATGATGAGCCGCGGCCTCGGCCTCAACCGCCTCCGTGGTCAACGCCACCGTTGCTTGCAGCGGGAGCTGATCGCGGAGGCCACGGCACATGCGTTTCGTGCGTCGTGGAAAGTTTGGGTGCGGCCCTTACATGGATCCTTTTTTTTTTTACTGATATTTTCTTCAGGAAAACAGGGTGCGGCCCTTACACGTGTTTATACATAAATTTGTTAGCACACCTCCTGTCTTTCTGTCCAAAACAGAGATGGCCTTCCTAAACTCCGAAAAGCAGTAGTTCAGCATTTTATTCCTTAGTTTATTCTTTTGGTTTACGCTACCCTCCCATGCCATGGATCACCGATTCCGATTTGGCCAAGTTTCCACCCTTGTCAGTAAGAGGCTTAGTGAGATTTCCTGTAGCACAAAACCTGGCTAAAACAGCTTCACTCGTACGATATCTGCTTCCGTCACGCTTTAGACCTCAAGCTGCTTCTTGCAAGTCTCAGTGAGGAATTTGTGTCTCATAAAGTAGCATTGGTGAGGAGTGCTATCTAGATATCCTTAGGCAACAAAGATGTGACAGCACGAGTGTCCATATTTGATATTAATCAAGACACTACTGCATTGAGATATTTTCCGTATGGTTAGAAGAGTACTGTATTTGCAGTGGCTAAGCTGCATTGCATTTGATTTATAAAATATTGGCTTTGTTTAGTGCTGTACATAAAATCATTATTCATGGTCACTGCTGCTGGTGCACATTGTCATGAGTCAGTTTCTGAAGCTCCTCATAATGTTTTGCTTTCTTTAAGGTCATGATTTTGTTTTTCCATGCAGCATTTTTATTGATAGTTCTGGCTGTGCACAATTCGCTTGCATGGTTTTGATTGTCTGTTGCTCAGCTGCAATATCTAGCACTGCAACGAACTCCATGACTCACTTGCCTTCATCTTTTCTTCGTCTTTATGTTTTTCTTTTCGTGATGGTTAAAAAGTTCTAACCCGTTCTTCTTAATGAAGGAGTGTTGTTTAAAGGCCTGAAGGACTTTGGCAAGTATGCAAAAACATATAGGCCTAACATATTTGCATACCAGCCGTGGGCCAGCTAAAGCAAAGGGGCTGTTTGGAAATCTTGTCTGCTCGCACTGATGTACATGAAAAAGTTGATCTGGTCTGTCTCCAGCTGCTAATGGCAACTGGGCCCTTTGTGACTCCATGCAAGGTACAGGTCAAAGCAATGTGAAAAGGAGCAGGAGAGTGCATGCCAGAGCAGGCCAGTCACACTTCTGTGACTGTTGTAATGACAACAGGTGTGCCTGATTGCACTTGCAGCGTTGTACTTCCAACTCTAAAAACAGTAACAATGGCAAGGACAATGCCTGCAGTTTTAAATCGGCATGCGCAGGCCAGGAACTTTCGTGTGCAGAGCTGTCATCCTGCTTTCTACAAAAGGTGGTGCATAAACACGACTGGAGCATGCAGTCTGCCTGCATCGGCACAAGCCCTCCATGTTCCCTGGCATATTACTTGCACCTGTACTACACTGAGCATCGCAACCTACGTACCTGAGTACGGCCACCAAGCACAACTGAGCGCAGTCACTGACATAAATTATTCCTATCCTGTTGCAAGTAATGTCTGCTTTGGTGTGTTATTTGCAAGGATTGAATTTTAGTGTATATATTTGGCTTTATCATCTAAAGCTGCAGCATGCTATACTATTGAGTCATGAAATCATAAATTTAACATCTTATTCACTGCTGTTAAAGTTGCCAGGTTGTTCTGCTTTTTGGTAATAATACCTGCTGCTTTTACTGCAGCAAAACGTGGCTGGACCAAGTAATGACTCTGATGATGACGACGACGACGACGACCCAGTAATATCTCAGTGCAGGAAGAACCTGGAAGAACACGTGTACAAAGTGTTCTCTGATGTCCGTGACCAAGTGCTTGCTCCAGCAACTGCCAAGTTTGTGGAGCAGTTAGCCTTTAGCAGTGATAATTTGGAATGTGGAGACACTGCTTGTGTGTCCCAAGTCCAAGGTGTAAATGGGCCATCGGCACAGTTCCATCAACAAGGAAGCAAGAAAACGGCAGCTGAGAACAGCATGGGCAAAAAAAAGTCTCAGGATTGCTCACTCAAAGACATCCCAACACTGGATTCCGTTTTCAAAACACCATCCAGGTATGATGCCATTAAAACTCTACTACATCTTTCACATTTTTGGCTGCATCTTCCAGACGGATGTCCACCTTCCTTTCCTCTAATACTATTTTCATTTTCTTCATTATGGCCCCTCTTTCTTTTTCTTCTTTCACTTCTCTTCCTCCCTTCCTGTACGGTGCGGTTCAGGTGTCCATTGAGATGACAGAGAATTACAGCGCCATTTCCTTCCCTCAAAAAGCGTTCGTTCAAAGGGCAACGCATCGCGCCGAACTTGTGGTGGCGTTCCGTGGTCTCCCTGGCAGCGCTGCAACACGCTGTCGCGTTCCACTCCTGAAGGCAAAGATTAAGCGTCATTAATTGTCAGTTAATTAATGCACCAACAGAATGTGAAGTGAACAATCGCGTAGCAGAATGCAGCACTCAGGCTTTCGCCTTTCACCACTTCAGCCGCTAAAGTTCTTCGTAATTTTTCCTAAGCATAAGATCACTCTCTTGAAATTCAGTTAACGAAATGTAGGATTTATAAACACCTAATTGAAATTAAACATTGCATAAGATTCATTGGTCAGTGTTTTGCCACATGTAGGTGCTTTTATTCTTTGTGCCATGGTACACAAAAAGTGTGCTTGCCAGTCCCAGTGTTGCATTATATAGAAGGCATATCATTTTTACACTGTAAAAGCAAAGCCATATCTTTATATCATTTAGTAGTTCTATTTCTTCTTTTTTTCATAATTTTTCCTTTTTGCATAAAAATATTTGTTGTCAGCTAAGAAGCATCTGTGCAGGCACATGGCACTATACTCCGTCTCACAAGATGTTTTCAGCACTACGAAAGGTAGAGCTCTCTCGTCCAATCAGGATGGCCCGCACCACATTAGTGTGTTCCTACGTGCCTGTCGCCCCACCAGTTACTGACAGGTGGCTCCATCCATCTAAAAGAAGGCGTACTAATCTGTTTGTTTCTGGACAGGCGGATGCCTGTTCCAAAGGAACTGGCCCCACTTTTTCTTCTTTTTTCCCCCCCTTTTTTTTTGTCGCCACCTGTTAGTATCAGTTTCTCTGCGGTCACATCACAGTAATATTCAATGTTTGTGTCATGTGCATAAATTTATTTATTCCAGCGTAGTCATTGCACTATTAAGCTGGGTCGAATGCAGGCCAGGGCAGCCAAATTTCGATAGTGGCGAAATGCAAAACAAGCCCATGCGCTGCGCGAAAGTCAACAAACAAGTGGCGAAAATTAATCCGGAGCCCTTCACTACGGCGTCTGCCGTATCCCATGAGAGACGATGTCATTCTCATTTTCGTTACTCTCAGTGCGCCAGTACTGAATGGTCCTGACTTTTGCACGCACGTTAGCACGTTAATGGGGCTCATCTCATCGTCTTCACCACAACTCCATTCAGCACTGCTGGATGTGTCGTCCTCCTGGTTGACCACAATAGCCGGTCCTTGGCCAACAATATAGTCGATGATGTAATCCAGTTTCCTCATCACATCTTCCTCACTGCTAACATACTGCATGTAAATCTTCCATTTCGCAACAGTCACTTGCATGATGCCTTGCCAAGTCAGAGGCTCCACGTCTTGGAGCTTAAACGTCTTGTTTTGACTGGCCACGAGACCCTTGATATCGCTCCAAACAAGCTCTATCAGGTTCAGTTGGCAGTGGTAGGGTGGCAGGCGTACAAAGAGATGGCCAGCAGCTTTGGCGATGCAGTCCACACGGTATCGGTCCCCACCTGTGTTCACAATGTTGACAAGCTTCATGAGCTCGGCCTTCACCATGTCACTGCTCCACGCAACACCTTTTCCGGACAGCCGAGTCTGTAGGTCCTTTTTGAGGCTACTCATTCGCCGCACTTGATCCTGCTTCACAGAATGATATGGCACGTTGTCCATCACTGTAACACTGCCGGCTTCTTCGGGGACAACATTCGGCCCGCCTTCAAGGTCTGTGTTGTCCACTAGTAAAGCGTTCACTCGCTCACCTGGTTGAGTTTTGCGTCATCTTGATGTGCGCTTTCATACTTGAACTGCCCCCGCTCTCGACGCGAAGCACTTCAAGAAGCAAATTGCGATCGCCTGCTTGGGAAAACAGCGCACTGTCAGTGTAGGGCACACAGGCGACACAACCGACTCCACCGACGCCTTGTTGGTAAATGGCGACGCATCACTACCTCGCAGCAGGCCTCCGCAGAGCTGTGTCCATACGGGCTTTATCTGTTTATTTCACCAGTGATTGAAGCACTCGCTACCATCTAAATCTACCAGTCCAAACTGTGTTTTCAATTGCTATGCTTATTGTTTCATTAATAGTCCTACACAGCTCAAATATTGCAGGGACTATTTTTTGCGTTCTTGCAGCCCTGATTGGACGAGAGAGCTCTGCCTTCCTTAGTGCTGCAAACATCTTGTGAGACGAAGTATGGGCCATTCCACTGATACAGTAAAATCTCATTAATTCGGACTTCAAGAAAGTGGAAAAAACGTCTGAATTATCTAAATGTGCAATTATCAAATGGCCTCTCCAAACTGCCAAAAACCGTTTACGTGCAAGTAAAATTTATGTAGTGAAAACCTGGGAAACGGTCATCTTCTTTTAGGACGAAAATTGCACGACAGAGGCAATTTTTTGCCGTTCCATCAAGTGCCTTAATTCGTGCATGGTGTTGTGTGTCAGAACCAAAACTGCTTTATAATGGTAAGGATATCCACACCTTCTTTCAGCATGTGACATGATAGCTCTGGAGCTTCTTCACATGTGGCGTCGTGCGTGATGAGGCTTCACCACACAAACTGCAAACGTTACGTGACAAATGCGGAGTTTCGGCCCGCTGTAAGAACAAAAACACCACATGAATAGAAGCAAAAGTGTGCATTGGTGCTGGAGTGGCAAGACGCCTTTGAAAAACAAACAAACAAAAAAATCAGCGCCACGGCAGTCAGCTTTCTAAATGGCGAGCTTGGCTGGCTGGTTTCATGTGGGTGACTGACAGCCACCGTCGCCACAGGCTGGCGGCGAAGCTCTGGAAACGAAAGTACACCGCCAAACTCTCTCTCAGCCTATCGATTAAGGCAGCCTGGCGATTATCAACACGACTGCTGTTACGCACACATTAGAGAGAGAATGATGAACAGAAAGGCAGGGAGGTTAACTAGGTGACGCCCAGTATGCTACCCTACACGTGGGAAGGGGAGGGAGGGAGAGAAAGAAAGAAGGGAGAGTGGAAAGGGAGATCACTTCACTTTTTCACATGCCCATAGGCCATTACTAATAGGGTACACAGGGCACACACTGAAAGCTCACAAGCTTGAACTTTATTCTGAATCCTTTGAGAACTTTCCAAGGGTCTTAACAGCTGTCCTCTAAGGTGAGAGTTTAGTCCGGGGACCCAGAATCTTGGCTTCTGTAAGGGGACGAGGATCTAAGTGGCAGGTCATCCCCTGACCGCCATTTCGGGGGTCTTTTCAAATTAACGAGCTTCTGACGGCACAGACATGGGCGTTTGGCGGTAATCCAGGAGCGGTCCAAATCAGCCGAATTAACGCGAGTCGAATTAATGAGGTTTTAGTGTAGTTGTGTTTCTATTCCCAAAGGCAAGTGAATAAATGAAGCCACCGTAGCATGTGATAAGTATGAGACACCAGCAAAAAAGGTAGTGTCTCATGACCACAAACTGTAGCCATTGACAAAGCACTCTCGGCAGGCAGTCGGGCTGTTTCCTCAAAAAATACGAAATTACACACATAGCAGCTCTCATCTAAAGGATAGAGAGGAAAAGTATGCCCGTGATTATTTTACTGATCTTTTAGTTATTAGAGCATCAAAAATTGGTAATCAGAAATCAAATGTTTGATGCCACAGCTATGGAAAGAGGCACAGCACTTAGGTAGTTTATTCAACCAGGTGTTTAAATAAATCAGTTCTTGATCTCTTCAGCACTTTCTTGTGTTACTCATCCGAGTACATGCCTAGCTGCTTTTTGTAAAAAGTTTGTACAAGCTATGGGGTTTAAAACTGGGGAGATAAATACGTTCTCCCCGCTTAAGCGCGGCTGACATGGTTCAAAGCCGCGCAGACCCCACCCCGTGATCGCGTACGCTACTGAGCGCACGCCGACCACGGCGGGCCTTGCTCTGAGGGAACAAAGGAACGACACACTGGCTGACACAAACAAGGCATTTATTGCTATAACAACAATAACGCCAGCTAGCAACAAAATACACTGAGGAATCTAGGATGTCCGACTCACCAGCACGGCTGCGAGCGAACGTCCGCCCACGGTAGGGCAAAGGGAAAACTCCGATGTCGGATGGGACGGGCTTGGCGGGAGTAAGTTCCGACCAAGAGGCGCCCGTCGACGAAGAGCGAAGCCGCGAGCGAAACGTCCGCTTGCTTCCCAGTGCCGAGGGAGAAGAGGCCCCGTAGCTCCCCGCGAGCGCGCAGCAAAACGCCATCCGTGGCGCTGGTGTCGCTGCGACGCGAGCGCCCTCCCCTGTTAGTGGAAAGTCACCGAACCGAGAGGAGTGCTTTGCGGAGGAGCTAACCACAGGGAACTAGCGCGTTGAGGGAAAGCGAACGCAGGGGACGAAAGCGTCCCCACAAAGCAAAAGCAGAGTTAGGTAACAAGTTTTGTATGTGAACACCATTGAATTTGGGTTTGGAAGGCTTCCTGTGCCTCAACATACATTCCAAATTGATTCAAACAAGACCCCTTGCTGGCATACCCTGACTGTGAAAATCTCTTGGGTAGTGAACAAATTTGGCATGTTACTAACCAGAATGGCACCTAATATCTTACAAATGGAGAAAAATGTCTGGTATAAAATGCTGATGTGGATACAGCCCCTCTTGAAGGCTGTTTAATCTTCTGGTTGCAAGGTTTTTGAGTATACCACATATTTCTTGTGGTAATGCATAATGTAAGAGCCTGCAACTATTACTGCCGTGGCAGCACTTATGGCATGCTGCCTAGACAGCCAGAATTCTGGACATGGTTGCTCTGTACTGTTATTTTTCACTGCTGTAGTGAGATCTTGTGAATTGATGTTAATAATGTCGGCTTGTACAAAGCAAAATGTGACTTGCTGCAGTGGTTCAAATTATGCTATAACTTTTTGTGACTGCTTGCATTTTGCCAGCCTGTGTAGTGGAAGAAGTATAACGTTGCTGCTCACCCAAACATTGTGACGGTGTGGTATGCTGTTTGCCACTGATTACTGTAATTTACTTCTTTTTTTTTTCTAGCTATTTTTCTTGTACTAACAAAGTGTTTCAATCTAATTTAAGAAGTCTTTATTGTCTTGCTATGCAGCTTTTTGAAATGGAAGTTGCTATAGTGAGATTCAGCTCGAGAACAAAGCGGCGAATGCCCCTTGGAAGTAGGCCCTCCAGCCAATGGCGTCGACCAATTGTCATGACATCATGCTTAATCCCCTTGCACAGGCTAGAGAGACAACATGCGAGGCTGTCAGATGCAAGAGGATTAACCGTGGTAGAAGTGAATTGCGTCGCAATTTACGACATACAAATTATGACGCCGTTGGCTGGAAAGCCTCCTTTGATGCCGCTTCGTTATTGAGCTATATGAGACTATGCCAGGTGTTTCAGCTAAGATGGTCAGCAATTTTTAAAAATGGGCTTTTTAAGTTAGAAAAGCTTTTTTTGGCATAGCATTGTCAGCAATATAGTGCATCAGAATGCACCTAAGACGTGCTAGCTAGTTAATATTAAATCACTACCATAAAAACCAGTGTATGATGCAAGTTTTTTTTTTTTCTAAATTTTAGCATGTCAAATTTCCACCTGATATTATGTGCGGATCCAAACAATTTTTCGTCAAAATCCACACGGGACCAGCAAGTTTTGTGAGGCCCGCTCGGCGCTCCGCTTAGCTCACCCAGCCAGCAGTGGCACCAAGAGGCCGTTCCGCTCGTGCGCTCCCGTCTGAGCGTTTTGCGCATGCACAGAAGCGCTCCCGCTTGCTTGCTGAGCAGAGCGGGTGCACAAACCCGCTGTGCTAAAAGTTTCTATTATCGAGCGCCATCACTATCAAGCTTCCAGCGAGAGGAGGCGCAATCTAGCGGTGGCGTAGGTCCATGGTTTCGATTTCGACGCCACTTCACTATGCTTTAAAAAGAATGTAATTGTAGCTGTCGAAAGCATCGGCACCGCATCAAGCGCTGCTACATTGTGTGTATGAGGTAGGGAGAGCCTGCAGTTACTGCCACCGGACACGGGCCTCTCCAACCACGTGGACACCTGGGCCCGCATTTCCGAGGAGCTCGCCTGTTGTTATTTCAGGAAATGCGGGATATCTAACGGGCTCAACGGTACTGGTACACCAGGTGATAGTGATCACCAAAGCTCCGACGAACACTTCCGAAGCATGCGCGCGCAGGACGCGAGTGCGGCGCCTCTACCTGCCGCTCGCGCTACACGCATCCTATCCGGGGCGCGGGTGTGCACAAATAATCGGAGGGCGTTCGGCTTCCGCGACTTCTGCAACCTCTTCGAGCTTACTGCCCTTCCTTACTCACATTATATGCAGATTAAAACTTTTTTTCTGTTTTTGCTATCCCCAAATTACACCTCGTATTATATGCAGGTTTTTACAGTAACTTTTTGACTATTGCCTACTGTAAGTAATATCCATATCAGTTTTTAGAATTTTGAAAACGCTGTTACGTTCGGTGCTGTGGACTGACAAATTTTGGCTATTTTGACGAGTTAAGTGCACTGGTGGAGTTGCGTTGCCTGCAAGCTTTCAAAAGCGCATGTATTTTGGTGAAATGTAGGCAGAATTTGTTCGGCCACAGCGCTGAGGGTATCTGCGTTTTCGAAATTCTATAAACTGTGGAGATTACTTACGGTGGGCTACCCGCCTCTCAATAAACAAGGAAACTAACAATAATAGTTAAAAAGTTAGCGTTAATTATTAGTTAAGCAGTCTGTTAGATAGCATGGCTTAGCTGTATTCTGATGTGATACACCGCTGACAATGCTAGACTGTAAAAAGCGCCCTTCTTACTTAAAAAGGCTATTTTTAAAAAATACAGATCATCTTAGGTGAAACACCCAGTATATCTGTGGAATTTTTGCTTTTAGCAATTGTCAGAAGGCATTCTATGTTTTATGAAATTGCCTGGTGTTAAATAGTTAACAGTAATAAGTAATACCAATACTAGTATATAATGATTAATATTGTTATGTCCATAACATTGGAACTTAGAGGCAGCATGAAACAGAGCCAGGCTCAAGTAAGCCATGTGCCTGTGCTGCTCCTGGTTTTCTCCATCCCTCAAGAGCTTCCTTTGAGAAAGTCTGGATTGACCTCCTGGGTCCTCTCCCCAAGACGCATAATGGCAACCGCTGGATCAATGTCGGTACAGATTACTGAACTCATTGCTGTGAGACAGCTGCTGCACTCTCTGCGACTGCATGCCAACTCTCCGAGTTAATGGTGCACGCTGTCATCCTGCACCATGGACTTCTGCGCATTGTGATAAGTGGCCAAGGTCGACAGTTCACCACTGATGTCGCCAAGGAACTCTTCCATTTGTGTGCATCCCATTTCTGACACTGGACCCCCTATCAACCGCAAATGAATGGTTGAAAAAAGCGCAGCAACAGTTCCCACTTTGAGTTGCTGATAAATTTGCTTTCGCCTTACCATCTGACCTGCTGGCCGTCCTGATTAGCTCGGTAGAGCGACTGCCTCTGACAGGTGCTGGTCCTGGGTTCAAACCCGACACCAGGACAAATTTTTCTTCAGCTATGAAGCTTCTGGAAAAGCTGTTTAGCTTTCCTTTGTATCGTGCACTTGGGTGGATACTAATGACTAAATACTCTTTTATTACAAATATTTCCCCTAAGCATTGGACCAACACTCGTCAACATGCTTTCCATGCACTTCGTCGCGGTGTTCTACCTTTCATCATGTGCGCGTTCAACGCTGCCAGATGTGAGACACTACAGTTAATTATGCATGTTCCCCTCGGTGCACTCTCGATACCATCCTCCCATTCTTCACAAACAATTCTGGCTCGGCGGAGATTCTCTGCTTGGCTGAGGAGACACATTGCCTAGCCCACTTGCGGACTTTCACCTCCCAAGAACGCTCAAAAGCCAGTTAAAGCAACCATCATCGCCATGTCACCTGCATGCCTGGTGAATTGGTCTGGCTTTGCAGCCAGTATGGAAACTTGGCTGAAGCCAGAAAACGCTGGCACACTATGATTGTCCTGATGTTGTCATGGGCCAAATCATCAACCTAAATTGCCAGACTGCACGCCCCTCTGCACGTAGTCGATGTTCTACAAGAATGCAAGCGACCCACATTGCTCGTTTAAAACCCTGCCACTCTTGTGAGAATACCCGTCTTGCCCTGCAGGCCTCACCTGCAAAGGAAGCAAGTGTGACAGACATGAGGAGGACAATAGAGGAAGCTCAAGCGCTAGCACCCAGCTTGTTCAAGTCTGGCTGCTTTTTCCCTGCTGCCTCACAGTTCCAATGTTGTCGACGTAACAGTATGAATTAATAATACTGTCCTTACCATGGAAAGTCTTAATTTTTTGTTTTTTGGTAGTGGAAAAAATCTTCCTTTACACCAGAATCTATTGGGGTTACAGTATCAGTTCTGGCACTATTGTATTCAAAGTACCATATAATACATAAAACAGAAGTTTATTGTAAACACTTGTAGTCCATAGAGATTTTTAAATTTGCCCAGCCTTTGTACACAGTTTTACTCATCATGCGCCAAAGTTTGGTGAAAGTCGAAACAAAATTGATGAAGTTATACTCATCACCCAACTCTTGAGAGATTTGGAGTGCTGGTGTTATGAAACAATCTTTAAAATGAAATGTAGTGCCAATTTATTGTTTACAAATTAAAAAACTCCACTACAGTAAAATGGGCTCCAAAGCAGTGCTTAAGGTCACACTCGTGTCAGTGCTCTGCCATCAGGTGTTCTTCAGAAAGCAGGTAAGAATGACTGCTCAGTGAAGACAAGGTAGAGGGCCTTGCTCAACCCTTAATGAAACTTCAGCTTAATGAATTTCATTTCATACTGAGCAATTTCCTTTGTTTTTGTTTTTTTAGCCGTCAAGCCAAGATTTCATGGTGGCAGGATGATCGCTTCGTGTATGTGGACATTCTGGTTGCAAAAGCAGAAAGCTATGACTTGCGGGTGGCTACAACTTCACTGTATTGCAGGTTTGTATAGATATTGTTGCGACTCTTGACCATACAGCCTTGTGTAGATAAGAAGGTCTCCTAGCAATATATAAAAACTTTAAATTCTCTATAAGTCTTTTTTTTTTAAGGTTTCAGTTGTAATTAAAGTTTGTGTATAAATTCTAAATGCATTGCATGTTTGCTTTCCTAGCAGTTAAAATAAACATTTTCATAATTAGTGGTAAATTTTTTTTAAATGTTGCCACTTCAAAATTTTGTTATAAGACTTTACTGCATATACCGTATTTACTGGCGTAATTTTCACATTTTTTTCTTTAAATTAAAGCTTCAAAAACGGGGTGCGCAAATTATGCAAAGATTTTGAAAATGCATCCTGAAAAACTCTACAAAAGTCATAATGCACAATGTGCACTGTATATTGCCACCTCCACATTGACACCCCGAACTCTCGCTTCTCGCTGGCAAAAAAAAAAAACGAAAAAAAAAACTGCTCCAATTATGAGGCACGTACCCCTCCCGCCCTGCCCCACATTATGTAGTTTCGTGCGGGATGGTAATACAGCACACGCGCAGCTCAAAGCAATAAATGTACAATCGTGCAATGTACAATGTACAATACAATCGTAAAGCCAGCAATCAGAGGCAAACGGCGATAAAGCGGCTCCCTCGCATGCGGCTCGGCTGACTGGCAGCAAACCGAAAAGCAAATGGTTCAGTGGTTACAGATTCCAGCACGTACCAGAGATTCAGATTCCTCTTCAGTGCATCTTTAATGGCTTATCATTCCGTCCGTCACACTATAGTTATCAATCATGCCTATGATGTCATCAGTGGTGTAATATGCCGTAACCAGAAATAACTGAATTCATTGTGGCATAGTATCTCATAGCCATTAATTGGTAATTAGTTATCAATTAGCACTAGTAATTAGTGTTTAGTGCTTAATTAGTGATTAGTCACTAATTGGCAATTGGATCACCACATGGTTGGTGGCACTCGCGTCGCTCCTTACTGCGCATGTGCGTGAAGTCACCTGTGACATCATCACCACAGTAACAGGGGCAGCAACAGAGGCGGAAGTGGCTTTCGCCTCATCTCACTTTAGTAAGAGCAAAGTGACCCCCCCCCCCCCCCCACACACACACACACACACGCACGCACACACACACACACACACAGTTTGATGCTATTCAATCAACTCGGGCAATGAAACGAACCAGGGTGAGAATTCCAAATACACACCTTGCTCAAAATTTTCAGAAAACATTTCACGACCCCTTTAAGACTGTTTATTTGAATTATTTTCCTGCATGGAATGCTCATTTTATTTCTTCAAAAGCAGTATAAACAGGAAGCAAGGCAAGAGGGGCAACCTTTGAAAGGTGCTATGTTTTGCCCCTCCCCCTTCTTTTTTTTTTTTTTTCTCTGCTTTCGGAGCATGAGGCTGGAATATGGTGGAGGGAAAATTCCCATTTGCACAAGCATGCGGTGATGATTAGTTCACCTCATGAAAAGTTTGTGTCATTGGAGGTGCATGCAGTGATTGTGCCTGTGATGGTATCACATGCAATGAGTGCAAAATTTTAAAAAAAAAGAAGAAAACGGACCACCAGGTGCTCGTTCTGTGAGCACATGAGAACAGATTACATGTATGTTTGCTTGAGTGCTTGCCTGCTTCTACTTTGAGCTGATGAAGCTGATTCCCGGCTTCCATCATATTGGTTCTTTTGATGTGGCAACAAAGTACAGTATTTTTTTACAGAACAGTAACTTGTGCGGCCTTGTAGGTAATCTCCCCTGAGCCTGCCCAGTGCTGGTTTGTGTTGATGTTCTTAGCAAACATAATTATGGGTCCACCAGATATGCACCAAATGCTGCATACAGACTCAGCCATAATCTGTACTTATTGATATTTACTGTAATTACGCCTAAACGTGGATGTAACGAACCCCCATATAGCAAGTTCCTCGATATTACGAAGTTTCTCGATTCCCCAACACCGCCCTTATTGAAGCGCGTGTATTTTGAGACCTCCCTGTGACAAAGGTGTTGCTGCAGTTGACCTTGATACAACGAACTGGCTACACCATCTATCTGTCAACTAGTGCTGAGTTACTCTAAATTTGGTAGAACCACATGAAAGTTTCGCGACGATAAAGCACGAACTGACAAGAAAGGAACGCCGATCGCAACAAGCCGACCACAGTTGACAAAACGTGCTGTGCTGTAGCGCCGTCGGCGCATCTCCGGCGTTTTCTCTTTTCAAACGTTATACCACGTGGTATTACAACAGTTCATGCTTAAAAGCAGCAATAAATAATAGAGCATAGCAAAAAAGAAAGGAACGACACGAGCAGCACACGGTTGCTCACGTGATTCCGGTGCCGATAAGCTCACGCGCGTCAGGGACGGCGGAGGGCGCCGGAGACTCAAAGAGTGAGGGGAAAGACCAAGAGAGGGAACATGTGGGTAGAAGCACATGCCTCCGCTGTCTGTCTACAGTGGCAGCGCGGCTGTGCACGTTCTCCTCTAGCTCAGCCGCGGTGCCTCCCCCCCCCCCCCCCCCCCCCCCCACTCCCACCCTCTCCATCCGACTCGTAGCGGCGTTGCACGAGACGCGGCATTGGTGGCAGCGGCTGCTGCGGCAGTCGGAGCCTTGCTGCGAAACGTTTCTCCTCATTTGTGACTTTGTTGTTTTCTATACACATTTTCGAGGTGATATCACCTACATTATTTTCTTATTTTGGTTTCCCCTTGCAGTGTCCTTTCGACTCTTCTTGTGAAAACTGCATGTAACGAAAACCTGGATGTAATGAAAAATCTGACTTTTTTCAATTTTGTTATAACCAGGTTTAACTTTATACCTTTTCTGTGTGGGTATTGATTGATATTTTGCAGGTATAAGTTTGTTAGTGCATGGCAAAGTACTTTGGTGTACGTTAGCAAGATTTGACATTCATAACTGAATTTTGGCTTGAAAATAGGGTGTACACAGCAAAGCAAGAGTACCTGGTTCACGAGCCATTGTTTGCTGCCATTCTGCCCAAGAAAGTACGGTTTGACAAGAAGGCACACTGTCTTAAAGTCACTCTAGAGAAGGCGCAGTCCAAGCTTTATTGGGAGTTCCTAACAGGACACCGGCGAAAGGTATGTTCTGTCCAGTTTTTGTTGATCACGGCAGGCTTAAAGTTTTCATTGCACATCTTTTGGCATATCGAGAATATGCTAGCAAGGTTATGCCTGCACATTTATCGTACATCGCATTTTGTTGGAAAGCAAGAAATGAAGGTGCAAGGTATAACACACCCACGAGGTTCTGGCCCTTCTTCAGACATAAATCTCCTTAACATCTGGTTAATTCTTAGTTAAAAATTTAGGAGGGAACATTTTACCTACTGGGTGTGATGGTTCTTTTTGGGGTTTTTTTCTGTGAGCAATTTTCTTAACAGCTTATTTATGTTAAGGTGAGGAAGTAATTGTATTTTGGGGCTGATACCATTTTGGTGTGTGGTTCATTGTTTGTTGCTCAGCAACATGTCAAGTTTGTACGGCTTGTGCTCCTCATGAATGAGAATGTACAAGTTGGCCAAGATTGCTGCTGTACTTTACAGCTACTAAAAGGATGTGAGCATGAAATCAGGCCTGCTGCACATGCCTTGTTTGTTGTCAGCCCTTGCACATTGGACCAGAGCTAGCTCTAAGCTTCTGTTATTCGTCTTCACTGTTTGCTTCTCCAAGAAGTCTGAACTGTTAATCCTAGAAAAAAAAAAAAGTTATATCAGAAAGCAAATCTCTGCATAAACTCTTGTGTACGTATAGAAGGGACGCCAATGCTGATGGTTGAGAGGCTGAGATTCTTGGGCCTCCACCTGCAGTCTAATGGCCGCACATCCATGCGATGCAACTCCTCCAGAAGCAAATAACTCAGATCATGCATGTGATTAGACACGTTTCCAACCACTGCACTCAGTGAAAATGACGCAATACACATTGACCAAGTGCTGATCATCGGCTGCATTGTATACCACGCTGCTGCGTGTAGCAAGACGGCTGAACGTCTTGCTACACGCAGCAGCCAACACAGTGGTGGAACTCTTTCGAGACGTGTCATCCAACACCTTCAGCTAGGTGTTCACAACACCGTGAAAGAACTTATCGAAGCCTAACTGGCAGGCAACTGGTCAGGCTCTGAAACACACGCAGCAGCAGAGCCGTCCTTGTTGGTGGACGCCCCACCAACAAACACCCCTCTTACCATCAGAACTGGTATCCTTGGACCCTATGATCCAAACAAAAATCCATGTGCTGAAAATTCCAAGAAACATGCACTCCAGACACAATGCGGGAAGGGGGCAAGCCCGAGTTGAGGTGCTCGAGCTACAATTCAAGGAAAATCCATATGTCCTTTACACAGACGCCGCAAGCCACCCAAACAGCCAGGAAGTCATGAGCAGAGTGATCGCAAACCAGACAAGGGACAAATTTAAGGTTCAGTATACATGTGCTCGAGTATACATGTGCTCGAGCAGGACAGCAAAAGAGGCAGCTATTTATTGCCCTTGCCATTCGCTGCATCTCGGTCGACATACAGAATTAGGACATCAACATCTGGAACGTCATAACTGACTCGCAAGCAGTACATCTAGCATACACCTCTGGCCTATTACCAAAACAGATTCAACTATCCTCCAAAAGTGTTTCACAGACACACTTTTTCTCGTTCTGATCGTCTGGACACCAGGCCATGCTTCCCTTCCTGGCAACAAATGTGCTCACACACTCGCCCAAGGCCTGGCCCACCAGGCAATGGGGGGTGTGGTGGGGGCAGGATGTCTGGTCGGGGTTTTACAGGTGAAGAGGACAACGTAACACCACCACCACCCACAACACACTCATCCTCCACACTCCTCTCCCCCCACACACGCACAAACCTAACAAGCAACGGCAGATTAAGCAGATGCACAGGATAGGGACAGCCAATGGAGTAACGACGCTGCACACGGTGTAAGAATATTTTAGGTATTGACGCTGACCACCCGCCGCAGTGGAGAGCACTCACAGATCATGTTCGCCCTCTAGTACATGTACTGACTGCAGCGGTGCGGGGACACTGCAGAGCAGTGGCCATTCGGTTGCGGAGCGGCAGACGCGGCTAAGTGGTTTGCACGGCTTTCGGTGCCATTTTAGGCTGTGTTTGTCGGTGTTTTGCGCTGCCAGAGTGCATCACAAAGTGTGGATGCTAGGTTTTCAGCTTCTACGTTGTGGTAGGCACCATGCACGAACAAAGTTTGCTAGAACTAGCTTTTTGTGTCGCGGTTTGGGACCAGCCACAGTGATCGTTGTGCAAACGCACATGGTGGTGTGGGCCGACGCCGTGGGCGGTTGTCGTAGCCTGTGTACATGGTGGTTGTGATGTATTGGTTGTTGCTGTGGCACACCTGAAGGGTCCAGCCAGGTCCAGAAGCTTACCCAGATGTGAGTATGGGTAAGAGGTGCTTCGTACCCAACTGCAGATCGGCGTATTAGAGTTGTCCGAACCAAGTGTCACTCTTTAAGCCTGCTCGCCAGGCAATTTCCAGAGCAGATAGGACATTGTAAGTAATATCCAATAGTCTGAGCGAAGCACTTTTCCGGGCATACAATATAAGATCGTACTATGCCGAGTTCAATGGCAAGGCATTTTTAAATGCACCAAAGAAACTGGTGCTGTTGGCGAATGCTGTGCCCAGTATTTTTCCCGGGTGTCCCAAATATTTGACACAACAGCCAAGTTCAAGAAAGCCTTAGAAAGCAACAGTCTGCAGCCACGTGTGCCTAGCAGGCAAGCAAGCAGTCCGCATCTGCGGCTGCCACACTGCCTTCGGTAACGGCCTGTGAAAAAAAAAAAAGCCTTTGAAACTGTGCACAGGTGGCGGGAGTACAGTGGTGAGCAGCCTTGTCTAGAGCGCTCGGGCGGTGCACTTCCTTGCAAACAAATCCAGATTTTGTGGCAGCCTCTAGGGTCCAGCTGCAACGCTTGCACGGAAGTAGCGCCAGATAGCCTCGTAAACAAAGCAGGCACGAAAACTTTGCCCTGTAATGAGGGGCTGCTCTCTAATTTCGGTTTTTGTTACCAAGTGCGCACTGCTCAAGCGCTCTAGACAAGGCTGCTCACCACTGTACATCATGCGTGTCAGCTGATCAAGGAGCATGCCCTTCTTCCATCATGAAACTTGGAGGCGCCTCCTCACTTAAGTGCAAGCTCATTCTTCATCGGCATTCATGGAGCAATTAATTTCGGTCAGCGGTCTCGCGGTCAGTTTCCACTTGCTGTACATTTTGGTGCCACAAAACATGGTGGTAAGAAAGGCAGAAGACATGCCGGTACCATTTATAACAAATATGTAGCTGCATAATTTTCCAGACCTTAGAACGCTCGATGGTGAATTTCATGGCCCGACATAATCGAGGTCAACAAGTCGCTTTACCATGCCAACTGCAATTTTTCTCAATTGACATCCGCCAGTCCCAGTTTACAGTTGCGAAAGTATTTACCTCTGCGCGTGCCAATCTTTTCTTGAGGGAGACAACAGCTCAGCGTCATCGGTGTCAGCGTAAAATATGAGCTTGGCAGGAGGAATGCCAGGGGAGTTTCCACTAACAATTTTCACATCGCGTAGCTAAAAGTGCACTGCAATAGCCATTATAATGTTGCAAATGCAATGCAAATTATCCGCCGCGGTGGCTGAGTAGTTACTGCGCTCGGCTGCTGGCCCGAAAGACGCGGGTTCGATCCCGGCCGCCGCGGCCGAATTTCGGTGAAGGCGAAATTCTAGAGGCCCGTGTGCTGTGCTATGTTAGTGCACGTTAAAGAACCCCAGGTGGTCGAAATTTCCGGAGCCCTTCACTACGGCGTCCCTCATAGCCTGAGTTGCTTCGGGACGTTAAACCCCAATAAACCAAACCAAACCAAGCAATGCAAATTCGTATAGCAATGGAGGCATTCCGCAGCGCAGCGCCAAAGGGTGGGTTCTATTCCAGGCTGCAGAGGCAAATTTCTGATGCAGGCGAAATGTGGAAACGCCCTTGAGGTTGCTCTGCACATTAAAGAACCTCAATTGGCCAAAGTTAACCATGTTCTCTGCACGGCGGGCACATTCATTACACTGCTCAAGCAATGCCTGAATGTACGCATAGGCTCATTAGCCCAAATGTGGGAGCATGCGCATTGCGGCCAACCTTTTATATTTAAGAGTTGGTAGAGTTAACTATGCTATCAGCATTCATGTGGATGAATGAAAAAAACTTTACAGTGAACGCATTTCGATAACGAGCGCGGAAGGATCGCAGGGTATCATTCTCGCTGCTGTTCCACCCATTCATGCAGTCCCGGCAAGTAAAACACGAAGTCTGCCAAAATTGTTCAGTGTTGACAGCAGTTACAATCCTTCTGTGCCTTGCTGCTCTTAACAAAGCGCATGAGCACGCCGCAGCACCGAATGATCGCGTAACATTTGCATTAAGGCCGCCGCATCTCGGCAACTAGACAAGCCCCCATCGTGTGGCACCATCTGTCGGCGCTCAAGAGAAATGCAAGGAGCAGCGAACAAGATCTGATCATGCCGCCGGGCACAGTGTCAGCGCCTAAATATATTCTTACACCGTGATGCTGCCCGAAGTGGATGGCAACAGACTACCAATCTACCATTGGTTAAATAAAAGTGTTTCCTCCTCACTGTTTGGACCCCAGTTAGAAACAAGGTTCTGCTTTGGCGGTCACCTTGCCTTTAATTCCCCTTTTTTTTTTTTAATACATTAAACGGACAACTCCACCTTGTTGGAGTTGAAATTAGAATTTGTTATTGATTCAAGCTCGCAATGGTAATAACTTCGAGACTCCCTTCTTATATTCAGCTGGAACAGCCACATGTATGACTACCTGCCTGTTTTTCCTTACAATCGTCTCAGTTTTGGTGGCAAAAGTAAATGGGTTCACATGTGCAGGAGGCCACAAAAGTTTCTGCAACACCGAAATCAGAAAAAAACTGAATTTCCTCGCTGCCAAGACGTGCGACCAGACATTGAGAGATGCATTTTGCAAGCCATATAGGGAAGTGCAAACCACACCCTTTAGTTTATGGCAGCATGCTTATATTGCCCAACAATTAAGCTTTGGTGTAATTTTTGTTTTCCGAAAACTTCTTTGTGCACCTGTGTGCACCTGTACTAGTTGCCATGGTACGGGCCGGGCACTTTATTTTTCCCCCTTTTTTTTTCTGCCGCACCATAATAGCCTTTTGGTTTTTTCATGTCACTGCCCGGTAACTAGGACAAAGTAAAATAAATATTTGCTGTTGTGTTTAGTCTTATCTAAAATCTTCCTTGACTGCAAGGCAAATAAGAACATTCTGCTTATGATTTTGGTTGCAGAGCCCTCATATTCGCTATGACTTGGAGCACATTTCGGTCAGTGATGATGAAGATGACATTGTTAGCTTCTGTCAAGCTTACAAGGACCCCGATTTTACAGGTTTGCTTTTGTTTGTTTGCGTATTTCTTTTGATTTCGAAGTGAACGCTTGTACTGTGTGAATCGTTTGCCTGCTTGTACTGTCAGAGCATTGATGGCGTTCATTGCTACATGGGATTGAGTTTTCAGCTGTGAAAGTTGAAATTTAGTGTTGCAAGGACTCACATTATGCACACTATATCTAGGGCTCTTCGTTTTCTGGTTAAACTCTGTTTTACCCTATTCTTGCACCCGAAAATATGTCTGGAGACAAGTTCTAAAAGTATATGGTACTGACCAGGCATCTTATTGGCATCATTGTATCAAGAACTACCTGCACTAAAGACATCGTACTGCTTCGTACTGCTGTGCCCTTGTACAGGCGCGGACAAAAGTAAACGGAGCACGCAACTGTCTTCGAATATTTTTCACGCGTCACCTAATTGAAATTCCAAGCAGTGGTACGTGTATGCTGGTAGAAGAGGTTGTTGGGCTTTCTTGTAGACAAACAACGCTTCTTCATTACCAATGGAGAAAGCGTGATTGCACATCGAACACAATAACGTGCTCCGTTTACTTATGGCCGCGCCTGTACATTTAAAATAGTCGGTGGGAGAATGAATTAATGTTTCAGCAGTGTACAAAAGGAGGCGAGTCTTTTATAAATGTAGAAGTGCTGTGCAGAAGATAATGATGTACTCGAGGGTTAGTACCCCTATTTGTGGAATTGGCCATTCTCTGCTTTACATTTATCAATTGCTAGGGGTCCTCACGCCACTCCTGGCGCAGTGGCGCATCGGTTAAGCGATGTGCCACTGCTAAAGCAGGTGGCTCTTTCAAACGCAGCCACTGTAGGCAGGGGTTTGTGAGAGCTAGGTTGCTCACTACTAGACATTAATTTGACTGCAGCATGCCACGGTGGGCAGGCTGTGATGATGTCTCAAGGTTCACACTGCATAACTCCTAATGATGGTCGCCATTTCCACTTGCATAGACCCCTCTAATGCTAATGCATTAAGAATTGTATTAAGAAAAAAAAAAATTAAGTATTTAATTTGGTGAACTGTTCTAGTGCAACCTGCCACTGCATATTGTTTGCAAAATAATCAGCCAAACAGAGGGTTAAAAACGACGGCTCATACATTTTTTATTTATATCTTTATTTCAAAATAATCAGTGTAGGAACTTTCTCTCTAAAACTCAATTCATAAAAATTTTAGCTGAATGACCCGATTTCTACCCGAATTTGAGGTAACCCCCCAATTAAAAAAAGAACTAAAACAAAGGGCCCTAACTACATCCTAGCTGGAATGCTAACATTTGGTGACAGAATGCTTGCTGAGTTCAGTGAAGATTTAATATGCTTTTAACAACTGCCTCTTTAGTTCTAATTTTACTTGTTGGACCTTAAGGTTTGTGACATAGCTTGGTAGCTGAAGGAGGCAGTTAAAGGGACCGAATAGTGAATTTTAAGGACCCAGTTTTTTTTAGGCATAATGAAAAGCTACCTGTCTAAAATGATGGATTCCACAACGGTTTTGTTGGAAACGCTGTAGAAAATGTTTACATGGAATTTTTAAATCGGCGCATGTGCTCGTTTTTATGTATCCCGATGCTCTGCCATGATTAGCGAGCATGATGGCAATTGCACATCGGCCAAAGTGCTGTACAAAAAAAACTAATATAAGTATCGCCGACCAGACACTAATAAGAGTAGTGTCCATTTTATTTTCCACACCCAAAGCTGTTACGGCACAGTGATGTACGCCTTGTTGACGAAACTTTTAGTAGATAGTGGTTGCTGCTTCATCCAAGAAATTGAAAACACTGAGGCGCGATCTAGTTTCAGAAGCTAAAAGCACATGGTCACCAATGCGAAGGGGGCATTGCTTTTTATCTAAGGGTGCACTGGAGAAAATGTAATTTATGATAAAGCATGACAAACACTTCTGAAAGAAAAAATCACTGTGCACTTAAAAACAAATAAGCGATTTTTTACTGAGATGTGGTCAAAGGACAGGCTACACTGGTAATGGCGGGTTTCACTGCAAGACTGCTAATTTTCAATGCCAAATTAAAATTTTAAATCCTCGTTTCTTTGCTATTGCAGTGCTTAATTCTTACCATATGAGGCACAATCTTTTAATTTCCTCTACAATCTCATGACACGCTTTGGTCAGTGGTTGGTGCGTTTAAGTAGCTAGTGCATTGTTTTTTTGTGTGTCATGTTTTAGGTGCAAGCAGGATTCGTTTTCAAATCCCCCCCCCCCCCCCCCCCCCCCACACACACACTTTTTTTTTTTTTTTCAAGGTGTCTTACATTTTCCTGCCGTCTACCTACTTCATTAGTGGCAACACTCTTGAGACTGTGTCGTCTTACAAATACCCGAATGTTCACGTCTTTTCTAACCTTTCTTGAAAAACCCATGTTGACGACATTATAAGTAACACGAACTGTATGCTTGAATACCTTCGCAGAAATTTTTCCTCTTCACCGAGTTCATTAAAATAATTGCTTTACAAAACACTGGTCTGCTCAAAATTGGATTGTGCTGCATCAGTCTGGAACCCTTGGATAGAACCTTTCATTTTTTACTATTGAAAACCGTGGTTGTCGTTTCCTACTTTCCAACTATCATCACACTAGTAGTGTAACTGTGATGAAAGCACACCTTTCCCTGCCGCTTCTTTCTCATCTCAGGTCAATAGCTTCATAATGTACTTTTCACAAAATTTATCATAATCGTTATCCTATAGACAAGTTACTAGCAAGACCATCATATTTCAGCATGCATTGATCACTGCTAAAGTTGGGACCCCTTCCTGCTGCAAAAAATGTTTTCACGATTCATTCATACCCAGAACTTGTGCAATAGAGCTTGCTCTTGGGCCATTCGGTGCATCTTGAAAAAGGGGGGTGCCAATAAATTCAAAAATTCCTACACAAGAATAGAGACATTCAACACAGACGGGCGCTGATCGTACAAAGACGCGCACACAAGAAAAGAGACATTAGACACGGACATGCGGATGGGCGTTAGACTGCGCCCGTCCGTGTCTAATGTCTCTTTTCTTGTGTACACGTCTTGTATCTGCTGATATCCCCCTCTTTCCAGATCTTGTGTTATCTGGAATCACCTTCCCATAATATTGCTGAATAAATAAATAAATTGCTTTTTATTTTGGAAAGTGGCTGAGGGTATAGAGAATTTGCTATGGGGTCATTCCATGCCAAACGCACCAATGTTTGCACTTGACCCTCTATGGTTTTGTTGAAAAAAAATTGTGGCTTTTTATAGAACCATCAGAAACAATTTTCCTTAATATCTAGTGGGAAGAAAATTTTCCAAACGTGTGACAGCCCGTTGAATTTTTTAGACTAGTTCAAAACTATGTCTCGATAAAAAATTGATAATAAAATGTTTGTCCTTTTTTGCCCTCCAAATTTCTTGTGGACAGTGTATGCGAATTAAATTTTTTTATCATGTGTCAAGACATTCCCTGCAAAAGGTTTTTTTTTTTGTTTCTGTAGTTCGTTTTTTATAGCTCAAAATGCTTCATTTTGGAATGTTTTTTTGAAAGTCCACACGAAATTCGTGAGTGTTATAAACTTTTTACTGGCTCGCCATACCATGTACTACGTGTGAAAAATGTTTACAATAAAATTAAACTGAATAACTTTGAGAAAAAAAAAATGCGAAAGGTGCAAAAGAGTGCATTGTGCTGCATATTCAGAGGAAAATATACTAGGTGCTCACTGCAAAAATTCAAAATACTATTCCTCTAATATCCTGTTTTACTGTAAGTTTTCTCAGCAATTTTTATTGGTCTTTTTTTGTTTTGTTTTAGTCGAAGAAAATTACTTTTGAAGTTGAACGCCTCAGCACAGGTCATGGTTGCCCTACACTGTCACTTCACTGCAGGGCACAACCTCAGTGCTGGGCACAACCTCTTTCCATGCACTCACGTGCTCAGGCGTTGCACATCCACTTTGAGCCAAGCCGGCGTCATGCTTCTCTGTTTGCTTTGTTTACGAAAGCTGTGCTCTGTGAGGTGCAAGGACAGAATCAGGTTACTTGAGGGGGCATCCACAAAAGCTAATATGATCGCCTGGGAAGACCAGCCTCCCTTCCACCTCCCGCGTTTGCGGTCACCGTCTCATTCGGGCGCTGGATGCATGACTGTAGAAGCAGCTGCGCTTTTTCTTTCCTGACGGTGCTTGTGAATGCATTGAGGAACTCTCAATTGAATGATTCCCACATCGCCAGAGAAGCTTTGTGGTTTTCAAACCAAATTCTGGCTGGGCCTTCCTGGGCGAAAAAAACGTGCCTCACTTTCATCTCGTCATCCCAACTGTTGAACACGGCGACACGCTCAAACTGTGTCAGCCATTCTTCAGGATCCTCATCCGGTGAACCGTTGAACGTGGGCAGCAGTCAGGGCTGGTGTCATAGCCACGGTTGACATTGGCGCTGAAGAATTCTTTACTCACGTGTGGTCTGGTAGTAGTCCCTATTCAGGTGACCGGCTCTGGAGATTATGGCTGCTTTGCTGTTCGTCTTCAGTTGGGACGGCATCTTTGGCTTTTTCATGATCTGCTTCTTCGGGACTGCTCGGGCTGCTTTGGTGGCTCCCAGGGGATGAGAGTAGGAAGGACATCCATTAGCGCCTCCACCAGACATGACGTAATGGTGATGGCAGTCCGGCGAGCAGGAAGACAGTGAAAAGGCATAAACTTACATGCTTATCAGAAACAAAGAAGTTTCAAATATCAAAGCAGGTATACGCACTGCAGTTTTTGTCCCATCACCCAGGAATTCGGCACCACCCACTTCGAGCCACACGAAAGCACGAGCGCCGTTTCTATTTTGAAGTTAAAGCGTTTATTTTATTAAGGTACGAAGCAAGAACGATGGAAGGCATGGCTGCAGTAATCTTAATTTATTGTTCATATAAAACGTACATGAATGCTGACAATAAATGTTTGGGAAGATGAATTATTTTGCCTCACGTTATTCTTCGCATTATATCCTTAATACTATTTACTAGTGCCACCTTGGAATCAGACCTGCGGATGAAGCTCATTAAGGGATAAACATTTTTGTTTAGCACCTTCACTAGAACAACACACCTTAATGTGCTGGATGCATCCGTTTTTGAGAAAAATGCCTTATTCTATATTTGTAATAAGGACTGTTGACATTACAGAACTCAGGAGCCTGGCGAAATGCGTTGAAAGGGGTACAGAGCTTAATGAAAAATAAAAAAAGCAGAGGGTCGTGGAGACGAAAGCGCAGTTTCCCCAGGCAGTCATATTCCCTTTATGGGTGCCCCCTTGAGTCCCTTGATTCCGTCCTCGCACCTTGCAGAGAACGGCTTTTGTGAACACAGCACGCGTGAAGCATGATGCCGGCTTGGCTCAAAGCGGATGTGCATCGCCTGAGCATATGATTGCATGGAAATAGAGCAGTCTGGTCAGCACCAAGGTTGTGTTCTAAAGTAAAGTGACAGTATGGGGCAACCAAGCCCGGCACTGCGGCGCTCAACATGAAAATTTTTTTTCTCGACTAAAACAAAAAATACCTTGATAAAAGTTGCTGAGCATGATTACAACAACACGAGCTATTAGTGGAATATTATTCTGCATTTTTGCAGTGAGCAGCTCAGTATAATATAATATTTTCATCTGAATGCGCAGTACAATGTACTGTTTTGCAACTTGGGCATTTTTTTGTTTTCTGAACGTTATTCAGTTTAATTTTACTGTAAACATTTTTTACATGTAGTGCATGTTATGGCAAGCCAGTGAAAAGTTTTTATTGCTCACGAATGCCGCGTGGACCTCAAAAAAAAAGTTCCAAAATGGAGAGCTGTGAGCCAAAAGAAACTAACTGCAAAAAACATAAAAGCCTTATGTAGCATATTATGTCTTGACATATGGTAAAAAAGTACAACTTAGATACATTGTCCACAAAAATTTCCTGGGCAGAAAGGAAATAAACATTTTATTATGAATTTTTTAGAGACCTAGTTGTGCACTAGTTTGGAAAATTAAAGAGTCATATGTCGGGAAAATTTTTACTAAGGGGAATTGCTTTTCATGGTTCAACAAAAAGCCACATATTTTTTGAATGAAATCGAAGAGGTTCGAGATCAGACATTGGTGTGTTTGGCGTGGAATGACCCTATGGGGACATTGAGCTTATACTGCACTCCTGTCTCTTTTCCTTCAGGCTATGAACGTCCGAAAGTGATCCTGCCGTATGACCCTGTGGCTCACATGGAAAGAAAAATGGAAATGGAAAGGGGCGAAGATGAATCCAGTGATTCATCAGACGAAATGTATACCAGCAGTGACCCCAATAACATCTTTGAAGATCGGGAAATGGAATGATACCATATGGAAGGCATCTGTGCCCTCCGCCTAAGTTCCTCCTCTGTGATATCATCATTAGTGTTATTCCACATCTTCAAACTTGACATCCTGGACCATCATTGGGGCAATTGGTTGTTTCAAAGACTAGTTCATTGTTTATGTACAAGTTGTGCTTAACTTGCTGTCTTTGTAATAACAGCTCATAGAGCTTATGTTCATGTTACATTTCATTAATAATAAAAGTGTTGAGTGTGTGTTTCATTTTGTTGAAAGTGGTGGGATTCATTCATGTTTGCTCCAGTGTAGCCTTGACGGCTGTTGCTGGTTCATGAAAAACATTTACTGCATTTTTGTTCACATACCACTTAGTTATCCATTTAACTGAGCAGACAAGGGAAGGGAAAAGAGGGGCTCGTTTTGACATGCATGATGGAAACCAACTGTTGTGATTAGCACAGTTACTGTGCTCGGTGCGCATATGCTGACAAACTCCTGATCATTATCAAGTCCAATCCTGGTTGAAGTTCCAAGCATGTTCCACATCAGTGCTCCACATGCAAGACTGCTACGTGTTCCCACTCAATCCCAGTAGACGAGCTGGGCTGCTAAACAGCAGATGGCGATGCCTGGACACGTCATACAAATGGTGGCAAACAAATGGGTTTCTGTTCAAATAGAAGTGTTTTTTCTGATTAAAAATCCCCTGGATGTGGTGCAGCTCCAGCAGGTTGCGTCAGAACTGCGCCCAAATTATCGCATTACTGTCCTGAGTGTGTGGATGCTGCATTTGTTTACTGCCCAGGTAGGCATGTGGTGTAGACATATTTGTGGAAATCAAGCTGCATTGAATGGAATAAGTTATTCTAAATTTTTTTCTTTAGTAAAATGCCTTTTTGTACATTTCATTTTTATTTTTCATTCTCTTCCCAGGTGTGGTCGAAGTTTTCAAAGCCCTTCACTACGGCGTCTCTCATAGCCTTAGTTGCTTTGGGACGTTAAACCCCAATAAACCAAACCAATCTCTTTCTTCAGCTCGTATGAGGGTAGTATCCATTGACAGACTGAAATGGCCCCGCCGCGGCGGCTGAATTTCGATGAAGGCGAAATTGTAGAGGCCCGTGTGCTGTGCGATGTCAGTGCACGTTGAAGAACCCCAGGTGGTCGAAATTTCCGGAGCCCTTCACTACGGCGTCCCTCATAGCCTGAGTTGCTTCGGGACGTTAAACCCCAATAAACCAAACCAAACAAACCAGAGACTGAAATGCTCGATCACGATTCGGGAAATAACTTGGGGTCAAGCTGGACCGGGCTCAATCGCATTTGAATAAGCCATGTTGCAACGATGGATCTGGATAGAGTTCTATCCTGATCGATCCAATCACATTTGAAAGTACCTGTGTGAGAGCGGTATAACTTGTTCATGAGAGCTCAGTAGTAGTCTTGCGCCAGATTCAGCTTCGCTTCCTCACCTCTGGCTTCAGGTGCTGTTCTTGCCCCCTGCAACATTTTTGTATTTAGAGTAGCTGTCATCTTTGTGCACTGATCAAAATGCTAGACAGTAGAACGCAGAAAAAAAAATAAAATATATTGCACCCATGTGAACTTCAAAATACATAGTAGGTTATATGTGGTCATCGGTATGGATTGCAGATTTCAAAATACTTGAAGGTCTTGCGGCACTCTTGCTAGCTTACTGTTGATAGCTAATACCATCAACCTGCCATAAATTTCCTTTGCTGAAAGCAAAGTGTGCTACACTGAAACAGAACTGATAGGAAAGTTTTTTTTTTTTGTTCAAGCAAAATGTAAAAAACTTTGACCTTTATTAAAAAGCTCAATACACAGTAGGCATGGTATGAAGTGTTACCTGGGCAGCCATCTATAATGCAAAATTATATGCACAATACTACACTGGACCCAGTAGCCAATGGCTAGTTTTGGTTTGGTTTGGTTTATAAGGTTTAACGTCTCAAAGCAACTTGGGCTATGCGGGACGCCGTAGTGAAGGGCTCCAGAAATTTCGACCACCTGGGCTAGTTTTGGAGTCGAGGCTTGGTGGCAGTGGCATTAATGGCACATCCCAAATTTTTGTATGCAGTGAAGGTATGCATATGTAATTGTGGTAAAATGCTCTTGCAGCTTGTCCAGCTGTCATCGATATATAGCTTTTCTTTTTCACTGTGATGTGGCCTTTCATTCCAGTATGGATTAACCATTGGAATGAAAATCGAGGATCAGGACTGTGCATTTTGTATGGCACTGTTTACATATGTGCAGGAAATGTTGCAATGCAGTCTGGCTTTTGTAATCTTTTAGTTTGGCTTTGCCCTCCACATTTGGTGGTACTGCCACTAACATGAAGTTTGCCAGTCTCTAGTTGCCAGTTTACTGTTAGGCAACTCGTGGGTAGAGTCTCTCTCATGGCAAACAGTAGCGTCTAATACATTCAGTTTTTCACTACAACTACCACATTGCTGCTATCGTGATTTGTTCCATATCTTTGGGTGGGCAGATGAGCTTAGGAAATTTGCTGGGATAGGGTAGTCACACATAGAACAGGACAGGGCCAGTGAAAGAGGCCTTTGTCTTGCATGCGGTACAAAGCAGGGTAAGCATGAAAATTCCTGAATATTTATGGTCTTGAGCAACAGTTAAGCCTTAAGATTTTTAAATAAGGAGAGTGTAGTTTTACTGGAATCTGCGTACACTTGCTCGCATATATAGATTAGTGCTAGGTGCTGGCATGTTCCCACTCAAAATGAAAAAGCTAGAGTATCTAATACAAAAGGCTAGTGAAAAGGGTACTAAAGAATATATAAAGCTTTTCTTCCACAAGTTTTTTTGCCAGTAATTAGGTATGTGATGCATGATTTGGCTTTGATAAAGGGCATTCTCCGGGTGCGCGCTTGTGACTAACTAAAATGTATATATATTGGAAAAACAGCTTTTCTGTCTAGGTCTGTTTGAATTATGAAATTTTGAATTAGAAATTAGCACTGCCCGTTATTCTTGGAACACCCCTGGTACTTATATAGTTCTACTTAAAAATTACCCCCGTATTCACAAATGTTCCTTTCCTTAAAGCGTTAAGTGGGCCTTCGGCAAGGACGGCCTAAGTTGAAACGTAAGATAAGGCTGAAGTCAGCCTCAAAAACCAACCTTACGCGATTTTAAGGGCGCCTTACGAAAAGGGGCTCCTATCCGAAAATGTTGGTGATATGGGAGCGAGGCTACTCGCGTTTTTATGTTGGAATCATCTGGAGATACACATATAATTTATTCCTACGACAAAAAGTGAATAAAAATTTCTCCTAGCACGCTTGCAAGTAAGCATCAGAGATTTTAGGCAAACAATTTTCCAATTTTGACATTTTTTCTTCTTTTGCAGGCCACCCTGTAGTGTAGCCGTCACAATAATGTGCTTGTTGATTTCACGTCGCCCGCCTCTTTTGCGAGTGTTTGCTTCTCAACGTCGGTTCGACAATCATGTTCGACAATCGAGTTACAATCCGGGAAACTGTCGGCTGGGAAACGTTTACAAGGTCTCCGGACGCTGACCAATTCCGAAGCGCCCTCAGCTGCGGCATCGATGAAAAACAGTTAGGCTTAGCGACGACTACGGCAGCCAGGGAGAAACGTTTGCCGGGGGGCAGCGCAGTTCGTCGCTCGGCGTGTCCGCGGGCGGCGTCGTTGCCGAAAGCTCGACTGTCTCGCTGATTGGTTCAGCGGCTTGCGTCTCGCAGTTGCAAGGCTGGAAAATCGAACAGCGAGCAACTTGTCTGCGTGTCGTCCGCCACTTCTTTCGTGAACGGTAGGGACAGACTCACTGGCTCTCCGAAGACCGCGGCCGCATACTCGCGTGTTCACGGAGAGTGGACCATCCTGTACATACTTTGTCTGCATGGGTAAACAGGCACTAATTGCTTTTTTTTTTGTGTTGCTAGAGCTACCTCAAGGAATCATTTTTGGTCGTCTTCAGTGTCTGATATTGTGGACGTTCATGAAGCAGCTACGTTTATCATCTATGCTGAAAACAGCACTACGTTTCTCTCCAGTCAATATAAGTGTCTTGGGAAAAAAATCTATGCACTTTCCAGAAAACAGCAGTTCGTAACAATGGGCCACAGTCTGCGGCATCCTGTATTACACGGCTGACTAAACGGGTGATTCCATGAGAGATCAAACTGCCTAAATGTTTCAGATTTTTAATTTTCTCGATTATTTTATATATTATGTACACACTATTCAGTAGGCCAACAGTGAATTTCATTTCGTGAAAATGCTAATATTTTGGAAGAAAAAATTACGCTCGATGTCGTGGCAGAGGCAGTGTTCTCACGCTGAGTACTATTTTGCAACTTTGCTATGACATAAGATTAGAGATATTCAAGCCATGACATATACATTATGCGTGCTAAAAGTAAGGATAAGCAGCAAGAAAATCTTGAACTTGGGACTACGTTTTGTTCCGCAGGAGTCTTGTGGGGTGGTCATTTTGTATAAGACTAGAAAAAATCTCAGAAATGCAACAAGTCTCAAATGAGGCTACATTCCAGATTTTTTTTTCTCTGCGAATATAAGGGAACATGTCCTTCACATTTGGAGGATTTACAAGAATCTAAGTGCTAAAAGATTGTACTGGCTTTCATTGTTATTTAAGATAGGGAAACGTCGGAAGCGTTGCACTAAATTTGGCATTTTATAGTTGTAGGACAGAGTTAAATTGAGAAATATGGGAGAGTCCTCTCTTCCTTTGTCCTGCAGTGGCAGTAATCAGGCTGATAATAATGACCCCCGTATTCACAAACCACACTTGCCCTTATCTTTAGCGCCCCTTCACTTTTCTGCTCCTTAACGCGTTTCAGAAACAGACCTTACCCTTAACGGTCCCCTTTAGCCCAACTTAAAATTCAGGTAAAGGGAGCCATTTAAGGTGCCAACCCAGGCACCTTAAACTGCTCCTTACCACAATTCAACATGGCGGCGTGCTACGATGACGACTTCAGTGATGCTGAATTCCAATGGCAGATCGAGACCGCTCCGTCGGATCGCATACGGAGCGCGTAGATTTGCCACCTCCCATTTTGCGATTGGAATGCTAGTGCTCCCTCGGGAGCGGGACGCCAGCGCCGCAGCGGCGAGCCGCGGAAACTAGGCGCGCCGCCGGAGCGGACGCCCTGCTAGCTTCGTGTTCGAGTGCGACAGGAGTTGCGCGAGGCGCGATCTCCGCGTTGACAGACGCCGTCTCGGCGAAACAAAAAGGAGGTAGTACGAAGGCCGTAATGTAAAACCAAAACCAAAGCGTATGTACAGGATGGTCCACTCTCCGTGAACACGCGAGTATGCGGCCGCGGTCTTCGGAGAGCCAGTGAGTCTGTCCGTACCGTTCACGAAAGAAGTGGCGGACGACGCGCAGGCAAGTTGCTCCTGCTCGATTTTCCAGCCTTGCGACTGCGAGACGCAAGCCGCTGAACCAATCAGCGAGACAGTCGAGCTTTCGGCAACGACGCCGCCCGCGGACACGCCGAGCGACGAACTGCCGAGCGACGAACTGCGCTGCCCCCCGGCAAACGTTTCTCCCTGGCTGCCGTAGTCGTCGCTAAGCCTAACTGTTTTTCATCGATGCCGCAGCTGAGGGCGCTTCGGAATTGGTCAGCGTCCAGAGACCTTGTAAACGTGTCGCAGCCGACAGCTTCCCGGATTGTAACTCGATTGTCGAACATGATTGTCGAACCGACGTCGAGAAGCAAACACTCGCAAAAGAGGCGGGCGACGTGAAATCAACAAGCACATTATTGTGACGGCTACACTACAGGGTGGCCTGCAAAAGAAGAAAAAATGTCAAAATCGGAAATTGTTTGCCTAAAATCTCTGATGCTTACTTGCAAGCGTGCTAGGAGAAATTTTTATTCACTTTTTGTCGTAGGAATAAATTATACGTGTATCTCCAGATGATTCCAACATAAAAACGCGAGTAGCCTCGCTCCCATATCACCAACATTTTCGGATAGGAGCCCCTTTTCGTAAGGCGCCCTTAAAATCGCGTAAGGTTGGTTTTTGAGGCTGACTTCAGCCTTATCTTACGTTTCAACTTAGGCCGTCCTTGCCGAAGGCCCACTTAACGCTTTAAGGAAAGGAACATTTGTGAATACGGGGGTGAGTCTTTTTCAAGAATCAAAGAAAAAAAACGCCATCCCTGATTTTTCCTGAAACTTCTGATACAAGTCTCTAGAAGGAGGCAAAGAAGAATTCGAAATAAAATGTTGCATTATATTGTTTCCTTTAATTTTATTCAAGCTCAAACCTGTAGCTTCTTGAGCATCGGCATGTAATGCCTTAATAAAGGTACGGAAGCAACAAGTATACGCCCTCCGCTGCTCTAAATTTTCCCGAAATGCCAAGAGTAATACCTTTTCCATCAGCGTATCTAATTATATATATTTTTATGGAAAAGCACCGATCTGTGACGTAAGCAGTATTTGGTGGCGCCGCTATTGCTGGATGCGGGTGACAGCTGGAGGTGCGACCCATAGGAATTGTAAACAAAAGTTTTTAGTTTAATTTTCTGACCTCACAGTGTCGTGCGTGTCCCTAGGCGCTTGTGCTATCATTCCGCTACGGGCATATTGTGGGTCATTTTCTTTTCTAATTCGACCACATTTGATTTAGAAATACATTGGGGTTCTTTTTTGGTCCCTGTTCATTTATTTTAATCGGTTTAAGCCTGTGATAGCTATGCTGGAGCAGGCATTCTCTCGGCTTTTTTTTTTACTAGCATTTCCTTTTCACTTTCGCCTATCGGAGAGACTGCAAAATGAGTAAATTAGGCCCTCCTTTGTCAACAAAAGATAATACAGCCTAGAACAGAATGTGCGTTTGTAAAACGTCTCTGGCAAGTGCATATGGGGGTGTTTTAAATGTAGAATGTCTTTGGAATTACGTTTTAGACGTCCACATTCTGTTCTAGCTGTAAGAAAAATTGGGATGGGTTTTTTTACTTTGATCTTTGGAAAAGACATTCAAAAGGTATTCAGAAATGTCAGATTTAGGGCAATGTTCCTGGCGTTTCATTTTCTTATACAAAAATGAAAGTCAGTACACACTTTTATCATAGGGTGCTCATCTACCTGCAAATTTGAAGAAAAAAATTCTTGATTATAGCCTCTATTGAGACTGTTTCCAGATTTTTCTAGCAATTAAGTGATAACTTCCCTAGAATGGTGGAAATAAGCCTGACATATTTTTTCTTATCTTTACTTTTAGCACGCATAATATATCCGTCATGGCTTAAATATATCGACTCTTATGTAATTTTGAAGTTGCAGAATAGCGCTGTGCGCGAAAACACTGCCCCTGCCATGACGTCATTCGTAATTTTTTTTTCTCCTGAAATATTAGCACTTTCACAAAAAGAAATTCACTTTTGGCCCACTGAATAATGTGCGCATGATATGTACAATAATCAAGTATTTAGGCCGTCTGCCCTCTCTTGGAATAGCTCAACAGTGAAATCAGCTTTTTAATGTTTGACTGTATCAAAAAAGCCAGAGGCATAAAAATTCTTGAGTTTATAATTTCGTCTTGTGATTAGCTTAACAAGGTAACAAGAAAAGCTTTATTAACAAAGGTCTATTTTTTGTCGCGAAGGAGTTCAATTCTGTTTGGTGGTCCTGATTGTACAGGTGCAGTCAAAAGTAAATGGAAGGCGCTACAGCGTGGCACCATGCAGCGCTTTCTAACGCCGGCTCTAGAAACTGATTAGCTCGGCCGGTCGCCAGGAAGCCGCGCGAGATATCAGCAGACCCTTATCTCGAGCATACGGCCATCACTTTCGGCGGCTCGAACGGATGCTTGTTGCTTTTCAAATCTGACACCACGGATTTCACGGGCGCTGCCTGCCGCTAAATGCGTCATCATCACTAAGCAATCAAAACACGCCGATGATAGCGGCGTCAGCTCGTCGCCACAAGGAGCACGGGCCAGCTGCTGACTATTTTCAAACAGCGCAAATCGCTCTTGAAACTAATCGCAGGCAGCGCCCGTGAAATCCGTGGTGTCACATTTGAAAAGCAACAAGCATCCGTTCGAGCCGCCGAAAGTGATGGCCGTACGCTCGAGACAAGGGTCTGCTGATTCTCGGGCAGCTGTCCGCACTGTGCGGAGATGTCTTCGGACATCTACCACATGGTGTGGGCCTGCCCCTCCAACCCTGCTATCCCCCCTCACCCCAACCCAACCCGGGAGGACTGGGAGGCGACCCTGCTCGGCTGCTCTGACCTGCAGGCCCAACGGGCCTTGGTCGCGCGAGCCTGGGCGGCGGCCGATGCCACTGGGGTCCCGAACTAGGGACCTCCACCTAGTATTTGTAAGGGCTGGCCCCCTCTGGGTCAGCTCATGCATAACCTCCTGTATTATACCTGTACATAAATGTTTTCCACCACCACCACCGACCGAGCTAAGCAGTTTCCAGACAAGCGTTTGCGGGACGGCAGGCTGGAAACGCTGATTGGTCAAAAAAATATGACGTCATACGCGTGACGTCATAGGTCACGTGATATTTAATGACGTCATGTCCGGTTGGGGACAGGCATGTTTTCCCTAGATTTTCCCCCGCCACCGCTCGTCAGCGGACGGGGCTGCTCGCGAGGAGCCGAGAGGCGAGGAGGCAGCGTGCACTGCAGCGTTGCCTCCTCGGCGTGTCCCCGTCATGTCTTTCGACCCGCCGCGGTGGCTCAGTGGCTATGGCGCTCGGCCGCTGATCCGAAAGACGCGGGTTCGATCCCGGTCGGGGTGGTCGAATTTCGATGGAGGCTAAATTCTAGAGGCCCGTGTACTGTGCGATGTCAGTGCACGTTAAAGAACCCCAGGTGGTCGAAATTTCCGAACCCCTTTCACTACGGCGTCCCTCATAGCCTGACTCGTTTTGCGACGTTAAAACCCCAATAAACCATAAACCCATGTTCTTCAGTGCGCGCGCGAGATTAAAAAGCGCACCTGTCGCGCTGCGCTGTCACACTGCATGCCTGCTTCCGTGCATTTCTTGCGGACTCCTTTCAGTCATACTTAGCTATACTTTGACCAAAAGGCTTCTTAAACAGTTATTTCAAGTTTTATTGCTATGTATAAAGAATATGTTTGTAGCAGGTGCGTGAGCCCGAACAAAAGAAAACTGTTTTTATTCCCCTTCAGTATTCCTGCTTATCGAGACTTGAGTATTTATATGTTGCAGTACATCTTTTTTCAGGCATCACAACTGATGTTTCGATGTGTTTGGTAATTGACTTCATTGTAGCTTCATACTTGCACCATTTAAACTCTGCACATAGCTCTTTTTTCACAAAAGGAAATGTGATTAGGTTTCTTAATAGAGCTGTGCACGGGCCGCAATTTCGAACCCGCGCCCGGCCCGGGACTTAACCTACCGACAGGAAGCCCGGCCCGACACTGAAGGACCCTGAGCACGCTCGTGCTCGGCCCGACCTGCAAAGCGGCGACGACACAAAAAGAGAATTTCAGGAAAATGAGTTTATTTCAATGACATTCAAATTTTGACCTCGCATTCCAGATCACAGTTTGGGATTATACACAAGACACAACGCATAAAGGTATAGATTTATCACTCTAAATATGCAAGTTGTTCATTGATGATGGCTTGATCGAAACAAGAGCGGCGCTCTTTCATTACGAATCCTGCGGCGCTGAAATTTTTCTCGCTGCTTGAATTGGTGGCCGCAACGGCTAATACTTCCATAGCAAGAGAAACGCTTGAAGTATGAAGGGGAATGACAGACGTGGTGTCGTAAGCCATGGATGGCGTGCCACAACAGGAAGACTTTTTGACTTGTTAGAGGATAAGCGAGCAAATAAGCGACAGGGCGGCGCTATACTGCGAATGCCGATGTGGCCGCGACGTCCCTGCTTGTACTATTCACGGGAAGGCACGGTGCTGTGTTCACTTTGCTGACAAGCGATTACGGCGAAACGCAGCACTGCGCCAGAATAGTACAAGCTGAGCCGTAGTGGAGGCGCCAGTGACATTCTTCTAATGCTTTTCATGTGGTGCCCCCCCCCCCCCCCCTCCTTCGCTCTCGCCCGCGACTATTGTCCGTCTCCCCGGCCGGAACCTGCCGGGTAGGCGGACAAGAGAGAAGGCTGCCGGCTCTGCGGTGCGCTGCGAGTGGCGAGTGGAAGAATTTAACCTTTTCCCGATGTGCTGCTGCAGCGCTACTCCGTGACCCCGCGACCTCGCGTGCGCCGTACGCAGCCCTGCCTCCGCTTCCCAGAACCATCCTTTCTTCTTACAAGGCGCCCAAAACTGGTTGCTTTGCCCCAACGTTGGTACTTGCTAGAACGAAAAATGCGTTTCTAGCCCCAGCTAGCTTTTTTTTTTTTAGCGTTTGTACTATCTTCCCGTCCTTGTACATGCCCTCCTGGATGGTCTAGACACAAATCACTTCCTGCTGTGCATGCAAGACGCCCAGCGCACCACAGCCATATTCGCACTTCCACATATATGATACATGCTTTGCCCAACTTAGAGCCTTGGGCGTTTGGTTGTGAGTAACACCGTATGGCGCGTAATGCATTCCCATCAGGCAGAATTAAAATATGAGAAAATTCATCGCAAGATATATTTCCTTGTATTCTCCAAGTAAATTACTTCTATACTAACTCCTCCCTTCTGAAGTGACCAAAAGATAAAACAACTCAGCGTGTAAAAAAGGTGAATGCAAAAATACACTACTTTTGTGCAAAATTCACAGGAAGTGCACTTAAATTGCCACAAGTGCATGGCCAATTAAGGAAAAAAAAAACAAGGGCAAAGGACGGAGACGCACAACAGGAACACAGGACGACGCTGTGTTCTGTGTTCCTGTATTCTGTGTTCCGAGTTCTGTGTCCCCGTCTTTTGCGCTGGTTTTCTTTCTACAATCGTGAACCAATTAACTCGCCCAGCTCTCCACTCTACTGGACCAATAAGGCATCAAGCTTCACAGTGCATTAGTGTTATATCTTACGCTACATATTTTCGAATTGTTTTTGCTCGGCATACACGTCTTTCATTTGCTTAGGAAGAAAGCAGCGCAGTCAAGAAAGTTACTCCCTCCTGCCAGCGAAAATTTAAAAAATGCGGTTTTTTCAGCGCCAGTATAAAATCTTTGCATGCTGACGGCATGTTGAAATTTTCGTTAATGCACCGTAATAATTATCTCATGAAGCCCCAGCTCTTGTGGCCCAGGACGAAGAGTACGATGATTTATGGCAATATTTGAGGTGCATTTATGAGCCAAGTTCTTAATGCTCTAACGTTCTCCTAAGCAAATAAAACTGAAAATTGTGATAATTTTGATAATGCTTTATGGAGCTAACACTACCAGGACGTGGTAAATAAACAAAAAATAAATTCTTTGATAAAGGCCTGTACGCTGCACTTGTGCTGCTCATTTATTTCATGCTGTCCATTTTCTCAGTGCAGTGTCTTCTTTGATATGCATATTTCTGGCTCATTACATACTTTGCTTCGGTTCACAATTCTTCTTTTAGCTATATTTCATCCACTTTCCTGCCATAATCTCTATTCAAACGTAATTTGTGTAATTTTGCTTTGTCCGGGCTCCTGCAATGTTCTTTTTATTTTTATTTTATTTAGAACATACTGCAGGCCTACAGTAGGCCCAAGCAGGAGGGGCGAATACATAATATATGCAAAAAAGAACAGGTTTAGCAAAATTGAAAAATGTTAAATACAAGTTGTAACACAAAATACAGCAATAAATACAAGGTTCAGATGCAAAAGTATATATGAATGATGTGAAGACCTGTTTCAAGCTGTTGCACTATAATTCAGTCTAACCTCCTCGATCACGATCACCTAAGCCTTTCCTTATCTGTTGCCATACTTTTTTATGGAAACACTTAAAAACAAAGCACCATGATCTATTTCAGTATTGTTTTATTTGCCGATCTAATTTTTTCGAAGATAACATGGGATACCAACTCCCCTTTAATGTCCCCGTTCTCGTCTCGAAGTCGCGAATTTTTAGATGTGCGCTCAGTATTCTCGTTAGTGCATTTGTGCTCACAAGGGACTATAACAGCCAACGCGGCTAATACGCTAGATTTAATCCTGACAAATCGATCTGACATAGTCTCACCTATTACATACCTGCCAGGCATCAGCGACCACTTGCTAATGCACTATGACATTAATCTAGCCACTCCGAACACTAACAAAAAGAAAAAAAATAATAATACGAGACTACAATGGAGCAAATTTTCAGGCGATAAATAATGAACTATTTTTTTATATCGATGCTTTCCCATAGCTTTGGTGTCCGCAGCATTCAAACCAACTGGAGCATGTTCACAGCTATAATCACCCAACTCACAGAACAATACACTCCTGAACGCACTGCTACCAC
Source organism: Amblyomma mixtum (assembly GCF_055824585.1). Lineage (NCBI taxonomy): Eukaryota > Metazoa > Arthropoda > Arachnida > Ixodida > Ixodidae > Amblyomma > Amblyomma mixtum. Next base: position 95,244,006 of record NC_143014.1, on the reverse strand, counting down.
CCACTCAATAGCTCCCTAGTGTAATAATCACATTAAACGTTTATCTAACAAAAAGAAAGCCTCTACCGCATCGCAAAGTTCTCGCCAACTAGTGAGCGATCGGACTTCGTATTCAGCGGCTTCCAACATGTATGTTCAGGCGCTCAAAAGCGCTAAAAGCACTTCCACTCACATGTAACCACCAATGTCAAAAATTCTGGCGGGTCATTAATCCTTCCACCGACGATAGTTTTGCGTTATCTGACCCGTTAGGCGACCTCATCCCTTCCGACGTTCGCGTCACGATTCTTAACCGCGTAATCACTGACAACTTTACACCCATATCTGATGTATACATATGCCTACAACTCACCACTTCAACTATGTTTTCATGCCACCTATAACTGTTGCTCCTACTGGTGTGAATAAGCTTATTGATGGACTCAGTGTTCATTCCGCTCCGGGTTATGACTGCGTTACTTAAAAAGCACTGCAGCTTATTCGCCCATTATACTAACCAAACTTTTCCAGCATTGACCAGTCAACGCTGCTACTGAGTGGAAGATCGGAAAGGTGGTTACAGTCTACAAATCCGGCAGCAAAGCATCCCCTATTAATTATCGTCCCATATCCCTTACCAATACTTGACCCAAAATGTTCAAACATATAATATTCACCAACCTTGTTAACTTCCTTTCATTGAACAACTTTTTATGTCAGCGCAACATTGTTTTCGAAAACTTTACTCTTGCGAAACACAGTTAATATAGTTTACACATGCATTGCACTGTATTCTAGACCTATCATCACTAACTGGCTGTATATTTCTGAATTTTTCAAAGGCTTTCGACGATGTATGTCACAACCTTTTGGCTGACAAACTAAAACATCTTAATATTGACTGTAACTTATTGAAATGGATTGAATGTCTACTTAATCGCTCACAATTAGTTATTGCTTACGGTTATAACACCTGCTTTACAGAGGTGTCTTCCGGAGTTCCACAAGGTTCAGTTCTTGGACCCTAGCTACTGTTCCTGATCTAACATTAATGATCCCCGCTCTCTTATGGATTCTCATATTCACCTATTCGCTGATGTTTGCGTCATTTTTAGAGAAATAACCAACACTAACAACCTTACATTACTTCAGTCAGTGGGGGTCACAGAGAGTGGTTTTAGGGGGAGCGGACAGACTGCTGTATATAAAAAAAGAAAAAATAGAAACAACGATTTTTCATTTTATTTGCACAAAAATTTTTTTGCGCTTTGTTATTGAAAAATAAATGGCGAAAGGTATAGACGTTATACCATTACTCAATCTTTGAATGTTAACGCTTACGCGAGCAATATTCATTTCGATACCAGGCGAAACGAGTCGACGTCTGAGATAATTGCCACGACATGTCCACTAAGGTCAAAGCACCTGCCCGGACATTTCACCAGTGGGGTTAGCGGCCTTCATTTATCAGTTCTGGGAAGTGGCTTAATTTGTTCTGCCCTCAGTCCCCAAGGCGGCTGGTCGGCGCTCCTTGTCAAGCCAGAAAGGGATGGTCCCCTCGCTTGCGTCGCTGTGTCCCTGGTGGGATAAAGACATGAATGGGTGGCTCCCCCCCCCCCCCCCCCTCCCGCCGACGAGGTTGTTGGCCACCGCAACCGCAGGTAAATGGCACCGCCGTCGCCGCCGCGCCGGCAGAAGCGTTTGCGGGACGGCAGGCTGGAAACGCTGATTGGTCGATGGGATGCGCTTCTCCGTGACGTTTTTTGACTTCGCCCTCGTTCTCAACCGGACGTGGCGTCAGCGCGCCTTTCTCGACCTCTCCCTAGAGCGCCTGGGGAATCGCTAGGTGCACCCGCCGCGCGTGCGTGGTGAGCGGGCATGCCGCATTCGTTTCGTGATCCTCGGCGCGCTCGTTTCGAGGCGTGTGCAGCTATGGCGTTCGTGCGTGGTGCGCTCGGCGGCGACAGCCAGCTGAAATTTCTGTGCAGTTTTTGCTTGCGACTTTCGCCGTTTCCCCAGGAGCACGTGGCTAGTGTCGTGCTCGTATTTAAAGTTTTTGCCGCGGCACTACAAGGATCCGCATCAGGCGCGCTTTGAGGACCGCCGTTTGACAGCTACGCTGACGCGCTTGTCGGGGGTGCGCATTCTCAACCCTGAGGTAAGGACTGAACTACATTGTCGCAAGTTTTCTCGTGCATTGAGGACTCACCAAATTGCGGTGCTTGTAACAAAACTTTTTTTTTTTTTTTGCAGCGTCGTTCCCTGGATATGCTTCTCGGAAGCCGATGTCATTGTTCGCCGCGGACGCTGGGCCTACTGCTCGCCGCCACGCCGCTGTAGGTTGACGTTGAAGAGATGCTCCAAACGGCCCTTTTCAGGGCCGCTTCATTGCTTCCTGGAAGATTGCGGGCATCAATCTCGCGGCCGTGTTCCCTCTCTTTGTCGAAATCGGCGCCAGACATCAGAACCCGCGCTAGGCCTCGTTGCAGGGTTAAACGAGTGCAGTGTGGCTTTAGAGAAGTTATGACTTGCGCTTAGTCTATCTATATCATTCATTCAGTGCAGTGTGCCTTTGCTTCTTTAGCGACTTCTCACGCCTTGTCGAAATCGGATTTAAAGCTCACGCCACGCCTCGTTGAATGGGTTAACCGAGTGCAGCGCCTAGCTTTGTTTTTGTGTTCTAACCTGTAAGCAGTGCACCTTTCTTCGCTCCTTACTTTTGTTCTTTTCAGTCGTTTCCTGAATCCGTCGAAAGAGCCAGGCTTGCCGGATGGTTGTTCGCCGTGAATGGAACCACGAGGCGATCGCATCTGCATACACAGCACGACTTTGTTCCCTCGTGTTTTTTTTTACCAAGGATTGCTTCGACAGCTCGTGCAAAACGAGGACTGCGCACGCCGTGTCGTCGCTGCTTAGTGAAGAGGCACAAAACGGATGTCCTTACTAAAGGCCCTTCTCGGGGCCACCTCAGTGTTTCCTGGCAGACCACGCGCTTTCCGCCCTGTGCACATGTTCCCCTCATTTCCAATCATTTGTAAGTTGCATATCAATGAATTAATAAATCAGTCAATGCACTTTATTTACCAGAAAAATCTGGCTGGTCACCCTGGGCTAAAAGCTGTGCACACAGCTTGACAAGGCCCAGGGGACCATTAGATGACAGTTTTGAACGTAGGAAAAACAAGTTGGTACTTTAAAAGAACATGGAAAGTACACCAAACAATATAAGAGATAAACATTACAATCGCGCATTACAGTAAAGAAAAAGAAAACACTTTGACAGCAGACATACAGTATCAATTTACACTATAATACATACAAAAATCACGACATTCAGCATTATGGCACGAAATATAAGAACAGCACATAAAGCAAAAAAGAGAATGCAAGTTACAATAGTACAGATAGATTAGCTGTTTACATTTGCATATGCATAAAATTAGTCCTCGTCTCCTTGGGCCTCCTTCAAATCCTGCAGAAGGCTTGAATTTGCAACTGCTAATATCAAAGAAGATTTAGAAGAACTTCAGTTTGGGATACACGGTGCATAGTACTTGAGAAAACAAACAATAGCGCCTACAATGACACACACAGAAGAATAACTATGCAGCACAAGCGCTATCCTGCGCTCTACAGTATGGAACTGTGACTGAAAAATGAACCTTCACGTCAGTGAAATATGAGCCTTTAGGCTGTCTACAAATTGTTATTACAGAAAGAAAGAAATATTAGTGAATGTTGTGTGAGAGGCTTGCATATTACTCTGTTTGTTTATTTATTTATTTATTTACCCCTCAAGGCCAGTGGCATTACACAGATGTTAGGGTGGGCTTGTCTAAAAGGAAAGTAAAATAATAGAGCCCGGCCCGCACCGCTTAGAGCACAACGGGCTAGTGGCATTACACAGGGGGAATGGTAAATATACGAAAACTGAGAGAAAAATACAGTTGATTACATGAACATTAAACAGCGCCTGAATATACAATGTTAGCTAGTGCTACGCGGAACTGCTCGTAATTTTCAGTGCCGGCAACTTCTGCGGTAAGGTGGTTCCAGTCGCATGAGGTTCGCGGCAGGAATGACTGCGAGCAGCATTTTCTGTTGCATGACATACTTCCAACTTTGTGATCATGATCAATGCGGCGGGATACAGAAATTGTACGGGGGATGAGGTGATCACGAAGAGCGGGATGATGGTACAGCTTGTGGAACAGGGTGATACGAAACACTTTTCTACGCGATGTCAGTTATGGGAGGCAGATATTAGACTTCATAGCTGTGCGGTTGTAGTTAACAAGGATTAAACGCACAGAGTTATTTTGCACCAGCTCAAGATCATTAATGAAGTCATGAGCAGGGTGCCATACACGTGTTGCATGCTCGAGTTTTTATCGTATTAGTGTTTGATAAAGCAGTAGTTTCAAATTGGAAGGAACGTTAAAGTTGCGACGTAAGTAGCAAAGCATGCGATCAGCATTTTCAATTATGTTCTCGGTATGAAGAGACCAGTTAAGATAATAAGTAATGTGGACGCCGATGCACTTATATGATGAGGCTGATTCCAACGAAATGTTATCGATGTAGTAGTGAGGTGGGACGGAAGTTTTTCTAGATACACGCATGACTTTGCATTTGTTCATATATAGCTGCATTCACCATTCTTCGCACTGAAGTCAGTGGCGGTCTCGTCAAGTAGTCCCCTGCTTTGTACGTTCACCTTGTTAGCGGCTGTCTTATTTCACACAATTCCACGTTCTACACGTTGATAGGTATCGTGTTCCTGCCTTGGTGGTAGTGGTTTATTTAAAAAAAAAGTGAAGCAAAAGAGTGTTGCCGGCCGCGGCAATTGCTATCTAATATCTTAAGCACCCGAGCTGCAGCCGGCGGAAACGAAAGGGAAAGGGAGAGGATAGTGAGGAGAAGTATAGAGGGGAGCGACAGCAAGAAAGGACAGGGGAGAGCTTTGTACACTATTTACAAAATACAAAAGTAATCAAGTTCCTGCCACCGTTGTCTTGCCATGCCGCCGGCGCGGCGGCGACGGCGGTGCCATTGACCTGCGGTTGCGGTGGCCAACAACCTCATCGGCGGGGGGGAGGGGGGGGGGGGGGGAGGGAGCCACCCATTCATGTCTTTATCCCACCATGGGACACAGCGACGCCAGCGAGGGGACCATCCCTTTCTGGCTTGACAAGGAGCGCCGACCAGCCGCCTTGAGGACTGAGGGCGGAACAAATTAAGCCACTTCCCAGAACTGAGAAATGAAGGCCGCTAACCCCACTGGTGAAATGTCCGGGCAGGTGCTTTGACCTTAGTGGACATGTCGTGGCAATTATCTCAGACGTCGACTCGTTTCCCCTGGTATCGAAATGAATATTGCTCGCGTAAACGTTAACATTCAAAGATTGAGTAATGGTACAACGTCTATACCTTTCGCCATTTATTTTTCAATAACAAAGCGGAAAAAAATGTTTGTGCAAATAAAATGAAAAATCGTTGTTTCTATTTTTTTTTCTTTTTTTATATACAGCAGTCTGTCCGCTCCCCCTAAAACCACTCTCTGTGACCGCCACTGACTGAAGTAATGTAAGGTTGTTAGTGTTGGTTATTTCTCTAAAAATGACGCAAACATCAGCGAATAGGTGAATATGAGAATCCATAAGAGAGCGGGGATCATTAATGTTAGATCAGGAACAGTAGCTAGGGTCCAAGAACTGAACCTTGTGGAACTCCGGAAGACACCTCTGTAAAACAGGTGTTATAACCGTAAGCAATAACTAATTGTGAGCGATTAAGTAGACATTCAATCCATTTCAATAAGTTACAGTCAATGTTAAGATGTTTTAGTTTGTGAGCCAAAAGGTTGTGACATACATCGTCGAAAGCCTTTGAAAAATTCAGAAATATACAGCCAGTTAGTGATGATAGGTCTAGAATACAGTGCAATGCATGTGTAAACTATATTAACTGTGTTTCGCAAGAGTAAAGTTTTCGAAAACAATGTTGCGCTGACATAAAAAGTTGTTCAATGAAAGGAAGTTAACAAGGTTGGTGAATATTATATGTTTGAACATTTTGGGTCAAGTATTGGTAAGGGATATGGGACGATAATTAATAGGGGATGCTTTGCTGCCGGATTTGTAGACTGTAAACACCTTTCCGATCTTCCACTCAGTAGCAGCGTTGACTGGTCAATGCTGGAAAAGTTTGGTTAGTATAATGGGCGAATAAGCTGCAGTGCTTTTTAAGTAACGCAGTCATAACCCGGAGCGGAATGAACACTGAGTCCATCAATAAGCTTATTCACACCAGTAGGAGCAACAGTTATAGGTGGCATGAAAACATAGTTGAAGTGGTGAGTTGTAGGCATATGTATACATCAGATATGGGTGTAAAGTTGTCAGTGATTACGCGGTTAAGAATCGTGACGCGAACGTCGGAAGGGATGAGGTCGCCTAACGGGTCAGATAACGCAAAACTATCGTCGGTGGAAGGATTAATGACCCGCCAGAATTTTTGACATTGGTGGTTACATGTGAGTGGAAGTGCTTTTAGCGCTTTTGAGCGCCTGAACATACATGTTGGAAGCCGCTGAATACGAAGTCCGATCGCTCACTAGTTGGCGAGAACTTTGCGATGCGGTAGAGGCTTTCTTTTTGTTAGATAAACGTTTAATGTGATTATTACACTAGGGAGCTATTGAGTGGGTGGTAGCAGTGCGTTCAGGAGTGTATTGTTCTGTGAGTTGGGTGATTATAGCTGTGAACATGCTCCAGTTGGTTGGAATGCGTGCGGACACCAAAGCTATGGGAAATTTAAGCATCGATAAAAAAAAATAGTTCATTATTTATCGCCTGAAAATTTGCTCCATTGTAGTCTCGTATTATTATTTTTTTTCTTTTTGTTAGTGTTCGGAGTGGCTAGATTAATGTCATAGTGCATTAGCAAGTGGTCGCTGATGCCTGGCAGGTATGTAATAGGTGAGACTATGTCAGATCGATTTGTCAGGATTAAATCTAGCGTATTAGCCGCGTTGGCTGTTTTAGTCCCTTGTGAGCACAAATGCACTAACAAGAATACTGAGCGCACATCTAAAAATTCGCGACTTCGAGACGAGAACGGGGACATTAAAGGGGAGTTGGTATCCCATGTTATCTTCGAAAAAATTAGATCGGCAAATAAAACAATACTGAAATAGATCATGGTGCTTTGTTTTTAAGTGTTTCCATAAAAAAGTATGGCAACAGATAAGGAAAGGCTTAGGTGATCGTGATCGAGGAGGTTAGACTGAATTATAGTGCAACAGCTTGAAACAGGTCTTCACATCATTCATATATACTTTTGCATCTGAGCCTTGTATTTATTGCTGTATTTTGTGTTACAACTTGTATTTAACATTTTTCAATTTTGCTAAACCTGTTCTTTTTTGCATATATTATGTATTCGCCCCTCCTGCTTGGGCCTACTGTAGGCCTGCAGTATGTTCTAAATAAAATAAAAATAAAAAGAACATTGTTAGGAGAAGGTAAGTGACGCCAACCAAGTAAAATACAGGAAAAACACGACGTTTCGGGACCGGCTCGGCCCCTTCTTCACGGTGTGACTACGGGCGAGCGCAGCTTGGCTTTTTAAGCCCCTGTGTGGAGGACCTGCGGGTCAATGGCCGCAGCCCATGGACGTAGGATGAGGGGAGAGTCCCCAGGGAACGATTAACATTCTCTCGTGTTTGCTGTATGTGCCACGACTCGAGTAGAAGCCTCCTGCGTGGGTTAGCTTCCGTTTCCAATACAATGGTGCTGTCGAAGTCAATTGGGTGGTCACACCCTTCACAGTGTTAGGCCACGGCGCTGCGTTGACGATTCATGTGACGGACGTCCGCTTTGTGTTGGTTCATCCTTTCCGCGAAGTTCTTCGTTTCCCCTATGTACGACGCCGGGCAGACGGAACACGGAATTTTGTACACGACGCCCTGGGCCTTTCCTCTGGGCTGCCGGTTTTTTGGGCGGGGGAGAAGGCGACCGATAGTGCTGGTCGGTTTGTGCGTTGTCAGCACCCCTTCTTTTCCGAGAATGCGACCGAGCGTCTCGCTCACGCCTCTCACGTAGGGGATGCAAACACGTTTCCGCTTCTGGCATGCGTCTGAGGAAATAATAGACCGGATTTTGTTTTGCCTTTCTTGTTTCCTGATAATGCGCCGGATGAATGAGCTTGGGTAGCCGTTCTTTTGGAGGTCAGAAATGACTCGGTTCTTCTCCTTCCTTTTATCTTCACTTGAGGAACATATGGAGTCGGCTCTCTTCAGTAATGACGTCACGACAGATGCTTTGTGCGGGATGGGATGGTTCGAATCGAAATGTAGGTACCGTCCTGTGTGGGTTGGCTTCCTGTGCACCGAGGACTGCAGGCCTTTGTCGTGCCTTGTAAGTAGGACATCCAGAAAAGGCAGGCTGCCCTGCTGTTCATGTTCAACAGTAAATTGTATGGCCGGTTCAACTGAATTTAGATGACTCTGGAGGTTTTCTATCTCTGAGGTTTTCACCACACAAAAGCAGTCGTCTACATAACGGAGGAATAACTTTGGCTTGGGATTAAAGGAGGAGAGGGCCCGGCTTTCGACGTCTTCCATGGTTAGGTTAGCCACTGTGACTGAAATTGATGCCCCCATAGCAGTTCCGGTTGTTTGCTTGAAAAATTCTCCGTTGTAGGTGAAAAAGGTACTGCGCAGACAGAGGTCGAGAAGGCGACATACCTCATCGACGTTGAGTGGAGTTCTCTCGTGCAGCGTTTGGTCGTTTTCGAGTGCGCGGCGAGCAACGGACACAGCAAGGGGAACCGGTACGCAGGTAAATAGCGACACCACGTCAAACGAGACTAGGCTTTCGTCTTCCTCCACGGTAAGGTTCGAGACAAGTTGGACGAAATGCCGCGAATTCTGTACATGCGTGGGTGTTCTGCCGGCGAGCGGCGCCAGTACCTTGTGCAGGTAGTCAGAGAGACGTCGCAGAGGAGACAGGGTGAAGTCTACAATTGGCCGAAGGGGGACGCCAGGTTTGTGAGTTTTAGGTAGCCCGTAAAAACCTGGAGCTGAGCCGTTTCTGGAGATGAGGCGGAGGTAAAGCCATTTGAAATCAGGATGCCGCTTGAACATCTCTGCCAGGGTTTTGTTGAGTGTTACCTTCTCCTAACATTAAATTTCCCAACCAGACAGACTTCTGTCGAATGTTTTCTTTTGAAAAAGAACATTGCAGGAGCCCGGACAAAGCAAAATTACACAAATTACGTTTGAATAGAGATTATGGCAGGAAAGTGGATGAAATATAGCTAAAAGAAGAATTGTGAACCGAAGCAAAGTATGTAATGAGCCAGAAATATGCATATCAAAGAAGACACTGCACTGGGAAAATGGACAGCATGAAATAAATGAGCAGCACAAGTGCAGCGTACAGGCCTTTATCAAAGAATTTATTTTTTGTTTATTTACCACGTCCTGGTAGTGTTAGCTCCATAAAGCATTATCAAAATTATCACAATTTTCAGTTTTATTTGCTTAGGAGAACGTTAGAGCATTAAGAACTTGGCTCATAAATGCACCTCAAATATTGCCATAAATCATCGTACTCTTCGTCCTGGGCCACAAGAGCTGGGGCTTCATGAGATAATTATTACGGTGCATTAACGAAAATTTCAACATGCCGTCAGCATGCAAAGATTTTATACTGGCGCTGAAAAAACAGCATTTTTTTAATTTTCGCTGGCAGGAGGGAGTAACTTTCTTGACTGCGCTGCTTTCTTCCTAAGCAAATGAAAGACGTGTATGCCGAGCAAAAACAATTCGAAAATATGTAGCGTAAGATATAACACTAATGCACTGTGAAGCTTGATGCCTTATTGGTCCAGTAGAGTGGAGAGCTGGGCGAGTTAATTGGTTCACGATTGTAGAAAGAAAACCAGCGCAAAAGACGGGGACACAGAACTCGGAACACAGAATACAGGAACACAGAACACAGCGTCGTCCTGTGTTCCTGTTGTGCGTCTCCGTCCTTTGCCCTTGTTTTTTTTTTTCCTTAATTGGCCATGCACTTGTGGCAATTTAAGTGCACTTCCTGTGAATTTTGCACAAAAGTAGTGTATTTTTGCATTCACCTTTTTTACACGCTGAGTTGTTTTATCTTTTGGTCACTTCAGAAGGGAGGAGTTAGTATAGAAGTAATTTACTTGGAGAATACAAGGAAATATATCTTGCGATGAATTTTCTCATATTTTAATTCTGCCTGATGGGAATGCATTACGCGCCATACGGTGTTACTCACAACCAAACGCCCAAGGCTCTAAGTTGGGCAAAGCATGTATCATATATGTGGAAGTGCGAATATGGCTGTGGTGCGCTGGGCGTCTTGCATGCACAGCAGGAAGTGATTTGTGTCTAGACCATCCAGGAGGGCATGTACAAGGACGGGAAGATAGTACAAACGCTAAAAAAAAAAAAAGCTAGCTGGGGCTAGAAACGCATTTTTCGTTCTAGCAAGTACCAACGTTGGGGCAAAGCAACCAGTTTTGGGCGCCTTGTAAGAAGAAAGGATGGTTCTGGGAAGCGGAGGCAGGGCTGCGTACGGCGCACGCGAGGTCGCGGGGTCACGGAGTAGCGCTGCAGCAGCACATCGGGAAAAGGTTAAATTCTTCCACTCGCCACTCGCAGCGCACCGCAGAGCCGGCAGCCTTCTCTCTTGTCCGCCTACCCGGCAGGTTCCGGCCGGGGAGACGGACAATAGTCGCGGGCGAGAGCGAAGGAGGGGGGGGGGGGGGGCACCACATGAAAAGCATTAGAAGAATGTCACTGGCGCCTCCACTACGGCTCAGCTTGTACTATTCTGGCGCAGTGCTGCGTTTCGCCGTAATCGCTTGTCAGCAAATGAACACAGCACCGTGCCTTCCCGTGAATAGTACAAGCAGGGACGTCGCGGCCACATCGGCATTCGCAGTATAGCGCCGCCCTGTCGCTTATTTGCTCGCTTATCCTCTAACAAGTCAAAAAGTCTTCCTGTTGTGGCACGCCATCCATGGCTTACGACACCACGTCTGTCATTCCCCTTCATACTTCAAGCGTTTCTCTTGCTATGGAAGTATTAGCCGTTGCGGCCACCAATTCAAGCAGCGAGAAAAATTTCAGCGCCGCAGGATTCGTAATGAAAGAGCGCCGCTCTTGTTTCGATCAAGCCATCATCAATTGCATATTTAGAGTGATAAATCTATACCTTTATGCGTTGTGTCTTGTGTATAATCCCAAACTGTGATCTGGAATGCGAGGTCAAAATTTGAATGTCATTGAAATAAACTCATTTTCCTGAAATTCTCTTTTTGTGTCGTCGCCGCTTTGCAGGTCGGGCCGAGCACGAGCGTGCTCAGGGTCCTTCAGTGTCGGGCCGGGCTTCCTGTCGGTAGGTTAAGTCCCGGGCCGGGCGCGGGTTCGAAATTGCGGCCCGTGCACAGCTCTATTCAGAAACCTAATCACATTTCCTTTTGTGAAAAAAGAGCTATGTGCAGAGTTTAAATGGTGCAAGTATGAAGCTACAATGAAGTCAATTACCAAACACATCGAAACATCAGTTGTGATGCCTGAAAAAAGATGTACTGCAACATATAAATACTCAAGTCTCGATAAGCAGGAATACTGAAGGGGAATAAAAACAGTTTTCTTTTGTTCGGGCTCACGCACCTGCTACAAACATATTCTTTATACATAGCAATAAAACTTGAAATAACTGTTTAAGAAGCCTTTTGGTCAAAGTATAGCTAAGTATGACTGAAAGGAGTCCGCAAGAAATGCACGGAAGCAGGCATGCAGTGTGACAGCGCAGCGCGACAGGTGCGCTTTTTAATCTCGCGCGCGCACTGAAGAACATGGGTTTATGGTTTATTGGGGTTTTAACGTCGCAAAACGAGTCAGGCTATGAGGGACGCCGTAGTGAAAGGGGTTCGGAAATTTCGACCACCTGGGGTTCTTTAACGTGCACTGACATCGCACAGTACACGGGCCTCTAGAATTTAGCCTCCATCGAAATTCGACCACCCCGACCGGGATCGAACCCGCGTCTTTCGGATCAGCGGCCGAGCGCCATAGCCACTGAGCCACCGCGGCGGGTCGAAAGACATGACGGGGACACGCCGAGGAGGCAACGCTGCAGTGCACGCTGCCTCCTCGCCTCTCGGCTCCTCGCGAGCAGCCCCGTCCGCTGACGAGCGGTGGCGGGGGAAAATCTAGGGAAAACATGCCTGTCCCCAACCGGACATGACGTCATTAAATATCACGTGACCTATGACGTCACGCGTATGACGTCATATTTTTTTGACCAATCAGCGTTTCCAGCCTGCCGTCCCGCAAACGCTTGTGCGCCGGCGGCATGGCAAGACAACGGTGGCGGGAACTTGATTACTTTTGTATTTTGTAAATAGTGTACAAAGCTCTCCCCTGTCCTTTCTTGCTGTCGCTCCCCTCTATACTTCTCCTTACTATCCTCTCCCTTTCCCTGTCGTTTCCGCCGGCTGCAGCTCGGGTGCTTAAGATATTAGATAGCAATTGCCGCAGCCGGCAACACTCTTTTGCTTCCTTTTTTTTAAAAAAATAAACCACTACCACCAAGGCAGGAACACGATACCTATCAACGTGTAGAACGTGGAATTGTGTGAAATAAGACAGCCGCTAACAAGGTGAACGTACAAAGCAGGGGACTACTTGACGAGACCGCCACTGACTTCAGTGCGAAGAATGGTGAATGCAGCTATATATGAACAAATGCAAAGTCATGCGTGTATCTAGAAAAACTTCCGTCCCACCTCACTACTACATCGATAACATTTCGTTGGAATCAGCCTCATCATATAAGTGCATCGGCGTCCACATTACTTATTATCTTAACTGGTCTCTTCATACCGAGAACATAATTGAAAATGCTAATCGCATGCTTTGCTACTTACGTCGCAACTTCTTTAACGTTCCTTCCAATTTGAAACTACTGCTTTATCAAACACTAATACGATAAAAACTCGAGCATGCAACACGTGTATGGCACCCTGCTCATGACTTCATTAATGATCTTGAGCTGGTGCAAAATAACTCTGTGCGTTTAATCCTTGTTAACTACAACCGCACAGCTATGAAGTCTAATATCTGCCTCCCATAACTGACATCGCGTAGAAAAGTGTTTCGTATCACCCTGTTCCACAAGCTGTACCATCATCCCGCTCTTCGTGATCACCTCATCCCCCGTACAATTTCTGTATCCCGCCGCATTGATCATGATCACAAAGTTGGAAGTATGTCATGCAACAGAAAATGCTGCTCGCAGTCATTCCTGCCGCGAACCTCATGCGACTGGAACCACCTTACCGCAGAAGTTGCCGGCACTGAAAATTACGAGCAGTTCCGCGTAGCACTAGCTAACATTGTATATTCAGGCGCTGTTTAATGTTCATGTAATCAACTGTATTTTTCTCTCAGTTTTCGTATATTTACCATTCCCCCTGTGTAATGCCACTAGCCCGTTGTGCTCTAAGCGGTGCGGGCCGGGCTCTATTATTTTACTTTCCTTTTAGACAAGCCCACCCTAACATCTGTGTAATGCCACTGGCCTTGAGGGGTAAATAAATAAATAAATAAACAAACAGAGTAATATGCAAGCCTCTCACACAACATTCACTAATATTTCTTTCTTTCTGTAATAACAATTTGTAGACAGCCTAAAGGCTCATATTTCACTGACGTGAAGGTTCATTTTTCAGTCACAGTTCCATACTGTAGAGCGCAGGATAGCGCTTGTGCTGCATAGTTATTCTTCTGTGTGTGTCATTGTAGGCGCTATTGTTTGTTTTCTCAAGTACTATGCACCGTGTATCCCAAACTGAAGTTCTTCTAAATCTTCTTTGATATTAGCAGTTGCAAATTCAAGCCTTCTGCAGGATTTGAAGGAGGCCCAAGGAGACGAGGACTAATTTTATGCATATGCAAATGTAAACAGCTAATCTATCTGTACTATTGTAACTTGCATTCTCTTTTTTGCTTTATGTGCTGTTCTTATATTTCGTGCCATAATGCTGAATGTCGTGATTTTTGTATGTATTATAGTGTAAATTGATACTGTATGTCTGCTGTCAAAGTGTTTTCTTTTTCTTTACTGTAATGCGCGATTGTAATGTTTATCTCTTATATTGTTTGGTGTACTTTCCATGTTCTTTTAAAGTACCAACTTGTTTTTCCTACGTTCAAAACTGTCATCTAATGGTCCCCTGGGCCTTGTCAAGCTGTGTGCACAGCTTTTAGCCCAGGGTGACCAGCCAGATTTTTCTGGTAAATAAAGTGCATTGACTGATTTATTAATTCATTGATATGCAACTTACAAATGATTGGAAATGAGGGGAACATGTGCACAGGGCGGAAAGCGCGTGGTCTGCCAGGAAACACTGAGGTGGCCCCGAGAAGGGCCTTTAGTAAGGACATCCGTTTTGTGCCTCTTCACTAAGCAGCGACGACACGGCGTGCGCAGTCCTCGTTTTGCACGAGCTGTCGAAGCAATCCTTGGTAAAAAAAAACACGAGGGAACAAAGTCGTGCTGTGTATGCAGATGCGATCGCCTCGTGGTTCCATTCACGGCGAACAACCATCCGGCAAGCCTGGCTCTTTCGACGGATTCAGGAAACGACTGAAAAGAACAAAAGTAAGGAGCGAAGAAAGGTGCACTGCTTACAGGTTAGAACACAAAAACAAAGCTAGGCGCTGCACTCGGTTAACCCATTCAACGAGGCGTGGCGTGAGCTTTAAATCCGATTTCGACAAGGCGTGAGAAGTCGCTAAAGAAGCAAAGGCACACTGCACTGAATGAATGATATAGATAGACTAAGCGCAAGTCATAACTTCTCTAAAGCCACACTGCACTCGTTTAACCCTGCAACGAGGCCTAGCGCGGGTTCTGATGTCTGGCGCCGATTTCGACAAAGAGAGGGAACACGGCCGCGAGATTGATGCCCGCAATCTTCCAGGAAGCAATGAAGCGGCCCTGAAAAGGGCCGTTTGGAGCAGCTCTTCAACGTCAACCTACAGCGGCGTGGCGGCGAGCAGTAGGCCCAGCGTCCGCGGCGAACAATGACATCGGCTTCCGAGAAGCATATCCAGGGAACGACGCTGCAAAAAAAAAAAAAAAGTTTCGTTACAAGCACCGCAATTTGGTGAGTCCTCAATGCACGAGAAAACTTGCGACAATGTAGTTCAGTCCTTACCTCAGGGTTGAGAATGCGCACCCCCGACAAGCGCGTCAGCGTAGCTGTCAAACGGCGGTCCTCAAAGCGCGCCTGATGCGGATCCTTGTAGTGCCGCGGCAAAAACTTTAAATACGAGCACGACACTAGCCACGTGCTCCTGGGGAAACGGCGAAAGCCGCAAGCAAAAACAGCACAGAAATTTCAGCTGGCTGTCGCCGCCGAGCGCACCACGCACGAACGCCATAGCTGCACACGCCTCGAAACGAGCGCGCCGAGGATCACGAAACGAATGCGGCATGCCCGCTCACCACGCACGCGCGGCGCGGCGGGTGCACCTAGCGATTCCCCAGGCGCTCTAGGGAGAGGTCGAGAAAGGCGCGCTGACGCCACGTCCGGTTGAGAACGAGGGCGAAGTCAAAAAACGTCACGGAGAAGCGCATCCCATCGACCAATCAGCGTTTCCAGCCTGCCGTCCCGCAAACGCTTCTGTTTCCAGAGCCGGCGTTAGAAAGCGCTGCGACATGGTTTGCCACGCTGTCGCGCCTTCCATTTACTTTTGACTGCACCTGTACATGGGCGGACCTTCACTGCAGGCTTGAGTTGTATTCATAAAAGAAAGTCATTCTTCAACCCAAGAATAGGCCATCTACGACGCGCATGGCCGGCATCAGCCGCATGCCGAAGAGGACGAGGCAGCGCCGGCACGAGAGATATTGTGCGTTTTTATCGTAAAGACTTTCGAAATTTTTCTTACCTCAACCGCTGGCTCGTTTGCGGTGAAACTGCACACAGAGCTTGCGTATTATGGTAACTTTTGTTTCGTAGCAAGTTTTACAACGGTATACGTACTTACTTAGTTAAGCCGTGCATAATGCAAAAGCATAATCGTCTGCGTCGAGATCGGCGTACCGAAACCCAAAACACCGAGTTTTTGCTGAAGGTAGGGTGCCTCGATGCCATAGAGGCACCCTAGCTGAAGGGCGGCAGTAGCGCCATCTGTTTTCCACAACGAAATTAAACAAGAAAAACACAGCTCAGGAGTTCGCGACGTCGTCCTCCGACGAGCCACGAAAGCAGACGATATAAGCTGAATTGGATAAAGCCATTGGACGAAAAAAAGACGTCAAACAATATTCTTTTAACGGCACAGCCTCGTTAAAATAGTTGTTTCTGGCATTTTTCCGCTCAGTTGGCCGGAAAATGTTCGCAGCGCTTCAGTTCTTGAAACGCTCGCCTTGGCGCCTTGTGACGCTTTCCACTGCAGAAGACAGATGGCGCTACTGCCACCCTTCAGAAAACCTCGGTGTTTTGGGTTTCGGTACGCCGATCTCGACGCAGACGATTGCGCTTTTGCATCATGCGCGGCTTAACTAAGTAAGTACCGTTGTAAAACTTGCTACGATACAAAAGTTACCATAATACGCAAGCTCTGTGTGCAGTTTCACCGCAAACGAGCCAGCGGTTGAGGTAAGAAAAATTTTGAAAGTCTTTACGATAAAAACGCACAATACGGTATAAAGAACGCTGTTGGACTGGGGCTCGGAAGGATCGACTCTGCCACCGCGTTTCCTCCAGCTCGCTTCAGTAATGCGAACGCGGTCGCCCCTCCCCGGCGACCTCAACACTATTACACACGAAGGAAAAAGTTGAAAATTAGAAACCCGCACCCTACTTGGCAAAGCAACCTAATTTCTGATGGCCCGCGATGAGCCCGAGTGTAGCAGACGACGCAATGCTTGCGACAAGCCAGCGGCCACAGTGACTGGAATTCCAACCATCCCTGCTCCTCCATGCCTACCCCGCTGTCATCGTCATTTCTCCTGGCAGGAGCGGCTCCCTCCACCAATTGGAACAGTACTGTTCTCCGCGGCACCCTTCTAAGCCGCATGCTCGGCCAGGCTGATCTGCAGAACCATATGCTTATCTTCTCCCTCTCCTTGTTGCCCCAGGCCCGATTTTTGAAGTTGACTTTCAGAGAGAGAATGCATCTTTAATTCTAGAAGAGGATGATGCTGGAGGCGTCAGGGAGGAGCCCTCAGTCCAGGAGCCTTGTGGCCCGATCGAGCTATCACATGGGCTCGGTTGACCATATGCTGAGCTGGACAACAGCGCCTCCCGGGCCTGTTCCCCACGGGCGTCCTGAAGGGGGGCAAAGAGGGGCGGTTGCCCCCCCCCGGAATTACGGATATTATTTATGCGCTACTTCCTTTTTGGTGCTAGCGCCGCCCCCATCCCCGGACATCGGGTGCCCCCCCCCCCCCCTAGAAAAAGTTCTGCGGACGCCCTTGCTGTTCCCGATTTCGATTGCGTATGGGATCAATATATTGCAGGGCATTCCTGAGTGAGATGATTAGTCGCTCTAGTGTCTTTAAATTTTAGTATATGTGCAAGTTCGCAATCGCCTCCAGGCAACGGAGCTCCTCCTTAGTGCTCTGTGGTGGTGGGTGTATCCCATTATACTTTGTCGTAGAAATTCCAGTCTGACCTTGGAAGACCCAAGTGAGGGGTGCATGCTTGAACCAGAGGGGAGGGGGTAGTGGCTTTAAAAAACATTTCATAGAAAACGCCTTTGTCAAAAATATGCAGCCCAAGGGGTTTGCTTCCAGGACGCGTGTAGCGGGGCTGTTCAGCACATTTCCTAGTCCCAAGCTTGTGAGGGTTGAGGACTTAAAAGTTCCTCCCGTCATCGTGCGATTGGGATCCCTGAGCATGCAAGAGGAGCCGCGCTGCCTCGACGCGCCGCGTTCCCGCAGCCGTAACGGTGGCCGCATGATCGGTTCAAATAAACTTGGGGGGGGGGGGGGGGGGGACAGTACGCGACAGTGGTTCCCCACGCAGTCCCGGTTTGCTTTTTCATAGTCGTAATTATTATGTGAAAAAGCACGCAACTTTATACAGACTGTTCCGCAAATAAACGCGCGCCGTAGAATGCTCACAACTAATCTGGTGACTTGTTGGAGGTCGAATATATTTCTTTGGGGTACTTGCCTGAATCAACAAGAAAAAGTCGGATATTCGCATCGTCTGCGGCAACGACAAAACCAAACAGGTAGCTCTCTCGGCGATTGCGCCGTTTCCGCCATCGTGTTGGTCGACCGCGAAGATTAGGCATATGAAAGAGGGGGGGGGGGGGGGTACTTTTTTGCGGGAGGTTTGAAGACCAGCAACTGTTCATCAATGATCACAAAAAGCTTAGTTTGGCCAAAACTGCGCCAAGTTTGAAGACTTGCGTGGTACAGCATCTTCAAACCTCCCGCAAAACACTCCCCCGCCTCCTTTGCTGAATCTCCATAGCCGAGAAACGAGATGGCGCCACTGGTGCATTCGCCGAGGTAGGGGTTTCTTTCGTTTCGTTGTCGCCGCAGACGATGCGAATATCCGACTTTTAAGGCGAAAGCCTTTAATGCCTCATACTGTCGTTAGCAGACGCGTCGGCAGGAGTGTCGACAGACGCGTCGGCAGGAATGTCGACAGACGCGTCGGCAGGAGTGTCGACAGACGCGTCGGCAGATTCGTCCGCCTTTCGGCGTCACTGCTTAAAAGGCTCAAGGATCCAGCATGAATAAAGGCGCATCTAGTGAATGCATGGGCTTCATAAACAAAATAAAAGGAGTAAAGTCAAGAAAAGAAAAATAAAATAAGAATATAAACAAAAATAAAATCAAATAAAAATAAGATGTGAAAATAAAAATAAAAAACAATAAAATTAAGAAAAGAGCAAAAAATATAAAAAATAAAAAGAAACAGCGGCCAGGAAACGCTTTCGCCTTGCAGCACTTTAGAGAGCCAAAGTGCCCCCTGAATTTTCCTTACAAATGTGGTATAAAACAATTCTACCGACCAAATTCTATTTGTGTGCGAAGTTTGAGCTCGAATAATTCACCGGTTTAGCTGCAAGATGTATTCTACTACAGGCGGTGGTCCAGGGACCCAAGGGGGGTCTAAACACACTTGCCATGATAAAGTTTCTCTCTCTCTCTCTACTACAGAGCACTGTAATTCTACGGTGCGCGTTTAACTGCGGAACAGGCTGTTCAAAGCGCTGCTTTAACTAAACCGCATGAACGAATGTTCATGTCACTCGGAGTATACTGGAATGCTGTGACGCTGACTTTAGGCGAGTCGCAATGTTGCAAATTGATTTAGAGAAGGCATTTGACCGTGTATGTCATGACATTCTTTTTAAAATCCTTGAACATGTCTGTGTTGGAGAAGTTATTTTAAAAGGGGTTAAAATGGCCTATAGCAACTGTACCACGGATCTGGTTGTTAACCGCGAGCTCACAGACAGAATTGCCGTTAGAGCATCCGTGCGGCAAGGCTGCCCAATGTCACCGCTACTTTTCGCTCTGTACCTGGAGCCACTTTGCCGAAATGTAATAAATAACAGCTGTATTCGTGGTTTCGAACTGGAAGCATGTGAAATTAAAGTATCCCAGACAACACTGAAATATCCTGAGGACATACTGAGGATATTTTTCTGAGGACATTCTTTATCCTCAGGACGTCCTCAAATGATCCTCAAAATGTACTGAAAAGGTCCTCGTGTCCGGCCTCAGGACATCCTCAGAACAGCCTAAGAAGGGTATTATATGATGTTTTGAGTACATTCTGAGGAGGTTATAGCTGGTCAAGCTGCATGAAAAAAAAATGCGATAAATTCATGAAAATCATTTATTTGCTGAGCTCTTCAGTTGCTTCACTGCTCTTTGCCGCCATCCCTGTGCGCTTTGCCGGTCTTTTTACGTCTCCTCTGAGCTGCTGTCTTCTGTGCTGCCTAAAGAAATATAAATGGAAAGTCAGCAGTTGATTATGTGTAATTCAGTTCAAGCTTTCAAGCACGGAAGCAAAACTTTCTTAATCGTGCTAGTACAATAATGTGCTGCAAATATGACTTTTAATATTTGAACATACCAGATACAACTTACAGTGCAACACTGCCCTTCAGCATGAGCAACTGCCATAAAAGTTAATCACTGCAACATGTATCCCTGCTTCTACACCTAAAAAACGACGGTACTGTTCTCCCGACATTTCGGAATGGTCACTCGACTTTTTTCGGAGTTTAGAGAGCTCGGAGAGAGTTCGGAGTTTAGAGTCGGAGAGCTTAGCTGAGCCGCTAAGCTCTCGCCGATGAAGGAAGCGCAGAAAAACACCTGTAGCTGCGGAGCACTTTCAAAAGCGACGTGGCAGCGGCATGCGACGACCCAGATTCTACTGCCACGTTTGAAGCTTACGCCGAAAAGTCGCTATGCCCTCGTCATCGCGTTCGCGGCCGCTTCAGAACCAACCTAGCCATCAACCTGAGAAAAATGGTCTTGACTGCAATCAGCGCTTGCATCTACAAAATCAATACTGCCCCATGTTCAATGCCTTCGCTTCTCAAAACGAGGCCTCGACACGTCCTGTCGAGAATGTTTGCTTACACACAGAATTCACCAGCTTCGGCACACGCAGCGAGCACAGGCTAGCGTCAACGCTTCGTTTCCTTGTGCGGCAAAATTGCCGCGCATGACTATCGGACACATCGTCAAAATATACAAAGGCATCACTCACTTTTTATTTGCGTGTATGCATGATTTGCGCACCACAACGCGCACGTGCGAGTCACTTGCGTCTTGCGTGAGTCGATGTTGCGGATGCAGACTCAGGCTTGACTTGAATTCAACCTGGCCGCACACAATAATGATGATGATGACTTTGCGGTCGGTATGCGATTTTATGAGGTACGGAACGATTGAACAATGTTTTATTGCAAAAATGCAAACTATTTATCGAAATTTGTCTACAAGCAACACACAGATCCGCCCCAGGCACACCAGAATTCAAGCCTGTGCTCGGGCTCTTTCGCCAAAGGGTGCCGCCGCGGTGGCTCAGTGGCTATGGTGCTCGGCTGCTGGCCCGAAAGACGCGGGTTCGATCCCGGCCGCGGCGGCTGGAATTTCTTTGGAGGAGAAATTCTAGAGGCCCGTGTACTGTGCGATGTCAGTGCACGTTAAAGAACCCCAGGTGGTCGAAATTTCCGGAGCCCTCCACTACGGCGTCTCTCATAGCCTTAGTCGCTTTGCGACGTTAAACCCCATAAACCAAACCAAATCTTTCGCCAAAGGAAAAGCTATAAGGCATGGCTAGCGGCACTGTTTACCTCCATGGTTTACATCATGGAGGGCTGGAAACGATTAGCAGAAATAGCAGAAATGATAAGCACGATAACATCATCGCATAAAAGAACGGCATTCGTAACTGCGAGACACCAGAACTCATCGATTTTCACAGGGCATCAACCAGCAGCGATGCGGGTTGTGGCATAATGTTCAGTACGACGTTGCGTTACCCGTGCCCGAATCGGAGCGGCCAAAACTTTTTTGTCTGTGTCGTTTGCACTTTGTGCGCAGCAAGCATGGTCTTTCTTCAAGTAGAACGTATTTACATTAAAAAGCCTGCATAAATGCGCAGCATTCTGAATGCGGTTACTCTCGTTTCCGCGCGCGGAAATTTGCGGACTAGGCTTGCTGTCGTTAACCAAACAAACCTTTTCTACATGAGGTTGTCAAAGGGAGAGAAACTGTTCAGACTCAAGACTAGCGCCGCGCAGTAATGCATCTGGAAAACTAGAACAGCATAGAGCTATATATTAGAATGCAAATTACATGCATTATTTTCTGGCGATTTTCATGCATGCGTGTTCGCAGATATGTCCTCGAGAGGACATTTTGAGGACCACGAACCCACCCGTATGACCTGAGGACATCGTTCTGAGGACGTTTCCAAGACAATCCAACCTAGGACATTATGAGGACATATTGAGGATGTTTTAGAAGCCTTGAGGGCATTTGGACCATTTGAGGACGTCCTCAGGATGTTTGTTGTTGTCTGGGATTGGCTTATGCCGATGATGTGGCAGTTTTCTGTAGTGACCACAGCAGCATAGAACATGCGATGTCGGTTGTTCGTAGATTTTGTGATGTAACCAATAGCGTTGTTAACCTGGACAAGTGTGCGGGCCTTTGGCATGGGAATTGGGCATCAGCGCCTTTGTTTCATGCAAGTGTAAAATGGTCACATGTTCCTTCCAAATATCTAGGTGTACCTCTTGACAAGTATCGAGATAACGATGACTTTTGGAAGGAGAAAATTCAAGAACTCTCCACGCGTGCACAGAAATGGTCGGGGAAGGAACTGTCTGTATTCACGCGCGCAAACATATGCAATGTATATCTGGTTTCAAAAGTGTGCTATTTGTTGCAGGTCCTTTCATGCTCTCGACTTAGCATTCAAAAGTTTCATCGTCTCTTCGCAGTTTTTGTTTGGCAGTCCTCATGGGAGAGGACTAAACGTGATAATTTATTTCAGCGTTTGAGAAAAGGGGGTCTTTCCTTGCCACACTTGTACCTGAGGCAGGTGGTGTCAAGATTTCTGTTTCTTCGAGATCAACGCGACCCTTTCCTGCGGACATTTATTCAAGTGAGGCTTTCTTCGGCTTTGCCAAACTATGTTATTTCCAGTGTGGACGGGATGAGATACAGTGCAAGTAGGTTTTTGAAAGAAGTGGTCTTTGCTTTCCGGTTTCTGAATGCGCGCTTCAGTTTGGAATATCTTTCTAATGTCACGCGTAAGAAATTGTTAAAAGATTTGCTCGACTCTGTCTTCCCGGAGCCAATCTATCGATCTATGTATAGTGGAGGCCAAGCAGGAAATGTTTTAAAAAGAGTACGAAAAATGTTGGTGCCAGCGGGTGTGAAGACGTTCTTCTTCAAGTTACACACTGGGACGTTGCTGGTTAAAACATGGATGGAGGAAAAGGGATTGTTTCTACCATGGGGTGCTGACTGCTTGTTGTGTCGCAAACCAGAGTCAATAGAACACGTTTTTATTGATTGCTGGGATGCGCTGCTCTTTTGGGACGTGCTCCAGCGTACAATAAAGAAAGACTTACCCCTAACGCCGTATGGGATACGATTCCTGGACATAGAGCCGGATCTTTATAAATATGATGTAATTTTCCTGCTTGGCCTGCACAGTATTTGGCGAAGCAGGATGGCTGTACGACACTGTGATGAAGATGCACGTTCTGTCCGCGATTACTTCAAAGAAAACATATTTAAGCTGCGTGAAGTGTACAAGGAGCTATGTTTTGGAGATGAAGTTATCGAGTTGATGGGAGAGTTGTGTTCCCTGAGACAGTTTTGATTTTCTCACGCGAGTGAAACTCATGTCCGTTCTTGTTGTTTGAGTGTGCAGCGCAGAACATCTGTTTATGATCTGTTGTAATCTGTCAAAACAGGCAATAAAGACAAAAAATGCCTGCGTGGGGTAGCGGTAGAGTGTCTGATTCGCATCCCGAGGGTCAAGGGTTCGATTCCCGTCTAGGCTGCAGTTTTGCTGCATTGCAGCTTGAGAGGCAACGCTTGTACGCTTGTAACGTAAGTCGTCCATCTGCGTGTTTATATGAGGATGAGGAGGAAGACAGAAGGAAGGAGGAGGAAGCTCAACCGAACCACTTTTTCTACCCATTCGGATTTTTTGGTAACGCCGACGCCAGCTTTTCTGCAGAAGGAGCTCTTTACTACAGTTCACTGTAGCCCGCACTACTGTCAACATAATAAAGTTTTTTTGCAGTAATTAAAGTATGCTGATGTGTGCTACAGCGCAAGTTTCTGAAAGCTTGCGCGTTCTAGAAGCTTGCAGTTTTTCAACATGGAACTGCCTGTAGCTGGGGGCGTCTCGGGAAAAAACGAAACTGCATCGACTGTACGCGCACAAAAAGAAAAAACGAAACCGTTTTCTTTCCGATGCTTGCCCGCGAGGGGGCAGCAGGCTGCTTCCGTTTTCTGCAATCTGCCTTGAACTGCGGTGAGCAGTCATATGATCAATAAGGTGTGAAAATGTCTCAGCTGCTCTTTAATATGAGCAATGGCTATCTTGAAGGTTTGGTTCGAGGTTTTAAGGGTGGAATCCTTAAGCAGAGTGATTACTTGAATCTCGTGCAGTGCGAGACCCTCGAAGGTGAGAAGCCGTGCACCTTTAAATCTGCTTGGCGCTACACCCATCCCCGGCGCTCTTTACCTTGTGATTCCTTGCATATGCTGTAAAATGTTACGAATCACACAGTAGTGCAAGCTTTATATAACTTTTTTTTTGTACTTTGTGCTATATTTTTGAATGACCATTTTGAATTGCGCTTGCTACCGGCTTTTCTGGCGGCGTACTGTGTTTACATGAGCAGGCGGGTGTCTATTCTTCCTTGCTCTTCGCTAATCATGGTAAGTTTCTCTCAAAGCTTGTCGCATGAAATAAGGCATGTGATCATAACTATACGCCCTATTTCAAAATGCACATTTTGCCTTATCTATATGCATATTGTAGATGTATTTACATATGCATACAGATTGTCTGCATGATGTTGAACGAAGTTTTTGCTGCACTTTTGCATAAATGTTATGGATGTTATGGGTTGATTAAACAGTGTTATTTGCGGTTACATGCGAGCAGTGCTTGTGGCGTGTTTCCGACGTCCACAAAACATGAAAGTCTGCGTAGGGCTGTATGAAAGAAAGATTGTAAGAGCCGATTTTTCTGCTCCGTTGTCGCTGCAGGTCATGATTGCAGTGCACCCTTTTATAAAGTACGCATTTTTTAGGAGTGAATAGACGTTCAGGTGACCGTCTCGTACCTCGAAGTGCGCATTGTGCGTAAAGAGCTTGTTATCACAAATTGTTTTTATGCGTGTCACTTGTTCGTGTCTTTAAAAATATGGATCAAAATTTCTTTTCTTTCAGATCTAAAGCTTCACCTCCAGAGCACAGATTATGGCAACTTCCTGGCAAATGAAGCAAGCCCTCTCACTGTTTCAGTTATTGATGACAAGCTGCGTGAAAAGCTTGTGGTGGAATTTCGGCACATGCGAAATCATGCTGTTGAGCCATTGGCCACTTTCTTGGACTATATTACGTACGCATGATCTTCATTCTTTAAGCACATGAAATGATACTCCATCCCATTACTAACTTGCAGCACTACCAAAGGCAGAGACCTCCTCAGCCAATCAGGAGAGCGTGCTAAATGTGTTCCTCCGCGCCTAACTGTCTGTGTGTCGTCTACTCGCGGAGTATGCAGATATGGTTAGAAAAGAGTATAAATCAACGCCGTCTATGTACCATAACCGTATGCATGCTTACAAGTGCTAAACGCAAGCATATTGCATGACATTACGTCATTTGGCACATTCGTACTTTCCTTCATTGGTTATGAGAAAGCATTTGACTCAGTGGAAACCTCAGCAGTCATGCAGGCATTGTGGAATCGGTGTGTAGAAGAGCCGTATGTGAAAATACTGGAAGATGTCTATAGCAACCACACAACTACCATAGTCCTCCATAAAGTCAGCAATAAAATTGTAATAAGGAAGGGCGTCAGGCAGGGAGACACAATCTCATCAATGCTGTTCACTGCCTGTTTACAGGAGGTATTCCGAAGCCTGAACTGCGAACAGTTGGGGATAAGAGTTAATGGAGAATACCTAAATAATCAAATTTGTTGATAACAATGCCTTGCTGAGTCACTCTGGTGATGAATTGCAAAGCACGATCAATGAGTTGGTACCACAGCGGTGGCCTAAGCGTTTGAGCATCTGCCTCGCATGCCAGAGGTGCGGGGTTCGATCCCCAGTGCCACCGGGTACCCACCGGTGATACAATGGGTACAAGCTTTCCCCTGGTCTGGTGCTCGGTTTCTTTAGGGTGAAATGCTTGGGAAATGGGTCTTTGGCCCCACCTTGAGCAGAAGAAAAACAACCCTGTGCCATGGCACTCTTGGTCACAGGTCATCATCATGATCAATGAGTTTGACAGGCAGAGCAGAATGGTGGCTCTAAAAATTAACATGCAGAAGACCAAAGCAATGTTCAACAGCCTAGCAAGGGAACAGCAGTTCACAATTGGTAGCGGGGTGCTGGAAGCAGTAAGGGAATAGTTTACTTAGGGCAGGTAGTGACCTGCTGGTCCGGACCATGAGAGGGAAATAACGAAGAATAAAAATGGGGTGGAGCGGGTATGGTAGGTTCTCTCATATCATGAATGGCAATTCACCAATATCCCTCTAGAGAAAAGTATATAACACTTATATCTTACCGGTGCTCACCTATGGGGCAGAAACATGGAGGCTGACAAAAAGGGTGCAGCTTAAGTTAAGGACAATGCAACGCTTGAGCTATGGAAAGAAAAATGATAGATGTAATGTTAAGAGCCCAGAAGCGGACGGAGTGGGTTTATGAGATTCTAGTAGAAATCATGAGGAAGAAATGGGCTTGGGCAGGGCATGTGATGCGAAGGCAAGATAACCGCTGGTCCTTAAAGGGGCTACGAAACACTGCCTGGGGGAATACCGGCTATACTTCAGGTGGGTTCTTTATGTCACACAGATGCTGACTTAAAAAGAATTACAGGAATCGATGCACAGGAACGGGAGTTATTCAGTGAAGAAATTTCAAAATACAAGCAAACAAAACGCTGCCCTCAACTCGATTTTGGCGGGGCTTCCCACTCCTATTTCGCTCTCCCAATGACGGCACCTGGCGCAACCAATCAAAACAGCCAGCCAGAGCACGTCGCGGAAGTTTGTACTCCATGGTTGCCTGCTCTCTGTGAGACTGGCAGCGTTGTTTCCATGCCAGAGCGCCCCTGGTGGTGTGTTTTTATTTTACTTGCTTTGCAGGGCTTTTATCTAAGACAAACAAATTGTTTTTGTTGATCTAATATAAAACGCAGACAGGTGACAAAATGTCTCTATTTATTCACACAATTTGCAGTATATTTACTGTTTGTCCGGTCTTCAAGCTCGCGCACGGTGATGTCATATCCGCTGCTAAAAACCCGCCACTGTGTGGCGGCACCATCAGAGCCATGAAGTTGTTTTTGGGAGGACATTAAAATATTAAAAAACGGAATGTACGCGGTATTGCCGACGCTAATAGCACCATTATAACTCACTGTATGCAATCAACAGGCAAAACAGTTAACTAAGATTGTGTTTCTGGGCCCCTTTAAGGGTAACGGAGTGTATTCCAGGAGAAGGCAAGCATGGCAGGGGGCGGCAGAAAGTTAGTTGGGCGGATGAGGTTAAGAAGTTTGCAGGGACACTGTAGGCACAGCTGGCAAAGGACAGGGTTATTTGGAGAGACATGGCCTTTGCCCTGCAGTGGGCGTAGTCAGGCTGATGATGATGATGACTTTTAGTTCAGTGCCTGCAGAGACAAAACGATAAGCTCAGCCTAGTGGCACCATCTGGTGGTTAGAACGGGAAGTAATTTTGTCAACAAATTGACGCTTCCTTTTAGGGTTAAAAGCAGGAGCATAGTCACTCTAGATTAAAAATGAATTTATCGATTATAGGTGAGATGAGACGAAGCGAAAGCCCGGTGACCCATTAATGGTCACTGAACGTTCTGAAAACGGCAGTAACAGACGAATTCAGTCTGAGGCAAGAGGTCCTGCTTTGAGTGGCACCGGCATTTTGGAAACGATGCTTTGGAGCGCGCAAGAGTCATGCACGCAAAACTCGGGAAATAGCATACATAATGCTATGAAATAACATTTAGCGCATGCGCACTCGATATGAAATAACATTTAGCGCATGCGCACTTTAAAGCAAGCTATTCCATATGCTCGTATGCCTATTTTATGCTGGCACTACATTCCGCAGCGATAGAACATTGCCTGCGCACTCATCGTAGCTTTCGTAGGGCTGCGAGGAACAACTGTGATGGAGTAGACTATTCGGACCGCTCTGTTGTTTTCAGATCTCTCCGAGTGCATAGCATGAAAAAAAAATAATTCACTATTGTACTTAACTTATGAAACAAGCCTGTAGCACTGTGTACTTCTGAAAATTCCTTTTAGGGATTTAGCGAGTACAATTGGAGATTGTGTGCGGTTTCGTAACTGCTATTTAGTGTGCTGTAGTTGCACGTCGACTGTACCTCTGGCACCTAGAGCATAGCAGTTTCACATGCCTGTTTTGATAGTGACTGTAGCATTTTGATCCTTCCAGGTACAGTTACATGATCGACAACATCATCCTGCTGATCACAGGGACTCTCCACCAGCGGCCTATTGGAGAGTTGATCCCAAAGTGTCATCCTTTGGGCAGTTTTGACCAAATGGAAGCCATTCACATTGCCTCCACACCTGCTGAGCTGTACAATGCAGTGATCGTTGACACACCACTTGGTATGTCTGTCTTCATGCTGATGCGAAGCGTCAAAAATAATGGCCATCAAACCTTTTTGTTTGCACCTTGAACAAGAAGTAAATCCTTCTTCAGCATCACACAACTAACCAAAAAATTTTCAATCCCAAAGTGAACAAGGGAGGGGAAAATCTCAGGGTGCTTGCCAACGTTTCGGCAAGAGGACTTGTCTTTGTCTGGGCCAAGCATTCATCATTGGCAAGGTTTAAATAGGGTCATCCCTCTGAGGAGGAAGGCCCCATGAGAGGGAGGAGGGTGTGAAGTGGGAACGGTTGTCTTCAATATCTTTTTCTTTGTTGATGCAATTTTCTGGGGAGAGAGAGAATTTTATTGTCTTTGGTATATTTTCTGTAAATTGTTTCTTTAGACCCCGCCAATGATGAACGCTTGGCCTAGACGAAGACAGCTAGAAGGATGGACAGTTGGGCAACTTGGTAACGGTTCATATTTACGTCTTAAGTCTCTTTTGCGCTGTACCTCCCAATATGAACTAAGACAAGTCCTCTTGTTGAAACGTTGTCAAGCACCCTGAGGTTCTCCCCTCTCTTGTTCACTTTGTGATTATCAAGAACCATTGGACCAATCTCTACCACAAGAAATTTTCAGTTTGATGCTGCCTATTTTCACGTAGCTGGCATTATGCATGACATAGTTGGTCACCAGTTAGCCAATATTTAGTGCTAATGCAGTTAAAAGCTATGGAAATAGGATAATGTGGTAACTTTTTCTTAGTTGATGGAATTTTCTGGGGAGAGAGAGAGAATTTTATTGTCTTCGGTATATTTTCTGTAAAATGTTTCACTACAAGGCTGTTTGAATTGTGTGTTTTAGATAATAGACATGGCCATAGTATGGATGAGGTTTTCAGGTCATTTGTACTTATTCAAGCTTTTGAAACCTTTGATTTCATTGTTACATGAACAATTTTTTTTTGTGTGTGTGTTGTTTTATGCTACATTTACACATACAATTTCTTTACTTCAACCTGCATGCTAATGAAGTTAAAATGGACCATTACACTATGTGCTTGGAAAACTTCTTTTCACAGGAAGTACAAGAGAGGCAGTCTAAATAATTTACATTGTGAAGTTGATTTGAGTCATTACTTTCTCAGGGTGACTGTTCGGGCAAATTGGTTTGCCATGATAAAACTTGTAGCAATTGAACACATGGACAGACGCGAGGGAGACAGCATCACTAACTTTCAACTCAGGTGGAAATTAATGGCCATGTTGTCTACTTCGTATTTGTCCGAGTTTTCAAGCGCTACAAGTTTTATTACCTTCTCTTCAGGTGTGAAGTGGGACCTGAGGCTACCTCAAAGTGGTGCATGAAAAAGAAGCTTGTCACAGCAGTGCATGAGTTGAGTTCATAAACCATGCTGCAGTGTGCATGCTGTATTTTGTTTATCCAAGCTGACACTGTCCATGTGGCATTACCAAGTCAGAGCACAAAGTACAAGCACCATACCTTGATCACACACAGTGGGCATAAAAGCAGTGGCGGCACATGTTTTAATTTTGTATGCCTCTTTTTCCGTGCTTCTGTTTCAAGATTCTCTTGTGGGATGCATTTTGATCACAAGAAACGTGACATGAGGAAAGCAAATAGCTAGTTGAATTGACTCGTCTTGTATTCACAGTGTGAAGTGTCATCGGAGCCTTTACAGTCCCTATGTAAGCATTAGGTTATCCACTTTTAATGACATAAACTCTCTTGCTGCAATTCTTTTTGCGAGACATAGCCACTTAACTTTAAGTCTGCTAATTATTTAAGCTTAATAGCATGTTTAGCTTGGGAAAGAGTGCAAGAGTGCAAAACAAATAAACGAGCAGGTAATGTTTTTGTCCTGTTATTTGTCTTGTCTTGAATATTTTGCATTTGTCTGCAAAGCATCTATTTTACAATGGACTCGCCTAATTCTGTGTTATGCAGCACCTTTCTTCGTGGACTGCATTTCTGAACAAGACCTTGATGAGATGAATATTGAAATTATCCGCAACACCCTCTACAAGGCTTACCTGGAAAACTTCTACAAGTTTTGTGAAAGTATTGGAGGCACTACTGCAGATGTCATGCTCGAGATTTTAGCTGTGAGCATGTTTCTGCCTTGTTTCTACCCTTTGGCTAAATGATCTTGCTTTTGAATTAAGGTTAAAGCCAGTGGTGGCTTCTGTTTTTTGCATGCATTGTAAATTGATGGCTACTGTTCAAGGGCGGCGTCCACTTATATGTGGAGTCCTGTGTCGCGCCAGTAATTGTAGCTATTAAAATGTGATTTTGAGAATAGCAGCCTTCTCTGCACATGTTATTAGGACCTTTAGGAGCATTGTTAGAGATTATGAAATCCAGGCTTTTGAATCAACCCTTGTATCTGGATTTCATGCAAAGAGATATATGTATATGCTCGGTACATTTTTAGGTGCAAGTGTAAATGCATGTGATTTGCCCATTGTTTGTATTCCTCTTGCTGCACAGAATTAACTGCCGAAACTGTACAAAGAAGGTAAAATGTATAGTGTTTGAGAACGCATGCAGCTGAAGAGGTATCAGAAAAGTTGAGCAGTTAGTTGGTGAAAACTATGTGCACAGAAATAGTGAAATGTTGACGTTCGAAAATGTGCTACATTGCAATACATGCTGAATGTGGGTATCAGTTGAGTACGCGTATGAAAGAAGCAAACATTAGAAGCACTGAACTTGCCGCTGTGTACCTGAGTGGTTGTGTGTGACCATGGCCATGTGATTCAGGTGTGTGGCCTTGTGATCCAGGTGGGTGCTGTCATGGCATATAGGGGGGGCGGGGGGGCTGCTATCACTGGATATAGTGCAAGTGGATAGTAGTTCATATATTCCATTTTTGCTCAGCACTCTACACTGACAAAAGAACTAACGCAAGCACAACAGTTTTTTTGGATGTCTGCATGCTGTTGGCCCAAAAATAGTTGGCTGGTGAGCAGATCTGCACAAGTTGTTTGAATGTAGAGGAGTTGATGGAGCAGTCTAGAACTATATATTAAAAAAGAATTAAAAAAAGTAATCCTCTTGGTGCTCAATGAAGGGATACATTTTTCTTCTCAGCCTGCGGTAGATGCAGACAATATCTGTCGTTGTGCTGATGTGTGTGGTGAAACTTAAGCTTGGGCTCACTTTGCCCCCACAGTTTGAAGCTGACCGTCGGGCATTTATTATCACCATCAATTCATTTGGCACTGAACTTACAAAAGAAGACCGAGCAAAGCTTTTTCCCAAGTGCGGCCACCTTTACCCTGATGGACTGAATGCCCTTGCTAAAGCAGATGACTATGACCAAGTGCGGAGCATTGCAGAGTACTATGCGGTAAGGCTTTCTTTCAGTGCAGTAGCATTTATAATGCTCCTACACATACTTTTTGCATCTTTCTAGCCTGTAATCTGTAGCCTATGCTGTCTGTGAGCAAATGGTGAGATCTGCTGTTTTGCGTAAATACTTTACATTTTCGTTTCAATACTGGTGAAAATTACAAAAGATAATATACTTCGTTTTATACACTAGAAAATAAATCTGCTGTATTGAAAGTTAACTCAGATAGTTATATAATACAAAATGTGAAACACTTCGTGCACTGTATAATATACATGGCTACCTCATCCTGCACCTATAATATGCATCCGTGCATTGTGCTCTCTGCTATAAGCTGACAGCGTAAGCAGTGAAAAGGTACAAAAGTAGTCCACGGTGCAGGACCCTCAACTATATATTTCCTATTGCAACTCCTTTGCTTTGTCTGTAAAATGGCAAATGCCAAAATGTGCATCTAGCATGTGCACTGTGCTTAATAACCCTGAACCATATTGAAGGAGGTAGGCATGTTGGCAGTTATGTCTCTAGTTGTATAGGGAGACAGTGGAAGCAGCACAGAAGCTGCAAAATTTCATAGTTACATGTACAGCCTGAATCAGTTACAATCTTTACCCTTTATGTCCTTCCTTAGTTGGTTGAACTACTGCACTTTTACATTTCCCTGTAGTAATTATGTGGAAGTGTGTTGCTCATTAAAGTAATTTTATGTGCAACTGTTCGATGTGCAGCGACACCGGCTTAACATCTGTTTTGTTGCCATGTTTACTAAGCCGCCTGGAAAGCACACAGCCTTTGACGGGTTAATCCTTGCGACTGGCATTCCTGGAGATTTCAAGTTTAATCTTTGAAGATGGATGCCTAGGGGAGCTTTTGTAAAAGTTCACTGGGGCTGGGCATGCAAGATCTGGTGGCATGTGATTGTTTTTTTGTCTGCTTTCTAATCCATTATATTTAAAATAATTACCCTATTAATCTCCCATTGATGAACACCACAAATTATTTAAAAAAAAAAAAAACCTATGCTTCTTGGTTTTGGTTGACTGTTGGCTTCTGTCGTGTATGTCACAACGGGCCCCTCCTTTCCTTCCCTTGTCTGCTCTGAAACATGTAAAGGTCGGGGAAGAACAAAAGATGGCCTCATAGCACACTGCGTCACTCTTATGCTGTCACATCCAGGTGGTAGGTAGGCGCACCCAAGTGCTGCCTGCATTTTTTACGTTAGCAGCACATGCGACATTCAAGAACATCATAGGTGACATTCCATGCTGGTTTTGGTGCTGGTACAACTTCAGTACACCAGGCGTAGTAGTACATAGTTGTGACATGTGCATGATTTCCACAAAGGGATGCATGGTGCTCAAATGGACCATTGGGGATATTACAGAAGCTGTTTTTTGGTACATTAAGTTTTAATAAAAATAAGTATGCTTGCAAGGTGTTGATGCATTTCTGCAGCTGTTGCTTCTGAGGCATAAGTACAGGCTGCAAACCAGAGAGGTTTGCTTTGCAAACAAGTATATTGTTCTGTTGCATTTAGCTTGTATTGCATGCATGCAGCAAACCAGAAAGGCTATATGCATCAAAGGATTAAAGTTAAAGCCTGTCAGCAATTGCGGTTTCTAGTGTTTAGAAATGTAGCAGTCCTGGGCACTAAGGGATTTTGAAGTTTTTGCTCCAGGTTGCATTCGATGAGCTAAGTGCCTGCTGTATGAAGGACTTTTCCACAGAGTTTTCGCGTAATTATCCATTGATGTGGCATGGTATGTGATCCAAAACTGTTGCTTTTGCCTGTTGTTCCACGAGAATGGCCCATTTGTCACTGGGCTTCAAGGAGCCTGTGGGCTAAGAAAAGCCCACTCTCTAGAATGTCCTCTTCCTGGTCATGATCCAGGTGGGCATGGCCCAGACTAGGCCCTGGGGTGGGTGCTGTCACGGGGGTGGGCCATGCGGCACTTCACTTCCAGGGGAGAGGCTTTTCTTAGACAGTCAGTCTTTAAATTGTTTTTTAATTCAGTCGCATTATGGGTGAAATGCAATTTTGGCCTGGTTCTTCAGCTGATCAGTGGTGTTTTCATTCGAAAAGAGAGAGCGACGTACGGTCAGTGAGTGCTTCTCTCTCCCTTTAATTAAAGGGAAAGACTGTGTGAGCAGGACAGCGGACGCCAGAGACATAGATGTGAGCGAGATATTAAGAAGCCAATCAAAAGTGCCAGGGAGGAAGGGGGCCTGGCAGAGTGGCTTCTGAGGTTGTTGCCGGAGGCATAGTGCAGTCCAGTAGAGTGCAGGAGAAACAGAACTAGGCTTCTTGTAAAATGAATGGGGAGTGGCATCTTCATCTGCAGTGTAAGCAGGTCACGTTCCTTCTGCATTCCTTTGCAATGCCTGAACTCGATTCCACAGCCCACATTCTCAGTGGCCTGTAGGGAGCTTAGCCTTTGCATCTTGCTTTCACTACACAGCAAGACCCATGATGAGCACTAAATTGCTGTTGCATTCTAACGAGACTCAGTGCAGCTGTTTCAGCAGTAACACTTTACACTTATCAGGGGCTCACTGTGTGATTTGAGTGTTTTGCAAGTGTATTCATCTGTACATTTATTATTTGTTTTTAGAGTTTTTTAACTGTTTAATGTGCTTTCTTATAGCAATACAACGTGCTTTTTGGTGGAGCTGGAAACAATCCTGATGAGAGGACACTAGAGGACAAGTTCTTTGAGCATGAGGTATGCCATCTGAACTTCCGCCTTATGACTACGAGTGAGGCATAATTTATTAGGTGTGAAGGTGCAGTGCATCAGTGAAACAAAAAACAGCACTTGATTCGAAATCATAGTACGCATGTTTGATTTCACCAGAATACAGTGGGCATTAATGAACCGCTCAAATGACCATGCCAACAGCTTTTAAAAGTTTGTGCACTCCTTTGCTCTTTGAGCAGATTGTTTCATTGTTGGTTGTAGTAACCTGGGAGATTGGGGGGGTGGGGTCATATATGTCTGCAGACCCCCGTGTCCTCACCTGCTTCACTTTGCATAAGTCTGTACTACATCAACTATCTTTCAATATATTTTGTGTATCGGTAGGTATTGCTCGCCAAAAATGAAAGTATCGGAGTATCGGGTCACGGTAGACTGAATTGGTTTATTGGGGTTTTAACGTCCCAAAGCGACTCAGGCTGTGAGGGACGCCGTAGTGAAGGGCTTCGGAAATTTCGACCACCTGAGGTTGGTTTTTTAACGTGCTCTGGCATCACACAGTACACGGGCCTTAGAATTTCGCCTCCATTGAAATTCGACCGCCGCGGCCGGGATCAAACCCGCGTCTTTCAGATCAGCAGCCGAGTGCCATAACCACTGAGCCACCGCGGCGGCTTCACATAACTTGAACCAAGGATTTAAAAAAGTGGTGTACTGGAGCTGGGTGAAACCGACGAGATATTGTTTCCCGTCGTGTGGCACTCCTCAGAGAATTTAATTCCACTTAATTAGCTAAGATCAATTAAGTAAATTTTCTAATATTCACTCAAGTACATTTCGTTAAGTTGAAGAGGGGGTTAAGAAAGAACCAACCCAGTTTTTTGTACCAACGTACTGCCTACAAGGCCCTTATTTATGGCATTTAAAGAAAGCCCGCGAAATATGAAAAAAATCACATGACTGCACTCATGTGCTCCTTTGTGCTACCATATTTCGGAGCTCTCAGCAGTGTTTTGAACAAACAAAATGTAAGCGCTGACTGTGCCCAAGTGAGCATCAGCCACTCAGTTCGGCGGGCTGCGCATTGACACACACACACAAAAGGAGGCTACCTTGAAATACGTTACTTCACTGCTTTCTCTTCTGTTTTGTTTTGTCTGTGCGATGGCTCAGTAGAAGCTCCATCTGAATCGGCTGTCGATGGCCTGCCTATTACTTATTGCAGATCATGGCACACGCTTTCCATGTTCAGGAAGAATGTGGTGACGCACTTTCAAGCCTATGCTGAGAGAGCGGCTTCGGCCACTCACTTGAGGCTGCGAGCGAGCATGCTTCGTTCACTCAGAACGCGCTTGGCAGTGCTACAATATGGTAGTGCGCCGCTGCGGTGGCCCAATGGTTATGGTGCTCAGCTGCTGACCCGAAAGACGCGGGTTCGATCCCGGCCATGGTGGTTTAATTTCTTTGGAGGAGAAATTCTAGAGGCCCGTGTACTGTGCGATGTCAGTGTACGTTAAAGAACCCCAGGTGGTCGAAACTTCCGGAGCCCTCCACTACAGCGTCTCTCATGCTTTGGGACGTTAAACCCCATAAACCATAATGCAAAAGCACGATCAAGTTTTCTTTTTTTTTTTCATATTGTGCGGACTTCCTTTAAAGGGACACTGAGGAGAGTTCTATTAATTTTTTTTTATAGCAAAATCCGATAGTTCGGCATTTCATGGCTTTGTTGCCACTTGGCCGGCAGTGAAAGATGCATTTATTTCTAAGAAATTTGGATTCGAAGTTAAAAAAGTTTTTCCCGCCGCTCTGATTCAAACTTGGGATTCTCCAATGACGACACAGGACTAAGTGACGTAAAACATGACGTGAACATGACGTAACGCAGACTCCGTGATTTCTGGCGGCCAGCAGTGCGGCCCAGCAGCAGCCGAAAAGAATGCTACCGCCGGCCGCACGTTGAAGGCATCTATCGGCTATTGTGGCCGTCGCTTCGTTTACGTTTGCACCGGCGTTTTGCCAGCGTTACAATGGATCCCGTTCTCGAAGTTGTCAACGAAGTTCTTGCAAATAGACACCTTTAGCATACCGTGTACCTTGTTACCATTAGCGGAATACCGGGAGCCCGCATAGCGCTGTGAGCAGGCGCCGATTGGTCCCGGCGCTGCAGGAGCGCGTAGCTGTCGGGTACGTGGCGCCATCTGGCGACGTCAAGGAGATTTGGGCATGCATTTGCTGCGCCTCATTGATTCGTGGCTTCTCGTGTTCTAGTGTTGCTAGAACTATTGGTTCTAGCAACACTGTTTTGTCCTATGACGTCATGAAGCTTGTACTTGCGAGTTTGGCCTGTGGCGGCGATACCTGTATTTTGGTTCTTGCTCTTTTCTACGTTACAAGAGCTTTGTTGTCAGTATGAATGGCGTTTTTGTAATCAGGAGCTGGTATTCTGTCGATGCAAGTCAACTTCAATTTCTCCTCAGTGTCCCTTTAAATCGTAGAAAAAAGGGCCATATAGAAGAGACAGTGCTACAAAAAAAAAAAAAAACACTGGATAGGCTGTATAGGCTGTTTCGTAACCCCTCTACAACTTAACGAAATGCACGTGACTCTAAGGTGAATATTTAAATTTTTTGCATAATTTATCTAAGCTGATTAACTGGTTAAGCACAGTTTAAAAGATATTCTGAGGAGCCCCACACAATGGGTAGCAATATGTCATTGGCTTCACTCAGCTCTGGTGCGACACTGTTTTTAATCCTTGGTTCAAGCTACGTATAACACCTTTTGTGTGCTTGTGTGTGCAGTTAATTTTGCCGTAAATCAATGTTATAAATTTAAAAACATAGAAGCATTCACTTATGCACCTTGGTTTCGGTGACTGTTGGCCTCCTTAATATGTATGTGTGTGTGTACATATATGTATAACAATTATAACTTGATGTCAGCCTGTTAAAACCATACAGCTGAGAGCTTAGAGAAAACGGTGGTGGCACACTAAAATAGAGTCGTGCCACGCTGCTCAGTGTTTCGTGCTGCCCAGCCCTGCGCTCCTTCACCCTTCTTTCCTTTCCTTACTCCACACAACTGTTTCCGTGCCTTCTCTTTCTCAACGGCCACCTTCTTTCCACGTTCATAGCCACCCTCTCCTTTCCCCGTGTGCTCTGCGCGGCCTAATCGAAAAGTTGGCCTCTCCTAATAGCTTGAGAGTGTGGTGGTGAAGGTCACTGCAGTTACCTGCAGCAGCAAGAAAAGAAAATATTGCGTATATGCGCACCTTGGTTCCGAATATAATGTGAGATGCGTTCTGAAACTGATTAACTGGGTAACAAATATTGCGTAATAAGCATGTAAATACGGTACGTCTTCAGAGCGTTTGTTAACGTTTCGTTGCCGTCATCCGCACTGAAAGGTACATGAATTTAGGTTCTTATTTGGGTAACATTTTATATTCATGCTTTTGCCCTAAGGGATTGCACAGCATGCATGCAAAAACTGTGGTGATGGTGATGGAGAAAAAGTGAATTAGCTGATGTTTTATTCCTAGGCTTCGCATTCCTAGGCCTTGTTTTTTCATTCAGAACTACCGAGGCTCATGTGCCTATTTTGCAGCTTTAACCTTGATTAGCTTCATTAGAGCTTATTGCTGGCTACTTCTAAACCTGGTGGTACTTAAGGGGAGACATGGCAATTAAAACTGTTCGGGCTATTTTTACTTGACATTCAATGAAATATATATACTTGTGATCATATTGGAGCACATATTTGCTTATGTTGGAATAAAGTCACATTTAGAGCATCTAACTTCAAGTTATAACTATAAACATGTTCACAAAGTGATTTCTTATTTAACTGATAAAAAAAATTACTGGATGCTTATATGATTATGTTCACATAGGATCTGTTCTATGCAATAAAGCTGCTGGTTTTCCTTATGCCTTCACAGCAAACTTTCCTCTGCACATTGCCACAATATCTAGCTTACAAAACAAAGAAGTAAAATATGAGAACTGTTATAATATGAGCAAACTTGTATAGCTTTATTATGCTTTCAAATGTCCCAAGTCTCATTTTCAATGTACAGGAGAGTTTTATTATTTCTAGTTCAGTGATAGTGGAGGGTTGAGTGACACTGATTGCTTAAAATGTGAAGCTTCAGAAAAGTGATGCCCACCGTGTTATTGCTAAGGTCCCAGGTAATTGTTGCATTGTTTTGCACACTGAGCTGTTGCTGTTGTACCTCAGAACTGTGCAGGTTGAGTGTGAAGGACAAAGAATAACCACTGTTACAACAAGATTTTTCTGCTCCCCCTCCCCACCCTTTCGATTGGCAGCTAGATGCACAGCTTTCCACTACCACTGAGCTCCCACTGTTAGTGAAGGAAGCTCGGAATTAATCTTGCATGTTGGAATTTATACTAGGTACGGCAAGGCAGTGAATATAGCAAAGCCATTTTTTTTTTTTTTAATAGGAACGCATGGTTTAAATAGATTTGTACAGAGTGTCTTGTCATTTGGGCTTATGTTTTCAGCGGTGAGAAGTACTAGCAGACGTGTCCAACCAGTCGAGACTGTTGTGCTAAGCTTATTTGTAATCATCCTAATGTCTTTAATCATTCTGCTACAGTCTGAGTGCTTTTGGTTTCTGCTCTTGTGCAGGTGATGCTGAATGTAAATGCCTTCATGCAGCAGTTCCACTCTGGAGTCTTCTATGCATATGTGAAGCTGAAAGAACAGGAATGCCGCAACATTGTCTGGATTGCTGAATGTGTTGCACAGCGCCACCGCTCAAAGATTGACAACTACATTCCAATTTTCTAGTTGTTTTCGTGTAGCCAGCTGGCATGAATAGTTTGGTGTAGCATGTGTACCAGGCATGACTTAACTCTGCCATTGAAATGCTGATTGTTAAAGTGTCTAATAAGAGGTGGCAGCAAGATGAAGCAATGTTCGCTGTGTCTTTGTGTGGTAATCAGAGCCGCGTTGAAATCTTCAGGCTGTTTTTCATTTGTTAATTTGTTATGGCAGCCAGTCTACAAAACATTTCAAAGGGCTAAAATAAACCTACAGTCCCCAGTGAATGTGTATTTATTCTGGATCCTCAAAATGCCCCCTTCATGTAAATATTGCTACTCTATATTGATACATATATTACAGATATAGTATGTTTATTTGGTGTTTTGTTGAAACAATAAATGTAAGAAATAACAGGTGTGCCTTGTATTTGATTGAAATTGACAAGCTTATACTTGTGAGCAAGGTGTTGAACAGAACTTCAGCGGAAAAATTATCTTCGTGCGAACCAAAACTGAAATGAAATGTGTTCTATTTCACAAATAAACTGGTTAGTACATGATTTTACGTTCCATTGAGCTCAGCTTTGTCAGCCTTGTGTGTACGGAGATTGGCTGAAATTCTTATTTCCCATAACCTTGCAGATTTATCTTGCTTAAGGGGCAAATGCACCCTGACAATGTGGAGGCACTGGCTGATAGTATGGAGTTAAGCCAGAGGCCTAATAAAGTAACTGAATACCACTGTTTTCCATGCCAGCCCAACTCTGTGGAGAACAGAGGAGCTAAAAATTACAGGATTATTTTTTTTTTCTGCTCTGCTGCTTGTTTTAAAAGTAAACTGAGACTAGTGCTGCAAGTGGTGCAAGCTAGCAGAATACCATCTGCACCCACAAGCAGTGCCTGTAGCCCTTTTTTTTTTGCTTTAATGTTCTGTATTGTGACCCTGTGCATATAGCACTTGCCAGTTTTGACTTTGATTGTAAAATGTATTGGAGGAGTATGGACATCTAATTTTAGTTGCATGTTTTCTTCTCTGTATTGATGCATAAGACTAATACATAGATCACCA
Organism: Amblyomma mixtum; assembly: GCF_055824585.1. Classification (NCBI taxonomy): domain Eukaryota; kingdom Metazoa; phylum Arthropoda; class Arachnida; order Ixodida; family Ixodidae; genus Amblyomma; species Amblyomma mixtum. Next base: position 95,203,632 of record NC_143014.1, on the reverse strand, counting down.
CGTGGCATTCACCTACGACTAAATAATTTGTAATTTAATTTCTTCTCTAATGCTGTTTTGCCTTTCGCTTCATCAACCAAATGATGGCTCCGACATCAAAGGTGGGTTTAGTCTATGTGAGGCATGAAAAAAACAAATTATCGCTGATACATCATTTGCTATTATCCTAGCTCTTGAGGCAGGCTGGCTAAAGTGTTATAGTGAATGAAACTGATCTATCAGCAATTATATTGCAGTTTTTTTCATGCCTCAAGAGACTTAGACACCTTAGACGTCACTGCCGTTGTTTGGTTGTTAAAACCAAAACAGCCTTAAGAAGAAATGCAATTATGAATTGCCGCAGAGGTAGCCTAATGGTATGAGCATCTGTCTCGTATGCAGGAGGTGCGAGGTCCAATTCCGAGTGCTGCCGGGCACACTGGGTACAAGCTTTCCCCTGGCCTGGTGCTCGGCTCATTTGGGGTGAAATGCTTGAAAAAGGGGTCTTTGACCCCACCATGTGTAGACGAAAAATACCTTGTGCCATGGCGCTCTTTAGCTAAAGCCGCCCTTATGCCATAAAAATTTATCAAATATAAATTATTTAGCGGTCACAGGGGATTACCACTCTGCTATGTTTAACGCATCATTTCAAAGAAAACACGCAAGCAAAACTTTTGTGTCTGTAGTCCTTTAAGGCCATATCAATTGCCCTTTAAATAAAGAAGTCATTAGTCTGATCTGATATCACTCCTATCTTGCACCATCTTCAGCTCGCTTATACTGGCATCATACTAAATTTTCTAAATTTTTCCCCTTTGCTTAAACTAGGATATCAACTCTCTATGTTTATCTAATCCGCACTGTACTCAGTCCTAATGTTGCTACCACAACTTTCTTTCCATCACTATATTGCACTGTTGTTTCAAAAACTGCAGCTTTGTCAGATAAAACTGTTGAACATAACTTTTCTTTCTACTACTTTTAAGCCCAAATATTCTCTTAGCCAGGTCACATCCTCTATCATTTGCTGTCATTAATCCCCTGACTTCCCTAGCAAAACTACAGCTGATCAGAGGTTGCTGAGGTATATCTGTTCACACTTGTACCTAATTCTCCCCAATTCTCTCCCTCAATACTTCTGGTAAGCAGGCACTGAACCATTTTGATTGGAATTTTTTGCATTCTTTATGTGGAGGTCTAGAGTCACTGAGCAGGCCATGTCGATATTTTCTAGCATATTTATAAAAGTATGCCTCCTCAATACATTGGCTTTGAAATGCATTTTGACTGTAAATATTTGTAAAGGCTACATGTAGGAACTGATTATAGTCTGCAGCATTTTTGTTCCAAGCTCATTGATGATATGAAATTTATTGGTTAAGTACTCCTTTTGAAAGCCAACCTATTTCCCAAGTTGACTGATGCCTAATCCTGCCTTGATTCTGCAAGTAGTTACCTTCCTATATGACAAGCCTCAAGTAAATGAATCCATGATTTCCATAATTTTTCAGGTCCTTTAAATTAGCATTATTAGCACCCTCCTCTGTCTCTAGAATACTTGGAATCGTAAGGTAATGCATGTACAAGTTTTCAGGCTTTCCAAGCACAATATTTCCGGCTTCTTGCATGTTGATAATCACATCATCCCTCTGCCTCTTCCTGCTGGTAATGGTTTTTAAGGCTAGTCTTATTTCTTTAATTGCAACTGGCATTGTCATATCACTTGGGCCATCTTTTTTTAAATGTAGTCTCCTGGTTCATTTGGTTCTAGTATAATTCAGTATAGAATTCTTGCACCCTGAAGTTGTTATCCAAACTGCTGACATCACTGTATTAGTCATTTGGGCTTTGTAAAAAATATACAACCTACAGGTTTGCTTTTTTACCATGTAGTGTGGCTGGTTTTGCACCACCAGCATTCCAACTCTCAAAGGTGAAAGGTACTCTAGTCCTCGCACCTCCAGAGCATAGGACTCCCATAGGTGCTAAGACTACCTGACTAAGTGGCTTGGAAGCAAACCCCTTGGGCTTATGTTTTTAACCAACGCTGTTCGTATCTGATACGATTTCAGCCAATGCTCAATTTTCTTCTGCCCCACCGCGGTGGCTCAGTGGTTACGGCGCTCGGCTGCTGACCCGAAAGACGCGGGTTCGATCTCGGCCGCGGCGGCCAAATTTCGATGGAGGCGAAATTCCAGAGGCCCCTTGTACTGTGCGATGTCAATGCACGTTAAAGAACCCCAGGAGGTCGAAATTTCCGGAGCCCTTAACTACGGCGTCCCTCAGAGCCTGAGTCGCTTTGGGACGTTAAACCCCAATAAACCAATCAATTTTCTTCTGCTTTCAGTCTTCCTCTGTGCTAGTGTTTCTTCCATCTTCACTGCATTACAGTCCAGTACTTTTAGCTTCCATTAGTTCCACTCGTCAATCTGTTTTTATGCAGCTGCTTGTAGAAGGCTCATATTTTGGGACATCTTAATAAGGTACTTTCTTTCCTGGGAGACCTTACCTTAGTCTTGCTTATAGGTATTCTGCCTTCTGCTTCAATTACACAGTGGTAATTCATTGCCTCGGTGTTATCTTCCTCTGCTAAATTATAATGTTGATTCTTGAGCAAGAGCTTATTGCATATTCTTGCTGCGAGTTGGTTGAACTGCTTCTTGTTCATATCCACTTTCTTTCAGCTTTTCTTCAACTCTAGGCTAATACTTGACCTCGCAACCCAGTGGTCTCTACACTTCACATTGCCTAACATCTCAACATCCAGTGCAATGTCAGAATTGGCCACATATGTAGGCTCTCATAAATTAAAACATCAAGGGACAAGAGATTTTTGTTTGAATTATCAGAAGTTTGAATTATAAGAAGTATGTGCACGCTACTATGATCTATGATACTACTATGATTAATTGGGACCTAAAGGGACAGGAAAAACGTTCCGAATTATTTGAAGTTCTAATAGTTGAATGGCTACAAAAAACCTTGCACAAGACTCTTTCGTATTACAGAAAATTTAACTGATAAAAAAATAGGTTCATTCACTTTTTAGTGAAAATTGTGATGCAGTGACAGTTTCTCACAATTCCGTCATGGTGCACAGCATGCACACTGTTAGGAACATCAAAGCAGAATTTCTTCAAAGTACTAAGGCCTTCCACGGCCTCCTTAATTCGCAGCTGCGATACAGTAGCGGTGAGGCCTCCACACGAGCAGCTGGTGATGACCGCGCATTTTCTGCACACACGGAGGGAAGTGAGAGGAATGCATATTTGTGCTCGCCCAGCGATACACTCGAAAACAAAAAAAGACCAGCAACACACCAATCAGTGTTCGAACCAGCGTGCAAAGGGTCTTTGGCTTGCCGATGTATGGCCGATAGCCGATATCGCCTCGGGCTGGTAGCAAAGCTCAGAAAATGACACTATGCGGGGATGGGCGGCTCCAATCGACACGGCCCCCCTTCCCCTTCGGACCGGATCTGAGTTAACCGATTGGTGGGGCTGAATTTCCAGCTCATGCGGCGCCACAAACCTGACTTATATCCGACCTTGGCCACTGCTCCTTCTCACGCCAGGAGATTCGGAGCACGGCAAAAAGTTTGAATATAAGCGAATTTAAGAGAATCCGAGGTACGAATTAAGCAGGTCTAAAATATATCGAAAATATAGCCAGCCAACCAAAGTTTTGAAATTTGTTTGAGTTACCTTCAAGTTTAAATTACTCACATTATGATGCTATAGTTCGTTTAATTTCTGCACGCAAGCTTTTCCACGTGCTCTTCCTTTTCCTTTGTTTGTGGAAGGAAGTTTCATGATATTCAAATTTTTTTTTCGGCAAAAATCTTTCAACACTTCTTCCTTAATTGCTACCATGCAATTGCTAGCTTCTTGACCTTGAAGCCATGCATCAAAACCGCACTGCATTTTTACATTCTCTATTTCATATTTGATGCCATCACAGAACCTTCTAAAAAATTAACATATATATACTAGATGTTGCTGTACAGACTTGAGAAAGGTATACCATTAAGTTTGTACACTTTGTTCAGCTTTATCATTACAGCTCGTAACACTAAAGAAATTGTCAATGTCTCTAGCAATTCTTTTTTTTGTGCATAAAGAATCTAGACACATGTTCACCTGTTATGTAAGCTCCTGTACCAGTCTCTTATTTCTGTATATGCCTCGTCAGTCCTTCAGTTTATCAATATTTGTCTTCATGCTACATGATCAGCTGCGAGGCTTGCCACAGTGAAACCTAGGCCACAGATTAATTTCCTACCTCTAAGTTCCTTGCTACAGAAACTGCATTCTGATGGAAGAAAAATGCAAAAATGCCTGTGTAATGATATTGGCCCATTTAAGGACCCTGTACATATAGAGTGTTGATTCACTATAGTGCGTTAACACATGTAGAGTTTTTTAAATTTTGCTTTCCCAAAAGGCCTGCCGATCGCCTTCCACCTGGGACGAGTATGCAAGCATGATGGAGGAAAACAAGACTGGCAGTCTGAACCACACATTACTCTGGATACAGCCACATGAAAAAATTGACGACAATGAGACAGCCAATAGAACAGCCTGAGGGCGTGCTTTTCAAACCCACTGCCCCAGAGCCGGCAACCCCTCTCACGTACAGGGAGCTACTGAATACCTCAAATCAGGAAGAAAACGATACGCAGGAGACAGGAGGCAGTAGCATGAAGGAATAGACTAGGACCTTCCCAAACCTAGCCAAATACCACAAAATCTGGCCCGAAAAATACAAAGACAACACATCCACTGCATGCGGAGAAGTCTTCGACATCATTCACATGGTATGGACCTGCAGAGAACAATTAGAGAAACATAACACTGCAGCACTGAGCCAAACAGAGTAGGAGGCAGACGCCCACACGTGTCTCATATTGAGCAAGCTGCCCACCAAAGCCCGACAGGCAGTCCAAGCCATTGGGATATTGGAATAAGGATGACCACGCGTGCAATCCCGGAAACCAAATAAAGCATTTATTCATTGAAATATGGTGGCTGCAGCCAGGAAAAACATTGTGACCAAAAAGCTAACCTTATCTCAGTAGCAGAATGATAGCCAATGGGGCATCATAGTGGACCATGTAGTGGACCCTCACCAGTCGCATGTTTTCTTTGTAATGAATCATAAGACATTAGAATACATGGACGACCATGTGGTATTCGCTTATGGCGGCTAAAATAATTTAGAACTGAATTTCTTCTCATGCTTTTTCAGTTCCATCAACCAAACGATATGGATGTGACGTGCAAAAATTGTTTAGGTTATGTGGGGCATGAAAAAAACTGCAATATAACCGCTGATACATCACCTGTTGTCATTCCATGTCTTGAAGCAGGTTGGTTTAAGCATTGTGGTTAAGTAAAACTAGCATCAGCAATATAATGCAGTTTTTTTCATGCCTCACATTACCTAAACACTTATTACACGTCACAGCCATCGTTCGGTTGATGAAACTGAAACCGAAAAAAGCTTAGTTTTGGTTTTGTTTGGTTTTATGGTGTTTAACATCCCAAAGAGACTTGGGCTCTGAAGGACGTCGTAGTAGAGGGCTCCGGATAATTTCGATCACCTGAGGTTCTCGTGCACTGACAGCGCACGTTACACGGGTTTCTAGCACTTCGCCTCCGTCGAAATGCGGCCACCACAGCCAGGATCGAACACGCGTCTTTCGGGTTCCGAAAAAAGTGCCAAGAAGAAATTGCATTATAAATTATTTTACGGTCATAGGGGAATACCACAGGGTGAGCCATATGTATACTAATGCCTAACACATCATCTGACAGAAGAAAACATGCAAGCAAAAATTTGGAGTCTATACTCCTTTAATCTCATCAAGCCCCATGATACTCCTTGCCTGTAATGGCTGGACACCTTTGAAGCAGTCCAGCAAAGGTATAGCTGTACTGAATGTGATCATAGCTGTAAATGTTGTTAGGCTCATCTTTTAGTGACACCTACAGTCCCCTATAGCTGCATCACAGCTTTGAAAAGCATCTAGGTCAGGTGCTCCACAGCTGCTGGGGCCTGGGAGCAATTTGTATAAGGCCCTGTGGGAGGTGATAATTAAGTACCACACCAGTGTGTTCCAAGGTTTGTTCAAGTGAGCAAGCGTTTTTAAGCAGTCCACTTGTTCAGCCTTCCTATAAATGGTTCCTTGGCTAGCATAACCTTACTGGTACTTGGAGATATGTACCTACGTAAGATAGCATTACACACCTGGCTTCGATTCACTGATATCCAGTTTTGTAAAAATTGTGGGGTTCAACGTTCCGAACACACACATGGGCTGTGTGAGATGCTGTAGTGAAGGGCTCTGGATTAATTTACACCACATGGGGTTTATTTATTTATTTATTTCAAGTTACCCTCTTGGCCCAGAGGGATTACAGAGGGGGACTGATACAGTGAAAAAAAAAACAGTGCAACATACGTAACAAACAGTTCGACAAGAATGTAACAGAGATAGAGAGAGAATGTAACAGTGTTCTTTAACGTGTGCCAACATCACACGGCACACAGGCACATTTTGCTTTGCACCTTCATCAAAACTAGTTCGGCACGGAAAAACCGTCTACGAGGACATGTCAGCTACAAGCCCACTTCAATCTACTCAGTTTCTAAAGAATGTTTTCCCAAGTATTTTTTACTGTACGGGAAACTAAGCACCTGGCAGATTAGGCACTGGACTCATTTGAAAAAAAAAAAAAAAAGGTTTTCTGGAAGTCCTGGGATCTGAATTTAATATCTCCCGTGAAGCTCGCATTCTTTGCCAAATACAGTTTAAGCTCTTACATACACCAGCCAAACTTTATTTGTACCGGTACGCTTCCACACTTCAGTGTCCAAACTGTCTACACAGATATGCAGACATAGAACACTGCCTTACACAGTGCCACTCAGCCTTCCCCGCCTATCCTTTCCCCCCACCCCCACCGTGGCCCATCTGGCTCGCCTCCCTGGATCTAAAACTGCAACATGCACTCGTGACCTTGGCCCAGGACCTATTAAACACCCAACATAAAGGCTGTTTTAATAAAAGTGTTACACCACCACCACCACCCGCGCCCGACACCTGTGGAATTGTAAACCTGAGTCAAAAGTACCAAACATAATATGACATCTCGTTGCGAAAACAGATGAAGATTAAAAATCCGAAGCAACTGAGCCAAGAAATTCCATGCAGTGATGTTTTATAAACTTGGTGATGCATCTAAATGTCTAGTAAGTCATTAGGATAACTCTCCATATGTTAAGTACAGCTTGCATTCAGGCTAGTTAGTTCATTACCTGCAAATGCTCCCACTGGTCTCCCTACGTAGCAGCATAAAACAACATGGCATGCCAGGTCAGCGTGCTTAACTTTAATTCATAACAGAATTAGTACCCCAAAAAAACCCTTCATAATAAGCATGCCAAGTTATTGCAGGCGAGCACATAGCCTCACTCAGAATTGTGATGGGAATTGTGCACAAAACATACTGGAAGCATGCGAGAGGTCAAAGCACTTTTTATTCACCAAGTTGGTGAATAATGTTCACTACTTTGAAATAAAGAGAATGCCATCATGAGTTTGACTTTATTTCACCACTATAACATAAGAAAACAAGAACAGGGAATTTGATGGTTCATTACGGTGTATACAAAAGCTAGCAATATTTGAAAACAAGATCAGCTTAAGCAGCTCTAACTATTATTTTTTTGTTGCTAGGCATAGCAGTTAGAGGGAAGGTGGCAGGAAAGGCAACACGCTGCTGGTGGAAATCGCGATCTATTGTTACATAGCAATATTTTCCTGCACACTCCTTTGCTTAGAAAATTGCATGCTTCTTTCATATATACGTGCCTGGTGAGCAAGGTAGGATAGAAGTTAAATTACGAAAGCTTTACTGACCCACCTGTGCTGAATACCACAGCAAGACACATATTACATCAAAGCTTGTAGATTAAAAAGAAAGTTCATATTTCTCCTCCAGCATTCAGTACTTGTGCTGTTGTACTAATGGCATGTGTTGGCTGTCAGCATCAAATTAAACGCAAACAAGACAACTGCAAAATGAACAGCAAAATGAGAAAATTTTGCTTCAGGAAGTCCGAGTACTAGCCCACTTGAATCTCATTTAAATGGTGCAAAGACCCTCTTTACGGAGGTGTGATGGATTCTGCCTGTGTTTTCTCAATAGCAGCTGATCTGTTATGTTCCTGTCTGCTAACATGTTTACACTGCTTTAACGCTGATGGCTCATTTAGTTAGCACCTTACCTCTACCTCCGCTAGCTGTTAATGCCAGCCTCCTGGATCATTTAAAATACAGCTGCTACATCTCTTTCTGCTTCTTTTTTATTGCTTCTGACACTTCCTGAACTGTTGTGCCCTTGCTTCAGCTGCCATGGCTGCTCCATCATTTCAATTTCAGTGCTGCATCACTGGCATATGCCCTCACATTGATGACAAGAAATCTATTTAAAAAGAGTATCACTAGTGTGTCAGTAGCTGTCAGTGTCATTCCAACAGTGGAATTTCGCTTGGGGGGTCTTAAGTCTTCTCACTCAAGCTTATTTCCACTGACTTGCACTGTGCCAGTGCTGTTGAATTGATCGAAGGCTGCCGTCCAAGCGTGAAACAAATGAGGTCCCCTCTGAATTAGCTGCAGATCCCCCCCCCCCCCCCCCAACACACACACACACACGCACAAAAGGGACTCCGGCCACACCACTTATTACTTTTACAAAGCAGCACCAGCAGCACTTTGTTTGGCATCTACGCCCTGGGCCCAATGTGGCCGTCTGAAACACGACGCGAAAATGACGTTCCTCGCAAAAGCTTAACAAATAATCGTCGCTATTCTCAGCAGCGCGGTCAAATTACACCTTGAATTAAAGTTGATAATGTGACCAAAAGTGCAAGGTAATTTCCGCGACGACGACGTGACAGCAAGTGCGACAGTGCTAACATGCGCAGCAGCATAAAGACACTCAAGCTTTTCTGTTTCATCTATTGTAACGTACCGAAACGAACCCGCTAAATATGACGGCTCCCAGAGACGATCGGGTGTGTGTATTCGCACCTTCTCACAAAGTTTAACGGCCTCGAGGGTATGGTAAACAGTACGCGTAAGCATCAACTAAGGTGACAGCTGAGCAAACAGAGTGCTTGCGCCCGTCACGACACGCGTAACTTGCCCAGACTTTCAAACCAAGAAGTACTGTGGAGGAAAAGCAACGGCATATCTCGCAGAGTTTTAAGTGCACACATAGCAACAGCGAACCTCCATGCGACAGCACCGCAGACCGCAGCACCAGCTGATAGCAGCAGTAGCATACATCGGAACATCGGTAGCAGCAGCAGGCAGCACCACCACTTATAGCAACCACGCGTCGCAGGCGCTGCTGTATTTGCCATGATAGGGTATTTGCCATAATTTGAGTGGCAGGCAAACGGCATGCATATTTTCTGCCGAACTCTTTCAGGAAGAAATTAAGATTATTTTAGAAAAAAATTCGTGTTTTTCTTTGCTTGTTTGTTTATAAGCATCTTTAAGTTGATTTTAATGACCTCCCGGAAATGACAGTACAACCAGTAGAACCACAGCTTTCGTTTTCTATCGTTGCTTTTCCGCACCGGGATGTCTGCAACGCGAGCAGCGCGAGCCAATGCACGAACGCTGCGAACGCGCAAGGCGGCGAGCGTGGCGGCAGCAGTTCGCGTTCGAAAGAGCTCGGCCATGGATTCTGGCAAGGAAGAACCAGATTATTTGGTATTTGGCCATATATTGGCCAACTCACCTGAGCTTTCTGAGCTTATATTAAGTTACATGAGCTGCCGCCAACTCGGTGTTTGCGCTCAGGTTTGCACTCTTTGGAACTCAACGGCTAAACGTCTCCAGAGCAAACGCAGCAAGTTTCTCCACTGTTTCGAGGTAATTACCGTTTGATTGCTGTGTGTGTGCTTCGAAGCTGTCACCTTGTATTCTCTTCGTAATGCCACTGTGCTATGCATGGCGTCTGATGATCATTTGCATGCTTTGCACTTTCGGTTCGATGCCTCCCAGTTTCGCGTCTCTGGTTCTGGGGAACGTGCAGAACGACGCACTACCAGTATTAGAGTTTCTTTATTTCTTGAAAGGGAGCTTGAAGCTTTTAACGATTTTCGGTGTGGAAATTTCTAACTCTATGGCGCGTTTTGGTCTATATATCGTACGCTTGAATGATTATATTTAATGTGGTTTGTGTAGTAGTAGAGCTTTAGTAGTAGTAGAGAGCTGTTCAGTGAAGTTCGTGCAAATATCTATCGTAAAATAGCGTGTGCCGTTTCACGATTGCCACGATCAATTCTAGAGGCCCGTGTACGATGTCTGTGCACGTTAAAGAACCCCAGGTGGTCGGAATTTCCGGAGCCCTTCTCTGCGGCGTCCCTCATAGCCTGAGTCGCTTTGCGACGTTAAACCCCCGTAAACCAAACCAGCCATTTATGAAGCTGATGTTGTACAGACTAGCCAATATTGGACTATGGATTTGCTGCTTTTTCTAATAATCGTTAAAGGCCCTCATCTGTAGCTTAAAACTCGGTTCCTGAGTCTCACCCAGAATGGATATATAGCTGGATATGCTTACAATCTATATTGTACCAAGCCTTCAAGGTGACGTTCAGTGATGGTGTTAGCATGGTGATCTGAAGTGTTTGACTTCAACCTGTTTGTTGTTTTGCAGACTCTGAACCGCAAACGCAAGGCATGCACTCATGGAGAGCCGAGCAGGGATGTGTGGGGAGATACTTCAAAGAGTTTTCTGCAGAGCTTGAAAGATGCATGGGCTGAGCCACGGCATGCATTAGTATTTGGAACCCATCACATGTATCGCTACCTGGAGGCCCCCGAAAAGGCTGCTAAAAGCTGCTCGTACCGAGCTGAAAACTGGAACAATGGTACGCTATTGATATTATATAGTTAAGGGCTGACTTAAAGCCATCGCTCACTGTGCTGGCTTTGGCTTGTCAGCATATGTGTTCAAGTTGAGAGCCAGGAATAAACTTTTATTTAGGAACCATTCTTGGCCAATCATGGGCATAAGCTACATATTGTCACCTGGTTTGCCTCAGGTTGAATTTGACTTGTTCTCAGGTGAATGTAGCCTTTGTCAGAAGCAGCTAGCCAGATAGCCAGGTTTAAGCTGAAGCGGAACCTTGTGGCTGGGCTGTTGGTTCACACATGGTTCTGGCATGAGGGCAGGAATTTTGTTCTTGCCCGTTTGCTGCTTGTGCATAAGTGCCATTGCTTTAAGGTGAGCATAGAACTTTACTGTATAGGTTGTGTAATTCAACAATGTTAGTACTGCACCTTTGAATTTGCATGTACATGGCCATCCACTTCCGAGGTGAGCATAAGAACACATGATTTAGTTGATTCACGGCTATGCAGTGTGTCACACAGGAGTGACATCCATATTAAAGCACATGTTCAAGGAGCGCACAAACCATAGACAGCTTCCTCACTGCCTGCATCTGCTTTTCAAAAAGAAAGCTTCCCGATCCCTGAATATATTCAAAGTACTCTCGCGAAAACACTGGGGATCTGATAGGGTGTGCCTTTTAAACTTCTACCGCTCTGTAGTACACTCGTCCTTATAGTCTATGGATGCATTGTGTATGGGGTACACTAGATCATATTTTAAAAAACTGGATCCAGTACAGAACCCAGGTCTGCGCTCTTAACTGGCACATACAGAATATCCTCTGTAAGTAGTCTTTACATAGAAACAAATGAACAGTCTTTTGGAAACAGGAGTACAATGCTGATGTGTGCATACATCCTACCAGAGCATCTTTGTTTTCCCATAGTTACCAAGTGCGCATCCAGAATACTGTTCAATAATAAACCATAATCGATCAGACCTTTGCTACTGTGCTTTGAAATAGTCATACCTCGTTAATATGGGCACTTTGGTTCCCCAGCAAAAGCGTCCATAAAGCGAGTCGTCCGTAATAACAATTTGTAGAGAAAAAAGTTATAAAAAAAAAGTGTTTATGATTACAAACTGCTTTGTTTGTAGTGCTGGGTAGTAAAGTGGTAATCCAGGTGCATTATTTGGGTCGCCTTTATTTTTAAAATCATGCTGTGCACGTTTTAGCATGTTTGGAGCATCTATTGGTCTATGAGACATGGAATAGCACCCTTTGGTGTGATGTAGTGTCTCCTATTATGACTGTTCACACTCCAGGAACTCTGTCCGCATTTGGTTGACAGCTGATGAATGTGATTTTCAACCTAGTGTACAGAAATAACTTTTTTTGCAGCCATTCATGCAGTAACCGGGCACCTTGCCACTGTAAAGCATGAAACCACATAGTATACACAAAAAGGCCATTACTGTGGCATTTTCACTTTTGCAGTGTCTTTCACTGGTACTGTGCGCTCAAAGTACGAGGGGCAGAATTTCTGGCAGAGGCACTCGGGATTTTGTTCTCATCACTGTCCATATTAATGGGACGAAAATACATGGGTCCCAATGGACTCCATGCATTTTAACTGTGTCCATTATCCAGACAGCGCGTTTTCATATTAACAAGGTGTAAATACATTAAAGGGACCGTGAGGAGAGTTCTATTAATATTTCTTTTAAAGCAAAATCCGATAGTTCGGCATTTCATGGCTTTGTTGCCACTTGACCGGCAGCTAAAGATGCATTTATTTCTAAGAAATTTGGATTCGAAGTTGAAAAAGTTTTTCCCACCGCTTTGATTCAAACTTGGGATTCTCTTATGACGACACAGGACTAAGTGACGTGAAACATGACGTGCACATGACGTAACGCAGACTCCGTGATTTCTGGCGGCCAGCAGTGCGGCCTAGCAGCAGCCGAAAAGAAAGCTACCGCCGGCCGCACGTTGAAGGCATCTATCGGCTATTGCGGCCGTCGCTTCGTTTACGTTTGCACCGGCGTTTTGTCAGAGTTACGATGGATCCCGCTCTCGAAGTCGTCAACAAAGTTTTCGCATACCTTTAGCATACTGTGTACCTTATTACCGTTAGCGGAATACCGGGAGCCCGCCTACCGCCGGTGAGCAGGCGCTGATTGGTCCCGATGCTGCAGGCGCGCGCGTAGCTGCCGAGTATGTGGCACCATCTGGCGACGTCAAGGAGATTTACGCATGCATTGGCTGCGCCTCAGTGATTCGTGCTTCTCGTGTTCTAGTGTTGCTAGAACCATTGGTTAACAACCATTGGTTCTAGCAACACTGTTTTGTCCTATGACGTCATCACGCTTGTACGTGCGAGTTTGGCCTGTGGCGGCGATACCTGTATTTTGGTTCTTGCTCTTTTCTACGTTACAAGAGCTTTGTTGTCAGTATGAGTGGCGTTTTTGTAATCAGGAGCTGGTATTCTGTCGATACAAGCCAACTTCAATTTCTCCTCAGTGTCCCTTTAAAAAAGTTTGGTCCCCTGAAAAATTTCTCATAATTTGAAGTGTCCATATTAGGGCTCATGCTAACGGGGTGTGACTGTATACATTATGAACTAGGAAAACTAATGCCCTACCTGAAATCACTCCAAGAGACAGTCCACTGCTGCCATGTTGTAGGCTTCCTGTTTGTGACTTTACATACAAACACAACATACAAACTACAAACACAACACCAACACATACTACAAGAATACCTGGCTCTGAAAGAAAAATATGCAAGTTACACGGAATTTTACACAGGTGGCTATGTGGAATTTCACACAGTGCAGTAGTACATGGGAAATAGAAAAAAATAATGCTGCTAAATTATGCAGTGTGTGGCTGTGGACAGAATAATAAATGAGAACATCAAAAACAGGATAATCTATATTGATTCCCTGAGCCTACGCACAGTGCTAGAGTGAAGAAATGAACCTTTAGTAGGAGGCAACATACACAACATAGAAAAAGTCTCAACACAAGGACATATGATAAGGTTCTGCTTAGTCCTGAGCTTCAGTGGCATGGATGGTAACAAGAGAGCCGACATGTGCTGCACAAGCTTGGAGTGGCGAAATCAAGAATGTGAACATACCTCATAAAGACTGCATGAAGTTAATACACTGTAAATTGAAGAACAAATGGCAGAAGGAGGGTGATAATGCACTGAACAACAAAGTACACTGTGTGAAGCCTGGGTAATTGGTGACCACCTCCCCATTTATTTGCACATTGTGAGACAGGCACTCTAGAGGCCGCGTCCATTGAGCCCAGTAGCCAGGCATGTTCTGCACTCTTCTTCCTTGCGCGGGCTTAGGTGGTCATGCTACAGGGGCCTCCCTTTCAAACCTAAGGTCGAAGAACAAATTAATGAGAACGGCAAAAAAACCTATGCATATCTACCAAGAAGCTACATTGAAGAAGAAAGTACAAAGAAGAAGCTAGAGTTGGTCACTTAAATCTGCATCCAGGTCGGGTTCAATGAGGCGTCAGCGAGTGGGAAGGAAGACTCTGGAGGCCATGCTTGGGAGGAGCTGTAAGGCTGTAGCTGGCAGAAGACGGTCCACCAATAAAGTTCAGTCTTGTCAGTACCAAAACTTTTCATGGTGGTTGTACTATTCGGGACTTACGCTGGACTCGAAATGCTTGCAAAGCTCTTGTCGGCCTGAGAGAACTGGATTGTCGCCGCTGTTGTCGGTGCTTTGTTGAAACCGAATTCTGGTGCCCGTGCAACGCCAGGCAAAGACGGCGGGTTCAGTGTTGGGGCAGAGAGGGTGCTGGCTGCTGGTGCCCACAGGGAAAGCAATCACCAGGGTGTTAAGTTGCTGCTTGTGCTACCACTACTGAGGTGACACGAAGGCGTGGTGTGCCTTTAATGTGAAAACCTGATGCTGATGAAGCAGCTGTCTGAGGTGTGGTGGTAAAGGCGGCCATAGTAGACGATAAAGGCAGCTGTACCTCGAAAGAGGTCAGGTGTAGACAGCAGTCTGAGGTGCTGGACTCGTGTGTCGACATGTCTTTGTTGTCAAGACACTGTTCGGCAATGGCTCAGATGCCAAGATGTTGGGTAGCAGAGCCACTTGTGCCAACACTGCTGTGGCCAGGATGAGGGAGGGTGTTGTTTTGAAGCTGCTGGGACCTGTGTCACACAGCGCTGTTGCGTGGCTCCTTGCTGAGAGATGAATGATGTGGGACCGACGTTTGATCTATGGGGAGCAAATCCCCATCACTGGAGCCTACTAGCATTAGCGGGGAGTGTGGGTTACACTGAGATCAGGCCAGGAAGTGCTGGTGTGGGAAGCAGCTTGCCAGGGAGAACAAGGGCTGAGAGAGCAGAAGTTGGTGGGTTGGGACAGTCTATGATAAGGTGCCGTGATTTTTCAGGTGATGAGGCGGAGTTAGAAGCGGCAGCATCATCTGCAGGAGGTGGCATGAGAGGTGCGGGAGGATCAGGGAGGGCCGTCCCGCGATGAAATGATGGCATTATGAAGTGTCAGAGAGTTGCTCGTCAGGTGGCAGGAACGGAAGCTGATCGAAGAGTGTACAGGGCGGTGTCCACTTGAGCAACAGATATCGCCAAACCTGAGAGGAGACGCCATTGACGTTCAGTATGGCCTCAGATTTGGTGAACCAGGCTACCTGTGACTCAGGACGGAGTGGCGGAAGCTGAAGCGTAGAGTTGGATTTTCGAGAATGGGCGGGTGGCACTGGTCTGGTGGTAGGGCATGGCTTGCAGGCACTGCAGGCATGGCTGAATGGTCGGGAGCTGGGGGGGTGATGCGTGGGCTCATTAGAGGGCTGCAGAAGCTTGGAGTGTCTGGTGTCACCAGTTACGTGACGTCAGTGAGCACATTTATTTGCACGTGGTGCGACTGGCACCTGAGAGGTTGTGTCCGCTGAGGCTGGTAGCCAGGCGTGTTCTGCACTGCGTGAGCCTGACTACCTCTTTCCTTGTGCATGCTTAGGTGGTGGCCCATATTGGGAAAATAGAAGTCGCGCAGACAACAGGAATGTTTCTTTGAAGTAATTTTATGTCGTCTTCGCATAGGTCACACACACCTGACACATAACTTCTTATTGACAGAACAAGACAGATTTTTTCGTGAAAAATGCGGAGACGAGCTCACACTAAAGCATGTTTTATTCTCATGCTTCAAACTGTGAAAACTTTGAAAAAAAAAATAAAAAAAAAAATTGCTGTATTCTACAATGAACGCATCCCTTTTCATGCTCTTGTTGATATATCGTGTGGTTTTAGGCTTTTAAAGAAAGCAAATATCTTGAACAAACTATAGATTTGATAAAGTATAGGTAATACAACAAACAGACATTTTTAACCTTGTGTTTTGGTGCATAATAGCCTTAGCTGCTTATGTGCCATAAAACCCAACATAACAAAACAACGCACCTGCTCGTTAGTTTGCCGTTATCCATCATATGGGGCATATCTTTTCACTCTAGAAGTAGGTGACCGTGTACATAAATACAACAGTGAATGTCACAGAGTGCCTTTATTTATTGATGGACCTCTAGAAGTGAACGACCCTGTTTATAAATACAACAGTAAGCTATCATGGAGGGCCTTTTATTTATGGAAGGGCATTTATTTATGGAAGGGCATGATGCTGAAGAAGTTATATCTTTCAGTTAATACATGAATGCCATGTCACTTGTGCAATTTCATCACGACTTAGGCGTATTGGATTTCTTATGCTATATTCCCCCTAGACATGATCCCCTGCCACCATGGTACTGCCTCCCCACTGTATGCGACTTCACATTGACACACTTTCACAAAAAGGAAACACTACATGAGCACACGTGTTGCAAGAATACTTTACAATACAGCAATAATATGCAAGTTATACAGAATTTTATACAGATGGCTCAAACAAATTCTTATTGGAAGTGCAACAGTACAAAACAAATGGGAAACAGTAATATGACTGCCACACTATGCATCAGTTTTTGCCACAGAGTGTTATGCCAGCTGTGTACCTGTAGACAAAGTAATAAACGAGAGCATCGAAAACTAGCTTTACCTACACTTATTTACTGAGTGTACTGAAGGCACTATGCTCTAGAAGTGGTTCCGAATCCTTAATAGGAAACATAATACACGTTATAGCAAACTCCCCGTAGGGGCATAGTTGTCACATCACGGGTTCCTGAGCATCCGCAGGGACATCCCCGCAAGGGGATGATGGTGAGCAGTGCGTCACCACGGACCCAAGCACCCGTGCTTAGCCGTGCGTGGCATCGCTGTGTCTGGGGAAAGGGGGGTCCTGATGGTTGAGCCGATGCCGAGCGTTTGGACCTTTAAGGCCCCTCAGCAGAGGCAACACACCACTTTGACCCCAGCTTCCTGTAGACGCCACCTCCAGCCTGACCCGACCGGGGGAAATGAGCTGTCGCCTTTTCCTATCCTTCTGTCTATCTTTCACTTTCCTATCCCTTTCTCATAACTCTCCTGTCTCCTGCTGTCTTCTTGGATTTTTCCTTCTTTCAGGCGGCTAGAGTTAACCTTGTGTGGCTAATCACCCTGCGTTACGCCATATGTGGTTATAGTTACAGTGTACAACTGGCGTGGGCAGGGCTTTTTTCAAAATTTCTGTCCCGTCCCCTGGTTGGGCTCTATGGTGGGCAGTTGGCACCGTGGCCGAACAAGATATCCATTTTATGGCTTCTCATTCTTCAAAAACCGATCACCCCGACAAAAGGAGGTGGACCGAAGTCACGGCAGATTTCCTGCAAAGAACAAAAAACAGTTTTGCTAAATACCATGTAATTCACTCTGAAGGCCAAGAAAAACCAGCCCGAATATTGTCCTCATTCCTAGTGTCAAAATGTCTCACAGATGCCCTAGGCTTAAGATACAAAGTGAGCAAAATAGCCACTGGAGACCTACCACTTGAACTTGACAATGAAACACAATATTCAGAGCTCTCAAACATTGCCTATTGGGGAAGTCCCTGTGACTGTCAGTGCACATCGAACATTAAATGTCGTCTGTGGCGTAATCTCGGACTCAGGCTTCCTCCACATCACAGAAAGAGAAATGCTAGATGGTCTTGCTGACCAAAACGTGGTTAATGTCCAGCAAATAACTATTTGTAAAGATGAAAAAGAAATTCTTACAAAGCACCTGATCCTCGCATTCTATGCATGCACATTACCGGAAATAATTGTGGTGGGATATTCAAATTTTGAAAATTCAAGTCCGACGATACATAACGAACCCCTGGAGATGCTTCAACTGTCAAAGATACGGCCATGGGTCAAACAGTTGCTGTGGTCACAAAACCTGCGCGAAACCTTACTCCAGGTCTTGTCCAAGATGGAAAAATGAAAAAGAAATCATAACACTGAAAACAAAAGGAAATATAACATTCAGAGAAGCCAGAAAAAGTTGGCATTGACAGACCCGTTTGCATTTACGGCAAAGACCAAACTTCGTGGTTGTGGTGCGCAGGGGCGGAGCACCACACCCGGCTTCAGCCACCGCCCAGGCAATGCTTCTTGCAGGGCCATCCCTGCCCCCGGCAGATGCGGCTAAGGCTGCCCTGCCACCCTTGAAAAAGGGCCCACCAGCCCCTCAGTCTACCTCCCGCAAGGCTTCCCCCAGTCGGGGGAGGCCTCTAAACCATACACCCGCGGGTTCTCCGTGGGCCTCCAGAGCCTCTAGTGAGGCGATGGACACAACACAGAACTCGCCCCCGCTTCAGGAGCAGCATAGCTCTCTTGAGTGAAAAAGAAAAGAGAGGACCCCAGGAACAGGACCCTCAAAACCGGGAACATAGGTTTTTAACTGCGCCCCCAAAAGTTATTCAACATGGCGTTCCTAATTAGTTTGAACTGTCGGGGTCTTTTAAAAACTACGATGATGTGACAGACCTTTTAAACTTTTCTTTCCTGTGTGGCTTTATGCCTACAGGAAACTAACCTAGGTTCTAAATATACAAACATTTTACAAAAGTATAAAGTCTTTTGGTTTGACCAAAACAAAGTGAATAGGCTCTCTGGAGGTGTTGGGGTTATCATTCAGCCTGGTTTTGCAACCCGTGAAATCAAGTTAAAAACCAAATATGAAGCTGTTGCAGTCACTGTTCTCCATTTCAAAACTATCACAATATGCTCCATATATCTCAAGCTACACCTAACAGTTACACTTCACTACTTAGAAACACTTCTAGAACAGCTACCAGAGCCGTATCTGTGAGTTGGCGATTTTAATGCCAACTCCTCTATCTGTGGAAGTGAAGAAACTAACACACTAGAGATCGGATTTTAGAAGATATTATTCTGTCCAATAATGTCTGCCTACTGAATTCAGGAAAGCACACATACTGCTCCCCAAGCACTGGGAAAATGAGCTCTTTAGATATGTAATTTAGTTCACCATTTATGTTTACTGATTGCAAATGGGATGTTCTGGATAACCCACGCGGAAGTGATCTACCAATCATTATTAGTCTGTCTCCTTACCGTCAGTCATCCTGAGCAAACCTCGCCATTGGAAGTTACACTTGGCTGACTGGGCACAGTTCCGTGAAAATGCCAGTCTGGAGAAACTGTTTTCAGATGATCTGGGTGTTAATGAACTGAATAATATGTTCACAACCTGTATAATTACTGCAGCACCCATATCTGTTCCTCAGTCCTCGGGCATGGTGAGATAAAATCATAAGACGGGGTACTGGCAAGAATGTAAACAAGAAAGAGGGATACAAGATAAAGCATGGGGAATTTTTCACGGATACCCAACACATGAAAACCTTGTAAATTTCAAAAAGGAAAGAGCCAAAGCGAGGCATATCCGTCGAAACGCTGAAAAAACATCTTGGAAAAACTACATATCATCTATAAACAGTTCAGTCACATCAAAGAAGATGTGGGAGCAAGTCCATAAAATAAATGGCAGCTACTCCCCTTTCACAGTCTCTTTTCTCACAGCCCCAGGTACACAAACAAGTATTGAACAGGCAGACATTCTAGCGGAACATTTTTCTACAATTTCAAGTTCTGCGGATTACACATAGTCATTTTTAAAGCACAGAAGCACAGCTGAAAAACAGACTTTCAACCAATGGCAGTTCAAGCGAGCCATATAGTAACATAATTACACTAGGGGAAGTCCATAGGGTACTGTCGGCCGGTAAACAAACAGCACCCGGCCCTGATGAAATACATTACGAGATGGTGGCACACCTTTCCACAGCTTCAGTAGAAGCACTTTTGCAATTTTTTAACAAAATATGGAAACTGGGAAAAATACCAGAGGCTTGGAAGAATGCAGTTATTGTGCCATTCCTGAAACCTGGGAAGCCCCCAACCTCCGCTGGTAGCTACAGACCCATAGTACTCACAAGCTGCCTCGCCAAGTCTTTCGAAAGTGTATTGAATATTAGGTTAATGTTTATCCTCAAATCACGTGAACTTCTTGATGTCCACCAATGTGTATAAAGGATGTTCAACGTCTGATCATCTCGTCCGTCTTTAATACACTGTATGAGAAGCATTCATACATAGATAACACTGTCTGGCAGTCTTCTTTTACATGGAAAAGGCTTACGTCACTACCTGGAGGTTTGGGATTCTCAGCGACCTAGCAGGCGTCGGTATCCATGTAAGGATGCTGAACTGCTTGGAAGATTTCCTGTCTGACCATTCATTTCAGGTATGCCTGGGTTCAACACTTTCTAAAAAATTCGTTCTGGAGGATGGGTACCACAAGGGTATATTTTAAGTACTACGCTTTTTGTCGCAAAAATGAATTCTATAGCAAAAATAATTCCTAAGACCGTGATGTACTAGTATATGTCGACGACCTTCAAATTGCATGCACACCATCCAGCTTAACAACCTGTGAGAGACAGATACAACTCACATTAAACAGACTAGCAACTTGGGCAGACAGAAACGGGTTTAAGTTCTCCCCACAAAAAACAGTAGCAGTCCTTTCCTCGCTCGGAAGAGGCTTGCAGAACGACCCCATCCTACACTTCAATGAAGCAATGATACCAATGAAACAAGAACATAAGTTTTTAGGCGTAACATTCAATAAAAAACTCAAATTTCTGCCGCACATTAACACACTGACAAAGAAAGCCTCCCGGTCTCTAAACATACTTAAGGGGGGATGAGGGTCTTGAAAACTTGTTTTTTATTTTTCGACATAACTTGTTGAAACTTAGTACGCAGGTGTATCATAGAATGCTGATTTCAAATATGCATTTAGATTTCAATTATCTCACCTGGAGGAAAATTTATCACGAAATAACATTCAAATTAGGCAATTTCTTACGGGCCTTTATAGTAATTCATCAGTTAAAGAATGTTTTTTAAGAATAAGCAGACATTTGCAAAGGTCCAAAGCACATGCTAAAGCTTTCTTTTTTCCTTTAAACATGATATATGAGCAATTAGTTTGTAGACATTCTGTTAGCTTTAGGATGTGCTTTGGGCCTTTGCAAATGTCTGCTTATTCTTTAAAAATGTTTATTTAACTGATAAATTACTAAAAAGGCCCGTAAGAAATGACCTAATTAGGATATTTTATTTTGCGATATATTTCCTTCCAGCTGAGATATTTGAAATCTAAATACATATTCGAAATCAGCATTCAATGATACACCCAGGTGCTAAGTTTCAGAAAAATATGTTAACAAATAAAAAAAAAAGTTTTCAAGACCCTCATCCCCCCTTAAAGTGCTCTCAAGGAAGCATTGGGGCTCTGATAGGACATGTCTGCTGCACATCTATCGTTCTTTGGTATGTTCCTCATTAGATTATGGATGCATTGTGTACGGTTCAGCAATACCATTATACCTTAAAAATTAGACCCAGTACACAAATCAGGCCTATGCCTCTCATGTGGCGGATACAGGACATCTCTCATAGTAAGCCTCTATGCAGAAGCTAATAAACCCTCAATAGAAATCAGAACTGCTTTAATGTGTGCGTATGTCTTTAAAGTAAGATCTCTACCAAAACACATCTGCTATTCAGTTGTAACAAAATGTCCTTTTAGAATAATATTCACCAACAAACCTCGTGCAACCCGACCACTAGTCTTGCGTTTCGAAGAGATATGCCAGTACCTCAATATGCTGGACTCATTGCCTGACATTGCCCAAAGACGGCATCCACTACCTCCATGGTACAATTTCCTGAAGTTTGCGACTTCACTCTGACAGAGTTCTGTAAAAAACAAGCTCCGCAACAACATATCATACAAGAATTCCTTGCACTCCAAGAAAAATACAGTAGGTTTACGGAATTTTATACTGACGGTTCAAAAACGGATGTTTACGTAGGAAGCGCAGTGGTACGAGGGAAATGGAAGGAAACAGTAAGACTTCCACAGTGTGATCCATTTTTTTTGCCAAATGTTATATGCCATTTGTGTGGCTGTAGAAAAAATAGTAAACGAGAACCTTATGAACAGTATCATTTACACAGATTCCCTAAGTGTACTTACAGCTCTTCAGTCTAGAAATGCAATCACTCCGTTACTTGGTGACATCATACACAACATAGTAATAGCCACAGCTCAAGGACAAAACATAAAAGTCTGCTGGGTCCTGAGTCACGTCAGAAAAAAGGCAACGAGAGCGCAGATTTGTGCGCTGCTTGAGCTCGTGGCAAGGAAATAAAGTAAATATGCCCTTTAAGGATTGCATGAACTTGGTACAGCGTAAATTAAGAGAAAAATGGCAGTCATCATGGAACAACGAGGTAAATAACAAACTGCACTTGTTAAAGTCGGTTTTAGGTGAATGGAAGTCGTGTGCACCAGGAACGTTTCAAGGAAGTGATTCTCTGCGGTCTCCGAATGGGCCGCATACACTTGACGCACAACTTCCTGCTAACCAAATAAGACAGAACTGTGTGTTCAGAATTTGGAGATGAATTAGCGGTTAACCACATCTTATCCTCTTGTGTGAAACTGGAAAAACTAAGAAAAAAGTACTTTATTCAATTTCATAATGAATATATTCAGTTCCATCCAACACTGCTTTTAGGAGATAATGCAATCGTTGACATGTCTTGCGTTTTTAGCTTTTTAAGAGAAGCAGGATTTCTTGAGAAGCTCTAAATTCTGACCAGCTGCTTTGCTGGTATTTTGGTAGACCTCAGCCACTTTCTCATTCTTGAGAAGGCTGAGCTCTTTATTTGGTTCGTTAGGAGCCTCTACATCCTTGGCCAGCCAAGGGTAGATGCTGAGGTTACCCAACCCTCTTTTAAGCTTCTGCTAGTAGCCATTTATAAAATTTCTTTTCTATGTGATCACTAGGTAGTACTAATGTCTTAGGCCCTCTACACCACCGATGATTTTTCACATCTCTATACAATTTAGCAAAAAACTTTTCATATATACCGTGTGCTTGGTGCATGATGGTCTCGGTTGCCTATGTGCCATAATACGTAACATAACACATTATAGCAAAGGTCATGACAGAAGGATACACGCAGATATTGGGATAGATGGCAAGATAAAATACCTGTGCCGCATGGTCTTACAGTGGTATAATGAAGAAACCCATAGGGATTGCATGAATTTAGTGCAGAGTAAATTGAAAAATCAATGGCACACTGCCTGGAGTAATGGAATGAACAATAAACCATCTTGTAAAGCCTATCTTGACTGAATGGAAATTATGCAGACGTCAAGAGCGGTTTATCGAAGTAATTCTATGCTGCTTATGTATTGTATGTATTGGACACGCACATTTTACAGGTAACTTCTTACTGACAAAACAAGACAAACCTCCATGTGATAAATGTGAAGGTGAATTCACAGTAAACCATTTTCTTCTCATGCACAGAACTTGAACAACTGAGGAAAAAATATTTCTCTTCTACCATGAACACCCCCCCTTTTCACCCACTGTTGCTCCTGGGTGAAAATGCACTTGTTGATTTTTCATGTGTTTTTAGGTTTTTTCAATGAAGCAAATGTTTTAAACAAACTATAAATTTCAAAAACTCTAGTCCATTTAACACAGTAAGCAGACGCTTGAACCCTGTGTTTAGCGTTTAATAGCTGAGCTGCTTATGTGCCATATAACCTGATATGACTAACTTGTGAAATTTCAGTTTCTCTTTGCATTATAAAGATAACTGAAAATTTTCTAGTGTTAGCCATATCTTAATACCTTGATTGTACTTTTGCATTTTGTACCATTCATCAGAAAGCCACCACAGGGATAATGCATATTATGCTGCATAGTGCTCAAGAAGGTGCCAGGAAATCAAGTGTAAAAAAAAATCTTTGCTCAAGGAAGGGACTGAATGCTTGAGCATAAAATGTGTTGGCTTATACCAGGTGTGCGAGGTATTTGAGAACACTATTCGCTATCTCCATATACACCAACTGGCTCGCCACATCTATATAGGCGTGCAGCTTCTTGTGTACCGACACCTTGTTATTCATTTTACGCAGTTTGTTCCAAGATGGAAGTGTAAAGATTGATTGATGCAGGAAATAAAACGCCATGCAGTCCTCATCCCCCCGAATGTGCACCTTTCTAAACTTCCAACCTTTCTGAATGTGGCGAAGGCTTTCGTTGACAAGGTGCAGAAAGGACTGATGTGCTCTGCTGATGACATGGCACCTGTAGCAAAAGGGAAAAAGCACAGTCAGCGGTCAGATGTCTCCAGAATGGGTTATTTTCTCCAGCAGCTGTAAGTTATCATGAAATGATCACCCAGGAAAGTCTATGAGACCAATTGCAAAAGAACTCCAAGTAAGCGTCAGAGTCGACTGTCAGGCTCACTTTGCACGAGGACTTCAGGTACCATTCCTACGTCATGAGGAGGGGGCAATTCATGTCCAGTAAAACTTGGGAGGATCATCTGCTCTGGTCCAGGTGCTTTCTAAGCAAGTGGAAGAAG
The DNA here is from genome assembly GCF_055824585.1 of Amblyomma mixtum. NCBI lineage: Eukaryota > Metazoa > Arthropoda > Arachnida > Ixodida > Ixodidae > Amblyomma > Amblyomma mixtum. Next base: position 95,178,784 of record NC_143014.1, on the reverse strand, counting down.
CTTGAGAAGCGTGGAGTACTGTGTTTTTTTTTTATTATTATTATTTTTTTTTTCAGATGAAAAGAACATTGACCAAGACCAAAAGCTAACCGCCGTAAAGACAGGTGGCTTTAAGCAAGCGTTGAATAGGTGCCTACTATGATGCAGACAAAATTTGCGTCATCTGTGAAGGATGTTGGTTGTCTGCAACGAGGGTGACGTCATGCCACCTCATGTTATGTGGTGGCATGAAAACACATGTTTCATGAAAACATATGAAAACACATATTTTTGCAGAAGGACTCCACGCAAATGCTGCTGCATATGTGGAGGCGCGTGACACCATTGTGAAGCCCTGGATAGAGACTGTTTCAAAAGGAAGCCCATATGTCTTTCAGCAAGATTCGGCTCCCGCCCGCACCACTTGCATTACCCAGGAGTGGCTGGCCAACAATTTTCACGACCATGTCACTCCCAACTTGTGGCCTCCTAGTTTTCCATATTTAAATCCGCTTGACTACTGTGTCTGGAGCATTGTTGAGGTGGAGGTCGACTCAGTCACATAACACGAAAGACTTGCTGAAGGCCACCATTGCTAACTCAATGGCCAAAATCTATAAGGACCACCTGATTCGAGCATGCAGTCGTTTCCAAAGCCGAAGTGAATCAGTTATTGCTGCGGATGGCAGGTTTGGTGAGTAATTCCGGAAATAAACAATAGCAGAAGCAGTTCCCAAAGTTTGGTGGAAATATATATATTTTTGTTGGTAATACGGTTCTCTGCCTAAAGTCAACATTGTTTGTTCTAAAATACCTCCTGCACCCAGTACATTAGAACTGCTCGAAGTTTGTGTGTTTAACTTGCTGTTATAAATGTCTGCAGCATTTAAACTGGGGGAATATTGGGTATTATATGGAAATGGCTGGCCTTTCTTGTGCATCGCACATGTATATATAGCTTCATATTTTCGTTCAAGGTTTCAATTTTTTTTTCATTTTTAATTAAGATAGGCAAGGCACCGCATAGTTGCTAGCATAAGCTTCTCATCATTTGCGTTCAGAGGCATTTAAAGATTATTTATGCAAAATTTCCTGTGCTGCAGCGGCAGGGAGAAGGGCATTTTCGAAAATCAAATCAGATGTGAATATGGGTTATAGTGTGTACAAACCTCTTACTAAATGATGAGCCTAATTGTAAGAGTTTGCAAGTTAAGTATTTAATATTAGTTAACCAGCCTACTAGTTAATGCATCATAGCTGTATTCAGATGCACACCACTGCTGACAGTGCCATGCCAAAGAAAGAGCTGTTCTAATTGAAAAAGCCTGTTTTTAAAAATTGCTAGGAGTCTTCAAAGAAACAACTTTTATAGTAGCTGGCATTTATACATGTAGCTATGCAGGCATGCATGTCTAGAATTACATAATAGCTGGCATCTTTAACATCTAGGCTGTGAATGCAACACACTGTTCATGATGCAGCAAAAAGCAGATTTTATGAGATGTTTTTTAGTTTAAATGATTTAACTTTAAGTGTGAAAACCTGATTGGGGAAGAGCATTTACATATGCAGTATGCTGTAAAATTTCGTTCTATGCGCATTTTGGTTAACCTTAACATTTGGAAACAAAGAAAGAGGAAAAGATGTACTTGCTTTCTGATGTTTCTCAGCTCACTGCAACTACCAACAGCTAGCCCCGTGGTTGCCGCATATGGTTCGAGTAGAAAAAAAGAAAACTTACTGATACATTCTAGAGGCCCGTGTACTGTGCGATGTCAGTGCACGCTAAAGAACCCCAGGTGGTCGAAATTTCCGGAGCCCTCCACTACGGCGTCTCTCATAGCCTTAGTCGCTTTGGGACGTTAAACCACATAAACCAACCAACCAACATTTAATCCCTGGACGCATTGTTTGCTTTGTCCACTGCATGTATTGAATGTTCACTTCTGGTGTGACCAGAGGAGGCACAGGTCAGCTTGAACCTCACCTGTTTTTTTATGTGGGACCTTCCTGTTATGCTTCATAGTTTGTTTCATTTGTACTTTAGTAAATTAGTTGCATTTCTGTGGTCATGTACAAGCTTTATAAGGCAGCTTTTGGGTGCAGCGGCTGAGTGCCTGGCGAGCTGCCTGCCACCTTCCTGTTACCTGCTGCTGGGAGCTGCTGGGGGTGTGGTTGGGATGAGCAGCTCGGGGTACCCCATGGAGCTGGAACGTGGAGAAGGTATCTCGGGCCTGCTGCTCCCAGCCCAGCTGCCTGAGGGCGTTCGCGTGCGACCGTTCATGGTGTACAGGCACCACCTTCGCTTTGAAAACTACCCGAGTGACTGGTGAGACCCACAGACATGTGGAGCTTATTACATAAATGCATTGTTCCTTTTGCATGTGCCATTGAAGTAAAGAAAATACAACCATGGACTTTCATTGTATGCTTGCACGATTGTACTTGAAATGCTTTATTGCATTCTTAGGGATATTATATGTGTGGAGAGAAACAGTGCTGCATCCAGCTCAGTCCAGCTCCGAGCACTGAATGTTGTGGAAGCCTAATGTATGTGTCATAACCAGAAGATCATGTGTATTCTCTAGCTGGCAAAGGTAATTCAGGAGGGGCCGCAATCGATAATGTGCCATCAATGGTCATGCAATTTTGGTGGGAGTGGGCACTCTCCTTGAGTAGTGCAGCACGACACTGTCTCACTTATTCACCTCGGGGGACGGCAAAATTTCTGGGACTTTTTCAGTGGTAGCTGTGTGGGGGATGTTCTCTGGAGTAAACATCACCAGCATTATGTTAACAAAGAACTTCGTTGTCTACCTGCTGGTCAGTGAAGACGTCACCCAGGTTGTCCAGGTAGTGGACGTTCTTACAAATCTTCCCACTGCAGTCATCTAACAGAAGATGGCGTGGCTAGTGTAAGCAGCTGTCATTATTTTATCGCGAGGCATGGCAAAAAGTATTTTAAATGAACTAGTTCTGTATTTTCCTAGAAGTGTGTTTTGTGGTCCAATTACTGTATTTGAACAAATTAACATGACCACAGGTACTATAACACACCGGGGAGGGGGGGCATGCTCAATCTGTACAGGGCAGCTATAACTGATGGCTATGCATGAACACATAGTTGTTTTCCATGCCATCAGTATTATACCATCAAAGTGACGCCTTAGAAATACATTTGGCAATAGAGCGCTGCAAAGCCATCAGTGTGTTAACACCTGCAGCCTTCTGTGCAGTGGTAGCCACTGTGTCTCCACTTCTTGCTGCTGCTGCTGCTGCTGCTGCTTTGCGTTTTGTGCAGCCCAGTCCTACACCTGTTTTCTCTTTTTCCCTCCCCTACTTCTTGCAGCTCTTTCACTGCTTACCCCTTTTAATGCCACTTTCTTTTGCACATGCCGGGTGTTACAGCGAGCACTATTGAAAAATCTAAAAATACAGAGTTTGAAATTAAAAAAGCAACTATGCAGGAACAAATTGTCAGTCACAGCAGATGTCAGTTGCTATGAAAATCTTACTAATTATTACCAAATTTCACTGATTAACTTTTTTAACTGGCATAGTCTGGTGGTTAGTGCCAAGGGGGGGTTTGAAGCCGTGGACAAAACAGTGCAAAATTAGTTTTTGAAACAAAGAAAAAGTTCTGTTAAGCTCTGCAGCATAAGGAAACATAAAACCAAACCTTAGCGCATGAGGCTGACATTGAACTGGGTGCAAATTTGATGTCTGCTGATGTGGTGTTGCAGGCACAAATTTGAGCTGCCTGCGCTGTAGCACCACATCGCGCGCATTCTTTCACTTTGCTGCTTGGTGCAAGGGAAAGGCTAGTCATTTGTGAGAGTGAAGAAGCAAAATGAAGTGCATGCCATGGTACAGTAAAGCAGACAGATTGAATCTGGCGCTGGAGTTATTGCAGCACGTGATCAGCAGCCATTGCGTTTTCACAGTGTGTCCTGCATGCCTCGTGCGCTCAGTTTTGATTTTGTGCAAAAAAAAGCACCGGTTGTTTTCACGCTGCTAGTCTTCAGCAAAGATATTTTTGCTGGTTTCAAAAACTGATGTGGCATCGTCTTGCCCATGGCTTCAAACTCCCCAGTGGCACTAGCCAACTAGACTGTTAATTAAAAAGTTAATTAGAGAATTTTAGTTAACAGCCTAATGGTGATTTTTATATAACTGATGTCCGCCGCAGCTGGCAGTAGATTGTTGCTGAAAGGTTTTCGCTCTTTTTCTAACTTCTTATATTTAGGAATTTTTGTAAGTGCTTGTTGAAACACCTTGTATCCCAAGTGTTTTTCTAAAATCTTTACAGATTTTTATTTTAAAAACCTTGGCATAGTTTATATGGTCTGTGCAGGTTGATTGTACAGCAAGGTGGACATTAAGTATTTGATAGAGCACAATTAATAGATGATTAGTTAGCTAAAATTAACTAATCCTCTTTTTAATTTTTATTGTTAGAGTACAAGATCATAGTGTGAAATTGAAGGCCATCAGCATCGAAGGTGAGCCCAGTTTTTAAATTTTCTGATTGGCATTGTGGTTTAAAGTATCAAGCATCAAAAATGCACATTTGAAAGCTTATTGAGTTGGCTTTCCCACTTTGCACATTTAAAATGGTGTTGCTGCACATGGTATCTTTGCGAACATCACGTTAAGGGGGGATGCAGGTTTGAGATCAAAAAAAAGTAGCGAAAAATTAAATTTTTGGAAAAGCAGTTTTTCATGCTAAATATACTTCATACAGTATCTCTGCAAAATATTCATGCTCAAAACAATCCCAAAGTAGGGAAAATTTGTATCCTTAGAGAGTCGTGAGTCTGAAAAATGAAGCGAGAGTTCTGAAATGACGGTCTGGTTCACGCAAGCGCAATTTTGAAATCGGGGTCCGATCGCTGCCATTTTGCTATCGTTTGAACACTCGTTCTTGCCCTTCCGTTAGACACCTCTCAAGATGGCATCACATCAGCTCAGCCAAAGCTACAGGCATTTTCCCATGACTCTGTTTCCTGTAACTCAATAAGTGTGCACAGATTTAAAGCCTCTTTATATATATTTGTGATTTCACAAATAAGTCTCTGCCTTATGGGTTTTTTTCTCTTGTTTTCCGTGGGTAGTTGAAATGAGCTTGGTATCACTTTATGTGAGAGGAATAGAGCTGTGCGGTGATGCTCTTTTTACTGACTTTTACAATATGCTTTAAATTAGTCGCTTTTCTAAATTACCAGCCAAACAGTTTTGTACGTTCTACTCATTTATTTTTTTTACTAATATATTTTCACTGAGGCAAGTGCAAAGACAGCATCGCTGCACAAAGCACATATTGGATAATTTAGTTCTGTAAATATTTCAAATATTTCATGACCATTGTTTGACTGTGACCTGTAACGAAGAGCTGAATTGAAATCACAAAAATGCTTATAACTCTAATTCTAATTGTGCTATTCAAGCTGCAATTGCATATTTGGTCTGTACATTTTAAGAAAATTCTTACCATAAATAAAAAAAAAGTTTTAAGACCCACATCCCTCCCTTTAAGGGCTATAAACGCCAAATTTTTGCTTGTTTTCTTCTTTCCACAGTTGCGTTAGTCATTAATATACATGGTTCAGCGCATGATATTCACCTAAAATTGCTAAACAATTTATTACTGAATTTCTTCTTGACGCTGTTTCGGATTCATCAACTGAATGATGGCTCTAATGTGTAGTTGATGTTAAGGCCACGTGAGGCACAAAGAACTGCTAATACATTGTTTGTTGTTATTCCAGCTCTTGAAGCAGGCTGGTTTAAGTGTTATAGTGGCTTACAACTACATGTCAGTGTTTAAATTGCAGTTTTTTTTGTTTCACATGACCGCACATTATAGCCATCATTTGGTCAATGAAATCAATATGGCATGAGAAAAGAAATTCAATTATGAATTATTTACCGCTTTTAGGCAGATACCACGCAGTCTAATGCATCATTTTGAAGAAGAAAATCTGCTACTAAAATTAAGTGTCTATAGACCTTTAGCTTTTTTTACATCATAAAATACACAAACTGCGTCTGTGTTTGCTGTATTAGAAGTGCAAGTGATGCCATTTATCAGTGTGCAATGCAGGAAAGCCAAGTTACTGGGCTTTCAAAGGTGCATTTTTCACCTTCGATATTTTGAACCACAATGCCGATTCAGAAAATTCAGAAACTGGGCTCTTCGATGTTGATGGCCTTCCATTTTGCAGTACGTATAATAACCTTGGGCCTTAATACCGAAAGTTAGAAAGTTGATTAGTTAATTTTAGTTAATTAATCGCCTTTCGAATGAGCTTTATCAGAATCATAATATCCGCCTTGCTGTGCAATCCACATGTACAGATCGCACTGATGTATCTGTCACTGTTTTTAAAATGATTTTTAAAAATTACCCAGTATAACCGCTCTTTCTCTTGCCTGTGTGTGCCGTGTGCTTTGTCTCCCATGGACAAACTGTGTCCCCTCTGCCTCTTGTGCTACCCTGTCCCCCATTTTTTTGCCCTGACCCATTTTCTGCCTTAAAGGTACACTGAAGGGGAATGCTAAATCAGGCTATACTTATAGGGTAGGGCCACCTGATAGCAAAAATGTCATTTTTACTGAAAACAACACTTTGATAAGCCAGAAAATTGCGTAAAAGTGAGGTACGCGTGGCACCGCTGCTTGAATATTCATGCAGTGGCGATGAGTGCTGCATTCAAGAGCGAACGCTATTTCATTATCACGATGGGCAATTACCGCTGAAATACAAGGAAAGCAGCGCAGCCAGTGAGCATAGCCGGCAGTGCGAAGGGCCTCGTAATTGAAACAGCACAAAACAGACAGCAGAGAGATAGGTTAGTCGCAAACACGAGCGCTGAAGCTTTAACCTCGTTCTGTGCATTCAGGCCGTATGTAGCTGTAGTGCGCAGCAGGTTCAGAACCGTAAGCTCTCAAACTCTCAACAAGATTCTCGCTGTGTGTACTTGCTACACGGGCAGTGAAGCGGTTTCGTTCTCACTTAATCCTTGAATTGGCTACTTTTTGCAGGCTGCGGGCATTATAAAATTGCAAAATGTTTATTTTTTGTATGCACTCATGCAGATATGCGCATGCACCCTTGTTGTCAGTGTATGAAACGCAATGCGAGTGTGTGGTCTTCCATATTTTCTGCACACTGGAAAAGCATATAAGCTTTCAGATGTGCTGAGAAATGTCCGAGAAATATCACATGTACACAGCATCACCTCTCATTTGGCTCATTTAAAAAGTTTCCCAGCATGGGCCATCATGCACAGAGTATGTGAGGCGCTGGCACACAAGGCAGGGTTTTCCGCAACAAAAAGGTTCAACTAGCTGATGTGTGTTTTTCAAGGTTATGTGTGCATCCTCTGCCGACTACTATTCGCAACTTTTATGTTCGGTGGTGCCGCCACGTGGCTGCCTCTGGAACCTCCCGAACGATGATTTTGCGTGTGGCGTCTCCCACCCAAATTCTGTACTTTTAGTTCTGCCGCACAGCACTTTTAGCCTGTTTTTGTGTTTTGGGTTGCATTTGAGGTTGCGTTTTGCACACAGGCACAGCAACTGGTCATTATAACATCCATGTGCATGTGTAAGGCACACAGTATGGGCAGGAAACAAATGTATTCACATTTCCTGTCTCCCTCAGTGCTTGCACTGTGCGGTTAAAGGCAAGATAAACCTGCTTGCATTCCCTCCAGATTCTAAGCTCAAGGAGTGGATATTCAAATGAATTAAAATATCGGTGTGGGCAAGTCAGTTACTAGTCATGAAAACTTAAAGCTGTGTGATAAAATGGGGGCAACGAAGAAACACGCGACAGCATTAGCACTGTTGCTGTCCTGTTGTGTATGTTTCTTCATCATCCTCGTTTTTCTTCGCTCCTTTAAATTTGCAGCATAATCAAGACTCGCTCAGGGAAACCTGTGGTCAAGTGATTTCTACTGACGTAAAAAGGAACCAGCCTGGAGGGCAAGGGAAAATTTTTCATCAGTGACCACTTGACCGTACAGGTGTTTTGTAAGAAATGAAAAACATGTTTCCTGCTTGATTCAATGTGTGCAGTGCTTGCAACAAGAATTCGCCGCATACACACTAGATTCGGAGTGTATACTGAACTTACTGCGACATATGGCTGCATCCCGAACCGGTAGTAGCATTTGTGGCACTGAGGAAATGTAGCTTCACTTAAAGGTACTTAGCTTGTCAAGCGATTGCTGTTGAAAAATATTTCCGTCAGGGCTTGTTCACGATTTATGTCAGTCAAAATCGTTGTCTATCTTGACATTTCTACTTTGTATGCTTGCTTCTTGCACCTAGACCACGATTTTTTTGCTCTTGTTGTCTAGGCAGCCAAATGCGGTGGTGTATATGCCGAAGTGAGGTGGAAAACTGGAAAAATGGTTCGATGGCTGCAAACTCAGCATATATGTATGTGTGTGAATGCGCACTGTGACCTCTTGAAGTGCTAGTAGTCTGTGAGTACCATGAGTCAGATAAGCTTGAACAGGAAATTTTGTTGGTATTTATGTTTGCTTTTAATGCATGTGTCGAGCATTTTTCCACCACCTTTCTTTCTTGGCAGGATTAGAGCTGCCTCGGTGCATGTAGCACCTCCCACACCATGCCTTCAGCAGCCGAATGTTCTGCATACCAGGCCGCAGTAAGTTCAGTATACACTCCGAATCTAGTGTGTATGCGGCGAATTCTTGTTGCAAGCACTGCACACATTGAATCAAGCAGGAAACATGTTTTTCATTTCTTACAAAACACCTGTACGGTCAAGTGGTCACTGATGAAAAATGTTCCCTTGCCCTCCAGGCTGGTTCCTTTTTACGTCAGTAGAAATCACTTGACCACAGGTTTCCCTGAGCGAGTCTTGATTATGCTGCAAATTTAAAGGAGCGAAGAAAAACGAGGATGATGAAGAAACACACACAACGGGACAGCAACAGTGCTAATGCTGTCGCGTGTTTCTTCGTTGCCCCCCCCCCAGGTGGTCGAAATTTCTGGAGCCCTCCACTACGGCGTCTCTCATAGCCTTAGTCGCTTTGGGACGTTAAACACCATAAACCAAAACGAAACCAAGCATACCAGGCCAGCCACACCTGTGGCGTATTTTATATTGCACTTGCAATGCCTGTGTACAGAGAGCTTCTACGACAGACGATGCCATGCATATCATCACGTCACAGCACACTCGCACGAATGTTTAAATGTAGCTACGAGTAGCGCAGCGCAAGACCAGCACGGCTGCTGGATCATCTCTCTGGCAGCCGTATTGGATTTCTGATGGCACTCTCTATAGGCCATGAAAGTTGCAAACAGCCAGCAAGTGGCAGACTATGGTTGGGCAAAATGTACCCTGATTCATTTCTGCTGGCAACCCACAGGAAGCAGTTCGCGAATGTAGACATCTCATTGACCACAGCAGAGTCAATCACGAGGGTCGTCTGGGATCATACTATAGTTGGTCAACAGATGCGATAATCAACAGCACAGTGCGCCGTTTGATTAGAAATGTGTGTACAGTCTTTCACTCAGATGTTGTTTTGAATGAATGCATTAGAGCGCGACAGCAGCTTGCATGTTTTTGAGGATCTCTCGAAGCTTACATTTACACTTCACGGCAGCACACAATGCACCGAAGGCCACATGCTCGCATTATCGTTTCCGAGGTATACATGCCTGAGTGGATCAGCAGTTTGTTCTGCAGTCTGCGGTTGCCCATGATAACCACGTAATTTCTTTCACACCAACAAAGCTTGCAGCGAGATGTAGATGCACGCGATGCAATGGAAAGCCCTCATCGAAATAGTGGGGAGCGGAGGTGACCCTGCACTTGCCCCTTGCCTCTGTGACCATTGGTCTCTTGATTTGCGATTTTCAGTTTTCAGCCTCGTTTCTGGTCTTTGGAAGTGTCACCTCTAATGGGTCGGATTGCAAAGACATCATAGAAAATGTCACTGCAGTTCATTTTTCGCTGGTGCTTTGAATGTGGAAAGGTTTCAGGACTTTCATTTACAGTTTTCTCAGCAACGAAGCCATCTTTTCGAGTAGAAAAAACGTCAGTAGTGTTCCCGAGGAATAATCTATCTGTCTTGCTGATATTTCCCTCTAGTGTCCTTTTAATGTTCCACTACCTGACCCCCTATCCAGACCAGTGCAGCAAAGTTGTCCTCACATAAGACGGTGGTATGTGTTATGCAGGGTTTAACCCCTGGGTTCTACCCCCTCCTCTGTGGCCCTCGAGGTTACCAAAAAGTTTTTTCTCCTTGCAGCTTAAGAGCCTGGTTGTTGAGAGATCTTAAAGAGCAGCCGGAAAATTTTAACGCTATATTCATTTTAATTTAATTCATGAACAAAAACAAGAAACAGCGTAAAAGCAAAGTATAAGTTGTTATGTTCGTAATTATACAATGCTTTATGAAAGTGCTGGTGGTCATCAGTGGTGGCGAGAACAAAGCATTCAGAACTGCAGTTATTGGCAGGAGATTATTCTGACTTTGTAGGAGTGATCATTGAGCACAGAATGATAGAATGGATTAGAGATAATTCCATTACACAAGTGTGTGTTATATATTATGAAATAGGCAAATGTGAGAAAAACGGCGTTGAGAAGCAAGTAAGGGTAAATTTAGGATGTTTCATGGTTAAGGCACTGTAGTATAGCTGTAGTTGCGAAGAATGAAACATGTGGCTATGTTTTGAATCAGTGGAAATGAATTAATTAGCTTGGAACAGCTTCGGCCTACACAGTCCAAGCGTACTGGTTTGGTTTGGTTTATGGGGTGTAACGTCCCAAAGCGACTAAGGCTATGAGAGGCGCTGTAGTGGAGGGCTACAGAAATTTCTACCACCTGGGGTTCTTTAACATGCACTAACATCGCACAGTACACGAGCCTCTAGAATTTCTCCTCCAAAGAAATTCAACCGCCACAGCCGGGATCGAACCCGCGTCTTTCGGGTCAGCAGCCGAGCACCATAACCACTGAGCCACCGCGACGGCGTCCAAGCGTACTAAAGTTTAGTATGGTCTAGTGTTTTGTAAAGAAGCAATTTTATGGATTTTGGACCAGAAGAAAAGTTGCGTTAAGGGTATTAGAGCAGTCTGTTAGCATTATATGGTTAATATGAACGGACCAGGTAGATTTTGACCTTTATTTATTTATATTCATGTTACCCCTAAAGGCCCTCTTCGGGAGGGTATTACATAGGGGGAGGATACAAATTTTTAATAAACGTGTTACATTTTAAGAACAATTGCTACAATAAAAACAGTAATTAGAACACAATACAAAAAACAAAAGGGAAAAACAAAAACAACTTAATCAGAACACATTTTCATCACAGCGAATGAGATTGGGGAATTTTTTTGTCACTTTCTGCAGCAATGTCCGATTGCAAACTATTCCACTCAGTGACAATATGAGAAACGAATATGTTGGCCTAAGACAATGAATGGCACTGTACGCATTTAACTTTGAAAGAGTGATCACGTTGTGGAAAGATGGCATGAGGTGACTGAATTAAGTCATTACGAAGCGATGGATGGTGATAAAGGTTGTACAAAAGCGTTAGACGAGCAAGTTTACGGTGATATGATATTCCAGCTCAGTATGTTTCTTTAAAGCTGGAACGGTTGTGAAAGGTGAGTAGTCCGTACATATTAAATGAACAGCATGGCTCTGCAAGGATTTGATGTTACTGATAACATAGGCTTGATCAGGATCCAAAATGTGTAGCGTAATCAGTTTTAGGGCGTATTAGAGCGGTATTGGCATGTTTTGATATGGATCGGGGCATATTTCAGGTTACATTTGAGAAGGCGAAGTGAGCGGCTAGCAGACACTAGGTTCAGGTAAGTATGGTGACTCCATGTTAAGTAAAACTGAAGGTGCACTCTCAAGGCACTTATATGTTGTCGTTAGTTCTGCAGTATTATCATTAAAAATGTAAGTGGTTGGAATATTGGCTGATTGACGAGTGAAAGACATCTGTTTTGTTTCATAAATATTTAAGGTCATTAACCAGCATGAGCACCATGAGCTGACTGTGTCCAGGCCAGATTGTAAGGATTGGCGGTCAGCGTCACTAGTAATGTTACGCTAAATTTGGCAGTCATCAGCAGAGTCGAACTTTACATAATACACAGGCAAGCAAATCATTAATATAGATAAGGAAAAGCAAAGGACTGAGCAGAAGAAGAGTTAGAATTATTAACCAAGGTGAACTGATTTCTAGACGAGAGAAAGTCATTCATCCATGAGAGCACATTATGGTGGATGTTTTTGTAGAAGTCTGTGATGAGGGACCCATTCGAAAGCTTTTGAAAAATCTAGAAATACTGCATCCTGAAAGCCCATGTCAAGTGATAAATATAAGTCATTAGTAAAGGCAGCGAGTTGAGTATCACATGAAAAACTTTTGTGAAAGCAGTGATGATATTTGGTTTATGGCTTATAGTTTATAGGGTTTAACGTCCTAAAAGCGACTCGGGAGGCTAGACGTCATAGTGAAGGGCTCTGGAAATTTCGACCACGTCGGGTTCTTTAACGTGCACTGACATCACACAGTACACGGGCCTGATGATATTTGAAAATAATGCTATGATCTTTGAGGTAGTAAATGACTTGGCTGCAAATGATATGCTTGTTTTCAAAAGGGGCTGGTTAATTAGCTTGGTCGATAAATGAGTGGGGAGGAATGCCCATCTGATTGGAAAATAGGTATTACCTTGGCTATCTGCCAATCATTAGGAATTAGTCTGTTTGATAATGATTGCGAGAACAAACCAGACAAGACTGCGCAAATGCTTTGTGATATATTCTTAACACAGTCACTGCAACGTGGGTCACCGCCAGGTCACATCATTTATCCATGCTGTGGGGCCTCGAATACTGAGTCAGATAATGAAGCCATACGGTCAGATTTTATTGTGAAGTCTAAGGAAGATGACCTGTGTATAAAATATGTCTCACGGCTTCATCGTGGGATCCAGAGTTCATGGTTGCATAGCATTAAAAAATGACATGACCCACCAGTGATCCGCGACGCAGTGAACGTGTGAAGTATCTTTATGTTAAAGACGAGATGATTTGAACTACAAGTGATTTTAAGATTGTTTAATAAAGCTAAGATAACCACTTCATTAATAACTATTTCAGGCATGCAGATGTCGTGAAATGTATCTAAGTGAGCATATAAGCCAATATTTTCATTGATAAATACTGAAGAGAAGGTATGATGCCGTTAGTCAGCAAGCAAAATGTCAGGATGAAAGCTGGGATTTTCGATGCGCCAGAATTTACAAGGGTTTTCGGTTAGTAGAGATGACAAATCATGATTGAAAGCCGCCACAGTGGCTCAGTGGTTATGGTGCTCGGCTGCTGATCCAAAAGACGCGGGTTTGATCCCGGCCGCGGTAGCCAAATTTCGATGGAGGCGAAATTAGGCCCATGTGCTGTGAGATGTCAGTGCACATTAAAGAACCCCAGGTGGTCGAAATTTCTGGAGCCCTTCACTGCGGCGTCTCTCATAGCCTGAGCCACTTTGGGACGTTAAACTCCATAAACCAAACCAAGCCAAACAAAATCATGATTGAAAAAACGATGTCGAGAGGATTTGAGCAGTGACTGGACTGGTATTCTTTGTCACTTTTCTTGTACCTTTCTCACTTGCTTGAAAGACCATTTTTTACCGCCTGCCGGTACAATCACTTTCTCTTGTTATTCATATGGTGCAACTTCTGATTAAACCATGGTGCATTGCTGTTACATCTTATGGATATGAGGGGCATGAAGTCTAATCTTAGTAAGAGCATTTTTGAATTATTCCAGTTTTGTTCACCAGTGCACATGAAATATTTGTTCAATAACTGGGCAGACAAATAATCTATTCTGAGTTAATCTTGTCGTAGTTAGCTCTGCTGTATTATCTGATTTGTTTAATAGTAGTCTTCTTTTCATTAAAGGAACGGGTAATGCATCCTGTTATTACGTTGTGATCCGAAATTCCGTCTAAATGAATTATGCCGGAACAAACATCAAGATTATTTGTTAATACTGATTCAGTAATGTTTTCAGTGCTCGATGTATGGTGCGTGGGATTGGTAACAAGTTGTGGCGATGAAAAATCTAAACATGACTGAATAAACATATCAGCTTCAGTTTCACCTGCTGTGACGAATTGTGTGAATCAGTTTATATTAGTAAAATTGAAGTCACCAGATATGAGTAGAGCAGAGTTTGGAAATTGCGTACATATTTCACATAGAATTCTATGAAATTCGGAAGGAGATGGTGCCAATTCGATTTTTGATTCTAATTCAGTGGCACACTTTGGTAATGCATCCAAGTCATTCCTTAGGCCGATATGAATTAAGAACCTTATTCAGTGTTTCCAAAACCGTATTATTACTTGTCTCCAAATGTTGAATGGCAAGGGCCAAATTGTCCAGCTTGTCCTCCCGTGCCTTAGTCGTAGGCCTAGGGTTGGATTCAATGTCGTCGCCAAGAAGTAGGAGGCATCAAAGGTACAACAAAGCAGCAAGAGCACATTTAAAAGAACTGAGTAGCCATGACACCGCGAAAAGGCAAACATTATTGTCACAGTAGCCGTTTGTTTCGTACTGACTATCCTGGAAGAACATCAGTGGTGAGAGTGACATCATAACTGTGGTGCCATGGCCCGGTACATTGATGCAATGAGCGCATTTTTGAGCTGCTGGGTCAGCTGACACCATTCCATGTTGCCGAACCAAATTCAGCATAGAGTCCATAACTGGCGGTAGGGGATGCGGTGCACATCTAAATGCTTCGCTGACTGTCCGGTCGCACAAATCCTTGAGGCATCAGGACATGAAGGTAGTTGTGGAATGACGAGCCTTAGTGGTGTGGGTGTGACAGGTGACAGCTGGCCCAAGAACAATAGCAGTAGCACCTGGAAGAACATAAGCGCTGAGAGTGACATCGTAACTGTGGTGCCATCTATATTGTTACGGCATACGACTTACGCTGACCAAGAGCGCGCTACACTAGACGAATAAAAGAAGAGGCGCAGGGCGAGCGCGCGGCGCTAGCACGAGAGGTAGAGAACGAAAGAGAATTGCTGCGGCCGGATGTGTTTTTCCTGGGTCTCCTGCTTTCCTGTGTGGCTTTCTCTGCGTGGGCCCGCCGTCCCGTAACAATACGTACTCATTACTTATGCACAGTCGCAGACAGAAGAATATACTAGACCACGCTTCTGAGTCTTCCGACGCGTTACCTAGCAGAATGTAGTGGATGTTTGATCCATGTGCAAGTAGTGTTTTCTTTTGCCCTTGCTCATAAAGGTATCAAATATTTCTATTTTCGTTACTCAGCACAACAGGAGAGTTTGAACATGGAAGCATGGTCCATATTATTTTGTCCGCGACTGTACATATGTACTTCGGGGTAGCAGTGTAACGTTATGGATTCAAGTATCGTATTTTTTAGGGTTGTGCGAATATTTGAAATTTCAAATACGAATCAAATATGTTTGTTATTCAGTTCATATTGTTTGAAAAATTTACATTTGAGAATTTCCATATATTCAGCAGCATCGTGGTGGCTCAGTAGTTATGGCGCTCGGCTGCTGACCCGAAAGGCGCGGGTTCGATCCCGGCCGTAGTGGTCGAATTTCTATGGAGGCGAAATTCTAGAGGCCTGTGTACTGTGCAATGTCAGTGCACGTTTCAGCTGGTCGAAATTTTCGGAGCCCTTCACTACAGCGTCCCTCATAGCCTGAGTCGCTTTGGGACGTTAAACCATCATAACTTAAACTGAACTAAACGAATATCTAGCCAACCTTTATAAATCTGACCATGGCAAAGCCACAATATTATGGCAAAATTTCTGAAGATCGAGTTTAAAAAGCTGTACAAAGGCATCCTCTTCTCTTTCTTCATCATTTATCCGGTTACATTCAGGCACTGTCAGCCTTGCTTGGACCTATGTGAAATTCCACAAGTACACTTTCCTACATATCACACGTGATGAGAACACGAAGGCCGACCACTCGCTTCGTACACCACGAGAAAACACTCATTTTTTTTTCCTTTCTTCGATCCTTCCATAATGCGTTACATACTTAATGCCTACACTCATGGCATTCGGCCTGTCATCTTCACAACTCTCCTAGCGTATGCTCTGCCGTCTCATTTTGGTCAACTATGATATGCTAGGAAGCCCACTTGTGAAATTTTACATGAGGCTTCCAAAAAGAAGAGTCGAGGTGTCTCAGCAATACAAGCGATCGTTTAAAAATCCAACCTATTGCATGGTGCATTGTAGCCCGCACACCTCTGACATGCACATAACGATGGTAGGGGTGCCCCTGTAGCTAGACCAAAAAATAGTCTGGCAGTGCAGTTTCGATTTCCGAACTTCGCCGCTAGCACGCAGCGATGGCGGCGTTCGGCTGATCATTCAGCAGCTGTCTGAACCCAGTTGCTCTTCACTTTCAGGCGCCAACTGCATTGTCTCTAGTCATTTCATTCTCTTTTTAGGAGGAGTCTCACTGTTCCAATGCCGATGTACATTCCGCTAGCTTACAGCTGTGGTGTTCTTTCAGCATGCCAAAACCATGCGCTTGTCACGGGCTTTTCGAGATGGAGCTTCCTTAGGAGGCTTCACTGTGTTTTCTGCAGTTTTTTTTTCTTGAGGGTGGCGGGCATTTTATAACTCGACCTTTGGATAATGAAGCAGACAAGGGAAGGAGATTGAGGAGCTCGTTATGTATATGAGAGAAGCCAACAGCCACAGAAACCAAGGAGCATAGGGTATTTTTTCTTTTCTTTTTAATTTCTGGTGTTGTTTAGTGGAGATTATTAGTGAATATTTTATTGCCTAAAAATAATCAATTAGAAAAGCAGAAGAAAAACAGCCACATGCCGCCGATGGGATCCGAACACACGACCTCCAAATTATGCGTCCAGTGCTCTACCAACTGAGCTAAAACGACTGCTGTCTAATCTACTTTTGGGGGTATTTATGTTTACCTGTAACGTAACCTTGAGAGTGTTCACCAGCACCACCCTTCTCCATAAGTGGCGGATATAGTACGTTCTGTAGTACCGCTGGTGTGACATGGAACGTCATCGAACGGCAAGGGCAGAAGCTATGTGGGAACCCTCTTATGCTTCGTATGGCGTCAAGACTGCCAGAACCAAGGCCTTCGTTAAGCAATTAGACAAAGGAAAGAGATTGAGGGGGACTTTTTTTCTTTTTTTGAAATTTCTGGTGTTGATCAATGGAGTAAGAAAAGAACAGTAGCGCAACCAAGACGAACACAAGAGAGGACCACACAGGACTAGCGCTAAACTTCATCTAACTTTATTTACTAACAGCGCAGCAAATATAAGGAAAACCAGGACACGTGCAGAGAGATACCAGTTTCCACACAACACTATCTACAGAACCGTTCAAGATACGCCATTTCCGATTTGAAGAGGTTCACCGACGTATCGCTAACACAAGATACACCTCTTTTCCTTATATGAAATGCTTCCAATAGTTCCCTTGCCCTTGTGTCTTTGCTTCTACCTAAAATGATCAATGGAGATTATTAGTGAATATTAGTGAATCGGGTCCCACCGGCGGCATGTGTTTTTTTTTTCTGCTTTTCTAATAATTATTTTTAGGCAATAAAATATTCACTAATATTCCCAGAACTCCTCGTCCACACTTAAACTTTTAAAGCCACACGGTTCTGCACAGACTCTATTTATTATATACATGGCTTAGAAATGAACCCATTTTGATGGCACAGTGTATGGAGCTTGCCTGGATGCTGTGAGTTGGAGCCATTTAGCAGCTTCCTTTGTGTGCTGCTGAATGGGGATAATATCCTCTTCGCTTCAACTAACCAGGTGCAAGCCAACGTAGCCCAATTCCACTCTCTGAGGCCTGTTGGTTTTTCTTGTGAGATTGAGAATTGAACTTTGGGTTCGTTTTTACTGTAGTAACTGTACGAGGGACTTTTTTTAGAGCAAATGGTGTCAGTATCATAGTGTACGTCATCGTGTGAAGTGGCCAGTTATTCAGGTGAGCCTGGAAGTGCCTGCAGTAAGGGGGGCAGGAGTGCATACAGCTACTGCTGTTGCTTCTTTGTCCTAGAGGCAAGGACAGGAGGTCTGGGAGTTTCCTTTCAACAGGCTGTTTAGAGCATTGAGTTCTAACGTTCTCACAGCCGCCGCAGTGGCTCAGTGGTTATGGTGCTCAGCTGCTGACCCGAAAGACGCGGGTTCGATCCCGGCCGCGGCGGTTGAATTTCTTTGGAGGAGAAATTCTAGAGGCCCGTGTACTGTGCGATGTCAGTGCACGTTAAAGAACCCGAGGCGGTCGAAATTTCCGGAGCCCTCCACTATGGCGTCTCTCATAGCCTTAGTCTCTTTGGGACGTTAAACCCTATAAACCAAACCAAACTATCTAACGTTCTCGTCTGTGCACTTCAGTATAAAATTTAGCATTTTATTTTGCTACTTTATAAATTGGAATTGATCTTTCAGCTGCAAGCTCCCTGCTAAAATTTCCCTTGCGCGTGCTCTGCAGGTTTGCCAGTGACCACTTCAAGAGCCTTGTGGGACTTCCTGTGGGCGATGAGACCCTGGATGTGAAGTGTGTCCTGTGGTTTGCTGTCAACGACTTGATCTTTGATGATGCTGAGCATTTCATGTACGAAGTGGTGGATGACTTTGTTGCCAGCTGCGGCGCTCGGCGCTTTGCTCTTGGGGGAGCAGTCCTCGACAACATGACTGTGAAAGATGGCCAGGAAAGCATTGACGAGTCTGGAATTTTTGGTGGCTTCTGCTTCTCTGGAGATAATGTGCACTCTGCATCAATGATACTGCAGCCTACGGTGCGAGGTGCTCGGGCAGTTGAGCGAGAGTTGACCAACCTCAAGAAGGCCTCTGGATTTGACACCTGGGACAGGTGCTCTACCGTTGGTTTCATGTTTGCTTGTGTAGCACGTGGTTCCAAGCTCCACGGCAAGACCAGCGTAGAGGCAGATGCATTTGCACGTGTGTTCCCAGGCATACCACTGATGGGCATTTTTGGGAAGGGAGAAATTGGAGTCAATTATGTGCCAACTAATGAGCCACTGGCAGCTAAAGCCCGAGACTTTACCTGCCTGCATGGCTACACCACTGTCTTTGTTCTGCTGTGTTTGGGCAGATGCTAATAGTTGTTCTTGCATGCTAAGCAGGCAATGATCAACTATATTTGCTCTATGCTGCGGTGCCTACCATGGGGCTAGAGAACCAATTTTTTCCTTGTGCATAATGCCCTAAACGAGAAAAGCTAGGTGTCTCAATGTGAGGTCGTACTAGTTTTTGTCCATTTGGCATGATATTGGCCTGATTGAACACTGAACACCAAGTGCAGATAGTGCAAGTCCATTGAAAGGATGTCAGACTCTGATCAAACATCTTTGCACTTGTGAAAAAACTTCCTTTTTGCATTGCTGTGCCCATCCTTGGCTGGAGCAAGTTCGTGCCCCCCCCCCCCCCCCCGCCCCCCCCTTTTTTTTTTTGCGGGGAATTCTGAACTTCAGTCAAGCTTTGTGCAAGGAAGCCCTATCATGACCAGGAATTCTGAACTTCAGTCAAGCTTTGCACAAGGAAGCCAAATCGTGACCAGGACTTCTGAACTTCAGTCAAGCTTTGCACAAGGAAGCCAAATCGTGACCAGGACTTCTGAACTTCAGTCAAGCTTTGCACAAGGAAGCCAAATCGTGACCAGGACTTCTGAACTTCAGTCAAGCTTTGCACAAGGAAGCCAAATCGTGACCAGGACTTCTGAATTTCAGTCAAGCTTTGCACAAGGAAGCCCTATCGTGATCAGGACTTGCATTCTTTAGCTTGATGTGGCTGGTAAGGCACCAAATGCAGAATAAAGCCAGTGGCAGTCTTTGTCTTTCTGCTCTATTTCACTTCTTGTGCTCACACTTGAGCAACTGCCAAATGCCATTTCAAAGTTTCCAAGGAACCAAAAACATTGGACTTCTCCATGTAATAGACTCACCGCTATTACACCAAAAGCTGTTCAGCAGCCATGTTAACCCATTAGCGCCCAGCGTACTTTTAAAAGTACAGTTAAATTTTTTATGATTTCAACATGAAAGATTGAGTTTTTCTTTTCAAGTAGGTCATGCTATTGTCACCAGGGTATCGGTCGACGCCCCATAACTAAGAAGTCACGTTTCCTCTTCTCAGTATGTCATCTTTCCGTGGTGAAACTTCAGGATGCTTGTTTCCCACGAACTGCACTGGTAGTCGCTGGCTTATAATTTTCTCGCAGCCACGTTTATGTGCATATTGTGCTAGTTTAAAGTATAGAGCAGCACGAAATACGAAAATAAATTATGGATGCTTTGAATATCCCACAACTTTGGCTTTTTTTTGCACTATGATGAATTATATGCTGCTGTGCTTTCTATAGTATGCTGGGTCTTCCAGTGTACACGACAGCGCCTATCTATTCCAGGTCATAGATCTTATGGTTCCTTGCAAATTTTCGGAAAAAACCACTTTGTCTGCTCAGCGAGGCCTCAGAGACTGCTGTACTTCTTGCTAGCTATCCAGAGTATGATGATGGTAAGATTTTAAATGGTTATAATAAAGTTTTGGTTATAGGAACTGGATGTTCTGCAAAGCAGACGGTTACTGTCATACTTTTCACACATACTGTGGAAAGTTCTTGAGTTTGGAAAAGAAAATTTTGTAAGCGCATGTTGTCCTGTCATTGCCAGAGGTGATTTTGACGCTTAGTAACCGTTTCATCTTTTTTGGCAAATTTTTTACCAGTCAAGACAAAGAATAACACTCTGCCGGGAAGAATTTCAGGCTACAGGAATCATTTGCCAAAACTGGTTTAGGAAGTGCTCACTTGACCCAAAGAAAGCAATGGAATAGAAGCAGCCAGGAAAATTGGTTCTTGCTTCAGTAGTGTAGGTTACGTGCTTTTATTGAAGTCTGAGGACAACAGTGTAGTCAGTATGGCCTGCAGCTATAACAGCTTTGAGCTTACATGTTTTGTAAAGCAGTGGTTGCCTAGAGCGCACGAAAAACAGGACTTCTGTAAGCCACAACTCCGTTCCTTTTACAGCAGTGGTATGGCAGGCGTAAACCTTTCGGATCAAGCCGTCAACTGCTACTACATCGGCATCAGGGACAAAAATTGTGGGTGCCTGTTGACCCAAAAGCTCCACTTTGCCATTGTGAGTGCCAGAACTATCTACCAAATTGCTAAAGAAGAGTCTGCTGACTATTTTTGCTTTGGTAAGAACGTTGCTCGTCATTGCCAATGCCTTGACATGCAGCAACCAGCGTTTCGCAGACACTCTGGCTCAAACGTTTATGATGCTTCTTTGAAAAGGAGAAAGCTTCCCGCACAAATTAGAATAACTGCGGCGCCAGTATAGCCAGAAAAGATTCATGAGGGCCTGCAAGAAGTGCTATATCACCCTGCGTAAAAATCACGGACACATGAATAAAATTTATGCCACTTAATAGGAGTGGAGCGTAGATGCCACATGTGCTATGGGGGCACCCAGCGTACTATAAAAAGTACACCTGTATAACTTTGGAACGAATGAAGCAATCATAACAAAATTTAAGTGATGTTTTCTTTATAGAGGATTATGTGCTAAAAATGAAGAAAATATAATATGGCCTAACAGTTTAGAGCTGAAACAGTAGGGAAAGAAGCCATATATACACATTTTGTTGGAAGGCCCACGTTTTATATGCCTTCGTACCTTTGTGTTGCATACCTTCCGCTGTTTATCCGCCAGCATCTGCCTAGATGTGTAGACAGAGTGCGGAGGTATGCTTAACTGGGACAGACAGCTAGCGCCGAACTGCCATTGCTGCCGTGGTCATGGGTGTCATCTGTTGCGAATTAAAGTTCCTCTTTGGCCAAATCGCCAACACGCATTGCAGTGAGGAGCCTGGAGTGCACACGTCTCTCGGTGAAATAGATACTTTAATTTGTTCACGCAACCTCAAAAGCGGCAGCACAGTTCCTTGTAGCAGATAGTATATTGAAAAACTATTTATGGGCGGCTGTCGCTGCGTCGCCGCACGGCCCCATGCCCGGTGGCAGGAGGTAGTAGGTGCGGTGGGCTCCTAACTGGCGACGTATCGATAATTCGCAAGTGGACGTTAAAGGTTACGAGGTCGTCAAAATTATACAGGAGCCCTCCACTACGGCATCTCTCTCTCTCTTCTTTCACTCCCACCTTCCTCCTTTCCCTTACGGCGCGGTTCTGGTGTCCACCGAGATACTGTGCCATTTCCTTTCCTCAAAAACAAATTTTCAATTTTCTGCTCACTCACGTAGCGCTAGGCGCGATTCCGAAACCGAAACTAATTGTTCGACGCCAGCGTCACTGCGTGGAGAAGGCTGCTTTTACGAAAAATAAAACCCGGCGTCGTCTGGTCTTCGAACGCTGCCTGCTGCGCTTATCACTACCAAGGGTAGCGAACCGAGCTTCTGCTCATCGCGCAGATTGTGCGGTGGTAAGCGTCGGAGACACATTTAAGAATTTTACTATGGCAGCTGTTCGGTGCATCGTGCGTAGTACAGTCCAGCATTCCTTTTACTTGAGGCGTGATGGCTTTAGATCCTTGCAGCGATGTGCTGGTTCATCGCGATGCTTCACCTTGAGTGCATCGTCCAAGGCTGGTACGTCTCTTACCAATAATTCGTACATTATTAGCTGGTCAACCTACTCTTTCTTGCTGGTAAACTGCTTCAAACCCGCGTTCATCTAACTGATCCACGCACGTGTTCTTTCTTGTGACGTAAAGTCGCGATATTTTCCGTGGTTGCCCGGTTATGTAGCGCACGCTATGGCTGTGCCGCGGTAAATACGAATGTATTTATTCGTTTGATGTGCTTTGCTCGTGTACCAGGTGTCTCTATTCCTTTTTGGCGTAAACAAGCTGCTACGATGCAAGCGAGTACTTCGTAAATCGTACGACGTGCCCTTGGAGACTCAGTGGTGTGATACGGCAAATCGGACTTTTATCAGCGCGGGCCTCTCAGAGAAACCGTTTATCTTTGCGGGTGAAGACACGCGACGTGTGCCGTGACCATGACTCTGCAATTTTTTCTTAGGCAAATAATAACCTTTTAACGACTTTTTTTTAAACCAGCCTAAATTGTTAATGCACGGAATTGGGTGCTGCAGTGGAACCGTTGCTGCAGGAAATTAGCTGCGTGTATGTTGCGTAAAATAGGGCAATATGTACCTTGTGAGCATTTTTTTTTTCTTTTGAAGCGCTTCTCAAAAATACAAGGAAAGTTGCACCTTTTCACATTCACTGCCTTTACAGAGCGAAGATTTTCAGAAAAGCATGAGTGGGTCGTGGTGGATGGAGATGTTGGCACGGTTGGCATTTCACAGCATGCGCAGGTATCAGTACTCCAGGTTTATGGTTTATTATGCACTCACAGCGTTATGGCACTTTGTGCTGAAGACACAGATGCATCTGTTGATAGCCTCTGGAGATCTGCAATATCAGACATATACATCCGTTAATTCATCCATGCATGGGATCCGGGGGGCGCAGCTAGGGGCAGGGGCTAATCGAGCTGAATGTCTTTACTCAAAGCTCGTCAACTTGCTAATAAGGTGTAGTTTTCATTTGCCTTCCAACCTCCTAAACGAGGGTCATTACAGCAACCAATACCCTCTGTAAAGAAAGTAATTAGAAAACAATTGTGGTTAAAATTCTGTAGGAGATTGTAACACTTTTGATCCCTAATCTGGACAAGAATGTGCTGGAGGTGAAATCACTGCAGATTACAGGAAAAACCCTGGTAATGTGAGTGTAAGCAAACAGTGTCTATGACATGCCTTCTACATCTGTTGCTTTTTTTCTCTCCTTATTTTCCTTTAGAATATAGCAAAGTCGTGGTTTCTGTCTTTATATCTAGTTTCTTTTTGTGAAAATTTCTTTGCTGCTGCAGGCACACAGGGTGTCTGGCTCATCTTCTTGATGCAGCTGCATTAGTTTTTTGCGGCCTTTTGGCTATGGTCTGCTCTGCCTGCTACTCTTTGGGACAGTGAAAATAGAGTGGGAAATTTGAGTTTTGCATGTGGCATATAAAGCTAGACGAAAAGGTCCACAACTCAATTTCTAACGATCTTAAATTTGTTTCATAAAGTGCGATTGTGCTTCTGTTCAGTCTGGAGCATCTAGCTCTTCGTAGAAGCCTCCCTAATTCCTTGCCTCGATTGAAAATAGAACCATATGCTGCGACTGTTTTGTTTCAAGGAACTTGTGCTTACCTGGCCACCTGGCAAGCTTGCTTCCTCTGCTGAAGCAAGCTTCAGCACAGGAAAACCATTGTGTGTCCATGCGACATGGTCTGAATGGCCAATCGCATTACTGCATGAGCATTGATGGTTGTTTAGCCATTGAGAACATGGGAGAAAAGAAAACTGGTTTACTCAAATTTGGCTTTGCTTTTACAGGAAGCACTCGGGGATGTAGTCTACGTTCAGCCCCCAGATGTTGGCACAGAACTCGCACAGCATGGTTTGTTGTTTCACTTAATGTGCTGTATTTATCCTGTTTGTTCCATCACATATGCAGTCAACAGAAATGTTTCTGTGAAATGCCTTTAAAGAGTGGCGCAGAAGTGAGAGTTAGCCGCGCTATTGCTTCAGTATTCCGTTTTTGTTTCATTAACGTCAGGCCTTGTTTGAACTATGAAAACTTGCAAGAAATGCTTTGAACATCCTGTATATGTGGGAGGTACTCCTCTGCCATTGTGGCACTACATGCGTAATATCTACTAATGGCATATGGTGGTCAAGTGATGATAACTTCAAAGTCGGGGCTGCAACCTCATGAAGCCCAAACAGGCATCTGCCATGACGGCTCAGTGACAGTGGCTGAGCCCAAAGTCTCGGGTGCCATCCTGACTGCAATGGCTGCATTTTGATCAGAAGGAAATGCAGAAATACGTGTGTACTGAGATTTAAGTGCATGTTAAAGGACCTCAGGTGGATAAATTTTGGAGCTTACCTCTGTGTTATGCCTCATAGCCGACAGTGTTGTCACATTTAAGAGATGGATGGTTGCAGTCAGCTTTCTGTGGGCCACATAGACAGCCAATACAAGAGTTTATTATGGCCATTGCAAGTCAGTTACGGTTGTGAATAAAATACAAAATAATTAGGACTGGCTCTGTGTATGTCAAAAAAAAAACAAAAAAAAAACGCCCTTTCTCTGTAAAGTAGCATACATAAAAGAATTTTTTTAGACTGTTGTACACTTCTTTTGTAGTGTTCACTTTTGTTGAGTCGTGGCAAGTTTGAACCCAACAAATTTGTGGGAAACGAAATGTCAGCAGCCCATTTATAGAACAAAAGTGAGGTTCTTTTTACATGACCAAAAGGCATTTGGAGTTTATGCTAGATGACATGGTAAGGGCCTCTCGAAATAAAATTTCACATTATGCACAAGGAGTGCCTTTTAACCTGGATGAAGCACCAAAAAGAATGCTTCATTCCTGCTGTAGCAATTCTTGCATAACGCTGTCATGGATGTCTGCTTCCTCTGTCTACTACTACATGTTCCAAGGATTGATACTCAAGTCTAGATGGCTCTTGAGCTTGCTTAGTAATGGCTGTTTTTTGTGGTTAGTGCTGTGCTTGTCAATATATGGTTTAGAAAGTGTGCCAAGTGTACTCTGATCTTTTTTCTTGCAGATGAATGTGGTGCCATCGAGAGTGTAAAGGCAGCCAGTGAGATATATACACCAGTTTCAGGAAAGATCACAGAGGTCAACAAAGCACTTGAAGACAAACCATCATTAGTAAACAGTTCTTGTTATGATGAAGGTGGGCAACTTGTTCCTACATTCACTACAGTGCACAAGACTTGGAATGTTGCATGCACAGAGGCTGTTTCTATTTAAAAACGAAGTTGAACAAATTGGCTGAGATTGAGATTGGATATGCCGCTAGCAGATGTGTTATAATAGCGGAAGAATGGAACACACTTTTCAGCATCTTTTGATAATCCAGCAGTTTGCTTCATAATTTGCCTCATGGCACTGTATAATTTAGCATCTTCGATGAACAGTGGCTGTATTTATTTAGAATTGAATAACACATTTCGAATTGGTTGAAAACTGTGCAAAAATGGGGTTCAAAGGAAGGGAAGCGTCTTGTCTCCCCTTCCTTTGTCCTTCATGTTATTTGTGTTGTTTTTCGTTGTCGATTTCATTTCTAAACATTGCAGTTGTGAAAAAAAAGCTTGTCCATTTTGTATGTAGACGTAGCAAATATGGAGCGCAGAGCTACTGCACTTTCCTCTTTTGCTTGTAAGCTGTGCCCACGGCTGTCAAGGCAAGTGCAGTGCAGTGCTGGTAAGGGCCATCTGGATGGAGGCTATCTTAGTTAAAAAAGAAAGAAGCCTCATATAGCCAAAGAAAGTGTGCAGAAGTGAAGACCCCTTTTTGGCCGTGTATAGTATCCTGCTCGCTGAGCAAGAATATGCCAATATCAGTTCCCTTTTTCAAGGCCTAACAAAGGATGGGGTCTGTTGAAACTCTCTAGTACAAGGAAAGGTGATGTGCGAAATGCTCTCATGGCTCATTTGAAAGAATGAAGCAGGCTTTGCCATGATGGTATAAAATGGCCTCGCCTCACTGTTGAAAATGCTACAATAGCATGTTCAGCATTGCAAGTCAAATTACAGTGCGCAAATGCTTCCGAAGTTCACTGCCCTACTGAACATCTGATATTATGTTGTGCCGCTGCATGGCAAAACCTTTAAGAGGCTAACACAGCCCTTTCAAACTGTTACAGGGTGGATCTTTAAACTCAAGGTGAAGAACCCGGATGAACTGAAGTCGCTCATGGACGAAAAAGCTTACGAAGAATTCCTCAAATCGAGTGCATAAGATGGAAGGGTCCCTGTGTAAATTGTTGGTACTGAATATATAAAAACACACTGCAGACTGCTTTAGATGTTTTTATTTGACAACTGGTTTTACAAGTGAAGTATCGCTGAAGGTAAGGGGATTAAATAAACTGTAGAATATCAGTGTCTCATCTGGCATCTTTTATTCATCCAGATGGATTCTGAACTACAACCAAACAGTAATTCTTATCTGGTGCTATCATAACTTCATGCTTTTTCGTACGCATTCTAAGAAATGTCAGGTCATTTCCAGGCTCCAGGTCTCGTAGAGTGCTTCGTGCCTGTTCACACAGTCTAGTGACAAGACCAGAGTACTGCAGCGTAGTTGTGTGGTCAAAAGAAGTTTTGATGGGTGCTCCTGCAATAAAAAATTGCAGATAAATGCTTCTTGTAGGTGAAGCAGAGTTAAGTGGTAAGTGTTTCAGTAAGAGGCACGGGGCAAGGCTTATTCTATACTTATTGAACTACAACGTTATTACAACTTTTTTCCCCCAGAACTGAGCAGTAAGCCAGACAAATCTTTGTCGGGTCAATTTTCGTTTTATTTTTTAAATATTTCGAAGTAAAAGATACATGCTAGCTTGGATCTTTGCAACAGTATGGCACCAAACCGAAAATAAACGCACACTTCCACCTTGTAGAAGTAGTAAGGGTAAGTTTTGTGCAGCTTTCGGCTTCACTTAATGCCAGGGTTTTTCAACAATGGCAATATAGAACACAATGTGTGCAGACGTAAGACGTCTCTTCAGTTCAAACGAAGCACGAGGAAATCTGCAACTTCCACAGAGTGCTCATACAAACAAACCTGTAAAGTTCTGGCAGCTTCGATTTGCTATTTTAATGACGAAAACACCTGAAATTTGAACGCGCTCTTTTCCTGAAGTATAAAGGCAAACAAGAAAAGCACACAATTAATGCTGCTCTACGCACCGGTAACAGTCATTGTACTACAGCGATAGCATCTTCCACGCAACCGTTTCAAATCGCGGCACTAACCTTCAGCTGTGGTGACCACCACACCCACAACTCCTTCTTGGTCCTTCAATTTTTTGAAGATCTCTTCTACTTCGGACTGCAGCAAAAGGAAAGAAGAGCGAAGTTTGGCTTTAATTTCGCGTTTCCTGTAGACGTCAGAAGCCGTCAAAGTGCACCAGAATTCATAAAAACACGTCACTTAGGAAATATTCACCCATCAGCTGAGAACTCAACTTGGACACATCGCATCCAAGACCATCCATGCTGGTTGTATACCTACTATTTAAAAGCATAACTAACCCGACGGAACAGCCCTTACCAGCACGTAAAGCATTACAGAGTCACGGCTGAGTAACGGTAATCGTAATTCAGTTTCTCTTTGACATCACGCTGCCAACACAACAGTCCACGATGAATGCCACATAGACAACGTTTTAACCGTATCAACAGTAATTAGCACTGCACGTTTCATCCATACAAATAAAGAAGGGTACAATACTGCAGTTTTTAGAAACGCAAAAAAAATGAGCACTCACCGTCATCACGCTCTGCACTCCGCCACTCCGCCTTGACTCAACCGCTCGCAACTGGCTTGGATTGGAGTGGGCAGAACGTCATTCATCCCGAAAGTCAGCCAGTCCAATTTTTCAGTTTCGGTTTCGTTTCTTTTTTTGTGCGCGTGGTATTTTGTCTTTTCGTCGTTCTTGTCTTTTTTTCATGACAGTGCCTACTTGTTGCGCCACGAACTGCATAAAAAGACCAACAGTCTTCGGGAAAGACGTTTCAAAAAGAATGGTCCTTTACATTTCAATTGGACGATCCTAGCACGTCGTTAGTGTACAGCACGTACGGAACCTTACACAGCTCGTACGGAGCGTCCCCAGCGCTGCGCTTTATTGTTATGCACATTCACGCGCTCGAAGCCCAATTTACGACATTTGGGAGATAAATTTAAGAAGGCATCGGTGGAAACCTACACCAGGCATCCGGCTTTGCATGCAGTGACCACTTTACCGAATGAGATGCTGACGGTGTAGGTGCACATCAGTGCCTAACAAAAAGTGTATTACTGCTTTTCCAACGCAGTGTATACACTGTACTGCTTCGCATTATACCAAATTATGCCTGAATGGGCTTTCATTCGTGATGCTTGGTGCAGTTGACTTCTAACAGCGCTTGTCCTCCGCTCCTTTTTCTCGTCCGCAATTTCTATCGCGCGGTGTGCGCATCAAAAAAGGCACGCACCGCAGCATTCGCCCTTCTCGTGAGCCGTTTCTGTCGCGCTGTGCATCTTTAATATGCTACAGCCAGAAAATTGTTTTGTGTGCTTCTTGTAGGTGCACGTGGCTGTGCTATGCAGGGTGTCGAACCACCTGAACCAAACCGTAATCCGAAACCGGAACCGAACCCCTATTTTTGCCCGGAATGGGAAACGAACTATGAAGTTACCCGAACCCATAATTTTTTCGCCATCTTGAAACTGAACCTGAACCGGAATGGTTCAAAGGAGCCGTTCCGAACCGGTTCGGGACTCGTTTCAGCCCCACTTTTTTTGCAACCTGGCATACTTTTATTTCTTTTTTTAAATACAAAATGAGATTATAGATTTATCCACCGAAAACTGTCTGCGTCAGACAATGCGAAAATGACATCCAGTCTATGCGGCAACAAAGCTGAAGGAAGGAAGTCCGGTTTCTAGGACTAAACTTAATTGCCGCTTCTAATGCGCTTTCGGCAGTTCTAAAGCACTGTACTCCAGATTGATGTGAAATCTTGGGTTTATTAGAGTCTCCTCCTTTTACATGTTTGCGTATGGTTTTAATCAAATATTTAGCGCTGCTCTATGTCATAAGCCTCTTAGTGAGAATCCCCCCTCCCCCGCGCTTTCTTTGTGTCAAGTACCATAAAAATATATTAAACAAAGGCGCAACGACCCAACCACGTTGTGCAACATTTACTTTCGGAGCCATTCGTTGTCTCAGACAGCAGATACTAAATAGGGCCCCTCATGATGTCACGGTGGCGGTGACGGCCGGCTGCTGGACCCAAGGTCGCGGGTTCGATCCCGGCCGCGGAGGCCGCATTTCGATGGCGGCGAAATGCAAAAACACGCGTGTACTGTGCGATGTGAGCTCACGTTTAGGAACCCCAGCTGGTCTACATTGATCTTGAGTCCTACACTACGGCGTCCCTGGTAGCACCCATGTCGCTTCGACACGTTAAACCCAATATATCACTACTGTTTATTACAAAATAAAGGAAGTATAAATTGGTGCAGTTTTTTTTTTAGGATCGGAACATTCTTTGTTGCACGCGACGGAAATAAGCAAGGAAAGGCGGACTTGTAGCAGTGGTTGAGATACTTAAGAAAAAATTGCCGACGATTACGTTACTTCCTAATGCGAAATTTGACCGCAGCTCATCACCTGTTTCAGCTGTTCGATAGATTGAGGCAAAGAATTTGAGCAAGATATGTATGTACAATCACAGACAACTTGTTATTTTTCCCACATATTCCTTCTTCAAGAAACACTCCACTAACAGTTCTTGATTGTCATGAAGGAAGCTTTGTGGACGGAGAAATGGATGTATACGCTCGACTTGCTGCACCAATGCCTGGTTCTCAAAGACGAGGTCTGCGCAATTATTTCGCGAGGTTGTCACAGCTGTGGGAGCCGTTACGAGCGAGAGGAACGGGATGTTCTCCCGCATAAGTGGTAAGAAATTCCCGCTTGTCTTTATATCTACATTAAAGTCCCCACCCACCCTGCCACCCTGGCAGGTGGCAGCGTTTCTGGCACAACGTTGTCAATGCCGAAGCATGCAGCGCACATCTGTCACTACCGCCACGTAGCTTAAAGCACGATTGAGGTGTCCACTGTTCCAAGAGGGCATTTATGCGCCTTCCCTCCGGTTCAGGTGTCCATCGAGATGTGTGAGACAGATACTGCGCATTTCCTTTCGTCAAAAAAATACCGAAGGCACTTTGGAAATTCTAAAATGTGCTTGGCGAAAGCCTTGTGGTCAACCCACAGCCGGTTCCCCGAACCGCTTGGCGCGGAGTCACTGGGCCACTTCGTAGCCATGCGTCTTCTCACTCTGGCGAAGGAGCAGCGGCGTAGCTGCCACCGCCGACGCGCGCGCGCTCGTTCTACCGCTACTGTGTGACGTCAGAGTTGCTATGCACAGCTGCGCCCCCCCCCCCCCCCCCAACTGGCGCGCTGGTTGCTAAGGAGGGGAGGAAGTTGCGCTTTTACGTTCTCCTTTCCAAGCTCCCGCTTTATTGCTTTCGCAGCTGCTGGTTACAACGGACAACGGCGACGCCGCGAAACGCAGAAACGGGCGCCTAAGAGCTGCGCTCTAAAAAAAGCTATCACGCAAATGGACAATGTGTAAATGCATGCGCTCGCTGGCATGCGATAATGATTACCCCCAGAAAGATGCTACTTCAATGAAATGTAACTGTGATGAAATGATTTTGTGTTATGCGGATGCGTTGAAATTGTCCTGCTTATATATATATATATATATATATATATATATATATATATATATAAAATGTCGATCGATAGCGGACAGCTTCGTCACGCTGTGCTCGGACTGCTAGATCTTGAATTTTCTGACGGGTGGCTTATATCCCCTCTCACTGTCGTACTTAGGGTTGTTGGTATCTGAGATGAGAAGCTTATGCTTGTCGGCGTAAGAATGCTTTGACGGCGGCATATGTGAAGCATTAACAGCAATCCGCCACCGGTACATCGGCTGCAGGGAGGGGGGAATGTGCGTGAAGACGCATTTTAGTGCGAACGCACTTCTGCGCTCCCCGGGTTTAAGCGGTGTGCGACTGTGTGTGTGAAGCCTCTTAGTTGCAAGTATAACTGGCTCACTGGGTCGGACACCTCGATCACTCTATGAGCAGACGGTGGCGTTCACCTACTAATTATGCGCCTCCCCTTTTCTCAAAACCAACGGAATGTTTAGGCTTCAATGATTTTTAGACAAGGAAAGGCACATAACTGACTGCCTAAGTCAGTGGACACCTCTATATATCCCGCTTGAAGGCACGTGGCGGTGGTGTGCACCTGCAAAAGACTGCGCTTTTGCACAATATTTTGGGCTTACCAATGCTAAACTGCCAGCCATTTTTACCAGTGAGTGCCCGGATGTGCGTTCACCGAAGTGTGCAGTGTACATCAAGGGTGAAGGCTGCTCACGCACATGCCCAGGCGCACGCGCGCACACGCACACGCACACGCACACTTTTAGCAAAGGAGGCTATACTGCTAACACAGTAAAGACAACAACTACCATGCACACTCTAACCCCGAGTGGGTTTTGAACCAGTGGCGGCGCAACAGGGAAGCTTTGATTTGCCTACTAGGCTACTCGGCCATCTCCGAAGCTTCTTTCTTTGTTGTTGTTGTCGCATGGAATATCAGGAGCCTTCGTGACCCTCTTCGTGCGTTACTTAACGGGGTCGAATTCAGAGATCTCAGTATGCGACCTCACTCCGCCCGCACATCAAAATTCCGGAAGGCGCGCACACGTCAAGAAAAGACAACCTCCTGCGCTAAAATGAACTTTCTCTGAACAGGGACCTCGTTGAACGCGGTGATTCGGCGCGTTTATCCATCACGCTGCTTTTCCTCACGTTAGATTGTCCTATTAACACGAAAAGTTCACATAGGAAGTTCACACATCACAAACAGAAATCTTGGTCTAAGGTGTGATCTCAATGTCCTTGTTAAGAGTCTGCTGAAGTGTGTCCCAAACGAGCATAAATAGTTTATCGTTGCTAGCACAGCTAACAATTCACTGACCGTGGCACAAACGTTCCTTGACGCGATGGCACGGCCTAACACCTAAGGTCCGTCCACGTTCGAAGTGCAAAAATGGTTTCTGCGGCCTATTGAATCTACATCCGCTGAACTTGCTCTAATACACCGTTGTCAAGAAAGACTAGGTTATGCTGCAGATATATGGGTAGAGGAAGTAGTGACCGATCAGAACCTTTGTAATCTGCATTCTGGAGAGGCCGTACAAGAAAATCGAAGAGTTAGGAAAGCGAATGTATCAGCACAAAACTCTCTCGTGGTAATGTTCAGAAAATACAGATGAGCACTTAGTCACCTAATAAGTACAGTTGCTTGGAAGGGGTCGTTTGATTTGGTTTATGGGGTTTAACATCCCAAAGCAACTCAGGCTATGAGGGACGCCGTAGTGGAGGGCTCCGGATCATTTCGACCACCTGGGGTTCTTTATTATCGTGCACTGACATCGCACAGTACACGGGCCTCTAGAATTTCGCCCCCATCGAAATGCGACCGCTGCGGCCGGGATCTAACCCACGTCTGTGGGGTCCGCAGCCGAGCACCACAACCACTGAGCCACCACGGCGGCAGGAAGGGGTCGTTTGTAGTTTTCAAAAATAAAAAAACCTTGAAGCTAGTTGGTGCACAAAAACGTGGTAGGGTTGTAACGTAGTTAAACCGAGTAGATATATTAAAGCATGAGTTCAATTTTCACCTCTTCTCTCTGGCATATGCACATGTGCACGCAACCGCGTCGCTCGCTCTTCATCTTCACATCTCTCCACTCGGCGGAAGCTGGCGCCAGGCCTGCGCGAAGCTCCTCCGAACTTACCCGAATTGCTACGAGGCTTCACACAAGATTCGTGGTTGGGTTTTACCCAGTTAGGCAGGGCTTTCGCACTAAAAGTGCACCAGACTCTATCAAGGTATCAATAAATTTAATGGATGCACAGGCTTCCTTTCGCAGCGCATTTACGTTTTTCTTCGCACAATGCAGCACTTTATGTAGCGCATTTACGTTTTTCTTCGCACAATGCAGCACTTGCAGCAGTGTCACAGCTCAAAGTTGCAACTCAGATGTTGCAAATTTTGGCCCGTACAGACAGGAAGTGCTACGAACCCATTCAAGCCTGCATATTTGATCATACGCTTTTTATCAGGATAAAAGATGGCGACGACATCAGCATAGGCCAAAATCTTAATTCCTGGCGAGAAGCCACGATTAGCTGTGTTTCTGAAGACACAGAGCTTATGGGTTCGAGATATATAACGCCAGCTGCAAAGGCGATGTCGAACAGGATATTTAAATAAAATATGTTTGGTAAGCTCTTGAGATGCACGTTGTAGGCGTGCCGGGGATTGGGGGGGGGGGGGGGGATGGATGACTGTCAAGTTGGTTTTGTGGTGACGGAAAGGTGTCTTCTTTGTATGTATCTGCCGATGCAGGACAGCTTCCTTTCTCAATAGCGTGCCCGTGTAAGTACACTGTGTAGCAATTCCCCACTGACACGAGCTTCAGGGGAGACCTATTACTGGAGCGACGGGGTCTCCTAAACTGCTCAAGCTAAAGTGTTTAGTAGATGCATAATCCACCAGTTTTTCTCCTTATGTATCTCATCAGGTGACTTCTAAAGTATCCATAGCCAATTTACACTAATTTTAAGCTCATTTAATTTTAAACCTGTTGACAGTCTGAGGTGAAATGCCCTCCTGTCTGCCAGTTGTCCCAGCTAAAGATCACCAAGCTCTTAGTAAGACAAAATGTCCTAGCCCAGCGAAACCAACTGAGGTCTGTTGAGATGTCGCGTGACCTGGTCTGCAGCATTTTTTTCGCTTCCTAAATTTAATGAACTAGTAAATACTACTAAGCAGACTTCTTATGTATTGTAGATCGTCTGAAGGAACAACTCGTTTGAGCACCCGCCTCGCATGCGGAATATGCGGGGTTCGATCCCCAGTGCCGCCGGGTACCCACCGACGGTACAATGGGCGCAAGCTTTCTCCTCACCTGGTGCTCGGCTTCCTTAGGATGAAATGCTTGGGCAATGGGCCGTGAGCCCACCTTGAGGAGAAGAAGAAAAATGGCCACAAGTGAACTTTCACCGCACGAGGCGGATTTAGGGTTGGTTGTTCATAGAAGGGTTTCTCGACGGCGGAACGAATCGCTGGCACGTCAACGCAACGGCTTGGTCAAAGACCATTTTCCCAAGCAGCTACCCCAAAAAAGCCGAGCACCAGGCCGGGGGAAATCTTGTACCCATTAGAAAACTAGTGGGTACCGGGTGGCAATGGGGATCGAACCCAGCACCTCTCCGGAACCCCCCCCCACACACACACACACACAACCACTGCTGCGCAAGCTCTCCTTGCCCCGCTGACAAAACTTTTCTTTTTCGGACGTGGTTCCCGATGCGCAGCGATTATAAGAAAACAGATGATCAACCT